>NC_080845.1:37135704-38385704 GCF_030435755.1 Ochotona princeps | reverse complement strand
CATCGGACTGAAAAAATTTCTCTCTGTCTCTCCTCCTCTATATATATCTAACTTTGCAATAAAAATAAAATAAATCTGTATAAAAAATAAAATCTTCCTGTCTCTCCTGCTCTCTGTATATTTGTGCAATTAAAATAAATATTTAATAATAAGAAGAAACTATGCTGGCACACTGTTATAGTTAACACAAATTAGGCATTAACTGGCTGAGAATGCCCATCAGCTATTGACTGCTTTTCTTCCAGCAATGCAACACTTGCCAAGGTACAAGGCAACATAGGTAGTTGCTTACAGCTGGGATCATCATTGTTAGCAAATTACCAAAGAGTTTTACCTTATATGTTCAAAAATATGTTTTCTTGGCCTCCCTTAAATAAATTAAGCTTTTTGCTCTGCTGATAACTGTTTTTTTTTCTTTCTCTTGCTAGTCTGTTCTGTTTTTTTAGTCTGCCACTTTATTGTGACCAAAATTGTGAGGGCTTTGAGGTGTTTTTAATTTCCCGTGAAAGAAACCATTTGGTCTTTGTCGCTCATCATTGATGCTCAAAGAACCTTTTAACTTGTGTCTGAGCTGGCAGTCCAACACTGCAGGTAAATTTTAATTTGAAGTAAGTTTTGCCACTGCAACAGAGGAAAATAGAAAAACAATAAGGATAAATCATGTAAAACTAGTGACAAATAGTCTTTGGAGTTTTTGTTACATTAACATGCAGTCTAAGTTATCCTATTACAGAAGTTGTAAATTTATGGCTACCTCTTGGTAAAATCAATTTCCAAAAAGGTCAAATTTAATGTTAGTACATATACCAGGAGTCTCCTAGATATGCATCTTAAAGAAATGGGGGTAAACCACTAGGAAAACACTGTGAGTACCATGTATAGGAAGAGGCACCCCCATTTCTTTAAGATGCATATCTGGGTCTCCAGCTAAGCATTTAATACTCCTACTACCACTCCTCTTTCTTCTTCCTTTTATTCTTTTTCTCCTCCTTTTCCTTTTCTTTTTCTTTCTTAAAATTTATTTTTCACTTGATAGGCAAATTTAGAGAGAGAAGGAGAATCAGAAACAAAGAGGGGTTTTTGATTCACTGGTTCACTTCCCAAATGGCCACAACCATGTGACATGAGCTGAACTTATCTGAAGCCAGGAACCAGGATCTTCCTCTGGGGTCTCCCACATGGAACAAAGGCCTAAAAACTTAGGCTGGCCTGTGCTGCTCTTTGAGGTAGGGAGCCAGATTGGAACCAGAGCTGTCAGAACTCCACCTAATGCCCATAGGGGATGCCAGCGCCAGAGGCAGTGGCTTAGCCTGTTATACCAAGGCACCAGCCCCAGTGTTTAACACTTCCTCTATGTCAGATTGCTGCTCTTCTGCTTTTGTCTTGATTGACCACTGTCTACACACTTGTGCATAGGCTCTATCTGACCCTTAGAATTTTTTTCCTTTGGATATTCCAACTTAATAAACAATTGTTATTTGAATAATACTAAGATATAGACAAATGAATGGATGAGTGAGCACAACGGGGCATGGGTGGACAGTAAGTAAACACAAACTTTGGTCGGGGGGTCAGTGAAGATACCGGAAAGGCAAAAATCCAGTTGTTACTGTATTGGAAACTTACTTTTGATTTATTTTTCCCAAGTCCTACTACTATTCTAAAAAATGGATGATAATTTTCCTTTATGCTTTCCCACTGTGTATAGCATACAGCAATTTATGGATACCAAGAACAATGTATTTACAGAATAGAACAATTCTAACACCAACAGGAACTATGTTTTCTTTTTGTTGTTCAAAATGGATGTCACATTTCAATATAATTGCTGAGCATTTCCAGTGAGCTATTTATAATCAATGGAGCAACTTAAATGCATTTGCGATGGCTATTGCTGTGTTGTAACTGTACATCACTTAAAAATATACTATAAATATTTTGCAGAGTATTTCTACATTGCATTAATATAGTCTCTATACATCATGTTTTCAAATATCTTCCTTCTTCAGGCAAGTTCTTAACATTTTTAAACACTTCTAAAATAAGACCATTGTTAAAGATTTTTAAGTCCACAGCTTAATGTGCTAAGTTTCAAAACCATCACTGTATAGCCTGACTGAACAATTTCTTAGCACTTCTAAGAACTTCTATATAGAATCAGTCACACAAAAACCTTTTAAGCCCAGGGTAGGTATTTTAGTCTGAAAGCTGCAGGAACATAAGAACTCTCTCTAAATACAAAAATCATGAGTGGCATTAACATCTCAGTGCTCATCAGGACATGTAAAGCAGGAGATGTTAAACAGTTCAGGACAAAATAGAGTTCCCAGTAGTGATCTTCCTCAAGCAGTCACATTCTTTTCTGTTTATCCCTCGTCTTTGAGCATTAGAGAAAACTGAAAGGGTTAGTTTCTTGGATCAAACCCAGTGCTTTTTTGCCAAGATGAATGTAAGAAAGATATAATAAAGATAATATAAACCTAACTTTTTTTAATGACCCACAATATAGACCGGTCTTACACACTTGAACTTTAACTGGTGACAGTGTATTTTAAAAAGATGGGGGAATTAGGGCGGAGAGGATTTGAAAAGTTTCCAAGACCACAAAACTAAGAATTTGTGGAGTTTGAATTCAAAATAAGGTTTACCAATATGACATGACAAGGTAATAGATACTGAGTTTCCAACTGACTAAAAGCAACTATACACTGAATAAAATTATACAGAAACTTCTTTCAGCCGTTAATGGGCTGTTCTTGAGAGAAGGAAAACACACAGTATTTTAGGGTATTTATAAACACATTTAAGATTCCATCTTCATATTGGCTTTGGAACACTTTCTAAATAAAAGCAGAGAAGTATAGTACAAAAACAACATCAATCTAAGTTGGTAGAGGAAAGTGAGATCAAGATACAGAGGTGTCAGATCAGCGACAGTCACATATCAGGTGTAACCAGCAAGATTAAACCAAAGCAACGAAATCATCAGAATCTGCAGAGGAGACAACTTGCATGTTTGTAAATAGTATTAGGAAAATGATATTCATGCATTTCAATTATTGCATGAAATTAAACATGTTCATTGTAGTTCCCCATTGGTAACAAGATTCTTTGAGGTTTAATGGATGTGAGAGCTGCTGTACACTGTAAACCAAAGCAGGATGTGCAGTGCCAGACATGCAGGCAGGACACCAACGAGCCACAGTTGTATGAACCAGTCTGAGTAGTCCCTGTGAGAACACTCCATCAACCCTGCATTGAAAGGTACAAAAAGTTCCACAAGCATGTGTCTGACGCACTGGAAATGGAACTGTCCTCCAAAACAAAGATCAACAAACTTTAAGGACAAAGAGAACCCAAGCATGTAATACCAGAGTATTCATAATGTCCAGCATATACCAAAAACGCCAAAGAAGCAGAAAACTTGGCTTATAACTAGATAGATAAAACAGTAAGTACAAACTAGAAGAACAAAGATTTTAAATTTAGGATTAAAGGGCAATAAAAGTGTTATTATACACATATTCAAGATTCTAAAATTGATGATGGATAACAGTTAAAAAGATAAAAATTTCAACAGCTGAAGTTATCAAAAAGATAATCATTTTTATATATAAAGACTATACTATTCGATGTGGAGAATGGAGAAAAGAATCTAATTAGAAGCCTGGCAAGAAAATCAACAAAACTGAAACACACAGCAAAGTCAAATTTCAAATAAGATAAACAATATTAATGAAACTCTTTCTAAAACTAGTTACCAGCTAGCTGAAAATCACAACTAAAAAGAATTCCCAAAGTAGCCGAATAGGAAAAAAAACACTTAACACACACAAGAACAAACATATACTCATATATTATCAATGACATCTTGTGAGAAACTATGCAAATTACATGGCAACAGAATAAAAATGCTAATATGCTGGGTAAAATAAGCCTATTAGAATTATACATCCTCCAAAAATGTTCTTAATAAAAGCAAAACAAAAATATTTTCTTCTACATAGGAGTCAAAGGAATTAATCACCAGAAGATCTAACTCAGAAGAGAAGAGGTATTGAAGTCTGAAGACAGACAGTAAGAGATGAAAATTTATGACTATAGAAAAGAATCAAGCAGCAAGAAATCAGTATATAAATAAGATTTAATAATTGATTTACTTATAATTTATCATTTATAAAATAACAAACTGGAAACAATGTATGCCTCGTCATTGCCTGTGTCTCCCCCAGGATCTACCTGTGGCCTGTGGAGGAAGACACTGTCCTGAACCTGAGGAGGTGACTGTTAAAGTACAGACAGAGCAGGGGATGACGGCATTAGATGACAGAGCAGCAGAACTGAAAAACGTTTCAAAGGCCAGAGGGAAGACATTGTGCTCACTTCCTTCTCTTAGTTTCTGTGGTGTGTTGAATCAAACCAGAGGCTGAACTGTGTTAAAAGCTCAGAGCACTCAATGTTATACTATACACCATTCAGCATTGGTCCAATAGGCATGTTAACTATCTCAACAACTATACAAGGGGAAATAGGATTTATTGAAGAATGCATAAAATTTAAACACATAGGCAAATGATAAGAAGGAAGGGTCTAGCACAATAGCCTAGAAGCTAAAGTTCTTGCCTTGCATGCCCAGGGGTCCTAGTTTGTATCCTGGCTGTTCCACACTCCATCCAGCTCCTGCTTGTGGCCTGGGAAAGCACAGAGGATGGCACAAAGCCTTGGCACCCTGCGCCCTCATGGGAGACCTGGGAGAAGCTTCTGGCTCTTGGCTTCAAACAGCTCAGCTCTGGCTGTTGGGGCCACTTCGGGTGTGAACCAGTGGATGGAAGATCTTTCTGTCTCTCCTTCTCTGTAAAACTGACTTTACAATAAAAACAAATAATTATTTAAAATTAAAAAAGGAAAGAAGAAAGGGATTGATGTACCTAACTATGTCCATATGGTTATTTAGGGTGTTGGATCCACCAGCCTCTATTCCCCTACCTATTGTCATGCTGCTAGCAATATTCCTGAGATGTTAAAAGAATAATGGGCATCATTGAGTCACCATGAAAATAAGTCACACATACACAAAGATGTTAAAGTTGACCTCTCAGTTTTGCCTGAGTTTTGCAAAGTGTTGTGTCCAAGTTTGTGAAAAGCAACAGGTCTACCTTTAGGTTGGTACAGGTTACATATATTTCCTGAAGCTCTGTCCCGTTAGAGAAGCATGGGAAAGACTTTGCTTTTGGCTATCTCTAAGACACAAGAGAAGGGTTAGAGACCTAATAAGACTATCCATGCTGTGCACCGAACAGGGATACTCAAGTGTGTGATAGTGATAAGCTTCTATACTGACTCAGAAACATGGGACCAAACTATTTTGGAATTAGTATATCAATATTATAATTGTGGGCACACTTGCAAAATTTGTCAGTTTCCATCAAAACATAAAATATGTATGCATATTCCTTGAATTCAGTCTTACTTCCAGAAATCCTTCTAAAATATAAGTGAAATATTTGCAAAGATGTGAAAGTATGCCAATATGGAAAATATAATGTTATAAAATATTTATTTATTGTAACAGCACTCTTTCTGTCACTGAAATTGCATGAAAACATATTATCATTTGACAGGGGTATTCTGGAGGGATTTCAACGGAAGACAAAATTTAATAATCTCACTCTTGTCACTAACTATAAGAACTTAACTTTCTTGCTCTTAAAGATAGGGGAGAACAGCAGAAGTGCCTAAAGCTGCAGCAGCAGAGAATGCACAGACACGGAGGGAGGGAGGTACTTGCAGACAACAACCAAGACATCAAGCTCACAACAGAGAAACCTAGGAGCCAAAGTAGGCTGAGCTACTGAGAGTTCAGGAGGGAATAGACCTTCTGCATGCTCCTGAAATACGCTTTCAAAGGGTCCCTAGGTGATATTTACATGATCACAAAAGGTGCTACATACATGTATTTGATGAGTGCTCCCAGCTTTCCAATCATACACACTAAGTATAATTGCAAAAGGAGACACAGGCACTCCTTGTCACAACATTGCAGAATCAAAACTACATGACAGGGAAAGTGGGAGTCAGCAAGACCCACAGCCTAATGCTGAAACCTGCAAATGGTGTTGTATTAGCCCTTTTCTGTTTCCACAACAGAATTCCATAGCCTGGATGACTTAAACAACAGGTCTTCATACTCTCAGTTCTGGGAGCCAAGAAACCTGAAAACAGGGTCCTACATGATTGAGTTTAATAAAGGCATTCTTTCCTGCTTGCGGTAGACCATCATCTACTTCTGTCCTTACATAATTCTTCCTTGTTGTGTGTAGCAGTCAGAGAGGGAAAGATGCAAAGATAGAGAGATATTTCTCTTTTCCTTGTATTGTAAATCTATGGTCATATAAAATTAACATTCTACTTTCATAATTTCATTGGTTCTTAGATTTTTTTTCCCTGAAATGTATATCTCCAAATACAGTCATATTGAAAGTTAGTACCTTAATATATAAATGGGCAATAGGGAATCAATCCATTCTATAACAGAAACATAAATAAATAAAAAGAAGAAAAAAGGAAGAAACCCAGCAGGAAGAATTCTCTTGACTAGTACAAGGACTAAAGGCTTCCACAGATCAGGATAGAGCAAGTCAGTCTGAAAATGATCTAACCACTGGAAAATACAAAAAGAAAACACCGCAGCCCATGCCTACAGGCAGAGACCTCTTCATAAAAGTACAAGCCACAAATTGCCTGCAAAGCAGCACAACTATCTCATATGTTGGGCAAGATTGTGCAGATTCTTCAAGGAAAACCCTAGATTCTAATCTTTCCTGAATAATTTCTTAACTTTACATTTTATAACTTATTTTAATTTACGTTATAGATGAAGACTTACAACTAAAGAGTTCAATAAGTAAAAAGTAAAAAAATCATTGTCCCGCTGGAGGATAGGCAAGGGTTATAAATCACAACCAAATTAAAAGATGTTCAACTTCAATCATATACATTTTAAATAGTCACAAAATCATTAAAAACATGATAGTATGTAATTACTATCACTTTGACAAATATCTAAAGGAAAGTTTGGCAGTATGCTATATTTAAAGCAATGTATATATACATACAGTTTCTAAAATGCCAACCCAACTACAAAATCATTTATTCCAAAACGACTTGGAAAGGTAAACATCGTGTCTCAGACTTACAGGTACAATATGAGACCATCATGGAGACAGGCAGGGTGAATGGTTAAAGTCTCTGGTATCTTAGACCAAGGAGATAATAATCTTTGAAGCTTGTTAAATGGAAAATGCACCAGGCAGTTTCAGTATAGATAAGGGTTCAAGAAGCTTAAACTGAATTTCAAAAAGTAAAGTATTTCTTCATTTTGGAATTTTTGTGTTCCAAAATCTAGTGCTGGCATCATAGCAGACACTGTACTTTCAACTACACTGCAGCCTCCGATCCCATTTCCACAGGTAACCCCACCCCACGAGTGTGCCCACTGAGGCCATTTATCTGTGACTCGATTTCCCTATTTGTCTTCTGGCTTGGATTCCCCTGGGATACAGCTTTTGCTCGAATATTTATTTATTTGGAAACAGAGTGGTCAGACCCTGGAGAACAAGTGATAACTTAAGGAGTTGTGTCCCTGCCACCCATGCAGAAATACTGCATTGGGTTCCCATCCCCTGATAACAGCTGAGGTCATTGTTGGCCATTGAAAGCAGTTGGCGAACTTGGGGAATTAAGCAGTTATAGAATGAGTCTCTGTCTGTCTGTCTCTCTCTCTCTCACACTCACTCAATCTCCCTCTTTCTTTCTCTGTTCTCCCTCTGTTAAAGTCCTCGCCATGCTGGGATCCCACATAGGCACTTGCTCTAATCTTGGCAGCCCTGCTTCCCATCCAGCAGGTGAGGATGGCCCAAAGCCTTGGGACCCTGCACCACATGGGAGACCTGGAAGAAGCTCCTGGCTCCTGACTTTGGATCAGCGCATCTCCAGCCGCTGTGGCCACTTGGGGAGCAAATCAACTGTGGAAGATCTTCCTCTCTGTCTCTCCTCCTCCTCTGTATATCTGAGTATGAATAAAAATAAATAAATCTTTTTAAAAAGTAGGTAAATAGATTTGTTCAAATATTAACATGTGTTTGGCTCTATATTAAGCCAGTATTAGCCAAAAGGACCTTTCAAAAAATTGTAAAATAGGAATCCTATGCCACGGGGTATCCAGACTTGTTTACTGTAAAGTTTCAATAATCCACATAGTGTGATACTGGCATATTATAAACAAGATAATGGAATAGAGCATCTTGAAATAGAGTACCATTTACATTGTTCAATTTTGAAAAGTATTGAAAAGTATTGAAGAGTAAATCAATGAGAAAAGTGGAGTCCTTTAAAATTATGCTAAAAGGCCAGTAAAGAATCAATTTTCCACCCCAACACCATTCAAATCATACACTGTACTAAATTCATATGTACCAAATCTTGAAACCTATAAAGTGCCTAGAAAAACAGAGAAAAACATCTTGATGCCATTGAAGTAAGTTATAATTTCTTAGTATATAAAAACAAGTCATAAAAATAAATATTTTCATCAAAATTATATAATTTTATGTGATTAACCTCACTGCAAATATGAAAATGTGTGAGATCATTCCTAACACAGATATATGAAAAAATGTTTGCATCCAGAACGCAGATTTTTTTCAACTAAATACTCTAAAGACAAAGAATTATAAAAACAGAAGTCAAAAGATAAATATTTAGGAGATGAATCTGGCAAAAATTAAGAAGAATTTGGTAAATCTTCACAAACAAAAAACACAAATTCCCTTTTAAAAGCACATGAAAAGATTCTAAACCATTGTTAAAAGGTGAATTTAAATTTCTACTGAAACTTTTTTTAAAATCCCAGCACAATATGTTGATGAAGATATTTATTTTATGCAAAACTGACACCCGGAGCATTGAGGTATCTCAAACACACAGGTACCATTTACAGCATCCATTCTTTTTTTTTCCTAACCTATAATACCAACTTTCTCCTATAATCTATATTGTCAGACACAAACACAGACCCTAGGATAATTCCCGAAGCATGTTAGTTAAACCTTTAGAAAGAAAAGGGCTAGAACGTGTATTAGAGAACATTATTTTTAGCTCTAAGATCAACAAGACATCCAAGTTTAATTTTCCTCTAATGCAAAGTAGGCAAGTTCTACAAAATAAAGTAAGATCTCAGAACAATTAACCTGAAATCACAGTAGCAAGAATGTTGACACTGGTTAGTGTGTGTGCAGCAAGTGCAACTGTTGTGTGTGTGGTGTGACAGGAATATTGTGTGTGTATGTCATATGTGTAAATCTTTGAGGGTATGATTAAACTCATTTTTATTTAACTGAAGTAATAGAGAATACTGAACACCCGAAGAACTAGAAATAACTTGGATCAAATTACTTTGATTTTAAAATAATTTGCTTTCCAATGGACATTTATTTTAAAGACATTAAAAATATACAAAGATGCAAATATACACATTTTAAAATCTCCAATTTCACCCTTAAGTCACAAAACCTATTTATACTTACTTTTAGATTTTTCTATAGCCTTTTTATTGTCTGTTTAAATTGTATTAAACAAATTATAATTTACTAGAGACTTGGATATCTTGCGATGTTATTCATAGCTGTGAAAAATATCTAATATCTGTATAAAACAAGTTTTTTTCAGTCAATCTGACTGTTTTCATGGGTAAAACTGCTGGAACAATTCCACTAAGTTGAAGGGTATAAACTCTTTAATCCTCTTAATACATACTGCCAAATGAGTTTGCAAAATATTGGGCTAAATAAATCTCACTCTGAGCAGGCAAGTTTGCTGATATTTTTCACTATTTGGTTCAAAATTTTATTTTTTTAACCATTATCTTTCTGATGAATTAAACTTACATAATTACATATGAACTTTTTCTAACTTTTAAAAACAGAGGTACCCATGTGTTTACCTCAATAACTCCAGGCTATTGTCAGTTCAAAGGACATAAACACACTTATCATTCAGAGACACACAGTAAGAGAAAAATTCACAGAAACAGACTTATCCTGGGAAATACATTATTAAGTAATGAAGCTGTCAGCCCCCCTGAACTTCCTTTTTTATAACATGCATTTAAATTGATCACATATATTACCAGGACAAAATCAACACCACTTAAATGAACATGCATAAGAAGAGAAGTTTTAAGTAAGATTAGACCTTGTATCCATTAACACCTTTTCTTTTTGTAAATACACCTTTTTCCCTGTCTTTGCCAGAATTAGGGTAGTCTGAAAGCAGGGCCTTTCCAGTTGGTTGGGTTTCTCTTATGGGGCAGTTCTTCTTCAGAGTAGGTCAAGTGAACCACAAACTTCAAAGGGTTTTTGGTTAGATCCACACAGCCTGCTGTGTAAGCCACAGTATTAACATCAAATATTTAAGTGAAACTTCTGGCCAAGGACTATACAACGGCTTCCCAATGCTGTTTTACACAAACTTCAGATAATAATTGGGTTTTCTGTGTTGATAATGTTCCTTCTTTGCAAAGTCTGATAAGGCAGGTAGAATGGAGAGACTTGGTCAAATGTTTCCATCCTCACTAGCTCATGCACAGGCACCAAACTCACCCTAGATCGATACACAGCATAAGCAGATGCTGGTTTTTTATGTTATTAATCAAGCTTTAGTTTTAATTGCATGTGGTACTTCCACTTAATCTTTTAATTATGATTCTGTGTTACTTTTTCAGAAAGGACATTTTCAAAATTTATATTAACTTCAGTCCCACAAAACCTGTACCTGATAACAGACCAGAGAGGGTATACCTAAGAAGCCGTTGAACTTGATTGGACAATAAGATGATGGACTCTATGTTTGGTATATGCTTGCAATGGGGGAATCTCAACTGAACTTGAACTGTGGTTATGCAACAAGGTGGAGGAATCCACCATGGTGGGAGGGTTTGGGGAGGGGTGGGGAGAATCCAAGTACCTATGAAACTGTGTTGCATAATACAATGTAATGAATGAATTAAAAATAATAAAAAAAACTATACACTGGTTAAGAGAAGTACATCTTGCTCTCTACCTATGGAGTTATTGCACTTAAACTGTTATTTTGGAAACTTTGGAACTATTTCTTGCAGCATCCCTATGTTAAAAAGAAATAGTTATTATTTGTATTTCTGAGGAAAACATAATTCATAATTTTGCAGTATTATCTGCTCTTTCCAAGATAAATCATGCACATATGAATATCTGGGATTCCTAAGAGAGCTGCAAGGAGCTGAGATATAATAGAGAAAATGTATCTAATTAACAAATAAAAAGCATCAGTGACCACAGGGCAAAGAAATGTTTCCAGATCATACAATAGGAGAAAAGTAGACACCTTCCAGGCCTGTTCTGCAATCCCAGTAGTAAAACATACATATGATTAGTATTCTCAGGTCCAATTTACCATTCGGATCCTTCTAACATCCCACACATACTTAGATTATAATCAATGGTGATATTACCAATCTGTACTGCAAAGGTAAGAATGCTCACTTAAGTTGGAGATGAAGAATTCAAGGAGCTCAGTTGTTTTTTCTAGAAAGGTCAGTACTATTCAGAAACATCTGATGTTGACAAAAATACCCGGCACATTCACATTACACACTCTGAGCAAGCCACGAGAGCTAAAACATGTGATCAGTGAAACGAATGCCATGTTTTTACAGCCTGAATATGGATTTTTTTGTAATAATCAGTAATTGAGTCACTTTGCATTTGTATTACAGATACTGATCATATTCCAAGATGTGAAGTTGTAGTGAACAATTACTGTTTCTTATTCTAAGTCTCCTTTTCTTACAAGCAAATGATGAATTTTCAAAATCTAAATTTATTGTTTCAGGGGTGTCATTGTGGTACAGAGGGCTCAGCTCCTACCTGTGCTGCCAGCACCCTAGTTGGAAGTGCTCATTTACATCAGAGCTGAGATGTCTCCAGTTCACGCCTCTGCTGACGCTTCTGGGAAAGTAGAAGACCCTTGCATTGGGGTCCGTATGATTCACGTTGGAGATACTGCAGACCAAATTGAAATTCTTGGCTTCTGGCTGCCGCCTGGTCCATCCTATTTTTGGGTAATTTTAGAGAATGAACAAGTGGATTCAGGGTCTCTTTGTGTCTCCAGTTCTTTCACTCTGCCTTTCAAATTAATAAATCTTTAAACATAAATCAAAAATTTGTTTTTTCAGAAAAGATTCAAGAAATAATGTCTTATTTCCTCAGAACGTTGTATACTCTTAATTATACACAGACATATTTAGAAGAAATTCTAACTTTGAATCTCAGTTACCAGCTATAAACCTATAGAAAATATGTCTTGTCTCTTTGCTTCACTTTCCCCACCTAAAAAGTAGGATTAAGTTTTTAAAATCAATTTTCCTTGGTTATGGTAGTTCAAAGGATAAGTGAAATAAGACAGCACAATGCTTGGCACAGTGTAAGCACTCATAGTCGTTGGCATTTTTATTATTAGTGTAAAGGTAATTCAATAAAGCATACAGGATATGACCTTAGGAGGGCTAATCTGCATCTATAGCATCCTGACCTTTAACAAAAATAATCACAGCCAATCTGCATATATGAAGAGTATTGGATGCAAAAAAATGTCAAAAACAAATTTGTGTATTGTCAAAACTGGTCATTTTCAACATGAAAATGATCTTACTGGAATTTTTAGATAAGTAATTAAATACAGAAGGGTCTTCTGATTAAAACAATACATTCATAATGTTTTAGGAAAGATAAATGGTTTCTCATTTTCTATTTCTACGGTGAAGATAAGAGACTTCGTTGGTATGTAACTCAAACAGAGTAATATTCAGGAACTGAAATATCTGGAAGGATAACTGTAAGGCTAACTTTAAAAAAAATAATCTTTCTGAATCTCCCAAATTGTAAATGTTGTTAAAGTTTGTAATTTTCAAAAGATTAATTTTAAAAGCTTTCAAAGAGAAAGGGAAATTATTCGATTTAAAGATATTATCAACTGAGCTGATGAATAGGTAAAATTGGCTTAGCTGGTTTATTTAATCTGAATTATATTTAACGCAGGCAATATATTTTTTGTAAATCTGTGTCAAAGCACAAGCAAAACTGAGCTTTGTCTAGTCCTCTCCATACATGCTAATAAGAACACTGTTTGTTATTTATGTCACCACTTCATGGAAGCTGATACATGCTTTTATACTACACTTTTTCATAATGCCTCCTGGGAAGATAGGACTCAATGAAAAATTAAGCTGAATCACTTTCTTCTTGCAGAGTGCAGAGATGAGTGACAATGAACCCACCATGCATCTCAGACTTACACAATATGCTCTTTAACTGTCACTTTAATTATTCTTGAATTGGGAGTTTGCCTACAGGCAAATTTCACAGAGTTTTAATAATTCTACTTATAAACTATAATTAAGAATATCAGGAAAATATTGATAATGAAATGATTATCATAAAGCTTAAAAAATGAAGTAGGTTTATTGAAGGGCAGATGAACTTTTTAATCACACAGCCTGACATATATCTGTAGCCTATCTACTGGAAACCAGCTCTCCCAGCTCTTGCCTCAATGTTTGTCATGGAAAAGAGAGTGAGACTATGACCAGGGACTTCAAATTCACTGTGTACCTTTAGTATTTGTCCTAGGAACTGAGGTGATGTTCAAACACAGAATCTGGATCTAAATTCAGAGAAACAGCCTTTATGGGGCATTAAAAAGCACCACTGTAAGTCTAATTTTATATCCCATTCCAACAATTACGCAGCTATTATTTGTAAAGGCTCTAATATGGAAATGGAACTGCATCACCTTCTTGGTTTAATGTTTATTACAATGAAATGAAGGTTTATTTGTATTTTGGGATTTAAGGAAGTTACATTATATTCCAGGTCATTCAATTTGTTGAGCAATGGAAATTCTGAATCTGCCCTCTCCATTTCCTAAGCTTTTCACCATGTCATATTAAGGATTCCAATTATCCCTTTACCTAGGAAGTCGACGGGGTAGAGGACAAAATCAGTGTATTTGCAAATCCTTTTTGGTGTGATCAGTGTGTACTGACTGAAATTATAATTATTGCGGTTCATTTATATGACACAGTTTGACTAAAACATTATGTATGAAAGTTCTGTAAACTATCTGGCAAACTCTAGAATGTTTGTCTTGATTCTTTGTGTTTTAGCTGTTAGATCCAGATGGAGATTCTTTGAAATCCACTTGAATCCCAAATTAATTTGTCTTCATGACCTTTGGTCAGACAAATTTTCAGAAGAGACTCTTGTCTCCTATTCTGTGTCTCTCTTTGTTCATTGCAACTTCACTTAAATTGTAAAGTCTAAATGCTCTGGTCCAGATTACAGCAATTTGTTTTTTCTAGGTTGAAATTGCTTTCTTAAACAGAAATCAGCTTTTCTAGATCAATGTTTAACCTAAGAGGTAGGAAATCATTAAGACCCATAGAAAAGATCCGATAGCGACAATATTTCTAGCACACTTTCATGTTACACTCTTGATAACTGATGTGTTCCATCTCATTTATAGCTCAATCTCTCCTTATAGAAGACAGAAAATTTTAATAACGACTGAAAACAAATCAATTTTCCATATCTCATAGCATTAAAGGTAGCCAGATGATCCATTTCTAGCCAATGAGAACAAAGCAAAAATCTGTGGCTATTTTTTTCTTACTCTATTTGAACTTTCTTTGGTTCCTGGAGTTTTAAGAATCATGTAAATGTCAATAGGTAGCAAAAATAAAGGCAAGAGTATTATGGCAAAGATACTATATTGACATTTCTAAGTTTTCAAAAACTATGAATAATATACCGCCAGATCTCTAATTCTTTTACAAGTCTTCCATATATTTTAAGGAAAATCAAAGAGGATATATGCTTTACATTTTAGGGTACAAACCCAAGAAGAATTAGTAGGTGGTATGAACAAATAAGTCAATAAAATACTTTTTCTTTATACATTATTATTCAACAATTACCTGACTTTTTTTGGAGGTAGTAACTCTGTGGCTAAATCCTGGAGCTTCTATATGTAACAAGGTATATCAGATTTTCTGCTCTGATACAGGACATTTTAATAATTTTTCTGATTAAAAAATAAAATAAATCGTTTAAAAATACTCAAACAGCACAAGAACACTTTAAAATATGTGTTTGATGTTACTAACATTCTGAAATCATTTATTTCAATTGAACTAGATATTCTGTATATCCATTAACAGAAAGGTAGTTTATAGTATTGAATTTGACAAAACATTTTGTTACAGGTATCTTATATGGCTTACTTTCATAAAATATTAGAAGTGGTTCTACAGATTTCAAATACTTTTAAAGAATCATGAACATTTCTAACTTGATTGTATAGTACATATTCATGAATGAATTCCTGTACCCAGTTTGAAAGGATGTACTTCAAGGTAAAACATTAAGAAGCAATCACTAGTAAGAGAAAGTTATTAAGAAAAATGCATCAATTCACATATACAGGTTGAACTACTTTCAGCAGGAAATAAAGCCTCTTCTCAGAGATGAGTTTCTTGTTTAAAAAAAAAATAATGTCTGTTACCTAATTGAATTAATGGAAATTTTGTAGATATTTTTGTTTCCTAGATTGAGGAAGACTTCAAAAGGTCTTTAGTAGTTAGCATGTAAAGCAACAGAATCACATGTAGCAATTAGAATCATTGCATATCACCTTCATCAAGACTTTGAACTCTCTTCAAAGGATAAAGTCTTATTGGATTTTTGCTTTTTAGAAAGTAGTTCTATTTGATAAGTTTCTGTTCAAGTTTGAATATCTAATAACAGAATAATACCAGGAGATCCGTAAAGAAATATTTTGAAGGTTTTAATGAGAATTGTTGAAGTAATTAATTTTACATTTATCATACACTACTTATTAGCATAATTATTACTACTTCCCAGTAATACTTAACTTTTTCAAATAATTGAGACTTAAACATAACAATCTAGTTCAGTCTAGTAATATTTAAAAAGCAAAAGTTGGCTGAACTAACAGGAATTTAGAGAAGATTCATGAATATCCTATCCAAACCACTGGAATGGTAATGATAACAAAAAGTAAGAAGGGAACCAGAAACAACTACTTAATGAAGGAGTTAAGATGCACATGTCCCATTTCAGAAAGTCTGGTTTTAATACCTGACTCATATCCTCCAAATTCTTGTTAATGAAAACTCTGGAAAATGCTGGGGAATGTCTGTTTCACTGAGTTTCTTCTACCTACATGAAAGGTCTTGATTGAGTTTCTGGCTTCTACTAAGGGGCTTGGCATGGCCACCACAGACAAGGAAAGAATGAATCAAAAGACTGGAACGTTCTCTGTGTCTGCATCTCAGTCCCTGTCACTGTGGGTGCCCAATCATTTCCAGATAAATAACATTTTGAAAGAAACAAATGTATATCTTTTACAAACATTTTAGATGACTGAGTACAATGTACATAATAGAGGATAAATTTACTTTCTTTAATGTATCTCTGTGATAATGAGCCATTAGCATGTAGTGATACACTAGAATAAAGTGAAACTGTTCATTTTACTGATTACCTATTGAAAACATTCAGCTTCAGTTCCTCAGTCTTGAACATATATTTTTCTTATTAAAAATTAAAATTTAAATATTACACAAATCATTCCAAAAAATTAAAGATATGTGGAAGTATAACCAAGAAATTTCAAATTAAGATCAAAATGAAACATTCAGAAATAGCCACTGTTCTTGGGCCTCTGCACCCTGTGGGAAACTGAGATTGATTGCACAAATCTGGTTTCAGCCTGGCCCAGCCCCATCCTTTGCAATCATTTGGGAAATTAACCAGTGGAGAGAAGACGTCTGTCCTTCCTCCCCTCCTCCTTTCTCTATAACTTTACCTTTCATGTAAACTTAAAAAATAATAATTAAAAAAAAAGTTGGTTGAGTCCATTTTTCTCTACTATCACCTTTAGCTTAAAAATAAACATCAACAATGCCTGGGATTTTTAAAATTTTTTAAGGTGAGAAAACTTCATGTATTTTACAATACAGATTTAGGAGCATGGTGATAATTGCCATCTTGCTCCTTCTCCCACACGTTCCCACTCTGTCTCGTTCCTTTTCTATTTTTTTTAAAATCTTTTTAATGACATACTTTCAGTTCACTTCAAATTCACACACTTTACAAGGTAAACAATTCCACAGGTATCATGTAAGCAGCACCCTACTGTTTCTCTAGAGCATTACATTTTAAAATGTTAATTTCACTCAAACTCATAGTTAAATTAATGTGATCACTATTTCTTAAGATTTGTGATGGGATTTAAACCTTTTCTCCATGCCATTGGGTCAGGTAGTCTTGGATTGTAATATTGAATGTATCTTGATTGCTTCCAGGTTTTTGTGATTGTAGATTTTGCTGCTATGAACATAGGCGTGCATGTTGGTTTCTTGTGTAGGAGATGTTTTGGATATATCCCTAGGAGTGCTACTGCTGGATCATTAGAAGACTGGTTAAGAAAGCTATGGCTCATCTACTCTATGGAATACTACTCAGCTATTAAAAAAAAACGAAATGCAGTTCTTTGTGGCCAAATGGGTCCGACTGGAATCCATCATGCTAAGAGAAATGAACCAATCCCAAAAGGTTAAATACCACATGTTTGCCTTAATCTGAGATGAAAAGATGATAACTTGGAAGATAGTACCTGTATATTGTAATATTAGTGCAATCTCTAACAACCTGTATCCAATGCAATAAGATAATGTGATAATCTATAAACCAACAATTAATGTCAGACTGCTTAAGATCTGCATCGAAAAACTGTAACACCTAATACACCCTCAATACACTATGTTAATCCGTAATGGGGAGGGAGTGCAGGGAAGTCTTTCAGGACCATAAAAAGAGTGAGGAAAAAGTACAATATAGCCTATCAAGATCAAATCTGGTAATTCATAGACAACAGACTCAAAGCGGCACTAGACAATAGTAAAACTACTATACCAATGCATGAGGGGGGAATCGGGTGCGATCCTGACAGCCTCTTAACAGGAGGTCACGTGCGTGGAGCAGGGGAGCACTCCAGAGTGGAGCAGGTGGCAAGGAGGAAACTTGGATCCCAACCATGAAGACTCCCAGACCTTCACCACAAACTATTAATACGAGTAACAAGGACTATATCCCAACTGCCAAGGAGGCCACAGGGAATTGGATGCCCTCGGAGGCCGAGTACTCTGAGGTCACCCACCCCCAACCGGAGCTTCCGCAGGGGATAGAAGAAGTCCAAACACTACCGTGCAGAAACCAACGTCATCGGAAAGACAACCAGAAGCCCTGAGCGGTCCGCAGAAACAGAAGAACGATAAATGTCCTTCAGGACCAGGGAGGAGAGCTTTCTCTGGTCCTAGCCTGGCTCCACCTCTGGACCCCCACCCTCTCTCGCAATGACCATTGGGATCGCTCCGAAAACCCCTCATAGCAAACAAACAATCATACAAACTAAAAAAACCTAAAATAAATAGACAAACAACAAAAAGTAGAGCTTGGAATCTGACAGGAAAGAGCTGGCGTGGATTTGCTCATGCCTCGCTGGGTGGGACACAAAGATTAGTCACTCATCACCATGGTGTTGGGGACTTTCCTGCACGCCCCCCCCAAAAAAATGTTCTGTACCTTAATTGTCGACAAATGTCTTGTTAGAGTTACAAGCCAGTTTAGATTATCCTAAAATCTGCCAAGATCAGCAAAAATATACTTCAACACAACAAATGGCTAAATACTAAAATGAAATAGACATGAGACAGCTGAAATGTACCTTATAGCCATTTTAAGGTATATAGCAGCCGGTCCTGTATATAAACTAAAATTGAAATGTCAATGAGCTAATCATAGGATGTGGTTAAGAACTTGCATTTTTTTTTAACATACTGGTTACTCAAAACCATGTCAATTCCATAATGTTGCAAATTGCTGTTGATGTCATATTGGGACTCTTAATTGACTGGGATGATATTCTACCAGCTCTAACTTCAGACCAGAAATGGTCTCCCCAAGAAGCTGTTCAACCCATCTGGACAATAAGTAGCTGGACTCTATGCTTGGTATATGTTTGCAAAGAAAGAATCTTGATTGAATTTGAACTGTAATACTGCAACAAGGTGGAGGAATCCACCAGGGGGAAGGGCGTGGGGAGGGGTGGGGGGATTCCCAGAGCCTATGAAACTGTCACATAATGCAAAATAATAAAAAAAATAAACATTTCTCATCAAAAAATATTGAATGTATCACTATTGTTATTTCTCAGAATATTTAGATACTTTGACATCTATGATACTGCAGGCAAGTTGCTATAGTTCTGTGAGATATCACATATAAAGTTATCTGTCATATGATTTCAAACAGAATAAATAAGAATATTAACCTGGGGTTTCGATGTCATTGATAGATGTATTACTTAGCATTCACAAACTTTGTTGGAAAAACTACAACTTCACTTTCTGCCTGTTCTATATTTGTACTTCATCAACGAACAGTGTTTCGTTCCTCACTCACATAAAGAATGAAAAGGCCACAGAACTTAGGAGTGGGATGGGAAGAATACAAAGCAGTTATTAGGACTGCTGTAATGGGCCATTGTAATTGAGAGACTGTCTGTATTTTCTAATTATCATTTATCAAAGTCAGGCTCCTATCCTGCCATAGAAACTGAAAGACAAGCATCTTATATATTTTTATGATTACTTGCTAAAGATGTTTTCATATGCATCTCTACTCTTGAGTCAGAGGGAATCTCCCAATGAAACAAGTAATACACCTTGGCAGTATGATGCTAGATGTTCTACCTTTGCCTAAACCTGCAATGCCATGAAAGACTTAAATAGAATAAAGTGAAATTTTAACTGTTACTAAAGGAGTATCTTACTATGATAATGGGGAGGGCAGAGGGAATGGCAGGAGGATAAAACAGAGAGAAAGGAGAGGGTGAAGAAGAAATACCTATAATTACAAAGCTGTTTCATGGAAAATACTACTACTACTAATAAAAGGCAAGGTGGAGAGACCGAGAGAATGGGAGTAAATGTTGTTTTTTATGAAAAGCTGAAGTACAATAAACAGGTGGCCAAAATAGAGGTAGAGTACAAATTAATTATCTAAAAATTTTAGCATTGACATGAAACAATAACCAGCAGGGCAAGGTATTCCAATGAGAACTTCCAGTTATAACTCCCAAGGGCTGCTGGGGGATATGACAAGAAAATATTTGCCCAGACTTGCTACAAATGCAGAGCCTTGGGCTCCACACAGATTGATAGAATCAGAAGATACATTTCTAGAAGATCTGAAAGCAATCCATGGGCACATTTGAGAATCACAACTCCCCCCCAAAACAATTGTTTAGTATACATGGTTTTGTTCTTTTGTGATACACCACCCCATAGTACCATTTACAGAGGAGTGCATTTTTCCTTTTTGCTCTCTAGGTATTTATTTTGACAACAGATTTTCTTAGTAGAGAAAGAAAATGCTGCCTTATGTGTGACCTATGTAAAATTATTCTTGCAGGTTGGCCCTCTTGTCACTCAGGATTAATCACATGTATTTACTTAACAGGGTGAGAAATAAATATAGCTTTGAGTCACATTCTGGAATACATTTTGATATGTAGAAGAAAAAAAAACAAACATATAACCTTTATACATCCTTTAAAACAAAGGGAAGTCACAGCAATAGAAATACATTAATACAATTTTATGGCTAAGAATTTTAAAATAAGCATCATGAAATGTAAAGTTATGAGCCTCCTAGGATTCATAACTGGGCTATAAGGCAAATATATATGAAGGCATAAATATTACCATCTATACAGTAGTAGAAAATACCACAACCAGATTCCCAAATGAATAAATTATAATTGACGTGGGAATCATGGACTTAGAATTTCATATGCCTAGAATTTACATTTTTCTGAAACACTGATGTAATATAAATGCATCTGGGTACCACAGGGTAATATGATACAAATATGAGATCATATCAGCAAGAAATAATGATATATTATGTCATCTAGGTACTGATTATAAACTTACGTAAATAAGAATATCAAACATGTAACAAACTCAGTCACTGATTTGTATATCAAATTGCAGGATTTTGAATACAGGGGTATATAATAAACTTATTAATTGTGACTCATTAATGTGGAGTTTGTGACACAATAGATGAGGAAGTTAAAGGTGGAGGACAGTGGAGGAACATTAAACTGATAACAACAATCTGATCACATCAAACTTCTGTTTGCCACCATGGCGGGGGGAGAGACAGGAGAAAGGGAGGGAGGGAAGGAAGGAAAGTGGAAGGGAGGGAGAGGGAGTGAAAGTGTGTGTGTGTGTGTGTGTGTGTGTGTGTGTGTGTATCAACTTGCCCAAACATTCTCCTGTGCTTGGCTAAATTTTAGACAATTTTAGCCTGTATGGGTCGCCTCAGCCAGAGAGCTGAAACTACCTGTACACATGAGTTGGGTTTGGGACTGGACCAGGCCAGGAAACTTAAATAACAATCTGATCACACCAGGCACCCATCAAGGAGCACAAGAACTGTGGCTGGGGAGAGGGCCAGGTGGGGTTATCTGTTCAGGAGTCGGTCTTCTGAATCTTCTGAGTATGTTAGATCAAAAGGAGCCCTGATCTCAGAGAACTTCCCATAGAGATGTGGTTGAACCATGGAACACATGATGCAAAATTGGGCCACATTTGCTGCTTATTCCAAAGAATAAAGAAAATACTCAGATGCACATGAAGGACAAGATAACAAGCTCCTCTAATCCAACAGACTTCAAGTACCTCCTCAAAGGGTGAAAAGAAAAGCAAGTGGCACAACATTTCAGACCAACTTCAGCAAGCATTTAGGATGGTGCATACTTAAAAAAAAAGATTTGCTTTTTTATTTTTATTGGAAAATCAGATATACATAAAAGAGGAGAGACAGAGAGGAAGATCTTCCATCCACTGATTTACTACCTAAGCAGCAACTTGCCAATTTGAAGCCTGGAGCCTCTTCTGGGTCTTTCACGTGGGTGCAGGATCCCAAGGCTTTGATCCATCCTCCACTGTTTCCCCATGCTACAAGCAGGGAGCTGGATGGAAAGCGGGGCCGCCAGGTCTAATCCCAGCATCCATATGGGATCCTGGCATGTGCAAGAGGAGGACTCTAGCTGCTAGGCTACCATGGTGGGCCCAGTGGTGAACACATTGAGGCAGACATGGGCAACTAATAGGCTTTAATACTTCTACAGGGAGAAGTAGGAAGACCCCTTGTGAAGACAGAGGGAACATGTTATCTCTTTACTCACTGAAGCCAAGACTGTCTGAGAACAATCATAATGATGGGGCAGAGAGACAGAAACTGTCGAGTACACGGTGTCCATCAACTAGTTTGCTCCCCCCCAGAATCTGGCTGGGCCAAGCTGAAGCTGAAAGCCAAGAACTCGCTATAGATTTCTCAAGTGAGTAGTTGTACTTAACTACTTCAGTTCCTAATGGGAACTCAGCCACAAGAGTTCCCGCTGGTTAGCAGGGATCAACTACTTAAGGTAACTGTTGCCTTTCAGAGTGAACATCAAAAGGGAGCCAGGGTCAGGAACCCAAGCTGGAACTTGAATTGTGCTATGGGTTGCAGGCAATCTAAAGCACAGGATTTAATGACTAAGCCAAACATCCACCTGATGATGCCTCTAAAACTAATAAAACAATTTCATGAAAAGGAATATCACAATTTTACTATTAGGGAAAAATGAATCAAATTGTGTTTTTATATAAAATGGAATACCCTTTTCCAATGTGTGAGTATTTCCAAAAGTTAAGTCAAATTAATGAATCAGAGAAGAAATCATCACTTTAGGGAATATTTTTGTCAAACTTTGTTCTGAAAATCCCTATTAAAATCAAATGACCTGTATTACCTTCATATTTATCCTGCCTAGACATTCTTTTTCCTTAGGGGTGAAGGGGAAACTGCAAATTAAATCAGGGAGAAGGACTGTCATGCTGATGGTGACAAGTTCAATACCAAAGATTTATCTACTTAGACAAATGAAATCAGAGTCAGTAGATCTATCTGAAATGTTCTGATGCCTCTGCAGAAATACAAAAAGTTGCAGGCAAATGCAATTTTATTTCCAATTTGGTACAGTCATCGCGTGGCTGCTGACTGTTTAAAGGTTAACATAATCAAATAAGATCCATGGATTTCATAGACTGAAAGATTGGATTATCACATAGATGCAAGTTTTACAGTTAAGATTGGATTTTAGATAAAAAGAAATGACATTATAAGTGTATTTCAAGTATTTTATGTGTGTATATGCATATATATAATTTATGTCAACAATAACTGATAAAACCTGTATAAAAAGAATTTTTCTTCATTCATTGTTTGGTCTAAATATGCCCAACTGATTTTCAGTTGGCATATTCATATTTCAATCAATAAATTTAAAAGTTGCCATCTCAAGACTATCTAAACAATGAGACATAGAGTTTAAGAATACATAGCAGGTAATTTTTGTTATATATATGTATATATATATATATATATATAGAGAGAGAGAGAGAGAGAGAGAGAGAGACAGCTATCACTTTTAAGATTAACATTTTAAATCATAGATGGAATGTCTTGAATTACCTGATTTTTCAGTTATTCAGATTGCTAACACTTAGTGAGCTTAGAAAATACCTGAGGCTACATGAAAATGAAATGTTTTCTATCTCAAACACCATTTATAGCTATCACAAATTTAAACATATCTGTGAAATTTATGTTAACCTTCACACTAAGGAGTATAAATTTTATATGACAGAGGTTTACATTTGGGCATTCAGATACTTGTCAAAAATTTTGACAAAGCAAAAACATGTATTCTGTCAAGTAAAAGTAAGCTTTGAACTCCCTCTTACAATAATAAATAAGGATTTGATATAATAATCTATATTTATATGAAAATAAAGATTAATTTATTAAACTATAAGGAAAATGGCCCAATTTTGTATTGAAATTTCCATTATTTTTTGATCAACAGAACATTTTGTATCATCAATGGGCAATATTCATATGCATCAACATAGAGCAGTTATTGTTTGAAGATAAGCTTATGGATTAGAACATGTGAAAAATGAACTTAAAAGAATTTGCTACCTTTGATTTGTTACTTAATGCCCAATATATGCATTTTTTTTCTCCATGAAAAACCATTTTAGTAGAAGTCTTTGAAGGAACAAACTCTTTCAGGTTGGATTTATATAAAGGCATACTTATTTCCATTTAATCACTGTAATTCACTTTAATTGAAAATAAAATTGTATTTCAGGTTTTTTTCCAACACACTGAAGCTCTATCCTCCTGGGGTTCTTTGCTTATTTTGAGAAGTTTACTTCTAATCTGTTCTGCTTCTTTGAATGCAATATGAGGGACCAAGAGATGTGAGCTCTTTGTTCAGTGGGTAAAGCCACTGCCTGTGACACCTGTATCCCATAAGGATGTCTGTTCCAGTCCTGGATATTCCACATATTTTTAGTTTAATTTTTAATAGATCCAAGCCCTTTCTAATGTGCTAGTAGCAGACAGCCAAAATACTTCGACCCCTGTCATCCATGTGGGAGACTTAGATAAAGCTGCTAGCTTTGACTGGTAAGTCAATCAGTGGATGGAATATCTTTCAGTCTCTCTCAACTTCATTCTCTCTCTCACTCATCTTTTCAAATAGAAAAGCCTTTTTAAAAAAATTACATGATTTTTTTCTTTGGTATACTACAGTTTTATTAATACTTGAATTGCAAATTATTTAATTTTACAGACCTAAGAGATTTGCTGTGTACAGGTTTTACATTGGTTCTGGAAAATTCTTGTTTCTAATTTTTTTCCCAATACTTTGCTCTTTATATTCTATGCATCTCTATTTTCTTTGTTTTCCATTCCTCTATTCTTCACTTAGCAATTTTTATCTGATACAATTTTTGATTTACTAATTTTCTCTTCCTTTTGAAACCAAGACATTGGGTTTCATACATATTTGGCTACAGCATTTCCGTTCTTAAATTTACATTTTATTTCAAAATGTCTAGACGACATTTAATATCTTGGTCCCTGTCATTTATGTTAAAAGTGATAAACATTTGTCTGACAGTCAGTGTCTGATTATTCCAGGACCTGTTTTTGTCATGTACCTCCTCATCTACTATTCTGCTGGTTCTTTATCATGATGTACTGTCAACGACCATTATCCTTATCTTTATTGTACATTGGGAACTATTTTAAGAAGGCATTTATAGAAATAACTAAGGAACATAGCTGACATGTTCATCCTCCAAACAGGAGGCTCTACTGTTTTATAAGCCATCTAGGTCATGATTATGTATAAATTGTCTAGATCTAAATTCAAGGGCTCAAATTTTTCTGACTAGTCAAAAGATCTGAAGCAGATCTGAAGTTTGTCCAAGACCCATTTTACTTTTGCTCTATTCTCACTAGTAGAGTCCAGTTTATAGCCAGGAGGTAATTCACATACCCCACATTTAAGCTCCTCCACCATGGCTTGGGTCCTGTTAACTTTGAGTGTAATTTGTCAGCTAATTTCATTTGTCTGTCTATGACTGCTACCAGAGCAAAATGAGTTCCTGAAAAAAGACAATTTCTCTAGGTTATTATTGTCAAGATCTTAATCTTGCAACTATTGCTGGATTTTAATTTCATTATCATATATTTATTTATTAGTACTTATCTGTTTAATGTTTTTACTAGTGGATTCTAATTTTCTGAAGTTTGCCTCAACCACTATGAGAAGACTTCAATTGTTGGAAATTAATTTTTGCATTATGGTACACTTAAAAAAACAATCTTTTACTATACTTGGGAAGGAAATTTTATTCTAACTCACTTGTTTCTGGCTCTGACTAGTAAAAATAAGTAGTTTAAATCATAATAATTTTATAACTTTTATTTGCATAAGATAAAATTCTAGAATAATACCTGGAAAAATAGGAGTATTTGTTTTGATACATGTGACAGCAGCCATAGTAGAAACAGTATCTAATGGAGAAATAAAATTATATGTAGATTTAACAACTTGCTTTTAAAAACAAGTACAGTATTCTTATGCAATCTATCTAGTTCAGTAAATTATTAAGTATGAGGAAATTTTTTAAAATTTCAACATCATTGAAGTAAAAAAAATCATAAGCTAAACTACATTGGGAAAAATTAAATTTAAATCCAAACTACTATTAATTATAGTGAAATGGAGGAGAACTCAAAGAGCTAAAGAAACTTTCTTATATAACAAATTAATCAGGAAAAGAAATTTAGATACTTTACAGGTATCTCTACGACTGGCAGTTAAAATAACTAAGTTGTATTTTTGTGAAGAGTTCTTGACTATTATGGAGATCCAATAATCATCTCTTAGTTTGGTTACTGCATTTATGAACATACTCTATCTCTTATTTCATGTTTCTATGTTTCCCCAATTTTTAAAATAAACAATTGGAACAACACATTTTCAAACTCATTTCAGCTCCAAAATTGTTATGTTTTTAGGAATCTTTTTGTATTCCTTGTGTGAAAAAGACAAAAAGGCACACACATACCAATGAAGGAAAAAATTCATTGTATTTAAGATATAAAAATTACCCCTATAAATATGAATCAAACTCATTAAATAATCATTATAATTCAAGTCTAGTTTCTGTATTCTAGTGAGTTATAATAGATCCTATGTATATTTCCATAAAACATTTCTTCTGGACTCATGTCACTGATACAGTTTCATATCCAAATATTTCCAGTTGAACCATGAAATAATTCAGATTATAAAATAGCAGCACTATAGAAATAGTTATATAGTTATAGAAAGAGTTGTGTTAAGTTTGAAAGTATCACTGACTGTACACACATATATGCACACACATACATTTATTGCAGTCTCTCCTTTTAAGTTCATGATTGGATTTCACAACTTAGAATTTGACCGCTGGATATTATTTACTTCACTTTCACATCTTTTATCTAATTTCAATCATTAATAGAATCGCTTCTCGGCCTTTTGGCTAAGATCAAGTGTAGAATCATTAATAGAGTGTGGACAATATCCCCTACCCAATGGATTTAGGCATCTGAAAATCTATGTACTAAATTCTCCTTGGAGTGTGGTTATTTTTTAATTTAAAATTTTGTACATAAAAATCATAGATACTTATCAGACACTATGTGTTGTTTTGTTACACTGATACACTGCATAATAATCAGGATTGATATACTTATATTTTGGAGTACTTAATACTTCATTATAATGCAAACATGCAAAATGCTATTTTCTAGAAATTTTTACAGAGAAATGCACTGTACATTATCTATAATCTCTTCTATGAAATAAAATCCCAGAATTTTTACTTCTTTCTAGTTATAATCTAGTACCAGTTAGTTAACCTTTGTCTCTCCCTCTTCTGCACCTCCCTCCTCAACCTCTCATCACAATTATGTGTGTGTGTGAGTGTGTGTGTGTGTGTATTTGTTAATTTGAAAGAAAATGATAGAAGTGAGAAAGAAAAAGATCTTCTTTCCTCTGCTTGTTCATTCCTGGGCCAGGCTGAATCAAGAATCCTTAAATAGAATTTGGGTCTCCTACACTTGGACCATTACCAGCTACTTTTTCAAGGTTATTAACAGGGATAGGAAGCATAGCATATGGGACTCTAATTAGCATTGTTCAGAAGAACTTGGCATCATGAGTGGTAGCCTTACATGCTATGCCACATGAGTCCTCCATCGTATTTTTAACATATAATATCATCTATTTTTATAATTCAAATACCATTGAGATCATACGATATTTGTCCTTTGTGCCTAACTTATTTCACTTGATATAGTGACATTTTTCTATACACATGGTAAATGATAAAGTTTTATTCATTTTTCTAACTAGTACTGTTTTATGGTATATGGTATTATATTTCTTTAATTGCTCATTAGTAGAAGGAACACTTATTGCTTCCATTTCTGGGCTATTCTGAATAGTTGCTGTGATAAAGACAGGAGCGCAGGTATCTTCTTAACAGATAACATTTTGTTTCACTTTATACCCATGAGTTATAGTGCTGAATCATATGGTAGTTCTATTTTTTTTTAGAAACTCCATTAACACTGTGCTAATTTACAGTCCCATCAGTGATGCGTCCATGTTCCTGTTTCCTCACCAATCCTTGCTATATTTTGTCTGTTTGGTAATAACCAGTGTAACTGGAGAGAGGTGTTATTTTGCTGTGACTTTCATTTGCAATCTCCCTGATATGTAGCATCAGCATTTTTCATGTACCTGTTGATCACTTGAATGTTTTCCTTTGAAAAATCTGTTTATGTTTACTGTGCGTATTTTGAAATATTTGTCATTTTTGCTTTGCTATGGGATTGAGTTCCTTATATAATATGGATAGTAATTCTTGTCAAATACATGGCTTGTAAAATTTTTTTTTACCATTCTTCAGGTTGCATCCTCATTCTTTTGTTTCTCCTTTGCTGTGCAGGAGCTCTTTATTTTGGTTAAATCCACTTTGTCTATGTTTGCTTTTATTTACTGTGCTTTTGGTGGTCTGATCCAGAAAATATTTGCTCATTCCAATTTTCTATAGTGTTTTCACTATATTTTATTCAAATGGCTTCAAAGTTTCAGTCTCACATTTTGGTCTTTAATCCATTTCAAATTGATTTTTGTACATTTTGAGAGATCAGGCACACATCTGAACAAATAGAAGAACTCAACTTGTCATCCCACTAATCTGCCAACTATTTGAAAAAGCATTTAGAAGGGCCAATAAATAGATCAAGAATGTCCTTGAGTGCTATGTTTTGCTTCGCATTTTGAAAATAAAATATCTAGATCTATATCCATGATCAAGTCAATCAATAAACACTATCCTTCAAATTACTGGGTTTATGTTTGCCAATCCTTTCACGCCTTTAATTTCTTTCCTGTTTTATATTAACCATTTCCAGACACTTATACTCAGTATTTTCCTTTTATTATTATTACTTAAAAATCATAATTGTCTGGTCCAGCCCTAGCAATTGCAATCATCCAAGAAGTAAAGCACTGAATAAAGATATTTCTCTGCCTTTCTCTCTCTTTCTGTGAAACTGCCTTTAAAATATATAGATAATTTTAAAGTAGTAATGAATCTCTACATGGCATTTTTCATGGTAGTATCTGACTCTAGACTTCATTATGTTGTAATCTATTTGGATACCTCCCTTTTATGCTACAAAAAATTTAAATAAACTACTTTTCTCCTCCTAATAAACTCCCCAAAGGCCATTTTTTTCTTCTAACATAGCTTCACACCTGTAGTGGGCATTTCCACACATCTTTTATTTCAACTTATATTTTTATTTTTCCTCCACTTTTTAAAAAAGATTTATTGATTTCTATTGGAAAGTCAGTTACAGAGAGGAGAGACAGAAAGAAAGATCTTCCATCTGATGATTCACTCCCCAAGTGGTCCCAACTGCTAGAACTGAGCTGAACCAAAGCCAGGAGCCAGGAGCTTCTTCTGTGTCTCCCACATGGGTTCAGCTTCCCAAGGCTTTGGGTTGTTCTCTACTGCTTTTCCAGGTCACAAGCAGAGAGTTGGAAGGGAAGTGGAACAGCTGGGACATAAACCGGTCCCCTTATGGGATCCCAGCACATACAAAGTGAGGACTTAAGCCACTGTGCTGAGCTCTCTCTTTCACTTTTGAAGTCCTGTCTTTCTGGTGCACCTTGGCTACATCTCTCAAATTCATTTTGAATTGCAATCAACCTTAACCACAATCAATCCAGCCCAGTACTCACCAGACCACAACTGGAAACAAAGATCAGAATAACACATTTTCTAAAATGTTACTGCAAGTGATGAAAGTAAAGAAATGTGAATAGAAAGTTTAGGCAAAGAGGAGCTTAGTTACCAGGTTTGCAGATGGGCAGAGCAGGAGAAATAGGATAGGGTCGAGGTGCTGGGAACAACTTGGTGAACATTCAAGACTGGCTCTGAGAATCAGGAACCTGGAATCTGATTTAGGAGAGTCTTGTGTTGGCGAAAGGATAGGCCTTCAAAAGTCTTTAAAAGCTGCAATTTATATCTCTGAATCTATCACTGGTAATTTCTGTACTTACATAACAAATGTAAGTCAGACAGTACAATCACTTGTGATTTCAATACATTAGTCCTTCCAAATGTTAGACCCTCCCTTACCATATTTAACACCATGTGCACATCTTCTGAGCTAAAACATGGATTTTATCAGCTCTTACTTTTTCACAATGGTCTATAATTACATCCTTTTATGACTTAAAACTTGATGTCCTCTGCTCAATGGCAAGCTTTCGACAAGGGGCTTCAAATATGCATAGTAACGGAATTAAAATATGGCGTTTTGTGAGTAGGTGCGTAGCCTAGCAACTAAGATATATTTGCATCTAAAAATAATGCTGGGTTCAATTACTGGCTCCAGTTTCTCACTCTAGCTTCCTTCCAGTGCCAACACTGGGAGGTAGAGGCGACAGTTCAGAGCATTGAATTTTAACCACCCATATGGAAGGTACATGGCTTTTCTGGCTCTGGGTTTGATCCTGGCTCAGCTACTTTTTAATGGTCATAGTACTCAGAAGTACAAGTTGAAAAGATAACATGATTGGTTAAAATATAGTCAATGAGAACATTTTTGTTCTACTTGACAACAACTAGCCATTCTGACTGATTACTTCCCTTAGTTTGATTGGTGATAGTTTTATCAAGCTGATTAAATCAAATGGTAAGTGGAATATCCTGTGGTCACAGTAATATTTTTAGTTTATCCAATGCTAACAATATCCCTAAGGAACATTAAGCCAAATATATTTTTCCAGCACAATCTGCGATGGGACAATTCCTTGCATGCTTTATCAATGGCATATTTTTGCTGCTTGTGCACAGATAAAAATAGCAATGTCAGACACAACAACTGTCAAACTTGATGCCTAGGGCATCATTTTTCATAAAGACAGCTGTGGATTCTAAATTGAGGTTTTCTATATACTCTTAACTTCCACCTCTTTTGTGAAAGTCATCCATGTGACTTATATTTTTTTTATTTTGCATCTGTATTTGGACACTGATAAGACAAATGATGCACTAACTTCCTGGAGGAAAGGGCAGACGCAAATACCTATCAAATGTGGAAGCTTCACCTGCATCAGAGGCTCAGCACTCCACTCTTCGTTACAAGGAGAGGAATGCATCATTGCTATGTTCCATGTAAAAGGTGCTGCTGCAAGTAATCAGAGATTTTTAAAATTTGATTCTGCAGGCCTTCCTATTTGAAGGTCTTGTACTCCCATTCACTTCCTCTGAATCAGCAAACTTTTCCTATTAAAATGCTTAAGAGAATTTGTTAGACTTTATAGATCATGTGGTTTAGTGACAACTAAATGACACTCTCAAAACATACACATTATGCTCCACTGAAACATTATTTGTGGCGTTGAATTTGGAATACCATATAATTGTCACTGTTTTGTATATTTTTACTAATTTCCAAGTACTTTTAGCATGTAAAATTATTTTTCATTTATATACTATTTTCTAAAAGGCAATGGACAGATTGGTATTCAGTCTGTGATGCACTAACCTGGTCCACACAATAATCTCATGTTAGCAAATCAATAGTCCTTGTGAAACAGATGATTACTTCCAAATATTGGCATTTTTGGGCCTAAGGGTTGTCAGTTGTGTTTGCCAGCAAACCGTGAATTATAAAATAAAGAGCCATATCTCTATATATTTGTCAAAGACCAGAAAAAGAATTGTTCTACTCAGAGTACAAAACTGGGATTGAATTCCTCGAAAACCAAACTTCAGTCTTGTTCTGGCAAGGCTAGATGTTATCTTAGGTTTAAAAAGACAGGGAGTCACCAGAAGACACAACACTTACTATTTTCAGAATACCCTTTTGGCACTAGTGAAAATCCAAGTGTGAAATCAAGTATACCTGGAAATTTTATCATAGCTGAATGCCAAATCCCAGTGGCATCAGCCAGAACCGTCCGATGCAGTCTAGAGTCATGTTGAATACCATGCCAATGACTGCAATTGTCACTGAACCCAACTAAGTCAGATCACTTCTAAATATGTGATGCTATCTTCTAAGTTTTTTTTCTCACAAACATCTCAGGAGTGCTCACTTAGCAGAACTGGACTCAATCCTCCATTGGAAAGATGATGACAGCAGGATGTTACCACAGAGTTCACAAACGAGAACAGTTCTGTCCAGACAATGAGCAGTCCTGGAAGGGCCATTACTGCTTCCTTCTCATCCTCTGATCTCTTATGGAGTAGCCCTTATGTTTGTTTCCTGATGCATCAGTAAAGAGTCATAGAATCATTTTATTAGTTTTTAAGTTTGTTCTGCATCCCAGAAATAGAATTGTCTGTGTAAATTATCCAAAGCAGGGTAAAGGCAGTGGCTCGGCCACATGTTTGAGATCACTATAGAAATCCATTCAGCACAGTGTTCTGTTTTTAAGAGGGTGCTGACATTGAAATGTAACTGAATATTAGCACTGTTTCTCAAATTGTATTTTGTATGCCACAATCTTGAATTTCTCAGAGGATATGTGGAAACCACTGCACACATAATTTGTCCACTTGAACCACCAATAATACTCATGTCCAAATGTATTATCAGTATATTTACATGGGTTGAATAAATTAGAGGATAGAATTTAAATTCTCATATATATAAAAATAAACTATACCTTCCCAATTGTTTACCATATACATGATCAGTTCATGCATTTCTGTATTAGATCAAGATGAATAGCATGACTCTCCAAGATATTTGGTAGGGAAGTTCAGGAAGGACAATTACATACTCCTGCTGCCTTCCAAGCTAAGAGTGCGTTGAAATGATTCTAGCAGTCAGTCAAGACAAGGCAATTTGGGCCGGGGAAGGGGAACAAACTTTTGGTACATGAGTCCATGTCACCCCAGTGCAGACACAGCCTGGGTTACTGTCTCTCTTGGTTTCAGCCTTGCCCAGTTTCCGCTGTTATGGATATTTGAACACTGGTCTCTTTCAATCTCTCTCCCCGCCCCCACGCCCTCCATTTCTTTTTCTTTCCCTCCCATTCCTTCTCCATCCTTCTACCCTTATAAATGAAAATAAATGATTTTTAAAATAGCAAAATGAAACTTAAAGAGGGAAAATAAAAAGGTATTCTATGGTTGCCTTTTTATTCACATACACCAACCATAAGCATATTTAAAAGTATCCATCCAGTGCAAAAACAGGCAGCAAATTTTTCACTCAGATATGATGGTTTGGAGACTGCACAGCCAAGTTTTGCTTCCACATCATTCTAAATTACTAAAGGGCATAAGTCACTTTTCCCTGTGCCATTCTCTGCCTCAGGAAAAAGGCCTCCACCTTCTCTATAAATATCACAGGGTTTCAAAAAGCGTTTTTTTGAAATAATATAAAAGTATATTGAAAAGCAGAGAGCAATGTTTTATAAATATTTTGGCCAGAAGAAAAACATAATATTCTTAGATGCATAAAGCCAAATAAGAGTGAGGTTACAGAAAAGGAGCTGCAATACTTTGTGCCCACTGCCCCTCCCTCAAGATTATTTCTTCTCTATAATAATAATAATTTGTTTTTTTCTAGTTATGGGAGCTACTGTGAGGTATTTTGTTTCATTAGGATGAAATATTTTCAATAAATTCCTGGGAAAGGGAAAAAAAGTCACACAGGCTTTTCTGCTTGCAATTTATTTCTTCTATTTTTTCCTCTCTTTCTTTTGTTTGTTTAACAACAGTATAGAGTAACAGATGTATGAAGAGAAAGAGATCTAGGAAAATATGATAATAGTCACAACTGGTTTCCCTGATTTATTTCCAGTTGATTTTACATCTGGTCCAACTGTGCTGTTTGTTGATGTTCTGTTGGCAACAGCCAGAGCCGTATGTCTCTCTTGCTTTTATTAACATTTTTACATCTAGGCAAGAGAATTCGTGGGTGGAGGACATGTAGCAAAGATCTGAATAATCTTTCCATTGTACTCTCACAGTTCTCATCTATTCATTTCACATTCAAGATGTCATCCAATCTAATCTTGTATGAGTATTTAGAAATATCTGAACTCATTTTTATCCATTTCAAAGGACTGACATTAACTTGTTCCTGATTGTAGTACTAGTCTCCTAGTCCGTGAACATGTCAATTCATTTTACTAACCCTATATTTAAGGTATTAAGGTATACTTTATATCTGATCCTGTCACTAGCTATTTCTGTTGTATCCCAGTTACTTATTGAACAAACACCCAGTGTGTTTCAAGGCATGCAAGGCCCTAGATATCAGTTGTCAATCTATTTTTTTAAGCTCCAGTCTCCTGCCATTTATCCACAGATTTTAACAGTTTTGAACTTCTCACTGTTTCTTATGTGTTCCAAACCTTGTCATGACTTAGGCCCTTCACATGCATTTCATTTGCCTATGTGTCAGTCACCCTTCTAGTTCCATCTGCTAACACATCCTTAGTGAGTCTTCGACTTTCTTAGCTGTAACAACAAATTATATCTATTCTGGTATGGGGAATTACTGCAGTAGAAGATACTTTAGCGATCCCCCATAAATCTGAAAATAGATCTACAATATGATCCAGGCTTCCCATTCTGGGGATATACTCAAAGGAAATAAATCAGTGTGTGCACTTTCTGTACCCCCATGTTTACAGCAGCTGAATTCACAGTAGCTACGACATGGAATCAGCCCAGATGTCCACCAACTGAAGACTAAACAGATAAAATGTGGAATACAGGCACTATGGATCAGTACCCAGCCATAAAAATATAAAACCTGTATTGAAACAAAATGAATGCAACTGTAAAGTATTAAGGTGAGTGAAATAAACCATACACCTAAATGAGAAGCATCATGTATTTTCTCTCGCGGATTACAGCTAATATACAGACTACAAAGATAAATCTTAATGTATGCTGAATTAATTTAGCACACTGTGACTTGATTATGTCTCTAAATCTCATTAACCCCATCATCTCCTGTGGAACAGTAATCTATCCACCTTTTAATGTAAAGCTATGTGTTTAAAGAAACACTGAACCTGTGGTTAGAGACTAAATTCAAAGTATGTTATCACAAAAACTTAAAGAAAGAAAAAGAAGGAAGAAGGATGGTGAGATACAGACAAGTGAGGAAATAATGGTTGTATTACTGGAATCATACCAATGAAATTTTTGGAATAACATCTATAAAATTAATTACATATATTCTCCATATATTAATATTCTAAAACATAATAAAGTAAAATAGAACAAGATCTCATTTGAAGCTCTGATGGAAAAGACACAAGTGTGAAAAAGAGTTATCAGAGCAACATGATTCTACTAAAATGTAAGCAGGAATAAGCGTATAAAAGTTATGATAAGCATGGGCGAAATCATGGCTTAATCACTGATGTTTTATGAAATTATTATAGGGACAGCGCCATAAAAATGATAGCAGCTACCAAATGAAAAAACTCATCTTCAGAAGGGAAAAGATGTTGGCAATGAGGCCTGCAGTCACAGAATACCCACACCACTCTTCCCAAAGGAAAAAAAAAACCTCAATCTTCTATGAACACTAATTAAAGATAACTGGCAATTAACAGCAGACACAATAGGTGACATCATAGACCTCTCAACTGGTTCAGCCTACCCAATTATGATTGAAAAAGTACAGTGGAGCAAATTTTCTGCTTTATGGGTATGGAAATTATGATGCCCTGTCTGTTGCAGACAAGAATATAATTTTTGGCAAATTTTCAAAAAGTAGGATGAAAATGCAGGTACCATGGCATTGCAACATCATGGTGTCAACATTCCACATGGAAGTCCCAGCTGCTCCACTTCCAATCCAGTTCCATGTCAATGTGCTTGGAAATGCAGTGGAGGATTGCAACAAAATGAATGCAACAAGTCCTTTGACTTCTGAACCTACTTGGAAGACAAAAAATTAGCTCTTGGTGGATAATTACTAGATCCTGGTTTCCGGCTCTTAATTTCTGCTTTCCACTCCTGCTATGAGTAAATGAAAAATCTCTGCCTCTCTTTCTCTTTCTATAAGTTGCCCCTCAGATAAACATAAGTGAATCCTATTCTTTTTAAGTTGGATGAAGATCTTATGATTTCAGGTTTAACAGTTGCTAGAACCTGACTTTACTAGCACGATGGACCAAATAATGCACAACCAGCGGAAGAGGGGTCCTGTAAAACCAAAGCAGATTCCTCCTGAGCAAAGCTCAGGCAACGATTTATGGGAGATGCTCAAATGATTTTGATTGCTAGTTTTCGGGTAAGACAAAGAACAATCATTGCCATGAGAGTTGTTTTAAATGGTTACTCAAATTGAATGATGACTTTGAGGCCAAATCCTCACCTTACATGGGATGAGATCCCATATGGGGACCCGTTCATGACCCAGCTGCTCTACTTCCCATCCACATCTTCCGGCCTGCTGCCTGTGAAAACAACTTTGGATGGCTCCAAACCTTGGGACCCTGCACCTACGTGGGAGACTTGGAAGACACTCCTGGCTTCTGGCATCAGATCACCTTAGCTAAGGCCTTTTCAGCTACTTGGGGAGTGAATCAGTGGACAGAACATCTTTCTCTATTTCCTGCTGTGTAAATATGCCTTTCCAGTAAAAATAAATAAATCTTTAAAAAAATTATGCACATCATTAGCAGAGAAATACGTAGAGAAGACTTCATTGGAAAGGCCTACATAATGGCAATGTTTGTGCTAATTCTTATCATGCAAGAACAATTTTATAGGAGTTTTGAAGAGGATTCTCTTGTCATCTACCGTATATTACTGATTTGACTTCTGGGAACTTCTTTTTGTTTCTTACACTTAAAAAATTTAAACGGCATGCCTTGTCTTCAGCTAATGTTGAAATGACTACATGGCTAAATGTCTAGGATACTTGATTCTTCAGAGATGCATTAAATGACTGGTATCACTTACAAAAATGTTTTTGAATTTGCAGGAGTGTGTTTTGAGAAATAAATGGTTTTCAATATTTTTATCTTTTATTCTCACTTTCCAAGAATTTTTGTGAAATCCCTTTGTATTATTCTTCTTTTAAACAGCAGGAATTGTTTACATTTCTCTTGGGTGTTCTTGTGTGGATGCTTATAAATGACTTATCTTCATTAAAAAAGGAAAATAGGGCCCAGTGTGGTAGCCTAGTGGTTAAAGTCCTTGCCTTGCATGCACCAGGATCCCAGATGGTTGGTTCTAATCCTGGCAGCCCTGCTTCCCATCCAACTCCCTGCTTGAAGCCTGAGAAAGCAGTCAAGGACAGCCAAAACCTTGGGATCCTGCACCAGTGTCGGAGACCTGGAGGAAGCTCCTGGCTCTTAGCTTCGAATCAGCTCAACTCTGACCATTGTGGCCACTTGAGCAGAGAACCAGAAGATGAAAGATCTTCCTCTATATCTCCCTTTCTCTGTGCAAATCTGACTCTCTAATAAAAATAAATAGATCTTTTAGAAAAATCAATCTGCCTCAGATTAATTTCTAGGATAAATTGGTCAAATCATAACAGCACAACAGAGTATTCTTAAATATTGAAATGTTTTCTAAGAATTAAAAAATTACATTTTTATGATAGTAAATTAAGGCAGCAAAAATGTAAGAAATTGTTTATGCCATTAGAATGTACTGGATTCAGTTTGGCAGGACTGAAATATCTTCACATGGGCAAGGAACCCTGTGGAGACTCAAGAAGATGGAAATTAGTCCAGTGCTGCCTTTAGGAAATGCCTTGTGCACAACAAAAAAGCATTTAAAGACCAGAGATGAAATCTCTGCATTGGTCAGATTATAAATTTAGGGAAGCCAGAAGCTGAAAGGAAAAGAATTAGATACAACCAAATATAGGTAAAGGTCTAATATATGATCAACTGTGAGATTTAGGGCAGGCAACTTATTCAGTCATTCATCAGTGCATCCATCTGTCCACCTAATTACCATTCGCCTACCTACCTGTACATTTATCCATGAGCTAAATTCAGAGCTTAAAATACAATGCTCAAGTAATTTCTAAATTAATACATAAATAATGAATTACCATTATATTAATATTTTAATCTGCTTTAATTGAGCAAAACTCATGTAGCAGAAAAGTAATTCGTTTTAACCATTTTAGATTGTACTGTGCGGTCATCACTTGGATCTAATCCCAGAATACTTCCATGGTTACCCACTATATATCAATTCCGCATTTCCTCATTTCCTCCAGCATCTGGAACCCACTAAACTGCTTTTTTTATTTTTTAATTTAAAGATTCATTTTCATTTGAATGGCAAAATTTACAGAGAAAAAGAGATAGAGAAATCTTCCATTTTGTGGTTCATGCCTTAAATGGCCACAGCAGCTGGATCTGGGCTAGTGGGAATACAACATACAACTTTTTCTCTATATATAGTTTGTTTATTTATCATAATCATTTCATTACGTATTTCATTACTCAGTGTAGTGCATTCGTGTTGTAGAATGAATCAGTATACCTCTTGATTGTACTTTAAGTATTTATCTGAAAGAGAAAGAGAAAGAGAGAGGCAGACAGAGATCTCTTATTTGTTTACTCATGCCCCAGTTGTTCACATCAGCCTAGACTGAGTCGGGCTGAAGCTAGCCTGCTGGAACTCTATCTAGGCTTTTCACATGTGCAAGAGAAAGGCAAGTACTTGAACTATTGGCTGCTGTCATCCATAGTGCACATTAACAAGAAGCTAGAATTGTAAGCACAATCAAGACATCAGGCTTTCAAGTCACAGCATTGGCTGAGAAGTCCAAATGTTGACTGTTATGCCAGTTGGGTATCCCATGAACCAATACTTCATTCCTTTTTTTTTTATTAATTATTTTGCATTATGTGACAGTTTCATAGGCTCTGGGAATCCCCCCACCCATCCCCACGCCTCTCCCCCGGTGGATTCCTCCACCTTGTTCATTCCTTTTTAAGGCTGAATTAAATCACATTATACAGAAACAGTGTTTTACTAATTCGTTTCTCAGTGGATAGACAATTCCATTGTTTCCGTTTTTGCCTATTATGAATAATGATGCCATTAATATTCATCTTCAAACTTTGAACACATGTATGTAATTCTCTTGGGTATATAAGTAGGGTTACCAGCTCATCTGATAATTCAATGATGAACTTTTTGATGAAATGCCAATCAGTTTTCTGCAGTTGCTATACAGTTTGACATTCTCACCAGAAACTTATCAATAACATCATATCCTCCAAATACATTTTCTATTTGTTTCATTTCAATTACAGTTATCTTGGTATGAATTGGTTTTCCCATGGAAGTTTTAACTTGCTTTCCCTTAGCAAGTACTGAAATTAAATGTCTTCTCTTTGCTCATTTGCTTTCTAAATATATTTTTGGGGGGAAATGTCTATTTAAATCGCTGATTTTAAAAAATGGTATTGTCTTTTTGTTGTTCGTTTCACGAAATCTATATATTTAGGATATTAACCTTATATCAGATACATCACTTGCAAATATTTTCTTTGATTATCTATGTTGTCTTTTTATTTCTTGATAATGACCTTTGACATGTAAATGTCTTTAATTCTAATGATGTCAAATTTACTCACGTTATTGCTTATAATTTTGATAGACACTGTTTTAAGTCTGTTTCTCAGTTTTATAAACATAGTCATATTAACTACATTAACCCTTCTAATTCATGATCGAGGGTTGTCTTTTTATTTAGACCTTAATTTTTTCAGTAATTGTTTTATAATTCAAGTATGCAAGTTACAATTCCTTGTTTAAAATGTTTATTCAATGGATATTTATTACAACTAACAGACACAGTAGGTTTAATTATAAGAAAGACATAATCCCAACTCCTCTTTGTCAGCTTAATCTAGACTGTGATGGAGGTTTTTATTCAGTACTGCCAGTCCATAACCACACCTGCAGACATTGACATTCAGTAATCTTTAGTGTCACTTAAAATTAAGGCTGACCAAAGTCTGTGTTACTTCTCTTCCCCTATGGTTTCCCTGTTTAAAGGAAGACATTTCAGTATTAACAAGTGTTATTAATTTGGTGGCATAAAATCAACTACTAACACAAGCGTGCTTATGTAACCAAAACTTTGATTTCGTTTTACATTAAATAAATGTTATTTTAATCAATGACATATTTGAGTGTCTAAGTGTCAGACACTAATCTAGGCACTAGAAATGGAAAAGTGGAAAGGACAAAGTTCCTCTCCTCAGGGAACTGAATAAAATTGGAAACAAATGTTAAAAATCTGGATTTGAAAGAGAAAATGTCTAATAGAATGGTTCTTGCAAAGTGTTAGGTTGGAAAAAACTATTAAAAAAGAAATGTTTTCATGGAGATTGAATGGTTGAAAAGGCATCTGTCAATCAGACATACCAACCAGCTAGAACAGAATATATGATGCTAAAAAGCAAAAAGTACAGAATTCAGACATAGAGAGTCCTACCCAAGTGTATGTTGAGGAGAGTGTTGAACATCAGATGCCATACCACAGGTGGCAAAAGATGAGATTGAAAAATACCCAGGAATGAGGCTATATGGATAACATCCTGTAGACAGGTGGATTCTGAACAGATTTTAGTGACATACTCCTTTATGCCTAAGCCATAAGCAGAAACAAAAATCAAATAAAGTAGGTAAAAGCAAGATGACTTCAAAGCCTTGACAGCCATCCTATGACCCTTAATCAAGCATTCAGGAAAAATTTTTGAAACTGCTGCAGTTTTCATGGTGAGACACTCTACAACATCCTATAATTATTGCTGATTTGGGGGAAAGCCAAGTTAATATTTAGTAAGTGTTCCTGGTTTGAGAAATGGAATAAGCAATGCCCAAACTGATTTTACTCTTGCAATCTTTGTGGTTAATTCAGCATATCCCAGAGCCAGCTCTCTAAAAAGTAAATCAGGTAATCAGAGTCATTTCTTCAACTTTGTCTAACTACACCTCAAGTAAGGGCCTGTTTCCTTTCTGTGAACCACCACTCTGAACTCTCTGGAAGCTACTTTTTTTTTTTAAAGATTTATTCATTTTATTACAGCCAGATATACACACAGGAGGAGAGACAGAGAGGAAGATATCCCGTCCGATGATTCACTCCCCAAGTGAGCCACAACGGGCCAGTATTGTGCCGATCCAAAGCCGGGAACCTGGAACCTCTTCCGGGTCTCCCAACTTGGGAGCAGTGTCCCAATGCATTGGGCCGTCCTTAACTGCTTTCCCAGGCCACAAGCAGGGAGCTGGATGGGAAGTGGAGCTGCCGGGATTAGAACCGGCGCCCATATGGGATCCGGGGCTTTCAAGGTGAGGACTTTAGCTGCTAGGCCACGCCGCCTGGCCCAAAGCTACTTTTCTTTTACAGTCTTTGTTACTCAACATATTCCAGGCATGATGGCCCTCTTTCCTTACTCCCTCTGCTCCTCTCTCTTTTCTCTTTTGACAGGCTTTGGTTTGAGATTCTCACTTTCTCCTCCCTCGGTCTGAAAGGCTTCATTTCCCACTCTCCATATTGCTGATGCTTCATCATCCAGCTTCATTAAAATTTCTCCTCTGGCAGAAGCTTCTACTCTATGGGTTCTGTTGTCACTAGGTGATGCTTCATTTTATTTTCATTTATTTCCTTACTTTGGGCATAATCTACATCATCATTTATACATACTACTTTCCATTTTTACATTTTTTCTCAATCCCATGCCCAAATACCCTGGACATTAAGCACCATTAGACATGGGCTGCACTGCCATGTTTACCACCCTGTTCCCAGGTCTCAAACGCATCTTATACTCTCATTCCTTATTTGTTGAATAAATGAACTGAATGAGGAATACAGAAAGGATAACTCCGTCAATACAAATAAGGAGAAACAACAATGGCTATAGGTCAAATAGCAGAGAGCCAGTCTATCATAGTCTGTAACACTCTGGTTAACTGGCTGAAACCTGAGGGGACAAACTACATGTTCTGTGTATGACTCACCATTTCTGTCCTTTGTTCTATTACGACCCTTCCTAGTTCATCTTTCTTGTTACCTACACCCCTTGTATTTGATCAAAGTGATTTTATGCACAACTATTCCCCATAGAGTACAAAACAGGGAGAAAGATATTTACATTCATAACAATGCAGCTTTTATGAATATATTATGGAGAGCCAACTGTCATCATAACAATCTGAGTTATGCCCATTAGAATGACAAATGTGAAAAGCATCTCCTAACCCTAATAAGATGTTTACAGAGTTAGTTGCATTATTAAAGCAGTGCATACACACTGAAAAGATATTACGTAGCTTCTGGGCTAGATGCATACTTAAGAATCCCATTATATGAAAGAATATGAAAAGTCACCTTTTGCATTCAACAAACCATATAGAAAATTCTCCTAAGGAAGTTTTGATGACTTAAAGAAAAAGCATGAGCTAAAAATCACTCTGACTTTAGGGCAGAACAAAATTAAATTGGTTTCCACTAGGTTGGTTACAATCAAGAAATTCAAACTTAACTTTGAAGGTAAGAGAGACACGTGAAGACTAGTAATACGGTTTCTAGGAGAGGAAGATGAATTTAACCAAAGTTTTGAACTCTCTAGTGAGAAAGGAGGTCATAGATGGGAAGAGCAAGAAGAAGGCTGCAGTAATCCAGGCAGGCAATGATTAAAGCCTGGATGAGAAAAGGAATTATTGATTGTCTAAAGGGGGAGTGGGTGGAGGAAGTTAATTTCCCTTGCTTCTTCCTTACTTCACACAAATAAATCATCGCTTTCACCTATGCATCTGAAAAAGTGCATCACAAATAACAGCAGAAATATTAGTGCTTTTAAAAAAATTGAATAGAATTCCATAAATTTCCTGCTTATAATTTTTAAAATTAAAGCATAAAAAGTTAAATGCTGCTAGAATTTGAGTTTGTAAGGATAGCCACGTAAACATAAATTATTAATTACCATGGCCCACACTGATTCCCACAAAGCTACAGACTGCTGAGATTTTGAAAACCAATATATTTTTGTCTTGAAGGGTGTTTGAAAGAAACTGGTTAACCTAAAAGGCCTTGAGATGCTAGGGGAATTACAGAAGAAAGACTCTGTAAATCAATGCAATTTCTTCAGCAAATACTGTATCAAAAGAAATGACATTGAATTCAACATTGTCAGCAATGAAGATAAAATCATTTAGATCCAAAAATGTGTAAATAGTCACAGGCCAAATAGTTGGAAGCACCGTAGGAAACTGAAAGATATTTTCCTCACAACTCATTGGGAACCCTTTTTGATATCACAGGAAGCCATGTATAAAGGCATATTATTTGTTTGAATAATGACCACTCCCTTCAAAGCCGTATTTTAACACCTGAAAAACATTCATGCTTTTGTTTAATAGGCAAATTCATGTCTTCAGGTTAACAGACTGAGAAGACCTCTGCTAATCTACACACAGGCTACAGAAATTCTGACAAAACTTAATTGGCTTTACATTTTTACCAATTATGATCTTATGGCTCTAAAGCCACTCCAGAGAAGAAGACCAAAGGTCCAAAGAAGAACTCATTACTAAATAAAACATGGACGTGTTTATGACAGCCTTTATGAGAGTTGCCACAAATCCCTCAATCTCTTTACCTTCCATTTAATCCAAGACAGCAGTATTCAGTACAGTGGGTACCATTCCAGTCAAATATTCAATCAGTACGTACATTTCCATTGTTAACTCTCAAAATTGTTCATATTTAATCTGTTAAGTGCTCACCCTACTATCAAGTTCACTAACCACAATAAAACTGAAGCGCCTTAATTTTCAAACATGGACTAGCCCACAGCCTAATTTCTCTGCTTCCACACTTCAAGGGAAAGCGCTCTGCTTTTAGTTTCATCACATAAATTCAGCAGGTGGCTTAACATGCTTCAGTGACCATAGTTTTTATTTATTCAGGAATAAACATTCATTCAGTTACCCTATAACAATGAAGTAAAATGTCAAAGGACATGCCAGGAATGACTATGTAAATCATAGTGAAAAGGCTTAAAGGATGAAGAACTACTTTGTCAATTGTGATGCATGTGCTGACATACCCAGCACTGGGGTATCTTAAAGAATACAGGACATCGAAACCATGGTCTATACCTTATAGAAACTGATAGTCTGTTGCCAAACAACACTCCAAACTGGTTTGAGGCAGTGCTGTGGAATCCTCAAATTTGGTTCCACTTGCCCAATGCACAGAAAGCCAATCACAGACATTGGGGTAGTAGATGAAAGTAGGTGTTTATTATAAAGGACAGGGCAAGGAGCTGGGTAGCTATTGCTTAATTCTCAGGCTCTCTGAGGAGTTGGGAGTACAGGTTCTTAAGGTTTAAACTGAAGCTGAGAGGTGCTTGATCAGCTCATGCCTAAAGCCCTGTTGGTCAGTGGAGTGCGCCAACATTCTTTGGTTAGTCAGTGATTGCATCCTTAGGAAATTTATGATGGCCATGTGGGCTCCACTTGGTCCAGGGGTATGTAAAAGTGGTAGACATGGAATTATACTAATAAAATCACTTCAGGACAATATGGGCCATTGATGGCCTTGTCTGTTGGAGCAACTAATGACTCGTCCAGTGATTAGAACCTTGTAAGATCAGCTGTATTTCCCCCCTTACACAGTGAATTCCTTTTGATAAAGGGCAGGCAAGGACACTTTGTGCTAAGGGAGACAGACTGATTCACGATTTAGATTTGTGGGGTGGAGTGGGGGGTGCATTTCAACTCCAGCAGCTATACAGCAAAATCACCAACAAAAACAGCAGACAATCCTGTCACAGTAAAACATTCTTAAACTCTGCTGACTTCAAATTTAAAAAGCACATATATACACACACATAAGGTATATGATTTTTTTCTTTTTTTATTATTTTAATTCATTAATTACATTGTATTATGTAACACAGTTTCATAGGTACTTGGATTCTCCCCACCCCTCCCCAAACCCTCCCACCATGGTGGATTCCTCCACCTTGTTGCATAACCACAGTTTAAGTTCAGTTGAGATTCCCCCATTGCAAGCATATTCCAAACCTAGAGTCCATCATCTTGTTGTCCAGTCAAGTTCAACGGCTTCTTACGTATACCCTCTCTGGTCTGAAGAGTAGGGTATATGATTTTTTAGTAACATTCCATTTCAGTTTGAGTTACATGTGAGAGAAAGCTATGAAGCTAAATAAGGGGGCCTGGCACTGTAGCCTACTGGCTAAAGTACTCACCTTGCAATTGCCAGGATCCCATATGGGTGCCAGTTTGTGTCCCAGCTGCCCGGCTTCCCATCTAGCTCCCTGTTTGCAGCCTGGGAAAGCAGCAAAGGACAGCCCAAAGCCTTGGGACCCTGCACCCATATGAGTGACCCAGAAGAAGCTCCTGGCTCCTGCCTTTGAATCAGTTCAGCTCTGACCATTGTGGACATTTGGGGAGTGAATCAGCAGACAGAAGATTTTTCTGTTTCTGCTTTCTGTAAATCTGACTTTCCAATAAAAATGAATAATTAAGAAAAAGCTAAACAAGATCTTTTTCCCCTTATTAGCAATTTCTTCCTCTCATTAGCAATGTCAAGCATCAAGTTATATTACGAAGTATAACTAATAGACTGGAATGTCAAAAATGGGAAAGTAAAGTTAGTAATCTCTGCAATGAATATCCTATGTCTTCTCACAGTATTTTATGTTTTTCAGCCACTCTGATTTGAGCTTGTCACAAGCCATTGGTCTTGCAGATGCTCAATTTTCAACCCTTCTTGGCTTGTCCACCCTTCTGTTAGGCCTTCTAATAAGACCTCAGAACAGGCTGACCTCTCAATCACCTTCATACTTTACTCTGAATCCCAATCAATAATAACATAATTTCATTTCATCTCTTTTGGTGTCTACTATATAGCAACTTTTTCTACCAAAATACCTCCTACCCATTGCTTTTCTACCAAAAAGTTACTTCAAGTAGGAGAAACTTTGCTCCTCTTTTTATATATGGCAGAACTCAAACATGTAGCATCATCCATTCCCCATCTTACACCAGAACTAGAATGTTTTTATGGCCCAACCAACAAAATACTCTTTGCCTTTCCCTGATAATCCCTATTACATCCTGTCAGGATTTAGACTTTGACTATTGGAATTCATGAGTAATGAATATTTCCTTAGTTCTTCCAGTAAATATGAGCAAAACTAGCAAGCATTTATAGAGTAAAATCAGACAGTTGATCATGATATTATTAAAATTTCAAGTTTTAAATGACCAAGACTGTCACACATTTTTGAGTTCTCTTTTTAATTGATATCTTCCAGTTAGATCCAACTTCATGCTCCTGGGTACCATGGGGGGGGGGAGGAACAGATGATAAATCAAATGCGTGGGTTACTGTGACCCACAAGGGAAACTGGGAAGAAGTTCTTGCCTTCTGCCTTTGTCCTGCCTCACACATGACCACTGTGGGTATTTGGGAGTGAAACACTGGATGGGATATCTATCACCAGTATTCTTCATTTCAAGTAAATGAAAAATAAACATTAAAAAAGCACAAAACATTATGTTCCACTGATCTTCTGCTCTGTTTCTGTACCAGTACCAGACTGTTTTGGTAACCACTGCTCTGTAGTACGTCTTGAGGTCTGGAATTGTGAATACTCCCACTTGATTTCTATTTTTCAGGATAGCTTTAGCTATCCGTGGTCTTTTGTAATTCCAGATTGTATATCCCATGTGTTTTGATGTTTTTTATTTCAGTTTGGTTCATTCCAAATAATCTGTTTTCTCTAGTCGAATTCATTACGGGCTCATGGATTATACAATGGCATCATTTTTCCCAAGAGACTTCTGTGTTTCCTTTTTGTCACTCATGTGTTGGTTACTCAGTGGTGTGTTGTTTTCATGGTGCTGTAATTTGTTGTTGATGTTGTTGTTGTTGTTGTTGTTGTTGTGGCTGTTCTACTCATACCAGTTGTTGACCTTGTTTCATGGCTTGTGGTAATGTCACTTATGGTAATGGATAGTGATGGAGTACTGAGGTCTATCATATACAGACATGGGGGTATAATGGAACATGCATCCCTGAATCCGGATGAAAGATGGATTCCCAGTGAAATTGTTGGACATGTGTAGACAATGGGATGCTGGACTGACATCGTCTGTATCAACAATGTTGGGGTACACTTAAATAAGAGACTGATAGAATCAAGATTCTTTATGAAGGACTACACTGTTATAACAAAATGGGAAAAATCTGACAGGAGGTGGGAGTTTGGGGGGGAAGCCCAGCCTATGCAAAATTGTACCACATAATTCAAGTTTCAAAATTCAAAATAAAAATTTGTTTTAAAAAAAGCACAAAACAAAAACTAAAATAAATTGGTTTCTTAGCTTTGTTTTTTAAGGTTTTTAATTTTTATTTGACTGCCAGGGTTATGCAGAGAGAAGGAGAGATCAAGAGAGATTTCTATCCCACTGATTCATTCCCCAAATGGTCACCATAGCTGGAGATGCAACAATCCAAAGTAAGCAGCCAGGAGCTTCTCCTGGATCTCCCACATGGGTTCAGGTAATCAGAAAATGATCCAGTCCCTGTTGCATTCCCAGGCAATAAACAGGGAGCTGGATAGGAGGAGGAGCAGCCAGAACTCAAACCTGTACCCGTATGGGGATGCTGTCGCCACATGTGGAGGATTAGCTAGCTATATGACCACACTAGCTCTTTTTAGCTTTAATTTTTAGGTGGCTACAGCAGCATTCTAGATATTTTGCAATCTCATTTCATATGTTTATTTAAATATTTTTAACTGATTGTCTTTTTTGCTTCTAATACACACTTGATTCTAGTAAAATGAAATTTTCCTCCCAAAGAGAAAAATGTCAATTACAAAGAAGCAGCCCATCATATTTTGAAGATGTGTGAGGCTATTAATCTTTTATAAGTCTGATGCTATTGTGTGTAAATATGGATACCTTAAAGCAAACAGGAAAATCAAACATGGTTATTAAGTATGCTGCTCAAGGCAAATCACTAAATCATGAAAACAGGCCGTCAAGTCAAAACTGACACCTTAACTTATATAGAAAACAGGAGACTGAAAAATTGATAATATTTGATGAATTTTAGGACTTTACCATGGTGGAAAAAAGAGCATGAATTATTGAATCTGTTCAAATAAAAACATACTGTGATGCTTTTGCAATATTACATTAGATTTATGATAAATTAGGTAGTCCTTAAATTGTTTCATTAGATAATAAAAAATATGATAGTGAGGTGAGTGGTATACTAGTTTAGTGATTAATGTTATATAAATGCAAAGGGACAATTTGAGGGAGTTACTGGTAAATGTTTCTTATGAAACTTATATGAAAAGATGTGAATTTATCCTTTTTTATTGTTCACATATGCCACATCTCGGTATATAGTCTCTCTGGTTCTTAAGAGTCACTGTGAATTATTTGGCAAAATTATAAGGAAAGATAATCCATAGTGAAAACCTGTTATACTTCAAGTGCTCGGGGAAGTAAAGCAAAACATTTACCCAAGACTCAGTACTTGTGATGTCACCTAAATTTTATAACATTTCTATTATATAAATAGCTTATTTGATTGCTGCAGGATTTTGGTAGGAAATGGTTGAATAATTTTTCCTTAGTCATGCAAACAGTACTGGTGGAAATAGCATTTTTGACTCAATGCTTCATCCCAAACTGCCGTGCTCACAGCATAAAATTTGAATTATGGATATATATCATTAACATTCCAGGTTTCTGTTTCTTTTCAGCGCAGAGATTAATAACATATCCAGGCATATTTCCTTTGCTAAAATAGGCCAGAGCTTAGAAAATTCTCAAGTAAGTTACAGACAACAGATTCAACTAGATGTTACAGATATAAAAAGCTGCCCCTTTTTTGCACATACCTACATGTTTGATGATAGGCAAAATGACAAATGTGTATGCATATACACGCTTGTGATTTAAACTCTAAAAAGAATGTCTATGCCATCCACCTTTCATAGAATTAGAGGAATATATGCATCACTGATATACTGACTGCAAAGGCTTGGTGGAGCCCACTTCTTCAGGAGTGTCCTATTTTCAGGAGGTTGTGGTGCAGGGGAAATTCCTCCCTACAGAGCATTTCTCCAAGCACTGGGGTAAAAGAGGCTGTCCACCAAAACTTCCCCAAATTCAAAGTAATTTTCCATCAGCCCTGATATCTTCTCTCACTACATTTTCCAGATAACTCTAACACGTATAGATCTCTCTTCTCTCTAAATTCCTTTGTAATTCAGAGAGTTTTGATTTAGTCATCTATCTTTCTGCATGCAGTGTTTTTACAATATGCCTTCCAACCTTTTGGTATTAAAAATAGTAATGTGGTTCTGGTAATGATGCGAGTCTGAGGCCTCTGTCTAAATGAGGTACCCAACATCACACAAAATAGACATCCACCAAAATAAAAATATCGTGAAGACCATGCAGTTGCAGTTTCTAGTAAAAGGTCCTAACCTACTGACTAAACAAGTATTTTTAGACAGAGGTTGTTTCCTACTAGTAGAAATCTATTTCTCTTTTGTAGGAATCACTTCATACTTAATAGTCCAACAGTTTCATGTTTATAAGAGCTCAAAATTGTATGACATATAACATTACTTTAAGTATATTTTCTTTACATAAAGGAAATAAATTTCATAGTTTTTAGAGTATCATGGTACTACCCATCCTACTATCCCTTCCTCTCTCCATCCCCTCCCACCCTCCCTCTTCCTTTTTTAATTTTTTACAGTGACTTTCAATTTACCTTATAAAGAAAGACTAACACATTACTAAATATATAGTTCAACAAGTAGCAAGTACAAAAATCAGTTTCTCAAGCTTTATCTTTTACATCACAATGGCGGTGATGTGTAAGGAAGAAACAAAGGAAACTGATTTGAAATAAAACTTAAGTAATAACATTAGTGAATGCCAAATTTCTATTGCACTTCATGGAAACATCTAGTATTAGCACAGCTGACAACTATCAGATCAAACAAAGCAGTGGGATCTGGCAAAACCTCCCATGTAAATAGAAAAAAAGAGAGATCACTATCTAGTGCTAATAACAATCCATATCATTTTCTAATTTCCAACAGTCATACACAGAGGCCTGCATGTGACAGAGAGGGTGAAATATTGACTTAACTGATAATGAGATTTGGAGTTGGAAAAGCAGAAGGTTAAAGTGGATCAATATGTTGATAGTACAGAAGCAAAAACTACAAGAAAATGTTAAACAGGAAAGGGGGGTGTTATTGAGGGCTACTGCAATGAGAAAGAGGGACTGGAGCTCAGTTGAACTCCACTAAGGCAGAGGGAGAAAGACATCTGTGTTTGCTAATTGTTTGCACCCAAAGAAAAAGTGTCACAAGTACTCATGGCCAAACATAGGCTTAACAACTTACAGCAATGTGTTCACTACTTAGGGTCCTACACAATACATAGTCCAAGAACAGGGAAATTAGTGTCTTTGCTCTCAAATGTAGTCAGACTGGGGGGATAATAGGATCTTCTCAGTATGTGAAAAGGAGAGGGTCTAAATAGTTATAGCGGAGCCAGGTATAAGTGTTGGAAGTGGTAAATTGGGAGGTGATGAACAGTTAAAAATGTATATTTGGTTTTATTAGGTTTAAGAACACAGCATAAAGACAGTAAGAAAAATGAAGGGATGAATGAACAGGAAGCAGCACTAAACTGTGATGTTTGGATACTGTAATCTAACCTTTTGGGATGAGAACATTCTGGCAGTATCATGAAAATGGGCTCCTGGCATAGAGAACAGGTGAAACAGTAAACCCAAGGGAGAAAACAGAGGCAAGCTTCATTTTCTGTAACAGTTACTGAAAGGCAACATGCATCACTAACCCCCACATTTTGTAAAAGTATGCCAAATGACTTTGTCTTACTTTAACAGACGCTTGCACAGAGTATCTTTAAAAGTATTGTTTGAAATTTTTGTATAAATTATATGGTCTAAATGATTGTAATTCTGGAATACTTGTGAAATTGTTAGTATCTGTTCTGGGGTATTCATTTCACTCTTTTTCTTTTTCAGACTACTAAGGCTTCCATTTCCTTACAGGTATCTTTCTCAACTCTCAGAACGGGCTCATTTAAACTGAGAAGCACAATCACCAAGATTATTTAATTTTGAGGAAACTAGGAATAATATTTATCACTACTAAGAAGTTAAAATAGCAGCAGATATAGTAAGAGGGTTATTTTTTAGTGTAAGCATTCTGATTTATTTTATTACAATAAACCTATAATTTCTTTGGAATTTAAATGCTCCTTTAAAAATTACATGTAAATTAACTATGTTATAGAGACACCTAAAGGAATTTAATCTGACAAAAATTAGTGAGAATTAATACTAAAGATATTTGACTTCTGATTTGTTCAGAGGTCTTTTTCATATGATATTGAGTATCAGTGCTCTCTAGATATGTAAGGTCACAGTGTTTTTGAGTTTAAAATATATATGGGGCATCACGAATGTATACATTTTCTAACTTTAAAAGAGAAAAACACTGGGAAATATCATAGGTCTATTATTTAGCAACAAAGTGGTTAAAAGCCACACCGCAGCTTATTTTGAAAAACACTTCTTTCTTATCATCACTAAAGAGTACTCAACAAAATCTCCGAACAGGGAAAATATCAATTATTAATTAGACATAAATAATTCCCAATCTACACACAATGCTTAATCCCTAGTTCACAGAAATGCAAATTGTGCTTCAAAAACAGTATGTTAACAAATTATTTGTCTCCAAAAGACAGAAGCCCAAGTTCAATATAAAATAGAGAACAAATACTTAATCTCATTTGAAGGAATATGCTGATGGGAGGTTATCTAGAACTGCAAGGAAATGGAAAATCATGCAAATAAAATACCACAAGGTGAACTTGACTTTTGGTGCTTGTAAAATTGGTGTGTCCACGATATCTATTTTCAATTCCTCAAAAAAGCTAAGTAACTGGGAGATGGTACTAATATGATTTTATTGTAAATAATAAAGACAGTAAATAAAAGTAAAGAAAGTGATAGTGACTTTAATGGAAAGATTTCTTTACTATAGTAACACACCTATTGGTACGTGAAAGTCGTCACAAAAGCTAGGGAAACTGGTAGTCTGTAACATCATATAAGCCTCTGATAAAAAACAACTAAAGGACTCCTAGACAGAAGGTAGCGTGCAAACTCACTGAATCAAAACAGTGCCACATACAACTTCCTCCTCCCAACTTAACTTCACTAGTCTCTGTGATAGCATTTCTAAGTCGAAGCTCTACTGGATTTCAGTATTCTTCCATATGTACAGCTCCACACACCCTCCAGATACCAAACATTAAGAACTAATAACCCAAAGGCTTTGTTTCCATCCTTTTCTTGGAGGTTTGTTATGGTCTAAAACATCTCTCCATATATTTCACATCAAATTCCACGCGTCAGACACTATACCATCAATTTATCAGTGTTAAAATGTGAAGAGAGAACAAACTTTTACTGCACTTTACTACTCAACAGTTACTTAATCTTGGTAATAGCTTAAATACATGTGAAGAGAGCAAACTAATGTTCAAGCTCTTTCTACATATATAACATATGCAAGCACAGTCTGCTTTTATATGTACATAAAAAGATTTATTATACTTGAGTGGCAGAGTTACAGAGAGAAGGAGAGATAGCAAAAGAAGGCTTCTTTCTACGAGTTCATTCCCCAGATGGCTGCAAATCCAAAGCCAGGAGCTGGGAGATCCCAATGGGTTTCTCATGTGGGTGCCGGGGCCCAAAGACTTCAGCCATCCCCTGCCTCTTTCTAGGCCACAAGCAATGAGAAGGGTGAGAAATGGAGCAGCCAGGACACAAACAGGCTCCCACATTGGATGCCAGCAGTGCGGTTAGAGGCTTCGCTTACTAACCCACTGCAGTGGCCTTCAACATTTTCTAAAATATTTTCTTTAAAAACTTATCTTAGAGATTCCCCCTTTAAAAAAAAGACCCTGTAATCAACAATTTCAGAAAATGCTGCCTCTGTAGGATAGATCCTGTTTCTTTTCTTTCTCGTCTCTTTCCCTCACATATGAGGAATTACTATTCTAACTGTTCAAGATTTCAGAACACATTTTTTGATAGTATTTTATAGTTCATTCCTGTGACATTATCCTAACACCTATCTCACTACGGCTGAACAGGTACACTGACATGGGTAGCCCAGGCCCTGGCCCTCTTCTCACTTTTCCTCTTTCATTTATTCAGGTACTTCCTACAGGACAGTTTGTGACACTTACAATAGAGCTGTCCTGCTTCCCCCTACTACCCTCATGGAATTATTCAGAAATGAGCTTGGTTATCATTCAGTGTCTGCCACATTCTCTCTTCTTCAACCTCCCATGAAATGTGTCGTAGGTAAACCAGTTTCCACCTTGGCTTAGTGGACCATGTTAGTCTCCGGAAGATGGAAGCGGAGTTTTAACTTTGGGTAAAAGAACAGAGATTCCTGCTCATTTGTCAGCACATTTAAGAGACAACTGACATATCTACCATACATTCAAATTATTAATATTAAAATGGTACTTTGAAATCCGATTATTATTGCTTGTTAGGTATACGGCTTCTTCCAGGGACCTCAAAGAGAGATAACGTGATTAACACAAGGCATGTGAGGGTGCTCCTCGGCTACCTGGCCATAATACTATTCCTTCAACATACACTCTTGAGAATCCTAAGGTACTCATATAAAAATATCTCAGAAGACGTACAGATAAAAAAGTTATTTAATCTGTTTTCTGAACCCTTTATTCATAGGTTTTTATGAGTTTTTGCTGTACTGCTCTTCTGTTTTGTTTTTGCCTGTTTTTTGTTTTGTTTTGTTTTAGTAATTTTATCATTATAAATTTCTCATGGCAAAGATATCCTACAGATATTATTTGAGAATTTTGTTCCAAAATGAAATTGAGACTATAAACCACTTTCTATGTAATTTGGCCGAAAGTGCCTATAAAACTGATTATATCTCCACTTTCCTCTACAGGTATAGATTTTCCTGAAACTGATGACACTTGAAACAGAAACTTTATCCAATCAGAGTATTAGCCAAATAGTTTACTTCCTTAACAACATATTTCACTTCCATCTTTTGCAAATGTATTTCCCAGGGATCTTCACGGAATTTAGATCTTGAAGTATTAAAGTACTTAATAATACTTGAAAGCTTACATATACTCCTAAGATTTCTTATTACATACCTAATCTTATGCTATAAAAATCTACAAAGATATAACCTAAATACTTCAGCTTCAGTTTGTATAATAGAAAGCTTACAAAAAATTCCAAAGGCAATTTATTTTGTGAAATATTATTATGCCACATTTTTATCTCTATTACCCCTGGGGCTCTATGAAATTCAGAATAAGCACTCTTACTACAGAAATTACACAAATTGAAATTATCCATGGGGAATAATGTATGAACACTAGTTGATAATTTTGTATAGAAGTTCAACCTCCTTGTGCTGCAAAACATCTCAACTGGGATGACATTTTCCCACTTAGACTTCTCTAATCTGCCTGTCTATATCACTGTCATGTTCCATAAAAGAAATTTTAATGTCATTCTAGATTCATTTAAAGACAACACAGAATTGAATTTAGCCTACTTTCTTATTTTTCAGACACCAGGAAACCAATGTGTTTTAAAAATATTTAATTTATTAGAAAGGCAGAGAGAAAGAGAGGGAATAATAGAGACAGTGATCCTCTATCTATTAGTTCATTTTTCACATCACTATAACAGGACTGATCAGGAGGCCAAAGTTAGGAGCCTAGAGTTCTATTGGGTCTCCGCTTGGGTGGCAGGGGTCCAGGTACTCGGATCATCTTATGTTGCATTAGTAGGGAGCTGGACCAAAGGGTAGCAGCTAGGTCTCAAAGCAATGCTCTGATACAAGATTTTGTCACTACAAGCAGCAGTGTAACTTGCTGTGCCATATTAATACCAGCTTGTATTTGATATTGTTAGTTTGCTTGTAAAGTACACAATGGGTCTTTTTCCCTCAGGAACCAAGTAAATTTGGCTTCCTCTCTTGTAAAGGAAACTGTAATAGCTTAAAACTTCCTAGAAAAATTGAGTAACAGGGGACACTATTATGCCTGGGAGGCAGTACATGCCTAGGTTAATGGGAGATGAATGGGGATTTCTTAATATCAGGTTGGAAGTAGTTCTTAACCATGTGTCTATGTGAGAAATTCAGAAGCCTAACATCTTCAGGATGCAGTTAAGAAAATTCCATGATTCTATTCAAGATAGCAAATTCATAAAAGACAAGAAAACAATAGAAGGCCTTCTCAGAACTTCATGGATAGGTATTGTTTCTTCCCTCAGAAAACTATATCCAGATGCTACCAACAAAGATCAATTTTAAAATCTGGGAACAGAATTCATAGAGAGAGCTCCAAGCCTTACTTGAATTGGAACCAATAAACTGAGTCGATGCAAGTTTATAATCCCATCTCAAATTAGATTTTAGAAACACTTTTGAATCACTCATTCCCAAATGTCCTTTTCAAAGAAAAGTAACGCCCCACTCCCAACTATCTCCAAACACTGTGGCTATCTGCGTTAGTATTTCCGAGGCTGCCATATGAATTTTAAAGATTAGGTGGCTTCTTTTTCATACTTTGGAATGGGAGAGAAATCCAAAGCCATGGTGTTGGCAGATTTCAGGTGAAGCCTCCCTCTGTGCGCTATAGATGGTGAGTGCCACACTATGTCCACAGGGTCCATTAGCAGGATGTGTATGCCTTGGGTAGCTACTCATTGTCTGTTCTGATATGTTTACTGATTCCAAGATGTGGGTTCTACTCTCAGTATCACGTCCAAATACAATTTCATTGGAGCTAGGGGCTTAATATCTGCATTTCAAACATTCAGTCTATAACAGTGTCTTCCTACAATGAACAGTAATACAGTGCTGAAAAGCTGAACGACTAGAACATATCAAAATTAATGGATTCATTTTGCAAGGAAAATATACATCAGTAAATGCTTCACGTAGAAGTGAGTGATGATGCAAGCTCTCCCTAACCTTTCATCATATGCTTAACATGACTAGTAAGACGTATTGGCTACTTCTTAGTCAGAAAGCTGTATCTTTCCACAGAAAGTTCTTTTGAAAAACAGTACTGTACTTTTTCATACTTTATTGCATACTTTGTTGAACAGAGAACTCTGAATTATATGCAATTGGCTTTCTCTGGTCCCTATTGAAATAAGATACAAAATAAAGCTATTTAACTCCCCCATTCCAGGGAGGCTTTCTCATTCCCTGAAATTCCCCTTTCCTGACTTCCTCCCTTTGCTCCATGTTCATTTTCAAAATCCTGTTCTTGGGCATTCCATGGAACATTACCTGTTCCAAATTCTTTTAAAGATCTATATCTTGTTTTTCTCTTGGATCCTTCTTTTAACCTTTCCTATTTATTCAGTTGAGTGATAAGTTTTATTTATCTTAAAGATTTACTTATTTTTACTTACAAATGTAGATTTACATAGAGAAGAAGGAGAGGAAAAATTTCCATCCACTGGTTCAACTGTCAGATGGCTGTAATGGCCAGAGCTGAGCCAATTCAGAGCCAGAAATTCTTTCCAGGTCTGCCATGCAGGTGTAGGGTCCCAAGGAATTGGGCCATCCTCCCTGCTGCCCAGACCATAAGCATGGAGCTGGACGGGAAGTAAAGCAGCTGGGACAACAAAAAGAACCCATATGGAATCCTGGCACTTACAAAGGGAGGACTGGCCAATTGAACCATCACACCAGGCCCAAATGATGAGTTTCCTTTATGTCTTAAGATTTTCAACTCTTGAAATGTGACAAGATTTGTATCCATGCAAACATTCTCCATAGTTTTGTACATGGTAAATCCTGAATATATTGATATTAATTCAGAACTGCAATAGAATTATTTTAGATCCTAATTAGAATGCTTCTCAAGATGTGTTTTGATCAAAGCTTGCTTTGTAGTTCCTAAATCTCCATATTAAATGTTCATGCTCTAGCCTTCATCAACAATCTGTATTATGTACTATTCCTTTTGCCTATCAGTTGCATCCCTTAATTAAATTGGATCCCAACACCAAATTCACAGGGAAAGAGCTGACACCTGTGTCACAATCCAGTCCAACCAGACTCCTTTCCTTCTCTTCTCTGTCCAATTTCCCCAGTGCGATTGCCAGCAAATTGATAAATGCAGGGATGGAAAGGATGCAATACTGCACATGATTGATTGCATGGCAGAGGGAGAAACCTACAGAAAGCCCCAAGCTGGGGAACTTACTTTATATCATTCCCTGTTGCAGCTCAGCCAGTGAGTGTTGCTGTGATTCATGTTCACCACTTTGAAATCTCTTGGTATTTGTAACATGTGCTGAATCAGATATAGATTGATTGCTCAGCCCTGTGTTTTTTTTTCAATTGACATTTTTTTTTTACTAACATTTAGCAAAACACTTATTATTGCTTACATATAGCTTCCATTTCTACTCAGGAAACCACAACAACAAAACTAAAAAGGAAAAAAGCTTACCACCCGATGGCAAAGCATAGAAGGCACTGTGCAATTTTTGTAACCACAAAATTTTCCTTATTTGTTCAAGAGCATGTTTTATTGGGAGGCCAACCAGATATACATAGCTTAAAACGTGACTTAGTCCTGAAAATTTCTAAATGATTGCATAGGTATGGAGAAATATATACATAGAGTTGAATATTATAAACACAGTCAATGGAGTTAATAATAAAATCAAACTGATTCAAACATAACAGAGACCATAAATTATAAGATAGAATCTGAACTTCTGTTTCCTTATCAACAGACCAGATATTTAGTCTTCTCTGGTTCTGGCAAATTGTCCTACAATACAGTGGTTGTTATACTGCACTGAAGTATGGAACGATATCAGTTTTAATGATCAATTTATGGGGCAAAGATTTTTTTTGGTAAGATAAGCTCTCTTCCCAGTCAATTGAAAGTGGCTCTGTCTTCAGACCAGAGAGGGTATACCTAAGAAGCCGTTGAACTTGACTGGACAATAAGATGATGGACTCTAGGTTTGGTATACGCTTGCAATGGGGGAATCTCAACTGAACTTGAGCTGTGGTTATGCAACAAGGTGGAGGAATCCACCATGGTGGGAGGGTTTGGGGAGGGGTGGGGAGAATCCAAGTACCTATGTAACTGTGTCACATAATACAATGTAATTAATGAAGTAAAAATAATAAATAATTTAAAAAAGTGTAAAAAAAAAAGATAAGCTCTCTTCCAGATTTTTATTTCCAGAATTTTTAAAAGAAATCTTACATTCTTGCCTAAATGTTTCCTCAAGGTAGCAGCCCATTAATTCATGAACAGATCATTTATTACACTGGTGGCTGATGAGAATCAAGAAGTTTGTTAAAAAAAAAAAAAGATTTATCTGCAGATTAGCTTTCTTCAAGCAGGAATTTTGTAGGCAAAGAATTAGGATTATATGGCTTCTTAAGTCAAGGCACTAACACTCTATATTATCCCAGGTTAAGTCATTAAATGTTTTATTTCACCTACACAATAAATCTCTCTCCTGCAAAAACTAGAGGTATATTTGGGCTAATTAGACATAGTGTGAGCCTGGGATATGTTTTAGTTGAAGTTAAAAATTTACTTAGCAAGGAATATACTATCCCAACCCTCATACACATTATCAATAATTTTAGAAATGACTGTCAATAAGTTGAACATTGTGATTCACATTTCTGACACAAAATGAACACACATCTTTGAAATCTGTTATTTACAAACAGCAAATTCCTGTAGTTATGATGGAACTTGATGGGACAAGTATAAATTAGCAAAGACTTTACATTAAGAAAATGATTGAATCTAAGATATCACACCATTCACATATATTTTATACATACATGCAAATATAAATATATATATATATATATATATATATATATATATATATATATATGGAAAAGCATTTGAATTATCAGAATCCCAAATATGTAATCTGTAAAACAGAAATGCTAATACCTGTTGTGGTAGTTAAATGAGATAGCATTTGTAAATCTTACAGCATAATTTTGAAGTGCTAAGAAGTCAATAAATTATTATTTGTTTAGTTATAAAAAATCCTGAGTCTCCCAACTTTGCCAGATCAACTTCCCCTTTAAATTGCTGAAAGTACATTATGTTTGCTGTATCAAGGGAGCCCAGCACCTGCATCAGTGCACAAAGAGCTAGCTTATTCCCTGCAGTCTCTCACTCTAACTTCTGCTAACAGCTTCATTTTCATGATCTGTTTTGTTTTTCTGCAATCTCTGAAAACTAATAGCCATTCTCCATCCTTCATTTTATCCCATACTTCGAAGATTATCTGTCTCCCTAGTGCCCTTAAATGATCATGTACCCATAGCTCAAAGCTATCTTTTTCTGGTACTTTTATCTAATATTTGTAAATAATGAAAACTGTTTGTAATGGATATTAGAGTGCAGTGCACAATACATATGGAACTACACAACCCAGTCAGACACATGAAAGGTGAGAGCAGCTGCAAAGGCCGAGGGCAGGAGGAAATGAGGAGCTGGTATTTAACAAGTTTTTTCAATTATGTAACCAGATTAAAAATCTAGTGATCTGTTAAATAACGTTGTGTCTATAATTAAAAACACCATATTGTACAATTAAAAATATTATGTGTGTGGATTTCATATTGATTGATTTTAAAACAGTAAAAGAATAATTACAAATAATCAAGTTTACTTAAGCAGTCCTAGAAATACGTCACATAATCCTGCAAAAAGGAAATTTCTTATTTATTTATGATTTCATTTTTTTGAAATCTGTCAGTTTTGCAGATTTCCCCAGTATCCTGTATTTGTGTATGTGTGTGTTTATATACTGATCTTTTCAAATTGCCAAGACATTCTGAACTATATTATAACATAGATGGAACTTTCAAACATGATGTTCAAAGGAAAATCCCAGACCACTCAGGAAATATGAAACATTTCATATTTTCTATTTACAGAAAACACAAGAATGATATAAATTTATGAAGACAGGGAATAAATGATACTTGCAGATTGGAGCTGAATGAGGATAACTACCAACAGTGGATGGGCTAGAAATAGGAATTAAACATTATTTTAATGGAGAATGATTTACAGAATTGACATTGGATTTATATTAATTCTATAAGAATTTTATAAAATAAAGTAAAATTTCTAAAATAAACCATAAAATTTCAAATAGGATGAAAAATAAAAGCTTCATTTAAAATGTAATTAAGTTTTCTCAGTTGAAGGACCTATTCCTTGAAGATTAAAGATAGCAATTTGACAAACATTGTTAGTCATGTATCTTAAGAACATTAAGAAAATTCCAATGTGTGGAAAAATTTTAAACTATTTTCCAGTATCACATTTCTAGTGTTACTCTCAGCCTATTTTGTCTATATTTTGATTTGAAGATAAGTAAACATTATGTTGTATTGAGAATTAGGGTTTTCAACCTAGAGTTATAAATGCCAGAAATATGAGATAAAGTAAAAAATATTTTATTTTGACTTGGAGCAAGAAATTATATTGGGATTTTTTTGCCTCTTAAAATGTAGCTTTCAGGCCTAGCACAGTAGCCTGGTGGTTAAAGTTTTCACCATGCATGTGTCGGGATGGTGCTGATTCATATTCAACTGCTCCTCTTCCCTTCTGGCTCCCTGCTTGTGGTCTGGGAAAGCAGGGGAGGATGGACCAAAGGCTTGGGATCCTGCACCTGTGTGGGAGACCCAGAAGAAGCTCCTGGCTAATGGTTTTGGATTAGCTCAGCTCCTGACATTTTGGTCACTTGGGGAGTGAACTAGTGGATAGATCTTTCTTTCTGTCCCTCCTTCTCTTTGTAAATCTGACTTTCCAATAAAAATAAACAAAATCTTAAAAACAAAGAAATAAAAAAAAGCAAAAAAAAAAAAAAAAAAAAAAGAGAGAGAGAGAGAGAGAGAGAGACCAGTGCAATAGATACATTCAATGCTATTCCATAGATCTCCAGCCAACTACTCTTGGAGCAAGTTACTAAAAGCATACACTAGGGAAATGACATTCTTTTCAATAAATGGTTCCTGAAAAAATGGAGATCAATATGCAAATGATTGAAACAACAACAGTTTGCATCTCAGACTATAAAAATGTCAAATCAAAATAAATAAGAAATGTTCATATAAGACATAACTATGAGACTAGTAAAAGAAAACACAGAAGAAACACTTCAAGACATTGGTATAAATGCAACTGGGGGTGCTAAAAGCACAAAAGCACAAAGCAATAAAAACAAGCCCTTTGGGGAGTGAACCAAAAGATGGAAGATCATTCTGTATCGAAATCTCTCTGTATCTCAGTGTCTCTGTAAATTTGACTTTTTAATAAAAATAAATACATTTTAAAAAATAAATCTTTCGGCCCGGCGGCGTGGTCTAGCAGCTAAAGTCCTCACCTTGAAAGCCCCGGGATCCCATATGGGCGCCGGTTCTAATCCCGGCAGCTCCACTTCCCATCCAGCTCCCTGCTTGTGGCCTGGGAAAGCAGTTGAGGACGGCCCAATGCATTGGGACCCTGCACCCACGTGGGAGACCCGGAAGAGGTTCCAGGTTCCCGGCTTTGGATCGGCACAATACTGGTCCGTTGTGGCTCACTTGGGGAGTGAATCATCGGACGGGATATCTTCCTCTCTGTCTCTCCTCCTCTGTGTATATCTGGCTGTAATAAAATGAATAAATCTTTAAAAAAAAATAAAAATAAAAAATAAATCTTTATATTTTTGTGGGAATGCAAATTAGTACGGCCATTATGAAGTATACTATGGAGATTCCTCATAAAATTAAAAACTAAATCTAGTCATATGATCTAGTAATTCCACTTTTGACTATCGATATAAAGGAAATGAAAGCAACAGTGGATGAGACATATAACAGGTTCATCACAACAGTATTCAAAATAGTAGAGATATTGAATCAATCTAGATATCCACTAACGGATAAATTGTTAAAATGATTGAATGTTACATAGCATAAGAAAAGGGAAATCCTGACATTTGCTACAAAATGGATGCAGACCATATGTTAACCTAAAAAATCATAATTTCTGTCTCATACATAAAATTTTAAAAGAAGAATTGATTTGAACATAGAACAGTAATTACCACAGGAAGTAAGAATGAAAGAATGGAATTGGAGGGAAGTTGATGACAGGCATGAAAACAGCCAGATAGAAGTAACCCATTTTAGTATTTCATAGAAAGCTACGACAACTGTAGATTATAATAACATAAGCTCCAAATATGAAGTGAAAAAATGGGAGACTAAGTGCCTGGTTTGATTGGTTTGTATTGTATATACATGTTAAAATATTGCACTGTAACCCAGGAAAACAAACAAGTATTATGTGTGTCAATGAAACAGTTTTGAGATAATTTAATCAAAATAAATGTTTTTAAAAGAGTTCAGAATGCATGAAGCAATGATGCAGTACAGATGGATATTTTCTTTCGCTATCATTAACTGGTAAAATATACAGGAAAAACTTTATGAGGATATAGGGTGTGAATGACAGTTCTAGCATTTCTTAGGGCATGCCACTCAGCAATAGCTGAAAAGCATTTGTTTCAAGCACTCATGGAACACTTAAGTGGCAGACTTTAAGTTGAACAGCAAAATGAGTCAAAGAAATCAGAGTAGGTATGCCTTTTGATAAGAATAGAATTAAATTTTGAATCAGCTACAGAAAATTTCTGGGAAATATTCAAATATTTGAAATTAAATAACAATTTTTCAAGTCATGTATAAGTTAAAAACAAGAGCTTGTTACAAAATTCTGAGGCAAACATGAGAAAGCAATTCCTAAGTATTTGTGTGACCAAACTATAGTTTTAGAGGCAAATGTGCAGGTTTAATACTTTAGAAAAAAAGATTGAAAAAATCACCCAAATTTTATCAGAAAAAGCTCAAAAAGGAGAGGAAACTAACTCAAAAAAGGAAAAATCAGACATAAAAAAGGTCAAATATTGCATAATGAGTCAAATGAATCAAATATTACAAAGCAATAGTGATAAAAAGCAGGGTGGTAGTTTCCTCAAGCTGACACTGAGTGGGAGAGTAATTGAAAAAGGAACTACCAGAGAAGAACCAAAGTGTATATCTTGATTTTGGAAGTAGTCAAAAACTATTGAATTATACACTAAAAACAAGTCCTTTTTATTCAAATGTAAGCTTGAGATTTTTTACTCATATTTTTAGAAAATTAAAGATAGAATGTGGGAACATTATACAATTACAATACATGTAAAATGTTGAATATTGCCATTTTTTAAAATATAGATCTTATCCATTAGGATATGACATGCTGACATATTTGTGAATGAAATTATAGGATATGTGAGTGTTTCATGATAATGTTGAGATGGGAAGCAGCTGATGGAAAGCTGAAATGTCATTGTCCATGAGCTGACAACTGTTTAAGTAACATTAACCTCTTTGCTTAAGCATTTAAGTGTTCTGTAATAAAATGTCTTAAATGTTTCCTTCCATAGCTCATGTTAAATCTAGTACATTAAAAAATAACCTAAGACGTTTTTATCAAATAGTCTATGGTTTTTAGTGTATTTCATAAACTAGTTGGAATTACTGCCTTGCCTATGTTCTTTGCCTATGTATCTGAATTCTCAGTATGTTTTTCTTTCCTTGTTTGAATAACTTTTCTTAGAGTCAGGGAATTAAGGGCAGTTTCTTGGACTGCATCCTGACTGAACCATTTTCCAAACTCTGTCGCTGAGAAAAGCACCTAATTATTCTGAGCCTAATATTCCTCATATGCAAAATGGTCCACCACTAGCATGAAATAACTAGAGAAGAGATCAGGCATACTATTTAAAAATACGTATTAGCTCTTGCAATTATTTTATGGTGGTACTACTATCCTAGAAACACTACTTAAAATTATCTAAATCCAACAGAAAAACAAATTGTTTCAATGTAGGCTCTTATTTACTGCTAAGCTTAGATTCCTATCTTAATTTAATCTCCTTTTTAATAGATTTTGTTGTCAATAGATTTTTATTATCAATAACTACATGGCAAGAATGCCACCCTATTTCCAGCCACTTCCAAATTAGCATTGTCATACGGGCTCTAGAGTACATTGAAATGTATTCATATATTTGGAATACCTATTCCCCGCCAATCTGTCTTAAATAATTGCACTATTTTCCCAGTTGTTTGAAGATCTTTTCTTTTTTGGCTCCCATACCATTCTTGGGATGCATAGGCACAAAGTCAGAGCAATGACAATTGGAACTCCATGACTATTCCATTGAAAGTCAATTGCATTTCAATTTCCTTCAATGGAGAAAGCCAGGAGAAACCAATTATTGTAACTTTAACATTGTACAATTTTACCTCAGGCACCACTTAGGATCCAAATGAAAACATTTCAATTCCTGCTTATCATCATTTTCCTGATAAAATGCTGCTTTTCCCTGGCTCCTGAAAATACGGCTGTATAAAGGGAAGCCTCAACTATCTTGATCATATAAGCAACTATGAAAAGGAAAAAATATATATGTATATATATATATATATATATATATATTATATGGACCCATTTTCCACATAACATTGGTTGTTGTTTGTCTTACCAGCCATTTTATGTGGCATTGCTGATTTCTACTTGTCATAACAACTTACTTGAGAACAAAGTCAGTACAATTCACTTTCTGTTTGGAACATCAATTCCCAATCTGGAAAAAAATCTCATCTCCATGCTGACTTAGCTTGCATCTGCCAGGGCCATGGGGTTTCTGGGACGCTATTGGCAAAACTTACATATTTCCACTGTGAAGCTTGGCTTTGGGAAGAAGTGAGAATGGTGTTCCCCTAGCACTCATTCAGGGCCACAGACTGTGAAAGCCAAAGCCACCTAACAAGCTGTGAAAATTCCAGCCTGCTAAGCAGCTGTGAACGACAAAGATGGTGCTGGCTGAGGATGTATGAGCAGGCAGAAGTCTCCTGACGAGCTGCAAATACCCTAAGCTGCCATGTCAGCAAAGAAACAGTGCACTTTGAACTGAGGAAGGAAGTCAATGGGGACTGAAAGACAGGCGAAGTGAAAATAAGCTCTGTCATGTTAGGATAATGATTATACAAGGGTGGGATATCAGAACCCTTATATCATGATACTCTGTGTCCGTCATAATTAAAAGAAAGAAAACTGCATAAGGAAATAAAAAGAAACATAAACACCAAAAATATCTAGGCTTAATAACTGAGTCAATTTTCCAGCCAGACTCCTAATACTGCAGTTCAGCAAGTGAAGAATATACTTGAAAAAAATGCCAAACTCTGGGGTAGCTCAGGCTGCAAGGAAAGGTGATACATCTCTTTCCCAGTCTACTCTTGTGTTAGAGCAGTAACCAGGAGTTTTTATGGTTCATTACTTCACCTCATGGTCTACCAAATATACTACATTGTTCCCAGGACACATCTGGAGTGCTGCCTTTTCCCAAAAGCTTTCTGAATACTCCTGTTTCTCTTCTCCCAGCTGGACAGATTGTCATGCAGATACAACTCCATGATTCCTTCACGTTTCATGCTAGTGTGATCTTCATCCCAGCTTTTAAGATTTTTAAAGGGCAATATCAATTATCCTTTCAAAGCTGTTTCACATCACTGGAGAAGCTTTGAAAATTATATTTAAGCCCCTGTTGTCAATTTATCTTGGGGTTATGTTAGATTTTAGAAATGGCTTTTTAGCCAAGGTATTGATGGGAAGCACAGAGTAACTTTGAACTTCATTCTGTAGTTTGGCACTGCTCGAGAGACCAAGGGACATTTTCTGACTAAAACGCCACAGCATTTCTTTGAAGGGTTTCCTATTCAATTTTCATATCTGCAATGGATATTAATTGTTAAACCAATAAGGATGCAAGAGTCATAAAAGCACTTTTGGAATTATAGAAATGTCTTTACTACAGGATAGGAAGAAATGGAAATTTTGCCCTTGTGATAACTTTTCTTGAGTTAATTCGTAAGTTATTGAAATTATCTAAAGCATTACATATCACATGGTGAATTCAGACTAGATCTTCAGAAAAGGACAGATTTTTAAAAAGAGTAATACCTCTATAATTATGCAAACCTAAATGAGCATGCATCAATGATTTTATTTAACTTACTTGGTAAGAAACCAGTAAGATGCCATAACTAGTTCAAACACTTAGGAATATATATAGGCCACTGGGGATGCTGATGAATTTAAAAGTAGGTGATGTAAAACTACACAATTGTGTTATTTGTTATGATCCATTAACATGTGTGCGTGTGGATAAAAGATGTATAATAGGGACCATGGACTACAACTCATTGGGCTATAAAATGAACAATTAACTTGGAAATGTGTTCTGTGCAATGCTTAGTGTTCTATTTTCCATTAAAGACATTCAGTGGCCCTTTTGGTCCACTTAGTTTTATAAATGCTTCCTGTCATTCTAAACAAAGTGCCAAAGCAGGATAAAGATCAACTCATGTCTCATGAAAAGATCCCAATAACAGAAATCCCAGAGAGCTGCCTTATACACATCTATGTTTTTTTTTTTTTAAAGATTTATTCATTTTATTACAGCCAGATATACACAGAGGAGGAGAGACAGAGAGGAAGATCTTCCATCCGATGATTCACTCCCCAAGTGAGCCGCAACGGGCCAGTGTGCGCCGATCCGAAGCCGGGAACCAGGAACCTCTTCCAGGTCTCCCACGCGGGTGCAGTGTCCCAATGCATTGGGCCGTCCTCAACTGCTTTCCCAGGCCACAAGCAGGGAGCTGGATGGGAAGTGGAGCTGCCGGGATTAGAACCGATGCCCATATGGGATCCCGGGGCTTTCAAGGCGAGGACTTTTAGCCTCTAGGCCACGCCGCCGGGCCCAACACATCTATGTTTAATATTTAATTTTCTTACTATTTTATACAAATTCCAAATATCAGTTTATAGGAAATGTTTATATACAAAAAGATTCCTAGTTTCCCACAGCTGTTGTAACAAACTGTCACACACAAGGTAGCTTAAAGCAATATATTTCTACTCTCACAGTCCTGGAGACTAGAGATTTGAAGTCAAACAGCCAGACCGTTTGATCCCGTCTATGGATTATGAGGAAGACCCTGTCCCATTCCTGTTTCTTAGCTTTTGCTGACTGCTTTCAAGTCTTTGGTCTGTGAAGGCAATGATCCTAACTCTTCCTCTTTTCTCCTCTTTGTTCCCCTGTGTGTGTGTCTGCATCAGAATTCTCTGCTTTTCTTACGAAGAACACAAGTTATATTGGCTTTAAAGCCCATTAGTACTCAATAACGCCTCCTCAACTTTGTCGCCTGCACAAAATGTGTATTTCTATAAAAGAATATTATCCACAGGTTCTAGATAATGAATTTCAGGGGGAAATGATTCAACCTAGTACACAGTGATACCAAACATGCAGGATTTTAAAGTGAGGGGATTCCCTACTAAGAGCTTACCAGGGAAGTCTGAATGCAGAGCATGTCCAAAGGCTGCAGACTTAAATCAAAACCCTCCAGATAAAGAGCAATCTTTGTTTACTGCTAGGCTTGAATCATCTCCAAAAAGCAAACCGAGCTAATCAAAGTGATACCAGACTTCTAGGCCAGTGTTCCAAATGCAGCAGTCCACTCATATTCTCCGAGATTTAAGAACACCAACTTTCAATTCTAGCTTTGCAACTAATAAGCTGTGTGAACACAGGCATGCTCTTATCTGACTTAGCCTTACCCTCTTTCTTCGTCAAATGAAGGAAGTAAGCTAGACTATTTCTTTTGTTTTAAGATTTTAAAATTTCTATTGGAAAGTCAGATCCACAGAGAGGACAGAAAGAAAGATTCTCCATCTCGTGACCCACTCCCCAAGTGGCCCCAATGGCCAGAGCTAGCCCAATCGGAAGCCAGGAGCCAACAGACTTCCCCGGATCTCCCCAGTGGGTTGAGGGTTCCAAGCCCTCAGGCCATCCTCCACTGCCTACCCAGGCCACAAGCAGGGAACTGGAAAGGAAGTAGAGAAGCTGGGACAAGAACTGACATCCATATGGGATCCTGCTACATGCAAAGCAAGGACACCTGCCAATAGGGTATTGCACTGGGCCAGCTAGAATGTTTTAAGTCTCTTTCTACCTCAAATGAGCTATGACTTATGTCTTTCTTAAATTTGTAAAATGTTAACCCTGTTACCATTACATGAGCTCAATTACCTTATAAAACTGTTCAGAACTCTTTATGCCTACCAAAGCGTTCGAAAGTTACAAAACAATCCAGGTTCTTTGCATTTTGTTTGGTAGTTACCTGTTCTCTTCAACATACACAGGTTGGGGTCTTTTGCTATCTGTTTTTCTTGTGGCAGAAGTGTGTCCCCCATTGCCTGTATTTTTTCTGTATCAGCCTCTGCCCTCTGGCACAGTTACAGGATTATTACTTTTTAGATCCCCAAGGGGCATTTCCACTGCAGTCTTCATGGCACTCTAAGAAGTGCTGTCTGTATATACAGTCACAGAGACAAAGTGGTGAAGAATGATCTTGGAGCTGGGCCATGAAAGGGCCCCTACCTAACTCACTGGATCACAGTGGACTTTTAACTGTTGAAGCACAATTAGTGGGGAAAATAGAAAAAAAAAAAAGAATTTATAAGTGAGGATAAACAGGATCACTTTAGACTCCTCACAGAAACAAACACAAACTGGAAAGCTACTGAATATATATCTATATAGATATAGATATAGATATAGACATACATATACACACATACAGTATTCACACACATATATATGTATGTATATATGTATACATACACACACACACACACACACATATATATATATTATATACGCTAAGCCAGCAGAACGAAGAACAAAAAGAGAGGGAAAGAGAAATCATTTGTTGCTGTTGTTATTTAAGATTCATTTATTTTTACTCGAAAGGCAGATTTATAGAGAGAAGGAGAGACAGAGATCTTTGATCTGCTGGTTCACTCACCAAGTGGCAACAACAGCCAAGCTGAGCCAACCTGAAGCCAGAAGCGAGGAGCTTCGTCCAGGTCCCGCACCTACATGCATTGTCCTAAGGCTCTGACCCATCCTCTCGTGCTTTCCCAGGTCATATGCAGGGAGGTGGAACGGAAGTGGAGCAGCCAGGACATGAACCAGTGCACATACTGGATGCTAGTGCTTGAAGGTGGAAGACTAGCCTGTTAAGTCATGGCACTGGCTCCAATAATTTTTTTAAGTGTAGAAAGTGAAGTAAATGCTATCTGGGAGCCTGATGGCTTAGAATCATCAGGAAACTTAGATACATTAATGTATTTCTATGAGTAGACTCATTCTTAATCTGCTTTGTAGATTTTTTTACTCTCAATTTGAATAAACTTGACTAAGCTATTACTAATTTTACACATACACACACACACTTTATCGTTAGTATTCTCTCATAGGAGAATCATATACAGGGCCATGCACGATAGTCTAACGGATAAATCCTCAGCTTGCTACCACTGGGATTCCCTGTGGGCAATGGTTAATGTCCTACCTGCTTTACTTCAAATCCAGATTGCTGCTTGTGGCCTGAGAAAGCAGTAGCGTATGTCCCAAGGCCTTGGGACCCTGCACTCCCATGGCAGAACCAGAGGTTTCCTGGCTCCTGGCTTTGGATTGGCTCAGCTCTGGCCATTGCAGTCAGCTGGGGAGAGAATCAGCAGGTAGAATATCTTTCCCTCTGTCTCTCCTCCCTATATATCTGCCTTTCTGACCAAAATAAGTAAGTCTTTTAAAAATAATACAATCAAATACATATACTATGTGTGTGTGTGTGTGTGTATGAATCTAACTGCCACAATAGCCAAGTATTGATTTGTCAGAGATTAATAAGCTTATTGATTTTAATCATGCCCAAAAATCTAACAAATGATTTTAAATGAAAGTGATCATATTTTGTGTCTTCCACTGAAGACAACTTTATTTCTTTGAAGGATTTTTAATGTTTCATGTACAAATTTAGATACTTATGTTACAATAAGAAGAGCATACTTTTGGTATCTCCTGTATGGTATAACTCTGAAACAGACATAGGAGAAGGCCATGCCATTTGACTTGCATTCCATGAAAGAATATTTCCCGGGCTCGGCAGCGTGGCCTAGTGGCTAAGGTCCTCGCCTTGATCCCATATGGCCGCTAGTTCTAATCCCGGCAGCTCCACTTCCTCTCTATCTCTCCTCCTCTCAGTATATCTGACTTTGTAATAAAAATAAAATAAATCTTTAAAAAAAAAAGAATATTTTCCAACAACCATTCTATGAAGATGGCCAGAAGTATAAGAAAACATGTAAATACAAGAAAGGCTGCATTCCAACGGATAGCCAGGGGTCAATGCCAGGATCACTGAAAACGTGCCATTATGTCTTAGAAAAGAATGACCAGGTACTTCAAACTATTTTAAGTACTCAAAATGGACAGTCTATGTAAGCAAGAACACTTGGTTAGAATCCTGCTCTTGACAGTGCATTATGAAAGACATTTCATGTGGTATATTCTGAGTGGTATGGGGCTCAGGCTAGAGTATAATTGTGTTTCCAACAACATGAACCTGAGGGAGGCATCAGTGCTCTTACCCTTATTTCCTCTATCCCTTGAGAAACTCAGGGGTTGGGACCAACCTCATCCTTGCCTCAGTTTCTTAGATATTAATTTCTAACAGGCAAATCTGACAAAATAAGCATCTCTAAACATGTCATGTTCTGTTTTTTTCACAGATCCAATATCAAAGGAAATATCAAAACAATCCCCAGAGTAAAATTTAGCATCATACATTTACTTGACACAAATTTATCTACCTATCTATCTCATACCTATTACAAATGTATACAATAATTAACAATAGAAGAGAATATTTATTCAGTACGTATTATATGCCAGGCATGGTATAAGATACTCCTATATACATCAAGCATTTAAACTGCCATCAAAATCTCATTGAGTATAAGGATCCATTATCATTTAATCACTTTCATCTCTGACATTGTATTATGAGCATTTTAAGATGATATAGCTGACCTACCAATAGATTTAAAAAACAAGATCTTGTGTTACTACATATACATCTATTATACACACCCCAAACTAACCTATTTCCACATCTTTATGAACACATTCCTGTCTTAGACTGTGCCACACTGAAAGGAATGTGATCCAAATTGGACTGTATTGCCTTCTCAAGGCTTCCTCAAAGATTCCAAGTAAAACAGCTAAGCTAGCAATTGACTTGCTCCCAGGAGCTCCAGCTCCTCTGCCCTAATGGACCTCTCTCACACACCTTCCCTCAGTTCCACCGCCTCTCCCCTTTCCTGGAAGGACTCATTTGGTCTTTTATAGCAGCCTGCTAACACGTTAATGCTCTGTTCAGTGAAAACACCCCTGGGCTTGAAGTTCTTTTTCTGCTCTGATTGCTTTCTGGAAGGATCTACCTTCATTGTCTTTACAATTTTCCTTTCTTGGAGAGCAAAGAAAAGGTAAAGCAGCTAACTGATGAGAGGGGGAATGGCATACACAGCCAGGAAGTAAATGCTTCAAATATTCAGCAGGAGATTTTCTAGCAACAACTCTAAACTGATTTCTGATTTGAACTGAGAAGAATGTTTAGGGACATATTTTAAAAAAATTGATAGTATCTCAATACTATGTGAAGCTTTTCATAGGCTTTACTTCTGGGGGAAAAAGCGTGTATAAAGGTACTATTTAAATATCATGTAAAAAACAAGAAAACTTTAACATAACATTATAATAACTATTTTTGAGAAAACATGGGCTCTGCAATAAGAATGTACAAATTCAGTTTCTAACTCATTTGACTGATAGGAGCAATGATATTTTCATCTCTAAAATGGAAGAGCAATATTTCTTTCTCTAAATGGACTCAGTGAAAGATCAAATAGGTAAGCAGCAGTAATTTTAATGTTTAACTTCACAATTCTAATTGGTGTACTTTTTGAGTTTATGCAATACATACTCAATACTGAAATATTGTACTCTACACATGATATCTGATTTTGTTTTTATTCATACAGCTACTTGAGAGATAAGAATAGCACATATTAAATCCTTTGTAGAATATCTGGCCAATAAGAAAATTTTAGTTCAGAGTAACTAAAATAATAATTATTACTTTAAACACAATTGTTATGATTAGTGTTATAATAAAGCTTATCTTTGCTGGAAGCATTTTGCCACAGGTAGAAATTATAGAGAATGGATACGTTATACTTAGAACTTCAACGAGCATATATTGTTTCCACACATTGAAAAAGGCCATAATGATGAAAGATATGATTTGTGAAAGTGCAAAACAAAACAAAAACAAAAACAAAACAGACCTCTTCTACAACTACCTGTCAACCTTATGAATATGTGGGCTAAGAGAGACCACTAACCACCCCAACTTCTTCATCATCATCCAGAAAATACTACAAAACCAAATCAGATGTTCTTGCAGAGCCAGCAGTTGAGTGACATCTGGGATGCCCCTATCATGAGAACAATCTGTTTGCTAATACTTGAAATTCGTTGGAAAAATGAGGGTGGAGTAGCCTATGATTCAAAATCAGAAAGAGGCTAAAAACAAATATGCACCTCTAGAAGATAAAAAGCAGAAAAGAATGGAGTGAGGAAAATTTTCACATGCAATGGACCTCATCAAATCAACACATCCTATGAGAATGAATGGTTTCAATCATTTATGTGTGTTATTTGTGGGCAAGGGCAAGACTGGGCAGACCAGGGAACTAGGACAACAAATGTGATGAAGAGTTCTTTGAAGACATGGCTACGTTCACCTGAGCTGCACCTGTACAGTTCCACTGGGTCAGCGCTTCCTGAGCTCCTGAGGTGGGCTGTTTTTTCAGTGTCTGCCACACAAAGTACAGCTACCTTAAGAAAACTGTTGTGTGGCCTTTTCATTATTTCCTTTCATTTTAAGGTATAATTCCCTTTTTCAAAGAAATATGAATTGAGCTATAGCTGTGGTTTAAATTTGAGTGAGTGTAGTTACATATTTTGGAACTCAAATTTTAAGAAAAGCCAAGAGTTTGCTATGAACTGTATTTAATCAATCCTAGGACTATCAAGAAATAAACTTTTCATTTTTGCTCACAGAAATATTTAAGAAAAAAAATGCCAGGGCCTGCAGAGGAAGATGAGTCATAGGAGATAATTTGAGATACTCTGACACAGCAAACAGAAGATCTTAATTTAGGAAAGAAAATAAGCTCAAAGCTACTCATTTTTCTCTGCAATAGGAAGGCAAAAACCACATCTTCCCAGGGAATTTATCAAAGTTCCTTTCAGATAAAACCAGTTTATAATGATACAGGGTTTTGAAGTAATCTGCCTAACATTGGTTTCCAAGCAATTTCATATTTATGCTGGGTAGAGCAAAATGTTTGCTGTAGACTATCCACCTCCATGCTCTAGAGCTTTGCCACATAGAATGTCTGTTAACAACCTTGACATTTCATTCACACCATGGTAACAGAGTATAAAATGTTCCACCAAAAAGCAGAGTTCCAAGGCCGGTGGTTAGGAGAAGAATGAATGAAAAGTAAGAAATGATTGCTAGTGACCTGCTGTGTCAGGTAAGAAGGAACTGCTTGTAATACAGCAGGGGAGGAAGAGGAAGAAAAGGCAAGGACATGAAAAGGGAATGGACAAGGTCTTTGGCTCTCACAGTACAGCAACTGATTTATTTGAAGGTGATTCTCACTACTGGCATAGCTTCATAGGAGCAGAGAAAAATCATGTTTCCCCATAACCAGTACAAGACTCATTCTAAGTGGAAGAAGGACTGACCTATTGACTACACTTAAATGGTTGGAATGGCAAATTAGAGAATCAGAAACAAATCATTTCAGCCCTCCCACAACTGCTTGACTTTTGCTGTTGCCCACTGTTCAGAGCTCTGAAAATCAGCATACAGAAGATGCTCCTAGAAGGGCATTTGAAGGTGGACAACAGGCTACAGCTCTGATCAAAGAATATGCAGAAAATTCGACGTCCATTTGTTTTAAAACCTACAGCATTTCATATATATAACATTGTGAATGTTTTATCAATAAATTCCTACTGAAAGGTAGCTATAAATACATGTCTTGCTGTACTTCCTACTAATTAGGACAGAAAGTAAATAAGGAGCATAATGCAGGGACAAATATATTCACAGGCATTACAGTTTCCACTTTTCCATAGAACTGCTATGTTATCACTTAATTTAAAGGTTACATTTGATGAAAGACCTCTTTGGAAATCATTACTGGGTTAAGAATGATACCCACAAAGGAAGGACAGCATGGAGACTTGGGAGAAGGGGTGGGAAGCAAAATGAAACATGCGAGTTCTAAGACCTGAGTAGCCAATCCCTGCAGTGGATGATGAATTGGGACACTGGTGAACTTGGCTTTCTCACTGGGGATGTGTTTATAGCAAGAGCATAGGAGATCTTTTTTGCATAATGAGTCCACGGGGAAAGAGAAATTAGCTACTGAACTGGTGACACTGAGTGCATTGTCAGTAAGTCTGAAAACAAAATTAAAACTATTTCCACTGCAGCTTGCAATACTCCTTCTCAAGGAAGACTCTGAACTCAGGAAGAGTTTAAACAGTTCAGAGATGGATGATAGTTCAAGCATGCTACTTGTCAAGTTAATTTATGGCTACGTGTAATTGGATGGTTTCTTTTCCTCTGGAAAGATGAAATACCCAAGCCAAGAGAGATAGGTATCTGAGTATTTCTAATACAGAGATAAAGATTTTATTTTACTGTGAAGCAAAAAAAAAAAAAACCAGTGTGAGGCTGGTGGACAGAAATTGGGCTTTTGTACTGTTGCAAAGTTACAACAACACAAAATAGATGTTTCATAAAATTAGAAATCTAATTGCTTGAACTCTTAAGTATTAACTCTTGAATTGCCTGTAAAATGAGAGGTATGGCTTCTATTAAATGGCCTTAAGTTAGGTGGAGTTTTTTCCCCAATTATATAAAAAAAGTCAACTGCTTTTTATTTAAGTGCCGGCTATGTAAAAGCTTTATTTTTTATTATTCTCTATTATAAGCTCTAAATATCAAATAATAGCTATGATTAATCAAGGTAGCTGGTTATAGAATATCAAATTAATTTCAAATTAAGTTGTACTCCACTCTATGGGAGAAGAAATTTTTTGGTTAAACAAAATTTTACAGGCATGGGAGTTTGAGTATTTGTAAAAGCCATCAGCCTCCCAGACTGAGCTCTTCTTCAGAAAATTCTTCCCTTATCATTGCCCTTAATGAAGTATCAGTGGAGGTCACTCGTTGGCAAGCAATGACATGTGCTGTTAGATGACTTTGCAGAGAGCATAAAATAAAATTGGATCTGAAAGGGTGAAAGATTGAATTTTACTGGTCCCATATGTCAGTTACTAAGACAGTTAAAGATCTTTCCAGGAAATATTGGTTTTAGAATCTCTATAAACTGGAAAATTCTTGCTCAATGATATAATAGAATGCTATGGTCATAAGACTCTGACAGTACCATTGGGATTTACTTCATGCTAGAAGTGACTAGCTTTCCTCCAGTTTGCTGTGGCTCAGAAGGCCCAGAAAATCAGTTAAAACCAGAGTCTACACTTCCACTCACCTGAACTATCAAAAGCAGCTGGATGTGAAACAGGAGCTTGCTCCCAACATCAGGAATCTGAACATTTTCAAGATACATGTATTCCATCAGCTATTGGAGGTGTAATAAAGTAGTATCTAATTTAAACATTTAAAATGGTTTGTTGAAAAATAATCTGAGAAAGTCAAAACAGTGGAATAGGGTAAAGACAGGTTTAAAGAGAGAGCATATTTAGCCAGGGTAGAGACAGCAGTTTCCACGAGACAGAGGAAAGGCTGACAACAAAGGGGAACCTGGCTAATAATGGACATGGGGAGACAACAGAGTGGTGCTGCAGTGCCCAGATACCCCAACAGCCAAAAACAAGCAGCAAGCCTAGCTCCACACTCAGCCAGAACTCCAATGGCAACCAGATGGGAAGGGGAGTTCACCAGAAGCTGAGCATGTGAACAAAGGCAAAGAACTACCCATCCTGCTGGTTTATTTGATTCAACCAGGAGCAGACAGAGCAGTAGATCCCAAGCAGGTGATGTAGAACAGGGTGGATTTCACAGCCAAGACACCCCAGCAGTGTCACATCAGTCACCATTTTGTATAGTGTGGCCAAGGCTGTGGGACTGGAAGGACAATAGCAAGCTACACATGCATAATACCAAGGAGTGAACTCATTTCCAGCTCAGTGTGTTGCACTGGCCCCACAGGGAAAACAATACTGACACAGCATCCCACAGGTTCCATCAAAAATAGATCCAGATAGCATCAGACGTAACAGCCAAACAGATCCAGAACTCCAGCAGTGCCATGTCTGGTACCATTTTGTACAGTGTGGCCAAGGCTGTAGGTCTGGAAGGACAACAGTGATCTGCTCATGTACTAAACTAAGAGCAAACTTACTTCCACCATATTGCATTGCACTGTTCCCACAGGGAAAATAATATTGATTTAGGCATCATACAGTCCCAACAAAAGTAGATCCAGTGGCCTTCACACCCAACAGCCAACAGGCTCTGGCAAAATAAGCACCACCAACAACCTAGACATTTAGGACATCTGGTATCTTCCTAGTCTTGGGAACTTCGCAAACCAGAGGTGGAAGAAATGTTACTCAGGCATTGGTGCAGCTGCAGAATGGGATCACATGAAGTAGAGGATGGTGAGCTAGGAACTGGGGCTACAGACCATAGTGGAAGTCTAACACAAGAGCGCAGGCTTGAAACTTGCTGGAGGGACTGCAAAGAACCAGGTACCAAACGCAATCAGTAACATTGACCTGTAGACCTGAGGGTAACACAACTTAGAATCCTGCCCTAAGAAGAATCTGCTAACCAGAAGTACAATGACTAAGATCAAAAGAAGAGACAGATATAATGAATATTACTGAAGACTCCCTTGCAAAGGAGCAAAAGCATTTACTAACCTCTGAGTTAACTGAGTGGATAAAAACTGTAAAAATTCATTATAAAGCTTCTTATCAACGATGAAAAGCACATACAGGAATTTAAGTAATATGTCACACAGAAAATAGCAACAAGGAAACAAAATCAAGCAGAATTGTTTGGAATCAAGGATACAATGGAGCCAATTAAAAATTCAGTGGGAAGCCTCTAAGACAGAATGAGGCAGAAGAAAGAATCACAGAATTGGAAGATATTTCTTGCCACAAATGGGAAACAATCAAAAAGCTGGAAGTAAAGTTGGATCAAACTAAAAACAAACCAAAGCAAATCAAATCATTATCCAAGAATTAAAAGATGCAATTTAAAGGCCAAACGTAAGAGTTATGGGAGTTCCAGAAGGAGCAGGAAGAAAAGCTGGGTTTCAAGCTGTATTCAATGAAACAATAAATGAAAACATCCTTCATATGGAGAAAGAATTAGGAAACAGCATACAGGAGGGGAACAAAACTCTCAATAGGATTCACCAAAAGGACTCATGGCCACAATACATGATAATCAAGCTCTCTTCAGTAGAACACAAGGAAAAGATCCTGAAATACACACATGAAAAAAAATCAATTAACATTCAGAGGAATGGTAATCAGACTCACAGTTGACCTCTCACAGGAAACTTTAAGACCAGAAGAAAATTGAGCAACATATTCCAGATTCTAAAAGCAAAAAATTGTCAGCCCAGAATAACGTATGTGGCAAAGCTCTCCTTTGTCCTTGAAAAATGGATCATCCCGTCAGCTAAAACAGTAACCCAAACTATATTCCAGGAAACTATATGCCTTTGATTGAAAACAAAATTTCTTAACAAATACTATATATATCGTCTCATAAGAGGTATAGAGAAAATAAAGCTGGTGAAAAAGTGAAAGCACATTTGTGTTTTGAATATGTTCTTCTGAAAAAAGAAGCTACCTAAACTCATCAGTATGTATGGCTTGATAGCTTGTTATTTTTGCTTTGTTAATCACCAATTTCCTAAAATAGGTAGAACAACTGTGTTAAGAAAGATAACCCTGCTTATAACAAGACACTTCACAATTGAGTAGTTTTAATTTCTCTTCTTCCCAAAGCAGCAATGTAAGCAAAATGGCTAAATTTGTTTCTGGACCAAAACCAGCAAAATATTCTCATTTTGACAATAGTCCAAGACTTGACAAACTTCACTGGATTTTTGTTATTGGCCTTTCTGAATTATGCATTCATAAAGATACTTAAACATATTACCAAAAGTAACATACAGATTCAATGTGATCCCAATCAAAATCCTAACCTTCTTCTCAGAAATAGAAAAGATGATACAAAAGTTCATCTGTAAACACAAGAGAACTCAAACAGACAAAGCTATCTGAAGAATAAAAATCAAGCTTTGGGCCCTGCATAGTAGCCTAATGGCTGAAGTCCTCACTTTGCACGCACCAGGATCCCATATGGGCACCAGGGTCTAATTCCAGCAGCCCAGATTTCCATCCAGCTCCCTGCTTGTGGCCTGGGAAAGCAGTCAAGGATGCCCAAAGTCTTCGGACCCTGCACACATGTGGGAGACCCAGAAGAGCTCCAGGCTGCTGGCTTCGGATTGGTGTAGCTCCAGCTGTTGCAGTCACTTGGGAAGTGAATCTTCTGACAGAAGATCTTCCTCTCTGCCTGTCCTACTCTCTCCATATATATGACTTTGCCAAAAAAAAAAAAAAAAAAAAATCTTTAAAAAATCAAGCTGCAAGAATCACAGTTCCAGACCTCAAGACATTTTGTAGGGCAGTGGTCATCAAAACAGTCTGGTACTGGTACAGAAACAGAGAACATCAACGGAACAGAATAGATAAAACAGAAGAGAGCCCACATATGTACAGCCAAGTATTCTTCAACAAGAGAAATGAAAACAATCCAGGGAAAAACTTGGTCTCTTCCACAAATGCTACTGGGATAATTGGATAGCAGCCTGCAGAGGTAAGAAGCAAGATCCCCTCCTGTCATACAAAAATCAACTTTAAATGGATCAAGAACCCAAATGTGCACCCAGAAACTGTAAAATACTATAAGAATAGGAAATAACCTGTAAGATGTAAGCACAGGTAAAGACATCTTATAAAACTTACCAAAAGATATTTAACCATGGAACACTATTACATCATGCTGTAGTCTAAGAATTGTCCAGTATCCTTTTACCCTAGCTAAACCATTATGGTGGAAAATGTGTACACCATCCTGAATTCTGATTGAGTTAAGCAACTTAGGGATGTGAACAACAGTCAATTATTTGTTGTTCATGGGTCTTGCAATATTTTCTTTTTCTAAGTAGTCTCTTGTAGAAGGACATTATGACCCTGGAAGGTCAGCAAGCGCAGGATTACAATTGATTGGATAATATTTGTATGAAAACAATCAAATGGATACCTTTTGTATAACTGATAGGATATCATTTGTATGAGAACAGTTGAGTGGACAGCATGTGAATGAAACACTTGGTAGAATATACAAAAGGAGTTCAAACAAAAGTATAGAAACAGTTGATGGGTTTTGTTGATAAGCTCAATACCTCCTCCCTTATCCTATATGACCCTCAGTGTATAAAGTCTGATGCCACCAATAAACTTTGGCTTTGACCATCAGTTAGAGTCCACGCGTGTTATTATCAGCTCTGTGCACCAAGTCCATCATTGCAGGACAGCGACAGTCTCTACTTAAAAAACCATAATGAACACTAAATTTAGTTTTTTGGCATAGGAAAAAAAAGGAAAGATAAAGTGCTTTCTAGAACAAAATGTCCTGCTGCTACTGTGCCTTATTGTCATGATCTGGGAAAATCTTTCAGAACACCCAGATCTTCACTAAACCTTACTTGCTATTACACTGTAATTCCTTCTAGTATTCTTTCAGTCATTTTCAATCTATTCATACAGTGACAAGATCATTATGCACCCACTTAAAAATAATCTTCCTATCTAGAAAATATCAACCACACATATTTTTCTTTTCTAGCATTTTCTTATCATATGGGTGAGAGAACAGCAAATATAAATCCCTATTATCACACAATCACATTGTAAATATCTTCAAAATCTCTCCTTAGGATGATCTTTAACACAAATACTATCAAAAGCTTAACAGAGTCTAAATTCCTATGATTTATGTATGACTTGAACAGCTTCTGCAGATTAATTACAATACCCATATATTTGCTTTGATTATTCAAGTGGAACGCATTGATTTGAATTCGATTTTATAGAAATAAATTTTAAATACCTATAATCACTCAAGTATCAGCTAATTTAAGCACTTATTTTAATGAATATCCTTTATTTGTAAGGATTTATTTATTTTACTTGAACATCAGAGTTACACAGAGAGAGAGAGGGGTTCCTTCTGCTGGTTTACACCTCAAATGGCTGTAATGGCTGGCGATATTCTAGTTTTAATCCGGGATCCTGGTGCTTTCTGTCGGATTCCACATGACTGCAGGGGACCAAGGCCTTGGACCATCCTCTCATGCCTTCCCAGGTTCTTAGCAGGGAGCTGAATTGGAAGTGAAGCAGGCAGGACTTGAACCAGTACCTATGTGAAATACCAGCACCACACTGGGAGATTAGTCTTCTAGGACACCACACTAATCCCGTAAATCTCTTTTCTAATCTTTGTCAAACAACTGTGTTAGGCACTGTAGATGTATTTGGATACTTTGTAATTACTTAATACATAGCATTTGTTTTGGTGGTTGGATATTCAAAATATTCAAATGTTAAGAAAGTCATTGTTAAAATAGAGGAGTAAATGACAGAGGGGAAAAAAGAAAAGGTAAAATGTAGGGACTGACTCCAAGTAGTTGGAAGGACAATGCAAAACCACATGGTGTGTGTCAAATTATGTCAGGAAACAAGGTTGAGGATTACAAGGACATTTGGACGTAACCATAGAGAAGATGGGGGACTATCAAAGAAACATATGAGGGAAAGAACTGTCTTTCTCATCATTGCGTTTGGTTGGAGTAAAACCACAATAGCTTCAATGTAAAATCTGCAGGTAGAAACAGTGGTTTGCATTTGTGACCACCTAAACCCAGTTATTGGAATATGAATTCCTAAGGTGACGATGAAAGATAATGAGACATTTGGGAAAGTGATCACTTAAATAGCAGAAAGTTCAACTTTTAACTGTTAATAAGGAACTCCACTACTATGGTAAGATTGGGGGTGGTGAATGGCAGGAGGGCAAAATAAGGAAGGAGAAAGAGGAGAGGGAGGGAGGGATCCCTATGACTAAAAACAAAACTGTGTCTTGGGAAATAATACATAGATGAATAAATAAATAAATGATTATGCAGTGGAGTGAGTTTGGTGGATATTCCTCAGAGAACATATAACTGACTGTGAGTTAAATCCTATTAGAGAGAAAAGAGGAGAGGTAAGATTTCTGATGTCTTTCCCAGGACAAATTAGTACAATTACAGAGCCACTTTTTAAAATTAGGTACATCCTGACACAGGGGTTTTGGGTAGAGTAGGCTAAACTTTCACATTTTGTATCATCATCCCATATTGAACAGTAGTTCAGATTTTGGCTTACCCCAGTTCTCATCCAGTTTCCTGGCTAATGTGCCTAGGAAGGCAAAGGAAAATGGCCTCCTATCTGGGGCTTCTGCCACACATGCAAGAAACCCATGGCTATGTGCTTTGGCTTGACTCAAGCCTGGCTCCTGGCATCCATTTGGAGAATGAACCAACAGCTGTAAGATACCTACCTACCTCTCTCACTTATGCTCTCTGCTTTTCAACCAAATAAGTCTTAAGATAAAGTCTTAATTGACTCTGTAGTTATGCATGTTAATAAACTATGCATTGTTACTCCATTTGACTGTTATTTTTCTGTTAATTTCATGTATTGACATATAGATTAACATTTTTTTTTAATTTCTTATTTTTGAGAAAAGTTTTACTGTATCACATATACACACTGAAAAGGGTAAGCTTTAGCTTAGAGATATTTTAAGCAATTTCCATGACAATATGCTTGTATTTTCAATACTTTGGTTTTTCTGTTCTGAACATTAAGAACCTCATGCTCAGAAATATAATTTTAAAAATGTCTTAATAAGCAAATCATGAATATTTAAACTCATTCTAATCTTTTCTTATTGTTTCTTCTTCCTTTAGCCAACCTTAAAATGTGACAAATTTCTAATCCGTGGCTCACTGCTCATATTAGCTTACATGGTGAATTCATTAGAAAATAAACAAATATGACTTTCCTGATGCAAAAATCATATTTCTTTAAAAGCTTTTTGTTTTTTGTTTTTTTTTTTTAACCACAGAACTCACAGTATGAGCACCAGGAGATACTCATTTCTGTGGTATATGTTAAATGATGGAGCCCTGTGTTTGGGATCACTAATCGTCCTAAAGGGTTAAAGCTAAATGCACACTGATTTCAAAGTTCTCAATGCACCAGCATGGTGTGAACTACTGGGTCACACTTCGGGCTGAAGAATTCCAATTGCACCTAACAGAAGACAAAGGATACACAATTGCATGCAAAGCTGAGTGTACAAATCAAGATAATTGATCTGATAATTTAAATACAAGACATCTCTGCTAGATGAATCTAGGTAATCCAGGCATGAATAACATTTTACTACTGAGTTTTTGGAATAATTGAATGTCATGAGCTTCCACTTAAATTTCACAGATATATATTATAAAAGAATTCTTAATAAGCAGAAATGACTTACTGCTTTTGAATTAAAGTCTGAACTAAAGTTTAAAGGTAGTATGTAGTCCAATAAATGTGATATGATTGTAAAATGTCACTCATGATTTAACTTAGCATTAAATGGGTAATTAACAGAAAGCTATAGCTAATATTTATTGAAGAATGATTATATGTACCAGCAATTGTGCTAAAAGCTTCACAAGAATTACACCGTGTGGATAAGCCACCATGGTGAGATGATGCAATGTCATCTCTTTGTCCCCACAGTCCAATGTTTGCTATTGAGTGTAGCCTTTTCACATTTCATGATGGATTTTGACTTATTGGTGATATAAGCCCTAGGGACCATTCTTAATTTAAGAAAGAAATTTTTTGGCATATAGTTTGGAATGCTTTCCTTACAAAGACTATAAATACAGTTGTTGAGCTTTTCTCTTTTTTTGAATTATTATTATTATCTGCACACTAGCAGGGCTTTTGAGGAGTAAGGGATATCTGATACATTCTACATTGGTCTCTGTTCAATACTTTTGTTCTTGTGAGTCCTACAAGCCTGTTTAATAGGGCTTTTAATCTTTTCTTGCCCTATTAGTGATGTATATTTTCTGAACACAATGAATAAAGTAGCATGCAGATCTCACAGCCTTTGAAATTATTGTTATTTCCCCCTCCCCACACATAATAAATAAATTGGAAAATGTTGGAGCCTTTAAATTAACAAAAGGTTAAATAAGATTTTATGATCTCCCTTGCTGATCTCCTGGCTAGCACTGCATTTTGAGTCATACATAATTAGAGAAATCACCCTCTAATGCATGATTTAATATTATGATGGGAGAGTAGCTATTTGAAGGTATCCCTGAGAATAGACTGTCAGCTTCAAGAGCCATGGAAAAGGTGAGTGAATGTCTTCTTCCAGGGTTACTGAGAAACATCCTTGAAATTCTCCAGGAAGTGAGACAAAGCGAATGGCTTTAGGGGACACTTTCCTCTTAGTGACCCTGAGGCATCAAATTGAAACCCTTAGCTTGCCAAATTATATTATTATTTCACAAAATATTTCAATAAATTTAATTTAGATTTAAATAAAAATCAAGAAAGACCTATGAGTGAAAAGAGCCTGGCAAGTAAAATTCAACATAGCTATATAAACTGAATTCAAAGTGAGACCATTTCTTTCCCTAATTCCTGCCCCATCACCAGTGGAAAGAACTTCAAAGTGTTTTAGGCCATTAAAACAAAAGGATTTGTTTTATAATATAGAAGACAAAGGTTTGTAAAATAACTAACTGAACTAATTCAGTGCAAAAAAAAAAATGTAATTTAAGGCTATGAAGCAATCTTCCCAACTTTACTCTCTTTTGATAAAAACCTATGTGGGCAACATACTCTGTCTTTGACAGACTTTCCCTTTGCTAAATGGACATAGGTAAATTATTTCATCCATTTTTTCCTGGAGATTTCTATCTGAATGTGAGTACCTGTACCAAGGAAAGCATAATTTGCAGCTGGAGAGTAGGGGGAGTGTTTGCAACACTCCATAAATTTATGTACACAAAATCACAAATCAGGGAATTTGTTTTCATTATCAAATTTAAATTTCTACAGAAAAATACAGGTAGAATTATGCATTCTATAAAAGCTCTCTTGCACTAAAAGAATATATATGGAAGTAACCTAGTTTTGAAAGTTTGGGTTGTATATAAAAACATTTGTTTGAAAGATGCATCCAAAATTGCTCAAATGTTTCCCTAAGAGTAATGAATTGTATCCCAGTGCAACTGTAAAGTAAGTCAACTCAATTCTCATGCCTTGAATTTTAAGCCCTTAAAAGCCTTTATCAAAAATAAAGTGCCGAATTCCTCCCTGAACCCCCTGAGTCTTTGTTAGGACAGATGATGAGGAAATCACAGTAAGTTAAATGCCTTTGCTGAGGTCACAGGGCAGAATAGCATAAGGCAAGCTCAGGATGCAGTCGAATCTCTATAAATTGTCCTGCATTCATCCTTCCAGGACATCGTATGCTTTTTTTCCATAAATGTTTCTGACTAATCTTCTGATTGTGTGATTTCAAACACAACAAGACAACAAAAACTGAAAAAGGCAAAGGTAACAGACACTTGTTTCCATGATGTGACTTTTACTTGCTTGTAAAGACTTCAGTTAGACTACAAACAATGCAGAAAACAACACTTCTGCACAATCAGTAGGAATAACAGGTGCCTTGATTTCCAGTTTTGGCAATCATACAAATTGTTCAATGTAATATATTGAAACTCTGATTTTTACTGCTCCCATTGTTAGTATTCTCACCCTTAATAAAGTAGTGAGGAAGAAGTATACTTTTGAAAGAGTAGTTCTTGTAACCAAGTAACAAGACATGGGCTGGGGAGGTGGTAAAAGGTTAATGCTTTGCCTGGGGTGCCAGCATTCCATAAGGGCACCAGCTTGAGTCCTGGCTTCTCCACTTCTGATCCAACTCCTTGATAATGGCCTGGGAAAGCAGAGCAATTTGACTCAAATCCTTCAGTTTTGCACACATGCAGGAGACCAGAAGAAGCTGCTGACTCCCAGCTTTGGATCAACTCAGATCTGACCTTTACAGCTATGTGGGGAGTGAATCAGTGGATCAAAGCTCTCTTTGTTTTTCTCTCTTTTTTCTCTCTCTCTTTGACTCTTTTAAGTAAAACATTTTTTTTTGAAAAATAAGAAAAAAGGAAAAATGAAGGTGAATTAGGAAAATGGAAGAAAGAACTTAGAGGTGTTTCATGTACATTATAATGCACATACAAAAAGATGAAAATAGTTTCACACATGCTGAATTCATTTTACTACAAGTCACACCATTACTTTACAATGTTCTCTTTGTAAATATAAATAGATTGTGCTTTAGTTTTTTACATCATGTGTTTATAAGCCCATTAATAGAATGTAATAAAACCACATCTGCAGTATTTCTTTAAATACAGAAGAGCGCAAAGAAGAAAAAAAGATGCTAAAGGCTTACGTGTGGTAAGCATGCTGACAGACAATACTTTCTATATTTGACAGGCAAAGTGAGAGGGAGAGAGAGATCTTCCATTTGCTAGTTTACTCTCTAAATGAATGCAATGGCTGGGGTTGAGCCAGACTGAAGCCAGACTAGGCCATCTTCCACTGACTTCCCAGGCACATAAATAGAGAGCCGAATCATAAGTGGAACAGCCAGGAATCAAACTGGAGTCCATGTGTGATGTCAATATTGCAAGCCATGGCAACTTAACCTGCTGTGCCATGATATTGATCTCTCCCTGTTATGTAGACAAAAATGCCAATTTTGTCATAATTAGTCATAAAACCTTCTGGATAATAATGTCCTATATTCTACCACTCTTTGTGGAGGAAGAACATTTCAGAAAATGCAAATAATATCAAATTACTGCATAGCTTGAGAACCACAAAACTGGGATTTAAAATTATTTAATTTTTTATACCTTTTTCTAGTACAAATTTAACAATGATTTTTTTTTTATTTTTACGCCTGTAATAATCTTAGCAGAGAAATGAAAAGTGCATTGTGGCAATAATTAATATGTTTACAACCAAACCAGTAGCATAATTTTTGCCTTTAAATGTTTTGGATGGTTGCTTATTCCATGAACAGTTTACCAAGATCCTAAGCCATATGGTAAAATAAAATAGCAGCACAGTATTAATGATACATAGCATACAGCTATGTATTGTAAATAAAAACCAACTACTCAAGATTTTATTCATAACTTTTACAGTTCCTTACAGATATTTGAAGCTTATATCCATAAATAACTTTCTTGTCCAAAAAAAAAAAAATCATGATATTACCACTGCCTTCATTGATAACAGTTACAAGTTACCTTATACAAAACAGATGCCTAATGTTTGCCAAGCACCTGGAATGAAATATTCATTGAAAAAAATGATAAACATAGTGGGAAAAAAATAGAGTTTCTGAAGTAACCTATAACCTGGTCAACCTCATGCTTTAAAGACATTAAAATGTCTGTCTTAATATGATTTCCAAAGTTATTACAGCCATTTAGGGAAAACTTTGGAATAAGTGCTTCTTTGAAAAACAAAAAACCCAGAAATACCCACCAACTGCTATATTTTTATCTACTATAGCATGTATTAACATTTTAAACAGTCAATCCTGTGAAAATATTACCTTACCTGCTAAATTGTCAATCTGAAGGTAACCAGATAAAGCAGGAAGCTATTTGCTGCATGAGTTACATGAGTGGCATTCATCCATTGTCACAATAATTATTCACATCCTTAATTCACTGCACCAACTTGTAACCTTCAAATCTCTAAATAAAGGCCTTCCAATAAAGAAATTCTAATATTCTGTAAGTTTCATCTCTCTTGAAATATATGATTGTAGGATAGACTGATGGTATCCATTTTAGCCTTTTTTTTTATTAACCTACCCACTACAAATGAATATTCTGCTCTGTTCTTTGGCATCCTTGGTTAATATAAAAGGAAATCTAAGCTGCTACTCTGTTTTATCCTTTCTGAGATTCTAGCTTTCAAATAAATAAATATCTTTTAAAAAGTGCTGCAGCTTCAAAAATCATGACCATTATAATCACAAGTTAAAGAATGACAGGAATTCCAGGATCTAAATGTCTTCCTGAAGTTATCTTAACAATTCTGAAATTATTTTGAGTTTTCAATATTCATATTAATTGATTTTGTCTTAAATGAGAACACAAGGATCTCTAATGCAGACCCCAAATTGTATTAATTATCTCACAGTGAATTACTCTATCACCCAACTCCTCCTTGCCCCAGACCTTACTCATAGAGTAACTTCGTGAAAACCAATGAAGTGTTCTACACTGGTAGGTAAGCACTCCATGAGCTTAAAAAAAATGGATATAACTCCATTTATATTCAGAACGGAGAATCATCTTGTCTTAAAGGTGAAGAAATCATTTTTTTTAATGAAAGAGGATTCTCTTGTGGTGGAATAAAGATTCAAATAGTTCATTTGGGGGGCTGTAGATATTATGTGTGATCTAGGTCTAACTTCAAAAATTATATTCTCACTTGTTTGAACTTAAACGGGATAACTGAGAACTCTGTCAATAAATGATGTTATAGGATCCAGTACAATAGCCTAATGGCTAAACCCTCAACTTGCATATGCCATGATCCCATATGGGCATTGGTTCTTGTCCTGGCTGCTTCACTTCCATTCAGCTCTCTGTTTATGGCCCGAGAAGCAGTTGAGGACAGCCCAAAGCCTTGAGACCCTGCACCCATGTGGGAGACTCAGGAAAAGCTCCTGGCTTCTGGCTCCTGGCTCCAGATCAGCTCAGCTGCAGTTGTTTTGGCCACTTGAGGAGTTAACCAGCAGATGGAAGATCTTTCTCTCTGTAAAGCTGCTTTTCCAATAAAATAAATAAATCTTTTAAAATGCTATGGTTGTCTAGCAGAGATAAAAAGAGTCAATTGTTCTTACTATAACCTATGGAATATAAGCATATGTGCCTAGGACCCATGTAAATCACCAAGAATCTTTCACTGCTTCTAACATACAATGAAACAAAGATATGCCCAACGCCTGAGGTTCTTCATGTGAACAATGGAGATACAAGTGTGCCTCAGAATCCAAAACCTATAGATTCTCAAGTCAAATAAAATGGTACAGTATTTTCATATAATTTATTCATGTCTTTCTATATACTTCAAGTCATCTTTAGGTGATTTATAATACTTGATAGAGTGTAAACAGTAGAAATAGTTGCTATGCTATACTGTTTAGTGAATAATAATATAAAGGTCATTATGTTTTTAGTACAAATCTAAATATTTCAAAAAACATATTCAGTCTAGTTTGTTGAACCAAGGGATACAGAAGTCACAGATATGGAGGGCACACTTTACTTTGCGGAATTTCATTCCAGTCTTGTTAATACCCTGTGTCTTAATTTATGGAACTAGTCTAGAATTTAGCCATGTGATTCTTTCACATCTGAACAATCAAGCAGACTACAGCTACAGATGTAATTCTCCTAAGGGAAAGTGAAAGTATCATGTGTTGTATGAATATCTGTGACTCAGAGGCCAAGGCTTTTTACAAGCTACAGACAACTTCCATTTCTCCACAACAGACTCCATCTACTAGACAGACTAAACCCTGTGTTTCAGGCATTATAATCATGTTGTTATTATAAACATTAAAGCACAGCTCCAGGTTGACAGAATGTTGAAAAGATGAAGAATTTAGATATCATCCAGACTGAGCTTGTAGGATCAGTGAACATCAGACTGTTGGGAAAAAAAAAAGTGTGAGGTATTCTGTAGAAGATAGCTGAAATCATTAAGAAACTATTAAATTCATTAAGAGCCGATAGGAACCACCCAGAAGAATCAACATTGCACAATGAGCAAAGGCAAGCACAGAGTTCTCTGTAACACTGTTGCCTGGATGAATATTGTTTTTATTGTCTTGTTTGGGATGTCCTTAAGATCTAATTTCAGTTCTCATTTTTTCATGTGTATTTCTCGTATAAAACATTCAATTCTACCACCTTCATTGTTACATGACTGATTCAAGAGTCAGCTTAATTGTAGCTTCTTCAGGGGCAATATGCAAGGTTATCTTGACTAAGCTGCTTTTTTATCTGTTCTTTCACCATTCCTTGTATTTTGCAGCATTTGTCACTGTAAAAATTGTCTATCATTACAGTTAGTTCAAAAGCTCAATGTGGAAAAGGGACGTGTTCCTATTATGACTGAATCTTAACATTCAGATCAGTGTTTGTTTTTCTTTTTTATCATCTTATAAAAATTTTCATCATAATTTCTTTAAAATAGTTAGCAAATGATCTGTTGTATCTTTGGTGTAATTTTTTCAGGGTGCATTATTACCTGACCATGAATCATGGTCCAATTCCTGTTTTGTGATGTGGAAGTAGATAAAATTGCAGTCTGCGAAAGAGATAGGAGTAGATGATACAACCCTGGAGGACTGATTTCCTGCTTCAAATATGTTTCCTGATTGAAGATTGTACACCTAGGAGGTGAGATGAGCAAGCTATTTTATAAAAGTGTCCAGTAGATGTACTGCAGCAATTCCCACTATATTCATCACTTACTAAATTGCTCACACACCAGAGATACAATACAATGTAAATGACCCCATCACCCACCAGTGAGGGCTCACAAATTCAACATGGCCTTAAGCTGAAACTTGGCATTTCAAGGTTCTCAAATCCACAGTAAGTAAGCAGTATATTGATGACTTCCAAACGTCTCTTCTGTAACAGCACTAGTTTTTGAGAAATGCAGGTGTTTGTCATGTACAAATAGAAGTGGCTAGCTGCCCTTGAGGTACTTGGGGCACAGTTCCATGTTTCCTATCCCTGATTTGCCCCCAAGAAAGGAAACTTCTGTGCAGAAGATAATGGAATTGACATTGTTTGCATTCTGTTCATACAAATACCTAGGAATGAAATTTAAAAGGTTCATTTTAAGAATCTCTCTTCTTGCCGTTTACCTGACATTGCTGTGTGGAAGAAATCAGAACAGCACAGGCACTCTCCAGATGGGCAGGGACCTTGAGAGGCCTCAGCGCATGGACTCACCTCAACTAAAGCAGTATTAGAGTTCAGGTAAGCTCATTATCTCTCTGAGCCCTCATTTCTTGAACTGTAACAAGAGAGAACCAGGCTGCGTAGTTTTAATTTCCCCCTCTATGTTTAATTTTTTGATTTCTTGATTCTTGCCAACATTTAAGTCAGAGTAATTTGATTTTGGTCCATTATTACTCACTTCTCCATTAATTTCACATAAGCTGTGTAGTGTACAGCTTGGTTTTGTAATATGTATCTGTAATCCAGCACCTGTTATGTTTTGATATAGTAGAAAAATAGCACTTCTTACCTGTGTTGTCCTGGTCTAACATTACTCTCCTTAATGTCTTAAGTTTTCCATAGGTTAATTTAAAGATGAAATGAGAGACATTAAATAAAAAAGCACCAGAGAAAAACAAAGCATTTGAGAGATGTTAATTTTTCTTTGCCAAAATTCCTTTAACATCTTGAAATCATAGACATGAAATAGCTTTATATATATGTATATGAAAATAAATGAATTATATTTTATGTCTATTTTTTTTTTCTAGCGGCTCCTAGGTTTCCCTCATTTAAAGAAAGCATTTTATCACAGTCTTACATAAAACTGGTTGTAAGTTACAGTATTATTTTATTCTGCAATTTTCTGGCACATTGTTAAATTCACCATTCCTGGCTGCAAAGAACAGGTAATCCACTTGAATTGCTTTTACAAAGAAGTGAGTGCATTTATTGCAATGACAGCGGAGTAGCCTGGCAAAGGAAAATCAGTAGGAACTAATTAACCAAGGCCTATACAGTACTTTTTCAACTATACAATCAGAAAAGAAGTAGAATTTCTATACCTAGGTTCAATATATTAAAAACAATGCAAGGAAACATTCTGATTGGTCTACTTTGAACATATGCTTATTCTCTGAACCAATCACAGAATTCCAGACAGTTACCATGTCATTTGCCAAAGTAAATGTTGTGTATCCCTTTTATCAAGTAAAAGGTAAGGCCTGCTATGATATAGGGTAGGATGTACAGAATAAAAAGAAAAAAATCATGTCCGTGTACGTTTTAGAAATAGCTATTTGCAACGATAGCTGTGGCCCTACAGGAAAGTAAACTTGACATAAATGGAAGAGAATTGCTTATAAAAATTATGATAGACTCTCCTTATGGTTTGGAAATCATAACTCAGGTGATGCATAAATATAAAGCCTTCGTCCATTTTATTAAATATCATTCTCTTCCCCTTTTCATAGGACATATGCAGGGTAAAACCTATGTCTTAATTTCAAGGACATTCAAATGACCATTTTACCTCTCCAAATGTTTCCTCACTATCACCTGACTTCCCTTTAATGGGTTAATTCATTAGCCACAGTTTTACACAAAATAGAAACTATTCTAGATGATGTAGCAGAATATTTTAAATAAATATAGAAACATTTGAATCTTCTTCACTTCCAAATAGTAAATTTGGATGATGGAAAGAGGATAGTCTAAAGTGGGTTCCTGAAAAACAAGTGGTGCAAGTTCATCCAAATGTATGATTGAAGATAATATCAGATGCTTTGAAAATGAATAGAAGAAAAAAACCATCTTAGTAATTGGCTGAAAATAGTTCAGTCCATCAATGACCAAGGATGCACTAAGTTTCCTCAAACTATTGTTCATTTCCTAATTAAAGCTAAAACTATTTTTGTGAAGTGTCTGGGAGCCAGCAGTAATTGTCTCCATCTTCTGATAAAGGAACATAGTGCTTGAGAGGTGAAGCAGTTAAAATGTAATCAAATCATGACACTTAAAAACAGATCAGGAAGGGGTGAATAGAGGGGCGTTTTTCCGCCCCATAGAAATGTCCATGAGTAGGCAAGTAAGCTTGAGCATGAGAGACAGGAAGTTGGATTTGGAGCTACAAGACTTAAATTCAATTTACAGAGACAACTTTAATTATCCATGAACTAGAAATAACAGTAATTACTTACTGACAGAGTAGAGAGGGCTAAATAATAACACATATGGTTATGCATGGAGGATTCATGTTAGGGAACTGAAGATGCCTCTTATCTTTTCAACTATTCTTGCAATCAGCATGCTCATAACTTTATAAAAGATGTATTTAATTAATTACTTGAAAGATAGAAATAGACAGCACTTATGTCTGCTGAGTTATTCCCCAAATACCCACAATGAGCAGTAAGAGCCAGAGCAAAACTAGGAGATGGCAGTTCAATGAAGTCCCCTGTGTGGGTGGCTGAAAGCCATCAACATGAGCTCTCACTTGCTGCCACTCTCCAAGTCATGTTACCAAGAAATTGGAATCAGAAGCACCCCAAGCACTTTGATGTGGGTTGTGGGCATCACGAGCAACATCTTAACCACTAGACCAAACACCTGCCCCTAAAACAATTATTTTTGATCAAGACAAGTAAGTCGCTTCAGGCTTTAGTCTTAGCAGGTAGAACTCCCACAGGATTCATAAGATTAAATGCCAATGAATGCGTAGTTTCTAATCAGGATGAAGTCTGCTTATTGAAAAAGTAAAATGTCTATACCAAGTATTTTTTAAAATATATTTTAAACTTTACAGACTTCATTAATATTCTGGGTATATACTAAGCCATCGTTTTAATATTCTGCTTTTCTAAGGAGAGATAAATTTTTGTTTTCTACTCATATAAAATGAAAAAATTCCACATATATTGCAATACAGATGTAGCAGCTTACTGATATTTCCCCTATACCCACACTCCTGTGTTTCTTAAATATCATCTTCCTTCCTCCTTTTTCTTTTTTTCTAGTTTCCACCCTGTCATTTTACAGAAAAATCATGCGACCCCATAATGGTGCAAGACATATACCTAAGTTGACAACAAATGAATGAAAAACTTAAGGCTGAATTACATAACCTTGTTATTCTTAGAGCACTACTATGCATCATTTTATATGAGGGTATTTAAAAAGTCCTAGGAATTTTTTTTTTAAATTTCATTTTATGACACAGTTTCATAGGTTCTGGGATTCCCCCTCCCACTCCCCCAACACTCCCCCCCACGGTGGATTCCTCCATATTGTTACGTTAGTAGAGATCATAATCAGTCATGATTCCTTCGTTGCAGGCATGGACCATGCAGAGTCCAGCATCTCATCATTCATATTCAACAGTTTCATTGGGAAACCATTCCCGGTCTGAAAGTAGAGCTGGCAGAGTACCATTCCCTCCAATGAAAAGCCACTACACAATTTCAACAGCAATTTACAACATCATGAAGTTAACTGACATGGTATTGAGTGACCAATATGTTAGAAAATGTAAGTTCTTAACCACATCCTGTAATTACTTCATTGACATCTCTCTTTTAGTTTATACACAACCGGCTGCTACACACCTTAAAATAGTTATAGAGTACTATTCAGCTGTCTCGTGTCTATTTTCATTTTTATATTTAGGAGCTTATAGTATTCAAGCATGATTTCTACAGAACTATGTGAATTTTAGGATAGTCCAAAATAGGCTTATAAATCTAACAAGTCCTATGTTAACAATTGAGGTGCAGAACAGTTTTAGGAGGGGTGTGCAGAGAAATCTGCAATTTCTTAGTGAGGAGCAACTTTGTGTCCTACCTAGTAAGGTGTGTGGTAGTCCAAGCTGACTGTTTCCTGTCTGTTCTAAGCTTTCCTAGGAAATGTTTATTATAAAAGTCACTATGCATCAATTTTAACACTGAAATAACTTATCTACAAAGTTTTTAATAGATATTCTCTACATTTCTTCCAGATTTTTCTGTTTCTATCTTTGTGCTCTTTTATCTTACTCTTTTATGCTGCTTTCTGTAGTATAAAGTATGGAACTATAAACAACCTGCTTTATATTTCTTCTTGGGTAATTTTTTCAACCAAGGAGAAATATAATTGCTTCTAGCCTAAGATTTTATTTTTTGGAATGCCAAGGGAATCTCAACTCCATCTTCTTTACCTATACCTGGAAGAATGCTGCTCTTAGGAATATGCATAGACAAATGAGTGATAATTTTGATATTTTTTATTTCCATGCACATAGACAGAAGGAAGACCTCAAATTGGAATTTGGGCAGAAGCCAAGGGCAGAGAGTAAGAGCTTATTCTATAATGTAAGGATCTAACTTGTACCATTTATCACTTCTCTTCCATACTGCTTTCTAAGGAAGTTTATAATGGATCTTATAAAAGAGTTTTAGGATCTAAGAGCAAAAGTGATCCATGCATGTGAACCTGAATAAATACCGGGGACATCAGAGTCTTAATAGTCTTCTGCTAGCATGGCTCAGAGACCATGTCTGCTAGAACTGTTGTGACAAAGAAACTGTGTAATACAAAAAATATTTAAACACCAGAAATGTATTACCTTATAGTTCCAAAAGCTAGGAGTTAAAAACTCAAGATATCTGTACAGCAACAGTCCCTGGGAGCTCGGGGGAAATCTTCTCTTGTCTGTTTCTAGCATTGCTGGTCACGTCTAATCTGTGATGTTCTTTGGCTCCACACCTGCTTGTCATCATATGGCTGTCCTGTTCCCACACATCTCTGTCTACGTATTCTCCTCATAAATACTCCTACAATATTGGATTCAGGCACAGTTTAACAGCCTAACCTTAATACTATTTCATCCACAAAGATCCTTCTTTCACGTGACAGTCACAGCAACTGGAATTTTAAACTTACATGATCATCTCCTATCCTGTTGGGGAGAGGGAGGATGTGTGCAAATCCAACCTATCATGGGCCACAATATTGTTGTGTGATGCATCTGGGCAGATGTCTGTAGCTATAGATAGCTTTTACTCACTCATAGGGCAACTTGAGAATAACCATTTGTTTTCCACACTCCTCAATCGTAAAGCAGAAGTGGTGAGAGAGTTGGGGTTGGAACTGGAGAAGAGTTATGATAAAGCCCATGGCTGCATTTTTTATATCTAGAGATTGAGAACATAGATTTCATGGGAATTGAGTCAGACAGATATTCACATCTATGACCATGGAAAAAAGTCAAGCAAACATTGAGCTGAAGTGATAACTGAAAATTTCAAGGTCCCAACTATGTGTGTGTTGATGCCTTCATGCTACTTGAAACCCTCTGGAAACTGGATTTTACAGGTACTCTGAAAGTAAGTTGGAAGGAGAAAATGTCAAATTGACCAAAAAGCTCTGAGTTAAATTAACTTATCTCAAATTTTAAGATTAAATCCATTCATATAAAATTAAATAAGAAGACTAAGGGAGGAGTGAGGGAAGTGCTCCCATTAAGCAAACCCAGTGACAATTTTTGCCAATCTGGTCTGTAATTAATAAATCTTTTTACATATAAAGAGGTAATAATATCTCTGGGACTCACTGAGAAAAGCTACAACACTATAAAAACCATTTTATGAAAGACATTCTGCCAATGTAAAAATACAGAACATATTAGATTGAAAAACCGAAACGTGAAGAGCTATAATTTCATAGGAATCCTGCAGACTCTAATGTGTGTATCACAGTGGTAAAGACTATAATCAAACCTGGTTGCTTTTATTCTGGCAGTACCTATCATTTCTGTTTTGACAAGTGAATATCATTTCACTACATTGATCAGGAACACACTTTTCCAAAGGCTGATTCATTAAGCACATAGCTTTATCCTATGAAATTTTGAAAACTACATTAAGGTAAAAGTTGTGTGTTTTGTGTTGGATTTTCCTGGAATGTTATGTGTCCATAACTGCACTAGATTTATTGTTAAGAAGTTAAATAACAGGGCCTGGCATGATAGCGTAGTGGTTGAAGTCCTCTCACCTTGCACGCCTGGGATCCCATAAGGTCACCAGTTCTAATTGTGGTGGCCCTGCTTCCCATCCAGCTCCCTGCTTGTGGCCTGGGAAAGCAGTTGAGGACGGCCCAAAGCCTTGGGATCCTGCACCTGCGTGGGAGACTCAGAAGGGTTCCTGGCTTCGGACTGGCTCAGTTCCAGCCATTGCATCACTTGGGGAGTGAATCAGCACATGGAAGATCTTCCTGTCTCTCCTCCTCTCTGTATATATGCCTTTCAATAAAAATGAATACATCTTTAAAAAACTAAAAAAAAAGAAGTTAGATAACAAGGATAAACTAATCTGGGTATAGATTCTCAGCACATAACTGATTGCTGGGTAAGTAATTTAATATTCATAAAACTTCATTTCCTAACATGTTGATAACCACAATAACAGTACTAATCTCACATAATCAGTAGCCACCCAATAAATACAAGTTACATACATATATTCATATTTGTTCATGTAAATCACATATTATCATTAAAATGGAAACTGACTGAAAGGGTAAAGCTATATACTTGCCTCAGTTCTAAAATCTATTTAATCATGTGATCTTGAGTTTGTCAATGGAACTTTCAATTCTTCCTTTGTAAGTTGACTAAATTAAATCTGTGCAACCTGTAATGTCCTATCCATGTATGGTGTTGTATAGTTTTCAGATTATACAGATGATCACTTTGAATCATACCATTTTTTTTTAACTTTGTGAGACTTCGGAAAATCTCTTGCTTAATCAAACCCAATAAAGCCAGGAACAGCAACTTGAGTCACCAAGAACCTTGCTAACGTTCATTTACCTTTTAAACAATTTCACAAAATGTCCTTGATCCTTATTCTAAATAGAAAGTGTTATCCCTTTTAGATCCCTTATGAGTGAGTCATAAGCTTCAAACTCATCATTTAGGTATTCTAATTTGGCCATGATGCCAAGATTTTTCCTAATAGCTCCAATACAGCAATTAATTATTACAGTTTGTATTACTTATTTACCTTTTACATGTATGTGCTACAAGAGTCCCAAATAATCAGAACTCTGGAGTCATTGCCATCCTTTTTGTGGATACTTCCCCTCCTGTTCCTATTGGATTCATCTGGCCATTGTAATATTTCTGTGATCTATCTGTTCACATCCACTTTTTTTCTAAGCTCAGCAATATGTAACCAGGGCCCATGATTATTTTCCCTTATCATAGGAACTCAAATTATTGCCTGCAAGATAGGACCAATTAGTAAATATATAAGCAAGTGAGTTTTGTAACATTAAATCATATGAAATTGACTTTTTACATTTGAAATAAGGCAAGTATAACCCATAGAGTGAAGGTCAGTTATACACCTAATTTCTAAGTTTCAGTCAACTGGGACAGGTTTCATTACCATTTAGAGCAAACTATTCAATTGTCAGGTTTCTTTTTGCTTTTATATTACCCTTCTTTTTTTTCTAACAATATTATTCTAGGACTGTGTTTTAATTGAGTTCTATTCTTAAGTTCACTTAACCATTCATTTGAAAAATAACTGAGCATATTTATAATAGAGATTAGGCTTGGCTCTTGGGATAAATTTGTGAACAAAATCAGATGTGGCTCATGTTCTAATGGAGCCTTCAGACTAATTAAGTAGACAGACATAATTAACTAATCACCCTTATATATACAAGTAAAAAAAGAACTATAGCAAGATGTACAATAAAAGAAATGAGGCTAAAGTGGGATGGCTCAAAAATAGCTTCCCTGAAACAGACTACTAAGCTTTAAAGTGGAGAATAAACTGAGGAAACATATTTAATACATAGAGTAACTCTTCTATTTACAAAAAAAGTTACTAGATCCTGTTATGCTATAGCTACAGTCTAGCCATTACACATGAATTTCATAACAGAATGAGATGGAGAACATTTTACATTTGCAAATGCATTTACAAAATAGCAATAGACAAAATATTGCATGTGTAAAACAGAAAATCAGAAATGATGGAATGTTTCTGATAAAATCAGAAAACTATGACAAAACTTACCATTTCTGATATTCCGACTCATGTTAAGGGTTTTCTTCATTATCTTCAGACATAGGAAGATATTAAACCCTTTCTCTCAGGTGTAGATCCTAAAGACATGTGTATGTTTATATGATTGGAACTAGAGTATATATAATGGTTGGAGGTAATAAACATGAAGATTAAGAGGACTGTTTCAATAGCTGTCCTGAGGGAAGAACAGTATTTGTTGCCATGTTAGTAATGGCCATGATGGAGAGAACTAGACAGGCTTGAGTTTTTTTTTTCAGTGCGCATATCATACATTTTATAGAAGATATTGATGGGTTAAATTTAGACACCACAAGTCAGACAAATATCAGAAGTATGTGGGGAGTATTTTTTCTTGTGGGGTTTCTGTTGTTTTGTTTTTGGTGAAGAAAGAGGACAGAATATGTTTGCACATGTTGAGTTTGTTTCATTTGAAATTTCTAAAATGAGATGTCAAATACGCAGTTGGTAACCAATATCAGGAACAAAAATTAAGGTCTGCATTAGAGGCACATATATTCTTGAAGTCATTATGAAGTACATGACAGATAATTCTTACATTGTGGATTAGATTGTCTGAACAGCAGGTTTAGAGTGAAAAGAGTTGAAAGAAATTGATGTGTTACAATAGCCTAGACAAGAACAGGTATAAAAGGAAAATAAATAAGAAGCAATCAACAAGAAACATGATGGAACTAATGAGATTGATACTGTGGAAGCTAAAGGAAAGCTAGATTACTGGAAGATATTACATTTGCCATATGATCAAAAAATGATGACCGTTGTATTTGAGGGTTCTGGTAGTCTTAGATGATAACTTCCTCATTTGCTTATCTTTTGACAAAAAGTAGCATAAGGCTTTGTAGTCTGTGCAAGTTGTTTATCTAGGTAATATGCTTAGAATATAGAAAGTGGGGACAAGCCAATCGCATTGGTCAAGTGTACTCAGTGGGTCAGATGATTGACTGAGAAAGTCACAACCTAAGGACAAGTCTGAGATTTTGGGAAATTCCTCCCTCATTTTGATACCTATTTTGTCCAAGTACATGGCCAGGAATTCTGTCATAAAGGAAGTGACCTTGTCTCTTAGAACTCCTTTGGCCAAGTTGCATCTTGCTGTGAATTGAGATGTAATGTCAGCTCTCTAAAACACTTGAGTAAGTCTTGTGGATATCATTAACCTTACAGCCATAACTGGTCTCCTATAGCATGTTACAAATATAAAATGTTCATTAATTATGGCTAATTCAGATCATATGCCAGATTTGGGTGGGGTGTTTTGATGTAGTAAGTTTAGTGGATTAATTATAGAAGTAGTCTACAAAAATTCCAGATGTCAAGTATAGAAAGTTCATTGAAGAAATTTCTTTGGGGACAGAAAATGCTAGGAGATTGAAGAGATGCATATTGAGAAAAATGAATTTTATTAGTAAATAGAAGAAAAACCTTGGTTAAAGATATAATAAATGATACATATATTCTAAGAACTGAACAAGGGATGTGGTTAAGAGCACACATGAAGGAACTGGGGAAATATAATTGAATATGATTGTACAAATAACATGGAATAATAAAACACTGATAATCATAATACTGCAGAAGAGATGATGATGGTGATTATTATGACAATAATGACTACCACTCAGTGTTTCCTATCTGCCCTTTACTTTTCCAGTACTTTCATATGTTATAGCAGAGATACAGTACATTCTATATTGCTGGGCAAAAATTGAGTTTTTTTTCCCTAGTGACTACTATTCACTGCATAACACAAAACAAGGGGGAATTATTACTGATGGTGGCAGCTCACTGGATAATGAGAGATTGGCAACGATTTAATAAGCATAGGAAAGTTTAAAACAGTCCTTATAAAAACTGAGAGCATGAGCTGAAAACAGAAATGCTGAGGAATTGTTGGTGATATTTTGGACATACATGAAGCTGGTAATCAGATACTATAGCAATAAACTACTTTGTGTCACTTTTCCCAATATTTTCAATTGATCAAGTTTAAGTAACTATCAACCAACCAACATTTGTTGATGCCTTCAACACTACAGCTAAGTCACAGATGTTGTCAGTAACATAAACCTGAGCGGGCTACAATTTAGATTTACTCATCCAAGACAGTTAGAACTCCGGGTTTCGGGACTGTGGTTTTAAACTCATGGTAGACATTATAAACTGAGGAAAACAGTAAAATATGAACTGCTCTTTAAAAGCAGTGGAGAGCAAAACAAATCAAGGAGAAAGTATCAGCAATCAACATTTCCAAGCAGTAACTTGTACTGGGTGAGAGCTATGTTGATTCAATTTTTCTCCTGAAGGCACTGAATACAGTGTATAACAGGAATCCCTGCAAATACTGTCACCGTGAGCTGAGTGGATAGAATCCTGAGCTCAGGGCCACAAAAGGAGCTGGTAATGCAGGGTTTTATATACCAGACAGATTATGCTGGCATGGAGATAACAAAATCTACACAGAAATCCATTTGAATATAGAGAAGATTCCTGAATCATATATAAAACGATATAAGGACTCCAGCTATGAACTACTAACAAGTTCACAGGGAATTTGAATATTGCAAAACTAGAGTCACTTGGAAAATGGTTTGCACTGATGAGAGTCAAGCTTTAAGATTCCTCTTTTAAAGAATTAGCAATGTCACTTAGAATTCCATCAAAATATTAAAGACTTTGATGAGGTCATGATCAACAGTTAATAACCTACATATCTGCTACAAAAACTCAATATTTTTGAGGAATATTGCTTATGGCACATTTTTTATGACCAGCATGTGATAAAAAACATTATAAAGCAAAAAACAGAAGACTTTATATCATACACGAGAGAAGAAATAATCAATACAAGACTCAAGAGAATCCATATTCATGGAATTGCCAAACAAGAAATTTGCACAAAGCTTGATAAAATGCATTCACAATGCAAAGAAAAAATTTCATAACCAGTAAGCATACAACATCCCCTCCCACCACCATATAAAAAGAAGATATAGTAGGGTCCGGCGTGATAGCATAGCAGTTGAGGTCCTTGCCTTGAACACACTGGGATCCCATATGGGCGGCGGATCTAATCCTGGCAGCCCTGCTTCCCATTCAGCTCCCTGCTTGTGGCCTGGGAAAGCAGTTGAGGATGACCCAAAGTCTTGGGAACCTGCACCTGTGTGGGAGACCTGGAAGTAGTTCCTGGTTCCTGGGTTCAGATCGGCACAGAATGGCCGCCTGGGGAGTGCATCAGGAAGCTCTTCCTCTCTGTCTCTCCTACTCTCTGTATCTGCCTTTGCAAATAAAAAAAAAAAAAATTTTAAAGGTAATAATGCTACTAGAACATAGATCAACTGCATAGATTTAAAAAGTCCAGAAATAGAACTGATTTTTGTCTGGCTGCCATAAAACTTCAATAGGGAGAGAAAATTATTTTCATACACTAGTAAATTATTATTTTGTACATGAATATCTCAGATCATTTGCAGCCTAAATATAATTAAGCATTTTTTGGCTCTTGATTGAGCTTACATTTTTTGTTATTTTTCCATTTTTAAAGATAAACATTTTTAAACATGCACTTTGGAGCCTAGTTTCAACCCACCTGCCCTCTGCCCATGCAGGCTGTACAACCACATTTTATTTCTCCTCCCCTGATTCTGTTCCCCCTAAAATAAAATCTTGTCTACCAAAAAAAAATCTGTAAACAAACTTTTAATGGAACAATTACTGTTTTTAATAAAAAAGAACATAACTATTCTAAAGGGCTCTCTTCTAGTCTAACAAAAATGCTTGCAAGCCTATAAAAAAATGTATTAATGAAAACCCAGGAAAAAATCTTCCTAATGACATGTGCCATAGGGGAGGAAGCTAAGTCTTGTCCACATCACCAGAACCTCACAGGGATGCCAGCTTGAATCCCTGCTGCACCACTTGTGATCCTGCTTTCTACAATGGCCTGGGAAAGCAGTATTCAGGAATATTCGATTTAATTGCGGAGTGGTATAAGGAAAATACCAGGTAAGTGCAGAATATTCTATATTTGGATCTTGGTAGTCATGCAAAGATATAAAACTCATCAAGCAGTAGGTGCAAGTTTTAAGCATTTTACTAAGTGTAATTTACACCTCAATAAGTCACACAGTTTCTCCTGTGCAGAGAAAAAAGTATGCAAAATGACATCTATCTAACACCCAGTGCTTATCACACACTAGAACTCAGTAAGGGTTGTCTTTCCTTCAACCCGAAACAGTAATCAAGCCTGGCAGCCCATTTAACACATTTAGAGAGACTCTAAGCAGGAAGAAATACCATACATATCAATTAATATTTTCAGTTTGGCAAATGAAAACACAAAAAATACCTGTGGATAGGTGACAGTAGCAACTACTGCCAAATATTTGAGCATGTCCATGCCAAATGGAGAATGGATTTCTATACAGTTTCTAGAGCACCCACCCACAACTAGTGAATAAAACCAAACTCCATGGAAAACTTCTTTTTAATAAAAGATTTATTTATCTTTATTGGAAAGGTCACTCTAGGATGCTTCTGAAAGTATAAACAGACCTGTCCACCTTTGGAGACGTTCGGTACCTGCCATAGAACCATATCAGGAATCTGACAAGGTTCTTGCTCAGGTTTTCTACTTCAAAGTTTTTGTGCATCTCAGAAGTAAACAGAAGGCTGCACAACCGTAACAGACAGTCAAGGAAAGCATGCACTCTTCCCATTACGTTCAAGCAACTTGATTTAATTTCCTGAATATTAAGAATTTTTTAGGTCCACAAATTTGTACTTGGAAAGACATAACGTAATCTATTTTTGTCCAAGCATAAGGGAGGTAGGAAGAAAATAAATGGGAAGGAAACATAATATTGTATTTAGCTCTTTCAAAGCTACCAGAGTCATGGCAGGGGAAGGGGTTAATGGAGAGACCCATACTATTATGGATGGTCATATGATTTTTGGAAGATGAGAAAGCATACACCCATACACGCACATTATTGGAACATAAGAGTCCTTGCTAATGGATACATAAAGCATTATTTAGAAGCCACCATACGTTTGTTTATAATAGCAGCAAAGATGTAAAATAAAATATGTGTTTTCTAAGATATCTGGGTACACAGCCTTGAAGTTTTGAACAAACTGTCCTATGAAATAAATTAATAAAACTAAATATTTTACATGATAATCAAGATCCTATTTACTTTGATTTTATTTATTCATTCATTCATTTCGCTGTTTTGTGAGTTACATTTCAATTACATTATCAGAAAAAAATAAACAAGAGATCTGAAATATTTGATGACTGTTCCCCACTTTTTAACCTTATTTTGCCCTATTTGCATCAACTGAAAGAGTTTAAGACTTTAAGAAGATAGGAGAAATACGAACTCTTTTAATGTGCTAGGCTATCACACAATACATCAAAACCAACACCACATAATGGATTATATCTCATTACTTCATAAATCAGCAGTCTTTAGAGTTGGGGCAATATGTTGTGACACAGCAAGTTAAGTCACAGTTATAATGTTAGAATCACACTAATATCTTGAAAATGTGTCTAGAGAAATCCTCTCAATACGAGTATAATTATCACAGCACAGACAATTTTAAACATAAAATCAAACTTCCTATATTACTCATTTTTAACTTCACACTTCCCTCAAATCAGTGTTTAAACTTCCATTTCTAAAAGTACCCTCTGCCACTCCTGGCCATCTCATTCTTCACCCTTGAGAAACATTTCTTTCAAATCTTTTCTTCAGATATTCTGAGGAGGAACTACTGGGAAAAATCACCGCTGGGGATCATTTTGATCATGGTGGAACAGGAAGTAATGAGAGAATTATCATGCATTGGGATTGCTCCATGACTTACCATCCTGGTTATTGCGCTGGTATCCCCCAAGAACAACCACAGCATGCTGTCTGTGGGGAAAAAAAATAGGAACCAGCTTTAGGACTACATCACAGCTTCACACTATAGAGTCATTCTATTTATTCACTTTTTATTGTATGGTAAGTCAGACACAACAATTCAGTTTCTTGAAAATGAACAATAAATGTATGTGTATGAACATGGTTATTTGGAAGAAATATTTCTCCAATTTCTTTCAAGGTATAGTTAAGGATATTATGTTTCTATTTTAGAATGTTACAAAAATTGGACATTATCATGTATGGATAATTTTGTTCCACTAAGGATTCATTGATTTTGCAAATTTATTTAACATTCTTAGTACATGTAGCATATTTTAATAAAATTTTTAAATAGAAAAATCATACATATATACATATGCTTTAAAAATCTGTAAATTTTAGACCTTTTGAGCTAAAAACAATTTTCTATATTCAGTACAGAATGAAGTATTTTGTATTTCCCATGTTTTAATGACAAAAGCAACTATCATAGTCATGATCTATGCAGGTGATATAAAGACATGTCCTCATGAATCTGCCATCATTATTTTCAAATTCCTCTCACACCTCTTGAAATACAGTAACTGTTGCCATTATGTGGACCTTTTACTCCAGAAAATTGTTTCCTTATTTTTCTCTATCCAAGCTATAGCTGCCTTTCTTCACAATGGTCCTAATAATGATCAGAAATTTACTGTGCATTGATAATTAGTAACCGTTACAAACATATTAGCACAATGTAGCTCTAAAAACTGGAAGTTATTTTAAGTGATAAAGTCAACATTAATATTGACTACTGTGCTAATTTGTCCTGGTGGTAAAGTAGACAAATGTCATCAACAGCAATTAGTCTGGGCTCTTTCTTCACTGTAAACATCCAGGATAATTCAGCACAGTGCTAAAATCAAGGTGTTTTCTATGATTTCAATTTATCATTTCTTTCTTTCATCACCCAAATGGATTCTGGCCTTCACATTTATACTAGTCCAAGCACTATTGCCAGAGTCTTTTCTAACAATCTACCTGGGTTTTCAGGACCTAGCAAAGAACGAACAAAGTTCACATAAAAAATGACACTGTATTAATTTTCGTGTTTTGAGAGTTCCTTGTGTCTAATTGGTCAAAGTCCTCTTGACTAATCAGCTGTCACAGTATATAAACATCATGGTTTTTAAGATACTACTGAAGCTCTCACTCTTCCAAGGTCTAAAAGTGTAAATTCAGTATACTATTCTAAAATGTCTGTGATCTAAAAGTGCAAATTCAGTATACTATTTTTATAAGCTGAAACTTTGTTTTTCCTTGGTAGAGAGAGGCTCAAAGTTACACAGTTTTGATACTGCTACATCATTTCAAATCTTTTATACGAAAGTCTTTCCTTTCTGTATGCAGTACATGTGGATGGAATATGCATTTTCATCAGTGGGACAAAGCAATTGACAGTTCTCATCTGCTTCAACTCTGTAATTACTTCTGCCTGCAAAGCTTTTCCTGCTCTGTCATCAAAACAAATCAACTGACATGTTTTCTGAGTCATGATCTTGTGGTAAGAATTTAGGACCAGACTGTAACCTAGGGTAGACAAAAACTAGCCAAATTCCAGTTTCACACTCAAGATCATAGCAAACTACCCAAGTTTGTATGTGAGCCTCACCAATGTATTCATAGTTTCTCTAGCACAATTTTTTTCAATGTTAAATGTGAATGAATTAGTACTCAGAGGAATTTTTCAGGGACTACTTAAGAAAATGTGATTTTTTTTGGAAAAGGACCTTTTCAATACATAAATATTTATAAATGTTAGGTATTTGTAACATTCATAGTTAATGCACATGTTTTAGATTAACTGTACAAAAAGAAAAATAGGAAAGAATTTAAATGTGAATTTAAATACAAAAAAATCTATAGTAATCATAAAGTCTATATTTCTAAAAATAATTATCTGAGCAGCCAAAAGTTGACAATGACTTGTACTATAAGTAAGATTCAGTTTCCCCCTTGAGTAATTTTCCATAGCGTCTTGGTCTTGAAATACACTAGGCAGGACAATTCAATGCTTCTTGAATAGTACTTGCTATTCTTTCTTTTTTTTAGGATAATTTACCTCTTCATCACTACAATCAAAAACTTTGTGTTTTCCAGCACTGTTCTCATTCCATATAGATGTTCAATAAGATACACTCCTAGTCTATTAGACACAAATTTCCACACAAATTAGAGATAAATTGTAGTACCAACTGTTGCAAGTAGCTAACAGGTCAGGCACTCACACTATGAAAAAGAAATCATCAAAAATTAGACGTCAGCCACCAGACTGTTCAATTTATACCTGTTCATTCTCAAAGGTAACTCCATGAAAAAATATCTTTGAAATACTTTTCAAGTACACTCTGGGATGTATTCACTTTTTGAAACATGCTTGGCCTTTTCCCATACTTACTACCATCATTCAAATAGCATTTGGGGAAGGAAACTTAACATTATTTTAAGTACAATGCTTTAGATCCACACTTGTCAATTTCCTGTCACAGACCAGGGTAATGTATGAGTCAGTTCCTGAAAGCTTTCTATTCTGTTCTTCCTATTGATCCAATGAAATCCTTATTGCTTTTGCCCTGAACTGAATTATGGCATCTAAATAGGACTAATGCATTTGCTGTATGAAACAAAGGAGTCCAATCATTGTGTTTGCAAGGTAAAGACAGCAATTAGTATAAACCTGTGTTGCAAATACTTGGATTATAAATTCATTTTGTTTCTAAATCTCTTTAAAATTTTAAGTTCTAATTTTATTTTAATAAAATATTAAAATATCTTAATTTTAATATTATTTGCATAGCTGAGATGGATGCATGCCCAAGTGGTTCTCCAATTGAAATGGGGAGGGCCAAAGGTGGGTGGAACAAATGTTTCAATTCTTTTCTCTTGTGTCTGCAGTGGGGGAAATGCAGTGGGCCACTCCTTGTTGTTAAAATGCATTAGCATCAGGGACTAGGATACAGTCCTTTGTTGACTTCTTAGAGGCTCTTATATGGGAAAGGGTGTAAACAGAGTGTTACTTGAGTGGTTTTGATCATTCTGACATATCACTGGCTTTGTTCCACCAGGGTTGTGAAAATCTTTCCAATGTATATTAGCTGACAACGTCCACCTTAGTACATGCACATACCCAGGAACATGCTGCAAAGGTTGGCCAGAGATTTGTCCAACCTGTTCTGCTTTCTGATCTCTGATGAGAAACTATACATCTTCTGTTGGCCTATATGATCTGGCTGTCATGTCTCCTGTGTGCATCTGCACAGGCTGTCTACTGCAGAGATCGGCAACTGAGGAGGTCCAGTCCCAATACAAGCACTCCAAGATTGGTCCACATTTTAGAGATTTTCTCTGTAGCTGAGTCCCATGGTCTAGTTGGGAAGTCCAATAAACTTAACTTGGGTTGACCTCAGACTTGATTCTTGTGTGTACTAGACAGTGCAGGATCAGGTCAGGTCTGTCACCTAACACCATCAACACACACGCCTGTGAATGCAGCTGCTGGTCAGTTCCACTCCCAGCTTCATTTCTTTTTTTTTTTTTTTTTCCTTTGTTTTTTTTTTTTTAATTATTTATTATTTAACTTCAGTAATTACATTGTATTATGTGACACAATTACATAGATACTTGGGTTCTCCCCAACCCTCCCCAAACCCTCCCACCATGGTGGATTCCTCCACCTAGTTGCATAGCCACAGCTCAAGTTCAGTTGAGATTTCCCCATTGCAAGCGTATACCAAACATAGAGTCCAGCATCTTATTGTCCAGTCAAGTTCAACGGCTTCTTAGGTATACCCTCTCTGGTCTGAACACAGAGCCAGCAGAGTATCATCCCAGTCAATTGAAAGCTCCAACATACCATCAGCAAAAATTTACATCATTATGGAATTAATTGACATAGTAATGAGTAACCAATATGTTAAAAGTAAATGCGAGTTCCCAGTCACCTTCTGTGACCACCTCACCTATACTTCAATTTTAGTTTATACACAACATATAACATTCAAAACATAACATGTTATACATAACATCCTATTATCTTAAATTAAGGCAAACATGTGGTATTTAACCTTTTGGGATTGGCTCATTTCCCTTAGCATTATGGTTTCCAGTTTGGCCCATTTGGCCACAAAGAACTGCATTTTGTTTTCTTTAATAGCTGAGTAGTATTCCATGGAGTAGATGAACCATAGCTTTCTTATCCAATCCTCTGTGCTGGAGCACCTAATAACCCTCACTAGGCCCATGGGATTTGACATGTGGAGGCATGTTCTGCATCCCATCCAGCTCTCATGCATATCCATGGGTGTTGCAGCTTAGCTTAACCCAATCCACTCCCAGACCCAGCGCACATGTATGCCAATGGGTTTTCCTGTTTTGATCAACATGGCCCATCCCCAGCCCAGCCCTAGCTCTCATGTTCACCAGTGGGAAGTGCCCACAGTTCTCTCTACCAGGCAAGCTTCCAGCCCTGGGGTTGTACCTGCCAAAGGGTACTGAGGTCCAGGCTGACATGACTTGTACCCAGTCTCAGCACTTGCCAGCAGGTGCTATGGCCTACCCCAGGTTGGCCTGCTATCGGACCCAGCCCACACAACAGCAGACAGGTGTTCCAACCTTGTCAAGACTAGCTTGCCCACAGTCCTAGCTCTCATGTTTGCCAGTGGAAACTGAAGCCCAGCAGGCAAGTACTGAAGTTCCCCTACCAGGCACACTTCCAGCTGTGAGTTATTGTGTGCTGTGGGTAAAGATGCCATCTGCAGCACTTGTATTTCATATGGACAGCATTTCCAGTCCTGGCGGATCCATATCCAATTTAGCTCCCTGCTAATGACATGGGGAGAAAAAATGGCCTACTTCTTGGGGCCACTGCCACTCATGTGGTAGATCCAAAAGTCCTTGGTTTCGAGCTTCAGCTTACCCAGTGCTGGCTTTTGCAGCCATTTCAGGTGTGAACCAGCAGGTGGAAGACATAGCTGCCTCTTGGTGTCTCTCTTTTAAATTAAATAAAGAAATCTTTTAAAGGGGTGTGTGGGGGTGTGGGGGTGTGCATGTATGTATGTATTTTCCTGTTCTATAAGCTTCTCAGCTTGTCTTATTCTGTTATGGCAAACTACCAAAACCATATATTCTACAGCACCAAAGGAAAGCAGAATTGAGATAATCTTTGGATTTCTAAAATTAGCTACATTATTATACATAAATTCTGCATGTTCATCCCTCATTTCTTAATAGCTCATGAATTTACAGTAAGTGGATGCCTCACATAGATATGCATGTCAACGGAAAGATAATTTGTAGAAGTTTATCTAAGTCATGGTGCTTTCCATCTGTCCATATAAATCCCTTTCCTTGTACTCGGGACCAATGAGACATTAACCTTGTTATTTTGGAATATATATTTTACTATCATTCTAGTATTATTTCCTGAGAAAGCATGCTGCCAAAATTTCAAAATTAACAAGAGGCATTACTAGAGGCTGTAAAAATGTACTTATGTGCTGGAATATGAAGTTAGGTGTGTTTCCCCACTCTGGTTATTCTAAAACTCAATTAGCTGTTTCTCTCGATGGTGCTGAGTAGTTATGAGATGTGTGACTTCAGTCTCTAGAACAACAGTACAAGCAGGCTTCAATGGACCTGAAAAGAATTTTCAGTGATTCATTCCACAAGATTTACAACATGAAAAAACTGTGACGGTGAATTTGAGTAACTTTTCTGCCTCTGATTTGTTAGTGGAGAAATTGTGTGAAGCCATAGGGCTGTTCAATGAACAGGTGCAGAAAAATCAACAATTAGAACCCTAAGTAATTCAATTATTGAGAAATTCTTTGATACGTATGAAGGAAATCATCTCCTCATTTGAAGTGGATAATCTGAAGTGGAATTTTTCTCAGGAAGAGGAATCTAAGGTTAATAATTCTAAACGGAAAAATAAGTTGGTGGTATTCCAAATGAGGCATACCAAAGGAAAAGAGTTCATTTATTTTTCAAAAATCTATCAAGCATCAGAGAGTGTGTAAGTTTCCTAACATATTTCACAGCAATTAAAAGTATTATACATCATGATTAACATTATTATGTTAAGTGAGATAAGCAAAGTATAAGAAGACAAGATTTCAGTCACATGTGGAATCAGAAAAATTATCCTCATAGATACTAAATTTATAATAGTTATCAGAGCCTAGAAGAGAAGGTAGTGAGGACTGAGAAAAGAATGAATGAAGGATACAAGAGAATAGTAAGGAACAAGTAACTTTTATGTTCTATTGAGCAGTAAGATAGTTATAGATAATGATGTTTATACCACAAATTAGCATTGAGTGTTTGAGAAGATGATATATTTACCTATCACTATATATGAAACAATATACATGTTACCAAAAAGCATACAGCATCTCATAAATATGTACAATTTATGTCTCAGTTAAACATAAATCATTTAACCACTAAACATATATTTCCTTCTACCGTAAAAAATCTTTCAGAAGGTATATGCAATGGAACTTTGAGAAAAGCTTTAAAACCGAAGGAAATTTACATCAGCATGCTTGCATGGAACTCTGGGATTTCTAGGCATAAGGTAGTTGACAATGTTTGAGACACAGCTGGGCCTAAGTTTACCTTCCTTATTAGTTCAGAGAGCATTTATGTAAGACTATCATGACAAGGGAAAAACTGAGCCCTAAAGCTTAAAAGTTTACAGGTAGTCCCATAAAGCAATATTGGCCAAGTAAGCTCTACATTTCAGGATCATTAAAGGTTTCAGATAGATCCTTCTGACTTTCCAAAATATCTGAATACATGTCATAGGAATAATTAAAAATTTATCAACTGTTTTGCTTTCAAAGTAAAATGGAGAAAATTAAAGTCACGTTGGTTTTAGTATCGGAACAATGTTTGAACACCAGCTCTGACTCAAACATGAGAAAGAGCAGATACCGTTTTAATTGAGGTTAATTTGGAGACAACAAGACAGATGTGTTCTGCCGGTAGACATCACTGATCTGTTTCAGAGCAGGAAGGCAGCTCATGGGATTCTGCTTCCCTGTCAGATCACATTTTAGCCCATCATGATTCCTGCATGGCACGTGCTGATTTTTTGTTGGATTATGCTTGGTACTAGGGTTTAGTAACCGATTTCTTTTTCCCCTTGTGCACTCAGGAATTATTGGAGAAGAAATTCCTAGAATAATACCAGAGATAAAAATAAATTTGACACACAAAGTTTACCAAAAACTGTTTCAATCTGACCAAAAATGTACATAGTTTGACAATATTCAAAATTATCTTATCCTATTTAGCACTATCATAGAACTTTCTTCCATATACAGGAGGAAATCATAAACAATTCTCATTGCTAAATAATAGATAAAAAATAGTATAGGATAGGAAATTACAGAAGATAAAGAATGTAATGCCAAGAAAGAATGAGTAATCACAGAAAAAAAAGACAAATGTGGTGAGATATAACAGGATGAGATGAACCTGTAAAGTGGAAATTAATGTACAAAATATGAAATTTAAAATATAAAAACATTCAGTTAAAGAGAAATAATTATGAATCTGCAAGGAAGAAAGTACATCATCACCATGAACATTAAACTGTATGAAAATAATAAAGTGGCATTCCTAAAAATTAAAAAAGTACCATTGGCTTGTATGTGAAATAATTTATTAGAGACATTAAATAATAGTATATAATTCCATATGCTGCGTGTTACCTACTGCACATGAAGGCAACCATGCCATACATATGTTACAACGAGTTTTTTAAAGTGAGTTTGCAGACGAGCTTATTAGGAACAAAATTTTAAAAAATAGTCAAAAATAATTTAGAAAGGTATTTTTAGTTTGGAATAAAAAAGTGATAAATCTTGGAATTCATGAGAGTTCTGAGAACTTCTCAAGCACTAGGAAAAAACATAATTCACCCACAAAATGCAATACAATGCAGTTTCTCCAGAATTTGTGTATAAAGAGAAAATCCTACTCTGTGATACAGGAAGTAGTCATAAGCCTTCCCTACACATTAAAGACACTATCTTTAAATGCAGAAACTATCATTCCAATTCATAACCCAGTGAACTGACAAATCGTAAAATTATGTTCTCTTTTGAACCTTTGGGGCAACATGCAAGTGGCTTTACCTGGTAGTACACAAATTCACACTACAATTTTCTGCTGTCATTAAAATGCAAATCTTTAGGATCCTGAGTTTTAAATGCATCCAAGGTGACTTGAATGTACAGAACTCTCAGTCTAGACAAGAAGTAAGCATTAAGTATAACTCCAATGAAATACACAATAATCCAATGGTGGCAAATCTTTTTTTCCAGGGATAATGGATTGGCAATTAATTTTTGTGTGAGCGAAAAACAAAACTACTGTTGTGTACACATCCCTGTATTGTGAATACTGTTTTGTGAAGATATCCCTGAAGACTTCGCTTTGAGTATAAGACAAGACAAGGAGAGAATCAGGAGCCTCTCCGGTCATCTCCTGTGTCAGGACATGTAACAGCAGAGATTGCTCATGGAAAACAAGTCAGTCTCTTACTTTTTTTAAAATAATATAACATAAGAAACCATCCTTATTTAGCAGATCATATAATTAGGATTCTACAAATTGACTTTAGGTTATCATCAATGATTAACAAAATATCCAGATTTTTATTGATTACAATTATTTTTTTTTGGCAATTGAATAAACTATGTTGGAAAAAATGACAGATGGAAGATCTTTGTCTCTCCTCTCTGTATATCTGCCTTTCCAATAAGAATTAAAAAAGAAATCTTAAGAGAAGCTACTTTCATAAGGGTTTACTCTCAACTATTTTCTGATTTTCTTTGAAGTAATAATATTAATCAAAGAAATGCACCTGCTAGGTAGTTGGATAAATGTCTCTGCATTTTGTGGCTCCTCCTGGGGAGGTACCTGCTATTAAGAATCTGAGTTAGCATTACCTTTTCCATTCTGTGTCTAGCAGCTCAAAACATACAAATCTGCTGTAATTTGAGTACTTGGTGGTAATCAATAAGCTAGTAATACACTGAAGAAGAATGTAGCCATGTATAATCTCAATAATTCTGTAGTATATATGATTAAATTAGAGCTCCAATTTATCAAAAGCAAAAAAACCAGCCATTGTATTAAAAATAACGTAAAATTAAATCAAAAGGAGTTCCATTTTCCTTGACAGAAGATTGAAAAGACTCATAACTCAGAGTGAGCAATTTAATTGAAGAAAAGTACTGTATTTATTTAAAATAACCTCACTTTGCTTGTATTTCTGTTTTAGGGAATGCTTTGATGTCAACAACCTCTTAGCTAGGACTGCTCTTTCATCTTTCAGAAATTATTTTATATGAGGGTTTCCATTAGCTTTTCCTTTTTTTCTTACATATTTTTAGGGAGTTGTTCAAGGAAGCCAAAGGCAAAAGGTGAAGCATTTTGAACCAGGTATTTTAGCTCACTGAAGGTGGCTTTGTGAAGTCATGGGTTTCTCATTCCTATAGGGCAAGTGCTCTAATGGCCAGCCAGCCAACCAGAAGATGAATTTTAGGGCATTGTGCTAACATAAACTAAGCTACTTTCATGTTGTCTAAAAGACAAAGAGCCAAAGGGTCAGGCCTGAGTGTGACAACTAAAGAGTAAGAGAGAGTGCTGAAGACCAACTGCAAAGCTCAAAACCGGAATCTAAGTTGTGAGTAAACATCATCTTTGTAATTATAAAGTAAATGAAAGCATGCCCTTGCAACAGCTTAAAAAATTAAATAAGAAAGGAAGGAGGGAGAGTGGTAAGTACCATCCTGTTCTTAAAGCTGTATATATGAAATACATAAATCTGTTCCCTTTATATCAAATTTTTGTAAAAGATCAAAGACAGAAATTTGAGTGTAACAAGACAATAATAGGCAGAGTTTGTCACAGAAACTCACTAATATCCATCTTGGGGTTTCCTTCATTAGCAAAGTGACCTTAACATTTCACTTCACCACTGCTATCCATAATTTACACAATATCAGAGGTAGAAAAGACAATTAAATGTTCTCGAGTCCAGTTACAGACATTTCAGAGAGAATGCATGAGAAATCTACTAGGTGATGTTTGCCTTGCTCCTCTGCTCTTCCAGGGCTGAAATGCAGGCTGCCTGAAAGGCCACCGGCCCGTCTTTGTTATGCTCGCATACCATTTCCAGTGACTGATTTTTCATTTGCTGGCTTTAGTTGGATTATCAGTCCATCTTAGCTACTTCAGCTTATTGCCAAGAGATTTGGTAGGAATTACACAAGAAATGCTCTGAGAGTCGTTATGAATCTTTGAGAAAATGAATGGAAAGAAGATGAATTTAGAAAGCAGAATTCAGTCAGTCATTCTTGCTGGTAGTAAGATTTAATTTGAAAACCACATATTATATTCTTCATACTTTTTAATTTTAAAATATTAAATAATACAGAGGATGAGTAATGAAACATAAGAAGGTTAAGATATTAGCATAGGGAGCCTGGTGTGGTAGTGAGGTTGAAGTCTGCGTACTGCATGCACCGAGATCCCATATGGGCGCCGGTTTGCATTCTAGCGGCCCCGCTTCCCATCCTGCTCCGTGCTCGTGGCCTTGGAAAGCAGGAGAGAATGGCCCAAGACCTTGGGACCTTGCACCTGTGTAGGAGACTCAGAGGAGGCTCCAGGCTCCTGGCTTTGGATTGGTTCAGTTCTGGCCAGTGTGACCAGTTTGGGAGTGAATTGGCAGAAGGAAGTTCTTCCTTTCTGTCTCTCCTCCTCTCTGTATATTTGACTTTCCAATAAAGATAAAATCTTTAAATAAATAAATATACCATATTATATATACGCATGTGTGCGTGTACATATATGTATACATACACCAGTTCATGCCCCAGCTGCTGCACTTCCCATCTACCTCCCTATTTGTGGCCTGGGAAAGCATTAGAAAACAGTCTAAAGCCTTGGGACGCTGCACCTACATGGGAGACCCACAGAAGCTCCTAGGTCCTGGCTTCAGACTGGCTCTGCACTGGCCGTTGTGGCTACTTGGGAAGTGAACCTGCAGATGAAAAATTTTTATCTATCCTTTTCTCTGTAAATCTGCCTTTCCAATAAAAATAAATAAATCCTTTAAAAAATAAATAAGATATTAATCTATACTTGGGAAAGACATCATATTGAAAAAATAGGTAGGTGTGGTCTAACAATTCAAAATGATCCAAATATCAAGCAACCCTAAAGTATCAAACAACATCTTTTGTATAAATTTTTAGATTTCCATTGAGAAAAAATGCCCATAACAAAGAGTGAAAAGTTCTCAAAAGGACTAATTTGAGGTTGGCAAGAATGAAATGTTCATCTTCAGACGTCAGGTCAGGGGCCAGGATTGTGGCACAGCAGTACAGCTGCCGTTTGCAACACTGACATCCCTAATGGTCCCCAATTCAAGTCCTGGCTGTTCCAGTTCCGATCTGCCTCCCTGATAATGTGACTGGGAAAGCAGTGAAAAATGGCCCAAGTCTCTGTATCCTTGTAACCACATGCCCATCACTTCCTGCCACTAGGGAGAGAACCAGGTAGGCACTATGGAGCTATGGGTTGAGTTGCAACTTGGGATGCATACAGACCATATTAGAACGCTGATTCAAGTTCCAGTACTCAGCTTCTAATAATCTCCCTGCCAATGTGCACCCAGGGAGACAGCAGATGATGGTTCAGGTGCGTGGACCCCACACGCTAAGTAGGAGAAGCCCAGAACCAAGAATTTGATTCAGGTGTGCCACGTGTGTGACCAAGACTCAACTACTTGAGCCCTCACCTGCAACTTCATTTGGTGTGTGTTATCAGGAAGCTGGCATTGGGAGCAGAGCTAGGACTTAAACTCGACCTCTAATGGGTCGATGTGGGCATCCCAAATGCACATTGTAACTGCTAAGGCAAACTTGGGAACCAATATTGAGTATTGACTTCTGTGTTTCTGCTAGCACCAAACAATAGATCTGAGAGTCAAAGTTACAGTGAGCTAAAGATGAGCAAAGCTTATTTTCTTCAATTCATGGATTACCAAATCCAGATGCTTACCCCAAACGTATTTCGTGCTCCAAGAAGCAAGAATAATAAGACTTTAGGTTAGGAATTTGTTTCCCCTTTTTGAAGATTAGAAAACCTAGATCAGAAATTTAAAATTCTAAGATGGCACAGCTTGATTGAGGCCTAAGTCTGATTCCAAACGTAACTTACCTGCAATGCTCTGGAACACATACCTTGAGTTGGAGTTGACTACACAAAATCTGGAATTGGCCAAATAAAACACTGATAATTTTAAAGTTATTAAGAACTTCGAATGGACTCCTTTGTTTCATATTAGCATAGAGACATAGCATAAAGGGAACTTAGATGTTCCATAACAAAAATAAAGCATACTAAACAAGGATTTCGTAAATATTCATGCTGGCCTTTTATAGTTTCAGTTACAAATTCAAAGCCCTAATTCGATTTTTCACAGGCATTTTACAGCCTAATTTCTTCACATGGTACTGTTTGGTGGCAGTTAAAAAGGCACAAACCACATGAGGGAAGAGGATCCATCTGCAGTCATCGAGTAATTTTCTAAAGATTAGCGATTCAGCTGGTCCATAGCAAACTTGGGCAAGCCCCAGGAGTCGAGGAGGCAGCTGAAAATAGTTCAGGGCCACTTGCTGGGGCCCCACATGCACCCCCAGGAAGCTGGCACCAAATGGTGGCCCAAAGAGCTGCCAGCAGAGATTGGCACTTGTACAGTCAGACCAAGGAGGAAACAAACTGCAAGACAGTGGTGCCAGCTGGAAAAGCACCGCCTGTGAAACAAGGGTACTGAATGGTAATTGCTGGAATGTGCGAGAAAGGATGCAGTGTGGACATGGAGAACTGCAAACAGATGCCGAAGCATGAGACAAATCAGCAAAATGAAAAGCGTATAAGAATAAAGAAAGGATAAAATGAAATAAAGGAAAAAAATGTCTGCCTGTATTGAATTGAGAAAGTCAGTAAATTAACAGATTTCTGAAAGGGGAACTGGTTTAGTTCATCCATCAATTCTGCTAAGCACTGGTATATGCTATGTGCTGTGCTAAACGTCTTAATTCACACACATAATTACCTTAGTAAATGAATCAGGTATACAGAACACTAGACTCATAGTAGGCTCTGAATAAATTACTACTATTATTAATAATGCAACCGATGTTGGTTCTTTTTAGCTAGCTAATACTTTACCTGAAAAATACTCTAAATGAATATCAAGCCTTATTCTGATGCTGCATGGCACTGGGAACCATTCATCTGGAATGAAATGGGTCAATTCTACATTTTCTATAAATCTCATATAAAATCTCCTTTTCAAAGATTAGCAAAACACATGGATGAGCCACAAACACCTGGAGACAGACAGGATCCATAATTACTATGTTTACGCTGGAATCTGCCCTTTATGCATGCAGCCCTCTCTCCAATGTCCAGAGTGAATTTTCTTTCTTTCTGCTATCTACTGGCTAAGTGAAAATGACTTTTATTTTTCTCTTCCAACATGTAATTTTTACTGAATAATGTATACACAGGAACTGTGAGAAGCTTGTTGACTGAATATTTATAGTGATTATATCTGCCTTTGTCTTAAAACTTTCAAGTAAATACTTTTCTTTTTTCAAGAAAATTGAATGAATGGTTACATAATTTCAAATCTGCTTCCAGACAATGTCTAGGAAAGATTGTCTCTTTTGGGGTTCATATTTGCATTTGAGTTTAAACCCACATTATAAAAAAGGATGAGCAGAAGAATAAAACAGGTAAGCTTTTCAAATAAGCTTTAAAGATTTACTCTGTAACATCCACCCCTTGACTTTCTCTCTAAAAAAACTTGAGTAGAAAGGTCTGGGATGTTGCACCTCTATTATAGAAGTAATTGGGTATCTCCTCCTCTTATCCTCTCATAACATCTCTTGGATATAACTCTTGGCTTTTTCATTCTGGCCACACTCCCAGAACTATATTTAAAATATTTTCCTGAAATATCTAAAAGGAACCTACATTTTTGGTTCATCATCTCTGCCTGAAAAAGTAGCTTAGTTTTTTCCCACTGAGACTGCAACTTGTATGGGTTTTTCTCTTTCTTTAGTATTAAAGGTAAGTCTTAGGAAAGTATAAGTTTCATATAAGCATACCATAATGAATAATAAAGAAGTACATATATCTATGAAAAAGAAGTGTAAGATAACTGGAATTTTCTTCATGTGAATTAGATAAGAAAGTAACTCACTATTCATTCTACCAGGTGCTACCATCTCTACATATATTATTTATATTTAACCATTACTCCCCCAAAAACTACCTGAAAAGTGAATATTATCATCCACATGTTCCCAAGGGACCTTTAAGTAACTCAGGTCTATAGACTTCCACGTTTTAAGTACATCAGGTCCCAGATACATTGCTCAGTACTTCATCTGCATTGTTAGCACTGCATTTATAATATGATAGCATGCACCTGCATACTTTTACTCCATCTTAAAAGATGAGACAGCTATAACAAAAATAACTTGAATTCTGAGCTCAAGCTCATACAAGTATAGGGGCTCAAACTCAGATGTGATTTTGTCATTTCCTGTTCATTAAGGGAAACATAAGCATCACACAACTAATCAATAAAGCAGAATAAAATCACTGGGGACACGTTGTTAGATAGCCTCATACTCTAACAGTTTAGTTGAGTGGGCTTACTAGCTAAGTCACAGTAAGCTACATGTAGTTGAAGAGCTAGATTCCTATCATTAGCAGAATCTGAGTGGGTTGTGATTTCAACATTACAGACATATATTAGGACAGCTATTTAAAAAACAATCCATGATGAGAAATGATTTCTCAACACATAGTCATTGAGATTACACAGAAAACATGAGCTATGGGCCTAAGAGCCCATTGGGCTGATATCTTGCTTGGTCTCTGTTATTCCAGAATTTGCTTTTGATCACTGTGTTAAACAATAAAGCTGCAGGGAGTAGAGCAATGTGGAGATAATTTTAATGTGTTTATAAAAAGTGGAATTAAACGATAAGTGTATCTTCACAAAAAAGTTGAAAATCCATTCAAAATTTCTACATAACATGCATCTCCATGAACTCATACTACATGAAAAACAGATGCAAGGACTAGATTTATTTTATTACATTCCAACTCCAATATGTCATGCAGCAAACATCTCTTGTTTTAAGGGCCAAGAAAGAACATCAGTTTTAAAGACCAATAAAATGGTAGACTAACATTTATATATGTGTCTTTTGAATTACAAGGGATACATATTGTAATGTGGGTAGTACAAAGATCATTCAAGTTTATTCTTGATGACTTGGAAACTGCCAGTTATCTAATTTTAATGAGTTTTGAAGGTCTTATCCTTGAATTTAAGTTTGAAAATGAATAATTATTTAATATTTAATTTGAGCAGTCAGAGCAGTTGCAAATCCAGTTAACTTCCTTGTATTCCAAGCCAAGAGATATGAAAGCAATGGTTTTAAGGAATTTCTAGTAATTAGTAGCCATTACATTTGATCAATGTTATGAACAATATCTCTAGTTAGCCCAGTATAGAAGAAACATTGAACCAGATTGAATCAAATAATAGAATAAATGTTAAAAAGGTTAGTTAGGGTGAAATAATGTGTTTAGTATGCTGAATATTCACTTATAAACAAACTGTAGCCAAAAGAATTGAGTTATCAAGGTCACTGCCCACTCAGCCAAGATGTCCAGAAGATGACAGTGCTTCAGAAGTATCGTCATATTGGACATTCAGGTCAAAGAATTCCATGTCTTACTTGGAAAACATCCTTGCCCCTGAGAAAGCATTACGAGTTGCCTCTGCATAGCATTATTTTTACACATATAATTCTATCAAGTACAGTTTTAAATAGGCAAATCCCAAAAGGACAAATATCATGTTTTTTTCCTGATACAAGACAACCAACATGCAAAATACACGATCAGTGTATATATGTATATTCACCTGGAGAAACAGTATAAGGGATACTAGCACACTGAGAAGCGAGGATACATTGTAGAATGCATCTATACTGCCAAATAAAAGATAGACTCTCAATGAAACTGTTAAATACATCTTAACAATAGGATGCTGGACTCTCTACCACTGTCTACACTTACAATATCAGGATACTTTTAAATAGCAGAATGATGGACTTGTGACTGTTGCTGAAGGACTGTACTATTGTAATAATATAGGGGAAATCAGTGTGGGGGGAAGTGAGTAGGGGAAATTCCTGAGCCTAAGGTACTGTATATAAAAAATTAAAATAATATAAGAAGAAACATAAAATCTGTTAATATGCTCACTTAATTTTCAAAATATGCAAATCACAAGGAGGTCTCTTTCCTATTATTGTTACGGCACTGTTGAAAGTTAATGAAGAATAATAGCAACAAGAACAACTAAAAAACCATTTATTTTTCAGTCTGAAACACAAAATAAATTTAATTTTTAATAAACCGTTTACTTAATCATAATTGCAACTTCTACTGGAGTTTTGATAGCTAAGTCTATAAGATTTGGTGATAATTGGGCCCAGCATGATAGCTTAGTGGTTAAAGTCCTCGCCTTGCATGCCTGGGATCCCATATGGGTGCCGGTTCTAATCCCGGTGGCCCTGCTTCACATCCAGCTCCCTGCATGTGGCCTGGGAAAGCAGTCGAGGACGGGCCAAAGCTTTGGGAACCTACACCCGCGTGGGAGACCCAGAAGAGCTCCTGGCTCCTAGCACCAGATTGGTTCAGCTCTGGCCATTGTGGTCACTTGGGGAGTGAACCATCAGATGGAAGATCTTCCTCTCTGTCTCTCCTCCTCTCTTTATATCTGCCTTTCAATAAAAACAAATAAATCTTTTTAAAAAAGATTTGGTAATAAATTGTAGCTTAAAGTAAAATAACTTGATCTCATTTTTAGTACATTTAACTATACCTTAGGTAAATGCATCAATTTTTAAAACATTTAAACATTGAAGACATTATGTAATACCAACATTTATGCTAAACACTACCCTAAAGGTCTGAGATTTGACAAGTGGTAAAATGAAATCTAAAATCCACACAATGAGATTATTTGATAGGATAAGGATGAGATACAAAATGGTTCCTTGCTAGGTAATGGTGTTGATACGGGCCTCACTGATGTATGTTTCACATCAAGATGAAAAGGGGAAACAAATCATAGTTGAGAAAGTGATGTCATCAGAGCACTCTGTAATTGATGAAACGTATCCTGGGTAGTTCTCTCTATACATGATTCCTACACTAGGTCAGACAAGAGGGAAAAGCTAGTGGAGATTCTCCAGTCATTTTGTGAGGTGAAATTCAGGCTCCATAAAGCATTAGATTTTTTAGTCGAGTTTCTTTGGCCAAAATATTACTTGTGGCAATGTATGTGGAAAGTGCCCAATGTTTCTTATTTTTCTTTCTTCTTATTTTGTGTGTCGTATTAGAAAATGTCCTAAATTGTTCAAGTGACTTTAAATCTAACACTCTAGCTGTTACTGATTTGTAAATAAATACGATAGTTTTACTTATTCAACAAGCATGGCATATGCCAAACACCAGTCACATTTTAGAGATGCAATAAAAATAGAATTTCATAATTTTTCTCCAAAAATTCACTTAACGTATAGGGCCAGCATGGTGGTTTTACAGGATAATCCTCTACCTGCAAGCTCCAATAGCCCATATGTGTGCCAGTTTAGTGTCTGGCTGCTGCACTTCTGATACAGCTCTCTGCTTATGGAGTGGGAAAAGGGAAGGATGACCTATTATGACTATGCACCCACATGGGAGACCTCGAAGAAGCACTTTGTCTCCAGACTTCAGATCGGCTCACTCTGAACAGTTGCGGCCACTTGGGAAGTGAACAGAAGATGGAAGATCCTTCTCTACATCTCTCATTCTGTTTATCTGCCTTTTAAATAAAAATAAATAAATCTTTAAAAAAATACACTAAATGAAAAGGCTAATAAGTCCTATACCAGGGGGAAAAAAAAGAATGTCTCCATGATCAGCATTGTCCAAAGCATTTCTTTCTGTCTTCCTGGGCACTCAAGTTACATATCCTGCTCTGTAAGTTAACCTGTGCCAGTGTGACATAATTTGGATGATAATAAGGAAGAGAGGTGTTGAATTTCTGAAAACAACTTTTAGGAACCAGAATGCAATGCATCGTGTCCTACGTGTATCCTTTACATAGTAACTGAATATGATTAATTTGAAAGCCTGGTCCTAAAGCAAAGTCATGTAAGATTCTAAGAATATCCATGATAAACATATAGAATTAACAAGAAGCAAACTTCTCATGAATAAAGAAGTCAACCTTGCAGATTTGGGGTGGTTTTCAGAACCTTCACAGGTTTTATCTGCCAAAGAACATCTGGATGTTTGTAAAATCATTCACGGGCCATTCAAAATTATCAAGTATAAAATCAGCATGCTATAGACTTACTATTTTTGAGTCCCACCTGCAGTTGACTTGACAGGGACAGACCAAATGACTTCACAGGGACTATATTTGGCCTTAGGCCAGATATTCCCCATCCCTAAAATTCACCCGACTTGGGTAGGTTCAGTGTGGCAATGTAAAAAGGATTATCTTAATTCTACCTTAAGGGTACAAGAATTATTTCCTTGTATTTAACTATAAGCACATAAACACACACATATACTCACATATACACGTACTGTTATTTCTGCAATTATTTATTCCTCATCTATAAACTATTTGGGCTTTGAACAAAATATTTTCCCAGCAAATCCTGGTGTAAGTTAAATGATTCCAAATTAAACTATAGTTCTAGAAGTTCAAATTTGGTGGACTTAATGTAGTTCATGTTAACCAGAAAACTCATCCTAGAAAAATCTGACTCTTACCACTATATATATATCATTTGAAAATTTTGGAAAAGTTTTAGAAATTTAAATCTGTGTTTTATTTCAGAAAGCATAAAATCTTTCATTACCTACATTGAAATAATTGCCTTCAAATATTTATCACAAGTAATCAAAAAATGCTGTTTTTCTCAGAATCACATTTCTTCAAATCCCAGTGATGATTAACTCTAAAGTAAATGTGTAAACAAAAAATCAATTTGTTTCCACATTAGTACAAAGATTATTTGACAAATTGCAAACATAATCATTTTTCAATAAAATGAATGCAGATGAAGTGCCTTTCATTTGAAATGGATTGTAACTGATGAAATATTAGCAAAACAGTTTGTTTTGCAAATTTCACTTCAAAGACACATGTAGGTCTCTCATTATGAGATTTGAATTGTATCTTGCCTAGAAGTCTCTAAATTTGTATTCATTTTGAACATCTGAATAATCAAAAAACATACCTGCAGACCTAGGTCAAATTAATTCTAAGCACTGCCTCAGACAAGTTTAAAATCCAGGAATTTTTCTTGAGTAATTTTGCCAAAATTGGGTACTTGATGTTTAAAAATTGATATTTATAATTTGTCAGTACCCCAGGGGTTTTAGAAACTTTGCTAAGCACTATTTCAATTCCTCCTATTCTTAGTAAAGCTGAACTTGAAATGATTTATAATGAAACTTTCCATTATCCTTTCTGATAAGGATGCTTTCCTTTGCACACCGCTGCATTTTCAAAGAGATATTTATCACAACTAGAAAAAAAGTTTTTAAAGATTACAGGACAAATGACTTACAGTTATTTGTGGAGAGAAGATTAATATAGAGACTTAATAAACTCTTATCCAAAACACACACCTATGTACTCAACCAGAAGTACAATACAGGTACTCAGCCAGAACAAAACATTCTGGAGTTGTTTCACCGTTAATGGGCTTTGGCTCACTTCCACAGAAGAAGCAAAGTGAAGACTGTGATTGAAACTTCATAAATTATATTCAACATATATTTTGAGGCATTAAAAGAAAGACAAGTAGGGAATGGGATTTTGACATAGGTAATTAGACAACTACATGCCCTGTCTAAATCCCATGTCAGAATGCCTGGAATCAAATCTTGCCTATAATTTTGCTCCACCTTCTTGCTGATGCACACCCTGGGAGTTGGCAAATGACAAATCAGGTTCCCGAGTTTCTGCCATCCACGTGGGAAATGCAGATGGAATTCCTTATTTCTGATTTTGGCAGCACTCAGCATTTGACGAACAAATTTGCAAATGGAAGATTCTTTCTCTCTCCTTCTAATTCATTATTCTATCTAATTTATTATTATTCATTGTTATTCTCTCTATGTCACTCACAGCAATGAGTAGACATTTTAAAAATGAAGATTTCTGGGCTTGCCATGGTAGCCTCGAGGCTGAAGTCCTCGCCTTGCAACCACTGGGATCCCATGGCCAGTTCCTATCCCAGCTGTTCCACTTCCCTTCCAACTACCTGTGTGTGACTTGGGAAAGCAGTCAAGAAAAACCCAAAGCCTTGGGATCCTGCACGCATGAGAGAGACCCAGAAGAATCACCTGGCTCCTGGAATTGACACCTCTACAGCCATTGCGGCCCCCTGGCGAGTGAATTACCAGATGGGAGATCTTCCTCTCTCTGTTTCTCTCTGTAAATCTGATTTGCCAATAAAAATAAATAATCTATTAAAATGAAGATTTCTGTAAATATGTATATGACAGGAATCAGGGAGCACTTGGTAAAATGTGTTCTGCCTATCTATTTGATACTGATTTTGAAATGCGTGAATCAGCTTGTATGATAAATATCTAAAGAAAGACTACATTTAGACTTTTCTCAACCCACGTTTGCAGACTTAGGCTATTCACAAACAATTTGGATGTGTACAGATTAGCAGCCATACTGCTCTGATTCATATGATTTTAATGGAACTCTTGGGGATTGACTCAAAGCAACTCACTGGTTTCTTGCTGTATTAAATTGTTCCCAATATGATTGGCTTCATCTTGATATTATAGAGTATGGACTATTTATCACAGCATGTTTCTATGTTTGGTTCTCTGTGAGTTTAGACAAGTTAGCTATTTTCTTAAAGCCATGATTGGTAATTTCACAACTGGGAATATAACAACCACTATCAAATATAATTAAGATACAAAATAGAGGCTATCACTGATGACATACTGCCTTGCCGTTAAAACAATGATCATGACTTGTAAAGTTTTTAATACAGAAGCGCTTTTGAAAGCGTTTTCCAATTCTACTTTTGAAACAAATGTTATATTACTGTGTGTGTGTCCATGCACATGCGTATGTACACAAATTTGGATCTCACTTACATTGAGCCCGACAGCTTCATTTACAGGGGATATTATATGGGCATCAGTATTTCATTTCACGGCTGCCCTGCATCCTAAGGCTAACAATACAGATTACAATGGAAGAACTGGAGTAATTGAAGCCTTCCAAATCCTAGACTCCCAAAACTCTTCACTTCACAGGGCACCATTAGTTTGCAATCTTAAAGCTGATTTCAGCATTATGGCAGATGTTTTATGAATGTTGTAAATGGACACAAAATGGAGACTATCCTAATACCGAGAGTAGTAAATATTGTTGTCATGAGCCTAGGGCTTCTCTATACACATTAAAGGAAAGTGCTCTCGAAAGAGAATGGTTAGGAGTTAAAAAGGAATAAATCATTATTGTAATAATCATAAAAAAGCAATTGCATGCCAGTGTTAGATATTCTCAGGGTAACCAGGTACTAATAATTTTACTGTATTAATGAAGGCTGAAAATTGTATTGTTCTACTCATTTGGATAGTATTTGCTTCAATATTAGGAGGGCTTGATGTCTTTTTATACTGAAGTTATTAACTTGACCCAGTTATTGAGATTGCAATTCTTAATTTAAGTGTAATTTACAATTGTATCTATAACATTAGATATAAATGGGACATTAGCTAGGGATAGAATGGAAGACATGCATGCATTTTTATGTTTATTAAATCTGACGAAGGATCAGGCTTGTGGCACAAACAATAGATACACACTCTTTGCCCTTTTTCCTGTTCTTCAACTCACACACTCAGACAATGTAGAGAACGCAGAGGCCTGAAAGTTGAAAGCCTAAAGCCTATATTTCTTCCACAGTGTAAGGAATTTATCTCATGTAAAAGTCTGTAGACTGCTTAATTCCTATTACATCACATACACATATATGTGTATGCTTTCATTTTTAACATAATCTTCATATATTGAGCTTTGCAGAACTGTAACTCATCAGATGTTTACAATAGTCCTTATAAGAAAGATATTAGTTGACTTTGTATTTTAAAAAGTTCATATTGATAAAATTTTCATCACTGATAACAATGGGATTTCTCAGTGACATGATCTCCATTGGCAATTGAATATCCTCAAACCAAAGCAAGTTGGGACACTGTATGTCAGTAAAAATTTATGAGGACCACTTTTGGGACTGACTGCTCACTATGGCAGCCATGAAAAAGTGCCTGCTCGTCCTCAGTTTGTCATGAACTGTGCTGCGCTGCTCAAAGCTAGGGTAAGACACAGTTCAGTCGGCCCCAGTGAGCCTCAGTTCTGGCTACATATTAGAATTCCGTGGGATGATTTCTACCCTAAACTAACCAAATCAGAACTTCAATAGGACACTAGGATTTTTAAACACCCCCAGGTAATTCCAAAATTCAGCTACTGTAGAAAAATGTTGCGTTTGTAAGACTTGAATCAAGCGCTACAGACTCAAAGCAACCCTTTCCCTTGCTTGATGTATTATTCAACATTCCAGTATTAAAATAATTCATTATGTCTTTTATAATCTGCATCATTTTATAAATACAGTAGTCATTAGAAATGTAACTACTTCAAATTGAGGGGTGCTGAAAGAATGAAATTTTGCTGTATTTCAGACATAGTGAGAAACAGAATAAAGAAGCACAATAATTTCAATGATCATTCCATGTTGATATGTTTTCCAAATAAATTATATAACTATGAGGTTAATTTCACTTTTAACTTATTACTGTCACCAAAAGAAATTTGTGTATGTAGCGGACACTATTTCTATGCTGTTTCCATGCTAGGAAACAATCTTGATAAAGACAACGAGTTGGAAAATCTGCATGAATTTGTTTACTGAGCAGCCTATCTAAAACTGCTGTTCCACTATCATAGTAGCAGGGCAAAAGAATAAGAAAATGAAACACAATGGACAAGTTTTCCCTTTCAATAGAAGACTGAAGATGTCTAGGTCACAGAACACAGCCCAGAGCACACTGCAACGCTGGGTCACAATAACTACTAATAAGCTTATCCCGCTTCATGGATGAGGGTCAATGTGTTGAACCCAAGCAATGCCTTAACAATTCTATTTCCTTTTTCATAGAGTCATGATATAAACACTGTGATCCTCTTGGTTTTGTTGCAGTTTTGGCCTTTATGTTTGGGATTCTTTGAGCACAGCCTAGGTCATCTTAACAGAATCACTTCACATTTCTGACAATCTGTGAAATTTTTCATCTATGGAAAGCAGATATTAAAACTGCTCCCAATATTAAATGCTACTTTACATAAAAGTTAATCCACTGCTTGTCACATGGAGGAGTTCAATCAATGACAATCATTCTTTGTCCTCCTTCTACACATGTCCTCCTTCTACTCATTCTTTATAAATCCTATGTCACCTTCACTGTGAAGTCATAGCTATGCCTGTCATGTGTCTGTCATCTATGGGGTATGATCCACATTTTAATTACATGATGACATATCCATTTTCCTCAGAAGACTATAATGGACTTCTCTGGGTCAGGGACTTATGAATTATTCTTTGTAAGTCAGTGTCAAACACAGAACCTGGAAGATTGCAAGTGCAAAATATTTCCTAGATGGATGGGAAAGGTTAAAGAGTGGCCAGGTATTGGGCTCGGCAGCGTGGCCTAGTGGCTAAGGTCCTTGCCTTGATCCCATATGGCCGCTGGTTCTAATCCCGGCAGCTCCACTTCCTCTCTATCTCTCCTTCTCTCAGTATATCTGACTTTGTAATAAAAATAAAATACATCTTTAAAAAAAAAAAAAAAAAGAGTGGCCAGGTATTTATTCTTCAGTATTTTGTGTCTGCAGGATTGGAGTATAACTTCAAAAAAAAGTTACAGATTCTATTAACAATGGTACATCAGTAAAATAAAATGCAGGTAAAAACAACCACCCCAAACAGTGTGAGAATTAATACAATAACATATGTGTACATATATAATACTCAAAGAAAATGTGAATGTGTTACATTAGTACAGAATTTGTATGTAGGCTGCCCCACCAAACTGTTGAAAAAGATGCTTGTTTATCCTGGCGAGTCTACCTGAAATACAGATGAAAAAAGAAGGCCTTCAAATTGCGAGCCTATTTTACCACGATCTTCTGGCTGAGAAAGAGCCAGTCCCTCCTGGTTATCACTGCTTAGGCCAGGAATATGTTTACCTGTTGAATTTTTTACGCAGAACATCAATAAACAGGCAGAGCACTTTGAAAAGCTGATTATGCTGAGAGCAGTCCGTCTGGGAGAAGCAGAGTACTGGGTATATTATCAGGATGCCACATACAGGTCAATGCTGTTTGGGAGCAGACTTGAAAGAGATCATGTCTCAATGTTTCACTGTGATAGAGTTTGTAAAATGTCTTTTCTAAAACACAAACAAGCACAAATTCTTTCCTCTGTGTCTCCCAGACTTCTTTTAGAGTTTCAAAACGCCTTCATTGCGTTCATTCACATAATCACAAAGTAATGATTAGCTGCAATTCACACTAATTTGTCTGTCCTCAAAGCTTGAACAAGCCAAGCACCTAGGAAATGTTTATGAAATAAATCTTATTCAAAATAAAATATATAGTCATGATGGTTCAGAAAACCAGCACAGCCTCTTTAGACAATGTTTTATAGTTCATAACTAGAGGTTTTAAAACATTCATCCTGCATGACCCTGTAATTTTACTCTTGTGACATAGTTTGGTCACAAAAAAGCTAAACTCATGATGATGCACTGTGCAGGGAAATACTGGTTCAAAAAGTATAAATATTCAGTAAAACAGAACTGCTCAAGTAGATTATGACATCTCATCATGATATTATGTCTACCCTAAAAGAGGTAGTTATAAAGATATTATTGCAGTATTTTGTAAAGCATTGTCTGATAAAAGCAGTAACATACAAAAGTCCTAATTATGTTGTGTTAATAAATATGCAAAATACATACGGGTATGCATAGCTACTACAAAAGGAAGAAAAAACACAGCAAACAGTTAATTTAGGATAGTTCAATTATTGGTATTTTTCTTCACGGAAATGTTCTTTACCACTGTTTTACTTCTGACAAAGAAAGCATGGTTATGACTTCTATTGTTATATGAGCCATTATAGAATAGGAAAAGGAACATGAATAGTGAGTACCTCGGTGAAAGTTCCTGTATCAGACTGTCACAGAATCACCAACTTAACGTAAGAGTCATTATGCTTTGTGATGAAGACTTAGCTCATTGTCCTCCTGCCTCACTGAATAGAAGCTTCCAAGGTTCTGTGAGGACATGGACTATGGATGTCTTATTTAGTGCTTATCTGCTGCATTGCACAAAGACATGCACATTGTAAATAACACGCAATTCGCTCAATCAATAAAAAGGAGGACGGTATGCTGCCCAAAATCTGTCATTCCCATACATTAGCTATTATCTGAAAAGCTGTGCAAATTCAACCTTTGGAAGAAACAAAATGGCTTAAACATTTGTTAGTCACTTACATCTGCTATTTGTGCTGAAAGCTGACTTTGATAAAAAGAATCATACTCCTTAAGTGGAAACAGAAGTACATGAAAGCTCAGGGAGAAGCATACCAAACAGATTTATTTTATACCCATATGTTGGTATTGTTTTTTTTTTTGAATTTTATACCAACTCCCTACTTTTGGAAAAGATGCATTTTAATTTGAAAGGCAGAAAGATAGCAAAGGAGATAGAGAGAAAGAGAGAGAGAGAGAGAATCTTTCTATCTTTTATCCACTGATTCACTCTTCAAATAGCCACAACTGCCAGAGCTGGACCTGTACAAAGCCAGGAGATTTCTCTGATTTTTCTCACATGGGTGCAGGAACGTAAGCACTTGAGCCAACTTCCTTTGCTTTCTCTGGTCATTAGCAGGGAGCTGGATCAGAAGTGGAGTAGCTATGACTTGAAACAGTGCCCATTTGTGATGCCTTTACCACAGGTGGTGGCTTAACATGTATGCCATTGTCCTGGATCCATCCAAACTCACATCCAATATAATGTATAGTATACAAGCAGCGATGAGATCAGAAAATCAAGAAGCTACATCCTCAACAAGATCATGGAAAATGTATGTTATAGAAGTATGACTAGTCCTCCTCTTGGAAGGACCGGGATCCATTATGGGTGTTCCAGTCCTGGCTACTCCACTTCCCATTCAGATCCCTACTTGTGGCCTGGGAGAGTAGTAAAGGATGACCCAAAGCCTTGGGATCATGCTCTTGCATGGGAAACTCAGAATCCCCTGGCTCTTGGCTTCAGTTCAGCTTAGCTGCTGCCATTGTGGCCACTTGGGGGGGGAGGTGAACCAGCAGATGGAAGATCTTTATCTCTCCTTTTCTCCCAAAATCTAATCTGCTTTTTAATAAAATAAATAAATATTTAAAATAAACAAACAAATGTATCTGGAAGACACGCAGAGATAGATTCTCTAACTTCCTAACTAATAACTGAAAGATCAAAGTGGTTAATTAGAGGCCTATAGGTGATCTAACACAAAACTCAAGGCCAGTTACTATAGACAGCTAACCTAAAACTGAAATACTAGAGTTGACTTCAAATCAAGGACATTTTTCCTTATAGTATCAGTGAGTTCCAGAAATGATGTCTCTGAAATATTATGTTATGTTATCATCAAAACTCTATAATCATTCTATGAAAAAACTGTATGTATTCAGAGAAGCAAACTTCCTTATTTGAGAAGCCTCACAAATTCCACTTTTCCTGATATCCATGCCAATGAATATTTTTGTAAATAAGGATATCAACAATATTTTGAAAAATCTTTTCGTAACAAATACTATAACAGTTTCTCAGAATTCTAATCACAGATTTATTCACATGCAATTTTATTTGGAAATGTCAAGCTTTTGTAAAGTCTGCACCAATATCTACACTGCTACATAGAGTTAAGGAAAATGAAAAGCTGTTCTAAATCATTGAAAGGTAATTTTAATAATATCACATCTCTTAAAACATCTGTGTCTGGGAAGATAAAAAAACTAATTTCTAGGTGATTTTTCAAGAGGTGAGCTTTGAAAGTCATCCATCTTCCTAATATACCAATTCTTTGATTTCTAGTGGTCACTGCATGATTGAAAATAGAACTTATTTTGTAATTTACAAACTAAAGACAGAGCTAGTTCATTTCAAAAGATTACTTTGAAGATGTTTACTTAGAATCATTTCTGATGTTCAAAGAAATAATACCCACATGAAACTTGGGTAGTATATTTCTCTATCAAGAGAATAATTTGCTTCAAGCAATTACAGAGCATACATTTAATGTTACATTGCTTAAGTTTTCAGATGGCTGAAGTAGTTTCTCTTGACAGTTGCAAAGGTATGAACTGCTGGAAGATTTAAGACCTATTAAACTTAATGACCTTTCCATCTTCTTAAAGAGAATTAAAGAACAACTTCTTCACAAAGACTTCTACATTTGATATGATGAAAGATCACTAAAGACAAATGATTCACAGAAAGTAGAATGTATAAAGAGGACCATTTCTGTGTTCTTAGAGTTGACCCTATAACACATTTTTTCAGGTAATTTATATAGATCACCAAATTATGTCTGAACATTGCAAGTGACTTTGAATAAAAGTATGCATACTTGTGATCTATAAACGCTTCGATTTTGTGATAATTTGGAAATAAAATGTTTTCAGTGTTAATTCCCTATTATCTTTGCAACTAAGAACTTAGTTTGAAATACGAGTTGGGGATTTTGCTTCTCAGCTTAGTGCTATTCAGAGGTAGACTGAACATTTATAAGGGAAGATTTAGTGAGTATAAATGAGGGGGCCTGGGACTAGAAGCAGGCCAGATCAACACCATCTTGAAGTTCCTTGCCAGTGTGTAAGCACTAACAAAATACTTTAAAATACTTATGAGTTTTGGGTGATAAGATCCAGTTACCAATAAAATCAAGTTAACAAGGCCTCCATTAAGACTGCCCACCTTCACAGTAACTAACATATAAGCACTACCTTCATTCCTTGGAGATAACATTGTAAAGAGATAAAAATACGCCTAGACCTCAGCATCCAGCTCTTTCTACCAGGGCTTCCCAACCCATTGTTTGGAACTTCTCTTACTCAAATAAAATTCTATTCTCATATTGTGTCTGGTTTTGTGCTCATCACTGACACCAAGATAGGAACCCACATTCATCTTACTAGTTCTGCAACATAATTGGGTTCAGAGCACTGCTCTGCAAAGTGCTATGGGGAAAACAGCACGAAGGAGATGAGCACGTAGGTTCTGGTCTCACATGAAAGCAGAATGTCCAGGTAGAGAGAGCAGTGAGCAAAGCAAGACTCATAGTGAAACCTCCTGCCGCAGCAGTCAGGAGAGAGACTCCAAGAGAGGGAGATGAGAAAACATGTGTCAAATTTGTTAAGCACAATTTCAGGGACAGAAATTGTAATAAATCAATTAGAGGATGGATGTAAAGCTCATCAAAGGGCCAGAATCTTGAACTTGTCTAACTTGTTCAAAATAATTAGGCATCTGAAGATGTAGTTGGTATCTCCTCTAGTTGCAAAAGCCGAAAGCTAAGCTGGTGGGCCCCTTGCTTTCCTGTGATTAAACTAGAAATTCAGAGGAATACGGACTGATACTTTTGATCTGACCAAAGACAGGTTTTAGGGAGAGAATGGCCTCTTTGAACCCTCTGAAAGGGACTTCCTCGCTTTCATGTTATTCTTATGATAAAACTAGAAAAGCCAGAGTGAAAACAAGCCTCTTAAAGAGACTTATCTTTTCCACATTCTAATGTGGACTCCACCTTACCCTTATGGTAAAACTAGAAACTCAGGAATTGATATTTTGCCTTCCCATAGGCCACTTTGGAGTTGAAACATGATCTTGTGCACTTCCCAAGCGATTCTTCCTTTTTCCCATTTGACCAGGGACTTGTTCCTATCTGCCCAGTTAATTTATCTATCTGCTTGCAAAAGGAATAATGAAATTCTCATTGGATTCTAACTAGTTGGTATAAAAGAACAAGCTTAGCCCTTGCCTGATTGCTTGCTTGACTTCCTTTCTTGCCACACATTGGTTCTAGATGTAATGTTATTCACCACACTGTGCAGCCAAGGAAACCCTCGCCAGACTCATGCCCGGCTGGGCCTATGCCCACCCCTGAGTCTTCAGAACTGTGAACTCAATCAGCAACTTCTCAACTAATTGTTAAGACCAGAAAGGTGAAAAATGCTGGATGGATATGCAGGGGAATATCTTGGAAACACTGACATAGGACAGGCAAGATTTTCTTGGTTAAGTCGCCAGAAATAGCAACAACAAAAGAGAAACTAGATAATACTCATTATTCCAAACGTAAAAAGTTCTGCATAGAAAATAGAGTAAATGACAGAGGAAAGAGACATCTGATGAGGATTAATATCCAGAATATGCTGTCATCTTAAAAACTTGGAAAAAACCCAAACAACCCAGCTGGAAAAAAAATGAGTAAATGACGACGACATTTCTTAAAAGAAGAAATATAAAAGGCCAACAAATATTTGCAAATAATTTCTCTATTTCACTAGCCATCATGAAAATGCAGAATAAAACCACAATGAAATATTACCTCACCACTGTCAGAATGCCTCTTATCAAAAAGGTTTGCAGAATGGGCAACTGTTATACACTTTTGGCAGGAATAGAAATGAATGCAACCACTGTGAAAAACAGTATGGATATTTCCTTAAAAATTTAATAGGGTTAGTGTTCCTGCTGCCCATAACATGAGCATTCTGTATGGGTGCCAGCTCAAGTCCTAACCGCTCTACTTCTGACCAACTCCCTGCTAATGGCCTGGAAAAAAACACTGAAGAAGTGTCCAAGTGTTTGGACCATTACCTCTATATATGTAGGAGACCCAGAAGAAACTCCCTACTTCTTGATTCAACTTAGCCCAGAACCAGCTATGGCAGCCATCTGAAGAATGAACCAGGGGAAGCAAGATACCATTTTCTGTGTCTCTTCCTCTAACTTTGACCTTCAAAAAAAAATAAAAATGATAAAAAAAAAATACCTTAGATATGGCCACCTTCATTTTGGCACAGATTTTGCTACCTGCACCACTGGCATCTCATATCAGAACTGGTTTGAGTCCCAACTGCTCCACTTCTGATTCAGCCACCTGTTAATGTACCTGGGAAAGCAGCAGGTGAGCCAATTGTTTGAGGTCTTGCCAAGCATGTGGGAGATGCAAACTGATTTTCAGATTCCTGCCTTCAGCTTTGCTCAGTATCCATCCTTGTTGCTATTTGGGCAGTAAACTAGCAGATGTTAAAACGTCTCATTCTCTCTCTCTCTTGCTCTCTTGCTCTTTTCCTCCCTCTCCAACTCCCTACATCCCTCATTCTCCTCTAACTATGCCTTGCAAATGAATACAATATTTAAATGTTCTGAAAAAATATTGGAAATGAAAATGTCATATGATCTAGCAATCCCAATAATGGATACATAACCAAAAGACTTGCACTCATTGTATCAAAAAGGTAACCATTTTATAATAATTTTATAATAAAAATATTAATCACAACTATTAGTCAAAACACGGGATAAGACCAGGAAGGCCATCATCAGATAATGCATATGGAACATATGCATATATACATATACATATATACAGCAAAATAAATTTAACAGTAAAAGTTAAATTGAAAGCATTTTGAATGCAATAAACCAAATACCGAAACATATACATCATCTATTCTTTCTTACATGTGGGAACTAAAATTAAGAAGCAACAACACAATCTCAGCCCAATGTTGACTGCCAGGGGCTAGGAAGAATCAGTAGGATAAAAGATTGTAGGCTGAAAATGTAGGGGAAGCTGGATGACATTCACAAATTGTGACAAACTACTATGAAGTATTAATAGGGACAATAAGATGAGGGCTACAGTATATGGGGACTCTTCAAATCATTGCCTCATTTTTTTGATAAATGTAAAATTATTCCAAAATAAAATGCTGAAAGAATTTTTTACATAATAAAATCTCCAACTTCAGGAATTTCATTATATAATAGAAGACAAAGTAATATGCAAGCAGTTGTTTTCAACTTTATAACAATATGTTTTAAAATAATTATTATCAGAGAAATTTAATTATAAATGAAACCCAAAATTTGGCTATGCTTTAAGTTCTTTTCTTAATTGATGACTTTAATTGTTCTTATTTATTTTTTAAATTAAAAAAGTGTTCCATGATAAAGCTCCATAGGCATAGATTTAACCATCCCACCCCCCATTGCGTCCTCACTGTTCCCCCCATGTTATTACAATAGTATAGTGCTTCAGCAACAATCACAAGTCTATTATTCTGTTTAAGTGTATCATGGCATTGTAGGTACAGACAATGATAATAAGTCCAGCATTCTATTGTCAACATACAGTTAACAGTTTCATTGTGAGCCCTCCTTTTATTCAGGAGTAGATTCATTTTGCAACATATTTTCACTTCCCTATATGCTAGTCTCCATTATACAGTTCCTCTAGGTGAATATCTGTATATACTTGCTTACCTGTAGAGCTACTGATCTTAAATTTTGCATGACATTTGTGTTAAGATCCCCTACTATTAATGTTGGAGTGTATTTCTCCGTTTAAACCCATTAATAGCTGTTTCACGTATCTAGGTTTCCTGGTATCTGCTATGTATAAGTTTATTGTAGTGATTTTTTTCCTTCCTAATGGATTCTTTGATTATATGATGTCCTTCATCTTTAATGCTTTTTGCGCCAAAGTCTATATTATCTGATGTAAGAATGGATACTTCCGCTTACTTTTCCTTTCCATTAGCCTGAAGTATCCTTTTACATCCTATCACTTTCGGTTTCCAGGTATCTTTATTGGTAGGATGTGTTTCCTGAAGGCAACAAATACATGGGTCCTGTATTTTGATCCAGTCTTTGATTAATGAGTATAAGCCATTTATATTCAGGGTTAATATTGAAAGATTGCAATTTGGTCCTGTCATTTTAGTAACAGGCTTCTCATTGTTTGATTTAGTCATCATTTATTGGGTTGTTCACATTTGCCTTTGGTTTTGGTAGATGCTACTCCTTTTCTCTGTATCACATCTTTAAGCAACATTTGTAGGATAGGTCAGGAAGAAATGAAGTCTTTCAGCTTTTGCTTACTTTGGAAACATTTTATTTCCTTTTCAAAGACAAAGGAACGTTTTGCTCAATATGTGATTTGGGACTAACTTTTTTTTCTTTTAGGATTTGAAATTTGTAACTCCATTCTTTTCTGGCCTTTAGAGTTTCCTCTGAAAGGTCAGCTGCAAGTCTGACTGGGGCACCTTTATAAGTTAAATTTTTTTCATGTGTATATTTAAATATCTTTTCTTATGTTGATTAAAATGTGCCATGGCAAGCATAGCTTTTGGTCCACTCTATTGAGAGTTCTGTGCCCCTCCTGTATTTTGTCTCCCAATTCTTTCTCTGTATTAGGGAAGTTCTCACTGATTATTTCACTGAATAGATCTTTGAACCCAGCTTTTCTTCCCATCCCTTCAGGCACTTCCATAACTATTAATTTTTCTCATTGTTTTTAAGGAGCTTTACAGTGATTTTTAAAAATTCTTCACCTGGTAAATCATCGATACCATCTTCACTTAACGTTGAGGTTGAAATATATTTTTGCCCCTTTGCAGGGAAGTTGTCAGTAACTTTCATTGAGCCTATATATATATATATATTTTTGGCCTTAACCATTACCTCTGTGATTAGCAGGTTTTTCTCCTTGGGGCTGGTTTTTAAGCTGTGTCATCACAGGTATGCGGGTTGACTTTACTAATCCTGTTCAGTGCTCAGCTCTCCATGTGCTGTCACTTGCACCACTCCCTCCCATGGCTTTCCATCTCAGACTCCCGTGTTGTTCTTCTGCCATGGCCTCCATAGCCCTAGCTCCTGGTTTGCAACTCTCCACTCAGTGGGACCCTCTGCTGTGGCCACATCTTGTCTGCTCAGCCTTCCCTCTACTCCTGCTTCCAACAGTACCCAGGTCACAGGGTCGTCAATGGTGCACCTTGCATATTTTTTTTTCCCTTCTTTCCAGAACCTACTGGCAATTAGGGCTGGGAGCAACCCAGATCTATTTTGGATGGGATGCATGGAATGCCAATTTGCTATTGTTTTCTCAGTGTGAACGGTGCAATGCATTGAGTCATAAGTGAGTTCTCCCTTTGCTTAGCACACGTACAGCTTACTTTTGTCCCTCCCCAGATCCTTTGAACTCAAAATGCCACCTGACATGGCCCTGGCAGATGTCTGGGCATAAAATTCCTCCTCTCCTCGTCGGCCAATTCCCACACCCACACTCACTAGCTTGGACTCTGCCACTTTGTTTCCACGTGTGGTTGGATTAATGAATAAGCAGAATTAACAAAAAAATACCTCAGCTAAATGGTTGCGTTCACCTGCTGATCTCTGAGTGAGCTCCCCTTCCTACCTTGACACCATGAGAGCTCTGAGTGCTGCTGAGCTATCTATTTGCTGCAGCATGGCTCCACTGTCCTCACTGCCTCCCCACGTCCCTGGGCTCCAGATGTCCCTTCAGATGCTGTCCTTTCCCGTTCCTCTGATGCCATGCTTTATGCTTCTCCTTGGCTAATCCTTCTCTGTTTAAGCCTGTCCTTACCCTGTTCTGCCATCTTGCATTCCTAATAAATTGTTCTTGAAGCTGATTTCTGAGTTGGTTTTGCTAGCCCAATGTCTTAGAACATAAATATATTAACAGGAATTTACAAAAAAACTTGTTTTCCATGATCTAGTTTCTAACATTCTGCTTGTCATTAAGTGCATTGAGCTAATCACTAATCTGATACAACTGCACACAAATAAGTAATCCCAAAAATCTGGAGCGATTTTACTGCCTCTGTAATATAATCCCAAAGCTGGTGGTGTTTACAGGGATTTCTACACATTCAAATTCCCGCTGGTCACGGTCAAGAGTTACCCAGGTGACCGTAAATAGATATCTGGCTTTAAAAAGACCATACCCACAGCCTTAGGAGACTGAAGCTTCACTTCAGACACTTCCTTCCATGCTCCCACCACAGCCCCAGCCTGCTGCCAGGGTGTGGTGACATCCTACCCATGACCCCACTACACTGTCCTTCTTAAAATAAAATTGGTTTCTGTCATGACCAGTCGTATATGTATCACCTTCAGATGCACATTCTAAACCTAACACTTGCTTACCATAAGTAAGCTAGTTTTAATATAGGATCTTTCCTGGATTTTTAACAGGCTACAGCAAATGATAAATATGCATTAGGGGAATACTGCATAAAGAATTTTTCAGAGAAAACTGACCATGGTTTTTCCTTAACTGAAGTACCACTCTATAGTAAAAATTGCTGAATTCATATTAGCAAATATCAATTTAGTAACAATCATGAACTAGAGAGTTCTGGAAACACCATGTTAGTGTTTGTGTATGCATTGGGATACACACACATATTTATTCAGCCTGTGTGTATGTGTATTTATATTTACAACTGGAATTCTCAAATGCAGTCTCCCCCATAACCTTTGTACTACATTTCATTTGCATCTGGCAGCCATTTGTAAGATCCCAGTTAACCCTCTAAAGTTTCCTTTCACATTCCCAGAGGACAAACCTGAGTTTGAAAGCAGTCCTGAAAAGCTATTGTACCACCTACCTACTTTTCTCATTTCTCAGAACTTCTCCACCCTCAGAACATTCCAAACCCCAAAACTATAAAAATTGTAGCCTGAGGAGGGAATGGGCCTCTGCCATGTGCTTCCTCTGTCTGCACATTAGTAGCTGGTACTTTGATTTATTTCTTTCAAATTAAAATCAAATTTGGCTGTGAGTTTGTTTCTTTTTTGTTCTGTGACTCATTCCCAACATATATCATTATCTGGTTTGTGTGTGTGTCTGTGTGTGTGTGTGTGCGCGCGCACGCACAAGTATACGATGTACTTTCCCAAGTCTGGCAAAAACTGCTAGCTCTTTTATTCAACAGCATTTTGTCCTTCCTCTCTGGTAATAAATTCAGTTTTCAGTTTTCAGATGAGTACAGTGCCACCTAGAATACAGCCTGCATTTACTAGCCCTCTGTGTGATGTATAAGACAATGGTATAAAAGCTTTTGGAAAATTGCCAAAAGAGAGTCAGCCTATGTCCTTTTTCCATGCTACTACTGAAACCAAATTCCCCTAATGCAAAAATGCAGCCCAGACCTATGCCTTTTCCCTTAGCCCCCGGTGTCCTTGTCTGTCTCGCTTAGCAGAAGGTTTCCTTGCCTGCCCTTTATCAAAAGCAATTCACTAAACAAAAACAATTCACTAAGTTGAAAGAAGGGCAAACTGATTCTATAAGGTTCTAATCAAAATGAGTCTCCTGTTGTTTGTAGGTAGGAAGCAAAATAGCCAGAATTGTTTGAAAGGAAATCCTGGAGAAAAGCTAGCTACATTCTTGTAAGCCCCCAAGATGGGCTGGAGATTACCAGAACACCGTTAATACCCTAAAGAGCATGGCATCGCTGACCAAAAAGAAATTTTGTTCATATGCATCTCTCAATGCCAATTTTCTGTCCACAGGAACCTTTCCCCCTAACTCCTCATTGAACCTGGGAATTAAGCAATAGCTACCTGGCTCCTTGCTCTGCACTTTACAATAAACATTCATCCCCTACTCAGACACCAGTGATCGACTTTCTGCATGTTGGATGAGTGAACCCAACTTGGGAGTTCTACAATGCCTCCAACCAGTGTGAGCTGTTGTTCAATAACACTCATTTAAATCCAGATGCATTTTACACATGAAGCAGATATGTGCCACTGTCATTTCTCTTCCTATGAGTGGTAGTTTTAAGAAAATAAAATAAAATAAAGATACTGTAGCCTGGAGATGCTAATATTCCTCATCAATTTAAGTGGATGATGGCATGGCCAGATTAAACATTGTCTCTGTGTTTGCCTAGGACTATATGTCAGAATGAGATTAGTATTTCAATCAATAGACTTGATAAAAGTAGTTTATCTTCCCCAAATTAGGGAGGTAGCATCCAATCAATAAAGTCTTGAATGAAACAAAAGACGGATGTAAAAGAAAATTGCTGCTTCTTGTTTCCTGCCTCACTGCTTGAGCTGAAATATCCCATCTCCTACAAGCTAGAATTTGCACCATGGGCTCTGCTGATTCTCAAGTCTTAAACTCATACTAAATTATTAATGCTGGCTTACCTTGGCCTCCAACTTTCAGAAGCCAAATCGTAAGATTTGTTAGCCTCTGTAATCACGTCAGCCAAATCTTCAAAACCAATTTCCATGGAGCTACATAGACAGAGCTATTTAGATACAGATAGCTTATTGATTTTGTTTCTCTGCAGAACCTTGACTTACACATTATTTAACAAGCCATTGGTTAAACAAAAACTAAATTTTAAGAAATCAAATCAGGAAACATGAATGAAGGAGGCATTTATAGATATAGCAAGTCAAATCTTCTGTTTTTATTCTCTAGGCTTCCAGTAATCCTTGCATCCATAAATAAAGAACTCCATTACTTTAACTGCCTGTTACATAACTGGTCTGCCCCACATTGTCTTCAGTATCTACCGGGTTGTATTCCCTAAAACTTGTATTTCTCATTTCACCCATAAAGCTCAATGTCTTTCTCTGGCCCACCAAATCTCTCTCAACAATACCCTCATTCTTTTTTAATATTTCTATCACCTACCCTTGTCTTAACTGTCCAAACAGATCTTCGCTGAAATTCCTTTTTATTGGGTTTGGAGGATCTTCATTGTCTCATATGTGTGATGATATGTTTTTCTTTGGGGAAAAATTGAGGTAGAAATAATTCATGACAGTTAATTAGTCCCAAGTCAGATGACAGTGTCTGTGCATTGCTCTTTGAAAGAGACATTCTGCTGCTTGCAATGCTTTGATCACATAATAGTTGAAAACTCTTTATGAGAAATAACTGTGAAAATGTCTGCTACCTTGTAGTTAAGATAATTACCAAGAAAAGACAGTAACCTGCACATTGGAATTTCCTCACATGAGATAATGACCTATGCTGGGATGTCATTATTGCCAATCACTGCTACCACTGAACAGGCCACACAAAGGGTCAAGGTTACTTCTTTTATCTGAAACAGCAAAATTCTTTGTATCCACTGTCCTCTAAATGTAATAGTCACAAGTCTCTGACTTTAAAGGCAGGAAGTATTAGCTAAAACCCATTTGCCAATATCTAGAAGTTGCATAGTAAATTTTTCTGCATGGCTGACAGGTAGCAGAAAAACATTTCACTAGTCTTGAGATCACTTATATTTTAAACTTTTGCTTATCTGATTATTTTTAAAAGCTGAAATTGAACTTTAAAGGTCTTCTCTGTGATTGGTTTACTCTCGCATGTTCACTCTGAGCCAATCATAGCAGAAAAAATATTGGAAAACTTGCTCCAGACTGCTAACTTTGAGGATATGTCACTATTAGAATATTTCCCCGAATAAGCAAAACTGTAGATTCCTTCAGCCCACTTATTATTAAAGTCACTGAGACATTTTAATAGGATACTACAATTGCCCCAGCACTCTACATAACTGCCATTATGAGATTCTTTTCCATTACACATTGTTAAATTTCTTGATATTTTCAATCTGTTTCTAAAATAATGAAGCAAACTAGGCCATATATACTTGTCCATGAAACAAGTAGGCCTAGATTAGTTAACCCAATTCTTCTTAAATCTCTCACAAAAGACCTTGGAATTGTTCATGTTCTTGCCCAGTCTGAAAACTCATTTCCACTTTTAGGACATTCTTTATGGAGATGCCTTTTTACCACATGCCCTAACTCTACTACATAATTGTTAACAGCCCAGTCCTTCACATGCTCATTTCTATCACAGCTCCTCATAAGCTCTCCAATGCATATCAGCCTCCTCTGTGCTCTGATATGCCCATGGCACTTACAGAATGTATCTCTCACAAGCATCTTTACTTAGGACTTTTTTTTAACTAGTTGTTTATTTTCCCTTTATGAATTACAGTTCCTAAGCAAAAGTCTAGCCCCATTTATCTAGAGGACTAGACGACACTCCTTAGTCAAGGTGTCTTACATGGACAAGAAAGGAAAATTGCTTTTCTTATCCTAGTCATTGATGCTAACTCAGTGGCACTAAACTTGCCTTCTCATTTGTGGCCCAGTACACATTTCACATGTGGAACACAGTACATATGTCACTCTACTTTGAACCCTCCTTATCTCCTGTTTTCTGTAAACACTATTGGCATTTTTGGTCTCCAATGAGATCTTAATTCCTCAGAAAAGCATTCATTAAAGCCAAGACTAGGTTCTTTATTTCTTAATTGTTGATTTTCTTCACAGTTATAATTGGCTAATTTATAATTGGTTAAATACCACATCAGTGGTTCCCGATTATTAATTTTTTTTTTTTTTACCAGCAGAGAATGTTAGGCTATCGCAAGTGGAATCAGGGGGACAGATATTCATGCCTTTGAATATACTATACTTGGCTTTGACATAATGACAGAGCTGGTAAAGTGATTTTCTGTGCTGCAGGCAACTCATATGGCCACTCCGTTCATATGGTACCCAGCAGCTCCAGGCCAACCGACTCCTTTGTACCAGCACGGGAAAGGTAGCACAAGGCGGCCCAGTGGTTTGGGACCCTGACATACATGTAGGAGGCCTGAATGAAGCTCCAGGCACCTGCTTTTGGCCTCTACCACAACTACCTCTGTGGCCATCTGGGAACAAGCCTATAAATAGAAGACCGATTTCTCTCTCTCTTTCTAACTCAAAGAAATCTTTCTTTCTTAAAGATTTTTTTGTTTCATTGGAAAGTCAGATATACAGAGAGGAAGAGAGACAGAGAGGAAGATCTTCCATCTGCTGATTCATTCCCCAAGCAGCCCTAATGGCTGGAGCTGAGCTGTTTCAAATGCAGGAAAGAGGAGCCTACTCAGGGCTGCCCACTCGGGTGTAAGGTCCCAAAGCTTTGGGCCGTCCTTGACTGCTTTCCCAGGTCACAAACAAGGAGCTGGATGGGAAGCAGGGATTCTGGGATTACAACCAGTGCCCATATGGGATCCTGGTACCTGCAAGGAAAGGACTTCAGCCACCAGACTACCGTACAGGGCCCAAGAAATAAATCTTTAAAATGTTTCAGCTGTAGGGCCTGGCCTTGGGGTCAGTAAAATGGACAATTTAAAAGCTCATAATGTGAATTTCAACGTGCCTGTAATTTGTAGGAAGAACATGACATCATCTAGAGAGAGTTTTGCTACCTTATTCAATTACTTTCCAAGCAGAAAATTATGCTGATCTTCTGCAACATGTGCAAAAAGTTGCTTTAAATGGGTACATTATTATATAATCCTGAGAGATAAGGAGATACAAACATCTCCTAGAGATCCTGCTAGGTCTGTCTTTCTTGGGAATCTCATATATGCCTAAAATGCATCTCCAAGTCACACAGTGTGAGCTTATTATTAAGTGATTAGCTATTTCACATTTATAATGTTTCTCACATAACTTCATGTTTGTTTCTTTCAAATAGAGGAATAATTTTTTTCCAATTTGAGGTTTTTTAACTGAATTATTCCTCACTTAAACCTTATTATGACTTTTTCATTCAACCAGTGAGTTCAAGAGTTTGCTTGACACTTTTCCAGGCTTTGATGCACTTGTGTATCGTGCAGGCAGGAAGACTGGTTTCTTGTCTCTATTTCCAGCATAGGGCACCTTAAAAACTAGGTACTCAATCTGAAATAGAAACAGAAGTCTCATAGATATTTTTCACTGCTTGTAAAATAAAAGTTTGACTTGGATCTGTAGTAAAAGTTGTTCAGTATTTAGACAAATCACTCATTATATTAATTTTACATCAAGTTATGCATCAAATTTCTACAGGAACTGTCGAAAACTTTCAATGAATATACCAATGGAAGCTATGCTTTCTATTAATATATATGCATATACATGTATATGCAAATCCAATTTATCTTTTAAACTGTAATGAAACAGGAGGATATTTGAATTACTGACTTTCTGGCTATGTTTCACTGAATTTATTTAAAGCTTTTCCATGACTTATCACCTGCTATTATTTGATATTGCATTTAAGTAACATTATATTCTGAGTCCTGTGTTAGTCCTCAGGGCATATTCTTCATTTGTATGTCTTAGGCCAAATTTAACGTATTTGAAGGAATCAAGAGTATAAAGATTATGGTGGATTCTTTCCCTGCTTCCAACTATATATTTTATTAAAATGCCTAGATATTCCAAATGAAAGCATTTACTTTTCTAGATTTGTTAAGTTTTCTTTTTCTTTCTTTCTTTTTTTTTTTTGGCAGGTTTCTGGTGTGTGACTCTTACCATTTTACCATCTAAGGTTGTAAAGCTGTGAGGGCAAGTTGCCTAGTGTGAAACTATTCACTGATTTACCATAGCTAAATACAGGTCCTGACAGTCCCTGAACACTCCTCAGTCAGTACAAGACGCTGCAATTCAGTCAGGAGTGAAAACATGGCTTAGGCTCAAGAATGCTGAGTCCTTTTCTCTAAACGAAGATGGTCAGGGATGCTGTTAAATTAAGAAGTCAGAACGGAAAAGAAGCATTTCCTTACAGCCTGAACTTGGTTTTGAAATTGAAGACACATTAACATCAATCACTAGTAAAATGGGGTCAATTACTGCCCATCCTCTGACCAATCAGACTCATTATTTTTCTTCTAAAGTAAACCTGGAGGGGAGAAAGTGACCAAGAAGACAGGGGAGCTGAGGACTTGGAGCCAAGGGACAGGACTGACAATTCCAGGGATGAACTTGGGCATCCCTTACTTCAAAAGAGATGTGGCAGGTTAAGGAGACACGTGCTAATCCCATATCTAATCATGCCATAAGAAGTATTTTAAAGCCAAATAAGCAATTTCAAATTTTTGTTAACTTCAAAATATGCAGTATACATAACTAAACCTAAAAATTGATGCCAAATAATCACATGAAAATATAACTTGAATCCAAATAGACTATATTGAAACTAATGCCACTCATACCTTATGGTCAAGGATTCTTTTAAATATTCTTAAGTTGTATTAAAAAAAATGAGTCCTTTTATTAAAATAAACTAAATTATTTAATCAATTCACCTTCTGGGTTGCCTAGTACAGTGTATGGTCCCCTAGAAATAATGATACACATTTCAAATAACACACAAACCAAACATGAAAAACACTTCCAACCCACTATTAATCAAATAAAATTAAACACATTATACAAATTTTATTTTCTTAAAATAAAATTAATTCAACCAAGAACAAAGATACATGTACACGTAAGCTATATCTATTTCATTTTTGTATTAAAACTTTCAGAATGTACTGCTACAAAAAATATATTTTAGAGACCTAATTCCACACAGATAGCATAAAGTATCATAGTAGTAATTTCTTTTTATATCTTTAATTTTTAGAAAAAGTTCCCTTTAGAACATATAATAAGCTAACAAGACTTGAAAATCTCAGCCTCAAAATGAGCCAAAACTAAATGCTGCTGCTCTAAAGCAAGTATTTGTCTTATATGAGTAACACAAATATTTGGCACTATAGACAATACAACAGAAATGTCTCACTCAATTCCTGCTTCAGCCAAATTTCCAAGTAGGCTTTTATGGCATAGTTTAAGAGTCGGTTAGCACTTTTGTTATTAACCACATTTTTCAAGAGTTTATAACAGTCTTGAGTTTTCTTTTCTACCTTTCATGATATTGCAAGAAAATTCAATCATATGTTTGGAAACTCAGGAAGACTCATTTTAAGTGTTTTCGTATCCCTCTTTACCATTTTATATTTAAACCAAAATAAACTTTTCTTTCAAAAGTAGAGGAATAATATTTCAGATTGAAAAAACTGCTAGTTGTACTGTGTTCTCAATATATAATTATGTATTTTTATTTCAAATAAAGCAGAGATTAACTCAAGAATTGTAAATATTTAATGACAATCTCGTTTTCTCAACATTCTTTTTTTTGCTTACTGCTAGAATGACAAAATTATTTCATCAACTCAGCAATACAAAAGATAACTATGATTTGCCCAGCAAACCGGAAATATAGATACTATTTTTTGATTCCTTTAATATGTAAAATATAAGTTATATATAGAAATAATGTTGCATGTTCTTAATATTTAGAGGAGCATAGTCACTCAAGTGTGTAAATACCATTTTCTTACAAGCATATTCAATTATGATAATCATGGATTTTTAAAAATTTCCAATGTGTTATTTTAATCAGATACTACATGTAGATATTGTGAAATTAAAATACCTCTGTATTCTCTATGATTGCAAAACTAAACTCAAAGTAGAAACATGATCTTCTCACATTTAATGACGCATTGCCCTATGCTCCGCACAGTTCTCATGGACGGCACAGGATGTAACATGAGGAAAAAGGGTTGTCATGTGAAGCTAGCAAAGAGAAACTCATCTGTAAGCACAAGACAGGAAGTAGGCAGACTAGGTATCTGAGCACCTTGATTCTAATTTTTCTAGTCCCTAAAACAATCAAATGCATTTAGTTATTTTTTTAATGATGATAGTGATACAATGAGTGATACAAATCTTACTAATTATACTCCTTTTAGTCTTTGCTTAGCACTAATTATTTTTTGGAAGTTTTGAAATTATATACTAGTATACTGACTTTAGGAAGGATAACATCTTAGTAGGATTAGCTATTGTTATTGCTATTATACAGTTTTTAAAATATCAAATATTAAGCATTTTGCTTAGGCCATGACATTTTTCTATCATAAATGAATTGGGAATAGATTTTTAACAGCACCTAAAAATTCATCAAATCTATGTTTCTTCACTCATAATTAACAACCTGTATGTAAATGAATACACAAGTCTAGTCTCACAAGTCATTATTTTAGTGCATATATTATTCTTCAACTTATTGTTTATAAGGAAAAATTCATAGAATGCAAATTTTAAAGTAATAAAAGTCAAAGATCAATTTAAATTGTTATGAAGCATTAGAATCTATAATTTATGTTTTTATTTTATTATTTTATGATTCAGTTCCATAGGCTCAGGGGTTTCTCCTACCCATGTCTTCCCCTCCCCCAATGACTTCCTCTATATTATTATAGTAGTATAGTCCTACACAAACAGTCCTAAGTCCATCATTCTGCAATTTAAGCATATTCTGACATTGTAGGTATGGACAAAGCAGACAGTCTGCATCCTATTGTCAAGATACATTCAACAGCTTCCTTGGGAATCCATCATTGATTTGGAATTAAGATGTATACTGCATGCCTCTTCACATCTGGATATGATAGTCCCTTTTACAGTTACTATACGTCCTGCTAAATTAAAAGCTATGAAACAAAATCATCAACAGGACAATTAAAAAATTTACAACAACATGAAGTGAGATAACATGCTGCTGAATGATCAATGTGTCACTGAAGAAATGATAATGAAAACAAAAAGCCTTTTTGAAGAAAATGGTGCTACTGTATGACTGATGAGTGAAGAAATCAGGAAAAAATTAAGAAATTTAAAACAAAAATTTCAAAACCCATGAGATGTATCAAAAATAGTATTCAAGTGGCTATTGATCTTATATTTTTCATGGAGGTTGCCTTACATCAGAGAGAACACATATTTGTCCTTTTGGGATCAACTTAATTCACTGAACCTAGTGATCTCTATTGGGACAATTCTTGCATCTTATCTTTGCAGCTGCTATCCAGTTGTCTCAACAGCATTTACTGGGGACCAGGTTTTTTAACTGAATTATTTTCAGTTTTCTTGCTGAAAATTAGTTGGCTGTACATACGTGGGCTGCCTTCTGGGGTTTCTACTCTGTTCCATTGATCTTATTCTGTTTCTGTACCAGTACCAGTCTGTTTTGATGACTACTGCCTTGAAGTATGTCTTGAGGTCTGGAATTGTGATTCCTCCAGCTTGATTTTTTATTTTTCAGGACAACTTTGGCTGTTCATGGTTCCTTGTATTTCCAGATAAACTTTTGCATCATCTTTTCTATTTCTGAGAAGAATGTTGTTGGGATTTGGATTGCGATCACCTTGAACCTGTATATTACTTTTAGTGATATGAACATTTTGATAATGTTGATCCTGCCAATCCAGGAACATTTAATGTCCTTGAATATCTGCTTCTGTTTCTTTTTTTAAATGTTTTATACTTTTCACCATATAGACCTTCCACATCTTTGATTAGGCTAATTCCAAGGTATTTAATGTTGATCTCCACTATTTTAAAGGGGAGTTTGCTCTTCATTTTCTAGTTCCTTCAAATGTAAGATTAGGTCATTTACTTGGTGTTTTTCTTTTCTAATTTCTTAACATACACATTGATTGAGATGAACTTTTCTCTTAGCAATGTTTTGATTATGTTCCATAAGTTTTGCTATGTTGTGTTAATCCCTTCACTTATTTAAAGCAGTTTTTCAATTTCCCTTTTCATTTCCTAATTTATCGTGTTTTTCGATCTTTTTAAAATTTGCTGTGACTTGTTTTGTGGCCTCTAATATGGTCAATCCTGAAAAAAGTCCGATGTACTGATGGATAAAAGTGTATTTTCTGTAGAATGAAGGGTTCTGTGGGTATCAATCCATTTCCTCCAGTGTATGGGTGAGTACTTTTATCTCCTTGCTGAGATTCTGATTTGTCAATCTGTCCATTGATGTCAATAAGGCATTAAGGTCCCTCATTATTATGGTACTGGGGTCTATTTCTCCCTTTAAATCCATTAATATTTGTCTCACAGAGCTAGGGTCCCTAGAATTTGATGCGCATACATTTATTACGGTGATTTCTTCATACTGAATGGATTTTTTGTTATTATGTGGTGTCCTTCTGTATCTCTTTTGATGTTTTTCATGTCCACGTCTATATTTTCTGATATAACAATGGCTACAACAGCTTATTTTTTATTTCTATTAACCTTGAATATGTTTTTTAACATTTCACTTTCAGTTTCAGGTGTCATTCTTGGTGAGAGGTGTCTCTGGTGTCCTCAGCCTATACTGTCATCCTGCCACATCCCTATGTCTATAATTTAACAATGAAAAATGGAAACATCTTTTGTTTCAATTATATGTCTAAGTTGGGTTTGTATAACACAAATATAGTAACTTATCTTTCATGAGTGCTCTTTGAAAACTGGCAAAATTATTTCGGACTTAACATGTTTTCTTTGTTTTGTTTTGTTTTGTTTTGTTTTGTTTTGCTCAGACAGGCTCCCTTGGTAACATATAGCTGCTAGAAAAAGTTGTTCACAAATTTTCTTAAAATTCAATAATAAATTTGGAAAGTGTAAAAGGTAGATTCAGACTCAAATTTTGTCAGAAGTATTGACTACAGTGAAATTTTCTTATCAAGCCAGTTTCAAGGATGAGCTTTCAGGAAAAAAAATTGTTAGTTTAATCTTTAGTTAACAACAACAAAAAAAAAGAGTGAAGTAGTGTTCAAGTTTTCCACCACAAATCTAAATGTAGCTATTGCACACACACCACATACACACTCACACAAATAAACACGATTTATATAAAAGGCAGATTTATAAAGATGGAGGGAGAGTGATAGAGAACAAGAGTCTGAGAGAAAGATCTTCCAAATACTGTCTCACATCTAAACATTAAAAACAAAAGGGTTTAGTCAGGCCATAGCCAGAAGCTAAACTTGAGTCTCTCCAAGTACTTAAGTCCTTTTCCATTGCTTTCCCAGGTACAGCAGTAGGCAGTTAGATAAGTGGAGCAGGTGGGACACGAACCATCTCCACATGTGGAATATCAGTGTCACAGGTGGACACTTCATCTGCTATGTCATAATATCAGCCTCCCAAAATGTATTTTGGATATAGCTAATCCAAATACACATCCAACTCTTGTGCTTTTTACATTTAATAATAAAAATGTTATGGAGTAAGTATATCCAGTAAGACAGAAAAATCATGCTAAATTATACAGTGACTTTATCTAAATTTCTTTGGCCTGAACTCAGAGCTATGAACTTACAAAATCGTAACAATAGCCCAGTTCATAGTATTATACGCAGTGTGTATAACATGAGTTATACAGTAGCCAGTAGCCACTAATGAGATTCTCTGAGGGAAAACCACATAGTCCCCAGTGACTTTGAAACCAGCCTAAGGCACTGGAAAGGGGTAGATGCCCACTTAACCCTGTCAGGGAGGGTACACATTCCCCACCCCCCCCCCACCAGGATGCATCGCCACTATCGAGGAGGAAGCACCACCTCAATAGGGCAAGTAAGGGTTGCTGCACATCATGCACCACCCCACTGACTTCAGATACAGCCTGGAGCACTAGCAAGGACTGAACCGACTTCACTCGGTGAAGGAGGAATATTGTCCCCCTCCTCTCATCCCGTCAAGGTGTTAGTCTCAGTGTGTCATAGTCAACCACAAACCAAAATGTCATCCTTGAGGCTGGTTCCAGGAGCCAGGAACTCCATCCAGGTCTCACACATGATGACAGGGATTGAAGCACGTGGGCTGTCATCCGCTGCCTCCCAAGATGCATGAGCAGGAAGCTGGATCCCAGGTGAAATAGCCAGGACTGGATGCAGACAGCCCAATTGAACTTAACCATCCATACCATAATGACCACATGAGAATCAACATTTTAACAAGAGAAGCATTTGTCTAGAAAACTAGAATTGTCAAAAAAGACTTTCTACGTTTGCCTATGCCTGCAATGCCATGATATAGTTAAATAGCAGAATGTTAAACTTGTAACTGTTACTAAAGGATAATGCTACGATTATACGGGAGAAAGGGTGGGAGAATAAATGGGGAGTGAATATGGAAAGGGAAAAGGGAAATCCTTATATCTGCAAAACTTTGAAAATAATAACAATATGTGCTCGCTTCGGCAGCACATATACTAAAATAATAACAATAAAAAGTTTTAAAGATATTGATACATAGATCAGTAGCCTCATAGATTTTGATTTAATTGAACTACATGCATCCTATGCATGCAGATTTTGGCAGTCCAACTCATCCCTCAGCACTGCTGTTGTACAATCAAGTTTGATAAGCCGAGAGGTTTGAAAATCACTAGGCAAATTTGGTAAAAATGCAAAGGCAAAGCTCAATGTCACTTCTAGAATTTGGGCCTTTGAGCTCCAAGTTGATTTCACAGACTTTTCTGACACACATTAAAGGTGAATAGCTACCATTCTGGAGACATTCTGGGTTAGAAAATCAGTAAGTTATCTACAGGACAGACAATGAATATAAAAATAAGCATGTAGGCTATGCAGGGAACAAAATCCAAAGATCTTCCCAAGAAGATTCTCACTTTAAGGTTATTCAATTAAATATTTATCTTTGTAGTACTATGGGGAGACTTTACAAAATAAATTGAGGCTACTAATCATCTGACTTTAAAATAAAAACATTATCTTGACATATCTAAGTGAACCAGTATAATCGCATGAGACTTTACAAGCATCAAAATCAACCAGAAACTAGACAGAAAAAGGAAACAGAATATAACTAAGACAATGTTTATCCAGGAAGACCCACATCACACTAGTTTATAGCCTTGAAGAAAAGATCACAGAAAAATAGAGATAAAAGAAGCTAACATGAACAACTTTCCTAAAAATGTAGCACATTCATTTCCAGAGTGAAAAGACCCAGCGAAAACAATGAAGTGAATAACAGTAAAAACAAACACTCTGTATGAAGTTAAGTGTTAATATCTCAGAATACCCCACAGTCAGAATGTCCAGAAAGAAAAACAATCACATTGCAAAGACTAGGTTAGGTATTGCAAAACTTTGACTTTTCAATTGCAACTTTGGAAGAAAAAAAAATGAAAAGTGTGGATATTTTGTACAGTAGTGAAAACATTTCTTGAGATGCCCACATCATGTATATCAGAGTGCTTAGGTTTGAGTCCTGACTATAATTATGATTTCAGCACATGGGAGGCAGGCTTAGGTGATGGCTCAGATAGCTGAGGAGTCCTTGCCTACATGGGAGATCTGGAATGAGTGCTGGACACATGGTTTTGACTTAGGCCAGCCTCCAGCTGCTGTGAGCTTTTAGAAAGAGATCCACCATATGGAAAATATCTCAGTCTGTCTGTCTGTCTTGCCTAATGGAAAATTTTTGTCTGTCTTGCCTATGCACCGATTTCAATATCTCTATGCTTTCAAATAACAGTGAAAATTAGAGTCAACATGGTACCATATCAGACTAATCTTCCACTTTTGGCATTGGTATTAATATGGTTCTAGTTCTAGTCTCAACTGATCCACTTCTTCAGCTCCATTTCAACAGCTTGGTAAAGCAGCCGAGAAAGGCCCGAGACTTTTGGCCCGTGCACCCATATGGGAAACCCACAATACATCCTGGCTACCATCTTCCAACCAACTCAGCTATGGACATTGCAGTCATTTGGGGAGTGAACCAACATATGGAAGTCTCTATATCTCCCTGTAAAGGCCAGTGTCAGGTAAGCCTGAAACCAGGAGTCAGGAGATTCATTTGGTGTGTCATATGCGTGCCAGGGTCCCAAACACTTGGGCCATCATCTACTACTTTTCCCAAGCCATTAGTCAAGTATTGAATAAAGTGAAGCATCAAGGATATGAAATTGCCCACATAGGATGCCAGCGTCCTAAGTGGCTGCCTAACCCACTACCTAACAATTCTGGCCCCAATAAAATTTTTTTCAAAATCAACTGAGTGGTATCATTAAAAGTTGTAAGCAAATAATGATGAACCCAAAAATCTATACTTTGGCAAAACAGACATTGGGCATTAGAGCAAACGCAACATTTATTAGAGAGCTGTCTTAGGTACCAATCAGGAATGCAAATATCTAAATCAACAGAGCAAATCAGCAATGATAATTCACTGACTTGGTGTTTTTGAGAAAATGGTATTATTAATATATAGGTAAGTAAATAGAAATTGTAGCAGACAAAATTTTTTTCTGCAAAAATCATTAGTGTCTTGGAAATATGAAGCTGTTGTACTTTGAATCAATACACTTGGTGATCAAATTAAAATTGAAAAAAGTTCATAACTCTGATCCTAGTTCATTTTTTAATGAGACACTTTCTTTTTATCTAGAAGTCTCTCAAGTTGAGAACCAAGACTTTGTCAAGACAACTTGATAAGACTGCATTCAGTTACCATCAACTTGAAACAATAATTCTTGCTTGGACCATTTCCTTGGAGCAGTCCTTTTAAGTAAAGGCACACAGCACATCATATTATGCAAAACAGAGTAAGGAATAATGGACAAATTGGTCCATTTTTACTCCATCGTTACTTAAAAGTAAGACTCATGTCTCTCTAGTGACTTGTAACACTTAATACCAAAATATTTTATCAAAAGACATTCCGATGTTACAATGTAAGCTGTGAAGCAAACTAAATGTTGAATATGCATTTTAGAAAGTAGTTCAAGAGCCAGTGTTGTGATATAACGAGTAAACTACCACTTGCAATGCCAGCATCCCAAAGCTCCAGTTCCAGTCTTGCTCCCTAATAATGGCCTTGGAAAAGCAGAACATGGCTCAAGTGGTGAGGCCCCTATCCCCCACATGGGGGGACCAAGATGAAGCATTGGTTTCTGGATTCATCTGGCCCAGCCCTGGTCATTGCAGCCACAAGGGGTTTAAGCAGTGGGTAGATCTCTTTCTCTCTGTGTCTCCCTCTTTTTCTGGAAGTGTGACTTTAAAATAAATCAATATATCTTTCTTTTAGTGGGAGGATGTTGAAACTATTCTTTTATGGCCTCTCACAGAAAGTTTGGTAAAGTCACCTCTAAGCAATTTATCTGTAAAGATGTATTTAGTCAGATAATAATGCTTTCTGCTATATTATTTAGGGTAATCCATATGGACAATGTTTTTCAAGCTTCAGACCAAGACTGCTCCACTGACCCACATCACTAAGCTAGCATCAGTAAAGAGTCATTTCATTTTAAGAATTCATTTTTCAGTATTTTTATTAACAAGTCTCATTTCTATAAATTTATGGAGTTCAGTGCAATGATTCAGCATACACAAAATCATGAACTGATTAAATCCAACCTCCAGGGTCCCTGCTTCCCCACCCCACCTCCAATGTGGAGTCTGCCAGCTCCTCCCCGCCCCCCATAGTTCTTTACATGGAACTAACATATTATAATGAACTACACTCATTCACTTTGCTGTGGAATACTGGAAACTCTTCAGGGTCCTCTAGAACCTTTTTTTTGTTGTTGTTAAAAACAATAATTATAGGTGGATGAAATACTTAATACTCTAATAATTTCATTTCATAGTTGAAAAATGCATTAAAATAACTTTTTCATGTATCAGTAGATGATACTCTATTCTTTTTAATCAATAAATTTCATCCTTCTACATGATAGTGATGATATTCCTAATAATCAACAATGTGCATAAATATATTTTGTGTGGTTTGTTAGCAATCATCCCAACAGTGCAAGGAATTTGATCCTCAGAAAAATCAACTCTCAAATCACACATTGCTAGTCAATGATAGGACAGAACCTCAAAGCCTGCAGGGAGAGCAAGGCTAGGACCAACCTAGACTCACTTCATCACCTGACCTAGACAGAATTTATAAAGAACCAATATCCATTTACAAAATGTTTCACAGCATGGACTCAGTTTTAACAAAAAGAAAATAAAATTATGATTTTACATACTCTTGTATTTTTTTCCCATGGCCCAATATTACTGACCTCTTTAAGCAATAAACTAAACTAATAGAAAGCTATTGAAGCCTAAGGTTTATGCTGGTCTGAAACATCCAGGTGGATTGTAGTTTCAATGACACTTTTCAGTTCATTAAGAATGTTTTCTTCTAATGGCTTGATATCACATTGTTAAGTTTTACTATAATTATAAACTATACATAAATTATCATAAAAGTTCTGTCATCTTTTTATATAAATGTTTGATGAAAAGGGAAGAAAATATTCTATTGCTTAACAAAAATGTGAGTGAATAGATCCTATTATATAAAGGAACACAGAAGAAAACTATAAATAGAAAATAATAAAATAATAATATCCAAAAAGAAGTTTATACAATAATGGAATTAAGCTCTTACCATAATACAGTGAAATTATTCTCAAGGTAAGAACTATGAAAAATTATTTTCAGAAGTATTGAAAAAATTATAAAAAGATAATTGTTATTAGTCCCATACCTGCAAGATAACTGAGCAAGCTATAGATTTCTGCTTAATTGTTTTAATCACAGCCACAAAAGTTAAAAAAAAAAAAGTGGAACTGGGAATTTAGCGAAATTAGAGAAAACAGCTCATAAATAGCAGAAATGTTGACCTAATAGATGTATTAGTGAATATAACTCCATTCTTTTAATCCAAAACATTTGTTCCTAAATTTCATTATTGAAATGAATACTTCAAATTTGGAAGCTTACAGGTAACCAAATTTATCTATGCCAAAAATTCTTAACCTTGTCTATATTGTAAATCTTTTTAGAACTTTGACTTAAGCTATGGATCATTTGTTCAAAATAACTTTCTTCAGTTCATATACATACAAATCACCTACTATTCTAGTTAAACATATGGAGACCTTGAACACATTGGCCTACCATAGACAAGGCAGGAAATCAGCAGGGTCTGAAATTTCATATGCAAGGAATTATTACTAATATTGTCTAATTAAAACACCATCATGGTTTAGGATTGTCTCATGCTATCGAATCTCTTTACCAATGTTCATGAATTTTCAGAAAAATTAGTAACTGAAAACTGTCTACCCTGATTGTTTTTAGCCTAAGTAAAATTTCCTCCTGCATTTCTGCATTTTTCTATTTTCCACCTTCTACCGACTGTAATTTACTATAAATTATCCAACTGTTTACTTGCATTTTTATCTTTCTCACTAACCAGCAAAGTCATTAATACAGGGACAAATCATGGTCACTTTTTATTCACCTAGAAAAAGTCTTTTAATTAGTATTTAGTAGTAAAATCCTTTTTGTTCCACTGACCATAAGGTACCACCTACTTGATGGAGGAAGGAAAGAAACACAGTAAATTAGATAACATGCTGCAATAAAACATTTTGGTAAAGTTGAAAGTGATCAAGTAAAGTTCATGGAAAGAGATATAACTGCTTTTTTTTTCTGATGTTATTAGGGGATGAATGATTTCAGTTCCACAGTGAATTTGTGCTGAGCACAAAGAGAAATAAATGTTTTAAAATTAATTGGTACTAGTGATCTCAATACAAACTACAGAGCTATAATTGAAGCTCAGTAAGACAAAAAAAATGCACATAGGTCTGAGTAGAAGTGGAAGAGCTGCTTTGGAAGTGAAAGATGTAAAAGTTAGATGTTATGTTTGGTTAATGCACGTGAGTCAGAGGCAATGAAACATGAATTATTAACATATTTGATCATGAGTTATCAGATCTGTGAAATATCTTTGTAATTAGATAAATTGTATCATGATTTCAGTGACAGAGAATGCCCTGAGTATGCTTTGGATCAAAAAACAATCCTTTGCTTTTCTAAAAGAAAGGGGAAAACATTCTCATTGAAAATCCATTCATTATGTTTTGAATACTACTTCTTCTTTTCTGTATTTTCAAGTATAGTTGAGCACATTCAAAGTAGTTAAATGCACACTCAAGTTTGACATCATCATCAGAGGAATTCTGGAAGCCAGTTACCCACCAACACTCCTTCTGCCATTATTCATCACTAAGTGTCATCTCTACTCAACTTAAGCCTGCTGGAGATTGACAACACACAACTAAATACCAGTGTGAGCTTCTATCTTATCTAACAAGTCCCATTACAGTGTACACTGACACTGATTTAATGAAAGCTTACAGGGAGAGGGCAAACAAAATTACCAAGAAGTAATAGTGTTGATGGCTATGAAGTCCTTTAGGTGAAATACAGACTGCACTGTGTAAGCTAGATCAAGTCTAGAAGCACATAATTTAGAATCCAGAACTAGAAGGGATGGTGATGAATATGATCCCACAAAAGGAAGGGAAAAAAAGGGAAAAACCAAAATAAAACAAAAAAAAAACAAGGTAGCTTGTTGCCTAACACCTGGCAGACAGCACGTTCTTCATACACTTTAAAATTTAAAATCTGAAAAATTCTCATTTTTGTTAATAGAATCCCTGTTAGAATCTGGCCTAGGCAAGTGATGACAATGACCATTCTATAAAAATGCCTAGGCTCAAAGCCTAGATGGAGAATGAATATGGAATGGCTATTTGGGTAAACATGATTATCAGACAAGGACAGGTATGCTGGCAGAAATTTAGTAGTAAAACCATGTAGCAGTTAAAAAGATGAAATAATAAAGGAAAATTTCCCTAATCTAGAGAAAGAATTGGGAAACAAGATCCTGGAGGGTCACAGAACACGCAACAGGCTTGATCAAAAACGATCTTCACCAAGGCACATGATCATCAAGCTCTCTGCAATTGAACATAAGGAAAAGATCCTGAAATGTGCACGTGAAAAAAATCAATTGACGTATAAAGGAATGTCAATTAAACTCACAGGAGATCTCTCACAGGAAACTCTACAGGCAAGAAGAGAATGGGATGACATATTCCAGATCCTAAAAGGAAAAAATTGTCAGCCTAGGATAACATATCCAGCAAAGCTTTCTTTCGTCTTTGAAAATGAAATAAAATCCTTCCACAGTAAGGAACAGTTAAAATATTTGCCTCTTCCAAACCTGCCCTACAAATGATACTTCAAGATGTTCTCTTGACAGAGAAGAGGAATAGTGCCCAACAAAACCAAAAGTAAACCCAGTAAAATGACCACACAAGATTAAACCAATGAACAACATATTTCTAAAATGACAGGACCAAAGTACTACCCATACTTATTAACCTCTGAATGTAAATGGCTTAAGCTCAATCAAACGTCAGATTAGTAAACTGGATTAAAAAACAAAACCCATCTGTTTGTTGTCTAGAAGAGACACATTTCACCAACAAAAATCAGTGGAAACTATATTGCATGGGTTTTGTTGTTTTCTGTTAGTTTAATCTCTTCAAAACACTTTCTTCTGATTAAATCATTCAATGACTCATAGATCATAGAGTAGCATTATTTTCTGCAAGAAGGTTCTTGATTTTCATTTCCTCAGCTGCACGTTAGTCATTTAGTAGCATGCTATTTAACTTCTTGGTGTTGTTAATTTCTTTTTTCTTCCTGATGTTGATTTTGTTTTGTGGCTTTTCATTTGAAGGGATGTATAATAGCTGTGTAATGGAGACTGTCATATCTAGTAACATGTCATTTAACTTCATGGCATTGTAAATTTCTATTTTTCTTTCTATTGTTGATTTTGTATTATGACTTTTCATTTGAGGGGATATACAGTAGCTGTGAAATGGAGACTAACATATTCAGATGTGAGGATACAATGTAGTATGCATTTCTACTTCCAGACAAAGATGGACTTACAATGAAACTATTCACTATATCTTGACAATAGGATGCTGGACTCTCTGCCATTGTCCATTTCTGCAATGATGGACATATGACTGTGTATGAAGAACTATACTTTAGTAATGATATAGAGGAACTACGTGGGGGGATTGGGGTTGGGATAAAGGAAATACCAGGAGCCTATGGAACTGCATAATAAATAAATAAATAAATAAATAAATAAATAAATAAATAAATAAATAAATCCTTGTTGATACAAAAAAAGATATGTAAATATTAATAGTCAAGGATATTCCAGGTGGTTGGTCACAGGACTTGGTTAAAATTCAAAGATGTTATTTCCTTACAGAAGAATGCAAAGTTATCCAAGAAGAAAACATGTCTGATCAATATTTAGGCATGGTTGATTCATTCTTTCAAAAAAGATTTGCATTCATGAAATAAGTTAAAGTGTTCATCAGAAGAGCTGGAAGGTGAAGGCTAAGCAGACACAGACCTTGATGTTCTGTCTCCAAGAAAATGATCATTTCATCGGGGGAGCAGGTGTAGAGGCACAATAGGAGTTCTACCAAACTGACTGCTCAGTTCAGGCTTCATTTGGTGGTGGACAATAAGCATGAGAATATTACAACACTGGCTAAGGTTATTAAGCCCAATCTTAAGGAGGAAATGTAAATAATAGTGCATAATGGAAGCATGAAGAAAAGCCTGGTGATCTCCAGTCAAGTGGAAGAAAACAGGGTTCCCAGATCACATTTCTGAGAGCACTTCCTCTACAGATTCATTGACCCCAAATTGATTTTTCAGGTATGCTACCAGCCAATGTAATTTGAAAGCCAAGGAATAAAAAGCACAAAAGTGATCAAAGGATTTGAATTGTAACTGTACAGCCGTTGAGGCTTTACTATTCATGTGATGTTTTGAGAATCCACCTGCAGAAACTGAGAGTGAGCCATCTGAGGGAAGGTCATTTTCACCATAGAAACGGTATGAAGGTAGAAGCATGCCTTGCATGTTCAAGAAACATGCAGCAAGCATGGCTGCAACAAACTGAGCATGGGAACATTTTATGGGGTGAAGGCAGAGAAGGTAACAAGGTGTCCACGATATGTATGTTCTTAAAAGTTTCTAAAAACTCCTAATTAAATATTCTGAATAATTGTTATGGGAAGAATATGAAACTTATTAAGTGAAGGTTTGAACAATGGGGTGATGTGCTACTACTTACATTACATCAAAGCTTTTCTGGTTGCTTGGTTGATAATATACTCAGAAGATTAGGGCAGGAGCTGAAGCAGGAATGCAAGTGAATTAAGGAGACTAGATAATTAAGGAGACTCTATTAATGTTCCAGAGAAAGGGGAGTTAACAGGACTGAGGGCCATTTGCTTGACATCTGGAAAGTGAAGGTCTTGACCTTCCAGGTAAACCATTTCAAATCTCTGCTAGAATCCAATGTCTATTTGCTTGTATTTCTTGCAAATATAAACCCTACTCATACTGGGACATACACTTCAATGATTTTCTTCTTTAAATGAGACTTTTTAAACAAAGCAGCAAGATTTGCTCTCTTATTCCTCCGTATCACTTTAGTTTGATGTAAGAATCACATTTGCCTTTCTATGTCATATTATTTAAGACATTATTTACTGAGCAGTAATTCTATATTATATGCCATATTACATGATAAACTCTGACTTTTATTAGTCAAAATAATAGTTCCTTAAATAAATGGAATAATGAATTAAGAGTTAATTATGGGACAGAATTAAAGTTACCTAATTTCTGAGTAGAAGCCTCATATCTCTCCTTAGAATCTCAGTAAACTCAGTTATGGTTTTATTATAAATGCAACACATTAGTTTGTTAAAATCATGCCATAAAATAATGAATATTTTTCAGTTTGGATAAGTGTATGTATTTCGTATACCAATTTTTAGAATAAAACATGTCACCTCAACCAAACATCTTTTAGACAACTTAGTCTATAGAGGTGAATTATGCCTATAAATGTGACTTTATCTATAGCTTCGTTTTTCCAGAAAAAAAAGAGGCGTAATTAAAGTATTGACATTTGGTAGAAAGCATTGCCATATCATTTTATTTTGCTTCCATTCTTTATCTCTATTTCTAAGAATCTTTTGATCTTTACTTTCTTAAATAAGAAAAGAAAATCTTCTGTAGTAGTAGTATGATTTGCTATTGAGCATTCACTAAGTTCCAGGTGCTTTAAATTATTAGATCTGTCTTCAATTCAGCAGGATAGCCTATATTTTTCATATACAAACTGAACTTAGAGGCTGTAATTTTCCTGGGATCACATAGCTAATAAATGATAAAACTTAAAACAGTGTCAGATCAACACTCTTATTACTAATAAACATGAAATTCCAAAGCTCTACATTATGATCTGTAGAAAATTAAATCATCTATGATGGAAGAAGCAGAAATTCTCATTCAAAAATAAGCTAGTTTCTTTTCTTCCTGATTATAATAACTATAAGCACTTGGAAGACATTACCTTTGTGCTGGTACTTTGGGTCTCAAATTGAGAATAATACATCAAAAAGAATCTGCCTTTATGAAAATATCTGAATTGCATTAATTTACTAATAGAACACGTCAAAAAAACTGATTAACATGAAAAATAAAGAAGAAAATAGGATTATATGTTTACAAAAAACACATTACAACTGAAAGGAATTCCAACAAGACCCAATGGGAAATGGACGACTTGTGTCTTTGGCAGCAATATGAGGAAAAACATGCATAATTCATTCATTTTAATTGATTGGCTTAGAGTAACTAAATGAAAGTTCCTTATTCTGGTAAATAGCACATGAAAGAATATTTTAAAAACATTTCATGCTCAATGAAATACAAGTAAAGTCAAGTATACAGGAATGGGTAGTGAGGTTATAGGAAATTCATACAGACAGGTTTAATATCAAAAAGCAGGTATCCTAGAAATTTATATCATTGGTTGTTTTTCATATATTTTCACGCTTTGCAAAAAAATCTGAAATTAACCTAAACTAATTCTTTACATGTCATATTAAAAATGAGGACCAGAGAGGTTGGGTAACTTGTTTAAGGTCATGGATTTATTATTAATTTAGCAAAAACTATACTAAAACACCCTGAAGATGGAGTTACTGACAATATTTATTAGTTTTGATGGGTACAAACATGAGTCAGAGAGTGATTCAAACTATAAACTTTCAATATTATGAATTTAAAATTATGTATAATTTTCTATTCTGCCTTAAAGCATTTAGTTTGGAACTTAGAGATTTCCTCAGAGCTCCTTTCATTTCACTGAGAAGGAGAATTAATCATGTAGAAGTTCTTTGCAAATAATTTGTGAGAGAAAGCAATCTAAAAAGAAGACTGGACCTGAGTTTTTTACAGAACGTTTTGAGGAGCAAATGGGTTTGCTGTGACCCTCGGTCCTTGTGATTCAATCCCACCAGGAGCACAGTGCTGAGATCCTGGTAACCTCTTTCAAGTGAAAAGCAAGAGGTGGAGGGTGAGATGGGAAAGGGGCATGGAGTGCAAGTATTGGGGCTTTGTGTTTTTACAATGCTGAAAGTGAGATTTTCAGTACAGAGGGAGATGCCCTCCAGAGTGCAAGGAAAGAGAAACCAGAGACCTGAAAATTACTGCCATGGGCTGAAATTCACCATGACCTTTAGTGTATACTGAGACACAATGTAACTTTGGAAACACTTTTCTCCAGTCACTGAACTGTACATTTTGAATGTGACAACAAAGGAAATCTGACCCACTATGACCTTCACCGTTATCCAGTCCCTGTGATGAACCAAGGGTCTTGCTTCATTCTTCCAGCCTAACAAATCAAAACAAACTGTATTTCAGTGAATCCCATTGTCACCAGGACCATGCTATTCCAGAGGAATGTCCTTTTAGGTACTCATAAAAATTGTTGGACAAATATTTAATAGAGAGGTTTGGGAATGGGACAAAAGTAGAGACAATAGCAGCATGAACCTTCCAGATTCTTTCAATGATTCCCTACTATCCATAGAAATTCCACTCCTTAGACAGAGCTCACAGGCTTTCTATCACGCCCTCAGGACATTAAAGTCCCAGTGATGGTTCAGAATCTAGGACCATTCCATTATCTGAAAGATGTCAAGTGAAGACATTCTGGCTTGCCTAAGGCCAATTTTTGCTTCAGGTTCTTTGTGAACACACCCCTCATCTCATCAACTGAGACAGCCTCCTTCAATTAGGTTAACATCTTCCGTTACTACTCATGTTCTATTCCTAGGTTATGGTTATTCGCCTATTGTGCCAAGCCTTAGGCAGTCTTTGCCATTTTATATACCTATCTCTTGACCCTAAATTTTAAACTAATTTAAATCCAAAATCTGTTACTTTGCTTAAGATTCACATCACCATTGACTTTTATCACATGGTTACATCTTTATCAAGAAATCTTTTTCACTTTTACAGCCAGAGATCTAGACTTTGTCTTGGCTAAGACAAAATTGTAACAGAAACGAAGAAATATATCTGAGTTACATTGTAAGATTTGTGATGATGAATGAATTAGCATAAGATTTGTGAATTTATTTGAGCCCTGTGGAAGAAAAAAAGAATTATTGTTTTATTATTGTTGTGGAATTGCAATTTCTTACATTTTGACATCTGAAGTAGAAGTACCTGAGCCCTAAGGGGGGGAATCTCATTAAGATTTATATGTTATCAATAATAGAAATAGCTTGAAAAAATAATAACCTTGCTAATTTTGACTTAAATATCATATCCATGCCAATTTCATCTCCTGTAAAGTTTTATCAGGCATCAAGGACACTTTTAAGTTTTGTAATTAGTATGATGCAAGGAATAAGGAAAACATCAAGATCACTTTCTATTCTTGCAACTGTCTTTAGGAGGCAACACATACTCTTTCCCTGGTGGATTCAAAGTAAGAGTGTTTCTTACTTTACAAAGAAAAGAGCCAGAGGGTGGCTAAAATCGCCCTCCATGGTGGGAGTTACAAAGAGGCTTAAAAATTAAAATCTATATCTAAATCAACAAATAATAATTTAGTACATTTGTTTCCTTTACCACATCCTCTATAATCTGATTGACCTTCACTGTGCAAAAGCTGTCCATCCAACTCTAAAGGAAATGCTGATGAGAAGTCTGTCCATACGGACACCCTGGATCAATGAAGAACTTTACAGTTATATAAGGCACATGCCAACCCCTAAATAATTAATTCTTCCGAATAGAAAGAGAAAATCCTATTTTAGGATTTTTAGTACATTGATTATTAGTAAAAGAATACTTATAATTTTTTTTAGGTTCATAATCATCTTCTCTAAAAAATCAAGCTTAATGACACATAAAATACAAAAGCAACTTTCACATACTTAAATTATTTGGGCCTCTCAAAACTGTGATAAATGTCATTGAAAGGCCCAATCCATATATGAACAAATGAGATTCTATGATGTCTGGTGTTTAATAAAAGTGTCATAATAAGGAATGGAAGACATGGGCAGAGCATCAGATAGTCTGGCTATTTGGAAAACTGATGTATGTCATTTAAAGATAAGGTTTCTTATAAGGTTAAGAAAATTCTTATAAGGTTAAGAAAATTCTTTTTCTCCAGATTTTGATAGGCCTTATTATGAATGGCTATTGAATTTGGTCTAATTTTCTGTGCCTTGCAACAGTTCTATGCCTTTTTCTCCTACTAATCATTATGTTAACAAGTTTTCTTTGAATGATTGTTGGAATATAGTTAAATCACTTTAATCCTTTGCATTCCTTCAATAACCTTGCTGGGGTGGTAGTTTCAATTTTTCACATATCAATGGATAATTTACACTTTCCTGAAGATTTTTACAAATATGTTCATTAGGCATATTTACATTTTCTTATAATAAATCTTGTGGCATTTTTTTCCAAACTCACAAAACAAGTTGGCGGTTTCTTCCTCATTTTTACAAGAGGTTATATGTAAGATCTGCAATTTTCCTTCATTGATTTTTTTTTTCTGGAATTCACCCAAGACGTCATTGAGGCCAAGAATTTTCCTGAGAAGAGTATTTTAACTGCTAACTCAATTTTATTCAGAGATGAAAGGGTTATTCTGAGTCATTACTACTGTAGGCCAAAGCTTGGTGTGATATGAGGGACTCTTACTGGAACTAGAACCCCTATACTTGATCGATTCCCCTCTCAGATTTGATTCATTCTAGTAGTATTCTGTTCTTAAAATACAATCCAAAAGATAAAGTGCAGTCAACCAGATCTAGTCTTGCTCCTGCACTCTCACATTTGCTCTCTCTCAGCAAAGATGATCTGTTACCTTATCTCCACAGTGGTGTTTGCTCAGTTCTTCAAAGCAGTATGTCCCCTACTAACACAGGACTTGCCTATACATGCTCTTCCTTCTGCCAGGAATGCACAGGTTCCTCCAATCCCCTCTCACTTGCTATTTCCAGTTCATACTTTTTCTATCCTTCCTATTATTCACAGAAGCTGCACCAAAAGCGCAGAACAAACTGGATGTCTCTGTTTTCCACTTTCTTAGCTCCTTACCAATGTTCTTTCTTGGCATCTATTACGGGTTCTATTACCTACTGACATGTTAGATAATTGTCTATCTTCCCACTAGACTACAATCTCAGAGAACGGAGATCATGTCTGTGTTGTTTATGATATCAGCTTTGGACTTGGTATATAACAACTGACAAAAGAGGTTTCACACATATTAAATAAGTGACTAGTGGATTAATGAATGTAATACTGATTTTTGGATAGTCCAAAATGCTGTTATTACGCCATCATGTTCTGCTGACTATTTTGAAGGGCTCAGTGCAGTATAATGTTGTATTTTTTTAAACTTCAGTTTGTATTTTATATTCTTACACTAATGCAACAGGACATATTAGGGTGAGACTATTACGATCCAATTGTGAGTGTATTTGGGCCTAAAATCTCCTTGTGATGTTATACACCCAAAGACTTAAATTGGCCATTGGTTTTCCCAATATGTGATTCTGGTCTTGGCCATTCACTCCCTAATTTAGCTTATTTAGATCATTTCATTCTGGAATTAATAATGTTATTTTTTCACGCTGTTAATAGGTGAAAATGCCTGATGAATCACAAAATGCAAAATTAAGAGTTGTTAACTGTAATCTTTATTATCATTATTTTAGGAATGTTTACCCTAGACATACATTTTTTTCTTCCTTTAAGTAATAATTCAAGATATGTGTACAGTCAACTCTGTAGGAACGGTATTTCTATGCGTGGTGAAGACTGGGTAAATATATTTTCAAAATTCTCTGGAGAGTTAGGGTTGCATTTGTAGCAAACAAAAGATTAATTTAAAAGGAGGGAAAGAAACATGTTAGATTGTTGTCACTGTACTGTTACTTTTTATTGGGATTCTATTAGTTATCAATGAGTTATCCCAGCTCTTTTTATAAATGAAACTGATCTGGGTCCTGAAAAACAGCCCCCCAAAACACAAAAAAGTATGCTTTTTCTTTGGAAATTAAGCCACCATAGTTTGGAATATGGCAGGGTCTTTTCTGGGGATAAAAGGAGGACAATACACATATCAGTCTTTCTCTCCAGTGCCTGGAGTTCTTTGAGATGACAGAAAATGAACTCAAGACACTGTATCCAGAATAAGTGATTCAAAAATCAAGTAACTTGTCTTGAAATAGTTCAAGCAGAATACTAAAACCATGCAGCAATTATACTATCAAACAAATAGCACTGACCTTGGAGAAAAGCCTTAATGATGACCAGAAATAATTTCAGCTGCCATCAGCAACATTATGTATTCATGATGTTATATTTATTTGTTCCTTGCATGAAACATACTTACAAATCAACCAGGCACTTAAGTTGCCTTGCCCTCTTGGACATCCCAGTGCACAGCAGCACATTACAACATATCTTTTAGATACACAGACAAGGCTAGTCTGTAAAATAAGATGACAAAATGCTTTTTTTCCTCCTACTCTCTCCCTTCTCCTCATCAACTATGCCCTGCAGAGCCTTCCTTACAATTTCGATGCTCTAGCATAAACATTTCTTAAACTCAGTTAACTCTAGTGGCAAGATTCACGAAATTTTAGAAGAAAGATGAGAAGATTAGAGAGGAAGGGAAAAAAACCCATCTCTTCTCATTTAGCTATAAGGAGACTAATGCCATGCAGGAAAATTAGTTTTATGTGTTGAGTTCTCTCTTCTAATTATAAATGTGAAATTTCAGAATAAAAGAGCACAACAAAATGACAGTATCCATAGAGAGCCAGGCAGGCAGGCAGGGTTCCAAGAGACTGTAGCAAGACATTTCCTTTTTTGAATTCATCCCAGTACAAGGTTTGCCCTACAGTTATTATACAAGCTTAGAGATCTAATTTATCAGATATGCAGACAAAAGAGTAGACTATATTAACCAAACATATGGAGAATTATATGTAAGATTATCATTCATCCATTAACAATGAAAGCTATAACACTTGTGTAGAATGAAATGAACACATTTTTTCCCCCTTTGAACAGATCTGGATTCTAATCCATAACAATAAAAATGCTTGGAGAATGGATTCTCAAAGACAAGAGGATTCACTGGGTGAGCTGCATATTTAATGGCATTATAAATCCACATTTCTATCACAAATCTGTGAGACTGGTCAAACTACTATTTAAATAATATTTTCCTCTTATTCCAAATCTGAATTGCTATTGGGACTTACACAATAAAACTTTAAGATAGTTTCTGGTTAGTGACACAGATTTTTGTTAAAGTCTCAGGAGCCAATCAAGTTATTAAAGATTAACTTAAAAATGAATAGGGATGGATGTTCGGCCTAGTGAGTGCGACTCGTATGTGCTGTGTTTGAATGCCTTGGTTCAACACCCACCTTGCTCTACTGATTTCAGCTTCCTGCTAACACAGATCATAGGAGGCAGAATTCTTGGAGTAAATCGGTTCCAGCTATCCACATGGAATACCTAGATGGTATTCTTGGATTCAGCTTTGGAAAATCCTGGCTTACAATTGATTTAGTCAGTAAATCAGCAGAAGGGAGCCTTCCATCAACTCACTCACTCTCTTACTCTGCCTCTTAACTATAATTAATGACACATATATATATATATATATATATGTGATTATAATCATTCTTATGTTTCAAATTTCACAGAATAAAATCCTTCCTTTTTTTAAAAAAATTAGCTATTAAAATACAAGAGCCCCTGAGAAAGCCCACACACACATAATGAGTTTCACAACAAACTCAGTTCAGAAATCGGTTACACAACTAAAGCAGAACTGATTTCTCTCCTTCCCCCATTCAATTATATTCCTCACTACCCAGTAATTTTGGGACTGTTTTACTCCATTTCTGTCCAAATTTCACATCTTCATACCTGGATTTAGGCTGTTCATTCATTTGTTGTTTAAGTGCACAAACACATGGAGGGACCACGCTTCCTAAAAATAGGTTCACTTTGAAACAAAACTGAGGCTTTGTATAGAACTTAAGCATCTGTTAAGGACCCAAGGGGTAAAAGGGAAAAGGAGAAATGGAAATAGAATTAATGCAAAGTAAAAGCTACTGAGCACAAAGACATTTTTCACTATTTAAAATATTACTTCAAGGTTGCTTTAAATTCTAAAAAAACCAAAAAATATAAAAAATATGCCAGTTTCTATATTTTAATGCTCTAACCTCTAGTTGTGTTCAGGGATGTTCCTAAATTAGATTTTGAAGAAACTCCTGAGAAGTAGGCCCTGATTTTTCCACCTCTTAATTTCACTTCCTTTATGTAAACACTAGGAACATTTTTATTTTAGGGATGACTGGAGAATAAAGAAAACAGCAACAATGAGGAAAGTGTTGTTACAGGAACAGAACACTGCAAAAAGAAATGAACTCCAAGTTTATAAATTGGATTGTTACGTTGGCAAATTCTCCTTTCATAACAATGAAAGTAAATCAGAATTTACTAAGACTCAACAAAATTTTACCACTTTTGTATGATGAAATTGGCAAGCATAAAGCATCTCAGTGGACATTGCTAAATTAAATAACATACACAAAAATAAAATATTTTGTAATAATTACATAAATAGGTACACAGACACAATAAAATGAAAAAAATATCTAACAACTCAGCTATAAATTCTTTAAGGGAAAGGTATACAAAACATAAAACTTAAGCTACCAACTACAGAGTAAATAGGTTCCATTTTTGCTGTTGAGATTTCAGAACTGATTCAATTTTCCTTTAGCCTTTATTATTTCATAGGAATAGCAAAACTATTTCTTTGCATTTAATGGAACAGGTTAAGAGCAACATACACACAAATAGGAGTCCTTTGAATATCTAAATTGGGCTGTGCTATTATTCCTGTCTGTTCTAACTCCAAGTCAACCTATGTGAAAACATGAGTCATCTTTTATTCATCCAATAGTGACAAAGCACTAGCTGTCTTTTGATTAAAGAACTGTTGTAAATCATAATGATAAAACTTGACTTTCCATACTACAGCACAGGTCAGCCACAGCAAAGGATAGCATATTAGCTTGTAGCAAAGCAAAAACAAAAACAAAATAGTTTCATGAAAGTCAGAAATTCTTACATGGGAGAGAAAAAGCAGATAGATATTTAAAACTATTATTCAAGTAATTTTCTGCGATTGTTCAGATTTAAACTCTAAAATACCATAAAAAGCTTTGAGTAACAAATTTAATTTTAGTAAGTCTTTCAGAAGTTCAGAATAGGTGAATCTGGATAGTTGTTCAATCTAAATTTTTTCTGCCCAGTAATGTGATATAATGCTTAAGGCCAAAGGCACTATGTTAATGATGGCTGGGATTAAATATTGGATTTACCAGTTTTTAATACCAAAGTTATCCATTTCTCTAAGCCTCATCTATAATATACTGACAACAATAATACTTGAGGCAGAGGCTTCTATAGGAAATAAGCAGTATGATTCATAAGAAGTGGAACATATTAGGGCATCAATAAAGCTTAAACAGAAGTTTACTGGGAGAGTAAGATGGTAGAATATGGTAAGGACACGTTAAAATGGATGGAGAAAGAATAGGGAGAAGACTCAGAGAGAATGATACCAGGAAATAGGAGTGGATAGCCTGACAGCAGAGGGCTAGCTCAAGACCCATGGACATGGGAAAGCAGAAGGGCTGAGCAGAGCTGTAGTGAACAGATAACCCCAGCAGCAATTAGAGCTCCACAACTGACCAAGTGGCAAGAGAATTCACCAGAAACTCAGGTGGTGAACTAAGTTTCAAACTGTGGGTTCCTCTGCTTTTTAATTCAATCACAAGTACAAACAGAACGGCAAAGCTATTTTGGAAGGTTTAGGGAATGAGATGAATTTCACAGCATAGATCCCCACATCAGGCACCTTTTTGAGTTTGTGGCAAAACCCCTGAGGCTACAATAGTAAGATGAGCATGTAATAAGTCTGGAGAGAACTGACTTCCAGCTCAATACATTGCACTGGTTTCACTGTAAAAGTAACACAGACTTCACTTCTCTTGGGTTCTATCCAAAATAGGTCTGGTTTGCCATTAGATTTAACATCCAACTGATTACAGTAAGAAGAGAAAAGGAAAAAATCCATGCAAGAGGCACCACTGACAACTCTGTGATCCAGATCGAAGTCACAACTAGTTTCTTCCGAATTCCAAGTACCACAGGAATCATGGGTAGGAGAAAGTCTGAGCAGAAAATGGTGGCACAACACATGACTCTTGGAGGTGGAGAATGATGACCCAAGATCCCCAGATGAAGAGGATATGGCAATAGTTTGGACTTGAACCCAGGACAAAAACTCACTGAAGGCAGTGGCATGAATGACACAAATGGAGAGCTGGGCACTGAATGAGATCATTAATGTCAGCCTTTAGAGAGGTGGATGAAACAGCTTAAAAATTAGCTGCAAATAGAATAATCAACTAATCTGAGTAGCAACAGCCAAAAAAGGAGCAAAAGACTATTTCAGTTTCACAATTAACTGATGAAGGTCTCAAGGAAAAGCCAGTTAAATAATTTTTAAAAAATCATTATAAAGCTCCTTAAACAGTAAGAAGCATAAAAGGAGTTCAAGGAAAATGTAACAGGAAATTGCATCAATAAAAAATCAAACTGAATTACTCAAAATGAAGAATGCAGCAAATTGAAAATTCAATGCAAAATCTCAACAATAGAATGAGTGAAGCAGAAGAATTTAAGAACCTGAAGATTCCAAATATGAAAATGCTAAAACAGAGCTGAAAGAGAAATTTGGAAAAGCTAAGACCACTAAGCAAGAATCAATACCATTGAAAGGCCAAATAAAAGATTATGAGTGTACCTGAAGAGGATTTGAGTTGAAAGATGTATTCAATGAACTAATAAATTCGAATTTTCCTAAAATGAACAGAGATCACCAAACAGATTTGACCAGCAGTGATACTTCCCACCATACATCCTAATCAAACTCTTTGTAGTCAAACACAAAGAAAAAATAAATATGCACATGAGGAAAGTCAATTAACTTACAAACTCCAATCAGACTGAGAGCCTTAGAGCTCACCCCTCAGAGGAAACCCTATAAAGCCAGAAGAGAATGGAATGACATACTCCAGATCCTAAAGGAAAAAAAAAAGTCAGGCAATTACTGGGAATGCTATTGGTTTCCTTTATAGTTGAAAATGAAATAAAAATTTCCCAAATTAAACAAAAAATTGAAAGACTTCCCCTCTATTGGGCCTTCTCTACAAATGTTGCTTAAAGATATGTTACAATACAAACAAACAAAATTCTAGAATAGACAGAAAACAGCAAGGAAAGCTTAGAATCAGACAGGAAATGTTCAGCGTGGATTCACTCATACCTTACTAGGTGGGACACAAAGATTAGTTACTCCTCACTGGGGTATTGAAGATTTCTCTGCACACCCCTCCTTAAAACAGTTCTGCACCTAAACTGTTGCCACATGTCTTGTTAGAGTTATAAACCAGTTTAGACTATCTGAAAAACAGCCAGGTTCAGCAAAATCATGCTTCAACGCTATAAACTGCTAAATACTATAATGAAAATAGACACAAGACAGCTGAATAGTAATCTATAGCCATTTTAAGGTGTATAGAACCCGGTTGTATATAAACTAAAATTGAAATGTCAATGAAGAAGTCACAGGATGTGGTTAAGAACTTGCATTTGTTTTAACATACCGGTTACTCAATAGCATGTCAATTAATTCCATAACGTTATAAATTGTTGCTGATGTTATGTTGGGGCTTTTAATTGATCAGGATGATATTCTGCTGGCTCTACCTTCAGACCAGAGATGGTCTCCCCAAGAAACCGTTGAACTTATCTGGACAATAAGATACTGGACGCTATGCTTGGTATATGCTTGCAATGAAAGAATATCAACTGAATTTGAACTGTGGTAATGCAGCAAGGTGGAGCAATCCACCATGGGGGGAGGGTTTGGAGAGGGCTGGGGGAGAATCCCAGTGCCTATAAAACTGTGTCACATAATGCAATGTAATTAATAGAAAAAAAAGAGAAAAATATTTAGCTTGGGGAAATAAAAGATGCTACAATAGAGAAAAGAATACCTACCAAATCTAAAGGTAAACGTGAAGAACATTCCAATAAAACCACAAAAGAAACTTGAACAATGAGAAACCCTGTGCTAAAATGACAGCCTATGAATACCAACTCTGAATATAAAAGGCTTATACTTATCAATCAAAAACAGAAAGGCAGACTGGATCAAAATACAGGATCTATCTCTGTATTGCCTTCAGTAAATGCATCTCATCTACAAAGGTGCACAGAAACAAAGTACCTTTGGATGGAATGGAATAATCCAGGCTAATTGAAAGGCAAAACAAGCTAGGGGAGCCATTCTACTATCAGACAACACAGACATTGATGTGAAAAACATTAAGAAATGAAGAGGGACAAAACATTATGATCCAAACAGCAACATGAGATCATGATGATAAAGGTATTTTGCACCAAATACCAGGGCACCTACCTATGTAAAAACGAATATTAATGGATTTAAAGGGAGAAATAGACTTCAATGCAATAATTATAAGGCAATTAATGCCCTATTATTGGACATAAAATGAGAGAAAACTCAAAAAGGAAAACACAGACTCAGACTCTAGAGCAGATGGAGTTAATTGATGTCTACAGAAACTCATCTGCAGACACAGAATATACTTTTTTGTTTCATCTGTACATAAACATTCTTCTGGATTGGTCACATCATAAAGTAAGACTCAGCAAATAATACCATGCATCTTCTCAAACCACCATCAATTAACCCCAGAGAGCAACAAATCAAAATACCCCAGCAGATATGCAAATACTCGGAAACTGAATAATATGCTGCTAAGTTAACAATGAGTTGCAGAAGATGTCAGAGGAAAAGAAAATACTGCTTAAAATGTATGAAGGGACCAACACAGCACATCAGAACTCATTGAATATATTAAAGGCAGTGTTAGGGAAAAGTTCATTTCAATTAGTACCTAGTTCAAGAAATTAGAAATGCACCAGGAAATGAGATAACTATGCACCTGAAAAAGCTAAAAAAAAAAAAAAAAAAAAAAAAAAAAAAAAGAAAGAATTGAAATAACAGAAATAAAAGCAAAAAAATCACAAGATATGAAACAGAAAAAATAGAGGACAAAAGAAAAATACATGAGATCAATGAATCAAAAAGGTGGTTCTTTGGGAAAATTTACAAAATAAATTTCCCACTAGCCCAACTAATCAAAAAAAAAAAAAAGAATGAAAGAATGAATAGAATCAGAGATGGAAGAGGAATGTAATAACAGATACCCCAAACAGAATAATCAGCAAGTATTATAAGCAGCTATATTTCAATGGTGGAAGACCTAAAAGAAGCAGATAGATTTCTAGACACATGAAATTTACCAAAATTGAATTATTAGATAAATAAATCTCTAAATAGATCCATAATAGACACTGAATCAATAATTAAATCCTTCTCAACAAAGGAAAGTCCAGGACCAGATGGCTTCACTGTTGAATTTTATCAGATGTTTCAAGAAATCTGCACTATCCTTCACAAGCTATTCAAAAATTTGAAGGGAGGAAATTATTCCAAAATCTTTCTATGAAGCCAGCATCAGCTGAATAACAAAGCCAGACTGAGACACAACAAAGAAAGCTACACACTGATATCCCTGATGAACATAGACACAAAAATCCTCAACAAAATGCTAGCCAAAAGAATCTAAAAATACATCAGACCAATCATTCACCAGAAGTAGGTGAGATTTATTCCTGGCATGCAGGAAAGGCTTAGCATATACAAATCTGTGAATGTGATACATCATATCAACAAACAGAATAATAAAAACCATATGATCATATCAATAGATTCAAAGAAGGCATTTGAGAAAATCTAACACTATTTCATGCTAAAAACCCGAGCAAGGTAGGCATAGAAGAAATATTCTGCAACACAATCAAAGCAATACCAGCATCTTGTTAAACCAGGAAAGACTGGAGCCTTTCCTACTAAAGAGTGGAATTAGACAAGGATGTCTACTTTGACCAGTCCTAGTAAACATAGCACTGGAAGTCCTCGCTATTGCTATCAGAAAAGAAAGAGAAATTAAAAGGAACTCAAATAAGAAAGAAACAATTAAAACTATCCCTGTTCACATGATTCTATACATAGAAGTACTCTTTACTTCCAAAGACTCAATGAAATCAACTATTTAAACTCATAAGAGGGCTTGGCAGGTAGCATTATATACAATCACTGAACATAACTTGATGCTGTCTTATACACAAATAATTTCATGGACAACAAGGAACTTGTAAGTACAGTCTCCTTTAAAATAGCAGAGAAGAATTTTAAATGAGCTTTAAAATAAGCCTATCAAAGATGTGTAAGACCTTTATGATGAAAATTACAAAACACTAAAAAGAAGGAAAAGGAAAGGAAAAAGGAAAAGGGGAAAAGGGAAAAGGGAAAAGGAAAGAAGGAATAGAACACCTTAAATGATGGGGAAATTTACATTGTTCCTGGATCAGCCGGATCAACATCATCAAAATGTCATATTCCAGAATGTAATATACAGATTCAAGTCAATCCAAATCAATCCCAATATTCTTCTCAGAGATGATAGAAAAATTTATCTAGAAACAAAAGAGATCATGAATAGCAAAGCTATCCTGAAAAATAAAAATGAAGCTGGAGAAATCACAATTCCAGACCTCAAGACATATTAGAGGTGGTAACCAAAACAGGCCGGCACTGGTACAGAAACAGAGAAGACGATTAATGGAACAGAGTAGAAACTCCAAAAGGGAGCCCATACACGTACAGCCAACTAATCTTTGACAAAACAAACAAACAAACAAAAAACAGCTGAAAATAATCCAGTGAAAAAGCCTGGTTTCCTCAACAAATGCTCTTGGTAAGAAACAAAATCTCCACCTCTCACATTATATAAAAATCTGCTCTAAATGGATCAAGGACGTGAATCTGCACTCAAATCACCAAAGTATTAGAGAAAACATAGGAAGCACTCTCCAAGATATAGGGATTGGGAGAGACTTCTTAGAAAAGTCACATAAAACACAGTCAAAGCCAGAATAAACAAATTGGACTACATTAAACTGAAAAGCTTCTGTACAGCAAAGGAAATGATCAAGAAAGTGAAGAAGCAACAAACAGAATGGGAGAAACTCTGTACATTATACAACCAGTATGAGACTAATATCCAGGAATTACAAAGAGCTTCATAAACTCAAGAGCAAAACAATCCTGTGACAAAATGAGTGAAGAAAATGAACATTTTTCAAAAGAACAAATTCAAATGTTCAATAGACATACGAAAAGCAGCTAGTGAAAAAAAATTAGATCTAAGACAGCTACAAATTAATCATATGTCCCAGCTCTCCCATTCCTAGAAATATATCATAAGGAAGTAAAATCTGCATATAGGAAAGTAATCTGCAATCCTATATTTATAATAGTACAATCTACAATCTTGATGAGATGGGAACAACCCAGAAGCCCATCAAGAGAAGAGTGGAAAGAAGTTGTGTTACAGCTACTCTATGGAATGCTACTCAGCCATTAAAATGAAAGTTCTACCATTTGCAACAAAATGGTCCCAAATAGAGACCATTATGCTCAGTGAAAAACAGCCAGTCACCAAAGAATAGATACTACATATTCTCTCTGATAGAAGGCAACATTCATGGAAAATACAAAATGAACAGACATGTAGGTAAACATGTATATACATATATTCTCATAGATGAACTGTAGAATGGAGATTAGCATACCAGGAAGTGAAGATACTTTGCATTATACCTCTCTACTCCTGAATAAAAGGAAGCCTCAATGAAATTGTTAATTTTATCTTGACAATATGATACCAGATTTTCTATTATTGCCCATACTTACAGTGCTGTGATAAGCTTTAATAACAAAATGTTGGACTTGCATCTGTTGCTGAAGGACTATGCTATTGTAATAATATGGGAGAAAATGGTGGTAATGGGAAAATGAGGAGGTGTGAAAGGCAAGGAGGAAAGAGAATCCCTATACCTACAAAACTGTATTATGGAAAATAATTTGTAAAAGTACAATAAAAGAGAGACAAGTGCCACAATATAAATGGATCTAAGTAAGTTTATCTGGAGTTTTTAAATGTAAAATTACTAATAGTAGCTAAACACTGTTTTTCCCCCAAGAAATGCAAACTGATATTGGTGTAGACATACATATACATGTAAATATCCATTCTATTCCCTGCCCTCAGTGAAGCTCAAGTCATTTGAAGTCAGTCATACTGTCTTCTGAAGACTCCAGTCTTCCCGACCACTATGACTGATAATAGGCGTTACTCCCTTACTTAAGAGACATGATAAACTTTTACCAATCCAACTTGGATTACTTAAATCCACACAGAATCCATGCAGTTGATAAGAAAAATAAAAGAAACAAAGCATTTAATGTAGCCTAAGTACTTTATTCACTTTCAGTCCTGCCACAACCTTCAGGTTAGACTCTGAATGGTTCCTGCTGATCAGCAAACCTGGGAGAAAGGAAATAAAGTGTTCACAGCCAGCTGGCATTACAAGTATAGAGCACACACAAGATGCAGAAAAATAAGACATACCTTCAACAGAGAAGCAAATCACACAGTCAAAACAACTGTATACAATTTTACTGATAAAAAGTTCCTGCCGCCATCGTTTTCCATGAAAAATATCTCTCAGGAGTCTTTTAGCTGTATGGCATGGAGGTAAAGGCCATGATTTGGCCTGGAAACCTTCCTGAAATTCAGGCATACTATGTGGCCTTAAGGGTTCACTATCTTGATTTGATGATCCACTGTCTTGATTTGCTCAGAAATTCAGTAGAAAATCATGACTCAATTTTAGGATTACTGTTGACAACTAACACAGATAAAGAACGCAGAGCTTGGTATTAGCATGTTTTTAGAGTGTGAGAATTATGATTATTTTACCATTCTTTCTGTTCTTCAACACTCAAGGGCAGAGGCATGAATTCATATAATTTATAAACAGAAGGAAACAATGAGATTTAAATCCATGCTCAATGTGTTATCCCTTTCCCCATTAGCGTGGCTGATTTCAAAAAACCCAAAAGCAACAATTGCTGGTAAAATGTGGAGAAAGGGGAGCTGCTAGCCACTATTGGTGGGATTGTAGATTAGTACAGCCATTGCAGAAGGCAGTGAGATTTCTCTAAAAAACTAAAATAGAGCTGCCAATATTGTCTAGCAGTCCCCCACTGGATTTACCAACAAAGGATATTAAATGACCAGGTCAAAGAGATGCCTTTCCTACCATGTTTGTTCACAATGGTCACGAGATGGAACAAACCAAGTGTACATTACTAGATGAATGGATAAAAAAATTGTGGTATATACCACAATGAAACATTAATCAGAAATGAAAATCAAGGAAATTCTTGTAGAGATGGGTAGAAATGGAGGGCAAAACATTAAGTGAAATCAGCTAAACACAGAAAGACGAATGACACATATGCTCCTTCAAATATAAAAGCTCATAAACAAACTGCATTTCAGTACACAATGAGGAGTACTAGAGACAGGAATGGCTAGGCACATAGGTAATATGTTCCAATGGAGTTAATGGGCACCTAATCAGAGTTAGACAAAAGCAGTACAGAGGAACAACAGGATGGCATTATATAGTTCACAATGATCCATGAAATATTTTGAGAAAGTCAAAGAAAGGTATTCCAAAACTCCACTTGTATGATTATATAAAGGGGGAATGTTTACTAGCCTAATGTTATTAATACATATTCTATGGATATACCAAAATATTTTACAGCAACAATTATTATTGAAATGGTTACCGGGTCTTTCAATATTTTAACAAGGTTAGCATCAACTCATTCTTTCCACGAAGACTCAGCTCTTTATGCAATTCATTTCTGATCTTAATTATCAGCAATAATAAAGCTTCTTAGGAAAGAGACAATCCTGAAGTATCCTGGGGTACCCCTAAACATTGACAAAAGGAGTTAGGAGAGTGACATTTTTATAGGAGATCTTTTGAGATGCTTCAGATGATGTCATTTCTCAATTTTGTGGCAAGAATACATTTCTTATTATATTCCTATGACTCAAAACAATGGAAGTATAGAGGGTAATGTTTACCTGAATCATTGGAACAGGTCTTAAGACTTTTTTTACTTACTCTCTCTTGAGATATAATTCATAAGGATAAATGCATGGATAATGAATTTATGTTTATATAACATTTAAACAAATATATCTTTAGAAACCCTGTCTGAAGGACACTATAGGCTGATAATACTTACTAGGAATTGGATGATATCATAAAGTAATTCTATGAAACCTCAGAGAATTATTAGCCTTTTCTATTTTCTATTTACTACTGATACAGCCATTGGAAAATTTACAAAATATCATTAATAAACCATGTCCAAGAAACATTATTTTTCCACATTTGCATATTTATGTTCAGATATATAATTAATAGTAAACTTGTAAAGTTGAGATTTATTTATAATAATTATAACACATTTCAAGGTTGTTATTTAAGCACTTTCAATATTACTGTATATGATAACATAATTCCTGGTAAGGGAAAACTTGTTTAAATATTTTAGCTTAGGGTTTCTCTATTTGCAACACCTATTTTTAAAAAGATGCACTAATTTATTTGAAAGTTTGAATTACATAGAGGGAGGGAGGGAGCAATAAACAGAGATCTCCCACCCATTGTTTCACTACTAAGATGGCTGAAACCAACAGGGCTGGGACTGAAGCCAGGGACCATGAGTGCATCCAATCTTCCTCAAAGGTTACAGAGGTCTAAGTACTTGTGCCACCTTCTGCTGCTTTTTCCAAGGCACTAGCAGAGAACCAGTTTGGAAATGGAGCACTCAGGACATGAACAATTACCCAGATGGGATGGCAACATTACAGCAGCAGCTTTACAAGCAATACCACAAGAGAACAATTTCTGCACCACTCTTGACATTTAGGGTCAGAGTTTTATTTGTTGTGTGGATTGTCTTCTTCCTTGGCCTCTATGCAGGAGAACAAAAAAAAAAAAAATAGTAGCCTGATGCTCCTTGTATTATGCCTCTTGACATTGTTATATGCCTCCTGGTGATAAAATTTCCCCTTTTGAGAACTACCTGCTTAATTCATTGAATTTTCTTAATAATCCCAAGAGGCAATGTATTACTGTCTCATTTTTGAAGTGAAATGACAGAAGCTTAAGCAGTTTAGTAATTTTCCCAATGTCATATTGATAGAAAACGAGAATTGACTACAGCTCCAAATAATTTAATCATGGCATGACTCTAACTCACTCAAAGATCTGGGTGAATACATCAGTCCTACGTATCCATGGATGTCTAAGCAAACATATATTGCCCTGAAAAGTTTTCACTTTCATAGGCAATTGACCCATCACTTCGAATTTTGCTATAGTGCATGAAAGTTTTAGTTACTTAAAATATCAAATGTTTGTTTCTGACTCCTATTACAATGTAATTGTGTGGTGGGATGGGCTATTTCAAAAATGCAAGTCAACAATTCAGACATACTAGGCTCTGGCAGAGGAATAGTGGAGTCGTGGGATGGTTCCTGAAGCATTCACCCTGGAGTGAAAGATTCCTTCAGTACAGTTAACACAGTTGAAGCAAATCAGGTGGCCAAGCATGAGCTCACTATACAAGGCAGTGTGCCCTTCCCTCAGGGAGGGCTCAAGTAGAAAGTGGCCAACAAAGAAAGGCAATAAATAATTTTTTAAAGTAATTACATTTTCATGCAATTTCATTGAAATGTGATAAGAAGTAATGACACAAAAACAATTTACTTTTTATTCAAAATGCCTTTAACTCTGTTTTCTGGAAATACTCCTCTCAGAAAATAATCATGACATGACAGCCAAGTATCAGACAGAATGGTACAAAATCAGGATCTCAGAACCGCTAAGCAGTAACACATTTCAGAGGTGTCACATAACAAATGCAGTCTCCTGATTCTTTCCCGTTACCTTTTCTTTGAGAGACAGAACAGCTAGTTTCCTGCCCTTCTTTATAAAACTATTCTAAATAAGAGCTTTTTTGACCCAATTTCCAAGTTATTCTTAGGAAGAAGTAGATACATTTCTAGATGTAAAAATAATGCTTGCACTTGATATTTGGTGAGAAGACACTTCCTCCGCCACGGGAAAATCCGTCACATGAGCATTGCATGCTTTCACTACATGAATCGTTTGGTCCCCATTCCACCTTCCTCCTGTCATTTTCTCCCACACTCTCCTCATCGTAGATGTGTGAACAGACACACACACATACTAATATACCGCACAATCTTAAACTTCTGATTAAAAATCATATTAAGAACTTTTTAAAATGTTCATATGTTGGGCAATTAGTGGGGTTACATAGGAAATATGTTCACTATTATCACTAAAGTAGATAATGTACTTTAAAAGCTTGTGGCAGAACAGAATTAATCAGTAAACTTATTTTGGCAATGAGGTGTCCTTTCAAAAAGATCATGGAAATGCCTATTCTAAAAAGTGAACAGATTGGAAACATTTTGAGTAAAAATAAACTTATCTTTAAATTCCAATCTCTTTGAGTTATTGAAATCTCATACTGGAGAAAAAAATAACAATGAATGAATAAAGATAAAAGAGAAACAGGAGAAAAGGACAAGAGAGAACTAATAGATTGAAGGCAGATTCAAACACCACATTTCTGTTCCTGAGGTGTAATCTGCATACTCTTGAATTCTTACTAGACTTAGTGACATTCCTAATCAATAGAATGGCATGGACAGATGAGCTTGGGAAGTCTTCTGGGGGTGGGTGGAAAGAGTTCGTAAAGGGAACACTTAGCATTGGGGATGAAATCACATTCTTCCAAAAATACATTAAACTCTCATTCAAGTCCCAGGAATGTAAATGTAACTTTATTTAGGATCTCTGCAACTATAATCAAGGTAAGATGAAGTTGGATTATGTTGGATTATGGATAAACCTAAATTCAATAAACTCATGGAAAGAAAGTTTTGAAGACACATGCAGAAGGCGGAAGGATCAAGGAAGATAATGGCAAAAACAGGAATGTTGCAATGGAATGCCATTGACTGCCAGTAGTTAGGAAGAGACAAGGAAGTGTGCTTCCTTCCCTACAGCCTTCAGAGAGGGCATTACTTATCAAGCCATAACTTCAAACTTAAAGAAAGCAGTAAGGTGAGAGGATATTTATTATTTTGAGTCATCTAATTTATGGCAATTTGTTGCTACAGCCTTAGAAAAAAACATTCATTAAGTCCTGGGATGTCCTCCTCCAAGAGCCCATGTTGAATCACAAGGCTCAGAAGGGGTCTACTTGTAGTCAAGAGGCCTACAAGAGCTCTCAGTTGACATCCAGCATCAACTACCAGACCAATTAACTGAAGCATGAATTGTAGGAGGAAAGGTTATCTTGGCACCTATCATAGTGTGGCTATGCGATGATGTTCCAGCTTCTAGAATCCCTAGCTCATAAAATAAAAAAATGAAGCAAAAGTGCTGTTTTCAACTACCAATATTTGGGAAAATTTGTTAAACATTCATATATAAGTGGAAGAAAATCCTGAAGCTATGATTCAAAGGATATCATAATATCAATCCAAAATATTAGTGCAGGCTTTTGGACTAACAGAAGACCATAACTGGACTTCCAGAAGTCGTCCAGGGAAGTCTTAAAGAACAATGAGGAAAATGTTATTCGATAGCAATGAAAAAGAAATAATTATGTGGTCACAAAACAATCTTGGCAACATGGCTCACCTTCCATAGCATGGAAATAAAATCTGCTTCATTAACGCCTAGATTTTCTGGGGAAGCTTCAAGCCATAATGTATAAGTATCATCTAGTGTGAAAAATTTTTTCTCAAATTTCTTACCAGAAAAATCATGAATAGAATAAATGATATTAGGGCAGACCTTGGAACACATGTCCCTGGACCCCATATGGGTTCCATTTCATGTCCTGGCTGCCCCACTTTCAATCTAGTTCCCTGCTTGTGTCTTGGGAAAGCAATAGAGGATGGCTCAAGGTCTTGGGATCCTGCACTCATGTGGGAGGCCCAGAGGAAGCTCCTGGCTCCTGTTTATATCAGCTGTTGTGGACAGCTGGGGAGTGAACCAGCAGAAGAAAGATCTTTGTCTCTGTCTCTCCTCTGTGTAAATCTGACTTTCCAATAAAATAAATAAATCTGTTAAGGTTTTTTTTTTTTTTACTGAACAGTCAGATATGCAGACAGAAAGAGACAGAGAGGAAGATCTTTCATCTGATGATTCACTCCCCAAGCAACCATAACAGCTGGAGCTGAGCTGACCACAAGCCAGAAGCCCAGAATCTCTTCTAGGTCTCCCACATGGGTGCATGGTCCCAAATTTGTGCTGTCCTCGACTGCTTTCCCAGGCCACAACAGGGACCTGGATGGGAAGTGGAACTGACAGGATTAGAACCACCACCCATATGGGATTCTGGCGTGTGTAAGACGAGGCATTTAGCTGCTAGGTTACTGTGCCAAACCTCCTTAAAACTGTTCTGCACCTAAACTGTTGACATATGTCTTGTTAGAGTATAAGCCAGTCTAGACTTGCCCCTCAAAAAAAGTCATGTTCAGCAAAATTATGCTTCAACGCTATAAACTGCTAAATACTATAATGAAAATAGACACAAGACAGCTGAATAGTAATCTATAGCCATTTTAAGGTGTACAGAACCCGGTTGTATATAAACTAAAATTGAAATGTCAATGAAGAAGTCACAGGATGTGGTTAAGAACCTGCATTTTTCTTTTTTAAAACATATTGGTAACTCAATACTATGTCCACTAATTCCATAACGTTATAAATTGTTGCTGATGTTATGTTGGGGCTTTTAATTGATCGGGATGATACTCTGCTGGCTCTACCTTCAGACCAGAGATGGTCTCCCCAAGAAACCGTTGAACTTATCTGGACAATAAGATACTGGACGCTATGCTTGGTATATGCTTGCAATGAAAGAATATCAACTGAATTTGAACTGTGGCAATGCAGCAAGGTGGAGGAATCCACCATGGGGGGAGGATTTGGGGAGGGGTGGGGGAGAATCCCAGTGCCTATAAAACTGTGTCACATAATGCAATGTAATTAATTTAAAAAATAAAATTAAATTGAAAACATAAATGATGTTTCACATCACTAGTTTGGAAATATACAAATAGGGTAAAGGAAAGTAGAAAAAAGGGGTAGAAGAATGTAATAAATTAGGTCAGCTAACAAGTCTTTAGCACTGGGCTAAATTAAAATTGGGTTGAAATCCAACTTTCTTACACTTGAATATGGACTAGTGTTACATATCAGTGAACAACTGTCACAGAGGAAAAAAGTAAAAGGAATGAGGAAAAACTGGTTTAAAAAGAGGAAACTGGGATTAAGCCACTACCAGCACTGCTAACATCCGAAATGGATGACTGAGTTCTAGCTACTCACCTTCCAATCCCGCTCCCTATCAATGAACCTGGGAAAGAACCAGATGATGGCCCAAATACTCACACCCCTGAACCCTGGTAGAAGACCAGATGAAGCTCTTGGCTCTGATCTGGGCCAATTCTAACCTTTGCAGCCATCTGGGGAGTGAATCAGCAAATGAAAGATCTCTCTGTCCGTCTCTCTTTAGCTCTCCCTTTCAAATATAAATATAAATATAAATATAAATATATAAATATATATATATAAAACTTTTAATAATGGATGTTTTAGGGTAGAAAAAAATGTCAACGCAACCCCATCTTAATTCCTGACATCACCTGTTGAAAGTTATTCAAATGTCAATTTTCTCTCTCTCCACAGATATAGCTAACTAGCTAGCTATAGATATCTCCATATATAGAAAGAGAGCCAGAGAGAGAGGATGGGTGTGGGGCAATATATAGTCACTAACAAAAACCTACTCTTATTTTTCCTTGATGTTTGAACAAGAGACAACAGTCTGTTTTATTCTGGATGACAATCTAGTTGAGCTGTATTTTTGAGAACTGTCATTTTTATTTCTAACATGATATCTCTCTAAAGGATTTTCAAATTTAAAACCTCTTGCCTTAGGCATTAAACTTTTACCTCACCGAATATGTGGCTTCACTTTATCATTTCAAATAGAAAGCACTCATGCTACACAAGTTGTTTGACTTAGTTAAGACATAATCTACTTACACATTTTTCAATAGCCAATTTTTCAATTGTACAAATCAAGTGGTTCAGAAGCATACTCATCATTTTATAAACATTTGAAAAATGTCGAGATAATGTAAAGCATATCCAAATTAACAAATTCTAAAGGAAGTTTAATACCTTAATATTTATTAAATTTTGAGCTTCCAGAAAATGAAAATAGAAATATCAGCGATGTTTCTCAATATCAATGAGAAGAAAATATTTCATTTATAAAAGAGAAACAAAATTATTCCTGTCTGAGAATCCTCAAAATATCCCTTTAGGAATTTGCCACTGAGGACAAGATAATTTTAACATTTTTCAGTTAATACTGTACCCAGAAATGTGTTTCTATTAACATGTTTCTCCAGGCTTTTCTCAACAAATGAGACCTTAATTCCACAGCTGAACTCAGCAACAGTAATAAAACAAAGAAAATGTGTCCAACCACAAAGTTTCTAATTAAAAAAAAAAATTCTTAGACTATAAACCCTTCAAGGAAAACACTTGGCTTTTTGAAGTTCTATATAAAGGAATAAGTCCCAGTTTAGCACAGTAGCCTAGTGACTAAATCCTCACCTTGTATCCACTAGGATGCCATATGTCCCAACTGCTCCACTTCCCATCCAACTCCCTGCTTGTGACCTGGGAAAATAGTAGAGTATGGACCCTTCCCCCATGTGGGAGACCTGGAACAAGCGCCTGGCTCCTGACTTTGGATCAGTTCAGTTCCCAGCAGAGTGGCCACTTTGGGAATGAATCAATGGGTGGAAGATCTTTCAGTCTCTCCTCTCTGTAAATCTGCCTTTCCAATAAACACAAATATTTGGGAGAAAAATGAATATGTCAATGACATCCTACAGAAATTTCATCATTTGTTTTGGGAAATCTGAGGGAAGGGTCTTAATCATATCAAAAAACAGAGGTGGCATTGTGACACAGCAGGTTGAACCACTGCTTCCAATACTGGCATCCAATATAGGCAATGGTTGGGGTCCTGGCTGTTACACTTCCGACATTGGTCCCTGCTTCTGTATTTCAGGGAGAACAGAAGGATATGGCTCGAGTACTTGTGCCTGTGCTACCCATGTGGGAAACCCAGATTCAGTTTCATCTCCTGACTTTAACCTGGCCAAAATACAGCCCTGGCAATCTTTTAGGGAACACTTTGCTTTTCAAATAACAGGTAAATCTTAAAATTAGAGGAATTGTCAGTCTTTTCAAAGTTGTTGAACTACCTCATCTTTAAACAAGAGAACAAAAATGTGACTGTTAATTTTTTATTGGAATATGCAATACAGAAGCATTAGCACTTATTTATAGAGTTAATATTTGTATATACAATCCTGACAAATAAGAGGCTAACATTACTGTGGGAGTCATCTGAATGCATTTCTCTTTCCTTTCTCACATGGCCTGCAGTGTGAAATGTGTATTGCCGGTAACTGATACAGACCTAAAATAGAGCCCCACTTGCAAGAATATTGAAGAACAAGTGCTTCATGCTTGTTAAACAGTAAAATATCCCAAAAGGCTTGGAAGAAATCAAGACCACCAGTACTATTAAAAAAAATTACCAGGAGCAGCGATGATATTAAAGCTGAGTTGTGGGATGGAAGTTTAGCAGAGATTGTCAAGTACAGCTTCACAGGGCTGTTTAACGCTTAGGCAGCTGACTGTTATTACCATCTCAAGGGCCAGATCTAAGTAAAACTCTCCCAAGTCTTCACTTCACAATGCACTAAAAAGGAATAGAACATCTAGGCAAAGAGATTTCACATCCATTCCATTTGTAAAAAAGCAAGGCAAAGAAAAAAAAAAAAAAAAGACTTGTAAATAGCACTTACTCCACAGCAAGGAGTGATTTGCCACTGCTGGAGGGAGTGGGGAGGCTGGTTCCATCTAACAGTTTTATGAGCACTGTGGGTGCTAAAGAGGGACAGATTCAACCCGGGAAAAAAAAAACACAAATATTTAGGAGCTATCAGGGAAAAACAGTTGCACCACCATCAAACCCAGTCATACCCTTAGGAGCGCATACTCCAACCAATGAGCAAATGAGAGCTCAATAGCCAAAGCTGAGTATGCTCCATGGGGAGCCTCGGACCTATTCTGTGGTGCAGAATTCTACTTAATCTCTGAAGAGATCAGCTGATCTACTGGCTTTCAAATTTCTCTGTAATTCCTGGGAGGACCATCCAGAGGTGCTGCCAAGGGTGAAAAATGACCAGTCCTGAAACAATGTGTTCATATTTCACAAGAGTGACCAATTCAGTAGGCTAGAAGTAGAATTCAAAGCAGTCCCTCGTAAGTTGAACTCACAGACATTAAAATCTAAAGGCTTAAAGAAAACAATTGGTGTTTTGCAGTAGACACAAGTTGCTTTATTTTTTCCCTTTATTTTTGCTTGATTAGAAGGCAGCACTCCTTTGTCTAAATCAGAAGGAACTGTTTCTAACACTGGCTATGACAATCAAAAAACTCATCAATTAGTTTATTTTACTAAGCCAATCTGGTCACTGTAACAAGTTAAGGAGTGTGTTATTCATATCAGAATTTGAAGCAAATATAGACAAATGCTTGGATTCAGAGGTTTTTATGAGAGTTGTCAAATTTGGGGGAACTTGATCGACTAGAATCTTAAAAGTGTGGAACTGAACCTGAAGCTAGAGGGAAATTTTCCACAGAATGGTGGTTAAGCTAGGGAGCGAGCCTTTACCATAGAGTGTGGCTTACAGTATGGACTATAACAAAATTCTTGATGTTTCAGTTATAGAACAAATGAATACATGTCTTTTTTCTTTGTGATTTTGTTTAATCTCATTTGGTAACTAAGAACCATACCTCAATACTATACAATGACATTTTAAATTATTCAAGTATTATTTACAATGATACAGTTTTGTAGGTACAGTTCTTCCTTTCCCCTCTGTTTCCTCCCTCCTAATTTCCCCTCCAAGCATTTTCCTCTGAATTAGCACAGTAGAATAGCACCATACTAATAGTTAAAAGATTAATCACCTTTCATTTAAATATATCATGGCATGGTAGGTATAGGTAAAGTTAGAAAATCTAGTTACATACCACCAAGGTATATTTATATGACTCAATGGGAGTCCTACCTGGGAGTAGAGATACGCACTGCAACATAACTTCCAAGCCCGGCTAGTCTCTGTTATGTCAGTCATCTGTGAGTATATGTATGTACTTGTTTACCTAGATCTGTTTATTTTGTACTTTGCATAAAGTCACTCTGCATTGATTTTGTTCTGTTTTGTTGTCTGTTTTTCATTGAGAGCAGAGGTTCTCAACAGGTAAACTGATTGGTCCAGAGTGGCAAACAAAGTTAGAACTCAAAGACTCCAACTCTGCTGATTCCACCAGAGTCTTTATACACATTTGGTAGTTTCCAAACCAGACCTAACATCCAAAAATTACCTTAGTTTAAATGCACAGCAGAGAGGCAGGCTGTTGGCCTAGTGGTTCAGACACGGGTTATAATGTTCATGTACTGCACTGAAGAACTTGGCCTTCGTTACTGCTGTTTGTTCCTGGCTCAGCTTCCTGCTCATGTAGACTGAGAAGCAGCTGTGATGCTGAAGTCATTAGATCCCTGCTGCCCACTCAGGAGACCTGAACTGAGCTCCTGGTTCTCAACTTCAGTCCTGCCTCAGCTCCAGCCACTGCAGATGTTCAGAGTGAACCAGTGGATTAAAGATCTTTGTTTCTCGCCCTCCCTGATTCTCAAATAAAATAAAATAAAGTACACACATTCTTGAAATTACTGGAGGAGCATGTGCTTTTAACTGAATGGAGCTGTGTCAGTCCAGGGCCCTGAGAAGAGCACCTGCCTGAATCGTCAGGTCCTGAGATGGGGACATCACGCTTGTGCCCTCCTCTTTCCCAGAGTCACCAAATCCTTACCCCTCTCCCTCTCAGAATGAATACAGTAATAGAAATGGATTCTGCCAGAGGCAAACAAATTCCTTGATAAGAACTGTAGACCTTAGTAACCTCAAATTGATATCTTGAAGAAAATAGTTCAGAATTGTTGCTTCCTTTGTATGTTCTTTTTTCCCCCTTTAGGTAAGAAAATTTTGCGTATTTATATGCTTACGCAACATAGTTTATTTTCTTTTACAATCAACTATATGCCTGACCTTGGACAAAAAGTTTCTACAAGTCTTTTTGTTAAGTGTTTTTAGTTGAAACAAATCCTTTCCAAATCTCCTTTCAGATCTAGTAACGTCTGAAACCATGGACTTAAAACACCATACACTGCACAGACCTACAGTGTGGTAAGGCAAGGATATCTACACTTAGGTGAGGATGGTAAAGGGGGCTGATGCAGACAGCTGAAGTGTGGCATTTCAGTGCAAAAGTCGCTTGGAGAAAACTGTGCGCAAGAAAGGTTTTTATTTGTTTTCCCAAAAATCATGTGTAACTCTCCAAAGTAGATTAAACTGCTAAAAGGCAATTACAAGTATCAGAAGATCTGAAGCAAAACTTGGGATTCTTAAAAAGTTAGTTATCTCTAGAAAAATATATTAATCTGAAAAATGTATAGTCGTGCAAAAACCAGGGGCCATTCTTAATCTACACTGGATATGGAATTTTCAGTTTCTATTAATTCATGGTGTTATCTTGTATATTAAAATACCATTCTTCAGTAGTTAACTGTGTTAGACAGAGTAAGATAGTGCCATTTTGGAAAAGTGCATTACTGTTACTTTTACACAAAAGGGAGGAATGTACTGAAGAGAACTAGTTTTAGCATTGGAAGCCAAGTGAGTCTTAAATGGAGTGGGAATTTCCTGGGGATCGTGGACACCTTACTGAAACTCCATGAAGCTCAGTATACAGTTTACACACACAGACACTGCACAGTAAGGTTAATATCTATAGATGGAATTGCTTAAGGACTAAAAGCGTAAAGCAGCATATGGTGGACATTAACACATATGTTTTTGTTTTCTGCATTATAATGCAACATTTCACATAATGCTCACGTGCAAATATCCTAGAATGCACTGGTTTCTTTTGTGATAGATGCATATACAATCATTGTTGACCACTTTGTCCACAGCTTTGGCCTCCTGAGATACTGAAATTCCACTATGCACTCAGACAGTAAAAAATGAATATTCACTTCATATTTCTATGTATTCCTCAAAACATTCTGCAGTTATTAACACAGCAGTGTTCACAAAGACCTACTGATTTCCATACGGTACCCCATGGATATCTTCCCTTATCAGACCTCCTCATGTAAACTTAGCTTTTTTGTTTGCCACTTTACTGTTTTTAGTACTTGTGCTTGGTCAGTGAGATTACTAAAGACAGCAAACTCTACCACATGAGGGAACTGCTGTGAAAAATAATGAGTATTTAATGTGTCAATGACATAGCTAAGTGCAGAGAACTTTTGACATACAGAATTGGATTTGTGACTCCTTTATGCTCTTAGAGAAACCTCTACCTTTAACCCCAAGTTTCAAATACTTGGGTAGATAGAATTCTCTTTCCTAAATGTCTCCTACCTCCACTTGATACATTTGTCCTCTCATGGTCTTTGTTCATATGTTTTCTCCTCTCCCTGGCCCTCCCTTTCTTACATATATTTCCTTTATAAATTATGTCCTTTTCCTCTTTTTTATTAGCTTACATGGAGTTGCTTCTCTATCTCTGACCCTTTATCCTTTTTAAAGCCCAGCTTTTTTGTATTATACTATGATTCATGTTGCATTTCAACTTCAGTTGGAATTTATCTTACCAGAAGGTTGAGTTGGCTGCATCAATTGCCACTTGGGATGCCCAAATCCCATTTCAGAGCTTGGGTTCAAGTATTTTCCCACTCTCTAGGTCAGCCTCCTACAAATGGTCACCCTGAGAAGCAGCAGATCACAGCTCAAATCATTAGACACAAGCCTTGTGTGAGAGTCAGTCTTGTGCTGGTGGGACACAGGAGAAGTGTGGAATCTGAGGCTTGCCTATCATGGTACTCTAAGTAGGCTTTAAGTTCAGGGACACTTCGCAAAAACTAGAATAAGCTCCTAGTCCTTCAATATGTAGACATTAATTCTCAGGCACAAAACCATGTACAATTATGGAAACACAGTCTCACCAAAGGAACAAAATTATCTACCAGGAATTTGACTTAATGAAATGAGTATTTACAGTTATTAGACAACAAATTCAAAATAATTATTTTAAAGGAGCTCAACAAACTTTAAAAATACATAAAATCAATTTAATAATATCAGGAAAACAATAAGTGGCCCAAACTAGGAATTAAACAAAGGTGGGGGTAATAAATTACAAAATCAGAATTTAATTTGGTATTGGGAGAGGATCTGCTTCCTTGCTCATGGACAGCTGCCTTTTCACAAATGACCTCACTTGGCAGAAGAGGCTGGGAACATTCTGAAGCCTATTTAATAAGGACATTAGTTCCATCATAAGTAATCCCCCTTCATAGCTGAATCACCTCCCACAAGTCCCACCTTTCAACACCATCTCCTTGAAGGGGTAAAGACTGCAAATTTTGGAGAGGGAAGATATATTCAAGCCCCAACAAGAGAAGATGGTAACTAGGTAGAATTGGCGGAGCATGTATGTTTCCAGCTTAATCATCAGTGAGGTAGAACTCTGGGTGATTGGATCATGAGGTAACCTAGTGAGTGCCTTGTCCTTTCCAATTATGTGAAGAGTCGGCTTGTAGCTCCCATCTAAGATCTCTAAGATCAGGCCCTCAATGGACATCATATATGAGAGAATCTTCATCTTATACTTCTCAACCTCCACAGCTGAGACATAGATTTCTGTTGTTTAAAAGTCATCCAGTTTATGTTATTTTGCCATATCAGCTCAAGCAGAATAAAAATTATATTTATATTATATAAATATGGATATCACATTTTAGATGATGTGTCATATATGAAACAAGATGACATCAGTAAAACAAGAGTACGTGTGCACAGAGAAGAGAGACAATCACAGGACTTATGGGCATTCCCACATTTACAAGATTAGGAGAAGAGGAAAAAAACCACAAAGGAGATAAATAAGGAGTACACAGTAAGACAGAGAAGAAAACAAGATGGTGCAGTATCCAAAATTTTTTTAAAGATTTATTATTATTGGAAAGCCGGATATACAGAGAGGAGGACAGAGAGGAAGACCTTCCATCCGATGATTCACTCCCCAAGTGAACCGCAACAGGCCAGTACTGCGCCGATCCCAAGCTGGGAACCAGGAACCTCTTCCAGGTCTCCCACTTGGGTGCAGGGTCCCAAAGGTTTGGGCCATCCTCAACTGCTTTCCCAGGCCACAAGCAGGGAGCTGGATGGGAAGTGGAGCTGCCGGGATTAGAACTGGCACCCATATGGGATCCCGGGGCGTTCAGGGCAAGGACTTTAGCCGCTAGGCCACGCCTCCGGGCCCAGTATCCGAAATTTTGTGAACAGGCTTAAGATCATTAAGCTGAACTACTTTGATTATTTCAAGTTTATTCAGTTCCTCCAGTGACAAGGTATTAGGAGATGAATTCTGTCCCTACAAGCCTCTGAAGCTTAATCCTAAACCATTAGTAACTCAGAATGGGACCCTATTTCTGGATATCGGGTATTTAATGAGGTAATTAGATAAAATGTTAGTTCCTTACAGAGGGCTCAAACTTAGCACAGCCAGTGTCTTAGTAAAAAAAAAAAAAAGATGAAGTCACAGTTACATGTAAAGGAATGACCGTGGAAATGCTATAGAAAGAAACTGAAAGATAGGAGAAAGAAGAAAACCCTGCCAAAACTTTGCTCTCAGACTTGTAGCCTCCAGAATTGTGAGAAATAACTTTGTGGCTTAATTCACCCTCACCATGAGTCTTCTTTATATCAGTCCCAGAAAATTGATATGAGGTGTTTGTTTGAAAAACAAAAAGGAACAAATTTCTTTCCAGAATAATGGGAGATTTAATGGACTAAAGATGCAGTATATTACTGCCAAGCATCATTTAAGACCCTCTGGAGGTTCATTGTCAAGAATTTATAGAGAGACAAATCAGTGCAATGGACTAGATAGAATTAGATAGAATTATTTTCTATTCACATGCAACTTGAAAGGGTATCAACTCAACATAGCTGAACAATTAGATTTAATACAAGGATGTGGATTTTGCCACTAGAATTCAACACGGTAATGTATAAGAAGAATCTACAGAGTTGATAATGTGGGCCTGAGAATGCTGATTATACCTCATGAAAGAATTTAAGCTAGCTGAGGTAGACTAGTGGCATCATGCAGGAGAGGAAACATGGAATGGAGGAGAATTTGTGAGTAGGGATTGTGTTCTGGAAGAAGGAATCTGGAAAGATGAGAAGGTATGGATAGTGGTTTACATTCAATTCCCTTCATCTAGCAGCTCTCAGCAATAAGATCTAGGATATGTTATCAACCTTGTTTGCATCACAATCACCTGAATGTTGTTACATATATAGTAAGTACCATTCCAAGAGTTCAATCCATAGGTTATGACTCAAGACCCAATAACATAAATTTCTATTAAGGATGGGTATTCTGGATTATATTAAAGGAACACAAATTTCGAGAACCCCTTCCACAAATTTAAAGGAAAAAAACAGGATGAATGTCTGAGATAGAGCACATGTTAAAATCACTGAGAAGAATTCAATGAACTGTCAGACTAGGTTGATAGAGAAATTTATTGAAACAAACAGAGAAGCAATGACAAATATTAAGAAATGATAGAATTTGAGGACAATTGTGTATACCTAGATCTAAACACATAAACAAAAATTCATATGCATAAATTAACCATATACATCAGTATAAAATTTTAAAATAAAATTGCAACTTTACAAAACCCAGTATGAACTAGTAAATGCAAATGCTCAAAGCCTTTGAGAACCACAGAATTCCCCCTCAGTCAAAGGCATCAGAGGTGCTCACGTATATGCAGGAATTGCTGGTGTCACATGGCAGGCAACTAACTTTCTGTCCTCTCACCTCTGCCTCATGGAGTTTCTGTTCTCAGAAACTTTCGTCACTGAAAAATTCTCTCCATCAGACCTGGGAACGTGTTCCATTCTTTGTTTTTTCTGTTACTTGTTTATGACTGAGGTCAGCCTGGCTGCTTTAAATTCAACAATTTGGATCTCTGTGTAATGATGTTTAGACATGGAGCCTTCCAGAGATAAATACCCCATGAGAATAGTACCTTCATGAGGGAGATTCATTCCCTTCTAAGATACAGGAAGGAGAAGATCTCTCTTTCCATCATATCAGGACATATCAAGAAGGTATCAGCATCCCAGGAAGGGGGTAGTCATTGGAAACCAAATTCACTGGCACCATAATCATAAAATTTGTACCTTCAGAAATGTAAAGAATAAATTATAAAGAATAATAATCTGCAGTGTTTTGCTATAGCAGTACAAAAAAAAGCAGTGATTGCATGAAATCACAAAAACGTTGAAACAAGAAAATGAATATGACTTTCAAGGCACAGGCTATCTGAGAATATGAACAAGATACTGGGTACACACGGTTTAATTTGTGGGGAAAACAGTTCAGAATAGGATTGGATATATAATTACACTTTATAGTCATACAATAAATCTTCCTCATGTTTTTATCTGAATATCCAACAATGGTTGAAAGTCAGTCTCCCATACATCATACTCACAACAAACCATTCAGCTTCTGCAGAAGGATCTTGAATGCTAGAGAACTCACCACTTCATTATTTGCTTGGATAGCTACAACTTTTAGAAAATTCTTCTTACACTAAGCCAGAAACTCCCTCCCGATAACGCTGATCAATTGCTTCACATTCTTGCTTTGGGCTATTTAATTGCTGGCAGAGATTTTAGTTGCTTCCCTAAAGGCAGAAGACTTAATGTTTTGTAAGTACTATTGATCTTTGGCCAGCTTGGTCTGTAGCTGGGCAGCTTGATAATTTATTTCTCTTTGAGATTCTCTGATACTATTTCTGAGCTACATTTTCCCTGTTCTGTTTCTCAATACTTTCATTTCCTTATGTGAAGAAATGATTTTTTAAAAAGTTTTCTGGTCCCTGTGCTACACTTTTTACGTAGATACAAATTAGCTCTTACTTATTAAGTGTGTGAGTGAGAGGGCATAGATACATATTTATAGCTCAAATGAAACTCAGTGCAATAAATATGAAATATTATGAAAATCTTTATGATAGCAATATGAGATAATTAAGTTATGAAACAAGCTGCCAAGAAAGGTTGCCTAATGACTGTCACTACATTTATTGAAGACTGAAACAGCCACCAGTTAGGAAGCGATGGTTAATAGCTAATTACATTTCTGACCATCAGCTATGGAAATATATCCATATTATTCTTCAGGTTATTAAATAATTTTAGTGACTCTAAAAAGGACATTCATAATGGACACATACCTGTTGCCTTCCATTAATGACAGTATAAAACTTTATTGTAGATTAGAATATTTTGCTCCTCGTCAATTCAGACAAAAGTCAAAAACCACAAATGAAGACACTAACTTTATCAATATTTATGGAAGTAATACATAACCAATAGACAAAACATAACAAAGTAATTATAGAAAACAGTGATTTCATTTAAGAACTTATTTAGTAACAATTTAATTTGTAGTCAGTTCACAGTATCAGAAAAACCTTATTTTTATAATAAAAAGCATTAGTTCAAGAACTCCAGTTGCATAACATTTCTGCTATAGAAAAAATTACATGAGAAAATATGGTGGGACGTTTCTATTAGGTCGGTCTAGCTGCACAACTACAGATGTACTGTCACCATACAGAAATGATGATTTGCCACTAAGCTTGAAGCTTAAGAAATTATCACTGGCAGCTAAACTAATATCCCAGAATAAGAACAAAATAAAAGTTTCCACAAAGAAATATGGAAAATATATTAGTCACTGATAGCTAATTTCTAATGCATTTTGAAGTGGTATAGGTTTGAAAAAGTACTATGTGCAAAGAAACTGATAAATCCAAGTTTTCCTTGGTGATAAAAATTGAAATGTCACCTTCAGGCAATGTATGCTGAAAGTAAATGGATGGAAAATGAAGCAAAAATTCAAGGAAAAAGTGTTATCAGAGCAAAAGAGATTTTTTTTTGATGGTTAAAGCAGCAATTCACCAGGAAGATACTACAATCCTAAACAAAGATCAACAGCAACAACAACAAAATGCAGTAATAGTGAAAATTAAAAGAAGAGCATTTGGATAGATGACAGGGTAGGAAGTACCAGAAACCTATTTAACAACCTAGCTAAATTTGCACTGAAAAAAAATCTTTCTTATATATTCATGTTGGATTTCAAGCATTTAATAAAAGCTGTCGACTTCCAGGTGAGCTCCAGCATGGTAAAGTGCTAGTACTTAGTCAATCCTAGTCCTTAATCCTGAGGCAGCTGCTCATGCACAGCCCTGAGCTCCAAGAAAGTACATTTTGCCGTACTTTCCTAGGTTGCCTGCATGCAGCTTGTGAAAACCAGTATGTTCAAAGGACCCTGATTTCTCAGTATCAGGGATCAGTGCTCTGAGCACAGCTGACCAACACGGAGACCGACTGTTTCTGTACCTTCTGCTCTTTCTGCAGGGCACTCCACTCTGACTGAAATGGTTTTCTGTGGTTTTAAAGGGTCAGCAACTTGAAACCTTTTACCCCATTCTGTACACCCCATTTGAAGCCAAAAATTAAAGACTAGGACCCAAATCAACTAAAGTAAGAAATCAACTAAATAAAAAGGTGAAATTAGAAAGTCCCCATGGATGGCCACAAAGAAACTCAAACTCACAAAAAGACCTTGGAAAGCCACAATGCAGGTAGCCTGTAGCATTCAAAGGATGAAAACAAACAATAGAAACAAAAGTTAAATGAGTTCTAAGGACATAGTTAGCATACAAATGTAAATGTCTAGTTTTCTGCAGCTGAAATTCACAATGTGAGTTTCCATAGGCTATTAAAACCATAGGCTATTAAAAACACTAAATCAACAGAAAATTTCTCTGAAAAAAACCTGATGGAATACATATGGTAAAAGTGTTCTAAATAAACTGTTTTAAAGATGTGCAAAAAATTAGAGGAAAACATATAGCAAGTCAAACATTGTATAAATATAATAGAAGTATCAAGAATTGACAGACAACCCAAAAAGAAATTCTATCACTAGAAATTTAAGAACTAAAACTAAAAACCCACAGTCATTCAAAATCAGACTTGAGCAGGTAAATTAAAGAATCAGCAAACTTGAAGACTGAACAATGTAGTTTCAAGTAAAAAAAAAAATGGAAAAACAGTAAAGAAAAGTAAACAGAGCCCAAGACACCATCAAGGAGACTTATATAAGCACTGTTCGAGTATCAGAAAAAGAGACCATCACCACCCAAGAAATGCAGTCTCTACAAACAACTAAAAATGTGTGCACAATAATACACATTCTAAATAAATTGTTAAAAGAAAGCGAATTCTGAAAGCTGCAAGAGATGTCACAGAAGACATCCTCAGTAAGTTCAGCAGAAGATTGTCATTCAGAAACCTGGAGGCCAGAGAGCCGTGTGTTGATATTCAAAGTGGTAGGAGAAAATGAAAACTTTCACCAAGAATCCTATTTCAGAAAAACTGTCCATCAAATGTAAAGAAAAAATTCTTACACTTTCAGATAAACAAAACTGTCAGATACTGAAAAAAATGTAGAGGAGATGATGGAATACACTTTTATATTACCAGTCGTATTATAACAGCTCAAGGAATATTTAATTTTCTACATGATTCAAGAGATCAATACCTTCTTTAGAAATCAATCTACAAACCAGTGTTACTGTAACTTTAGTTTATAATTGCGCATTTCAATTACCCAAATATAGCTATCTTCTTTTAGATAGTTATCTTATGAATCTGAAAGGCATTGAATTATGGACGGCCAGAGGTAGTGAACTTCCAAAATGGATTTACTACCCAGATGGCCACCACAGCCAGGGCTGGGCTAGGCCAAAGCCAGGAGCTTGCTTCTTCAAAAGCCCAAGGACTTGGGTCATGCTCTGCTACATTGACAGGCATATTTACAGAGAGCTGGATGAGAAGTAGAGCAACCAGGGCTCAAACACACACTCCTGTGAGATATTGGCGTTGCTGGCATTGCTGCTTCTTTAATGCACTATGCCAGCTCCCAAATATGGCTCTCTTTAAAAGTCACTTTGCATCCAAGGTCATCAGAACAACAGCCAGGATCCCTGAGCGGCCCGCAGATACAGAACAGCAAACTTCCTTCAGGTCTCAGGAGAGGAGCTTAGAATCAGACAGGAAATGTTCAGCATGGATTCACTCATACCTTACTAGGTAGGACACAAAGATGAGTTACTCCTCACTGGGGTATTGCGGATTTCTCTGCACGCCCCTCCTAAAACTGTTCTGTACCTCAACTGTTGACATATGCCTTGTTAGAGTTATAAGCCAGTTTAGACTACCCTAAAATCTGCCAAGTTCAGTAAAAGTTATACTTCAACACTATAAACTGCTAAATACTAAAATGAAAATAGACATGAGACAACTGAATAGTACCCTATAGCCATTTTAAGGTGGATAAAAGCCAGTTCTGTGTACAAACAAAAATTGAAATGTCAATGAGGAAGTCACAGGATGTGGTTAAGAACCTGCATTTTTAAACATATTGGTTACTCAATACCATGTCAATTAACTCCATAATGTTGTAAATTGTTGTTGATGTTATGTTGTGATTTTTAAGTGGCTGGGATGATATTCTGCCAGCTCAGCCTTCAGACCAGAGATGGTCTCCAAGAACCCGTTTAATGTATCTCGACAATAAGATGCTGGACGCTATGCTTGGTATATGCCTACAATGAAAGAATCTTGACTGGATTTGAGCTGTAATATTGCAACAAGGTGGAGGAATCCAGTACGGGGGGAGTTGGGGGAATCCCACAGCCTATGAAACTCTGTCAGAAAATGAAATGTAATCAATAAAAAAAAAAGAATCAGGAAGAAAAAGTCACATTGTATCCAAAGACAAACTCAATGATTCTGAATACAGCAACAAAATAGACTTCAAAATAAATCAAATTGAATTTTTTGAATATTGCAAAAGTTTTGGTCACGAAAGACATGGTCGGAGTGAGTATCTGCACACAAGTCACCACTTGGTATGTAGGTAGAGTTGATGAGAAGAGCTGAGATTTGTTAGTATTTCCCTGGAATCCTGTCATGACAGCAGAACTGCCTGCAGCATCCAAATCACATTCCTTCCACACACTACCCAAATCCTTGGCTTTGTTCATTGTCACAACCCCCTTTTTCATGTATGCCCAAATCTCCTGCCATTTTCTGAACCCTCCACTTCTGAGTAGTGGACAACCACAACTTTCACCACTTAAAACTGGTAGCAGCTAAAAATAACCAACACAGCTGTAGGCTGCATCCCATGATGATATACATATCAGATCTGACACGCCCACCATCACCTGCACCTAACATAATATTTCCAGATTCAAAACAAAGACGGGGTGAGGAAATGGGCAAAATTCAACACCCACTCCGAGTTGTACCCTCTGAATACCCAATTGATTCTTACCTCAATCACCTTCCCTGTGCTTCCAGATCATTGGAAGGGACAGCACTGGTCCTCACTGAATACAGCCCTTCCCCTACACTCATAACTGAGTGTCTTCTCTAACTTTGCATGCATATAAGTTTTGCATTTTTTACTGACTTTTGTCTACATCTTCTTCTTGAATTCATTTTTGTAATGGAGAAGAATGACCTGCCCATCCCGCAATAACGGTGGAACATTCGTATTCCATTTTAAAGTGCCTGATTGAAGTCACAGCTACTGCCTTCTGATCCACATTACTGATGCTATAAACCCAGGAAGGCTGCAGATAATGCTTCAAATACTTCAACATCTGATACCCATGTGGAACATCTGAGTTGAAATCCTAACTGCTAACAATAGCCTGGTCCAGCCCGTCATTGCAAGCATTCAGGAACAAATTAGCAGATATAGGATTCATTCTGTCTCTTGCTTCCCACCCAACATCCGTCCTTTTCTCTCCCTTTCTCTTTTGCTACATCTCCCATTCTCATTTTCTACTTCTCCACCTAAAGAAAAATATTTAAATGCTTAGAAAATAGAAGACAAAGTGGAGGAAACTGGAAACTCTTTGCTTTGGTGGGACACACAATGATACAGGCATTGCTCATCAAAATGCAACAGTTATTCAAACCGAATCAAAATTGCTAGAACTTCTGTGATCCGGCAATTGTACCTCTTTACATGTGTTTGAAAGAATCAAACCTGGGATCTCAAAGAGATATTTGTATCTCTTTTACTTAGTGGTATTATTCACATTGACTAAAACTTGAAAGGAAACCATATACACCCATCAATCCCTGGATGAGTTACATGTGCTGTAGGTACATTATGTACTGCTGTTTGTAGTTAAAAGGTAAGGAACTTCTAACATGTGGATGAAAAAGAGGAAGAACATTGAGAATATTATGTGAAGAGAAATAAATCACTCATAAAATCAAAAACACAGTATAATTCCTCCTATAGGAAGTACTTAGAATCATTGAAATCATAGGGACAGAAAGTAGCATGGTTGTAGTCAGAGTCTAGAAGCATGGGGGTAGGGAATTTTATTGCTAAATGAGTACAGAGTTTCACATTTACAAGATGATGTTATGCTGTGTAATTGTAAAAAAACTGATATATTAAAACCACCGACAATACACTAAAAATGGTTAACATGGTAAATGTTCTATTTGCTGTATTTTATTGCAATAGATTGAAAAAAAATCAACAGACCATCAGTGTAGAATTAATAAAACAAAAATTCCTCAGGCTTTTCTGTTTGCCTCTAGGTTTCACAGTCAACCATGCACATTAAGAAGTTTATTATGTACAATACTAAGTAGTAAAATATATTTATAAAATGTGTTGTTATCAATTAGGCTGCCAGGCTTTGTTAAGTACTTAAAGAGAAGAATTAATGTATATTCACATGGTGGGTTCCTGGAGGGAACAAAGGTAATGGAAACTCTTCAAGCAGCAACCTATTTTGTCCTTAGTTTACAACCTATGGCTATAGAAAGCAGTATGTATGTCTGTCAGCTAAGAAGGTAGGGTTTATTTCGAACTTCAGTGGCCTGTGTGCCTAACTCCCGTATCTCTGCTACCTCGACTTCTCTTTTTAACAGGTGTGAGAGACTTCTGGGAGACCCATGACTGCTAGAGTTTTCTGCCTTTAATGTGTAGTTCCATATACTGTTCTGTTACTGTCCTCCAAGTTATCTGGTAGAATTTATATTGTGAAAGTGGTTGAAAGCACACATCTCTTCTTAATTTTTGGCTTAATTAGACAAGCCTTGTGAGCCAAAGAAAGAGCGTTCCCTTCTCATTTCAAAGGCCTAGTATTTCTTCTAAGCTATCCTCTTCCATGTTGTAACTAGAACTTGTTTTACCTCCAGAACTGGATGAAAGCTATTCTTTGACCTACATAGATATTTATTTGTGTGAGTATGCTAACAAACGGTAACTCTTCTTCTGGGTTCACATATATATGGATTTGTGATAAAATTATCCACATGGTTCTTAATATAGACAATGGGATGGTGTACAATGATTGTTTCAATTATATGAAAAAACACTGGGTTTTTAAAATATTTCTAAAGCAAATAAAGTGAAATGTTTATTTTCTTCATTGGCATTGTACATACATAGAACACTGTTGTGCATTAATGTATAAGTGTTCACTAGAAATAGTCTAGACTATTAAAACATTTAAAAATACACAAGAAATAAAGGGAAGATTTGTTTTGACCACTGAAAAAACATCAAAATGTTATTAGCTGCCTCTAGAGTTACAAATTTGTGTTTTATTTGTTATTCTAAATGTTGCTATTTTTTCCTTAGAATATTTTACTTGTATTATCTAAACAAAATTCATTTTGCTTTAAAAGAAAACATTTCTGTGGATCTTTCAAACTTCCTTCTGAAATCAAAATACCAGAATGCTGAAAGTACTATGGCATTTGAAGTGAAGAGCATCATTAATTGAAAAGGTAACAGAAGTATGTTTTGGTCCCTTTGAACCCCACTGTAAATTGGGGCTGTAGTTGGAATTGAATGCACTTTTTTTTCCTTTTTACTCTGGAGATTGCTTAGGATCTGTAGCTTTGAGCAGTTTGGTTTGCTTAAGTCAAATCAGTGTGTTCTGCCTCATTTTCCTGATACTTATTTCTCTGAAACTGTAGAGAGGAATTTTATAAGCATTTCTCCAGAATCTTAGATGGACAGATTAGAACTTTTTAAAATTATACAACTTTTACACCAAATGAAACACCAAGCAACAGGGGTGTCTGAATAGCAGAAAGCATAGTTACATACCAACATCCTTTCTGGCATTTAATCTATCCCTAATTGATTTACATTTTAGCATATTGTTTTCAATCATTATGTGAAAAAATTACATTTGCTCCACAGGCATATGATCTGCCACTCCATGGCTATTCATATACATATATATTTTTTTTTTTCAAAATCATTCGATGCTTTCAAGTGGAATTGTTGTGCTCAGCATCTTTTTCCCTAGACTAAGAACATGTGGCTTCATCCTGTACAATAGACTTGGGCAGCAAGTAAGTCCTTTAGACTGATTGTACATTCTGCAGATTCCCTGGGGTTAATTAAAAAGGGGCAGTGCAACATGATGTAGAGAATTCTAAGCATGCTTTCCTAGGAAGCAGGAAAATGTAAATACTGAATTTTCCCACTTTTATCAGGCACTTTATAGCACTTTTAAGAATGATGTCTTTGAGGCACAGTGTTTCTAGGGGCAGCATTATGAAACTTTTCTGAAAGTTCTACCCTCTGCTCTTCAAAGATTCCAATTCCTTTATAGTGTCTACACACAGGCAATGGAGTCTGAATTAAATATTCTATTGACATGTTTTGGAAGGAAGATTAAGCTAACTGTTTTGAGATTCAAACCGACAGTTCTGTGGTTTCTAATCATTACAAACCTGATGTTTTAAATCATTAAGCCATTTCTTTTAGCTAACCATGGGAATATAATTCCATAGAGTTTGCTGTGATATATTGAGAGAGATAAGAATTAGAATTCAATTGCCATTTAATTTTTCTCCCAAAGTGACTTGAAAAGGTCATTATAATGCCCACACTTCTTCCATTTCTCAAATAATTTCTACTCTAATTATCACAAATTTTTGTGTCAAAGTAATTTATTTGACTAGGCTCTTATAACTTCTGGTTATATTTATTGGAATAAAACCAGAGTCCCATCTCATCCTAACCAACAAGGCAGGGAAACATAGAAATGGTTATATTGAAAATGCTGAATTATCATGAAATTCCTATAATTTTCCTTACACTTGAATAGACCACAAAATAGAATAGATGCATATTCTAATTTTACTATCAACCTACTCAAAGTTCATTCCAAATTATTGAGGCATCTTTGATATAACAAATATTGCCTTAAGAGAAGATTTATTTTCATTTATTGAGTTTTCTGAAATATTGTGATTTCTTTACTTCGTTGTTACTAACCCCATATCCTCAATGTCTGGGTCCCTGGGTTAAAAAAATAAATAAAATGAGAGGTCAGCATGCAGGCTAAGCTTTTGCCTGTAGCAGCAGCATCTCATATGGGCACCAATTAGTACCCTGGATACTTCACTTCCCAACCAGCTCCCTGTTTATAGTCTGAGAAAGCAGTGAAGGATGGCCAAAACCTTGGGACCCTGTGCCCATAGGGGACCAGAAAGCAGCTCTCAGCTCCCAGCCTCAAATGGCTCTGCTATGGCCATTCCAGATACTTGAGGAGTGAAACAGTGGATGAAAGCTCTTTCTGTGTCTACTTCTCTCTGTGAATCTGCCTTTCTAATAAAAATAAACCAGTCATCCACAAAAACAAAAAACAAAAAGATTTTGTATAAACCAAAGCAAAAATGAAAACATTCAAGAAAACTGAAATTCAAGACCTCTGAGACAAATTTCTAATGCAAACAAGAGAGGCTTCCAGAGTCGTGAGAGCAGAATTTGGTCACATATGCTCTCTGAGCCATGTAGGAATTGCAATGGGTGGATCCCACAGCAAAATGTAGTAGGAGCACTGCACTCACCAGAACATAGCATGTATCTCATCCAGAATAGATTCTCAATAACAGTTGAAATGGAGAAATAGAAAATTAAATCTGCAAGCTATAAAGGATCTAGAAGATCTCTTCAAATCCTAAAATCACTTCCCAGTGTGCCTTCTTTTTTTATATTCAGGATTCCCTAGTTGAAATTTAATGCAGCTGTGTGATAAGGGCTGAGGTAATAAAATGTTCCATCTAGAGTATAACTCCAGACTCTAAGGTTTTGAATGTGGACGATTTCCGAAATACAGTCAATATTGACTCCCAGGTTTACTTACTGCCCAAATTTTGATTCAGTGATTTGGGGATGGGCATAGAAACAAATACTTTTGCTAAACACTTCACATAATCTGGATGCCTAGAGTATTGGGATCATTTTTGAAAAGCAATGCAATGGATCCTCATTAGCAACTCAATGGATGAACCCAGCACAAGGAATGTTAGCCTTGGTTCAATGCCTCTGCTGCAGCTTCACTGTCAATGCTTATCACAATGTATTAAATGCTTTGCCCTAGGAAACAATCTGATCAAGCCACTAATGACCATCAATTCTTCAGAACCCTCCTTTTGAAACTGGAGGCAGCTTTCACCAGCACAGCTCTGCTACCCAAGGACAAAGAACTAAATGGTCTTGTGAGGACTTGCTAGGTTCCTGATGAGACACTGACCACATCTCATGGACCTTATCTCCCCATTTACCTGAACACCAAAAGCACAAGACAGAAAATCTTTCAACATTACCCATTTCCACCAAAATGTAGCATACCTTTTTCATAATTGGGAAACATTTAGGAAATCAAATCATATTTACTCATTTTAACTATTTTGGACACCAAAATAATGAAGCCATATTTCTGGGCTCACAGTTCTGTTCCCCAGCTCATTAAGGCTCATAATCCTCATCTTTAAGAAAAACATTCAGATGAAAATCTTTGACAGGTAATTTTTTTCAAGTCGATTATATTCTTTAAAGACATAGATTTTGGATTCTGACCATACTGTTCGAAATCACACAATATATACTGTGTCTTCATATATGTATTATATGGATAGTTCCAAAAGTAAAGAAGGCATATGCCACCTTTCAACATTCAGGCAGTTGCACATGAAACACGTCCGTGGCACGTTGCCATAAAGTCACATCTCTGATCTACAGATCGCCTTAATTTAACCATTTTTCAACATGTTAGTACATTTCCCTATTTTAAATTCCTGAGTAGTGGAAATTACCCCGTTGAGCATCTGATTTAATTTTGTCTACTTGGATGCCCTTTAGGCAAAGGACACCATTCAATATTGGAATTAGAAGCATTCTATTCATTTTCCCCTGCAGCCAGGGAAAGAGAAGGGAGAGTGCAAAGAGGCAGAGATTCAGGCAGCTCGAGATGCTGCAGTTCTCCAGCAGCCGAGCAACGAGCTTTCAGATGCTGCCAGAGAACCCATTCATCTTAATCCATCTGGAAAGAGGGCTATGCGCAATATTTCACAATCTAAGTACTTTCTGACAAATCTATTAATTATGCACTCAAACAAATTATTTGCTGCCTGTGGAGAATTGCTGCTGGATTTTCTCTTGTGCCAGAATCCATGTTCTTTTCTCTGCTTTTAACTCATTGCCATCATTGACAAACTCATATTAGATCTCTCTTCTTAACCATACATCACTTTACATTTAGATATGGTCACTACTAGAGAGAAGCTCACCAGAGGGTTAAAGTTACAAGTATCTAATAGTAATCAATCAAGTTAAATTAAATAATTCCAATTATTTCCTTATACTCTTTACTTTCTGACCTTCCTTTTTCCAAAATAAGTTCTTTTACATGCTAGATCATGAGATGAGACCATTAGCTCCCCTACTTAACTGATGCTCACTACACAAAAGTCCTTCTCCATAACTCACTAATAGTAATAACTTAATGAAACATGTGCACCATTTAGAAGGGAATTATAAGCTGTAGCTTATTCTCACCAACTTGATGATTATAGAAAATTTCCAGAATATCAATGAAAGAGTTCAGTATTATTAGCATCTTCAAATAAAGTACTAGAAGTATTACATACAATTATAGAAAAATACTTAAAACTAGAAACAATGATAGTGCATAATATCAATTTTTGCATGGATGCCTTGCTAAATATGCTATATTAGAAACTACACATAGAATATATTCATTTTATATGGATTTAAAGATTTTATGTACACATATATACATATGTGTGTGCATGCATGTATGTGTATCCCATTACTAAGACTATATTGGCTTGGAAATATAATTAAAGCAAAAAGTTCTCCAAACCCACAAAACTCATAAAGACAAAAAGAAAGAAAAAATCGTTTTTTGACTAAGCATTTAATAGGATGTGATGGACATTACAGATATTTATGCGATTACAAAGACAGAGACTCCAAACTTTTATAGAACCCCGAGGGTATAATTCATTAGATACATTTTTAAACAGGTTAATTTTTATTTCTTTGAGAGCGATAGAGACGGAGAGAGAGTGAGAGAAAGATTTGCTGTCTCCTCATTCACTCCCCAAATGCTTGTAGCAGTTAGGGCCAGCTGGCCAGACCATAGCGAGGAGCCAGAAATTCCACTGTGCCTAAATACTTGAGAGCCACCTGTTGCCTCCCAGGATGTACCTGAACAGGAAGCTGGAATGAAAAGGGGACTCAAGACTCAGGAACTCTGCAACGGGATGTGAGTGTCCCCAGAAAGAGACATCTTAACTTTTGTCCCATATACCTATTCTATGCACATAATTTTAAGGTAAGCAAAATGATCACACATAGCCAGCCGTAAGCAGTCAATAATACATCAGAAGATAAACAAAATTGCCGTTCAGAACCTAATCATTGATTTTTGATGTCAGGACTTTAGTTTATGAATAAACTCATCTACTTTTCAGCTTACGTCATTTCCTGACTAGTACAGCTGCTCCTTCAGGAAGGATCCATGTTCTGCAAATGTCTTCCTCCCAAGGTAATCGGGAAGAAACTAATTTTTTACATTGTAGTTGTGTGAACTGGAATCATGAGATTGCTTCCAAGATGAAAATAGGGTAATGCTTTTTTCCCTACATAAGAGGGGAGGATTATCCACATTTCTTTTATATTTTTCCATAACATTTGGAGGTAAGTTGACATTCTGGCATTTATACCTAAAGAAACGGAAGTGGTACAGGGTCTTGCAAGCAAGTGGAAGATGTAGGATTTGAATGCCTCACTAGCAGTATTCAAAATCCCCTCTCCATTATTGTAAAATATCTTGGACAGATAATTACCATAGGCAATTTTTGGTCCTTACTTTAAAAGTGTCTGTCAGATTGACATTTCAAAATGACTCAAGAAAAAGAGGGTGCAGGGAAATCAAGAACGTACAACTGAATGAGTAGATGGCTGCAGCTTTTAAAAATAGTTCACAGATTAACTGAATACAGAACAAAAGAAAGTACATAACTGGCAAGTAAAATGACCCACTTTACTTGCCAAAACTTTCTTTTCCAATCTCAAAAATAAAAAAAAATATCCCAACCAGAATCTTTTGCTCTATTGGAAAATCTTAAGTTATATCATTTTCATGACTATTTTAGTTTCTTATCTTGACATTGAGCCATTACTGAATGTACCCAAAGATTAGTGTGTTAATATTAAAACAATCTCACTATTGACAATGGAAAATATTCTATCCATATTTTACTCTTTTTTAAAAGATATTTATTTATATCTCTTTCTTTCTTTATTTGAAAGTTACAGAGAGAGCAAGACAGAAGGACTCAACTGCCAATTCTTCCTCAAATGACTACAATAGACAGGGCAGAGCTAGTCAAAAGTTCTACTGCTTTCCCAACCCATTTGCACGAAGATGATGGCTTCTCTAACAGATGAAACATGATATTCTAGCTGGTCCAAGTTTGAGCTTTATTGGATATGTCTGGAAGGTAGCAGGTTCAGTGACACCATCTTTATAGTATCTACTTTCTCTTATGTACATATATATGTGTGTGAATAAATTATATATACATTTATCAGATGACATGTAAAACTAGATGACTAACATAAGGTTTTTTTTTTTTTTCAGAAAAAGCATGCAAGAGTTAGGCAAAGAATTTATGGATACAAAATGCTGTGAAAATAATCCATATATGACCTCTGTTTATCCATATTCTCAGCCCCAAGTTCAAAGTCAAATTACTCGTGAATCCCAAAGAGAAGGGAGAAAGACCCAAAATGAAGAGGCAAAGAATTGCAGTAAGATCAAGGATTGCTTTCAAGCACCAAGACCAAGTAAAACATGAACCCAACCTGAGATGGACATGGAGCAGGAAGGATATACGCTGAGATCTATTCAAATCAGGACCAAATTGGTGCAGTCTTTACTATTTCAGCCCCCATGAGAGATTCTGAAGGGAGACTGGGGGAGAGAGAGAAGAAACAGGGAGGAACAGGATCAACAGATAATTAGGCGTTTCCAGCATCTCATGCACCTTGTAGGAGCTCCACTGAAAACTACTGACTTTACCCTAACTTACTGAGGCAACGGAATGATTACTGCCCTGTAACAGATGAGAAAGTGGCTTCCAGGGGAATTTACAAGATTGTCCAAGACTAGAATTAGAATGGTCCCTTCAACTTCCCCATTAGGGGGTATGTTTCTTCCTTTTTTTTTTTTTAATGGAAACCTTCAGAACAAAACCATCACTTTAACCCTCCTCTTGGCTAACTGAAACAGAAAATAAAGTGTCTTTTTAAACACTAAAGGCAGCTTACTGTAACCCAAAAAACTTACTATAACCAAAAAGAACTAAACAAGCCATAGGCAACAGGAGAGCCAGGGGTTAACCTAAGCTACCTCAAGTCTCTTCTGTGGGCAGTTTCAGCTCTAGGCCACTTCCATGGCTGTGTCACTCTACTCAATATTCAGGAATAAAGGGAGACTGTGCTCCAGGATGGAGCACATGTCCACTGCCCAACAGCTCCCCAGTGGTGGGGATACAAAGCTGCTGCAGCCGCAGAGGAGAAGATCCCCACCTTCTGTGCCCCGGACAATCAGAGAGAGTGCAGGGCTGGCGCAATAACAGATTCCCCACAACAATAATGAAAGGTCTCCTGTGCCCTCACCAATGTCCTCCCTTGTCACATTACAGTGAGTAGTTTCTGCTTACTCACATATTCCTCACACAGAGTCCTTTGAAGCAGAGCCTGAGCCACGGGGAACTCGGTCTCCCTCCCTATCGCCACACAGCAGAACTACTTCGAGCTTTGATTCATTACACACATCACTTCTATCTTACCCACCAGAACATGATATATATGGTAATTTATTTCACTGTTTTGTACTCGCTGCCACCCCCTCACGTCCTATATCATTTAAGCAGAGTTCTGCCTCAGCAGCACTGAGCATTAGGAACCACACCTCAGACAGAGGGAGCAGGGAATTCGACCTCTCTCCTTCGCCTTGCACGGAGTCAGCCCAAGCACAGTCCAGATATTACAGCCTCTCCATAAGCCCTTTGCCAACATCTGTCTTTTTCAGAATGCTGAGTTCCACAAATCAGAGTGGGAGAAAGTCAGCCCACAAATTGTGTAACTGAAATCTAAAGGCCAACAAGAATTGTTCAGGAAGCACTCAAAAGTCTTTCTATGAAGATGCTCTTTTAGTGAAATTAAGCACTGTAGACTGCCCAGAGATAATGGTTCAGAAATTTCCTGAACAATGCAGCAGAATGTGATTCTGAAATGGAGATACTTTGTTTAAATCATCCATTTTATAAAGATATCCAATGTGTCTTCAATTTATTACTATGGCAATCAACATAAAAACATGAATAAGGATATCCTTTATAAATTAACTTGTATAGAGCTTGTATAGAGAAAAAGAGATGGTTTGGTTAACCGAAGGAATGAAATACAGAATTTCCTTTTATCTGTTAGCTCCTGCAGCTGACTGTGCAACTTGCTTTTAATTGCTATGAATCTGGCTTCAGACATAGCTCCCCAGAGAATAATTTATGAAATGGAAATGCCCTTATTGTATTTACCAGATAATGCAAATTTGATGGGAAAATCTGAAATGCCTGCAGGGCCAGGGAAAGAATCCTGCACAGAACAACTGACTTCCCATTGCTCCTGGTAGTAACCCAAAATTCTCAAGGCAGCCGGAAAGCAGCCCTGAAAAATGGTCTTTTCTGTATGTGAAGTGGTAGGGTTCTGATAGTATTTAACTTTGGGTAAGAAAGTGCAGCAGGAACAGAGAATAACAAATAGTAGCTAAGGAGGCTATTTGGCACTGTGGTTAACTGTCCACTTAGAACACCAACATGGGTTATGTGAATGGTTTGAGTCTGAACTCCTATGCTTCTGATCTAGCTTCCTGCGAATACACTTCATAGGAGTTACCAGGTATATGTTTTGGGTCATGGACTTGGATCCTGCCACCCTCATGGGAAACCTGGGCTAAGATCTAGGCTTCTGGCTGCTGCCAGAATCGGTGAAGATCTGAGTGTGTGTATGCACACGCATGCACACAAATTCACACCTATGTTTAAATAAAAATACCTGTAAAAATCGTTAAACAGTAAGCTTTAAGATAAAGATGGATATATTCAACATAAAGTAACTTGTAGGCCTCTGACTAAAAGGATTCCATGTCCCTAAAATTGAAAATAATCAGTTTTACATTAAGGAGATCTTCGGACACATCAGTGCATGTGTGTGGGCGGAGTGGTTAGACTGACTTATTTTAGGTGTGGAATGGGTAGCTCAATGAACCTTTTCATGGCCTATGTTGCCAGGTTGATCATGGTGGCCTCTTGGTTACACATGCAAAAACGAGTACATTACTATTGTTTCATAACAACATGCAAATGGCCAATCCATTGTTGTAAATGCTTTCTAAGATGTTTTAATTTTTTTTTTACTTTCACAGATGTATCTCCACTTCAAGATGTATAACTATTTTCTATAAGGTTACTATTCATTAGAATGAAACAACATCAAAAGCTCTAATTAGTCTATTCTACCTTGATTTTTTGCCACTCATACAACTCCTCTCCAGCTTAGCCAAGCTAATGTATATTCTGTGTTCCATATATTTAAGTTGTTTCCAGAAGTTATGCTTCTATTTATGACATTCCTCACAGCGATAATTACCTCCTTAATAAAAGTCTTTGTTGCTAAGTCTTAGTTCTAGATTCTCAATTCTGGGCCAATTTTCTTGAGCCTAAGCTTAATTTTTAAATTCTTGTCACAATTCTTATCCTGTCCATACACTCCCTTTAGCAGTTCTGTAGCTATGCATGCTTGGATTACCTTTATCCCCACAAATGATGGTGAGCTCTCCTAGGGCACACCAACTGTCCACTTCCTGGTGGCTGAAAAGGCACTGAATTATGGAGGTTATGGCAGCACATAGTCATAGTCAATGAAGTTTTGTTGAGCTGGTAAGTATAATTCTCTGACTAGAAACTGGTTGGCAATGTAATTTGAGAAACTACCACCTTCAAAGCAAAAGCTAGCTTGAAAATGGAATGGAGGTAATGTGTAAGTAAAATATACTGTCCTATAACTTTAGGGACTCAAGCTTATATTTAGAGACACTAAAGCACACATGAAAATAACCTAACATGCATCAAAGCAAAAATTCAGTTTTACAATGGGGAAATGTGCGTTACCTAGCTGTACAAATATTACTTTTGTTGTACACAGGTGCTTCTGCATCTATGGGGGTGAGATTGGAGCTGGATAACCATGTGAAGATGCAGGGAATGATGGGAGCAGCTAGCCTAGGGAGGTCACTGGGATTCTTCTGAAGGCTTGGCATTTTGAACCCAGATCACACAGCTTTAGAATCCCTTACACAGAGTATAGCAGAAAGTGACTGAGGAAAGAACCAAACTGGTGCCATTATAATATATTTATTGAAAGGACATATTTTAGGAGAGGAATTTGCACTGCTTCTGTTAAGCCACACACTAAAGTTAACTGGAGAGAAACTCATGTGCAAGAGCATGTAAATGTAATAAAATCAGAAATATTTTGCCACTGTATACTTAAATCATGTGAAAATATATAAAAAATAGAGACAGATGCTCAATCTGCCCTTATTCTTAAGGTTCCTTAGAAAGTTCCTTGGTTGGGCCCGGAGGCGTGGCCTAGTGGCTAAAGTCCTCACCTTGAAAGCCCCGGGATCCCATATGGGCGCCGTTTCTAATCCCAGCAGCTCCACTTCCCATCCAGCTCCCTGTTTGTGGCCTGGGAAAGCAGTCGAGGACGGCCCAAAGCTTTGGGACCCTGCACCCGCCTGGGAGACCCAGAAGAGGTTCCTGGTTCCCGGCTTGGGATTGGCGCATACTGGCCTGTTGCGGCTCACTTGGGGAGTGAATCATCGGACGGAAGATCTTCCTCTCTATCTCTCCTCCTCTCTGTATATCCGGCTTTCCAATAACAATAAAATCTTTAAAAAAAAAAAAAGTTCCTTGGTCTACCTTATTTTTCGCCAGAATACTTATCACTACCTGACATAAGAGCCATTTATTTGCTTGTTTCCTTATTTGTCCTTTTGGATTATGATAATTGCTAATTTCTAGAAGCTTCTAGAAGGGAGCTGGATGCTTCATAAATACTCATGAACATTTGTAAAATAAACACATTGTTTCAGACAACTGAATCAAAAAAGTGTAGTAACAGCTCAAAACTATTTATGATCTGTAAACAGTTTAAGGATATTTATATTTTAATTTTAGAATACCATTCACTGAATAGAGAGCTTCAGCTCAACTGACATTCAACGAAGAAATTTCCATTTCTTCTTAAGGCAGCTAGGTTGGCTAACTAATATAGCATGCTGCTTGCAACTGAAAATTGGTTTACTTAATTTATCTTTACTTCCTTGGTACTGTTGAATTCCGCTCATCCCCTCCACACAGTTTTCAAATCCATACCATCCCCTCTCCCCACATATGCCCTTCTATCATATTGAATGCGTAATTTCTCTTTTAAATCATTTACCACTCATCCTCCCTTTTTCTGTTTCTTTATGAGCCCAGCCCAGGAATATGTTTATCTCTCTCTCAAAGTAATGACTGTTTCAGTATGTGTGTTGAATAAGAAGGTAGAGACTAATTATTACCCAGCCCATTTTTGATTCATGGTGCACAGAATATGGTAAATACTTGAAAATATTCACTGAATGAGTAAATGGCTTGATGAAGGCACAAATAAATGGATAAGCCAAAGGATAAGCTTATGAAACAGGCCACCACCTTCATTTTCAAAGAAACCGCACAATCCATTGTACATGGAAGGGTGGATCGTCTCTTAAAGAAGCAAGTCCACAGTTTACCCAACGTTCCCTAGTTTGAATTACAGGCCACTGATATTGACCAGACCTGAAAATGACCAGATCATTTGTCCCCTTTTCAAGACTTTCTACTCTTCTTAGAGTCAGAGCTTCAAAGAATTCTTGCCCCTTGCTGCAACCAACCATCTGTTACAGGCAACCTGTTATAAATAGTATTACAGAGGAGATCATTGATTCTTCTCCTGGAAGTGTGTGAAGTGATGTTGCTACAGGAAGAGACAGTATTTTGCAAGGCAGATTTCACGGGTTTTCTGTGACACACTGTAAAGCAACAGTATGATTTTCAGTGATTTCTTCCCTGCATAAGAGTTTTTGATTGCATCCAGTATACTGTACCACAGTAGAATTCATGAATATATTACTTGCAGAAGGAAAGATAAGGGTAGCCCATATAAATATCTTTTATTTTGTAATATTTTAATTTGTTATCTCTCCCGATCCCACACATCATAGGCTCTTTTGTTCTTTTTTAAAATGAAGACCCTACATTAAACAGCTGTGTTGCAACTTTTTCTTTCCCTGTAAGTGTTTTTGCATTTACAGACTACATTTCTATGCTACAAAAAATTAAAGTATTAGGAGGAAATGATCACCTCAGAAAGGGCTTGGGAGGCATTGTAAGGCACCAGACATCTCACCAGAAAAGCATCTCTGGGGAGTTTGCTTTGGAAAGAAGAGGTGGGTGGAATTGCTGAGCTCCTGGATCTGTTAAGAGGATGCCTACCTTCCCACACTTGTCATCTTTACATAAGCATTTTCCTTTTATGGCAGCCCATAGCAGCACCCAGACAGAAGTTGACAGGCTCGCCCCTCAGTCAGAAATATTCCAGGGACGAGATAAAAAAATAAAATGTTATACCTGAGTGAATGACCTTCCCAATGTTTAAATAATGAGCAACTTTATGAAAGGAGTTTCTGAGTCTACCTTATTCCTCACTCCCATTCTACTTGTAAATTTTAAGTTCCAGAAGACAAAATACAGTTTACTTTGTTAACAGTTACAATAGGAAAAAGACTGGGCTGTGTCTGTGTGTCTGTGTGTCTGTGTGTCTGTGTGTCTGTGTGTCTGTGTGTCTGTGTGTGAGAGAGACACTTTCATCTTAACTGAAAATGTGAAGGAGGTTAGCCTTCAAATAGAAACCACTGGAATTACGCCTTTAGTACCTGCTCATGCAGATAAGCACATGCCTTTTCTATTTCACTTAAACCCCTCATATCTTCAATGTGGGGCTGAAAACACATAACAGGTATGATGTGACTCCTTTAGACAACTAACTCCTAGACTTTGTCTTAAATTCAGAATTTGAGACCTTGCCTCTTATTTTCCAAGTTAGAATGTCTAATTAGAGTGTCTAATTCACACATTGCAGAAGGTGGTACACATAAAATGGAAAAATATATATACAAGTCTAATCCAGCATAATGTCTCGCTACATACCCTATTCCATCCCTACCCTTTGTCCCTAGCATTTCTGTCAACGTTTTGTCTGATTATCCAAAGCTTGTCTTTTGAAGTATAAGCTTGAACATGCTGGGGTATGCCCCAGCAGTGGGTCAGACTAACACTTGCAAATACTGGTATTCCAAGTTGGCCAGGCAGTCAAGTCCTGACTACTCTGTTGCCAAGCCAGCTCCTTGCTTACGTGCCTGGAAATACAGTAGAAAATTGCCAAGTGCTGGATGCCCTTTCACCCATGTTGTAGACCTCAGTGGAGCTCCTACTCCTGACTTCTGCCTGGCACAGCTCCTACCATTTCAGTTTTGGGGGGACCAGCAAATGGAGGATTTCTATCTCTGTCTCTCCCTCTCTCTCTGCATATCACTTTGAGTTTCAGTAAACAAATCATTGAAAAATATCATGCATTTGACATTTTTCATATACAACACCGTGTTTAGAATGGAGTAGGTAGCCATGAGCATAGTGTCGGTGTATGTAGTTTAGAGGGGGAGTTAAAAGGAGGGAAAAAAACAGGATGTTTTGGAAAGACTTTGGGGAGAACACGAACAGGAAAAAGTTATTGGATGTAGGAAATATGTTAATCATGCATTATAACTCCAGTGAAGCAATTGTGTGGGCAGATTCCCACAGTGAAATAGAATCCTCTATGAATTTATTTGAATTGTTTTTTACCTTTGATTGATGTCTAGGTTCCTTGTACCTTGGTAATCTCTGATCATGTTTGGATTATGCTCTTCCATAATCTACAGAATGGTGGCATGGAAATCTTAGTTGTCAAAAAGAAAACAATAATGACCAGATGTATAGAGAGCACTGTGATTTTTGATGTGTATATATAAGAAAAAGCAACTTCACATTCTGAAATAATTGAGGAAATGTTTCTTTTATCTCCCTTCCTCATCCTTTTTCTTTCTCTGCCTCAAACTTTTGACTGCAAAGAAGTGTAACAATAATAATAGGATTATCTATAATCAATGGTATTTCTCTCTTTTGTCAAATAGCTAGAATAACAGTACCTAAATTAGAGCGCTTTTAGAGGGGAGGGAGAAGAATAGATGGGATAATATGTGTAAGTCACATAGCATAAAATCCAATCTACAGTGGAGCTTAATATGATGTCACTGTAATAACAATACACTCACAGATATGAAATGAGCTTGGGTGCGTTTCCTGTAAGAAATTCAGGTCATCCAACTGAAGTGTTGATTTTATAGGTAAGTTTCAAAGTAATAATGCAGAGCCACTCAAGACAGACATGAATATTCTCTGGTCAATAACTTCATAATAAATAGAATTTTTAGAGTGAAATATTTTTTCTTTGCAATTCATATATCACCAATCTTTTTTTTAATCTAAAGCCCATAGTGAAACATGTTAGGTGACTATTCTATTCAAACATTGTTGGTTAGGAAAGGTTTGTTGAGGACATATCATTTTGGTCATTTAGAACCTAAACAAATTGCTTTAAGTTTAAAATACATACAACTCCGAATACTTAACTTTCTCCCTTTGAGTGGCTACTTTTATCAAAGAACTTAGTTAATAATCTCTTATGTTTAATGTCTCTAATCAAGCCAAAGGCACCTGTATTTATCTCATTCTTCAAAAATGCAAGCTGTTTGTTATCCACAATAAATGAGATTTCACATTTTGTGACAAGCCTATTAAGGGAAAAAGTACAAATGTTAGTCTGAAATAGAGAATAATGATAAGTTATCAAAAGACTTTTTCCTCAAATATACATCATTATGTTCATTATTCTCATTCTCTTTCTCAGAATTTTGTGTTCTAGCTAAGCTAGATAGTGGTATTAACAAGAGAATATATCCGAGAACATTCTTTAGAGGAAAATTCAGCTGCAAACATCACATATTTTTGACACACTCACTGCAATATCCATTTTCTCCTATTGTCAACCCCCAATCTGGACCATTTCTAGTTCTACTATCAAGTTGTATATGAAACAAAGTATGAGCTACTCAACACATCTTTTGTGCCTCATCACGTCTATCTCAATCCTGTCAGTTTCACCCTCTATGCAGTTGTGAAACCAATTAATCTCACCACATCACCATAGCTATCATCTCATGAGTTGACATTCTCTTACATTATTTCTGCAATATCATGGTAAGTAGTTCACCTGTCCTCTCCAGGCCTGCAGTAATCCACACTACAAAGTGCATGATCTTTAGAAAATCCAGCTACTTTCTCCTCAATGTGTGCAACGTCATACAGAGCCTGCTCATCCTACCTCACCAACCTCTCCTTGGCTTTGGTCTTATTCTAGGTGTGCTATTCATTTCAGCAAGAATATTTGCTTACATTGTTAGCTAAACAATTTATTCTGTGTTGAAAGTAGACTAAATAAGATACATTGTGAATAAATAGTAAAAATAATAAAATTTCTCAAGCATTAGAAAACATGCTCAAGAGTGAGGTTTTACTTTGTTGCATAATAACATGAATATGCTTTATTTGTGTGGAAATCATTTAATTAAAATGCTAACATCGAGTATGGTATATACAACCAAATTGATCTAGCTCATGAGAAAAGAGCTTTTCATGTCATTTTAAAAGAATTAATTATTTATTTATTTGACAGGCAGACCAAGAAGGAGGAGCAGAGAACAATAACCAGATACACACACACAGACACAGATCCCCTATCCATTGGCTCACTCCTCAAATGACTGCAACAGGAAAGGTTAGGCCAGGTTTAAGTCAACAGCCTGGCATCCCAGCTTGGTATGCTACGTGATGGTCGGGCCCAAAGTACTTGGAGTACCCTCCACTGTTTTCCCTTGCACATTATCAGGAAGCTGGGCCAGAAAACGAGCAACCAGGACTGGTGCTCACATAGGATTCTGGCGAAACAGGCAGCAAACACAGGCATACCACAATGTCAGTCCTCCAAAATACAGGCATCCAAAGAACCTTGTTCACTTGATAGTGCAAGTGTGTTTTCCTCCAGCTAAACTTTTCAAAAATTCTTTCAATACTGAAACTCACTGAGACGTCTTTTTTCTTCAACAAGAAATATTATTAACAGAGGTTTTTATTATGGATTTGGTGAGATTATGCAGATGGAGATACGAAATGGCAGTTCTGTTCTCCTTACAGCTCTTTTTCACAGGACCATTTTACTCTTGTGACTTTGACAATGCACCTCAACTAGTTCCCTCTCAGGAACACAGAATATTTTTATGCTAGAAAGAAGGGAAAGATCATTGAGTTCAACATCCTTATTTTACAGATGAAAAATCTGAGGTCCCAAGTGGTGCCCCTGATCACAGAACTAGTTAGTGAGACCATGGATACCAAAACTGTCTTCTCTCACTTTAAAGCTGCTGATATTATATTACAGACACTTGGACAGATTCACTTTTACCCCTTATTTCTTTTTTCTATAGATATGTTTCAGCTTAAAACTGATGACCCAAAATTCACAACTTAATATGAGCTAGGTTTCTTCATGGTTTTCAGAATGGCAATCTTAACTGCAGATAGATTATTTTTAAAAGTTAAGGCTTTGGAAAGAAAAGAGGGAGCCTAACTCTGCTTTTTATTAGCTGAATAACCTTGGGCAAGTCACTTAATTTCTTTGAGCTTCAGTAACCTCATTTGTTAAATGGGAAATGTAACACCTATCTCAAATGGTTACTGTGAGGATTATGCAGGAGATAAACTATGAATGCAAAGAACCAAATTAGAAAAGTGTTGAGCACAAAGTAAGCCTGTAGAATGTTAACTTTTTTCTTTCCCATAGAATCTGCAGAATTAAGCTCTTAAATAACCACAGCATCATACCATGAAAGGTTTCCTAATAGGTCACCTAAGTCAGGTTGAAGGAATGTAATGGGGCTTGTGCAGTTGTGGCTTGCAAAGGAATTCAGAATATTATTTTAAGTTTGTTTTCAAAGCTAAATAGTAACTCAGCTACTTTAAACCATCTTTGAAATGAACTAGCTTTCTTCTACTCCGTTTCCATGGGAAAAAGTCGCATATAAATTCCTCTTTTTTGATAACAAGAGAAAAGAGAACTATCAGCGGGACAATTTTACCTATGATTGATGCTTTGAGTCACCTTAAAAGAGCAAGTACCTCAGATGTAAAAGTTCTGACACATCAGTTCTGACAGAGTTACACAAAATAGTCACAAGCTTAATCCATTAGCCCAATTCTGCAAAATAAAATTAAGGCTTTGATATTAATATCATTGAAGGAATCCTGTTCCTTCTTCAAATTTTCTAAATAGGTCCCTCCACCTCCATTATCGCTCATTGGTAAGATGATATTTTACTCTGCTTTTGAGAACAGAAGGATAAAACAATACTGCACAAGTTTACCTCTTAGACTCCAGATTTTGGTGCTAAAATGCGCAACTGGAGGAAAACAGAACTGAGCTAAAGCAGGTGGTCCTAGAATCCCAGTGGACATAATATTCTTACCTAACCCTTAATTGTTTCCTTTTTTAGCTTTTCTGAACTTTCTCTTGTTATTACAAAGAACCAATTTTTACTTGTAACTAAAAATGACATGTATTGTAAACTCCAATCTATGACTGAAAAACTTAACCAAATCATAACTGCAAATAAATTGTATTAAAGAGTTGGTAACATTATAAATGAGTGATCTTCTTCCAATTCCATAATTTTTATCTTTGTGACTTTATGTAGCCATTTATAATTCCTCAAGTAATATATAAAGCTAAAAAAGCAGGCAAAATAAACCATTGGAAATGAGGTACTCCAAAAGCCCAGAGATTGGCTTATTAGAAATATTTGTACTATAGATGTTGAAATATTCACAATTTGTAACAGTAAAAATGTTGGTAGCTAAGCAAATGTTTCAGTTGTTAAAATCTTTAAGAATGGAATAAAAAATGACCAGACAACCTATGAAGAGTTGGAATAATCAAACTGCATACTCCTCAGAGTTGCAGGCTAGGAAGGGGAGGGGAAGGGGCAAATACAATGTACTTTTGTTCTTAAGACATCAAAAATAAATTCTAAAGATAATTGAATTTTCCAAATAATATGCAACTCATTACTATTTGGATATACCATGTATGTTTAACATTAGCACCAAAAGCTGATTCTCTGTGTGATCCCTTTTACTAATGCTGACCAGAACAATGTTCCATTTAACTTTCATAAAGCCTATTTCTTTGATGTTTGGGTATTGACCTGAAATGTGGCTTGTTTTTGTTTGAATATGCTTAAAACTTCACCTTTAACGTATTTTACCTCCACCTGCAAGTCCCACTTCCGTGATTTCTTCCCTCATGTGTTCCCTGATGTGTCTTTGGGCATGTTATACATGAGAATGAGAGCCATACATGAGTTTGACAGTGGGAATGGAACAGGAAATCTTATATTTCTATAGAGTGCCCCCCCGTCCACACTTTCACTTTCCACCCTCTCGGCTCCCCATTGTCAACTGTGGGATGGAAAAGCTACATGGATGACTCAAGAAAAAAAATAATGCCATTCATTTCAATTATAGGCCAATCTGAATATTGTGATGAAATCTTGTGTCATCTTACCAGGGACATTAATCATGCCTTTTTCTAGCATACCCATATTGTACACATTACCCATGTGTCAGTCACTCAGACTGCCTCGCATCAACTATCACATTACACTGCTTGCATTCAGGAGACCTGCATTTTATCCAACAATAGCTCCAACTTGCAGGAGTAGCAATGCTGGGAATGTCTGTATGCTAATGAGAACTGAAGCATTCTTTTAAGTGAAAAAGGGGAAGGTTCTTGTCTTCGTAAGACAAAAGTTGCTAAAATTGCTAAGATCTACAGTAAAATAATATCTGCCTGTGAAATTATGAATAAATAAGAAATTCAAGAGTTGCTGGGGTCTTATTACCTCAAATTGCAGGACTTCTGACCCCATTCAATGCTAAGTATTTCATCAAGATGTAAAAGGCATTATGGGGTGCACTACTACCTACAGATCAGGCATCCATCTTGAAACATATTTCCTATGGGTAAAGAGAGCTACACCATTTGTGACTAGCATTATAAATATGACTGAGAATGCACATTCCTATCTACTGATTAAGGAAACCACCATATACCGTTGTGCATTTTGTCTCAATTCCCTGAATTTTTACAATATATAATTCAATACAGCCACCTATCAGTAATAGAACAAAGAGCCATGTTCTCATAGAGAATCACTGAAAACAAGCACTGTTTTATTCTTTAAAATGCATTGCAGATAATGCAATATACATCTAAATCTCAATCTCCAGAAAATAGAACTTTTAAAACCTCTACTACCAACAACAATCTGCATCATAAATTAAGAACTTTAAAAGAAAAGGAAGGAAAGAATATTTACTTTGAACCAGGAGCCAGGAGCCATGCAGATAAGCCAATGAGCCAATACCTATGAATGGTGCCTTGTATGATTTCTCTCTTAATTCTTACTGAACCCTGATATAGGGATTACTACAAATCATATGCAATGATATGATACTAAGACAAGCAATAATCAACCCATGCAAGCTTACACAACTAGAAAAGGCATTTGCACCTAGGTCTTCTGACTTCAGTTTCTGCTTCTTGCCCTACAGCACACAAATTTCCACAGATAAAACTCATCTTACCTCTGCAATGTTCTTTATTTTCTGCATACCTTTCTTACTCTTCCTCCCTTACCTCTTCTCCACATGAGAAGAAAGGATAATATTGCAAAAGACCTACTATTAGTTCAGTCTGTTAGTTATGGAGAGATAAAACAGCTTAAAAGTTTTAAAGAAGTGTTGTTTCTTCAGATCACAACAATATTTCAATATTCAAAAATTTATTACAGAAACTAATGCTGTTTTTTCAAATTGTGCAATATAATTTTGTGGCATAGTGGCCCTGAGAAATTCTTTCTCATCTTGTATTTTCATGGAGCTTAGAACTGAGTACATCTAACCTAAGAAATTATTTACTCACATTTCTCTGCTACCCCCATTTCATTCTCATTGGTTAAAGAGACCAAATTTTATTGTAATTTCTTCCGAGTTCTCAATGAAAAATATTAACCTCTCTAGCCTTTGCAGTAAATTATGCTGTATTTTGTCATTAGTGATGAGTATTAGGTTAAAAAATGGCTTAAGATCAAAATAAATACAAAATTTCAGTACTTTGGAGAGTTAAAGAGAAAAAGAGATAGAGAGGTGAAGTGGGAGAGGAACAGAGGACAAGAGAGGAATACAAATTGAGAGAGAGAGAAAGAGAGAGATCTTTTTATCTGCTGGTTTACTTTCCAAATTGCTGTAGCAGCAAGTCCTGCACAGGCTCACAGCCATGAGTCAGGAATACCACTTTCAGAGTGGTGTTATGGTCTCAAATATTCAACTGAATTAGAAGCAGAGGTTCCAGATTTTGAACTGGCCTTTAGATACAGAATGATGGTATTTCAATAGAATGCTTAGCCAGCTGTACCACAACACAGACTCCAATTCAGATATGTATTAACAGTGAAGCATTCTAAATATATTTAAAGCCTGATTCATTATTCTTTCAAATTAGTCTGAATCATTAAGGACACATTCTGTAGTAGCTGACATATTTTATTCCCATGCATCTTGACTGCCCCTTCAGGTCTACCATACTACAATTCTACAATGTATAAATACATCTAGACGTCAAGATAATAGGGGGGAGGCATAGTTGGCCTGTTTACACTGATCTCTCCTCTTCTATTTCCCTCTTAAAGAACATGCTTCCCATGGTCCTCCCCTTTAGTGCAGCCGATTAAGATATAACTATATAGACTGACCAGTGGTGCAAATTATTCCTCCATGTACAAGCATCAGTATCCCATCTGTACAGCAATTCATGTCCCAAGTGCTCCACTCCAGAACCAGCTCCCTGCAAAGGGCCTGGCAGGAGGATGGCCCAATGCCTTGGACCCCTGCATCTGTGTGGGAGACTTGGAAGAAGCTTCTGATTTCTGTTAAACATAGTTCTGGCATTGTACCCTTTTGGGAAGCAAAACAATAGATGAAATATCTCTGTCTCTCCTTTCTCTGTAAAATTTGCCTTTCAAATAAAATAATCTTTTTTTTAAAGATGTCCCCATACATCTTTCATTTAGCCTAGATTCAATATTCTCAAGATGAGAACTTTCTTTTCCTTATTTGGGTACTTCTGCTAATGTGTTTCAGGACTCATTTATCTCTGCATATCTATACATAACTCTGCTTTTTTATGTACTTGTACATCTTAAGATATTTACCATAGTTGAACACATTTTTAAACTTTTGTTTCCAAATTCCTTGAATATTAGCAGTATATCACAGCCTCTAATATGCTGTAGGAACTCAACAGATATGTGCTGAGTTAACTAATATTTGCAGTTCTTTGCATGAATGAATGGATCAAAAGCCACAGCTAATGCTTACTGGGCCAGGTCCCAAACTCAGGACTTCGTGAATCAATTGCACTGAACTTCCCACTCTGCCAAAATAACTATTAAAAGCAGAATGCAGAGGTCCAATAAAGTGTACAAATTGTTTTGGGGGTGGAAAGGGAAAAATCATTTTTCAGATTAACACAACTGATTTATATTTAATAACTCCTCAATCTGAATTTTACACAAACTCAGGGTATGAAGCATGCATAGCTGAAATTCTCACATTGACCAGAGTCAAATCATTTCTTATTTTTTAAGGTTTTCGTTTGGAGAGTGGAACAAATGGATGATAGAGAATGAATGCAGTATATCATTACACAAGAGATCAGTCAGCATCTTTATCTACGTGTTAAGGTTACTGAGTGAATAGCTCAGATTTATAATAGCTGAGTTTCATGCCAGCAGAAAAACCACAACCTAGGCTGAGTTATCAGGAGACATTAGGAAGAAAGTATGATGGTAATATATCCATCCAATTGCTACATAAATGGAAACACTATGAGAAAGTTGGCTGAGCACCTTGATAACCTAATTCATAATGTCTCTAAAAAGGCATACAATGATTTAGAGGAAAAAATGATTGTCATATAAAGATGTATAGAATTTAAGATATGTGTGTATCATACATATTATAGTCTTCAGGCATAAGCTGTATATTAGATTGTCTAGATTTGTCCACTAAAGAATAAAATGTTCTGACTTTTTTCTGCTGCTGTCAAGACATCCTTATATAGCTTCATTAAAGATAATGTTTCAAAATGTACCTTCATAATTTTCTAAAAACTTTCAGATAAAAGGCTAATGAAATTTCATTGTAAGACTGATAATTCAGAGCTATTATATCCCATCATTTAATTTATTCAAGGTTCAGCTTTCTTGGTAGATAAAATTAGCTTAATTACATTTCAAAAGATGATGTGTACCCCCCAAAAAAGAGTCATGTTTTTTAATCTTAGGAAGAAAGACTGGCTATATGGTCATCCTTCTTTATAGCTAGTTAGGGCATGGTGACCAAACTGGCCAACAAAATGTTGGCAGAAGGTGAATAAGCATTTTGGTCTTGGTCCTTTAAACCTTTCCTGAATAATCCTTCACCTTTTCTAAACTTGCATTAATTGTCCAGTGTAAGAGGTTACAGTCTGAGGAGGATGATAGAACCACTGAACAGCAAAAGCCTGGATTGTGAATAACAAATAGAACTTTCTTGTTCTGAGGTCCACTATCCAACCCCCACTGACCCATACTGAACTATGAGATTAGTCAGAATTTTATTGAGATTCTCTGTTATGGCAGTTACCCTACTATAATGCAAATTACAAGCATCTTCTAAAGGTTTATAGGGATGGAAATTAAAATGACCAGTATGAAAAACTCCGTATTGTTTCAAGTAATGTCTGGCAGTAGAAATCTGGCTAGTTCCTCTTCCTCTCTCTACTCACTAGGATAATTAAATATCCCCAATCTTTTTACTTCAGGCTGTCTTTATAGTCTTCTCATTATTGACCCTTTTGCAATAATATGTAAAAGAATGAATACCTTTTAAGGAGGATAGTGACATTTTATAATTATAAGTTTTTTTACAGATTTTTTTATCACTGAAATCACTATTTCTTTTCATTTTTCTCTTTTATTAGACACATCCAGATAATTGGAACTGTATGTTGAAAAACTAATGCAACTCAGAATGCAGTTTGGATTTATGCCATAATTATAAGCCTTAAATTTTTTCTGATTTCATTTGCAGGTATATATGACTCAAACATCTTTTTATAACTATCAGCAAAGGATCCTTGTCAAAGTCATCTTTTTCACACCTAGAGAAAATAAGGATGAGAAAACGATGGCAGTGGAAAATTTCATTCTTTAAAATATGCAAAGTGATTACAAAATAAGTCAGGATGCCTTGGTCTATTTTTAGAAATTTCCCCTTGCAAAACCCAATTTAACAGAAAATAAGCAATGGGTATAGTGGCGTTGCTGATGTAAGCTGAGAAAATCTATGCTCTTAAATATCATAAAAATGTCTTGAATTATTCTTGGTGTATTTGACAGTTTGGAATTAGCATCTGAAGAGATTTATATAAACATATGTATTTGGTGGCTTATACATTCATTACTTCACTTTAGAGGATTACTTGCAAAAGCTTTATAGACATGATCTCTTCATTTTCATAGAATTTGTACCTTCAAAATCCAAGTATCAGTGTCTTTTTAACATTAGGTACCACTGACAAAGTGTCCCTTTTATGGCCTGCTTCTGTAATCCTGCCTGGTAGAACACATTGCATATCTACTTTATTTACTCTTCATGACAACTTTATGAAGCGGATAGCACCAGTCATCACTATATTGCACATGAGAAATTTTAAAGAGGTTCACCGATTGCTCTTGACTCCAAAGCTCATAATCCTTCTTGTCTAAATGAGACTTGAAAATAGTAAGCATACAAGTTCTAAATTTTGCAAAGCTACATTTCTTTTTCCAAATGTGAATTCGCCACTTTCTGTAGTATGTCATCAATATGAAGCACGTATCTTTGTCCGAGTGTTGATCTCTCTTCTCTTACATTTCCTTTAGCCATTTACCATATGACTGGAATGTTCCATAACATTACAGAGCTTTGGTTCTTAAAGTACAACCAACTCCAACACTGCCCACAGCTCTCAGGATTCTATAATGCTTTCTGTTCATTACCACCTGCTGGTTTATTCTCAACAAAGCCCTTCAGTTGGACTGTTCCCGAAGCAGAGCTGCTCGGAGGCCGTCACACGGCCCTATTTAGTTCTGGTCTCTTACTTTGCTGAAGCAACATTTGAACAGTGATGGGACTTGCTTAGATATATCAAGTTCTTTAACCACCAATTTAATACGACATGTTGAACTGGGTCTTAATTATAGTGATTTCATTATAAAATTTAGAAAACATGCTTGACTTTTTTTTTTTAAAGATTTATTCACTTTATTACAAAGTTAGATACACAGAGAGGAGAAGAGACAGAGAGGAAGATCTTCCTTCCGTCCGATGATTCACTCCCCAAGTGAGCGGCAACAGGCCAGTACTGCGCCGATCCGATGCCAGGAACCAGGAACCTCTTCTGGGTCTCCCAGGCGGGTGCAGGGTCTCAAAGCTTTGGGCCGTCCTCGACTGCTTTCCCAGGCCACAAGCAGGGAGCTGGATGGGAAGTGGAGCTGCTGGGATTAGAACCGGCGCCCATATGGGATCCCGGGGCTTTCAAGGTGAGGACTTTAGCCGCTAGGCCACGCCTCCGGGCCCAACCAAGGAACTTTCTAAGGAACCTTAAGAATAAGGGCAGATTGAGCATCTGTCTCTATTTTTTATATATTTTCACATGATTTAAGTATACAGTGGCAAAATATTTCTGATTTTATTACATTTACATGCTCTTGCACATGAGTTTCTCTCCAGTTAACTTTAGTGTGTGGCTTAACAGAAGCAGTGCAAATTCCTCTCCTAAAATATGTCCTCGTTCAAGGCGAGGACTTTAGCCACTAGGCCACGCCGCTGGGCCCGCTTCTTTGACTTTTTTTTGAGCCTTACAAGGTCTTAAAATCTAACCAAGGTTCCTGAACTCTCCACATCAATGTTCCCAGCTCAACAGTTGACCAAACACTCAAGGTACCTTCACTATAACTGATCCCAACCTAGTGAATTTCACTTCGTGGTAGCATAGGAATTACTCAAAAATCACACTCACCAAATACTTTACATACACACACACACACACACACATATATTCATAAAACTTCCTATAAATTCAAGATAGGATATTTTAACAACCAAAATTAGGATTTAATCTCAGGATAAAGAACAGTTCTTGAGAACACTGTCACACACACACACACAAAAACAATGAAATTTGCTCTCAGTTTTCACATTTTGCTACTCACTGGGGAAGGCTTCAGAACATGCTGGCTGTTTGTGAACAGATATGTGGCAAATATTGAGTCATGTGTCTAGCTTCATTCACCACAATTTAAAAAAAATCTTACATATATGCTTGTCCATATTTACCTCTCAGTTGCTAGGTTTCGATAAAACAAAGGAAGTGCAATTGGGTTACTATTTAAGAGAAATCTTTGTAAAAGTTCATGGAAAAACCTGATGAAATAATTATGCATGTCTTTAAAATAACTTGTACCAAAATAAGCTTATTTTTAATGCCATCTCCCACAATGCCTTCATATTAATCCACCCTTTCTTAGGGCCATTTACCTATGTCTAAAATAGGCATCTGATGAGTATTTTACTGTTTAATAAGCAATCTTAAATATTACACTGCATCCACTCCGTGAAGAGCTTGTGAAATGTGTTTAAGTCATGTTAATGATTAAAGATGGCATTTCAGTCTCAGCACAAAAGTGTTTGCACATTATCAAACATCACATCCTGGTCTAGTCAAGGTTACTTAAAAACTGTTCTTAGGAATAATTTAATTATACATTGGAAAGTTACATAACCTTCAAAAGAACGAAACAGAACTTTCGGTGTTGATGTGGAAAGGCATTCAGAAATCTTATAAACTGAGGAACATTATATAGTATGCCTCAACCATTTGAAAGGAATCTTATACATAAACACACAGACCATTTGCATGGGTACCCAAATGTTTTGACAAAAAAAAAAAACCATTATATCATTGGAACGGTGCTTCTTGGACAAAGGACATCTCTCCATTAAGGACTTTCTTACAGTGCCCGCACTGTCACCAGTCAGTGCTGTTGTTTAAGCTACAGTCACTCAGTTTAGACTGCATTTATTGAATAACAAAGGTAGTATTTCTTATAAAAACATAACAGCTTACAATAAATGTTTACCTCAGCAAAGATCCTTCAACCTCCCATAGAGCTATGAATATCAGGCTAATGTGCTCTTATTTCAGCCAGACTGATTTTTCTGTCTGCTCTAACACTGCTTGGAAAGCTCACGTATCTACAGCATTGCACATATCAGAAAACAGATGAAGAATGAGCCCAGGGCATATGCACAACACCGGTGCTTAGTAGGCATCACAACTAAAATATCCAACGAGTAAATTTTACTGCATCATGTATTTCTCAATTACTATGATAAAGGTATCTGTGAAAGAGCTTTCTTGTGATTACTTCATCATATAAGATTCTCACTACATAAGAAAAATCATATTTGCTAAATAGCTAATACTCAGCATATCATCTGAAAGTACACATTCAATTATTTAATCACGATGTAACACTGTGATAAAAAGACCCTATCTTCCAAGTGACTTGGTAATTCTGTCATGGTCAACTTATTTTTTCAGATCATATATATAGTTCCGTCTTTACTAAAACGTAGATTCATGTTTCTTCTAGTTACTAACTGATCCATTTAAAACCACTGAAGACTTTCCAAAGCAAAGCAACATTATTTTGTTACTATCACAGATTTTGTAGTTCAGGAATCACCATGAAAAAGTAGAGGTGACTTGTCTGTATTCTGTGATGGTTAGAGCTGGATTAATCTGGAATATGGTACACAAGCTTTTCCTTTAAAGTATCAGATAATGTACAATTCAGTCTTTGTGTCTCTGCCATTTATTTGTGTTTATATTTTTTGGAATGTAAAAAAATGAGTGTGTGCTCCTAAATAACACAAAACCAAGCAGCAAATCACCTTTAATCCACAGACTGTACCCTACCAATTCCTGCTCTGGGGGCTTTTTCACTGCAATGTGTGGCAAATAAGACTGGGCTGAGTTCACAGGTTCCCTTGGACTGCTGACCAGAGCATCTTTATGCAAACTTCTCTTTCAGTATAGGGTTTTTTGGCTGTTTTAAAAGTAAATGTCCCAACAGAGGAGTTCCCAAAATATGTTTTCCCAAGCAATAGGAGCCAACTATACTAGATTCGAAAGCCACACTGCATTTATGCCAGCATATTTAATTTATAACAAGCAAATCATGAAGACTAACCCTGATTCAAAGGAGAGGTGATTTGCCTCTAATTTATGAAAGAACAGGAAGATCAAAGCACAGAAGTGGGTGCACCAAAGCAAGACACTCTAATAAGCATGCTTGGAAAACACAATCTCCCAAAACTCTCCAGAAAATCTTCTGTGTTTGACAGCATATACATGTATATAGATATTCATATAACAGTTCTGAGGCCAAGACTCTAGCATCGTCATAAATCTCAGATCCCTTATGTATTTCTGTAACCTACTACCTGTGTCCTCCCACACGATCAATTCTTCCTACTGCCTAACATTTTCTACTTAACCAGTTTCAAGATAGTATCTACATATATCAAATGTTTTATTCATTTTTTTGAAGGGCAGAATGACATCAAGAAGCTCTTCACATGAGGAAATTGAAAAAGTAAAAAGCTGGGGAGAGGCTGCACTTTTCAAGTCCTAAGAGCACTCTTAATAAGTTTGGTTTTCACTGGCACCTCTGCCTCACAGAGCTTAGGAATAATTACCACCTTCAAGTCACAGAAATTCCCTTCCAGTCAATGTACCTTATGTTGTGGACAGCAATACTAAATTACACACACACACACACACACGTACAAGTAGGTATGGCTCAGCCACTGAGTTTTCATATGGAAGCAATTTAAAAATTTGGAAAATTTTCCCTTTGTTTCTCCCCTTACCCCAGATACAGGGAAAAAATGGTAATATTAGTGTGGAAACAATGGTCTTACCTACTTTCACCCTGTAGCCCTCGACCCTTTGTACCCTCATCAAGTAAGATTATTAAAAATTTTTTTAAAAATTGGAAAATGTTTATTCCAGAGCTGCCAAAACAAAGACCAGTAACTATAGCAAACAAATCTCTTAATAAAATTCCATCACTAAAATACAAGTTGTTGTCAAAAGGGTAAATGAGTTTCAAAAGATAGTTTTGCTGCATAATCCATGGAATTAACAACTCACATCACAAACACTGAAAACTAAGTACATTTTAATATTCTTTGTTAATCCTTTATGTTTTTTTAAAAAATTAACATGTATCTTTCTTGCTGGGAATTTTTTCAGAGGTAAAAATATAACTATATTTTTTCATTTAATTAAAATGAGAGTTGATTATTTTAGGATATTAAATGCAGTGAATGTTAAGATTTCTTTTCACTTAGATTTTGATCACTTTGCCAAGTCACTCAAAAATCTGCTTTGCAACTTGTCCAAGATTTTCCCCTCATTAGCATAAAACATCTTAGAATCCTGCTGATAGCACTTTACCTAGTGCAGAAAATGATTTGGATAATAAACAGCTGGAAATAAAAATGTTCTGTGGTAGCAGAAAAAACAGATTAGCAATTACACAAAACGAATAGAAACTTCCTTTCTCTACCATCCTGTGTAATTTTGTATATTAAATTTTAGACTTGAAACAGAAGTCCCAGGAAAGTTTATTAAAAGATAGCCTGCTACACTATTTTTCTCTTCCAATCTCCCCTTTATTTTTTTACCCAACTTTTAGAATTTTCTGCTTAATTCTGACCTTAATGTTTATTCTCTAATCAAATGGTTCTCAAACAATTTTCAGATTTGCAATGGCTTCTTAATACACTGTAAAGGCTACAAAACAGCAAGTATTACAGATAAATCGGGACGGCCTTCATAGTTTCATTTCATGCCGCACCTCTACTCACGACAATCTGCCCTTTCATCTCTTAAATCTTACATTTGCCGCAATTTTTCTGTCAAGCTATAAACATGAAGTGTCTTTTTTATGAAGCTTAATTTTATTCCAAAGCAACTTCGATGTTAAAAATAAACATGTTTATTTTTCTGAATCACTTGTCTTGCCGCGTCTTTACAGGCCATTCTCCATTCGAGGTAAGAAAACATAACACATGAAGAAAATATTTGTCTATTTAAGGTCTTACATCCCGAAGCTCCTGTGTTCTTGCTCTTCTGAAAATGACACCTTTCCTTGGGAAGAAACTACTATCTGAAAGAAAAATAACAACCTACCTGCTGTGTAATTGCAGAGCTATTACAGAGACTGAAAATGAACACGAAACCTGACAAGTCCTCAACTGCTAGCCAGAGCTAAAATTCTGACATTTAGATAAAAAGCATAAAGCCAACAATGACTCATAAAACCAGGTGGTTTCTGATTCACAGGATGCTCCCAGCTACTCATGAACCCTTGAACCCCCAAAATGATCACACTTAATTTATAAAAAAATGTGAACAGATGAGCAGCAAAACTAAGCACTTGGACCATGAATACTGTATGAAGTTTGGGGGAAAATTTACTCATTATACATTATAAGAGAAGCACAAAACATCAATCAGTTTATTCCAATTACTTATCTACAATGTGATATGAAGTTTTGGCTTCACTTTTATTGCAATGTTCTCTAGAAAAATGCTAAGATACAGTTACAGCGCAGGAAAAAAAATAGATGCCTTGCCTCTCATCTGGAGCCTGTGATTGGGAACAGGGCCTGTTTTGGAGAACAGCTGCTACCTGAGATGAATGCCCGAGTACCAGAACTTTATGTCTCCAAGTATTTCAAGAGCGCTCTCCATCTTTTATTCTTCCTCAGCATTGAGACACACTCCCTCAGAGGTGAATCCTGGAACAGATGTCTTTGTGTTCTGTATTCTGGTCCAGGGACATTTGGGGTAATCTCAACAACCTCAAGGCAGGACTTTTGGTATCCCAGAAAAAATATTTAGGAATTAGTTTATTCAGAGTGTAGAACAAGTTGGCCAGGAGACTTAGTCACATTCAGCTATTATTTCCAAAATGGAAACCATTCACTGCTAAAGAAGTCAGTTGTCCTGTTCAAAATAGTACTGAGATTCAGTTTCATTACCAAGGAAATCTAAAAGAACTTTGGTGTGCAAAGTAAAAATGCCTGACTTTCATGTTAGGAATCTATACCATTCTTTCTAGCATGGATCCTAGGACTTTCAAGAATAAAAAATCTAATTGCTCCATTAATTTTTTTCGACAATGCAATTTCAGTAAAGTAAGTGCTTTTGGGGTTCTAACCTTTATTTAGTCAATCACTTTCTGGAAGTTAATATTTAACAAATCATTTCTTTTCTCATTTTTAAAAAATAGCATCAAATTAATAATGTGAAATAATTTTGGAAGAAAAATGTGGACCAGAAAATATAAATATGGCCAAGGGTTTGAAATCAAGAAATTTATGCAGTGTATTACTAAAATTTCATACACTTGAAAAACCCTCCCAGCTTCACTGTATATAAAAGTGAGTCACTGAAGAGACTATCATGTTGTAGGTGCTCAAAAAATACTTGATTCTCTTAGTTCATGAATTCTTTCCATCTGACATAAGACATTTATAATTTAAACCTCTTTCAAATTTTATAGGGAGAAATTAAAACAATTTTTATTTGAGAAGTGATTGTTCATCTACATTACATTTGAAGTCTTTCCCAGGCCATCTAATTGCCTAATAATGCAAAGATGAAGGTGTACTCTTGTTAACTGCTTAGTCTATGGTATTATTTATGTTGAATCACATTTTAGGACAGAGTCAACATTTTTATTTTAATTACTCAGCTAAAAGAACTCATGAAGTCATAACTTGGATAAATTAATCATGCACGTATTTTACATTACCCTTTTAATTCAGCAAACTAATCAAAACTAGTGTATTCATAAAATGACAGACACTTTGGACAAATAGGCTATTGAAAACAGCTCCACTAATATCCATCAAATGACTAGGGAAAAGATACAGGTAAGTGGATTTCTAGTTGGTTTTCAAAAAAACAAACAATACTTTTGTTATCTTTGTATTCTATATACAAAAAGCCTAAAAGGAGTTGCAATGCCATTAGCACAGTGAAAATTGGCTTCTATAAATGCTGAATGCATTTGTTGAAACATGAATGAATAAATGACTTTTTGTATAAATACATATAATGTTCCCTGCTAATACTTTCTGGATATTGGAAAGCACACTAATCTTGTTTCCCTTAAGTATCTATTATAGCAGGGTTTTTAAAAAATAAGGCATACAAAATTGTATTCAACATTGATTTTAGGGCCTGCATTGTGAAAAAGCTGGTAAAGCTCCTGCCTGCAATGACCGCATCTCATATGGACATTGGTTTGTGTCCCAGCTGACGTCCTCGGAAATGCAGCAGGAGATGGCCCAAGCTTTAAGCTCCTTCCATTCATGTGGGAAGCCTAGAATAAATTTTGGCCTGTCCTTGCTCTGGCCACTGCAGCCACCTGGGGCGGAACTTAGATACATGCAAAAATGATCCTTCTTCCTCTGTGACACTTTCAGATGAGTAAGTTTTTAAAATCTTTTTTAAAGATTGTTTTAACGCATAGTTTTGACATGTAGAATTATATTCTGAATAATTTGAGTGATAAATCAGGTAACTTAAGCATATAGAATTGTTTTTGCTTGTTTACTTTAACAGACATGGTTTAATTATTCCTAACCATGCTACTTATGAGCAAATTTGGCACAACGTTTATTCTCTTTGGACTTTCATTCATCACCAGGTAAATAAGAAATATCTTATAAGATTACTGTGATAATTATAATAGTACATATAAGTTAATATAATGCCTGTCACATAAGTAAACGCACTCTCATTAACTTTTAAAACAGCCTCTTAGGGCCGGCATGATAGTTCAGTGGCTACATCCTTGCCTGAAATACACCAGGATCCCTTATGTGCACAGGTTGTGTCCTGGCTGCCCCACTTGCCTCCCAGTTTCCCATTTGCTGCCTGGGAGAGCAGGAACCTTGCACCTGCACGGGAGACCTGGCAGAAGCTCCTGGCTTCATCAGCTCAGCTCTGGCCATTTAGGTCATTTTGCGAGTGACCAGTGGATGGAAGATTTTTATCTGTATATTCTTCTCTCTGTAAATCTGCCTTTCCAATAAGAATGAATTAATCTTTTAAAAAATCCCATTAAAGCTAATGTCTACAGCAAGTAGCAGGGCACAGGGTAACTAATAAATTTAGAATAATGATTTAAAGATGAAGTAAGTTCTCTCAAAATTCAGAATTTCAGTGAAATTAAGCCTTGGAATACACTTCTCAATTTGTAAATTAGTATGAATAATATTTTTCAAATAGAATGTACAACATTCAGAAACATCAAATCAAACAATTTTGGTAATGCATTTATTAATATATCTACAGCATCTTAAGTTTATTACAAATGAGTGGTATCAATAGTACTAAAATTAACGAGTATCTACATCTGCACAATTTATGCAAACAACAAGTACAGAGCATGACCCAGGAGTGTCAACCTTTGTTAAACTATCCTCCCAAGCATGGCAGCTGGGCCTCCATGCACTCACATGTAAAGAGATTTCAAAGCTGAGAACTAAGCACATTAGTGTCCAGTGTAATTTCTTACTGGTTCTTCCCTCCATTGATATGTGAAGCCATCGGCATCAATTTTATGCCCAAGTCAAAAGTATCAGGGACAAAGACAAAAATAAATAGCCCTCTAACTCTCTTCTCCTGAGTCCATATTCTCTACTTATGTTGTAGTGCTTTTATTACTAGTGAAGATTTTTCAGGACTATTAATCTTTTTGCCCTTTTGACTCCTTGCTAGAATATCTGCTTTTTCTTTGTTTGCCTTCATGATGGTCAGTTGTATCCCATTCAGAGCATTTGTCTTCTACAGAGATTTCACTGTCTGCATAGTATAATCACTATGGTAATATTATCACTTATACATAATTCTAAAAAAGATCATGGTTGTTGAGCTGAGGATTTGAGGAAAGAATGCAAATTTTGGACCCTTGGAAGACTGTGGAATCTGTAAGTATTAAAGTTGTAAGACAGTACCTCTCTCTCCAACTAATGTCCCTTAGGCAAATGCTCTTTAGAATACCAGCAGAGAGGTGAAAGAGTTGTAGTGACGTATTTAGTTTGTCTACCTCCTGGGGAAAGCAGCTCTTTTAGGTGATTTGTTAATAATTGATATGACCTGGTCTAGACAGGCCTGTGCTGAGATGGCACTCTGACTTGTTGATTGCATACCCCTGACTCCTGAGTACGCATGTTTAAGCCACAGTTAGCTGTGGCCTTATTCATACATACTCAAAACAAATATTTTTCAAATCAGGAAAACTACAGGTGACTCTTGTACCTACTTTTAAACATAATTTTCACTTTAATAAACTTTACATAACATTGCTGACATATTTAATAAACACGCACATATTGATCTAACTGAATTGTAATGTGGGAAACTTAGGTATTTAGCTTGTATTAATTGAAATTTTGATACTGTAACATAAAATTATCCTATCTTTTAAATAAGCCTACCACTCTAGATAAATATCCCAATGTTAAGGGACAGATTATTTATCTCATCTAATGACTATGGTGTCAATTAAAATAGTTCTTAGTTTGTCCATTTGAAAATCATTGGATGGACTTTTTATATTACTTTCTATCATTTGAAGTTTTAGTTAAGAATCTAAAAAATTTCTTCTTGTTTCATTTTTCTGTTAGAGACTACCATCCGCGAAGAACTTCACCTTGTAAGGTTCAAAGAACTTAAAGACCAATTGTTTGGAAACATCAATATGAGAAACATCCACTTTCATGCATTAGTTCCCGATTTAATGAGAAAGGCTAGAAAGGAGCAGGCAGAGTGGTCAGGTGACAAATTGAGAGTCCAAAAACTAAAGATGCATAAACAGGGTACAACAAACTCTTCCTATCTCTACGTATTAAAGTTGAAGGTAACAAGACAGCAGTGAAGGATGTGTGAAAAATCACTGGGTGCAATCCCAGAGTGTCGAAAAACATGCTGACAGACTGGAAATGGCAAGGAAAGATGGATGGGATGTAATGACAAGATGCACTTGCCTGGCGAGCTTTTTTAGTGCACAACTTATTTATTTTATGACCATATTTGTAATACAGTTGAAAAGCTATGATCTGATTACATCCTTGAGTATTCAGATTACATTTCTTTTATTAGAATCAATAAACCAAATCCCTTTTAAAAGTTCTTTTTTAATTCAATAAGAAGAGAGTTAAGTGCATATGGGGAGAAAATAAGAGCATTTCACTCAAGGGAACCGAAGGTTGCTATCTGGAGAATTTCCAGAAAATTAAGTTACAGCATTGGGAATTTATGGTTTCCAGAACTTTAAGATCTTATTTCATGACTAGATTTCAACCTTGTGGTTGACGTGCATTTTAAAAAAGTGTTCTGCTAAGTTCATTAGCTCTCTATATAATGAAGAATTCTGTAACTAACTGGCAGCGTTCCTTGCAAAGCACTGAATTTGTAAGTAAATTTATTCCTTTTCTGTCTGGTTTAGGAACCAATAAGCCCACTTTTCCACACCTTACATATTCATTCCTTGACTCAAATAATGTAAATGTAGTTTTCCCTTAAAAGCCTCAGTTGTACTACTTTGCAACATAGATGAATGCAAAAAGCCTTAAAATAGATAGAGAAATTCGGGTCACATGATGGTTCCAAAGCACCAGAAGGTGGAGATTGGTGAACCAGGAGTTGTGGCTATGGAGTTCTTGGTGGAAATTTAACATAAGAACCCAGACCTGGTACTCATAGGAGGGAGTGGCACAACTGACTGCAAGCAAAGAGTTGTAAACCAACTGCAATAAGTAAAATCAAACTGTAGACCTGTGGGTGACACAGCTTAGAAACCTGCCCCAAGAAGAAGACTCTGCTAACCAGAAGTACAATGACCAAGAGCAAAGGCACGATGAATATTACTGAACACTCCCATGCTAAGGAGCAAAACCCTATACCAACCTCAGAGTTAACTGAGGAAGACATGGAGAAATGGGGGACACAGAATTCAGAAAACTCATTTTAAAGCTTCTGATCAACAATGAGAAGCACATACAAGAGTTCCAAGAATTTAAGGAACATGTTACACAAGCAATTCTATTGTTTTGGTTACAAATAATAGAAATATTCTTGCTTCTTGAAAAAGCAGAAAGCAGGAACGGGTTTTATCACTGCAGAAGTTTAGGCTACTGGGGAGACCCAGGCATTCGACTCCTCATGAGGTAGAAATAACCCAGCAATCCTGTCTCTCTGCTTCTTCCTCTGTCCATGTTTTCTATTTCATGTTTTCACTCAGTAGACTAGTTTCCTCTGTTTCCTGGCATGTGTGTGGGAATCCCTGCTGTCGACCCTTCCCCAGCACATATCTCTATTCCAAGTTGGCCACACATTAGAGCAATTTGGACAGTGGAGTCTCTTAGATTCAGTTCCAAATCATCAGCTCTCCACGGGCAAGATCATATCATGGAATCAAGTTACTGTCACAACCATGTGAATGGTGGAGGGCAGCAAGAAGTTCTGAGAAACAAGAAAAAATCATTGAGAGCTGGAGCCACAGTAAAATGGGTTCCACTCTACAGGGGGATATATTCTCCATGAAACTTGGATAACACATGAATCTATTTTCTATTAGTTGCTTTTTTTTTTCCTGCAGATTTCTCCTGAGGCAAGTTTGTATTACTCAGATAGTTAGGCTGCAACACAATTTCCCAAACACTCTAGAGAATAACTTTAATGTTGGAGTTGTACTGAATTTATTTATATCCTCTTTCTAGAAAGGCTTTGGGGCAGTTTACAACAAAGAAATATGATTCTCTTAACATACACATGGCCATTGAGAATTAAAATAATGTGACTAAATTTACTATCAGTTTTTGCTGCTAAACCTAATATTGAGACCCACAAGTTCTTATATTTTACTTGCCTAGCTTAAAAGGAACACATCAAATGGAGGTATCTGGACATTTAATGCACTTATCTTTAGTCAAATACTATCTGCATCTGTATAACTTTCACGAAGGCAGTAAGAATAAAATCTCGGTAAGAATAAAAGTTCCTGAAAATCTGAACTAATGAGTAAATTATATCTGCAAAATATTTATACTTTCACAACTTACAAATCTGCAGAATTTGATAATGGGAACATCTATTGCCAGAACATGCTTATTTTTGTTTATATCCACTCTTTTGTTCTATAATTATTGCGCATGCTTATTCTATGACAACCATCTGTTATAAATCATAGGACGGGCAAAATATGGCCTTTCATCTCAATGCTCACAGAATGCTAAACAAGACAGCACCTACATGCTATGGTAGTTGAAGTATGGAGATTGAAAAGGATGATTCATAGAAAGCTCGTTTCCAGTGATTCTTCAAGGTAATCTAAAAGAATTGATGGAGACATTATAAGGAATTTCAAAAGGAAGTACAGAGTGGTAAGAAAACAAGCTAAGTCGTGGGAATTACAGCTAGTTAAGGAGTGAGCAATCACTAAAAATGAGATTATTTTGTTAGCCCTTCTTCTTAAAAACAAATACCTATTCCATTAAACAGAATTCATTCATTTATTGATAGAATGAATCCGCTGAATTCCTCACCTCTCAGTATGCACTTACTAGCCTCTACTAGGAACAGATGTACCAACCAGCACACTCCGATATGCCAGACCCATCAATGCTTCAGTGAAATATAAGGACTTTTCTATCCTTCAGCATCTATTTCAGTTGCATATAAGTTCTTCACCAGCATACCACTAGTCATGGGAATTTAATTTTCCTAAATTCCAACTTGTCTTCTAGTCAGTTTCTCTCCAACTCCAAAAGCACCTAAGGGTTTTGTTGCTTTTTAGATATAATACAGACAGACAAATGGGATTATTTCAAGCTGAGAAGCTTCTGTATCACAAAGGAAATTCTCAACAAAGTGAAGAGGCAACCAACAGAATGGGAGGAAATATTTACAAGCCATGCACTTCTTAAAGGATTAATGCCCAGAATCTATGAAGACCGCAAGAAACTCAACAACCAGAACACTAATAATGCAACTAATAAATGGACAAAAGACATGAGCAGGTATGTCTTTCAAAGGATGAAATCCAAATAGCCAACAGACACACCAAAAAAATGCTCAGATTCCCTAGTTATGAGGGAATTGTAAAGTAAAAACCACAATGAAGTTTCAAAGAATAGCTGTCATACAGAAATCAGAAAACAATAAACACCATGAGGATATAGAGAAAAAATTACCTAACTGGCAGTAATGTATGTTGGCATAGACATTATGAAAGTATAGAGATTGCTCAGAAAACTTAAAATATATCAACCAAATGACCCAGGTATCCTACTGGTAACTTCCCCCACCCCAAAAAATGAAATTATCAGTTGAAAGAGTTAACTGTACATCCATGTTCATTAAAGCTCAATTCACATTTGCTACAACATGAAATTTTTATTTTTTTTTTTAGAGTAATAATTTTAATCACCATTGCAGCGCCCAAGCCCTTTACAGATGTCAGCATTGTCATGAGATCCGCAGGACATTCCAAGATCTCGCGTATTAAGTAAGTGTCTGAATACAATTGTTACATGTTGCCTTAATACTCAATTTAAAGACATGAATAAAATTTAAATCACATAAAAATAATTATACTCTCAGAAGACTATGGGTAAAACACATTAAGATATTTTAACAAGACTTTACAACATGAAATTAACCAGATGTATATAATCTGATGACTGGATAAAGAAAATATTGCATATATGCAATGTGGAACAGGATTAACCCATTAAAAAGAACAAAATCCTGTCTTTTACAACAAAAGGATGAAGCTAGAAACCACTATTCTCAGTGAAATAAGCCAGTCCCCGAAAAGGGGATTTGTGGGGATTTCCCCAAGTTGCGGTATTAATACACAGAATACCAAAAGCATGTTCTCCGTAGGACTAAAACTGACATTTTGAGATGCAGTCACTGTTTGCAGCCCTTGTCTACAAATCTGAAGAACAGTGTGTTTTTCTATTTACTGCTTGCTGAATTCCTGACCAAGTGGAGAAATAAGCCTGTGATTATAAAGTTAAAAATATGTCATGGCTAAGACTTAGAAAAAAATAAGGAAGGAATTAGGAGGAAGGATGAAAGAAGGGGTAGGGAAAGTAGAATGGGAAATAACACTATCACACCTGTTTATATAAAATATATGCAATTTCATAACATTATATTTAAAGCCAATGATTGAATACAGAGCATTGTACATAGTAAAGTGCCTCCATATTTCTCCAGATACTAGTTTTTCTTTAATCAATTGCTGCTTAAAATTCTGAATCTATATATAATCAGGGGTCCAGTGCAGTAGCCTAGTGGCTAATGTTGCCTTGAATGCAGAGGGATCCCATATGGGCGCCAGTTCGTGTCCTGGCTCCTCCACCTTCCATCCAGTTCCCTGTTTGTAGCCTGTGAAAGCAGTGGACTATGGCCTAAGCCTTGGGACCCTGTATCCATGCAGGAGATGCAGAAGCAGCTCCTGGCTCCTGACATCAAATCGACCCAGCGCCAGCCATTTTGGCCTTCATATATTGCATTGAATAATTATACATGTAAATAAGTAATTAATTTAATCCCTGATTTTATTTACCAAACAGAGCCCAACTCTTTCATAGTGGTCTCTTGCCTTCCAATGATCATGACTAATGTAAGCACCATTTCAACCCTGAGTTGACATCCATCCAGTGGAAAAGTAGGTGACTTGACAGTTTGCTGAACCCAAACTCATCTGAGGGGACAACAATTTTTTTTCTTCTAACAGAAGTTGCAAAAACCACAGAAGTCTTAAGTTCTTCCTTCTGCTAAGATGGAATTTTCTTAGCCTCCTCAGAAGATTCCTTTGAGATCTGCAAGCTGTGGGGACATGCAGGAATTACATGAGGAAGACTAAGATTTCTGTCCTTAGAGTCTTTGAAACCCAAATAACACAGCTCTGTTAGCTTGCTTGTCCAGACTCAAGTCTATCCTTACCTAAGAAACATTATTCACTCAGATTTTTCCATGGCTTTTTCTCTTGTTCGTTGATGGGATTTGTCACCTGTACTTGACCTAGTCCTGTTCTTTCCCCTCATTTTCAGTTTATTCATCTTCTAGTCTATAAGAACCCTGTCAAAAAAATTATAAAATTCCAGCAATATCTCTCTTGTACTATTTACAATACTGTAGTCATCAAAACAGCATTTACCAAATGTCAGTATGCCTTGCATTTGGTATCAGAACTCTATTCAACTTAATGATTGAGGGGCCTGTTTCAATGATATTCAAGTCATTACATCAAAGACATTCCCAGTGTTGTAGGGGGAGATCCTTACAACACATGAAGTTGAAATTGTTCTCCAAAATAAGTTTAGATTTTCGACCAATTATTGACAGTACTGGTTTAAATTCTAAAAATATTATCAGCTTTACAGGACAGGTTATTTTCTTTTAATTTTTTCCAACACATATCAGCTTATTGTAGCACAATTCAGAGGTCCTATTCATTTTGGTTTTCAAAGAAAGACTTTCAAATATATTCCTTAAGCTCATCAGTGACTATAAAAAGTCTTTCAGTTCAGAAAAATGATGATGGCGCTAAGGAGCTAACACTTAGTTCAACTCAATAGAAATTTACAGAAGAAGAAAATCAAAATTAGACTTCTGTTAGGCAGAAAATAAATCAGAGCATCAGAATGTAAATGATAGAAATGAAATATCTGATATATATTTCAGGAGATAAAAATGTAGAGTTTCAAAAAGAACAAAGATGGCCTGGTGTGACAGTCTAGTGGCTAAAGTCTTTGCCTTGCATGCACCAGGAAAAATCCCAGATGGGTGCCGGTTCTGGTACCAGCTGCTCCACTTTCCATCCAGGTCCCTGCTTGTGGCCTGGGAAAGCTGTAGAGGATGGCCCAAAGCCTTGAGACCCTGCACCTGTATGCAAGACCCAGAAGAGGCTCCTGGCTTCTGGCTTCACATCATCTCAGCTCTGGCTATTTTGGCCACTTAAAAAGTGAATCAGTAGATGAAAGATATTTCTGTCTCTTCTCTCTGTAAATCTAACTTTCCAATAAAAATTAATAAATCTTAAAAATAAAACAACAAAATTACTTCCCCGGAACATTTTTATGAACAAGCTATAGCCCTTTAGCATTTTCCAAAATGACAGAGAATAAAACTTATTTAACAGACTTGGAAGATTATTCCCCCAAACTGGCACTTTTCCTATGATACTAGAAAAATAAATGGAGAAAAAGCATTTGCCCTTCTCAGTCTCAAGATTTCTCATGTTTTTACAGTAGAATCTATGTGTAAGTAGAAAATTTTCACATTCTCACATTTTAATTATGATTAAATTGTAAACTTGCTTCACAAAATCCATTCCACATTCCAGAAAAGACAAAGCAATCTCAGTATCTTATTGCTAATTTATACCATTTATACTCTTTTAAATGGTTTTCTGTTACAACCCAACTTAAGACATATAAAAAAATACTTTCTTTTTAGTATCACAACATACATGTAAAAGATTTTGCATTTTTAATTTGTGATTGGTTACTTTTTTCCATGATATGGTTTTGTAAGCAGAGGGATTCTTCCTCCTACCTCTCTCTCCCTCTCTTCACAACCTCATTCGTCCCCATATTATTACAATTGTATATTGCTTCACTGTCACAAAGTCTAAGATTTTGGTATTGAAGAGTATCATGGCATTATACGTGAACTAAGCCAAACCCAAAAGGGTAAGTATTATGTTCTCTCTAATACAAGAAATATTCATGCAAGACACAAAACAGAAAGAATATGTAGGTAAACAAGTTTATACATATATTCTCATAGATGAACTGTATAATAGAGATTAGTATAGCAAGACGTAAAAATACGCTGCAGTATGCATCTCCTGAATAAAAGGAAAACTTCCCATAAAAACTGATAAACACGCCTTGACAATATGACACTAGATTTTCCACCATTGCCAGTACCTACAATGCCTTGAAATTGCATTTCAATGTTACAAAATTTTTAAAAGAAAACAATTAGAGATATATAAACAATTGGCAAGAACATTCTTTCCTGCTTTTAGAATTAATGGAAAGCAATCTTCTTTTACATTTATAGACTTATTGAAATAATCAGTGTAAGCCCATGACTGTCATGGTCAGACATTCTTCCTCGTCCCTCTATTGCATGAACTAGAGTGAGTTGTAAGAAATGATTCCTAGGATTTCTGCATCCTACTTGCTCAGATTTCTGACCAGGAGATCCAACAATGAAAGATCATTTTGCTTCCAATTTTCTGTGAACTGATCACATTATCATACTTAATTGTGCTTGAAATAACTTCAACTTACACTAAAGAATCTCCAGAAAACCTTAACCATAAGAAATCCGAAATGCTTCCTTCTTAACTACATAGAATTCATTAGTGACATTTCAATGACACAAAATGCAACAAAAGCTTTGGAAATAATTTTCTCAGTTTTCATTTAATCTGGTCCTCGTCATGAACACTCATTACAAAAAGCATTTACTCAGAATAAATAGAATTAAAAGTATAGATTAGCTGGAGTAAAAAATCATGAGTCATCTAATGGAGAACCACTTGCATTCATCTGAAACCCAGACATGACACAAGTTTTAAATAAAATGTTGAGTTTGGGAGAAAGAAGCACCATCTACTTAATGTTCTAGGGGAAAAGATCAAATTTGTCTCAGTACTAAGCTCTGAAAAGAAACACTGATTCCCAACTTCTCTGCTCTGGTTCTATGACAAAACAATCAACAGCAATGACCATTCACTTCAGATAGTATGCTATTTTAATTTGTTGCTCATAATGTATGATTTTATGTTTTTCAGTCTATTTTTGAACAATTTTCAAAGATTATTCATCTTTAAATGACGTAAGCAGAATATGAAATAACGTGCAATAGAAGCTACTTTGTCTGTAATACAAGGCAAATAACTAAATACCACAATCCCAACACAATGACAATATTTAGAACAATTGTTCCTATGTTACAGACAAAGATGCAGGTACAAGGCACTAGAAATGCAAGTCATCATTATATCAGGTTTTAAAAAATTTGTCACCGGATGCAATTAAAATGGCTGTGGAAGCACATTTATCTTGCCTTTTCCCAGAATGCCAGTGCTTGCAGCTTAAGCTCGAAGACTCCGCCCAGATGGAACATATCAGTAACAAATCTTCTTCAGGGCCTTTGAACTCAAGAACAAAGTCTAATGCTTTGTAAAGAGCAATCAGTCCAAATGAACACGGTGTCAGAGTTAAGAGCTCTGGCATTAAAATCCTATCAGCCTGAGTCCAGACCCCAGCTCTGGCCTCTACCAGCTTTTAACCTTAGCCATACCCATTATCATCTCTCTAAGTTTGAGTTTTGCTCTTTTAGGAATTGAGGGTCAAAATAGCATGTATTCCTTAAAAATCAAGATAATTTAATACACTAAGGCATGTAGAGAACTTAGCCTGGTGCCTGGAATAGAGTTAATGTACCACAAGAAGTAGTCATTCAATTTAAATTTGGCTCTTTCTTGCCAATACTATTTGTGTGGGCATGACAGAAATAAAGGAGAGCAAAGAAGATAAAATTCTAGCAAGCATTTATGCTCATACAGAAAATACATGCTGACACTGGTTGCCCTTCTCGTTTTTAAAATTTATTTATTTACTCTATAATACAGTTCTATTGGCTCTTATTTTTCCCCTGTCCCATTCCCCAAGACCACTCTCTCCCAATGATTACCCTCTTTAGATAGACTATTTTACACTTATTTTCAGAATCTTGTTTTCAATCCCTTCTTACCCATTTTATAAGAAAATATTTTAGATGCCCTGATTAAAATCTATTGATCTTTTCTAAATCCTTTTAATGAATTTCCTCCTTTGCTTTTGATTTTTGAGACAGTGTTTCATTTAACATATTTAACAATATTCTGTGAAGGGAAGAGAATTAATAAAATTTTTGGATGCATAATCTGTCTAAATGACAGAAAGATGAAGTAGATGACAGATGAATTTAGACAGAGTAACATGTAGCAAAGAATAATAAAGTAGCAATCATTTTTATCTTAATTCAATAAGTGTTATTTACATATCTTTCTGTCACGTCCATGGACATAAACTTAAAGGTGGCAGTTACTGAAATTAAAACACTTTTATCAAACTTGTTATTTTTAAGTATTTATTCACTGGTTGGAGCAATCTAGGATTTAAAAGTATTCAGTTACAGAAATATACCTATAAACACATGAAACAAAAACATACATTCACGTATACACAAGCATAGAAAATCACAGTATGTGCTTTCCATGGAGTTATTTACAGTTGTAATATGCCAAAGTGATAATATATTCTTCCTTATTATTCAACTTGAATAAATATATTAAGATCTCTTCCAGGCATCATTTTAGACATTAGATTAATGAAGTAATAAAAACCGCCAATTTGTTATTTCTTTGTTAATATAAATAACATTCTATTGGATTTAAAATTTTAAAAAAAGGAAATGTGGGCCCGGCAGCGTGGCCTAGCAGCTAAAAGTCCTTGCCTTGAACGCCCTGGGATCCCATATGGGCGCCAGTTCTAATCCCAGCAGTCCCACTTCCCATCCAGCTCCCTGCTTGTGACCTGGGAAAGCAGTTGAGGACGGTCCAAAGCTTTAGGACCCTGAACCCATGTGGGAGACCCAGAAGAGGTTCCAGGTTCCTGGCTTCGGAACGACGCAGCACCGGCCATTGCGCTCACTTGGGGAGTGAATCATCGGACGGAAGATCTTCCTCTCTGTCTCTCCTCCTCTCTGTATATCTGACTTTGTAATAAAAATAAATAAATCTTATAAAAAAAAGGGAAATGTTCTTGTTTGTATGAGTCAACCATTGAAGCAGCAAAATGCATGTTACTTCTGTCAAAATCACAAAATAGCTGTTAAATAATAACAAAAACTACAAATTATCTAATCATTAAATAAATGTATTTATACCCTGGTACTAATAAAAAAAATTCTATATGTAGCATTATTGAGTATTCTACACCATGAATTCCTCATTATAATAGAAACCTTTTCATATTTAAGTTATAATATGTTGATTAAGCCTTTCTGTGTAGCACATTCTTTAGCATCCTTTGTAGAACTCAGTGGATAATGGAGGAAGTATGTACCAAGATCCCTATATTAAACCTTTTACGAAAATCAATTTTAAATGCATCAAGGATCTATATATATGAACAGACACCATCAAGTCACTAGAGGAAATCATCAAAGGAAATCTGCAAGAGATAATGTAGGCAAAGACTAGTTGGAAAGGCCAGAAACAAAGGCAATTAGACAAAAATAGATAAAATTACATCAAGCAAAGAAGCTTCTGTACTGCAAAGCAAGCCATCAACAAAGTGAGCAACCAACAGAATACAAGAACATAATTGCAATTTCTGTAACTGATACAGGATTAATATCCACAATCTCAGCAATGATAAAACAAACTATCCAGGTAAGAAAGGAACAAACGATATGAGAGGAAGGCATTTTTCCAAAGATGAAATTCAAATGCCACCCCAAAATATGCAAAATGCTCAGGATTATTAGCCAGCACGGAAATACAAATAAAACCCACAAGGATGTTTTACCTCATCCCAATTGGAATGTTTATCATGCAGACATCAGAAAATAAGAAAATCAAGAAACAAGAATGTGGGGAAACTGTACACTAATCCACTGTTAGTGGGAATGTAAACTAGTACAACCTTTATGGAAGATCATATGGAGATTCCTCAGAAATCTAAAAACAGAGACATACTACTCCTGGAAATTTATCTAAATGAAGTGAAATCAGCATAATGGAGTGTTGTCTAAGCCCATGCTTGGAGAACCTCAATTCAGAATACCTAAGATATGCAATCAATCCAGAGGTCTAACAACAGGTGAATAAAGAAAATGGGGCCAACATACACCACGGACTATTACTCAAGCATTAAAAAATATTGAAATCTATCTTCTGCATCTAAGTGGGTATAATTACAAACCATTTTGCTCAGTGAAGCAAGCCAGTCTCAAAGAAGGCAAATTTCATTTTTCCCTGTTCTGTAATAATACACAAAATACCAAAAAAAGTGATTTATGGGAGTGAAATTGAAATTCTGGGATTTAGCTATTACTTAGAATATTAGTCTATACTCCTAAGGAATAGGTTTTTAATTTTTTTTCTATTTGTGATGTGCTGATGTCTTTACCTAATGGACTGTACAGACTTTGATTATGAAGTGAAGTGAAAGTATGTCAATGTAAAAACTAATTTAATTTTCAAAAGAAAAAGAAATAAGGAAGGAGGAAGGTTGGGGAATGGGAAGGACTGCTGGTATCAGTATTCCTAAATCTATATTGTAAAACATGTGGAATTTGTTCACTTGTGTAAATTAAAAAAAAACCAAAACCTAATGATGTGATTGAATCTTCAATTTTTCTGTATCCCCAAAATACTCATTTCTGTTATAAGTTTCTGTTATAGACTAATTGCCACAAAAAAGAAAAAGAAAAACAAAAATACAGTCCCTGTAGTCATGAGAAATACGGACTAAAGTTAGTTTGAAAAATAGGGGGAAATAAGCAAGCAGATGTCTTTATATACAGCAGAAACAATTTTCTTAAAAATGTTCATTAAAACTTTACAACATTGGCAATTCTTGTATTTTTGGCTTATCATTACTCATATGTATTGGGATGTTACATAGATGCTAAATGCACTGAATATATAGAAGTTAAATTTTACAGGATGTGCAGACAAACATTTATTAGATTAACAAAATTTAGGCATTACAAAAATACTCTTAACTGGCATGGTATTCTGCAGCCAAATTTATCCCAGGAAACAGTGTCTTTACAGTGTTGATTCTGACAGTGTACCACAAGAATGTGAAATCATAAGATCATGTTAAACTGCAGGGGTCCTAAACCCAACGTGCAAACCAGAATTCCAATCTGTTAATGCACTGGTAAAATATAAATATGAAGCAGACTCTCAAATTCTAACTTATTTTACCTAAGCCAAATAATCATCTAGTGTAGACTTATTAAGGCGTCAGCACAGGAATTCTGTGAATTCAGCTATATTTACCTCAGATTTATCTCTCCTAACAGAAAAAAATTTCCCACTAGAATATTTAAACTGTTGACTCGGGCTTTTTGTAGCCTTCCTCCCATGATGTATGATTTTGTTAATGCAGCTTTGATAATAGACTAATTGCCATTGCTAAATCTCTTTTAATTTATGTGCTATATTTAGCTCAAGCTTTCTATTTGAGTTTTTAAGTATCTATTTGATTTAGTTACATTAATACACTTTGAAAGAATTCAGTGTATTCTTGCCAACTCAGATTCTAACATCTTCAAGATATTGATAGAGGTCTTTAATTTTCTGCCTCACTAATATCTATTCAATTCCTTCACCATAATATGAAAGCCATATAGTTTGGGTAGAGACATAAGAAAGAGAAATCACTTCTCCTTGGTTACATGCTAAGTGCCAAAATATTTTCTTTAACTAGTATAATTCCATGTCCTTTTGTATTGATTGGTGCAGGTAACCCAGGCCAAAGGAAATTATCAAACTCATACAGTTGTTCAGAGTATACAAACAAGTTAAAGCAAATAAAAGATGAAGAATGGTGTGCCACATATCTTTGCAACAGCAAGATTCTGTCCCTTTGAGGAAACTACTAACACTTTTGATTTTTGGAAGGTCAAAATTGTTTTAATAGTTTTAACTCCGCATAGCAAACCACTACTTATGATGATTCTCATCCTGTAAAAGTCAGAGCTCAAGAGGAGCAGTCAATCTAACAAAATTACAGATATGCTAAATCACATCAACCCTAAGAGGACCAACACTGTGGCACAGCAGGCTCAGCCCTACTAGTGGCACTGGCATCCCTTATCAGGGACAGTGCTAGCTCAAATCTCATCTGTGCCGCTGCCAATCCAACTTCTTGCTAATGTGCCTGGGAGAGCAGAGGCAATGACCCTAGAACTTGGGTCTGAATCACCCATGTAGGAGACCTGCTGCTCCTGGCTCCTGATTTTGACCTGGCCTTGCCCTGGCTGCTGTGTCGATTTTAGAGTTAATCGTTTAGGGAAACAGCAGATAGGAAATTTTTCTCTGCAACTGACTTTTAAATAAATTTTAAAAACATCAACCATGAAGACAAGCTATAAAGTATATAAAACATGTCAAACATTTCTGGTACTTTTTCTCTCAATAGGTAGTGATTAGTTCTCTTCTCCTTAACTGAATCTAATAACTCAGTTTTAATGACATAAGTAAAAGTGATTATGTCTCAGTTCCAAGATTAGCCCACGAAAGTCACTGCAAATATCCCTCACTCTTTTGCTTCCCTCTTCTGTCTCCTAGGAAAATTTAAGTGCCATACTGCAGAAAATGCAATCAGGCATCTCTGTTGACCTTTACATAGGAACAGGACTTCTGCTAAAAATCGGGGAAGAACCAAAGTCTGACAGCCAAAGTGGGAATGTGTAATCTTAGAGTTTCTCTGATCTCAAACTAGCCTTCAGGTAACTGCAGCCCTGGCCAGTGGCATGACTGCAGCTTCATGGACACGCTGGCCTAACACCCGCAAATAAATATATTCTAAATGACTGCCCCACAGATTGTAAAATAACTGATGATTATCTTAAGATGACAGATGTTTATATAATTGTTTATATGACAGTAGGCAATAATCTACTTCTTCAATATTCAAGTGATAATTTATTCTTAATTATCTAAATTTGGACTTGTTTCTTTAATGATTACAATCCTGCATGCTAAAATACAGAATTGTAAATTTGTGTTCTGATTTCTGCTTTTCAGCTGTGGGTTCTAAAGTGGAGATGCTATTGTGTCTGCTTCCTGTCATTGTCAGATAAAAGAAAAAATGCTAATTGTTGGGTTATATGACTAACATACAGAGGCCAAGCAAGCACCAAGTATGCTGAGAGTGTTTTAATGACTGCTAAGGCTCTATTTATTTAGAGAAGAGTGTGGGGATTGATTTGCAACCAAGGAATCAATTTATTTTTTCAAGTACCAAAAATCCATATTGGGAGCATGATAAATATGGGATAATTCAAACATCTAAAAAAAATCAGTGGAGATCAAGTAGACGGCTGTGTCATAAGATGTTTTCTAATGGACTACTAAAGTCATGTCAAAAGTCATATCGTAAGCCACTTCAATTACAGAAAACTGATGTGTAACAAAGGAATTGAGAAACAGATAGAAGTGATTTCTAGCTAAGTCAACAGTTGTGCTTTGAACATGTCCATCTGTTAAGATGAAAGAAAAGATGAAAAAACTGAGTATTTTATAAGCACCACAAAATCATGCATTGTCTTTATAATTTTTTAAATTCTTTCAAAAACCAAGGTTGCTATAAATGTATATGTGCAAATTCTAAATAATATGGTCACATTATCACTTTTCCCAAGATTTCTGGAATTCTTAGAGCTAACATGCTTTTTTTAAAATTTTTTTTAAAGATTTATTTTATTTTTTTATTACAAAGTCAGATGTACTGAGAGGAGGAGAGATAGAGAGGAAGTGGAGCTGCCGGGATTAGAACCAGCGGCCACATGGGATCAAGGTGAGAACCTTAGCCACTAGGCCACACTGCCGAGCCCTGACATGCTTTCTTATTGTGAATTTTGAAGAACACTAATTGATTCCCATTTTCCACACTATTTGTCAAAATAGAGCAAATTCACTGATTTGTTTGACATAAAATGTCCCTAGAAGCAGTATTATTTCCCTAGTTTTTTTAGTTGAAGGCTCTATTGATCAAAATTCATAATTCTTAGTATGTAGTTAGAATTAAAATTCAGGCCTTGCGCCTTTTAAGACATTATTGATCCCTTTGTGAGAGCTGAAACTATTCTACAGACTAGTAAAAACTTGATGCTTTTAGGAAAGTAACATGATGGCATTGGCTTAAAGAGTTGAAATTAAGCATTACTACAGTGCTTCTACTTCTGTTATTTTCTTACAGCGGTAGTAAAATTAAACTCAAAGGTTCCTCAAAATCCAAATATCCCTTTTCTTTTTTTTTCTATCTAAATTATACCCAAATAATGCTAAACAAACAGTAATTAATGTTGAATGGTGCTGCTTTTTTTTTCCTGCCATCCTAACATATTTATGGAGCACTTTACTGGTGCATGCGGTGTGAGTAAGAAGCAACAGCATATTCCTCACAGAACTTACATTACATGAGAAAAAATCTTTTTCACATGCACATGCAATTATAATACATTCTACAAAAATATCAGATGTAAAGTAGAAGCTATTATTGCAGATATTAACTCTTGAAAAAAAAGACATTTGTACTGAAAACTAAGGGATAAGAAAAGAACTAGCTTTGAAAAATAATGTGAAGAGCATTTCAGAAAGAAAAGCAAAGGCAAATTTCCTAAGCACGGACTAGCTGGAAAAATGTAAAACTGGTGCCTTACTTTGCACATTCTTCTCACATGAACTATACTCCAATCCTACTAGGAGAGCATTATCTACACTTAACAATTCAAGGTATGGCAGCTCATCTTTTTGACTCAATATGTATTATCTATGATTATGAGTCCTTAATCTAAATGGCATGGCCCTGTCTCTGGACAGTTATTTTGGACATTTTCTCAACTTCTTATATATTCATCATCTGAAAAATAATGAATGTCACACTTAAGAGTTTTTACAGAAATCAAATGAGTTAACATAAAGAACTTGTAGAGGCATGATTCAAAGCTTAGTTGGCTACCCTTCTGCATCCAAGTGCCAGGATCCAATATGATCACAGGTTCATGTACCAGATGCTTCAGTTCCCACCCAACTCACTGTTTGTGGCTTGCAAAAGCAGTGGAGGATGAACTCAAAGCCTTACAACTCTGCATTCTTGAGTGATCAGGAAGAAGCTGCTGATGGGCTCAGTTCTGGGCATTGTAGCCACTTGGGGAGTGAGCCAGTGGATGGAAGATCTTCCTGTCTGTCCTTCTCTCTGTAAATCTGTCTTTCCAATACTACTACTACTAATAATAATAATAATAGACCTTATTTCTGTAGTGAACATAAGAAAAATTGGCTGTTGTTAATTTGACTATGAACAAAAACATGTAGATTTTGCCATAGAAAATGGAACATTGCAAATTATCAATGGGAATATGTGGAATTTCCTGAATAAATTAAAAACACACTGGTATATGATACAGGAATCCCATTATTTATTATACATCCAAAATGAATGGATTATTTCTCCCATGTTCATATAGCACAATTCAACCTTCATGTCCCTCAACAGATGAATGGAGAAAGGAAATTAGCTGAGTAGAGATGCTCATACATAATGGGATAGTATTCAGCCTTTTAACAAGAATCCTATCATTTCAAACAAAACGAATGACGGTGGAGGATATCAAGTGAAGCAAGCCAGGCACAAAGACAGAACCACCACATGATGTCTTACACCTGGAATGTAATATGTCAGCTGCTCAGAAGCAGAGTGTAGGATGGTGATTATAAGGATTTGGGGAAGAAGGTTGACTTTGCTGGTATATTTGTCAAAAAGTACATTCAGATAGGAAGAATGACTAAAGGGATTTTGTTTTCTAGGATCACTAATGTTAGCAACAATAAGCTGTATTCTGGAAAATCATAGCATGCACATATATATAACATATTTACATACACAATTTTATGTGTATATATAAATATGTAAGAGTAAATATATATAATTTTGGGGTTTTTTTTACTGTAAGAGTCCTTATGGTAAACACTTTTCTAAAATGAAGACTTTATAAATTTTCACTTAGATTACTAAAATGAACAAATGTATAAAGTGAACAAAAGTGTAAAAAGACAACACAAATTTCAAGTCACAATTTCTTTGTAACCTCATTCTTACATACTAGATTCAATGTAATTTCTGGAAATATGTTTCTTTGTCCAAGCCCTGCATATGACTACATAAACCCCAAGCAAAGTAATAAGAAGTTTCTGCTCTTTGCTGCATGTACAAAATTTATCATTGTTAAAGGACAAATATATTTGAATAAATGTATTCACTTTCAACAGCTAAGAATGTTCTATTTTCCTTACTCTGATTTTTAATTTGTATTTTTGTACCCATTCTATAAGATAGCTTTCCTCTTGCTCCTTTTTTATTAAAGGTTGAACACACATTTCACATTCAGTGCTATGTATTAATAAAGAGAATTTACATATTATAAAATTAACATAAATTTTGCTGCTATTTATGCATCCTATCCAGCCATACTCAAGGCAGGTAATAGGATGTTTGTCTATGTTTCAAATGGAAATTACTCAAGTTATTCATACACCTCAACTGCAAATCCATCATTTTGATATTTTTATACTTTCTCTAATGTGTTTGTCTCTCAGCAGTATATTCTAATCAGACACACAATGACAGAAGGTTAAATTTTTAGTTCAATGTGTTTAAACTTGGAAAGATGACCTAATATTTTACATAAGTCATGTCACATTTACTACTATGTTCAATAGAAGATGGTTTTTAACTCTAACTTCACCCAGAGTTTAATTAATCCACCTTTGTTTCTGAGGTTATTCCCAAGGGTCCTTCATGGCTGTCCCACAATGTTCCTCTGCCTCTCTTGCACTTCTCATGTGTCTCTGCTTATGTTTTCCACAGCCACCTATTAAGCACAGTACTTTTTGGATATCTTACTAGGCATTCTCAAAGATAAAAAGAAGCATGGGTCTCTAATACTTTTGGAGAGTTTTTTGTCTATAAAATAGTGATAGAGTGACATGATGGTAAAGTTCACATTTTTCTTTTATAAAGATTTATTTATTTGAAAGTCAAAATTACAGAGAGAAACAGAGAGAGAATATTTCATCCTCTGCTTTACTCTTCAAAAAATGGGCTGCTGAAGCCAGGAGTCAGAAGATCCTTCTGGGTCTTCTACATGGGTGCATGGTCCCAAGCACTTGGGCCATCGCCAATGACTTTTCCAGAAGCATTAGTGGGGAGCTGGATTGGAACTGGATCTTCCAGAGCTCAAACAAGTGCTCGTATGGGATTCTAGCATTATAGTGGTAACTTTACCTTCTTCTAAAATGTTTACACCGAACTAATAAATGATTTGCCTCTGGCACACACATCTGCATAGAAATAATACTGTCCCAAGACAATTGCAGGATGTTCAAAAAAACCATAATTACAATATTAAAGGCAGCAGAGGTCAAAAACAGAAAAAATGAGGGCTAAAGCTGTAGAATGGAAGTACTGTTAGTTATATTTCGGAGACTTTGTAATACCTTATTAGTGAGTGGTAATAAAGTCTAAACCCAAGTCCTATCATGGAAATGAGCTAGAACTACTGATCCTGTGTCCCAAGCAGTGTGAGTTCCTAAGACCTACCTGAAGCTCCACAGAGTAACAGCATAATGCCTAACCTGGATACCCTATCTGGCTATTTCTTGGTCCTGATTTTCTATTACATGTAAAATGTTAGCTTCCTTTTGTTACAATTTGTTTCCAAAGAGTCAGGAACATAACCTAGGAATTTGTTTTTCCTGGTCACACAGATTTATCTAGTGACATTTAAAATGAATTACCTCAATTGCTTTCTAACTGCAAAAGAAATATTACTAATATTACCATGATCAATATTACTTGAATACATTCTGCATGCCAGATATTGTACTAAGCATTTAACATACATCATTCTCACTTTATTTTCACATCATTTATAGAAGTAGGTAATATCATTTTCTTCATATTACAGATAAAATATCAGCAGCCAATTTGGTTACTCTTGAAAACTAAAAAGCATATTAATTATTTTAGCATCAGTCGTATGGCAAAATGAAAGCTACAATTTGAAGTAACCACTACTTTATAAAGTAGTCTAATCTCAATGAATATAAAAGCAATAAGCTACTTAGCTGTTAAAATGCATAACTTCTGAGTATAAAAATATAGGCAGCAAATACAATCAATTGAAAGAAAATGAAAAATCGGCATACACATAAAAACATCTAAAAAAGGTTTGCTTCTGACTACTACATTTCAATTTCCTACCCACCCTTTCTCAAATTTTGACATATTAGTGTGGGACTATCTTCCTAAATTAGACAGAATGAGGTTTCAATTTATTTTCATTATTTCCTGTAGGGAAGAGACTATCATAGCCGAGTAGGTGGAAAAATGCTACATTTATGTCATGGCTGTAAAGTAAAACTAAGAAAGTAGCCCTACTTAAGATGCTACTCAAATAAGTATTAAGGATCCAGCGTGGTAGCCCAGCAAATCAAGTCCTTGCCTTGAACTCACCAGGATCCCACATGGGTACCGGTTCTGGTCCCATTGGCCCCGCTTCCTATCCAGCTCTCTGCTTGTGGCCTGGGAAAGGCATCAAGGATGGCCAAAGCCTTGGGACCCTGCACCGGCGAGGGAGAACCGGAAGAGGCTCCTGTCTGCTGGCTTTGTATCAGCTCAACTCCGGCTGTTGCAACCACTAGGGGAGTGAATCAATGGACAGAAGAACTTCCTCTCTCTCTGTATCTGATTTTTCAATAAAAATAAGTCTTTAAATAATGATAGCAATAGTAATAATAATAATTGTATTAAACGCAATGTGGTTGATGGAAAAAAAGCACTTTGGAAAACGACTTGCTTTAAATATATATTTAAGCCAAATATATAGATAATACATAGTTAATAAATATATATTAAATTATATATATTTAAACCAAGCTTCTAAATGACTCATGGTGCTTGCAGGTTTTTAAATGCAAGGATCATATGCATGCTGTCCAAATGATAACACATCAACAAAAGAAGGATATTTGAGTCATGTAGTGGACCCTCGGACTAGGGGGAGAAATTCATTAGGATGCATCACTGGCAACAGAATTCAAGCAAAGTAAAGCCTTTGACTGTCACTGGCAGTGTTAGCTGAAAGCTATGCCAAGTTCCCACTAGATGTTAAAACTATGATTCATATATCTACACTTGGATTAATTACAATCACCACAGTTGTCCAGAAGCAATATTTTACATAAATATCCATTTTCAACTGCTGCTCTTATCATATATGGTAGAAGCCTAACTATTCATGAGACGTTAGTTGGTTTATTTCAAGTCTTTGCACACTAAAGATTGAGCTCCCTATCAGCATTACAATATTTACCTTTGTTCATATTACTTAGTCAATATTCTTGCATAATTTTGCCTAAGATTTGTGAGCACTGCTACGATTATCATGGTGTGGCAGGTGGCTGAGCCTAGTAGTTACCATGCCAGGCTAAGATACCCATCCTAAATTATTCTATACCACAGTACTGGTGTGAGACCCACTTCCAGCCCCTGGTTTGGTTCTTGCTAAGGCAAATACTTGGAGGCTGTGCTTCTTTTTCAGAAAATCAAGCCCCTTTCATCCAATTCCTTCACCTTTGGCCTTATTCTGCCCTGATCATCATTTGAGAAGTGATCCAGTGAATGTGAGCTTGCTCTCTCTTCATTCTCTCTCTCTCTCTCTCTCTCTCTCTCTCTCCACACACACACACACACACACACACACACACACACACACACACACACACACAATCTGCCTCTTGAAGTAATGAATTCTTTTGAAAAAAGATCTACCGAGACTCGCAAGATGGCCGACATAGGAGGAAGACTGTGAGAGAGCTCAGACAGAGAGGGCTAGGACGCGACAAAAGCGTAAGTGGAGCAGCATAGAACTACACGGAGAAGAACGTGAAGTTCCCTGGACAGTGTGGAACCAAAAAAATCCACACAACTCGGAAGAGCAACCAGGGAAAAACAAAACAAAGGGCAGGGAAGACGACTTTCCGCTCCTGACCTGCTGAGTCACCTTTGAATGCAGACTCTGAAAGCCGCCGACCGACCCCCCGCAGACGCTGAAAGCCGCCGACCGACCAGCACACGCTGTGGCCGTGAGGACCGGCGTTGATCGGGACCTGCTGGCATCTGCTCACCCTGGTCACCAGGACCCGCCAGGACTCCCCCCGCTGCGTACACCAGGACCCTGAGTCACTGGGACCCGCTGGCATCCGCCCACCCTGGTCGCCAAGCCCCGCTGGGACCACCGCAGCCTCCAGGTTCCACCCGCCTACACCCGCCGAGACCAGCAACAGACGCAGTAGCTGAGAGACGCATCAGCGGCGAGGGTTCCCACCAGAGGAAGAGGCAAACTGCAAGAACCTGAGGTTTGAGTGAGTTGGGTGGGGACAGTGGTGGGTTGGAGGCTTCGGGAGTTGGCCCCCCAGGGGCATGCACAGAGCCTGAACATAATTGGTGCTCATCCCCCCGCCCCTCCCCCCCCCAGACTCCAGCGTCTAGAGACACCGGGAGAGTGCCTTGAAACTGCCAAAGCTGTGTCTGGGAGAAAGGCAAAAGGCACACTGAATACTCCCCCGTGCCTTTGCGCTGTGGCACTCAGCTGGGCGGTGCTATCCCACAGGAACCCAAGCACGCCTCTGGGCTGGGCAGTCTCGTGCTAGCGCTGGGGCAGTCAGTCCCCTGCAAGCGCTGGGGTGGGCGGGCCTGCGCAGGAGGCGCCTCCAGAGAGCACCTGGAATACCCCACGCCCTATAGTCCCGTGCTCCGAGCCTTGTGATCCTGCGCACAGGGGGCGAACACAGAGAGTGCCTTCACTCCCCCACACCCTGTGGTAACATACCTGTAGGGGACGAGCTGAGAGTGCGCTTTGAATCCGCTGGACCCTGGAAGTGGCGCCCTGAGGTCCAGTGTTCTGGAGACGCACCAAAAGTGCCTTGAAAATTCCCACACCCTGCTACTCCACGCCTGCAGACTCCGATCTCTACAGGATAGTGCTTGGAGACCCCTCAGCACACTGGTGCCTAGGTCTCTCAAAAAAGAAACACTAACACAATGGGAAGAAATACCAGAAAAGGTAATGATCCAGATGAGAGTGCCAACACCCTACCAATAAAGAATCAAAAGCCAATGTCTATTTCGGAGATGCGAGATGAAGACATAGAAGATCTACCAGACAAGGAATTCAAAAAAAATAATGTTAAAATATGTCAGAGACAATGAGAAGAACTGGGAGGACTTCAAGGAATTCAAGAACCATATAACCTCAGAAACACAACAAATGAAAAGTAAAATCCTTGACTTAGAGCACAAAATTGAGAGCCTAACCAACAGAACAAATACAGCAGAAGAGAGGATCTCTGAAACGGAAGACACACAAAACGAACATACCCAGTTCATTAAACAGCTGGAGACAAGTCTGAACAAAGCCAATAAGACCATACAAGAAATGAAAGACAACCTCAGAAAATCAAATATTAGGATTATTGGCCTTCCTGAAGGAGCGGAAAAAGAGTCAGGAATGCAAATGGTGCTCGACGAAATTATACAGGAAAACTTCCAAAACACTTGGAACATGAACCCAGCCCAAATCCAGGACGGTCAGAGGACTCCCAGCAGATATGACCCAAAGCGATCTTCACCCAGACATATGGTGCTCAAGTTCCACTCCAATGAAGACAAAGAAAGAATCCTGAGACAAGTACGAAGCAGAGAAAAGATCACATACAGGGGAAAACCAATCAGGATCACTGCTGACTTCTCTGAAGAGACTTTACAAGCAAGAAGAGAATGGACAAAGATCTTCCAAATCCTGAATCAGAACAACTGTCAACCAAGAATATTGTACCCAGCAAAGATCTCATTCGTATTTGAGAACGAAATCAAATACTTTCACAGCAAAGAGAAATTAGAAGAATATGCCAGCACAAAACCAGCTCTACAAAATCTCCTTAGAAATGCACTAAATCCAGAAAAAAAGGAGGTGAATCATAAGCAAAGATGGCAAACAGGAAGATCTCCCCACTAAAGTCCACACAAGGAAGGGCAATTACACAGATATCAACACCCACAAAAACAAGTATGGCAGGGCAAAATCACAACCTCTCAATTTTAACTCTTAACACAAATGGCCTGAACTCACCAATCAAAAGGCATAGATTAACAGAATGGATTATCAAACAGCACCCAACTATCTGTTGCCTACAAGAGACACATCTAACCAGAAGAGATTCTAAGAAGCTGAAAGTGAAAGGTTGGAAACAGATATTTCATGCCAATGGACGAGAAAAAAAGGCCGGGGTAGCTGTCTTAATTTCAGATGATGTGGACTTCAATCTGACACACATCAAAAAGGACAGGGAAGGACATTATATATTGGTGAAGGGACTGATCCATCAGGAAGTAATTACCATTGTGAACATATATGCACCAAATTCAAACGCACCTAGCTACGTGAAGCAATTACTCACGGACTTAAGGGGAGACATAGATATGCACACAATAATAGTGGGTGATCTTAACACCCCACTAACAACAATAGACAGATCAACAAAACAAAAACTCAACAAAGAAACAACAGAGCTCATACAAACAATAGAACAACTGGACTTGGTTGACATTTATAGAATTTTTTACCCTAAGGCCACAGATTATACATTTTTTTCAGCAGTGCATGGCACCTTCTCCAAGATCGACCACATGATAGGACACAAAGCAAACCTAAATAACTTCAAAAAGATAGGAATCATACCATGTACCCTCTCAGACCACCATGGAATGAAGCTGGAAATCAGCAATTCAAAATGCCCCAGGAAATACAGAAACTCTTGGAGGCTGAACAATATGCTATTAAACGAACAATGGATCAGAGAAGAAATTAAAGATGAGATCAAAAAATTTATGGAAACCAATGAAAACTCTGACACAACATTCCAAAATTTGTGGGACACTGCCAAAGCAGTGCTACGGGGTAAACTCATCGCAATTGGAGCTCATGTCAAGGCCCAAGAGAGGCGCCAAATACAAGAACTAAACACACACCTCCAGGAATTGGAAAAACAACAGCAGAAGTGCCCCACACACAATAGGAAACAAGAAATCATCAAAACAAGGGAGGAAATCAACCAGATAGAAATAAAAAAAAACATACACAAAATCAATGAATCAAAAAGCTGGTTTTTTGAGAAGATAAACAAGATAGACACCCCACTGGCCCGACTGACAAAGAAAAAACAAGAGAAGGCAAGAATTAACAGCATCAAAGATGAAAAAGGCAACATAACAACAGACACCGCATCCATTAAGGCCATAATTAGAAATTACTACAAAGCACTGTACTCCAACAAATCAGAAGATCACCAAGAAATGGAAAAGTTCTTAGACTTCTACCACCTGCCAAAACTTAGCCCAGAGGCAACAAACGACCTGAACAAACCCATAACTGAAGTAGAGATTGAATCAGTGATTAAAGACCTCCCAACAAAGAAAAGCCCAGGCCCAGACGGCTTCACTCCAGAATTCTACAAAACATTCTGAACAGAACTGACCCCAATCCTCTACAAACTCTTCAAAACAATAGAAAAAGAGGCAACCCTTCCGAACTCATTCTATGAAGCCAACATTACCTTAATCCCAAAACCAGACAGAGAACTAACAGAGAAGGAAAACTACAGACCTATCTCTTTGATGAACATTGATGCTAAGATTCTCAACAAAATCCTAGCCAACAGAATTCAAAAACACATCAGACAGATCGTTCATCCAGATCAAGTAGGATTCATCCCTGGAATGCAGGGATGGTTCAACATTCGCAAATCCATAAATGTGATACACTACATCCAAAAACTGAAAAACAAGAATCACATGATAGTATCAATAGATGCAGAAAAAGCTTTCGACAAAATCCAACACCACTTCCTACTAAAAACCCTAACCAAGGTAGGCATAGATGGAAAAATCCACAACATAATTAAAGCCATATATGAAAAACCCAACGCCAGCATCATACTGAATGGGGAAAAGCTGGAACCCTTCCCACTGAGATCTGGAACAAGACAGGGATGTCCACTTTCTCCACTACTATTCAACATAGTCCTAGAGGTACTCGCTGAGGCCATAAGACAAGAAAAAGAAATCAGAGGAATCCAAATGGGAAACGAAGAAGTCAAACTCTCACTATATGCAGATGATATGATTCTTTATGTAGAAGAGCCAAGAGACTCAATACAGAGACTGCTAGAACTTGTACGAGAGTTTGGTAGAGTGGCAGGGTACAAAATTAATGAACAAAAATCAACAGCCATAGTGTATGCGAACAGCCCCAAGATGGAAAAAGACTTAACCAGCAAGATACCATTCAAAATAACAGAGAAAAGTATGAAATATCTGGGAATAAATCTAACCAAAAATGTAGAAGACTTATTCGAAGAAAACTACAAACTACTTAAAAAAGAAATTGAACAAGACCTCAAAAGATGGAGTAACATCCCATGCTCCTGGATAGGTAAAATCAATATCATTAAAATGTCTATACTGCCAAAAGCAATATATACATTCAACGCAATCCCAATCAAATTGCCCAAAACATTCTTCATGGAACTGGAAACAATGATCCAAAAGTTCATCTGGAAGCACAAAAAACCACGGATAGCTAGAACCATCCTGAAGAACAGGAAGTTAGCAGGGGGAATCACAGTTCCGGACCTCTGGACATACTATAGGGCAGTGGTTATCAAAACAGCGTGGTACTGGCACAAAGATAGAGAGGAAGATCAATGGGGCAGAATAGAAACACCAGAAGGAAACCCACACAGATACAGCCAAATAATCTTTGACAAAAAGACAAACGACAATCCAGGCAAATGGGAAGGTCTGTTCAATAAATGCTGTTGGGACAACTGGTTAATAGCCTGCAGAAACAAAAAAATAGAGCCACATCTCTCACCATACACTAAGATCAGATCTAAATGGATAACAGATCTAAACCTACATCCAGAAACCTTCAAACTTTTGGAAGAAAATGTTGGAAACACACTGGAACACTTAGGGGTAGGCCCTCACTTCCTAAAAAAGACTCCAAATGCAGTAGAAATCGAGACCAAAATAAACAATTGGGACCTCATCAAACTAAGAAGCTTCTGTTGATTGTTTCTCTAGCTGTACAAAGTAAAAAGGCAACCCACAGAATGGGAGAAGATCTTTGCACACGACATAGGTGATAGAGGGCTGATCTCCAGAATATACAAAGAGCTACAAAACAACCAAAATGTCAAAACAAACAAGCCACTCAAGAAATGGGCACGGGAAATGGGCAAACACTTCACAAAGGAACAAACCCAAATGGCAAATAAACATATGAAAAAATGCTCAAGTTCCCTGGCAATAAGGGAAATCCAAATTAAAACATCAATGAGGTACCACCTAACGCCAGTAAGACTGGCCCACATGAATAAAAGCACCAACAACACTTGTTGGCGAGGTTGCGGGGAAAAGGGATCCCTACTCCACTGCTGGTGGGGCTGCAGGCTGGTACAGCCTCTATGGAAATCAGTATGGAGAATATTCAAACAACTCAAATACAACATACCGTATGATCCAGCAATAGCACTCCTAGGAATATATCCAGAACAATTGTTTTATGAGAAACCAACATGCACTCCTATGCTCATAGCAGCACAATCAGTAATTGCAAAAACATGGAAGCAACCAAAATGCCCATCAACAGAGGATTGGATAAGAAAGCTATGGTTCATCTACTCCATGGAATACTACTCAGCTATTAAAAAAAACAAAATGCAGTTCTTTGTGGCCAAATGGGCCAAACTGGAAACCATAATGCTAAGGGAAATGAGCCAATCACAAAAGGTTAAATACCACATGTTTGCCTTAATTTAAGATGATATGATGTTATGTATAACATGTTATGTTTTGAATGTTATATGTTGTGTATAAACTAAATTGAAGTGTAGGTGAGGTGGTCACAGAAGGTGGCTGGGAACTCGTATTTACTTTCAACATGTTGGTTACTCATTACTATGTCAATTAATTCCATAATGATATAAATTTTTGCTGATAGTATGATGGAGCTTTCAATTGACTGGGATAATACTCTGCTACCTCTGTCTTCAGACCAGAGAGTGTATACCTAAGAAGACGTTGAACCTGACTGGACAATAAGATGCTGGACTCTATGTTTGGTGTATGCTTGCAATGGGGGAATCTCAACTGAACTTGAGCTGTGGTTATGCAACAAGGTGGAGGAATCCACCATGGTGGGAGGGTTTGGGCAGGGGTGGGAGAACCCAAGTATCTATGTAACTGTGTCACATAATACAATGTAATTAATGAAGTTAAATAAAAAAAAAATAAGGTAAGAAATAAAATAAATAGAAACCAAAAGAACTATACATAAGATCAATGAATCAAGGAGCTGATTCTTTGAGAAAATAGCAGACTGACGGAATTATAACTCCTTATGAAGGACCACAGTATTGTAACAATATGGGGAAAATCAGTCAGGGGTGGGAATTTCGAAAAGGGGGGCAGGAATCCCAGACTCTGGGGAACTGTACCATAAAATTCAAAATTCAAAATAAAAAGAATTTAGAAAAGCAAAAAAAAAAAAAGGAAAGAAAAAAGATCTACCATGGAAATAGAGGAAAGCAGTTCATTTATGATGCTAAATGAAATAGTTCTCAATTAGCCAGACTATCTGCTCCTTACCTGTTCCTGACATTACTCAGTCACATGATCCTGGGGCATCTTCCCAGCCCTCCGAGGTTTCTTCCCATTATTTGTGACTGAGGCAATAGAAATAGATGACAATTAAGGGGAAAGGGAGAAGAGCACCTTTTTCTTTGAGCTCTAAATGAGCACAAGATGCAAAATCATAGTAAGAAAATCACTACTCATTATCCTGGATAAATATTTCAAGAAAAGGCAAATAAAACCTAGTGCTCATTTCATTAATTTTTCTAACATAACTCTAAAGCAGTAAGGCAAACTAGAAAAGTAGGGCCCTCTAGCCCAATCCATTTGGAAACAAATTGAAATGCTGTTAAAAAAAATATGTCACCCACATCCCAGCTTTAATGCAAAGTATACAAGAAAAAGAACAATGTATTGTTTTTCTTGGGTTCACAATATTTGAAGTAATTTCTTAGAATACTCTGCATTGATCATATCATACAAGTTGAAGCACTGAACTTGAAAACTATTCAACAAAGATGAGGTATGATAGGAAACCAAACAACACATTCTTTGTTTCTTTTTTTTTCAGAATGGAAAACTGCAGCATCTCTGATAAGTTAGAAGCAAATCCAAAAGATCCTGTTAGCAGGCATACATCCACAAGAAAAGGAATTAGCAATTGTAGAAAAACATGGCATTGCTGATATTAAAATTTTAAGATAGGCATCTAATTCCATTTGTCTCAGTGAAGATAAAGAGGAATTACATTTGTCATTCAGTGGCTAGTAGCAGCTCAGAGCTACCCAAAATGAAATGCAGAAACTGTTGTCTGAAGGTTAGCAACTGAAATGTAAAACTTAACCTTATTGTCAAAAATTTGATTTATTAAATACAACCAGTTTTATAAACATGTATGTTGTACCACAGTGTTCAGAGATTTCTCATTGAATTTATTCTTTAGAATTTTTTAAACATCACCCTGTTTCTCAGGTTGCATGAGAAACAACTTGGGATATGCTTTGACACTGGAAGATGTTTGCTGAAACAGAATAACCTATTTTGGTAAAGATCTTTACTGACAATTTAGTTGATGTAAATTTACTGTGAGAGCATGCCATTATTAAAGACCTATTTTTAACTCAAAGCATAAAGCCTGTATAATGCAAATGGCTCAATATGCAAGCATTTTGGGATTCAAATGTCTATAAGACTTTCTAGAGAAAAACTTTCAGGGAGAATATTTTGGCTGGTATATGTTTTTGTTTTCTGACAGAGCAAGTTGTTTCCCAGAGGGAAGTCACCTTAAAGCAAGAGGAAGACAGACCAGCTCTGAGAACATGAGTCAACTTCAAAGCAGACAGGAGATTGGGTAATAACATTGTGCTCCCAGGGTTCTTGAGTCTGAACTTTCCTGTCAGAAACCCCTGTCAAAAATTTAAAAAAGCAAAAAGGAAAAACACAGTCTGGAATTATTAAACATCCAAGACAACACCTCTTTCTCACTTCAATAACAGAAAAGGCCACAAATGCCAAAAAGCTTAGGATCTCATTTAGGAAACACCAAAGCAAACCTTAGCCAAGAGCATCCAGAACATCAGTCTCAGAGACCACCAGGAGAGGCATGGTCTGCTTCGCAGGGATTCATGACCCTGTGTATCCAGAAAGGAAACACAGCAATGGAATTGTCCCTGAGCAGGACAGTCAGGAAGGTGGCTATCCTCAGCACAGACAAAATTAGCCAAGTCTTAGACCAACTGTATAACTGTGAGCTTGAAAATAAGATCACAGTCTAGGATAATGATGCCAAGGTTCACAATGACAGGTTTTCCTCATTCTCCCATGATTAAATAGTCTGTGATCCAAAATTTCTGTAATAGTTCACAGGAACTTATGTTATTAACTAAATGCACTGTCATGTTCATGTTCTGCATAAAGACTTAACTATGCAAATCATCACCTAGAGGTTGGCATTGTGCCATAGTGGGTAAAAATGATGGTTCACATTCCAAATACTCCACTACCAAACCACTTTCCTGCTCATGGCCTGAGAAAAATGATGGAGGTCTCCCCAATCGCTTAGGCCCTTGCCACCCCTGTGGGAGGCCTGGAGGAGGCTTTCAGGTTTAGCCTGATCCACCCCTGGCTCCTGTGGGCATTTGCAGAGTGAAGCAGCAGATGGAGGATCCCTCTCCATCTCCCCCCACCCTGACAGAACTGTTTCAAATAAATAAACAAATCATTCAAGAAAGAACGGAAGGAAGGAAGGAAGGAAGGCAGGCAGGGAAGGGAAGGGAAGGGAAGGGAAGGAGGGAGGGAAGGAAAGGAAGAGAAAGAAGGAAAGAGAAAAAAGGAAGGAAGGAAGGAAGGGAGGGAGGGAGGGAGGGAGGGAGGGAGAAGGGAGGGAGGGAGGAAGGGAGGAAGGAATGAAGGAAGGGGAAAGAAAGAGGGAATGAAGGAAGAAAGGAAAGGAAGAGAAGCAAAGGGAAAGGGAAAAAGGAACCACAAACGATTACCTTGATCTATTGTGAGTTGATTTTTGTATGTGATGTAAGCTCAGGGTCTTATTTCATTGCTCTGCATGTGGAAATCCAATTTTGTCAACACAGCTTGTTCAAGACCATTCTTTCTCCAGGGAATGATTTTAGCCTGTTTGTTAAAACACTAGTTTTTTTTTTAATTGCATGTATTAATTTTTTGTGGTATCTATTCTGTTTGATTGGTTTATATGCTTATTTTTGTTTCGATGCCGATTTTGATTATGACAGTATTGCATTTTATCTTGACATCTGATTTTATAATGCCTGTGGATTTGTTTGTATTGCTTAAGATTACTTTGGCTATTTGAAGTTTCTTTTCCATCAGAATTTTAGAAGTTGCTTCACAGAGCCTGTGAAGAATGTCCTTGGAATTTTTATTAGGATTGCATTGAATCTGCAAGAGACTAGAAATACAATGCACATTTTGATATTCTTCAAATTAAATCCATAAACACAGGAAGAGGATCTCTCTTTTAATGGTTTTAGTCTTAAAGTTTTTTTTCACCAATAATAACTACTCTAGCAGCTTGCTTTAAAATATTTTTTGCACACCTTTAATTTCAGTCTGTGTGTAGCTTAAAAAAATATTTTTTATCGGAAAGTCAGATTGACAGAGAAAAGGAGATAGAAAAATCTTCTGTCCACTAATTCACTCCCCAAACAGCTGCAGTGACCAGAGCTAAGCCAATCCGAAGTCAGGAGCCCCCTCCTGGTCTCCTGCACAGGTGCAAGGTACCAAGGCTTTGGGCCTTCCTCCACTGACTGCTTTCTCAGGCCACAAGCAGGAAGCTGGAAAGTAAGTGGAGCAGCTGAGATTTTAACTGGCACCCATATGGGATCCTGGTGCATGCAAAGCAAGGACATTATCCATTATGCTACCATGCCAGGCCTTGCATTTAGCTTTATTGGTGAAGTGTGTTTCTTGCAGGTAGCATGCAGAACACTCCTGCTTTTTAAAAAATCTGTTCAGCTACTCTGTATATCTTGTAATTGGGGAATTAATCCTATTTACCTTCCTACTGATTATTGATATTTAATCACCTGTTCTTGCTATTTTCCTATAAACATCCATAATGCTTGTGTTGACTGTCCTTTGTTTTTTCATTAGGTGTTCTGTCTTCACTTTTTTCATGATGCTATCTTTGTTTCTTTGTGTGTTATACCCTTGAATTTCATTTGTGAGTCTTGTCAGATGTTGAAAAATTCTTTCAATATTTACTTTTCTTGGAAGGCCTTTATTTCCCTTTGTGAATGAGAGCTACACTGGATAACGTATTCTAGATGTGCAGGGTTCCACCTTTCCCTGCCTCATTCTTTCAGTGCTTAATCTTTCCATTCCTCATGGCTTATAACACTTCTGTTGAGAAATCTGTCCTCAGTCTGATTGTAGAGAATTTAAATGTGATCTGGTATTTTTATCTTGCAAATCTTAAGATATTTGCTTTACATTTTACTTTTGAAAGTTTAACTATATTGTGTCATGAGGTTTCTTTCTGATCATGCCTATTTGGAGTTTTATGTACATTTATATTTGGAAAAAACATAGCTTTCTCCGACTTGCAGAAATTTTCTATTATGTCACTGAATTGATTTTCTAAGCCAGTCATTTTTCTTCATACCTTCATAAACTCCAAAATATCATATTTTAGTCATTTGATACTGTCCTATATTTCCTCAGTATCCTGATCTCTATTTTCTAATATTCTCTGTGGTCTGAGATATTGCAAAAAACTTGTCTTCTAAATCAGATATCTGTTCTTTCTCCTTCATGAGTCTTCTGAGGTTTCCATTGAATTTTTATTTGGCTTTTTGAATATTTCACCTGTAATATTCCTATTTGGCTTTCCTTCAATCTCTCCAGCATCCCCTATCCATGTAATGTATTCATTTTCTTATTTCATCTAACTGCTTTTATGTGTTTTTTGTTAGCCTTACAATAACTGTTAAGTTCTTTTTCAAGCATTACATTTAGAAAAATCAAGATTGACACCCAAAACTAGCATGATGGATACCTCTGACTACACTAAGTAGGGTGATGGGATTTGGGGTAAGGCTAGCGTGTTCTCAGTCCCAGCTCTTCTCTGTGCCAGGGTGAACCAATTGATTCACAGGGTTCAGTGAGTTCATGGAGACAGTACACCTCACCTGCTAAGGTGTGTACATCATTTAGAGCATTGATCCATTCCACAGGACATCCCGGTTCCCTCAAAACTATTCATCCATAAGATGCAGAGATGCATTTTCTCTGGATTTAGACTATTGTGGGTGCATAGAAATCAGGTGCAACCCACAAACCTCTCAGTTCTATGTGCTATGCCCAAAACTTTTACAGTAACAGGATATAAGCTTGCTAGCTGTCACAACGCTAGCCACAGCAACCTCCAGCAGAAGCAGCACTGCCTGCTGTTCCCCAAAATCAGAACAAAGTTTAAGTAGCCATGGAGAAAGGCATTGAGAAGAGTATGGTCTCCAATCCACATGGGGTGGTCCCTCTATTTCCAGATTCATATGGGACTTTCTATTCCAAGTGTTCTGTTCTGGGGGTACAAAGGTCTTTTTAGGCTAAACCTAAAGCCAGTGAGAGCTATAGAATTATCTTGCACCCATGACCGCTGGTCTATATTGCTGACTGGGATCTTACACTTTGTTATCTTATTTTTTCCTTCAGGATGGTGTTCTGCTATAGGCCAGGAAGGAGCTGTAGCCACCAGAACTGGAAATTGCAAAGAGATTTCTGCTTTCTCTCTCCATGGATGTAAGGTATTTCTGTGTTGTTTTCCACTACTTTACTGGTTTCCTTATCTCTAGTGCAAGTGACCAGGTGTGTGAAGACAATTTCAAGAGTTTCTTACTCAGCTAGTACCTTGCCAACACCACTTAATCGTAGGCATCTTTACTTGCATATTAACCACTAAGTCAAATGTTCCTCTCTCAAATTATCCTTATCCATTTTTTATGAGTGTATTCTCATTATCTATACAATTCACACCAACCCAGGACCTTTTATTCTCCAATCCAATAAGAAGACACCTCTTTGCTTTGCTGTATAATCCCATCCTTATTCAACTCTGAGTACAAAAATAACAGCTTACATACTGAACACCAATAATGAGTCCAGGAACATGCAAAATCATTATTTATATGTAAGGAAAATATAGTACCAAGGTGTCAGATAACCTATCCAGGGCCACGTAGTCGTTAAAATCTTAACTCTTTATTCACACTAACTAGTCTCTCTCAAATAGCTTTAATTATTTTTGCTATCATTACACTGCCTCTTAATTTGTCATTCCATGCAAACAATGTGTGATACATAAGTATAAGAGATTTTGTCCAAGTATGAGTGGCTTACCACTTGTTTTCTGATTTCTATAGTATTTATTTATCTCCTATTATATGCTTTTTCAGCTTCTCTTTATCTTTGGTTCAACTTTCCTCATTCATGCTCCTCTTTATCTGCCAACTTTTTGAAAAATTGTTGTAGGAAGTCAAATATTTGTTGACCAGTTGCTGGTTGAAGTGCTTCTAAATCAAACAAATTAGTTGCGTCAATTATATTCCTAATGATATTGTTATTTGAAAATGAAGCTGTATGTAGAATTTTGAAGGCAAACATCTACTTAAGAAACCCAGAATTTTCTTGACTTACATAGCAAACTCAGATGATGCTTACCCATTTGAAACAAGAACTCCAATATATCTGTTACAATTTGTAGAAGATCTAATTAGTAAATAATTATTACAATGCTTAATGTATATAAATGTAATGTTTTGAAAATCCTATCAGATAGACATTTATTTTAAAAATTTCATTTAAGGGATTTTTCTTTCTTTTCAAAATTCACTTATTTTAAAAATTCATTTATTTGAAAAAAGTGACAAAGTAGGAGGGAGAGATGAAGGAGAGGGACAGAATGCAACAGAGAAGGGAGGGAGGGAGAATCTTTCACTCACTGTTCACTCCCTAAATATTTGCAACAGCTGTGGCGCTGGGTAAGGAACCATGAACCTCATCTGGCAGTCTCCGACAGGTACGTAGGGCCCAGATATTTGTGCTAACCTTTAGTAACTTCCCAGGAATACTACCAGGGAGCTGGATCAGAAGTAGAGCAGCTGGGAGTCTAACTGGCACTTCATATGGGACTGCAAGAAGCTGCTTAACTAACAATGCCATAACATGATTCCATCAAATCCACTTTCTTTATGAACAGAAATGTCTCCAAGTTTCAGATGAGACTATTGAGTTTTGAAAGTGAAGTTAATTCCAATTGCTTCCCAATGCAAGGAATGAAACTTCTCTAAAAGTATTAATATGAATCTTTAGTTATTAATGCCACAAGATAATTTTAGCCACTTTTAAGTAAAGAGACAATTTCCTAGTGACTCAGATGCTAAGGTAGTCTAGTCTTACCACTGAGCATCACTTTCAAATCCTGTAGCATTTTTTTTTTAAAGATTTATTTTATTTTTATTACAAAGTCAGATATACTGAGAGGAGGAGAGATAGAGAGGAAGTGGAGCTGCCGGGATTAGAACCAGCGGCCATATGCGATCAAGGCAAGGACCTTAGCCACTAGGCCATGCCGCCAAGCCCGTGTAGCACTTTTAATGCTAGAAAATTCTACTTTGTTTAATCTGCTAGCTATTAATCCAATCACCCAGTAACAGCAGTTGTCTACACCACTTGCATACCGTGCTGAGCTCATCACCTCAGGGGAGAGGCAACAAATTGGAGAGGGTAGGATACCAATGTAAACTGGCACTAGAGTTTTGCACTTCCCGATGCTGGAATCAGGAAAGCCTACCTGAACATACTGGCAGGGAGGCAAATGCCCAGTATCTCTTATTCCATCTTTTCTAGTCTGAATGCCTGTATGCCTTTTCTTCTATAATTGATAGTGGAACAAAACCATTGTGCCATATAGTCGTTTATAAATAAGAGAATAATTCATGAAGAAAACTGCACCAAGGTGTCCATGCTGTAGTGTAGCAAGTTAAACTGCCATTTGAGACACTAACATCCTTAAACACAGTATTGATGCAAATACTGGCTGTCCTAATCTACCTCCCTGCTAATGCACTGAGAAAAATGGAAGACGGCCAAAGTATTTTGGACCCTTGAATCCAGGCAGGGGCTCAAATGGAGTTTTTGGCCCGCTGCAGTGATTGGCAGAGTGAAGCAGTGGATCGAAGCACTTTGCTCCAGCTTCACCAGTTACTCTGCTTTTCAAATAAATGAATAAATCTTTTCTTTAAGAACAATAAACAAAGTAAATAAAACTTCATGATTTTTAGTAAGTTTCCATTATACTATATTTTGACTACTATGAATTCAGTTTTATATTCACCTCTTTTACATTTTGACCTTGATAAAGGCAAGTCAAGCATCTAGAGACTTGTATTCTATATGGTTATGACTATTTTAACCAAATTTAATATGAAGGCAAAATAGAGCAGTAGTATGGTAAGATTGTATTCTTCCACGTAGATTCCTAGGGTGAGCATATTTTCCTTTGTATGGAAACATACTCTTTTCATAACAGCATTTTGGGCTCTTAAATCCACAGAGAACTACTCTCTGAAGATACTAGGACTTTGAACAGCAACAGATTGAAGTCAAGGAAAGATGGCTGCATAGCTGTGCAGCCAGAAAGGAAGAGAGAAAGTATTTAAATGTCTCAAGAGGAGCCCACCCCATAAAGACAGGAGAAAAATTTCAATAAGGAGTGCTTGGGGAAGTGTAAACTCCCTCTGGTCATATGGGAAATCAGGTTTGCACATGCTTCTCACACTGCAGGTTTAGGAGGCAGAACTGTAACTATTGCCAGTCTATTATACAATCTAATAAACACAGATTCCTGTTCTGCACCATAAAGAACTCAAGAACAAGTGCCACCCTCCAAGTTAGGCCAAATCCAGTTTAGTCTGAAGTCTCGTGTTCCCCTGGTAGGAATCTGACTTGTACTTGCAACTACATTCGCTCATTCACTCTTCCCTCTAACACTACAGAATATCCTTGCATCATTTGTTTATTTGCTCCTAATGACCATTTTCAAAAGGATTGAAAGAAATAGCCCTACATTTTGGAAAATATCAGAAGTTTCAAGTCAAATTAAGAAAGAAGAGGGCCGAATACCAAAAAGTCATTTTATGTTTCCTATTAATGACAAAAATCTAAGCAAAACACCACAGTCTCTGGAAAGGTCTTTTAACTTTTCACTTAGCTCCTTATCACCCATTCAAACACAATTAATGTCAAGACCACTAGTCTAGAGCAATAACTTTGAGTTTCACTCTAAAATCTAACCATAATAATTTGCTATTTATCTGTCCATTTCAATGGAATGCCAGTAGAGGCATATTATCACAGACCCTAAAACAGCAATATGTCCAACTAAATTAATATCCTTAGACAAGGAAAATGTATTTTGTGTCTCTTCTGGATAGGCCATATCCGGTGGTAGTTACTGTGAGCCCTAACAAACAGAATCAGGTGCAAGCTATATGTTATTCACTTTTCTTGTGTAGATACAACCATTTATTTCATCAAGTGGATGGAATTTCTTGGGTATCTATGATACAATGTTGTCTAACGTTTTGGGGGCCACAAAGTGAGCCTGACATCAACCCTGGCTAAAGGAAGCATCTGGTTGTTTAACATGATTTCATGCAGCATTCCTGGCACTTTTATTTGTGCTAACATGAATGCTTATTCCATTTCCCAGAATTTCATAGTATCTTCCTCATTGGCTTGAAAACTCTTATTCTCTCTTCAAAACTTCTGAATGGTGATGATACTTGCTGCATTTCAAAGCACACAGAGAAAACATCAGACACTTTTATAACTACCAAATAAACCCATGGTTTGTTCAACAAAAAATCATGCTGAAAGAATTGACAGTCAAACCCTTCTCAAATACTGTGAATCTGAATTTCTGCGGAAAATAAAGGAAGCCTCAAACAAGTTAGGCAAACTCGTGTTTAGAGCATTATGTTTTTGAAATTACATGATGGTTGGGAGGAGATGAAGAATTTCTGACTTGAAATGTTCAAAAAGTTTAGAATCTAAACATTTTCCAATGAGACTGTTGCTAACAGCAGTACTCCTAGGCTTTCACATTCTAAAACAGTGTTGTTGAGCTTTTGCCACATGGCTTCATGCAATCCTGCTATTTATCCATAAATATTAAAAAATGCAAAAACTTAGAAATGGTTTAGTAAGAAATACTGGAGATACAGGAGATATGTATACATATATATATATATTTATACACACACACACACAACCTTAAAAGCTTTGTGTGTTGCCAAAATAGCACACAATAGTGAAAATCATAGTGTTTTTATCACATTTTAAGAAACCATGCAATATGTTGTTCAAAATTTATAAGAGCTTTTATAGATTTCTGTAACATATTTCAGAAATTGAACACATGCCCAGAATCTATTCTTCTGTCAAACAGTAATTCACCAGAAGGCAAACTTTCTGTAGCTCCTTCTCAGTTCTAGGACAGAAATAATTTCCCCTATTTCTTATGGGTTATTTTGAGGGTTACTATTACCTGCAAGTGCTTTCCAAGCATATAAAAGGATTACTCACTTCAATACCACACCACACAATCATCTTCAAATACATGAAAAAAATAGGTGTTTCTAATTGTATTTCATTCAGTTTTCTAAAAAGAACATGAAAGATAATAAAGGTCTCTGAATATATTTTAATGAATAATTTCTTATAAAAGATTTTGAAATGTGAAACCACGTGACTTTAGTATATAAGCAGCTACTCATACATGTCAAGTGTTAGCACTTGCATGTTATAGGCTTAAAGACTTGCAAGCATCAGCTAAGTAGGCCATGGCCAACTTCCCTCAAAAGAGGCCCACAAAATAAGCTCTTTTTGATTCAAAACATGGTAAAGTAAGCTTGTTTTTTCCTTCTTTCGAAGGCATGTTTGGAACCCTAAGTAAGAGACAAGCAGAGATGAAAGAGATCTTCCACATACTACTTCTCTGTCTTCCAAATGACCACAACACTGGGGCAGGTCTAGGCCATAACCAGGAGCCCCGTACTCCATTCAGGTCTCCCTGAATGGCAGGGCCCAGGCACCGGGGCTGCCTCCTGCCTCAGGCACACTGTCAGGGAGCTGGGAGAAGTAGAGCATTCATTACTGATAATTGTGCTTTGAAATGGGATGTCGGCATTATAGACTGTGGCTTATCCACAACACTGGCCCCAACATAGTGTACCTTTTTCATGTAGTAATGCCCGATCTTGACATTAACATACTAATCTATCAGTCATGTCAGATCTGCATTGCCTCACAAAGTTCCCTATCCAAACTGTTAGAACCACTTCTCTGCCATGTTCCCTGCAGTCAATACATATTGGTTCATTTGGACTCCTCAAAGATCTATTCTTCTCTGACCACAAGATGGTTTACACTATATTACTTAAAGGTCTTCCATTATAAATAACAACCAAGGTATTCCTTTGAATGCACATATAACGGAAACTTCCTTTTCATCCCCAGATATGTCTGTAATACAGTATCTTGTTTAAGTGATATTTGTTTTCTGTTAACCTACACATTCCTTGAAGTCAGATATGTATCACATGATTTTATATATATCACGTGATTTTATATATCACATGATTTTCATTGCCATCGTGTTTTACCCACTGCTTTCTTTTTTTTTTTTTTAAATTTTATTTTAAATTCATTAATGACATTGTATTATGTGACACAGTTTCATAGGTACTGGGATTCTCCCCACCCCTCCCCAAACCCTCCCACCATGGTGGATTCCTCCACCTTGTTGCACAACCACAGTTCAAGTTCAGTTGAGATTCCCCCATTGCAAGCATATACCAAACATAGAGTCCAGCATCTTATTGTCCAGATAAGTTCAACGGCTTCTTAGGTATACCCTCTCTGGTCCGAAGACAGAGCCAGCAGACTATCATCCCGATCAATTAAAAGCTCCAACATACCATCAGCAAAAATTTACATCACCATGGAATTAATTGACATAGTAACGAGTAACCAATATGGTAAAAGTAAATGCGATTTCTTATCCACCTTCTGTGACCACCTCATTGACATTTCAATTTAGGTTTATACACAACATATAACATTCAAAACATAACATGTTATACATAACATCGTGTCATCTTAAATTAAGGCAAACATGTGGTATTTAACCTTTTGGGATTGGCTCATTTCCCTTAGCATTATGGTTTCCAGTTTGGCCCATTTGGCCACAAAGAACTGCATTTTGTTTTTTTTAATAGCTGAGTAGTATTCCATGGAGTAGATGAACCATAGCTTTCTTACAGTATGGGCTACAACTTTCCGAACAACTTAACATCTGAATGTCTATCTCCTCTCAGGATCCTTCCTGACTACTTAAGAGGGAGGTAGTGAACTATGTGTCTACCTTGTCTAGACATGAAAATTTTTTATTGCTCTGATTTAATGTCTATGGTAATTGCTTCCACCCTGCACCACCCTCTCACGTTCATTTTCCATAGAGCAGCCAAACTGATCTTATTAGAGCATAAATTAGAACATGTCCTTTCCCTGATTAAATTCATCCAATGGTTTTATGCAAGTACTTAGAATTAAATTCTAATTTCATTTCCAGGGCTTGATGATGTGTTCTTGCACATGTCTCAGCCTCTCCAACTCCTTCACTTTCTTCCTTTGTGTTTAAGGTCCTGCAACTATGAGATAATCTTCATATTTGTACAATATGCTCACCACCCTCCCAGGCTGATCTGTGCCTTGAAATCTTTGATGAACTATTTTAGCTCTGTTTATAGTGTATCTGCCAAAGCCTTTTTTGTGTGTGTGCTTCAAACTAACTGCTCAGGACAGTCTTTAACATGTTATCCTTTTTATATTAAAGTTCCCAGTAAGTTTTGGACATATGAGTATTCCAAATTATAGAACTATTACTATCTTCTCTATTATGTAAATATATGAGATTAGGCACCTGACCTGGTTTATTTACAACATCCCCAAAGCTCAATGCATGGTTACTGAATTAGTAAACAAATTTAAGCTGCTTTTTGCTTCTACACTGATGACTAATTTTTTTTACTCTAAATAACACTTAACAAAATCATGACTTAATTATCTTTGAATCCTAGCAGTCTAGCATCTCTCTGGCATATAATAGACATGTAATATTTATAGAACGTCATAAAAGTAATGTATTTATTATCATCTATGAAAAGAACTTAACAATATGTACTCAAATGCAATCCCTGAGTTCTGAATATATTTTACTAGTGCAGTTTTTTCAATTTGTTCTTTCTCGTTAGAAAATTACATTTTAAGTTTTAATTTCATAAACAGAAGTTAGATTTCAAGATTAACTGATAAGAATCTAGCTAGCCTATTAACTACTGAATTGTACAAAAATATGACAATTCTATAAAATTCTTATCAATTCTCACCTCAGCATTAGTTCCATAAGCATAATATATTTATTTATTTAGATCATATAACATTAACTTATTTTTGACTTATTTGTGAGTAGGATCACTATTTTAAAAGACTATAACTCTTTTAAATCCAATTTTGCAACTACTACATACACATATAGAAATTGGATTGCTTCAATTGGAATTGTGATTTTATTTGTCAATTATAATAATGAATTCCTACAACTGTACTCAGTAATGTTTTCCTTCACGAACACAAAATTAGTTAAGATGAATTCGAGATATGTTGGAACATGGTATTAGCTGAGTAAGATAACTGGAGAAATCATCTCCTTACGGATACACCAATTGGGACTATTCCGGCACCAAACCATCTTCCCCATGGCCATGGAACCCAAACGGGAGATCAGTACCCCTGGATTTACCAAGATCCACTGAAGTAGGCAGAAGCAGGGAGTTCCCCCTTTTTTTAACTTCTCCCTCCCCCCCCCCCGAAGCATTGTGTTTGGAAAAGAGAGGTTTCTTACTCAGGAAAGAGAATAGCAACTAAGATTATAGTATAGTTTCAGGCCCACCATAAAGAGTACTGACTGTGTTCCCTTGACCACACACTCACAGACGAGCCTCTGAGCCTTCCCTAGTCATCTAGCGAAGTGACTGCCTCCATCAACTCTCCTTCCATAGTGTAGACAGCAAAGCAAGAATCTAGCCTTGGGGAAGTAGTGTGTGGGGGGCGGGGAAATGAGTATAAGACTTTACCTTGGAGCTCAGTGATGGGCCTGATATGGTGGAATCTCAAAAACTTTCTATCTCCAGGCTAATAAACACAGATAGAAGCTCTGTATCTACCCTTTGTAAAATGGATGGAAACCTTCCTTTATGTGGGATAGATCAATGTTTCAACCTATCTGATTACTAGTAACTATGTATAGTGCCAATAAGCACAAGATTGTGCAGGACTCTACAACTATGAAACCCATGGATTATCCAGTTTAGTATTGATGCAGCTACCCAAGTGACTGCTTCTATGAACATTCCCACCCTCAGATAATCAGGAATATAGCAACAGTTCATCAAAAGCAGTTTGGGAAACTGCACAAGACTAGTTCTTGGAACTCTCTCAAACTGTTGAAACTAAACACTGAGAAAATCTTAATGGTCAATATCACTAAGTTAGATTTCTAACTTAGTGACTTGTGTCTAACTAAAGTGGATTTGCTACAGTATCAGTTGGATACCTGAGGTCCCAGCCAACCTTACTTATATCCAAACCAATATAACTGTAGTTGTTTTTTGTTGTCTTGCTCTAGGAGTCCAGCTTAACCATGGTCTTGCCCCCATGATACTATGGTCTTAGTGGGCTGTGGGCTCTGGATGTAACACTTTACTGTGTTGGCCAAAGGAGCACCCACACTCTAATCTTTCACCAATATCAGAATGCACAATGCAGATAGAGCATTTGGCCCCTAGTTGGAAAGATAAGGGAGAAAGATGCCAAGCTCCTGAAGAGAAGCCTGGGACTGATCTCTCCAAAACGTGATTCAGAGCTGGGCACAATCCCAAGGTACCTGACACAGTCTGTTGACAATGGTAAAGTGTTTGACCCTCACCCAGTACCAGACAGAAACCTATAGGACTAGAACATCCTTTGTTGATACTACCTCAAGCCATTTTGAAAAGCAAACAAACTGGTATGAGGGCAGCCCTGTGTTTGGGAGACTCAGTCTCTGAAGCTGAGACAACATGCCCAGAGCAAACTTAACAACAAATCTGGAAATAGAACATTTATCTATTGCTGTAAGACAGTGGAAACCTATCCAGACTCTAAGAAAACAGAAAGATGGCTTAGAGTTTCTGGAAGCACAGGTAAAAAATAAAGGCAGATATGAAAACTGAGATAACTATGTAACAGTTCAATATATAGACTAAATTGTATAACAAACATCATGACTTGCAAGAAAGCAATAGATCACCTAACAAAAAGGCAGCAGAAGCTAATAACGTAACAAATGATATTTCCACATTTTTGGATGGAGAATTCAAAATAACTGCTTTAAAGAGTTAATGATGTAGTCCCATGCTCTGGCTTTGACTGCCTGTGTGTGTGTGTGTGTGTGTGTGTGTGTGTGTGTGTGTGTGAGACTTTTCTAAGAAATCTTTTCCAATGCCTGTATCGTGCAGTGCTTTCTATGTTTTCCTCTATTACTTTGATGGTTTCTTACTGCAGACTTAGGTCCTTGATTCATTTTGAGATTAATTTTATATTAGGTAATAGGTGGGCGGTCTTGCTTCTTACTTCTGCAGGCAGATATTCAATTGTTTCAAAAGTATTTGTTGAACAGAACAACCTTTTTCCTTGGGTTATTTTCCATTCTTGTCAAAGACTAGTTGGCTGAACATGTGTGCTAACTTCTGGGGTTTCTATTCTGTTCCACTGATCTTCTCTATTTCTGTACTAGAATCAAACTTTTGATGGCCACTGCCCTGTTGCGTTTCTGTACAGGGACAGAGGGCGGGACAGAGGACCACACTGCAGGGTACAGTGTCGTTGGACCCCTCAGCTCAGAACTTCACACAGAAACCCATGCCTACTGCAGGATGAAACAAGATAATTGATTGGAGTATCCATCAGTTGAGTTTGAGGTAACTAAGGTTTTCAGCTGTATTCTCCACATCTAACATGTTTTCATTGGGGCAAACCAAGAAAAGAGCATTTTTTTAGAAAACCTTTGGCAGCACTTAAGTTGCTACTTGGGATGCTCATATCCCACATTGGAGCGCCTGGTCTGAGTCCTAGCTCCACTCCCAGTCCCAGCTTCCTGCTGACATGCACCCTGGAGGCTCAAAGACCTGGGATCCTGCCAAACCCACATTGGAGACCCAAACATCATTCCTGCATCCCACCTGGCCCAGCCCTAGCTCTCGTCCATGTATGTGATCTGAATCAGTGGATGGGAGTTCTCTCTGTATGTCTCTCTGCCTTTCAAATAAAAAAATCAATAATAGTAAAAAAAAAAAAAACAGTAAATGACTATCAAATTACAAAGACAAATTACAAAGACAACCAAGAGAAAGTGAGAAAATCTTTGCATACTACACAACAGATGGGAAATGTTATCCAGGATTTACAAATAGCTTCACAAATTCAATGACAACAAAATAAACAAACCTGTGAAGAAATGGAGGAATGAACGAGCAGGGATTTTTCAAAATAAATTTAAATGGCTAATAGACATGAAAAATGTTCAGTTTCCCTAGGTATCAGGGAAATATAAATAAAAACAAAATGAAAAATAAAAAAGCATTAAAAACCACACTGAGATTCTATCTAATGCTGGTGAGATTGGCCTCCATCAGACATGCAAATAACACAGATATCCACTGAAAGAGAAGTGGATAAAGAAACTGATATATCCACTCCATGGAATACTACTCAGTCATTCAAATGAAAGAAATTCTACCATTTGCAGCAAAATGCACCCAGCTAGAGACCATTATGCTGAGTGAAATAAGCCAATCCCAAAAAGACAAGTATCATAGATTTTTTTTGATATAAGGTAACTTTGATGTAACATATAAAACAGATATATAGGTAAACATGTACACACACATATACATATATTCATCCAGAGCAACTATATAATGGAGGCTGGCATACAGAGAAGAAATAAATTGTAGTGTGCATCCCTAATTCAGAATGAATGGAGAGCTCCCTATAACACTACTAAATATATCTTGAAAATAAGATACTGCACTTTCTAACATTGTCTATACCTACAATATCATGATACGCATAAGTGGCACAATGATGAACTTACTTCCCCTATAATATAAGGCAAAGGCAACTGGAAAGAGTAGAAGAGAAAATCCCTCAGCCTATGGAACTGTGTCATGAAAACTTTGAAAATTAAGTTTTCTAAAATTAAAAATAAATTTAATAAGTATAATAAATCCTTAAAAAAATAAACAAGTCCATATAGGGGGAATCAAGAGCGATCCTGACAACCTCTTACAGGAGGTCATATGCACAGAGCAGGGGGGACCCCAGAGTGGAGCAGGTGGACAGGAGGAGGCTTGTATCCCAACCCTGAAGACTCCTGGATCCTCACCAAGGACTATCAGTACGAGCACCAAGGACTACATCCCAACAGACAAGGAGACCATGGGGAATTGGAGTGCCTTCAGAGGCCAAGAACTCTGAGGTCACCCAGCCCTGTTGGGATCTATCACATGGGATATAAGAGGCCCAAATTCTTCCTTGCAGGATCCAAGGTCATCAGAACAACAGCCAGGAGCTCTGAGTGGTCTGCAGAAACAGAAGAACAGCAAACTTCCTTCGGGACTAGGGAGAGGAGCATCTTCCGGTCTTTGCTTAGCTCCAGCTTTGGATCCCCACCCTCTCTGGCAATGACCATCAGGATCACCCCAGAGCCCCCCACTCAAAAAAACAGAATAGTCAAAGAAATACAAGGAAAGCTTAGAACCAAGTAGGAAACGATCAACGGGGACCCACATATACCTTACTAGATAGGTCACAAAGATTAGTTACTCCTCACTGGGGTATGGAAGATTTCTCTGCACACCCCTCCTAAAACTGTTCTGCACCTAAACTGTTGACAAAGGCCTTGTTAGATTTATAAGCCAGTTTAGACTATCCTAAAACCTACCAAGTACAGCAAATTATGCGTCAACACAATAAACTGCTAAATACTAAAATGAAAATAGACACGAGACAGCTGAATAGTACCCTATAGCCCTTAACTTTTCCAAACTCCTGACTCAAGGCAAGTTTTGAGAATAGAGGCACTCACCTCAGATATGTACAGAGAGGGGGAGAGACAGAGCAGTTCGGAGAGAGGGAAAAGGAGAGAAAAATCAAAGTCCAGGTGCTAGAATAGATAACTTTCCTAAGACTCTAATGATTCATACACTGCTAATTTTTATTTCTATCAGATAGGTGGTCTGAATTAATTTCAGACCTTCAATTCCAAAACAGTTTTTTTTCTATTTTTAGACTGCTAAAACTACATGTCAAATAAAATAGATATTTAAAATTTTCTTTTAGGGATTTTAGTTTGAGGGCCCAGCGCCATGGCCTTGTGGCTAAAGTCCTCATTTTGAACACACCAGGATCCCATATGGTCACCGGTTCTAATCCCGGCAGCTCCACTTCCCATCCAGCTCCCTGCTTGTGGCCAGGGAAAGCAATCAAGGACAGTCCAAGGCTTTAGGACACTGCACTCAAGTGGGAGACCCAGAAGAGGATCTGGGCTCCTGGCTTGGGATCGGCGCAGCACCAGCCGTTGCAGTCACTTGGGGAGTGACTCATCGGATGAAAGATATTTCACTGTCTCTCCTCCTCTCTGTATATATCTGACTTTGCAATTAAAAAAAAATAGATCTTAACAAAAAAGAATTTTAGTTTCAACAAGTGCCTTTACAGAGGTGAGTGCCTCTATTCTCAAAACTTGCCTTGAGTCAGGAGTTTGGAAAAGTTAAGACAACACTTGACACATCCTCATTTTATATTGGAGTGAGTGGTTTCAAGTTCCAGCATCACTCTTGATTCTGCTGTGCAGCCTGAGGAGTATAAAGTGATGTCTCAAGAAGCCGTTTTCCTGCTGCCCAGGAAATCCAAATGGGATTCCCACGTCTTGATTTCCATTGAGTACAGTCCGAACTGTTGTGAGCATTTGGGGAGTGTACCAGCAATGAAAGATTTCCACCTACCTCTCTCAAATAAAATGCCTTAATAATAATTATTATATTTTATAACTATGTCACTATATTATCATTATTATTATATTTGCCTTCTTTCTCTTTCAAAGTCTGATTTAGGAAAGCCTCAATTTTAACCCAATCTGCCTAAGGCATTTAAGGTAACTTGCTGGTACTGAGAAGACCACCATAGTTCTAAGGCCCAAGAACTCACAGATCATGACCAATCTAGGAGACACTTGAAGGATTTCCTGGACCATAATCATTTAAGCCATCCCACAACGAATTACAACCTGCAGAAGCTCAAGCTTGGACTCAAGCACCATGGTAAAATTACTGTCTCTACTGTTTTGTAAAATACAAGAAACTGACCAGCTACTCTTGTTGAAATTAGAACCTTCATAATCACAATTGCTTTATTTTTAAACATAGAACAACAACTGTGGATTTCAATTTTTTGTTGTGTATAAAATAATATGAATCAACTTCATTGTGATGCTAGGCTTAGCGAAATTAGTTAATTTTCAGAATCCTATTTTAAACTGTTAGAAAATTGTTGGAGGCCTCCAGAAAGCCCTGTATCTTGCTTTTAAAAATAACACATTCCTTTAAATACAAATAAAGCCAAGAGGCTGAGTGTAAGATTTGGAGTCACATGAACTTGTATTATAATCTGTGCTGTAGTAAAAATATGCTGCATACAATTATATAAGACAAGTAATCTCTATGAATATATTTCCTCACCCATTAAGTGGGAATAATAAAATCCACTTCCTAGATTTATGATGAATAATAAATAAAAAGACAATTGTGTTTAGTGTAATGACAGTCTTAGAATAGTAGCTATTACTTTCACTGTACATGCCTACTAGATTTAACAGAACATCCCACCCAATAACTATTTTTCTGGTTCTTTACCTGAATGCCTTATTATCATTCTGTATCAGAATTAAGCCTCTGAGATTGAAGGAATTGTAAGGCAGAGATTGTACCTGAAATTTTATATTAAATTTCAAATACACCATGATACAAACTTAAGATTATGTTACAATTGAAGTTGTCTGTGAAAGTGCCTAATCTGGAGTTAATTGTATGTTTCATCTGTATCCAACATCTTTCAGTGGTCTATTAAATTTAACAAAGTTTATTTCATAATGTCATTGGAAATGGCATGTCTCATTATTAGCTACTGCTAATGAAAATTGTGTAGAATTCTTATAATGTAGTAGTAACGTGATTTCTCTTACAGCAAATCCATCATTCTCCAATGGGTATGATACTGTAATTAAACATGGATGTGACTTTGCTAAAGGTTCCATGACTATTTAACATTCAAATTCTCTTATTTTTCTATAGGTAAGATGTAGGACAGATGTTGAAAAAAGCACTGCTTCCCTAAGACTCCTAAAACCAACCACTTCATGCTAAGCCTGAGAAAGACAAACTGGAAAAACCTAGCTACAGATATAGGAAAACATGAGCAGATACTTGAAAGACTTAAGAGTTTTGAGTGCTTCAATTGTGAAGAATTAGAATTAGTCAAGAATTAGTCTTGATTCAATGTTCCTGTATGAGAAATAAGAAAAAACAGAGATCGCATGATACAATGATAGCTCTTCTCAAATCTGTAAGGCAGAAAACAGATGGAGTACCCTGAACTGGTTAAGTGACTACTGAGAGGAAATGATTCAAAAGAAGTCATTGCCTAAAGTTGGTAAGAGACCAGATCTCAGGCATTCAAAACAATTTTCTGTTTCATAAAGACTCCTAGATTCTGATACCAAAGCAATGAAAAGATTCTTTTTTGGGGGTGGGGGAAATAGCTTAGGGAGAGACAATGTGTAACGATTCCTGGATTTCATAGGGACAAACATTTTTATTAGCATTTTAACTTTATTATTTTATGATACAGTTCCATAGGCTCTAGGAATTCCCATTCCCTCTCTCCAAGATTCCCTCCTGCCCACACACTGATTTCCCCCCTAGTATTATAATGGGTGGTCCTTTATGAACAGCCATAAATCCACCATGTTGTTATTGAGGTGTTTCCCAACACTGTGGGCATGAACAATATCACAGAGTCTATCATCCTACTGTTAGGATAATTTCAAATGTTTTACTGGGAGTCCATCTTTGGTCTGAATGCATAGAGACCTACTGTACTTTGTCTCCACATCTGAACATATCAGTCTTAGAAGGAGAAATATTAAAGCAATATTTAGTGTATGTAAATGCATATACTACATTTATCTTCATTTCACTTATCACTTCACTAGGTTCTTAGGGATGAAGTGGTGAGTGTAACACACTTTGTTAAAAATAATTGAGAAGTGCATTGTGAATTCATTTTTATAAATTAAGACACTGGACTTCAAGATGACTAAAATGTTAATATATAGTCAACTGACTAAATATTTTTCTTTGCATAATGTTTGTCAAATAAAGTGAAATATGAAGGAATAGTACCTATATTCATTTTTCAACTGTAAAATCAAATTTAACAATATGAATTTAATATGTTCTCAGTATCATAAAATAAGTACTCAACCAGTGCTTGACATACTATACATTAGACAAATGCCAAGCATTTTATTATTATAACTATTACTAGCACATTTCAATTTATTTTGTGACCTGAAAGCTACAATCTGAATAAAAGTCTGACAAGAGTTAATTATCTGATTCCTCTTCAATGCAAAACATAATTATAAGAAAATACTACTGGTTTGATTGAAAAATCATTCGTATGAATAATATGTGTAAGATTTAGATTTCTACATATATATTATGATTAAATACAACAAACCAAAATTGTTAATTTAAGTTTTATTTGAAAGAAAGAAAGAGAGGGTGAAGGTTGGGGCAAAGAGAAAAAGGAGGAAATGATGAATGCAAGCATAAATATGAGTCTTTTATCCTCTGGTTCGATTCCCAGATACATGCAAAAGCCAGGAAAAAGGAATTCAGTTTGGGTCTCTTCTGTGGAATAAAGAGCCAGATACTTCAGATATCATCTACTTCCCACTATCATGTGCTGGGAACTGGATTTGAAGCAAAGAAACTAGGACCCAAAGTAGACATCCTTAGATGAGATGCAGGCAACTCAAAGGGTCTCTAAATGTTGCACCCAACAATCACCCCACACCCTGATTTACAAAATAAGAACTGACATGGACAATATCTGCACCTGGGAACAACTGAGTAACACTCCCAACATCTCCACATTACTAATCTTGGGGTTCCACCAAGGTTACAATCTGTGGGAATGGTATCACATGTGGGTATGTTTCACATATCCAGCAAAGCTTTAACAGCTCCAAGTACACAGCTCTGGCTCCCCTTATAATTTTCCTGGTAAATGTGGAAAGACAATCTAACTCCCTTGTTAGTATGTAGTGCTTACTGTTGATAGTTTCAAGCCCCATTCCCTTCCTCTTTTCTCTTTACACTGGCAGGAAATTCAAATAACACACCCTCTCACAATATCTAACTACCATCAAAATTCCAAACTAGACTCTATCCCTTGCTTTCGCAAATCATCACTGGACCTACTCTGGAAACCTATCTTGCTTGCTCAGAAACACTCATTGTAAGGGCAAAAAACACTTAATTTGCAAAACAAGCTTAGCAATTTAAGTAATTTAAGGGCTCTTTTAAAAAAACAATTTTCCTTTAGATTAAAAAATCTGTTTATCCAAGAATTACATTTTTGCATGGTTTCCAATTGAAATTGATTTTTGTTGTGACTGTTTTTTCTTACACTGATCCTTTTGCAAAGTGTTGTATGGATACCATGAGAGCTAAGGACAGATACCAGTTTCCTGGTAGAAAGCAACTCTGGACAGAAAATATTGAAATAGGCCAAAGTATAGTTTTCCCAGATAATCTCAGTTTACACCTGGTATCATAACATAGCTTCTTTCAGTATGACTTTTAAGTATTGAAAATACCCTGGTCATATGAAAGGATATAAGACTATAGAAGTTTTGGTCAAAGGTATCTTGAGACACAGGATGAATCAATAATACATCATTGGGGAGGAGTGAATAAAGATGGAGTTTGAGAAGAAATGACAATTGATTCAAACATCTCTTCCTCAAAAACAGACTATTGGAGAAAAGAGAAGGTGGATAAGATTTGTTCAGAACAAACTATGCTCAATTCATTCAGCACATGCAAATGTTCCAGGAAGAAAATAATTCTTTCAAAAAATTGTTTGTTTAAAAGTCAGAGGAACGGGTGCTGGTACAGTAGTCATTCAGTCTAAGCCTCCACCCATGGCACTAGCCAAATGGATGCCAGTTCGAGCCCTGGCTTCACCTCTAATCCTGCTCCCTGTTTGTGGCCTGGGAAAGCAGCAGAAGATGGCTGAGTCCTTGGCTCCCTGCATTCACATAGCACACACAGAAGAGCTCCTAGCTCCTCACTGCAGATCAGTTCATCTCTGGCCACTGTGGTCATTTGGAGAGTGATCCAGCAGGTTGAAGTACATGTTTTCTCTCTCTTTATCCCTCCTCTCTCTTCTCTACTCTCCACTCACTCTAACTCTGCCTTTTCAAGATCTTCCATCTTTGGTTTATTTTCTAAACATCCACAACATCCAATAATTGAGCAGGCCTAAACCAGAAGATGGGAACTCCATCCAAGTTTCCCTTTGGGTGATAGGAACACATGTATTTGAATCATTTTCACTACTTCCAAGAAGCTGGTTCAGATGCTTGGTGTGGCTAGAATTCAAGCTGGCACTCCAAAATGGGATGCCATTGATACAACCTGCTTAACCCACTGTGCCATAACGTATGTCACAGAAGAAAATTAAGGTTAATCAACTGAAAACATGGTCATTCCAGAAAGCTAAATCACAGGAAGGAAATTTTTAAAACCATCACTGAAAATACCCTCAAAGTGGATCCTCTTCAGAAAACCATAATAAAGGAAGAGCCATGCTTACAAGATACTTAGGGGAAACCTCAGTCCAGAAGTGGTGGGAGCTCTTAACAACACAGGGACTCTGGCAACCAGCAAGCAGAGATAAATCAAACATACTCAGCTCCCAGGCCAGAGGATAGCATCTTGCTGGGAAAAACTAAGCAGAAAGCTGCATGACCCCCATAATCCTGTAGATCAGCAACCTTAACCACAATAGAATTCCCTCCGTACGTTCCTTCCTGGCTTCCCACATCCCTCCGTACGTTCCTTCCTGGCTTTAAATCCAGTCTAGACAACCACATGCAGTCTAGGGAACTGCTTCACATCAAAAGAGAACCCAGTTGTCTTATTCTTTCTCAAACTCAGGCCCAGACTGCTGTGGTACAGATACTACTAATTTCCCTTCTTTCTTAGGAGGCAACAAGAAGCCCCAAAAACTGGAATCACAGAGCTTCCAAAGTTAGGGAGCTGGCCCTGTAAATATCCCATAGCAATGAGATTGTTGGGCATAAGCCCAGGAGCCACATTATTTCCTTTTTGAGGTCTAGCAATCTTCCCTCTGGTTCCTGGGGCCTGAAAACAGCAGCAGCCATATAAAAGGCCAGGGAGCCAGTACTCAGGAAGTTTTCTTCTGTGTCTTATAGCAAAGGGCAATCTCCAGCACAACTGGAAATCAACCTGTGATATCTGAATCACATCCTCTAACTGTGGGACTGGGACTTAATAAGTCCAGATATATGTGTACTCCCCCGCCTCCGTGGTGCCCAGGGAAAGCCCTACATGCATGCCAACACTCCAAACCTACAAAGGCTAGTGGAAATTGTCCAGTGTAGTGTGATATCAGTCTGAGGAATCTGTATAAGTTATGCTGAGTCCTGTAATTCTGGCACTGCACATGTTAAAACTATATGTCACAGTCCCTAAGGTCATCCCAAGGGACATGAATAAAAACCATATGCCACCCTATAGTTCTGAGTTTCTGTTCTGTAAGTCTAAGGAGGAAGTTTAGTGAAGGCTATTCATATTCATCCTACTAAGTTTGTTCCTGTTGGTATATAGTCCGATGCAATTACGGACCAATGTGAGATCTGAGCAAGGATCCTTCCCAATCATTCAGCTCTGGGACTGGTACCCACAGAGCCGTTCCCCAAGTCATCTGAGTTTCTACCACGAGACCTAGAGGGGAGCCTATCGGCAATGACTGTTTCAGATTCATACCTGCAAGTTTGTAATCCCCAGCATAACCTGCATCTGAGATGTAAGACCTGGGTAAGATCTAAATACTCTAATTCTGGGACTACAACTATAGATTCTAAGTATCGGGAATGTATGCATTTGTCCATGGGAAATATGGAAGGCTCCTTCTCCAGTTCATTGTTTCAAGCCCACAATTGTGAGCATACAATCCCTGCCATACACTACATTTTCCCACATGACCTGGGCAAGTTAGTCTCTCCACCTTGCAGCTTTGTAACTATGATTCTTGTTAATGAAGTACCCAGAGTCACCAGCACGCACCCAGTGGAAACCAGGTAACAACCACCAGAATAGCAATGAATTTCGTCAAATTCCATGCCTAATTCTCTCCATAAGCTATATTTACCACATGCAACTATAGCAAGATCCTCTTCACATTCCCCAACACTAGAACTGGAGCTTTAAGCCTCAGCATCACCCAGACCTACCCAGCAGGAACTGTAGAAACTGGTAACTACGTCACATGGATCCATGTCCATAACTACTAGTACTACAAGCATTGGCATCATTCAGTCACACCCAGAAGGACTTGTAGAAATTGGTACTTATATCACATACTTTTAGGGCCAAAGCTACTAGTGCCACAAGTCTCAACATCACTCAGACTTACTTGGTAGGATAAGGGGAAAACCCTATCTGCATTCCACATCACCAAAAATGTGACTTCTGCCATCTCTGAATCCTGTGTACCTAACACTCAGCTCACTGAGGCCTGGAGACACACACATTTGGACACTCACAACTGCTTAAAGGTTATGATTGCCTCAGTGATTAGATAGTGAGGTATTCGCTGACATTGATTACAACTGAAGGAACCACTCAGCTTACACACAGCAACCATCCAAGTGATACTTCACACTACATATGAACAAAAAAAAGTATTTTACAATGAAAGTTACTTTACACAGGAAAGATAACTTTTACACCAGATAACAGACATCACATAAAAACACAGGAAGCACAAAGAACAAAATATGTTGCCTCCAAGAGAACATTACGGTGCCCTACAAATGGATCCTGATTTGAAGGAAAGGTATTACATGTCTGAAAAAGAATTCAAAATGATTACCATAAGGGAACTCAATAAAATGCAAGAAAATATAAATAGAAAATTTAAGTAACAGAAATAATGCATTGTGTGAATGATACATTCTACAAGAAGGAAGGAATTATTAAAACAAGAATTTTGGAGCTGAAAACTACAGTCAATAACAAAAATATAATTGACAGCATGAAAAAAGGACTCAGAATAAAGAATTTCTTAACAGGAATACAAAACTTTTGAAATAGCCAACTCAGATCAAAATACAGAGGAAAGAATGAAGAAAACTTATGATACATGTGGGATATCATTATTTGTACAACTATAGTACTGTAAGGATATCTCAAGGAGAAGAGAAAGAAAAGGGTACAGAGAACCTATTTAATGAAACACCAGAAAACATCTGGAGTCTTAAAGGAAAGTTGGACACCCAGGTACATGAAGCACCCCCCAAAATAAAATCAAGAAGACTCAATCAAAAAAATTTACAAGAATATTGCAGTCAAATTTTTAAAAGTTAAGAAGGAGGGAATCCTAGAGATAGAGAAAAACACCAAGTTGCATATAATGGAAAACTCATTAATTTACCAAATTTCTCAGCACAAATACTATAGGCCAGAAGACAGTGATTGTTACACTCAAGGTCTAAAAAGTTACAGAAAAAAAATTTCTTTATTCAAGGTATTTTTTAAAATATTTATTCATCCCTTCATTTGAAAAGCAGAGTGATAGAGACACACAGAGAAAGAGGAAAAGAGAGGACCTGAGTGCAGGAGAAAGGGGAAGAGAGAGGGAGAGAGAAGTGAAGAAGAGGAAAGAGGAAGAGAGGGAAGGCGAGGGGGGAAGGAAAGAGGGAGTGAGAAAGAGAGGGAGGGAGGGAGAGAAGAAAAAGACCTTCCATGTGTTTACTTCCCAAATGGCTGCAACATTCAGGTCTGGAACAAACTGAACGCAGGAATCAGTACTTGCATCTGGTCTCCCACATGGGTGCCTGAGGCCCAACAACTTGGGCTATCATTCACTGATTTCCAGGTGCATTAGCAGAAAGCTATATTGGAAATTTTGTAGATGAGGTTGGAACTGGTACTCTGTTTCAGACACCTGACATTGCATTTAGCAGCTCAACCCACTGCTTCACAATGCAGTTTTGAGGTTACTGTTACTCTGACACCATAACCAATAAAGAAACAATACCTAAAAGAAAGCTACAGAACTTTGTTTTGATTACAACAATTACATAGCTTCTCAACAAAATACCAGCAAATCAAATCTAACACTACATCAAAATATTATATTTTATGTTCAAGTGCTACTCATTCCAGTGACACATGGATGATTCAACAGTCACAAATTAATAAACCTAATATGCTGCAATAGCAGAATGAAGAACAAAAACCAACTGCATTTGAAAAGATTTCACATCCTTTCATGATAAAAATTCATAACATTTTAGATATGGTATGAACACACATCAGAATTATAAAGGTTATATATGACAAGCCCTTAGCCAATAGCATAATGGACAAATTTCAGACATTGGTGTAGGCAATGATTTCTTGCATAACACTCCAAAAGCATGAGCAGCAAAAGCTAAATTAGACAAATGGGATTAAACTCAAGAAGTTTCTGCACATCGAAGGAAACATTCAACAGAAAGAAGAGACATTCAATACCACAGGAGAAAACATGTTCAAATTGCTTATCTGGCAGGTGATTAATCTCTAGAATGTATCAGGAGCTCAAAAACCTGAGCAAAGTAACAAGCAATTCAACGGAAAAATGGACAACGTGTGATTAGACAGTTCCCCCAAAGAAGAAATAACAACAGCCAACAAGCATATTGAAAAAAATACATAATATCACTAGCCTTTAGGGAAATAAAAATCAAAACTATGATAAAATATTACAATACACTTCTTAAACTAGTTCTGAAAGACTGAAGGTAACAGATGCTGGAAATGACGTGGAGCAAGGGGAGCATTGCACACTGTTGACCAGAAAGTAAACAAATACAACCACTTTGGGAAAGCAGCATGGGAATTTCTTGGAAAACTGAAAAATCCATCTACCATATAATCAAGCAACTTCACTACAGGATATATGTTCAAAGATGTGAAATCATGCCATCAAAGAAATAACTTTTCCACCATGGTTATTGTAGCAACAGTAAAGACAAGAAAGCAAACAAGGTATCCATCACCTGATTAATGGATAAAAAAAAAAAAAAAATGGGATGTGGGCCAGAATGTGGGCCTAGTGGCATAATCCTCATCTTGCAACCAACAGGATCATATGGTTTATATCCTGGCTGCTCCAATTCCCCTTCTAGCTCCCTGCTTGTGGCCTGGGAAAGCAGTAGTGGTTGGCCCAAAGTCTTGGGATCCTGTGCCTACATAGGAGACCTAGAAGCAGGCTCCTGGCTCCTGGCTTCAGATTCAGCTCCTACCATTGTGACCACTTGAGGAGTGAACTAACTGATGGAAGGTCTTTCTCTCTGTCTTTCCTCCTCTCTGTAAATCTGACTTTCCAATAAAAAATAAATAAATCTTAAAAAAAGGATGTGTGTTTTTATATGTAATATCTATACTACATATGAAATATGATACTATATATTGAAATATTGTTACATGTGTGATCAAATGTATACATGTGTGTATGTATATATACATATATATCTACACAATATATATACATATAACATATATATGCACAATGAAATATCAACCACGAAAGAATGAAATCTTGTTATTTGCAGCAAAACGGATGAAACTGAAGGACAATCTGGTAATAAAATTAGACCTATAAGGAAAAAATGCAACATATTCCCCCTCATAAACAAAAGCTTGAAAAAGAGAATATGAATACATAGCAATAATTACTAGGAGTTGGGAGAAATGTGAAAAGATTAAAGGAGTTTGGATAACTGACACCAAAGAGTAATTTGATCAAAGGAGTAAGTTCTTGGTGCTACATGGCACATAGAGTAGGGAGACTATAGTTCAAATAACCTGGTTGATATTGTACAAACAAATACAAGAAAACTCCAGGCCATAAATTAAAAAGTAATCAAGAAGTGTTGATTACCCTGTTTTGATTAGTACACATTGTAAACATATATTGAAATACCACATTAACTCATGTCTATGCAATTATTAATCATTTGTTTTTAAAATTTCATTGGTATCCCTATGGAAGAATAAAGCTTATTTATTCCATACTCTATATGATCAATAAATTCCATGTCCCTTTTGATTGTAATAAAGTATATAAAAAGGTAATAAGCTTAAGATTACCAAATTTAATTTCACACAAGAATATTTTAAAATCTGCTGTCGAAACATGTACCTTGACTTAAAAAGAGCTTTCCAAATACTACTGTGTAAAAACATAAATCAATGTTTTTGAAATTGTCTTCAGTTAAATCTTTATAGCTTGCCTCTAAAACTCACTATTCTATCATCAACAGTCATCCTAGTGAGAAATCTGTAAATCATCCAAGACATCATATTCTTTCCACAATACCTTTATTATGTCTGATCACTGATGTTTGTCAGTTCTATAAACTGTTTCACAGTCAGATCTCTGGGCACACAATTTCTCTTTCCATGATGACTGCAATACCTCAAATGTCTTTTTGCGATTACACGATCCATGTACTCTACTTCTACTAAAATAGTCCGTTTGCTTGATTTACATTGTAAAATTCTTCAAAACTTCAGGTCTTTTACCCACATGATAAACACTAAATTCCTTGGGATGACATAGGAACTTTTCTGTTCTCTGTCACCTCTACAAATCACCACTCTCATCCCTCGTAATCTTCCTCATTCCTTAATACTGATGTTCTCTGTGTGAAGCTTTTCACTTTGTCTTCAGTTCTAGAGGGTGGGAGAGACCATCACCCTGTTTAGGATTCACAGACATTCATGGTACAACAGACAGAACTATTCACAACATTTCAAATAATTGATTAATATTGTGTCCTCTATGACGAATGATTGGCAGGCACTGTGGCATAGCAGGTTAAGCCAGTGCATATGATGTTGGCATCTCATATCACAAGTCAGATTCAAGATCATTTAAACTACTCCACATCCTATTCAGTTCCCTGTTAATGCTTCTGGGAAGGTAACACAAGATGGTCCAAATATGTGCGTCTCTGCCACCTACTTGGGCTATTCTGATGGAGTTCTTGTTTCAGCTTGGCTTGTCCATGGCTATTTAGAAAATATGAGGAAACAGCAGAAGGAAAACCTATCTCCCTTAAAAACAGGAGTGCATATAAATTTTACTTCTTTTGTATGCTCAGTTTAGAAACACTGAGAAAGAGTTGTTAAGACACTTTGTGAGTTGCATTCAAGCTGTATCACTACTGTGACCCAGCAATCTGTCCACCATGCTCTAGAATGAGTTTGAAGTTAAGGAATTGTTTTTTTCTTTTTTTTTTTTTTTTTTTTTCTTTTTCATTGCCTAACACCGTGTTCGACACAAAACACTATTGAAAACAGCAACGTCAAAAACTCCATATCATAACTGATAACTCCTCACACAGGAATTCACATTCATTCTTTTCTGTTCCTTTGAAGATAAATGCACAGTGCTTCAGTGTAACTTACAGGGATTGGTTTGCAAGAGATACTGATATGCATTATGGGGAGAGGAAACCTAAGGCATTTCAAATGCAGAGTTCATTCCTAGCGTCAAATTTTTCTTGGACACTTCTTTGACCCTGCTCAAGCTCAATTTCTTCATCAGGAACACGGGGATAATGAAATCTGCATTGCAATGTTGCCATAGGGATTAGAAATAAAAAGCATCATTACATCGTGGGCTTTCTGTAAATGATAACTATTAGTATGTGCTATTTTGGTTCGCAGCAAATTTCCATGGGGAGAAATGTACTTTTTAGACTCCGAAGTGATAATTTTAGTCCTGTTTAAAAGGTATTTTTATGCTCAGCTCTGCAGGTTGTTTTAGTAACACAGAATCAATGAATATCAGTTATATTTATTACCTCCTTATTTTGCTATTGCCCTCGCCCCACGCTCACATTGCTCAGCAGCCTCAGGACGCTTATTATTATTTCTTTTATGACTCAATGAATAATTGATAACAATAAAACATTTTACTTTTGTGTTATTTTTCACAAATGGAGTTCGAAGGGTTAACATGTTTAGCTCTCAGATTTCTTCTTCTAGCTTCTATTCACCAATTCAAAATTAATACAGAAAGAACATTTTAGAATAATTCAAAAAAATTTTTAAACCAAGATATCAAGAATGTCCTTATCACTGTATTTTCAAAGGTTGTGGTTCATCAACATGTGGTTTATATATACTTACACCAAGACTTCAAGTATAAAACAATCACGCACCAGCTGGAGGTGAAAATAGAACAGATCCAAACAGATCTAGTGCATCTTATCTAATCACTTGCTACTAACCATGTTCCAAATTTCAACTCCTAATCAATTTGATCCTATTGGGTTGGTATTACTTTTTTTGAGCAAGTAAAGTTTAAAAAGATTCAGTTATGAGCCCAGTGCAGTAACCTAGTAGCCAAAGTCCTCACCTTGCATGTGCCAGGATCCAATACGGATGCTGGTTTGTATCCTCGCTACTCCAGTTCTGATGCATTTTAATTCCAGCTCCCTGATTGTGGCCTGGGAAAGCTGTAGACTATGGCTCAAAGTCTCAGGACCCTGTACCCAACTGGGAGACCAGGAAGTAGCTCCTGGCTTCCAGCTTTGGACCATCTTAGTTCTGGCCATTGTTTGGCCACATGTGGAGTAAACCAGCAGACAAGATTTTCCTCTCTGTTCTCTCTGTAAACCTGATTTTCCAATAAAAACACAAACAAAAAAAAAAAGGATTCAATTATAAAAACACACAGCATGTTATGAAAACGGAGATTGTGACAATATTAAAATGCATCAGCAGTAAGACTAGTAATAAAATCGGCAGCTACCCCATAAATTAGTTTCCGACATGTGCTACATCGTTAACAAACCCAAACTTTTGGATGCCAAGGTGAGAGTGGAAACTAGATTTTTTTTATGTACAGCCAACATTTCTTCTAATACTTTCCTGACATGGGTTTGAGCATCTCAAGCCCCTTTGCCATTCAAGGCCTTTCCCTGCTCAGAGCTCTCACAGCCTCCCTCTCTGGTGCATCAAACACTTCAAGGTTTCAATTTAGTGCCATCTGAACCTTTCCATTCCATAGGGCCATTAAAAACTTTAATTGCCTGTTAGAGAAAATGGAAGCTAAAATTTTGATGGTATACTTCAGTTGATGCAAATGAGTAAAGGCCAGATAATTTGACATAGACAGAAACATAATTAATTGAACCATAGACCCAACATTAAACATTAAACATATCACATTAAACAATTAAATCAAAATCATTATATTGTATAATCATGTTAGAACAAGATTAATCATAGCTTTATAAGACTATTGTCTTGTCCAGCTAATGGGTATCTGTAATATTGTTATTTTTAATTAATTTTATCATTAGGCACTTAACAGCTGGTTAGTAGCTTCCTATCTCACTCTGCCATATTCCAAAACAAATCCTATAGCATTTCTGCTTCTATTGTAGTTCATATTAAATATTAAAATATAGGTGCAGTGATTATTTGAAATAATGCATCAAATATCTCTTCACTTAAAAAATCCTTTTAAATGACATAGATGAGAATCAACAACAGAAAATCCAAATATTATTACATGAATGGGAAAGTCATGAAGAGAGCTTTCCTTCCTATTACAGATAACTTTCAAGCAGACTATGACAGAAATTATGTGCTTATGAGAGAATCAGTAGTAGGTTAAATAACTATACTTCTTTAGAACAAGCTGCTTTGTGATTCAGCAATCTGAGATTCAATGAGCCTTGTATGCAAGTGTTCCATAAACAAAACCACAAGTCTGACTTATATGAGCAAATAACACAATGCAATCTTCCTAAAATACAAATGCCCATTGTCAACGTCCAGGTTCTTCTACAGTTCACTTCTAGGGGTTGTGATTATTGAACTGGACAACATTTTGCCTAAATAAAAGCATTTTATTGCTTCTTTAACTGCCAAGTTTTAAGAAAAAAATTTAAATCAATGTTACTAATTTTGATAAGTATGTGACAGTGTATGGGGCTCTAACAACAGCAAATTGCTTTAACCTATCATGATTCTAGAAGAATAAAGTTTCATTACTTGATGTAAAGATCCTGTTGAGGTTTCATTATTTAAGACTTGAAGGGTTTATAACTTTCAAAATGTTTATTTCATTTCAAAGGTAGCACTTCTACTTTTACTGCACAAATTGCTGCAAAAGGCTGGCCTGGGCCAGACCAGAGCCAGAAACCTAGAACTTCCCACAAGTGTGCAGCAGCACAAGTAATTGGGCCATCTTCTGCTGCATTCCCAGGTACAGTATCCTGGAGCTGACCTGGAAGAGCAGCCACTGGGACATAATTGATGCTCCCATGGCATGCTGGTGTTGCAGGTGGTACCTTAAACCACTGCACTGTAATGGCAGTCCCAGGCCTGCTAACTTTTTTTTAAAGAAATATTTTTCATTTGAAACATTTACAGAGAGAAGGGCAGAAAGAGAAAGACAGAGATCTTCTATCCGCTAATTCTATCCACAATGACTGGAGCTTAGCCAATCGGACACCAGGAGGTCTTCCACAAGGGCACAGGAACACAAGGACCTATGTCATTCTCCCATTCTTTCCCAGGCCATAAGCAGGGAGGTGAATTGGAATTAGTTCATGGTAAATGGTACAAGAACCAATGCCTATAAGGTGCCACAGGCAGAGGCTTAACCCATGGTACCCACCCAAAGACATCGATTTTAACAGCCCATTACCTATTATCTCCAAGTTTATAAACTGAATTGTTCTTAAGTTAAAAAATCACACTGCTCCATTTAAAGCAAGTAAAAGGCTATCAGCGTTGTGATAATTCATAAGAATTTCTAGAAGTATGCATTAGAACAGGATAAACAAGAAATTGGTTGTTTCTCATAATGGAAAGTTACTTCATTATATAAGATCAAAACCTAATATACTTTTAGTACGCTGTGTTATTCCGTAATGGGGCGGGAGAGCAGAAGAATCTTCCATCTCCCTAGAATGTGTGAGGAAGACGTGAAATATAACCTACGAGGATCGTAACTGGTAACTCATAGACAACAGACTCGAATTAGCATTAGATAATAGTTAAAATACAAAGACATATAGGGGGAATCAAGAGCGATCCTGACCACCTCTAAACAGGAGGTCATATGCACGGAGCAGGGGGAGACCCCAAAGTAGAGCAGGGGGACAGGAGGCGGCTTGTATCCCAACCCTGAAGACTCCCAGATCCTCACCAAGGACTATCAGTACGAGCACCAAGGACTACATCCCAACAGACAAGGAGACCATGGGGAATTGGAGTGCCTTCGGAGGCCAAGAACTCTGAGGTCATCCACTCATGCTTGGATCTATCACATGGGATGGAAGAAGTTCAAATCCTTCCTCACAGGATCCAAAGGCATCAGAACAACAGCCAAGAGTCCTAAGCGGTCCGCAGAAACAGAAGAACAGCAAACTTCCTTCGGGACTAGGGAGGGGAGCATCTTCTGGTCCTCCCTTGGTTGCAAATTTGGGTCCCCACCCTCTCTGGCAATGACCATCAGGATCGCTCCAGAAACCCCTCAAAACAAACAAAAAATTCTAGAATAGATAGAGAACAACAAGGAAAGCTTAGAATCAGACAGGAAACGGTCAGCGTGGATTCACTTATACCTTACTAGGTGGGACACAAAGATTAGTTACTCCTCACTGGGGTATTGAAGATTTCTCTGCACACCCCTCCTAAAACTGTTCTGCACCTAAACTGTTGACATATGTATTGTTAGAGTTATAAGCCAGTCTAGACTACCCGAAAAAAGCCAGGTTCAGTAAAAGTGATGCTTCAACACTATAAAATGCTAAATACTATAATGAAAATAGACAAGACAGCTGAATAGTAATCTATAGCCATTTTAAGGTGTACAGAACCCGGTTGTATATAAACTAAAATTGAAATGTCAATGAAGAAGTCACAGGATGTGGTTAAGAACTTGCATTTTTTTAAACATATTGGTTACTCAATAACATGTCAATTATTTCCATAATGTTATAAATTGTTACTGATGTTATGTTGGGGCTTTTAATTGATCGGGATGATACTCTGCTGGCTCTACCTTCAGACAAGAGATGGTCTCCCCAAGAAGCCGTTGAACTTATCTGGACAATAAGATGCTGGACTTTATGTTTGGTAAATGCTTGCAATGAAAGAATCTCAACTGAACTTGAACTGTGGTAATGCAACAAGGTTGAGGAATCCACCATGGGGGGGGGGGTTGGGGAGGGGTGTGGAGAATCCCAGTCCTATAAAACTGTGTCACATAATGCAATGTAATTAATAATAATAACAAAGATTTTAAAAAGTACAATGCACTGGGCCCAATGTGTTAGCCTAGAGGCTAAAGTCCTAGCCTTGCACGAGCCAGGATCCCATATGAATACTGGTTCTAATCCTGGTGGCCCCGATTCCCATTCAGCTCCCTGCTTGTGACAGGTGAAATCAGTTGAAGATGGCTCAAAGCCTTGGGGCCCTGCATCAACACAGGAGGCCATGAAGAGGCTCCATTCTCCTGGCTTTGGAATGGTGCAGCTCTGGCTGTTGTGGCCGCTTGGGGAGTAAATCAATGGATGGAACATCTTCTCCATCTTTTCTCCTCTCTGTGTAACTGACTTTCAAACAAAAATAAAATAAAAATCTTAAAAAAAAAGAAATTGGTTGTTTATCATAATGGAAAGTTACTTCATTATATAAGATCATTAATATGCATGCCAACAGTAAGACTTGACACATCAATTGATTTTTCTTTGCACTATAAAAGTGCTTCTGTTGCTCAAGTTCTTCCCATTCTCTAGAGCAGGGTTTATCTACAACATCAGAATCAACTGAAACCCAAAACATTCAACGCATTCAGAATCTCACTTTTCATTTGAAGGTGTTATGGCAAAATAAGTGAAGAACCCCTCTACTTGAATCTGAATTGAAACATGAGATTACATGCTAAGGGGGTAGTGTTGGATCCCAAATGACACAAGTGTCTGTATTCCCAATAAAGGGGTGTATATGCATGTGTGTGCTATAAAGAGAGAGAGGAGTTGGGAGAGCAAGTAAACACAAACCCTTCCACAGTATGGAATTTGGGCTGGCTAGAGATCTTCTTGTCTACATGGTGTAACAATAGTCCTGAGGGAAAAATTGGAAATTGTGCTTGAATCATTACATCCTTTATAAAATTGGCTTGGAAGACATTTTTTACTTATAGCAAAAAGCAACAAAAAATGACTCAGAAAGGTGGCAGTATTACCAATGTAAAAGACAGCAGATATATATATTTTAGTTTTCACTCCTTTCCAGTCCACCAATAATGTCACATCCATTACTGTGACTGGTGCACTAAACATCAATCATTTGCTGTTTGTGTTGTTTGAATGTTATAATGTTATTTGAAAAGTAAATAACAAAGTATAAAGAAATATCAATAAAAAGAAAAGTACTTGGAAAGCAAATGGAATCAACTATCCATCAAATATTTCAGAGGTAAAAACAAATGCATCCCAACTTTCAAACTCATGAGTTGATCATTGAAAGAAGCCAGTCTAGAGGAACAGACAGTGTGGCAGAGATGAGTACCGATACATGAGGGCTTGCTGGTTGATTCCATTACCACTTTGGTTGTGCATGAATACAGTTACATAGCTCCATTCTGTCCCTCATTCCTAAGCTCACAGTCCTCATGTTGTATGGCAAGATGAAACAGACCTGATGTTGGCATTTCCTCAATTGCCTCATCCTAGGCCTAGTATGTTTCTGGTTTACAACCAAAGAGGAGTACCAAGAAAGAGGAATTATCCCCCCTATTTGATAAAGGAAAGTTGACAATGTCATCTTTCAGGAGAAAACTACTCTGAAGAAAAGTTCCATCATGAGTATGCTGACTTGTGTTTCCAAAGAAGGTTCCCCTCAGAACCAATCCACACAGGCACTCATTTTTCTCAGGCCAACTTATCCTCTAATTGGACTAGTAGAGTTTGTCAACATTTGATTCCCGCTTATTTCCACGCAATTACCTTCCTGTACCCATAGCAATCCCTATCTATCTCATTTTATCTCATACAATCCCATATCCTACTCTCATTTCAATGCCTTCTGTCCATGATGTTCATTTGACCTGGCATAGTCTCCCTGAACATCCAACTTTCATCTCCCTCCTCTAATTTCTATCTTCCTACAAGTAGGATTAAAATATCTCCTGTGTGATCTCACTGTGCTTGAAAGTTTGCCCACCTTAGCAATTGCTAAAAATATAAATAAAATTATATTTGCTATATAAGTACGTATTACTATAATTGCTAAAAATGTAAAATACTAATGCCTGTCTCCTTACCTCCTGTAAATAGGCTTAGAATTTATCTTTTAGGAAGATTTGTATCCATATTCTTTGTCATTGTATAACCAGAGACAGGACAATGTGTACACCATCAAAATAGGGGCTAAACGTTACTACCTACCCAGTAAGTGCAAGCATATTAACTTGTCTTATTGTCTTTAACCCCATAAAATAGTATTATAATCTCCATTTTACAGTTGTGAAATCTAATCGCAAAAATAAGAAACTTGCTTGAAGTTTACATAACTGGTCAGAGGCAGCTTTATGGTTTAAATTTAAGCATCTATTTAGAACCTACATTGAAGAATTCTGGTCTTCCATATTCTAGCACAATGATGTTTAGGAAGCAAAAGGAAGAGAGGAGGAGGAAATCCCCAAATGGATGATATTCTTGAATATTTATAGCATGCATCATGTCATTTTTAACACTGCAAACATTGATCTTACATCTTTTCTACTTCAATTTGTCATCAGGCTAATGAGATCAGTGTCATCTTGTACAAGGGGTTAACACATTAGTAATGAGACTGCTAACCTGGAAAGACCTGATTGCAAACTTAGCCTTTGGCATCTAAGAACTTGACAGGTAAGCAGTTTCCTACAATGAAATTTTTTCTTTAAGTGATAAAAAGAATCTGGTAAACAACATGGCCTACACAAATGCTTGCTTTTGTTCAGAGAGTCTGAAATTTTGCTTTGTGCAAGTCAGAGAGTGCCTTCTGCACGCAGCCCAGAAACGACATGATTCTTTCCTGAGCTTCCATGGTAGACCCGCACTTTGACTATTATCACAAAATATTCCTGGAGGAATTCAATACATCTATGGTAACTCCACTAGGAAAAGACACTTGGAAGTTCACCCCCCCCCCCCGTTTCCTTCAGACTTTGCCATGGATCATTTTCCTTCACTAATCTTGTTTTGCATAGTTTCATTGTAATAAATTTTAGCCACGGGTACAACTATATCCTGAGTCCTGCATGTCTTTTTAGTAAATTACTAAATATACAATCAATCTTGTGACCTCCAACACAAATATCCCTTGGGTAGAGCAGACAAAGAAGGGAAAAACAGACAATGACCCAGTCTCCAAACATAATTGTTTCAAAAAAACAACAATTTCAATGGATTATTCAGGACAATTCTCACTGGAATAAACAGAGGTACTGAATTTAAATATAAAATGCCTGTACTTCAAACTTATCTCTGACAATATGAGGGTGAGTCACCTTGTACAAATAAGACAATTCAGAGCTTTGGTCCCTCATCTGTAATATGAGGACAACAATAGCTACTTCTGGAAGTTGTTGTGATATTTAATTGGAATGATATATGTAAATGACCCCAGGTCAGTTCCTGGCATGAATAAAAAATATGTAATTATTAATTACACAACTCTTAAGCATTTCTACCCAATAAATAAAACATATCTACTAAGGGGCATAATTTAATCTGTTAAAATGAAATATTTCCAGAAGTTTAACTAACAACTTTAACTCCCTAACACACATGCATTGAAACTCTTAAAACAAACATGCCAGAAAAACAAATATATTCTTTTCCTAGCAGTCCATGTAATTGTAAGCCAAACAGCAGTCAACAAACCTGGTGGCATTTGTTCAAGTGCCAGCTACACAGCTCTCGCAAATCAAGACTTCAGCATTTTATTAATCATAAAATAGCATTAAATTTACCTCCCACCTGACATTTTTAAACATGCAAATGGTGACTTAATTAACTGACAGCCCCATGTTAGGAAGATGAAGTGCTGAATAGCGTCTACGGCAGAAAAAAATGCCAAAATAAAATTGAGGTGTCCATGCTAAGATGCTAGAGAGGTTTGGGGTCTCTGTTAGAATCTAGACAGTAGCCCGAGAGAGCGCAGACACCCATGCATTGAGCAAATACTGACGCACTGTTCAGAGTATATACAAGTTCAAGATCAAAGGTCATCATTTCCAACCAGAACAAAGGTCCCACATTTTGATGACCCTCTTACTCTAAATAAACATTCCTAAAACTGTGTCTTATCTGGTAAATGAGAAGGTTTGGATGAGATTAGTCATATTACAGATTGACATAGTGTTTTCTTGGAAACAGAGGGGCAATTGAGCAACTATGTACAGATCGCACGGTGTACCAGTAGATTCACATACACCTCACTTAAACAACACATTTGTTGGAGTAAGAAAGGGATGAAAAGATGTAATATTATACAACACTATCTACTGTTTACACCTCTCCAATTTCAAAATTGTGAATTAAGCAACTGGAGGCACATCTTTTCATTTTGTTGTGATAAGGATTAAAACTACAAAACCAAAACCAACATCTTTATGAATACATTGATCCATTTTTAACGTAATTATAAAAAAAGGAATGTAAGGACAGATGCAGGCAAAGAATAACAAAGACACGGAAAGGAAATAAAAACTGCATACATTGCTTCTAGCATTACTCTAGAACATACATAATTCTTGATTTTCCACCTGATTTATTTAGCAAACTATGAATGCCACATAACATACTCTCTACAACACATTTGCGCAGTGTTTGCTTTCAAAGTGATTTCACAACTCCGTTAACTCAGAATCTAGAATCATTAATTTCAATGATTTTTAAGACAAAGACACATATGTGCACATGGATCCACAGAAAAACAACTGAAATAGGAGAAATATTCATCGTGGTTATCTCTGTAAAAGAGCTGAGCAAAGAACCTAAGAAGGACTTGCAAACTTTAGTTCACATACTTCTATGCTATTTTGTTTCGAAAATGTATTAAAAAGACACTTACATATTAAGATATCAAGTGAAAAAAGAATTTTCTGCTTGTGATAATACATATCTTTGCTTCAGCCTGGTTAACAATTTTCTAATAGTTTTAAAACAAATTCCTAAACAATAAATTACAAGCCTACCATTTTGGCATTTCCCTTTATTATACTAATCTTCTTAGCTAAATTCTGCCCTAAAGTGTTAACAGTGAATGTGGATTATGGATGGATGAAATACAGTATTTTCATTCACAAATATTAAGCATGTAAGACTCTGGCCCTTCCCTTGGCTCAGCCTACTTTTTCTGGGAGATATGAAGTATTCCGTATTTATTAGATATGTATACACAGGCCCAAAATAGCATCCCTGCTCATGTAGCTGCTGTCTGCCACAGCTGAAGTAGTATCATTTCCTAAAAAGGAAACTGATCCTTAGTTGCTTGGGGACCACAGAAAAGCAAAACTTCTCAAAATTGAAGCCACAAGGTTCTTAAAAAAGAAAGAAAACAGTATCTCTTATTGTAAAATTGGCAATTCTTAGTACACATAAGACACATGGATATGACATCATATTACTTATTGAATACAAACAGTTCAGAAGCATGGCGTTTTCTCATCTAATCTATTCAATAGCCCTGTGTTTGTCAGTCATTGAAGAGTCACCATTTAGTGCAATTTACTATTTTGTCCAAAATTCATGAGTTTGTAAATCACAAAACTGAATCTTGCCTCCAACTACTTGTGCAGGAATTTCATAACATACCAGTATGGATGCACTTCAAATTTTTTAGCACCAAATAATATCCTTGTAAGACAAATAGGCTAAAGTGATTTCAGGTGGAGGAATAGAGGTGTAAACTGTTCAGTTCTCACAGTCCCCTGAAGTTAAAAATCACAGTGTACTGATAATTCATATTATTGAGAAGTTGACCTGATAAAACCAATATAACATTCAGACTGTGGTTGTCCTAATTAATTGTCCTTTCTAGCAATTGTAATGAATACCTGGGAGAGGATTCTAAATGTATTGATACTTTCTCCTAGCAAGAAAGCTCTGCAAATACTATAATCGTGGCTGGTAATTATTTTTAATGTCTCACTTTATCTAATTATAGCAATTGGAAGCAGACACAGAATTTAAATATATTTTCTTCCATACATTCCACAAGCACTTGGGCAGTGTGCAATATAATTCAACTCCTCCTAATGCATTAGCGATACAAAAAATGGTGTAGTCCATGGTCTCAGAGTTCAGAGTCTAGTGAAGAAGGCTGCCACAGTTTAATCATCAACCAGCCAGGAGCTACTCACAGTAGGAATCAATAAGCATTTGAGGAAGGATCAAATGTGCTGACAAAAGTGTATTCTACAGAGCATAAAGGAAGAACAAGAGCTTGAACAGGGCAATATTTCCCAGGTGAAGCCTGGTACCAGGCAGGTTAGCTTTATAGGCATGACTCTGCCATGCTCTATAACCCTACTTTTGATTCCCAGTTCCCAGCTCCCAGTCCCTAACAACCAAGATCTAGGCAAATCATTTTTTCCCAAGCCACAATATAATTTGAACTAAGAAACCTTAAAATACATGGATGGAGGTTAGCAGTGCCACAGGAACTGAGGGCTTTCTATTCTTACTCCTTAACATGCTTGCTTCATTTGGATTTTTAGCCTAGCAAGGTAAGAAAAGTTATGTTCTTATTTCTATTAAGGCAGTAAAAACCTCCCACCTGGTGCGAGCCAAGTGAGAAATACTTGCAGCTGCTATATCTGAGGCCATTTTTTTTAAATCACACTTATGTTACATTCTGGAGGCAAGCAAAGTAATCACTAAAAGCTGTGCTAAAGGATTATAGACTCATTTTTTGCATCCATACAAATGTAAGATGGAATACACATTTTCAAAACCACATCTGTAACTTACTGATAGCTTCTGTGACTTCCAGTTGAACAAGGTGGGCAGAACACATGCCCTGCTAGCTGTTTTCCATCCAAAACACTGTAAAGGGAATACAGAAAATATCAACAAACTTAGGACAGAGAAAGACAAGTTATTCCAGCATCTGACAGATTCAAAATTGAGAAGATGATGACAAGCACAGAAAAGCTGAGAATGTTAAAAATCTAAGCAAGAATTCAGTTGCGACACTTGGTAATACTCACAGTTTGTGGCCTGAAATCTCTGAATAGTCAGTGATAAAACTGACCTGGGCTGCTGGGAGGGTCGTTTTAAGAGGGCGGTTGGGGGGGTTGGCCTAACACTTACGACACTCCTTGGGACACCCCCATCCCACACCAGAGTGCCTGAGTGCAAAGCCTCCCTTGCCTCCCCCACTCTACTTCAGTTTTCTGCTAAAGTAAACTCTAGGAAAACCCTACGTGATGAATCTAGTCAGTCGAGTTTTTAGTTCCTGATTTTCCTCTGACCTGATGTCATGCTATAGGCTCACATTCTCACATTTATCAATTACAAAAAAATCACCCAAAGTCCAGTTAGGAGAGACATGAGCTAACTTACAGAGGGTCTGAGGCTGGCCTGTGGGTCCGTAACTTGCATTGCCCAGCCACAGCACGCACAGCACGCACAGCACGCACAGCATGCACAGCACGCACAGGTTCGTTCTTTGGCAACGAATTTAAAGACCCTAGGCACAGCTGTATTCAACTTATCGTTGTTCCCCACACCAGATCCTACTTTAGGTATTTATCCTGGATTGAGAGGGTGGTTATCCCAGAAGCCCCACTCAGGGCCAGGAGTGCTTTTATTCAGGAGCAGGGTAGTGTTCCCTTCCTTCCCTGCAGCTAGCCCCAGCTGTTGCACATATTTGGGGAGTTAAATAGCTGAAGGGAGATACCTCTAAAAATCTTTCACTTTCTTTCTCTTGCTGTTGCTTTTGCTGTAACCTCCCTGCCTCTCAGAATATTATGTATGTGACAATATATATTTAAAGAGCATATGAATTATTAGTGCTGTACCTGACTTGTTAAACTCCAATAATCTTCAACAAAAGATATTGGAAGATCTTGCCTGGAGGAATTAAATAGAGAAAAGACCTCTGATGGTAGCTACTGCCATCCAGGGTTAGTATTGTTGCAGCATTGCTCTACACTCTTGAGGGAAAGGATTTTCTACCTGTTATTTGTTGAATCCTTTAGTAATGGAGTGTGAAGCCTGTGATTGTGAAGTGAACTGAAATTATGACGTTGTAGAAATTTAAAAAAATAATAAATATTAAGGCAGGAGGGTAGGTGAGGACTGTGGACAAGAGGGAGGGTAGCATGGGAAGTATAGCTATGCTCCTGGATCTTCATTGTGAAACACATGAAATTAGTTCACCTATTGTAGATAAAATAGTTGTAAATATAAAAAGTAAAATACCTGATCCATGCCAATTAGATTACCATGAAATCCAGACCTCAAACAGCTTTTCCTGTGCTCATCACATTCTTTAAATTATAAGTAGTTCATGTTTAAATATGAATGATAGCCAAAAAGTGCCGGAAATTTGAGTCTCGCCTATAAATGTAGACAAAAATTATAATAGCCATTAGGGAAAGGAATTCAGACAGTAGGACAAGGAAACTAACATTATAGGGCAGTGCAGTGCTCAACAGACTAATCCTCCACTTCTTTTTTTTTTTAAGATTTATCTTATTTTTATCACAAAGTCAGATATATAGAGAGGAGGAGAGATAGACAGGAAGATCTTCCGTCCAATGATTCATTCCCCAAGTGAGCTCAACGGCCGGTACTGCACCCATCCAGAGTCAGGAGCCAGGAACCTCCTCCAGGAGCTCTCTGCTTATGGCCTGGGAAAGCAACAGAGGATGACCCAAGTCCTTGGAATCCTGCACCCACACAATATACCCAGAAAAGGGTCCAGCCTCCAGACTCCAAATCAGCTCAACTCCATCATTGCAGTCATTTGGGAAAGTGTACCATCATATGGAAGATATTTAAGAAACCAGTAAAACAATAAAAGAAAAAGAAACCCATCATTATATATAAGAGTTGTGGGAGATCATTTTCATTTATCAATAGGGAAAGAATTTTACTTTAAAACGCAGAAAACATAAAATTCAGAAATAAAAATACAAATAAAGCTTATAAAACTGAGGAATCCCTCAGAAAACAATGCAAGAGAGGACTGAAAGAGAAACTAGTGATTATGAAAATTAAAAAATAAGCACAGCCAACTTAACATCAAAATTTCTGCAGAGATAACTGAAAAAAAACATTTCCAAAGAGTCATATAAAAGAATTCATCCAAGAATGAAGATGACACTCCAACTCATTATTGAAATCTCAGTACACTGAGAAATCCACGTTCCCAAAAGTTTCTAAAATTGCAAAGCTGGTTTTATATAAGCAATAAACAATAATAATGGTAAAAGTCTCCCGGAATTAACTCTAGAGCTTCCAAACTATTAATACCTTCAAAGTACAGGAAATTTTAGACAACTTATTTTTTACAAACGTCAATCAAGCATGAAGGTCAACCACATCTATGTTGAAACACATCATGCTTTACAGAGACCTCTCAGATACCTTATTTGGGATGAGAAACCAAACCAGAAGTGGACCCGAGCTATTCAAAAGAGAAAGAAACCAACACAAGAGAGAAGACAACAGTTTCTAGGCCGATGAACAGGGGAGACCCTAAGGTGATAACCAGCAGTCAGGCACAGAGATTAGCAAGCATTCACGGGAATCAGGAAAAAGGATTTCACAGGGAAAACCTGAAATGGCATATTTCTTTATGTCAGTGATCACACTTAATGACATTTTACATGCTTACATAACATTTAGAGGAAAAAAATGGGCATGAGTGTGTAAGAAACGAGGCACCCAGAGAGGTAAGATAATTATCAAATATGTTCTTTAATAAATGACTTATAAAAACATCACTGAGAATAATACCTACATTTTAAAATTAAAGAAGCAGGTACAAAATATCAGTATGGGAAAAAATCGAAGGCAAGTATCAGCTAAAACTTTCACATAACCAAGGAGTAAATTAATAGTACCATGTGGCACAAAAATACAACTGATATGTGCTCACGTTGCAAAGCTTAGCCTATCTTCTTTGGAAAAGCATGTCGCTAATTTTATAATGGATCTTTATAATCTGGGAGACATTTTCCTGGTTATTATTCAGTGAATTTTTATTACACATGGATTTTGTTTAATGCTGTCAAAAATACGATATAAAAATACATGTTGTCAGGGGAGGGTGGGGAAGCGTAGGCTAACTGGAATGTGAGACCAGCCTAACTACACAGCAACTGGAGGGTTCTTGCAGGTTGAGGCTTCAGGAAGCACACCACAAATCTTTTAAAGCACACTGACATTAGTTACCTGACTTGTGGCTTGTAAGATTCATTTATTCACTATTTTTTTTGTGTTGACCTATGTGCTAAGTTACATGTTATACCATGAGGGTACTAAAATGAATAAGATTTGTAAAGTCAACCTTCAAAATGACATTTAAGGTAGCTTGATAGAGACAGCCATGGTAATGGGGTTAGTGAGGGAGAAAACCCCAGCAAAGGGAGTTAAAGACATAGTTGTAAAAGAGCAAAGCCTTGAGTGGCAGTGTGGCTTGTTGTGAAGATTTCAATGTTCAGGTGCATTGTGTTTTAAAGGTAATTTTAAATAAGCTGTTCTATAAGCCTACTATCAATGTAATAAGCCTGACTTTTATACTATTTGGATTTCAGCTCCTTTTTCTATTGGAAGATAGTGTACCTGGGTCAACTCGTTTTAGAGTCACATTTCCATTTCAAGAGAGATAGTTTTAATTGTGCAGATGAGAGTCTCTCTATAGCTGCTAATCCATATAGAAGGAATATTCCTGAATATGTGTGCCTCCTCTGTGCTGATTTATCAAACAATGTAGCTGAGTTTTAAGGAACTCTTGGTACTCAAAAAAAGTGGAAAGGGCAATAAACACCACCATGGACTTCATGTCAGTGAGTTTTCAGTCTCATATACACACTAGCTAGGCAAAAAATCATATTACCCAGGCCCTACTTCAAGAGATCAACTCTATACTTTGAGATGTACAACTTTTGTCTCAGGAAAACATTAACCATGATCTGCACTGCCAGCCTCCAGGAGAACTGGACAGCATGAACTTCAGTAGTCTTTCTAATTTCATTTAAGAAAGACAGGATTTTTTAAAAAGGAACTCACAATTCAAATAATACACATCCTTATGGAGAAGGCTACGAGAGTAGTCCCCCAGAAATGTTTGCATGCTTTGGGCCAGGTCCATAGGATGGGGAGGTAAAGTCATTTAGGCTATCCTTCCCTTTCAAAGACTTTAATGAGAGCAGAGTTAAAAAGGTCTTGTCTTTGAACTGGCTTTGATTATCCTTCTTTCAATATCCAATCCTAGTATATATCTACACATGCTACTGAGAGAGGCAACTTATTCCAGGGAAGTTTGCCTCTGTGCTTGAGCCATGAGAGTAGTGAGCAAAACACAATGGAAAGAGAGAATTGGGAGCCAATCTTGATCCTTCAACAGCAGACAACTCTGGCCACATTGAGATAGCAGATCATTGCCAGAACTGCACAATCAACTTCAACGGTTTGGACAAAAGATCACTGGCAGGTGCAGGAGTCAGAATTGCCCAGTGTGTGCCAGACAGACAGGGTGTCCATGGCTGATGACACCCTGAAGAATGCACAGTGAGGAATTCCAGTGAGCAGGAAGCAAAGAGACAGATATGGCATGTGTGCCCAAGGGAAAAAAAAGAGTACATGCAAGTATTACAACTTTTCAAGTGGACATGCTGGAAACAGGGACCCAGACATAGCTTGACTCAGAGATTATGAACTCCACGTTGTAGTAAACATAACTCATCATGCAAATCCTAATTAAATCCTAATCCTAATTAAAGGGGATAATAAACATAATTAGATATCCACAGCCTTCAAATGTCTGTTTCATCTTCAATAATAAGGGCACTTCTTCCTTCATCTGTGTACTTTGGTAAGGTTCACACCTTCTTGGGGACCCTGTGACTTTGTGATGGGAACCTGTAAATTTGGGCTGTACAGCAACTGGATCCAAATTCTTGTGTCCAGTGGGAGGAAAAATCAGGGGTGAGACATAGATAAAGATCAGCAGAGAAACAAGATTTATTTGAATGCAAAGTAAAAACAAACACTCCAGACAGAGCACAGACATACACAAGGATGAGTTGCACAGTAAGGCCTGAGATAGATCTGGAGGCTTAAGGGTGTTGTGTCAGGCAAGATTTGAATACCACAATTTCCTTGTCCTTTTTTGGAAATCTCGAAAGCATCTTGATGGCAGGTACATCATTTGAGCAGGAGTGTCAGCAACGGGCATTTTACCTGAATAACATTATAATTAGCCAAAAATCATTATGGAGATGCGGTTAAAAGTAATGCTTTTATTTTTGGTTGGTACCAGTTCTGATTTGAAGTTTTACAAAGGCTGTAGTTTTTCTCCTACACAGAAAACTGGATATATGTTGTGCAGGGGAGAAATTTGCTACTCTAGGTGGAGCCGCAAGGAGGGGATGCCAACATCCTTGCTAATTACTTCCTTGTCTACAACAGTTGCTCTCATCAACTTTCTGAGTTGATGAACTTACTGATTTCTGGGTATTTCACTGCTATCCCTGACCCTGTGCCTATTTCCCCCTTGAACCCATTGGTGTTTTAATTTGCTTAGTTTACCTCTTCCTTGTCCATGAAAGAACTATTACTATAAACTATTGCATGCAGTGAACTTGTTTGAAGATTTATATAGGATGACCAGAAACACACACACACACACACACACACACACACACACACACACACACACACAGAGTACAGTAACCAACAAAAAGGCAACATCAGGTAACACCAAGCACTCCTTAGCCAGAGTCACCCTAGAATTTCATAATTTTTACTATCCCTAGTCTGTAACTTGTTGTAGATCTTGTCTTTGAAATATATTCCCTCTTCTGCACATTTCTGCACATATGTTCTTTGCACAGGAATGATTCAATTGATCTTGCTTTATTATACACGACAATTTCAAATTCTTCTCCCCTTTACCCTGCAAATACACATTTATACAAATTTTCTACAAAATAAATACTATGTTTTTGACATATATCTCTCTACTCTAACTAAAAATCAGCCTCAAAATTAGTTTTCCTTTATTTTGTGCTACATTTAAATTATTAAATTACCTACCAGCCAAGAATTAACTTCTAAATGATAGTAAACGTCTTGCTCTGAACATAGCCCACAAGGTTAGGTTAGAAAATTCTGAAGTGCTTGAGGAAATTTTTCCTGACAATGGAGCACATGAAAGTGAAAAACAGGGGAATACGTTTTTCTTACTTTCCATATTTTAAGGGAACAACTGGGGTATAGAAACAGAAAGCAAAGAATGTTAGAAGTCATAAGAAAAGGCCCCAAATCTTAGAAACTTTACCTTATGAAATATGAGTATTTCAAAATTCAGAGCAAACACATAGAATTGTAGTACAAGAGTCTGCGTTTAGATGGTGCACCAATAAAAAGCCATTTGAGTAGACGGTTTCTGCAATGGGTAAGGAGAGCAGGCAGGGATCATTTGCAAGGATTTTGCCTGGTTGACTCTTGTTTCCTCCAGGGTCCTTTTCTGGCTGATCTGTCATCTATGGTTCAGTGGGAGAGGAGTTATTTTCACATTCTCCCTTTTCGCCTCATGGCTCGTGGCTCTTTAGAATGGTGTTTAGCTCAGACAACAGCTGGCTACTGTCAGTTCCGTGTAGGTTTATGAAATACAGCACGTTGGTGTTTATTTCAAAGATCTTTCTGAAAATATTTGTGTTTGGCTTCCACCTCTGAATGCTTGGCCCTCTTTGTTTACTCATTATGGGCGGACAGTGGCAAGAAGGGGACAAGAGGGTCTCTGTGGTAAGTATTCTCTCTGGAGCACAGGCTGCCGTGGTTGGGACAAGACGTTAGACGATGAAACAGCGACGCAGTCTGTACCCCTCTGTCTGGTGGTCTGGCATCTGATGAAGATGACTGAGAGGGGTCACGCTGATTTGCTTCTGCAGTCTGAGCCCCTAACACATGTCTCACTAGCCTTCCTTCTCACCAACGTGCAGTGATTCTACAGCAAGCCTCCTCCAGACAAGCCTGTCAGAGATCGAAAAAATATTCCTTAAAAAGTTCAGATAAACTCTCCCCTTACAGTAATTGTAAATGATCAAGGACATTTTAATATTCTAGTCAGATATATTCAGATTCAAACTGCAAAACTGTCCACTTAATCAACTAAACAGGAGGCCAGTATCAAAGAAAACCTGTACATCCATTTACAAAACCTCAATTTCTGCATGTTATAATCATTTTTATTATGCTTTCTTACCTGTCCTATTCATCTAGACACAGCAGATAACAATTTAAAATAATTTGCCTCAAAGACAAATTTTAAGATTAGATGAGAAAAAGTGTACTGAGCACTCTACTCATGCATTGGTGTGTCCAGCAGACTGAGTCTCAGTTTTCCATGACTCCAACATGCAATAGCTTGAATACTCAAGAATTTCCAGAGCACATCCCCGATACAGGATCTCAAAGTTGTTAGAGGTTAAGCGTTTCAGAATGAATCCATCCTTTAATGTTGTCTCTGCCATTTGTTAGTTGGGTGACTTAAGAAGAACACTAGATTTGTTTATTCTCTATCTGCCTCTATAATACCACGTGCACATCTTGGTTTTGTGGTAAAAGAAATAAATTCGATCAAGTCTTAACTCCAGACATAAAAAAAAAATAAATACTGATTTCCTGACATCAACCAATATAATTTCAAATGGATGCCTATCCGAAAAGGGGAATCTTAGGATCTATCTTAGTAAATTGAGCATCTTTTAAGTCACCAATATTTAAGGTATTCTGCATTTTTATATTCTGATTTACAAAGCACACCTTGCTGCTTTGGGAACAGAGAACGTGAGCACTCAAAACACATCCAAAGAAACAAACAAAAACATAGCTGGGGTGAGTGTGACATGGTCTAGCAGTTAAGATGCTGGTTGAAACACCTGTATCCCACATAAGAACATATGGGTTCAATTCCTTCTTGCATTTCTCTCCCCAGCTTGCGGCTAAGGCAGCACAGGAGGCAGCAGGTGACAGGTAGGTACCGGACTCCCAGCCACCTTACCAGCAGGACCCAGATAGTTCCAGGTTCCCGGTCACAGAAGCCCCAGCTGTTACATACATTTGGGAGTGAACCAAAAATAGGAGCTCTCTCACTCTAGCTCTTGCCTTCAAGTAAGTGAATTAAAAATTAAAATGAAAATATTTATAAAATTGTGGTTCGTATTAATTTTTTCTTTTATCTTCTCTGTTCATTCGTTTAGGATAAGGTACAATTGGATTGATGGGGGTGTGAGGGAGGCGGAGACGGGGAATCTTTTATAATTTCACCAAAAACACGGCATCTGTACCCAAACCCACAGAAATCAGAACTGAAACAAACAGTTTCCTAGTGTCCTTTCTACACTGTAAAGGACAGTCTTCCAAATCCTGGGACTCGGGAGTCGTCACTGATTGGCGAATCCACATCGCCCTCTGTTGGAATCGTGGCGCACTTCCATTCGGCTGCCGCGCAGGAAAGATTTGTTCAAGACAGCATTCCCGTGGAATCGCTGGAAAATAGCAAATCTCCCCTCTGAGCCTTTAAGAGGCCCATTCCCTCCTCCTCATAATGGTAGAAAATAAATGAATACTCACTAAAATCCTAGTGCTCCAAAACTTAGTCCAGATAAAGTCCTGATAGCAAGCTTTGAAACATAATAAAGGAAACAAGTAAAATACACACTTTCTTAAACACAAGAGTTGAGAAAGTTCCTGTTTCTAGCTTTAGCCCTCACTGCAATTGTCAAAATAGTGGAGACATCTCACTGACTGCACTTCCTGTATAGCCAAGGAAAAAACGGCTCTCTGCCAAGGAGCTAGAATTATCATGCTCAGCTTTTAGCCCTTGAGAACGGACAAGCTTCTGATTAGTATGTAGAGACAGAAAAATTGCGGTGCACACTTACCATAATGCTGCATTCTAGCACCTAAACTATTACAGATGCAAATCAGAGTCAGCACTCGTTTCCATGTAGCGCCATTCAGCTAAACTGCCTAGACCCAGGAATTCAGTTCCAACCTCAGTTTCCCCTGACACCTCTAGGTGCCATAGAAGGATATATTTCCATACACACAGAAACACAGAGAAAAAAATGTTAGGCAAGTTGAAGGGTACAACATCAACATACAAATCAAAGAGCAAGGGTGTCTGGCCGCTGAAGACCAGACGAAAATGAAATAGAATGCTTAAACATATTTGTAAACTCACAGTAGCTGAGGCAGAATCTTAACAGGAAAATACAAAACAGTCTCCCCACAGAATGGATTTTCGGCTATGTTAAAATCCTTAGTGAGCAACCCGACTGCAGTTGTAGAATGTATTTTAAAATAAACTCACAGCATGCTTTTTTATTATACTGTATATGTAATGGTAATGTGGATGGCTCCTCAGTTTGTTCAATTGCTCAGACTGCAGCAAAAGCAAGCCAGGCTTCCAAATTAGTGAACAGCTCTCAACAACGAGATGCATTTGTAGCCACTGAGTAATAGCACCTTTTAGTAATTCCAAACAAAATAAATCCACTGCAAAGTCTTAACTAACAACTACAATTGAGAATCTATTTACATAAAAAGAATATAATCTGATAATTCATCTTATAAACAGATCTATAATAGCACCACCTGCTCTACAAATAACCTAGGGTATTCTAATAAATAGCACCCCTGTTCCCGGGAAGCATTCTGAACAAAACAGTAAGTCAAACTGTGCCCCTGGAAAGCTGTTCCAGGAGGAAGAGAGGCAGGCAGCTGGCAGCTCAGGCCCAGGAGAAAGAAGAGCTGGGCTCCACTGAACATGCTCCAAATTGGCTAATTAAATAAGGAAGCCCACTTCCACAGATAGAAGGGTAGCTGTCAAGTGCACCAGGAGGCCAGGGGTGGGGGTAAACATTTCAGAGGCAGGGACTTAGCTCATTGGTTAACATGTTCTAGTGTCTTTGTTTATGCTCAGGCTCTATTTCTGATTTCAATTTCTTGCAAATGCACATCACCGAAGGCAGCAAGTGATAGCTCAAGTCCTTAGGTTCCCAGGCAACCCCTGTGGGACACAGCTTGAAATGCATGATCCTGGTTGCAGCCTGGCCCAGCTCCAGCTGCTGCCAGCATTTGCAGTTCGAATAGATGCATGATAGATAGACCTCCCTTGGTGTTTCAAATAAAAATTAGAATCATAAAAGTGTTTAAAAATTGAAATGTTTCACATGGAAACCAGGAAATTAGGAAAACCTTTATTAATCCTATGTGGACTTAACTGCTAAATGATAAGAAAACAGAGGATGTGTTAATTCCCAACGGTGCTATGCTTCTGTCACCTTGCTAACACTACTCCCTCAAAACTCACAACATTTTTGAGTAATCTTCAACATGCACTAGAGAAAGCTCAGATTTTTCTTTCTTTGTTTGCAGCCTCTGTACTATTCTCTAAATTAAGTAATAAGAAAACCCTTCTATACATGATTGAAAATCAGTCCATTCTGGATTATCCATACCTATTTTTCCCACATATTATGATTCTAAGAAATCATTATTATTATTATTATTATTATAAGAAAAGCAGAAATTTGGGCCCGGTGTGGTAGCCTCACAGCTAAAGTCCTTGTCTTGAATGCGCTGGGATCCGATATGGGCTCTGGTCCTAATCCTAACAGCCCCACTTCCCATTCAGCTCCCTGCTTGTGGCCCGGGAAAGCAGTCTAGGACTGTCCAAAGCCTTGGGATCCTGCACCCACATGGGAGACCTGGAAGAGGCTCCGGGATCTTGGTTTCAGATCAGCATAGCTCCCTCCATTGCCGCCACTTGGGGGAGTTAATCAATAGATGGAAGATCTTCCTCTCTATTTCTTCTCTCTGTATCTGCCTTTCCAATAAAAATAAATAAATCTTTAAAAAAACACAAATTTGAAAATATTTTAATAAAAGAATAGAACAAAATGGAACCAATATGTAGATACCCAAATCTGAATTAAAACCCCACTCCACTTTCTAACTGCAAGCAAGAAATTATAGTTTAAAAAGGAATGAACCCTCCCACCAAAAAAAAAAAAAAAGTAAGCCCTCCTGCAAGTTAAATTCTCTGCTTCGGCTTTACCTGGTTTTGGTCCATCGATACTGATTTTTCAGAATCCATAGCCGATGAGCTTATCTTCAGGTGTAAGTACTTGAAAGATTAAACTTGGCATGCCCATGTATAGTATCAGAGAGAGGGGTCCAGCTCTGTATCCCTCATTTCTCAGGGTGTGGCTCTAATCTACAGAATGAGGAAAACTACAATGGTGCCATTCTCAATCACCAGGTCCCAGTTGTGTTTCTTTCCCATGAGGTTGATCAAAACTTCTTAACGTTAACTTGCCATTGTTCCAAATTAAACATGGGTTCTTTCCAGGAACACAACTCTTCGTGTACATGTGAGCAAGTATGTTCAGGGCCTCTTTGCATTGTGGTTGTCTTAACTTCTAGAATGAGCCTCCTTAGAAAGATTCCTATAAGACATTAGGCAATCCTAGACCCAACCTGAGATGACTCATGGGCAGCACCTCTCAAGATTTGAAAACCACCTACAAGGCAGCATGGCCCTCTCCATTTTTCTCCTTGGCCCTGAATAAAAAATGTCATTCAGGGTACACTTATACTAAAAACCTATTCTTAACATGTGTTCATACTCGGAAATCTCTACAAAACTCAAGTAGATGCCTTACAGCCTCAAATCAACAAGCATTGCTCTGTCTGCCTATAATTAATAGGCTTAAGGTTCTCTTCTCCTATAATATTTGTTTCCCACAACTCTAGCTGTAATTCCATTCGGAGACCCTCTGTTACTCAGGCCCTCTGCTTGTCTGCCGGCACAAGGAGCTGAGCTCTGTGTGTTCTGGGAAGTCCTTGTCTCTCCTGTGCCTATCCTCCAAGACCTATGCAGTCCATTGTCCCTCAGAGAAGTTCTCTATGCCGATATGAGGCCCAGTGCATACATACTCATGCAGTCCCCCTGCAGCCCTCGGCCACAGCAGAAGTACTTTTATAATAGCCTCTTACTTACGGTCAGTCGCCAAGGTCAGCCAGCCATGTGACTGTTTTAAAGCCTTTTGCTTAAGCTATAGCAGTTAAAAATAAACACAACTATAAAACTACCCTGGCCTGATATAATCTCCTACAAAGTGTCAAGGTCACAGTGGCCTGCTCCTCCAGGAGCCTTCGTGGACTACTCTTTGCTCCCTACTGACGCGTCTTACCTTTAGCATCCTTGTTCTGGCTGATGCACCAAATGCTGTGCCGACCCAGAGGCCCCAGTGTAAAGGACTCCTCCTCCTTTCTCAGTTTCCGAACAAAATGAGAAAACAAAGGCCCAGTTACCTATCCTTTCTATTTTTGACAAAAGCCAAATTAGAAAATATAGCTTAACAAGACTAATAGATTTCCTACTACTGAGCCCTGAAAGCTTATCCATTCTGACACAGCAGTGCTGGTTTCCCTTGATTCTTGGCATAACCATTTTTTTAAAAAATGTGCCCGATGCCTAAGCTATTCTGTATCTTGAAGGCAGAGTTGGTAAAGGAGAACAGAGTGTAGCATCTGTTTAGGGAAATTCCAGTCTCATGAAAAATTAAAGAAATGAGGAGAACAGAGTTCTCATAGTACTCACAGAAAGGGGAAACTACTGGTTACTGATGAGACTCAACCGACCCTCAGATTTATCTGGGTACAATCCTTGTCGCGTTAATTCATGCTTGACTTTACATATGGTTATGCCTCACCTTTACACAGAGATAACAGAACACTAATGTTTGAAAAAAAAACCTCATAAATTAACAAAAACGGAAATAAAAATGTAGACCAACCTATAGTAAAAATTAGCACATAAAATATGACGTACAAAATGAAATTAGCTTGAGCTCATGAAAGTTGATTCAAAAAGGAAACATAGCAAAGCTCCTGCTACTCAAAGCACTGCACTAACATCCCCTGGAAGGCATGTGGGTGCAATCATCCTATGCACCTGAAAAAGAGAATTGTCAAAAATATGCTTGCAACAGGATTACAATCAGCTTCAGGTTCTGTGTAGAGACATTTGCTACAAAATATGAATGATAAGTATACACAGTCAAGAAGTGGACAAAAGTTAAAAAGAAATAAAAGAGAAGAGAGATCAGGAGAGATAAAGAGGGGAGAGAAGGAGGAAGAAAGAAGGGAAAGAGAAGGAAAGGGAGGGGAGAGGAAGAAACATAGACTGAAGGAGCTCTGGGGGTACGCGGGGCCCGAATCACGCAAGGACTTCATCCTGCTACAGACACTTTGGACTTCACCAAGGAAACAATGGAGTAAAAGATCTGTTTGTTGTTGCTCTCATTTCAAGTGATATTACACTCAACCACTTTAGAACTTCCATCTCTGTACTTACAGATTCATAGTTTTTGTTATTTGTATAAAACTCTTAAGTTTTTACCTAACATCACCAAATTGTCAGAGGAAACACTAAAACATGTAGGAATCAGCAAAGATTTTTAGGAAAAAAGCCCAGAAACACAGACAATAAAAACAAAAATAGACAAATAGTATAACATCAAGTTAAAATGCTTCTGCATTGCAAAGGAAAACACTCAATAAAGTGAAGATGAAACTATCAGAATGCAAGAAAATATTTGCAAACTGACTGAAAAAGGATTAATATATAGGAATTATAAGGAGCTTAAGAAATACAACAAAACAGTTAAAAACTAGACAAATAAAAACATAACAAACAGGCATTTTTAAAAGATTGAAATACAAATGGCAATTAGACTTTTGAAAAAATGCTAAGGATCACTAGCTAGAAGGGAAAAACATACAAAAAACCACAGTGAGGTTTCACCTCACCCATTAAATGGCTATCTTCCTAAAATGAGAAAAAAAATGCCAGCAAGGATGTTGGAGGAAAGGTGCTCTAATCCAATGTTGGTAGGAGTATAAAATAATAAAACCATTATGGAAGACAGTATGGAGATTGCTCAGAGATCTGAAAATAGAACGAAACTAAAGTATCATTATACACCCATGTTTATTGTACTTCAATGCAAAATAGCTAATATATAATAATCAAAATCTTATCAACTCATGACTGCATAAAGAAAATGTATATATACACACTATGGAATACGACTCAGTCACAAAAGACAATGAACTGTGTTTTTTAACAAAATGGTTGCAATTGGAAAGCATTATGCTTAGTGAAATGAGCTAGCCTCAAGAAGCTAAGTATCATGTATTTTTGCTATGTGGCACTTAAAGCATTTTGTGAACTGATTGTCATTTTTGGCCCTATTTATACTCCTGTGGAACTGTGGTCTTGCTTTTTACTTGTTCAACCTAATGTTTCGTGATGATTTAACCCTCTAATTGGATTAAAATTATGTGTTTGCCAAAACTAATGAAAGGAAGAGTCAGGATGGAGGAGGAAGGATGGAAATGGAAGAAAGAAGTGTGGTTGTCTTCGTAGACTGTGCCTATGGAATGCATGAAGTCTCCGTTCCGTTTATATTAATAAAAAGAGGGTGGTAAACACATCAGTAGTTGCTCTTTCAATAAAAAAGAATAATATTCAACCAGATAATAAGTACCTATCTCCAAATTGGATATTTTGAGGAACTGAAAGAGAACATTATTATACTTGTTTCACATCAATAGGCAAAAAACTTGGACCATCCTTAGAAAACAAAAATTAATTGTCCCTAAAAATATCTAAATTGTATTACCTTCTATCTCTTTTTCTATGGACCAGTGATATACAACAATACCCCAGAACACTCTCAACTTAGCACAATGAAACGATAACCAGTCTAAATTGTTACTCAGGTTTTTTTTTCCATTTCATAATTCCTTAAATGCATGAATCCATAAAATCCAATAGACCATAAAAACAGCTTGATTTTGTAAAACTCATTTTAACATAATTCCTCAATTTTAACCACTTTCACCATCAATCCACAAAAGCATAAATCATTTTTAAACCAAATTAATGCATAATTTTTTCTAAGAAATTTTGGAAACATTAAAAATGCCATGAAATGTGAAAGTTGCAAAGAACAGAAATTATGTATCTACAATTTTATTTGTAGATTATCTTGTCTTGCTTCATCCTGAAAGAATTTTCTTTAGTTTATACATCACTGAAATGTCTCAATATAATGTTGAGTCGCAAAAAGGAAAAGGTAGTACATGAATGCATATAAAGAGTATGAACTGTCAGCTTGGCATAATGACTCAATTGACTAATCTTCACCTTGCAGGCACCAGCATCCCATATGGGCACTTGTTCATGTCCTGCTGCTCTACTTCCTATCCAGCTCCCTGCTTGTAGCCTGGAAAAGCAGTATAGGATGTTCCAAAGCCCTGGGATCCTCTACCTGCATGGGAGACCCAGAAGAGGCCCCTGGCTCCTGGCTTCAGATTAGCTCAGCTACAGCCATTACAGCCATTTTGAGAGTGAACCAACAGAGGAAAAAAATTTCTATTTCTCCTTCTCTCTGTAGATCTGCCTTTCCAATAAAAATAATTTTTAAAAAGTATGAACTGAGTAAAATACAAAGTATGTATGTAATTAAACAGTACATTTATATAGATACGCAAAATATAAAAATGATGAGATTCTGGCTAATTTTAATTTTGTACTCTCTTTCACTATTTTTTCAAATCAGTTAATAGTTATTTACTCCATATTTATATAGTAGAGTCTTAGGTTATAAATAATAGACATTCATGTACTCAGGGATTCTATTTTTCTATAAATTGGAGGTAGAAGTCATGGAAAAGGTGCATGGAAAGGAAAATGTAGATTATATTAATGTATATATAGACATCATTTAATAGATGGATAAGTAGTTATAGCTTAATTTTTTAAAAAAAATTTACTTATTTATATTGGAAAGGCAGATTCAAAGAGAGGAAAGAGAAAGAGAGAAAGATCGTCCATGCTCTGGTTCATTCCCCAAGGGGCTGATACACCCAGTGTTGAGTCGATCTGAAGCCAGGATCCAGGAGCTTCTCAGGTCTCTCACATGGGCTCAGGGTCCCAAGGCTTTGTGTCTTCCTCTACTGCTTTCCCAGGCCACAAAAAAGGAGCTAGATGGAAAATGGAATAGCTGGGACATGAACAAGTTGCCCATATGGGATCTCAGCACCTGCAAAGTGAGGATTTAGCAACTGAGCCATTGTGTGCTGGGCCCTATAGCTTAAATTTTAAAGGTAACTCATTTCTTATAGAAAACAAATTTGCATTCACTTTTCTTGTAGTTTTTTCAATAAAGCAATATTTGTTAATTTTGCTAACCAGGATGTTTTATTGCTTTCCACAGTGAATTTTTCATGAATAAATGTCTCTCTGGTTTTCAAGATATGATTTCCATAGGCACAGAATTTCCTCTCCCTCTCTCTACCCCCGCATCCCATCCACCACTATTTACGCATACTGTTACAATTGTATAGTCATGATATTGCAGGTAGACCATGGTAGAAAATCTAGTATCCTATTGTCGGTATATATATTTGACAGTTTCATTGGGAGTTATCCTTTTATTCAGGAAAACATAATTTTGAGACCCACTGCTAAAGAAGTTTATATTTCAAAAGGCCTGAATCTATTTGAATACCCTTTTATTGTAGCAGGTTCTTAAGTGATTTTTATGTTCTGTACAAGGGAAAGATACTAGCTTTCATAGACTGAACATTAAGATATAAAAAAATAGTGACTCATAACTTTATCTCCAAAATGACTTCTTGAGAGAAAAAAACTCTGTCCTCATCATTATTTACTGAAAGCCAAACTCACACCACATGTGAATGGAATGCATGTCTCAGAAGACATATTTTACATTACAAATATGAAGATCTATTTTTATATTTCTAATTTGAGATGCAGCTTATTCATCCCAGAAAATATCATTTTTATTTCTGGCTGTGTTTCTGATGTTGAGCAAGCTTGTTAACATGTCCAGGGCACATGTATGAAATGAAGGCATGCTATCCAGTGTTCCCATAGTCCCTTCCAATTCTAAATTTCTAAGTATCACCCTTCTTTTCCTACTACTCTTCATCCTAGCCATTCAAACTCTTTATTATTACATCGGGATCATCACCATAATCATCTCCAGTATTATCTTGTACAGCAGTGGTTGTCAAACTTTGGTGCATGTCAAAACAATTAGTAAGAATTACTGAAACATCAGTCTGAACTTCATTCTCAGAGTTTATTGTAAAGGAAGTCATGTGTAGAGTCTGGGAATTTACATTCCCAATGAATTTTCATATGACAGTGATGAGATTTAGTAAGAAACCTTAGAATGCTTTAAGGAAGGAGTAATGAGAATGGTAGTAAGGAAGAAATAAGCACTTAATTCATACTTATGTCCCCCAAGTGTAGCAATAGCTATCACTACTGAGTCCTAATATGTGATTTTAGAAAAAGTCTACCCACCTTCTTTATAGACCAATCTATTTGGAGAAAAACATACTTCATTTTTATATCTTGCATGCAATTTGACACCAATCACAAGAAGACACTGTAGAATGGCTATCCTGTCCAAATAAGAACAGGCCAACAGGAAGTAACATTGCACTCAGTTTGATGAACTACTCATTGCAAAACAAGTTTCGGCTGAGGAAAACATAAACAAGAAAAAAAACCCTAATAGACAAACAAAAATCAATCTAGCAGCACTCTCTGTTGACTAAAAACACCTGCGCACACCACAGAGTCATAAATTATGTCCAGAGAATTCAGGATGATGTCCAAGATCTGACATATTCCTCTTTGATGCATGTTATTCAGACCACATAAACACAGGTTACTTCGCTCTTAAGAGTCTTACTGGTAAGAACATTAAAAATGAAATGTTCCTTTCTAAAATTTACCTTTCTATACAGATGAAAAATAATTAGGTATTGGAAAACATGTCATCCTAATTTCTCACAGTACCTATTTTTGATAGGAAATTTTAAGTACCAACAGATGTTCCACTCCTATATGACATCAATTTCTTTGACCTGTAGAATAGAAAACATTCATAAGGATATGCACACACATAATCTATACCCAGACACAAGGAGATGTGTCCATGATTTAAAAATACATGTATGTATGTGTGTTCATGTACATATTGTCCGTTGGACCACTCCATATGGGATGCTAGCAACTAAGGGCCTTCTTTGTCTTTTCCCTGCTAGAACATGCCTTTGCATATTTCAGGGCTTCCCCAGGGATGTGCAGGGAGTGTAAGCAATACCCTGCAGTGCTGTGTCAGCATCAGTCTGTGTAAAAACCCGTTGCATATTGTGTTTAGTGTTACACCAGTTAATTTTAAGCTTGAGGTTGTTAGTATTCATTGTTAGGCCACTGCAACCAATACTATTTCCGTTCATAGAAAAATCATTTTTAAAAGAGCATGATAGTCTCAAAATGATTCAGATGAAAGAAAAAAAATCAAGTTGTCTAGAAATGGCTTGTATCTTTGTGTTATTATTTTCTAAAGGAGGATATTAAACGCTCACCCTGGAGCTTTATCAAATATTTTGGATGTTCTTTGCAACTCCATTCACCAGTTATAAATTTGAATGCTCCATGCTGCTTCCACTATGGGCATTTTTCAACAACTTTGTATGAAGAAGAAAGATTTTAGAGTTGTGTTGTCATGGTAACCTTATATTCAGGTTGAAGAGATTTATTGAATGTTTTGGGTATTTCTCCATCATAGCCTTTATTTACTAGATTTTGCTGCTTCAATATCTAAATATTCTACTCCATCTCTGCTGGCATTTATTACTATATTTCTGATAGCATTAAACCTACATGTATTGTTTAAACATGCAGATACTTATAGCAAAGCAAATTGGTAAATGTGATTTTACTCTTTTCCTCCACCACTTCTGTGCGTGGGTATGGATGAGCCGTGGCTGGGCTGAAACTCTCAACAGCAGGAACCAGAATGGATTGAAGAGCGGAGCTGGCCGAAGGACCTGCTGGAATGCATGAAGCCCGACACCATGAAGGAGTCGGAGGGAGGAACCTGAACAGTTCCTCTGACAGGACACTGACTCTACAAATAAACGCAAGAAGCATGGAGGTAAATAACCCAGAAGAGGCTTTGGAATGTGACCCACTGGAATACACTTGGCTCGGGTTGGGGCAGACCAGGCTGAGTCAGTTCACATCATCCACTGGCAAGCCCAAGTGCTGAAACTGTGTGGGGGCCTGGCCGTGTTTGGTTGCGAAAAAAAAAAAAAAAAAACAGTACAAAACACAAAATGCCAAGGTGAAATGGCCTGTGCTAGCAGGGAATGCAACACCCGACCAGCACTCCTCCCACTGGTTTAGGTGAGGGACAAGAGTGTGATGGGCAGAGCCGGGGAGAGATGCGATACTCATTGGTTCCAATAGAGGTCGGGGCTCAGAAGAGAACCAACCCAGGGGTTAAAACCATCAGCTGATCGGAGTGATGGACGGTGGCGGGCACTGTGCTTACTAGTAGTACATGTAGGAGCCTGGACTGGGAATGCCTCAAAGTTTTTTTTAGGGGGATTCCCCTGAACAAAATGGAGGAATCAAAGCATTAATCAAAAAAAGATGGAAAATGGAGTAGATGAATCAACCACCTCAGCTTTATGCTTGCAGCGGAAAACTGGACAAGGGGAAACCCTAAGACGGACTATGTCAATCAGTGGACTCTGCACCAGCCTCATCATACCTGGACTGTTGCTGATGATATGTTGGTGCTTCTAATTGATCGAGGTGACACTCTGCTGGCTCTGCCTACAAACCTGAGAGGGCCTCCCTAAGAGGCGGTTGAACTTGAACTGGACAAGTGGGATGCTGGACTCTGTATGGTGTAAACTTTTAATTAGGGAATCTCAACGGAACTTGAGCTGTGGTTATGCATCAAGGTGAAGGAATTCATGATGGGGGAAGGGTTTGGGGTGAAGGGGGGGGAATCCCAGTACCTATGAAATTGTGTCATGTAATGCAATGTAATTAATGAATAAATGAATATTTAAAAAAAAAAAAAGAACATCTTTCAACAAATGAAAAGCGAAGGAAGATATGCATGAACAGTCTCAGACACGGGGGAAATAGATGCCCTCTTCCTTGTATCTCAGAACAGTATCATAATGTGTTTCTAAAAAGTGCATAACTTCTTCCACATTAATTTCTGATCCCAGAGGGAAAGAGGAAATGGGGACTGGAGAAGGATCAGCAAGCGATGTGGGGTAAGAACTAAATAAATAAAAAAAGCACCCTTATCTGTCCTTTAAACAAATACTCTTACAAATGCCCAGCACTTTGGAAACATTTTTCTAAGGAATTCAAGTGTCCCCTCAAAGGTGTGTTGAAGTTTCAAGGTAGACAGAACTAAACTGTCAGATGTGTTAGGACCACATCTGGTTAGCTAAGGATTTTATATACCTCTCTGCATTGTGATGTCTTTGAGGGATAGCACATTGTGCTCGAAATATTTTCAACTATAATCTTAGGGGTAGATCACCCACAGAGCACATTTTGGGAAACCCTGCTTGCTAACAGATCTCTATCAGTTTCTACTACTTCAGATATGAACAGGATCAAAAAAAAATGCTGAACGGGTCAGTATAGTGACACTCGTATCACTGAGCCCTTCCTCACACACTTGAAGAGATGGGCCTCTCAAAGTATGATAAGATCAGAGCTCGTGTGAGAAAAATAACAAAGTCCTTGCCAACAGGCCCTCCAGATACTAGACTATCACCTCGATATATGCACCCTTTGAAAACTGATGGCCTACCTTGCAGAGAACCCCCAAGAGGGAACTCCAGGAAACAGACACAAAGCCATCACTAGGGAACAGGCTGCATATCAACGTGCTTCAAAGAGCTCGGGAAATATGAAATCTATTTTTGGTGTCTCTTAAAAATTTCCAAGTGCTTTTCTGATCATGTGCATTTTCATGAACTTCTTGAAAGTCCCTCATGATAGAGGGAAATTTGAAAGCCTCCTTTGCTACTGTTTTCCCTACTCCCCTACTTCAAACTGTAATTTAAGTCTTTTACTGTCTAGTACAGTAACTATAGTAATAGGAGCCTAGAGAATAATTTGCAATCAAATATAATTTTCCTGGAAATTTTGGAGAAAATCACTAATTACAGAGGATAATGTTAATACCTTTTGGACTATGATTCATGAAAATTTAGCATATCCTAATGTAAAATAATTAGAAATCATTTCATATATGTTTTCAATAGATAGTGTTTTATAGTTAAAAATGTCTAAGCAGTGTAATTTCACTGTGGTGATAATGAGTATTACTGAATGCTACTGCATCCAACCCTAAAACAGATTATGTTTGCTCAGCGAGGTTATTTCATAACTACAACACTAAATAAAAATATTTAGGACTTTTAGCAATAACTTAGAGAAAAGAGCTAGTGCTTTTATTTATAAGAAAATGTAGGGGGAGACATTTGGCATACTGTGGGAGTGCCTGGGCTCAGGACCTGGATCCACTGATGACAGCAGCTTCCAGCTAAAGCACACTCAAGGAGGAGGCCGATGATGAGGGTTGAAATGTTACTTGTTTGGGGAACCTGAATTGACTTTCCAGCTGCTGCCATCCAACTGTCCCAGCCCTTGCTGTTGTAACCATTTGAAAGAGTCTCTCTCATGTGCTCTCTTGCTTTTCAAATAAATAAACAAATACATTTTTTAAAGATTTCTTATGTTTTTACTTTTAAAGTAGGAGAAAGGAACAGAGGCAGAGAAAGATAATTTCCATCTACTGTTTCAATTTCAAAATGGCTGCAACGGCCAGAGTTGGACCAATCTGAAGCCAGGAGCCTGCAGCTCCTGAGTCTCCCTTGTGAGTGAAGGGGCTCAGGGATTTAGTCCAAATGCTGCTGTTTTTCCCAGTCACAGTAACCGGGAGCCAGATCAGAACAAAAACAGCTAGGCCTCAAACTAGAAGCTCACACAGGATGCTAGTCCCACATGCAAAGGCTTAGCCTGTTATATCATGGTGCTAATCCTAACAAATAATTTTTTGAAATATTATTTGTCACAGAATTACTTTTCCTGATTTCATCTTCCAGTTCTGAACATCTTCCTTAAAGTTATATGAAATCACCCAAGGAATGAGTAAGGAAGTTGTTACAGCAAGACGCAGAGAAGACACTGTCCATGTGACCACAGACATTTCATACCACAGGACCTTGACTTTGTGCAGGCAAAACAAATTTCTCTGACATAGTCTACTACAGTTAAACTGTTCATTGGTGAATGTATCAAGACTGAAATCTGTCTAAATCAAGTTAAAGTATTTTACTTAAAAAGTCTGCTTCCTCCATATTTATTCACTGAATTATAAAAGTTTATACGCCCATAATACAGCACTTGACAGTGTCTTTGTTCAATCAACGACTCAATCACATTGAATTAAGAATTTAAGTGCTGTTGAAGGCAATCTAGAGGGATCCCCCTTACCAGACCACTAATTTACCCTGCCATCCCGAGTTCTGTAAGCATTGGATCTTAATGACGGAGCTTTCCTTTTCTCTAGAGTATTTTCTGGCATTCTGAGAGCGACTATGTATAGAGATAATCACCTTAGTTTACCTAGTACAATTCCTGTTTTAGCACTGAAAGCTGTGTACCAGAATTCTTTTAGTCCCCTGCTGCAGGGATGATTGGTCTTTGCTTTCCTCCCTTTAATGACTGTAGTCCAAGTTTTTATAATATACATTTTCCATCAATGTTTTGAGGCCCTTTCCTTAGAGTCAAGACCCATAAGTAGAATACAGACTGTAAGATAAGAATGGGCATTCTCAAAAAAGTAATCAATAATACATTTTACTTACTGAGCTCTCCATGTTTTTGACATGTTGCACTTACAATAAATTTTTGATTCTCAAAGCTGTAGAGCAGTGACAGTGTCAATATTATCAAGAAGGAAATTGATATGAAATTTAACTAAAGCCACAAAATGAAAATCCATAGTAGAAACAATAGGGAAGAGGAAAGCTAAAATGCAAACCCAGACATTTTTAGAAGTTTCTCTTTAATTAGAACATCATTAAAATTAAGCCATTCGCAATCAATATGACTTGCAAATGATAACTTCACATTAGAATAGGTTCTTCTCTTTCACTACTGACTTCTTGGAATCACTCTGGGAATTCTTTCATAATTTTTCACAAATTTGTGTGCCACTCCTGATTCTTGCTCATTCCCGTATTTAGTAAAGCTCACTTACAAGCACATAAGATCTCTCCTATCTCACCTACCTTTACCAAACAGCCATCCATCCCCCCAAAATTCATGGAGGACATAGCAGAACATTTGGCATTGTAGTAGGATCTATAGCTAATCAAAATTGATGAATTCAAATACTAAACTACCTAGAAACCATGAATTCAAACACCAAGTCTATTCAAAAAGGCAGGAAAAGGAAATTCAACTCTTATACTTAGAATCCTAGGAATAGTTTTTTTCATAAAGGTGAATTTATGAACTTAAAATTGACTAGTGAGCATCATGCTTAAATTATGATTATGAAAAGGCCCTGGCTCTATACCAGCTTTGACAGCCTGCGACATGGTGTGAGCTTAAGAGAATAGGTATTTTACAGGCAGTGTCAATCACCCAGTACAGGCCACTTCAACAGCCTGTCCCAATCAGGGCCAGCATCCAAAAGCATAGCAATTAGAATGAGGAGATGAAAAGCACTAGAGACATTACAATGGATGTCAATGGCCAAGGGAATCTAAAAAGACAGCCCAAATGTCACCTTCATACAGATGGCTATTTTAGTACTGATAAAGCACACTGAAATCCCTTAAAACTGGGCCACATAATTTGCTAAAATGGAAAATAAAGAGCCTCTTCACCAAACCAAGAGGTTTGCCTATTTACAAATTTAACTCTTAATTTCACTAGCATTTAATGCAACAACCTCTTCACTCAGAACCTATTATAACTGTTTATTATATTTGGACCAGTATCTGATCTTATAATAACCACATCGTGCTGGGCATAGAAAATCTCAATCCATTAACACATTCAGAAAAGTTAAGTAGGTTCATTACTGGTATGTGGGAGGGTTTTTTGTTGTTGTTGTTTTTTTTTTTTTTTTGCGGGGGTTTGCTTTGTTTTGTTTGCCAAAATTTAGTGAAGAAGGGAAGCAGCATCATTTCCAGAGTCAGAAGGTATAAATTCACATCTTAATTCAATTTATTCTAGCTTTGAAATCTCAGAGCAGACTTTAAACCTGAGTTCATTAATAAATGTAATCATGATATAGGGTCATTGCACAAATTACCTGACATCAAGAGTATGTAAGTTACAAAAGATGAAACAGAAAATCAGCATTGGTAAACGTGAGTATTTCTTGGTCTATAATAAATTAACCTAAAATAAGCACCGGGGAGAACAAGTATTTATTATCATGTTTGCTAGAGATCAGGATTTTGAGAGTGACTTAATGCCCCCACATAAATGTTTTTCACAGAGAATGTAGTAGAGGTGTTGTTTTACAATTCCAACACTCAACTAGGAGATGTGTTTTTAGACTCATTTCTGTGGGCCACAAAGAACCACTTCTGAGTTTATTCGTGAAGATATTGAAAACCCTTTAAAACTTGTTTCTGAATTCACTCACGTGAGCTTCCATTAAGCGCTGTCCCAATACATAATAATTAGCTTCTTCAAATAGCCAGGAGAAAGCAAGAAAACTATCCAAGAGAAATCCACTGCTTTCAAAACCTAAAATCAGAAATAACATTTCATGTGTTCTCTTTCTTAGAGGGACAAGATGAAGTTTATCCCACACAGAAAAGTAGGAGGTTACACAAGGGTGTGACAATGAGGAGGAACAGCTCTCTAGGGTCTATCTTACAGGTTGATTACTAAAATACTAAATACCCAACAGTTAAAGATATGACTGAGCTTACCATTTAATTCAGTCACATAATAAATAAAAGCAAAAATGAATATGGCTATTCAGATTTTTCCCAAAATTTTTACTGGCTTAGGATACATAATTAATTCATTTTGTCATCTGTGCTGATATACTATGTGTTAAATAGCAAAAATTTTTGAAAACTCTTAAGCTTTTCTTCAATTTTTGGAATGCAGACAGATTTCTTTTTTACAACTAAATGTATAATCTAACTATCCATTTCACAGAGTAACCACAAAAAGAAAGCTTACTGGTCTGATGCTATGCTTTAAATTTTTCTTCATTTTCTCCATTCCTTGACTAACCCTACCTGCCATTGTAAAGTAGAAAAGTGAGTATTTTCAACTCCGAAATTCTCCCTCTTGGCAAATTACTGAAAAACTATTCATCCAACCTTTTATTTATACTCAGAAATTCTTCACATGCAAAGAATTGGCTCTACTAGCCAGCTAAACCTATTTCCATTGTTCTCCCTTGCAAAATGCCTATCATAAAAGTGAAATTTCAATGATATTATGCTGAAAATTGACAAAGTTAAAAACATTTTAAATATATTTCACAGGTTGGAAAACAGAGGCATGAAAGTCAAAATTCAGTAAACAAAAATGTTAGGTCTGAAAACTATGGCAACAAAATGAAATAGTCACATCTAGGCTTCAAATAAAACCAGAAATTTTACAAGGAAGGGTTAGTGAATTTGATATCATTTGACCTACAGTTGTTCATATTAAAAAACAGAGTGGTAAAAAGTGGAAATTAGATCACCCCATCTAAGAGCAATAAGGCAATTTTGAATGCCATAAACATATATATGCAATAATAGCCCCTGACAAAGAAAAGAACAGTAATGACACTGAAGAAATATATGGAAAGGTTAAGAATTCTCCAAAATTTTTAAAACCTAAATGAACCACATGTAAAAAAAATGTCATGAATAACAACCTAGACAAATAAGGCTGAAAAGAAAATCATACTTGGGCACATCTTAAACAAAATGCTGATACTCAAATATAAAAGTTGGAACAGGAAAAACATGTACATGATGGCAACAATAAGAATGATAGTAAAACTCAAAGCTGAAGCATTCAATTCCCACCCCCAAAAGAGAGAAATCTACTATATATGTAAATAGTTTAAATTTATCAGTCAAATGTCATAGACTAGCAGACTGGATCAAAGAGCAAAACCCATCGACTGCCTTTTTTCTAATATTAAATTCCTCACTCACTCATAGGTCATACAGTAGCATCAGTTTCTTTAAGAAGTTTCTGTATTTTCTTTTTCATTTCTTTGGTGACACGTTAGTCATTCAGTAGCATGTTATTTACCTTCATGGTGGTGTAAATTTCTACTTTTCTTCCTGTTGTTGATTTTGTTTTGTGACTTTTCATTTAAGGGGATGTATAGTAAATGTGTAATAGAGATTATTATATCCAGATGTGAGGATATAATGCAGTATGCATCTCTGCTTCCAGATCAAAGATGGACTCTCAATAAAACAAATATATACAAAATACAAAAACATTAAAAAGTATTCAGCATCAAAGTGCATAGCTATATAAAACAAGTATTAACAGATCTAAATAGCACATTAAATAGTAATACAACCATTGTACCAGATTTTAATAAACGATTATCAGCAATTAATATATTCCAGCCAGAAAAATCAGTAAGAAAGCAGAGGAGCTGAACAACAATACCAATCTAGTAACATGTATGGTGCATTGCATCCAACAGCAGCAGAATGACCGTGCTTGTCAAGTGTCTATGGATTGTTCTCCAAGAGCAGCAGTTATGCCACAGAAAAAACTTTGAAAATTTCAAAGTTTGAAGTTTATCAAATTATTTTCAGACTAAAATTCTAAGAAACCTGGAATCAATAAAACAGGGGAGGACCTGGCATAGTAGCCTAGTCTTCTGCTTGCACTGGGATCCCATACGGGAGCCAATTCATATCCTGGCTACTCCACTTTGCTTCCAGTTCTCTGCTTGTTGTCTAGGAAAGCTATAGACCAGGACTCAAAGCTTTGGGACCCTGCACCCAACTGGGAGACCAGGAAAAAGCTCCTGGCTCAGAAATTAAACAACCCATTCCTAACAAATCAATGTTTCAAGGAAGAAAATGAAAAGTAGATTGACATAAATGAAAATACAAGCACATAATATCCCAAACTGTATTGGTTATCACAAAGACAGTTTTAAGAGAAAAATTGTAATACAGGAAGGAAAAAAGAAATATTTCAAATACACACCTGAACTTAATGCTTCTTCAGAATCTCAAAAGAGAAATAAATTAAGTCCAAAATCAGCAGAAGGAAATAAATAAAAAGATCAAAGGAGAAATAAATGAGATAGTAGAAAAATAAAAGATCAATAAAACAAAGAGTTAGCTTCTGAAAAGATAAGGAAAATTGACGGACCTTTAACTGGAAGAAAAGAAGACTCAAATTTATACATGAAAGAGGCAATATTGCAATTTATACCTAGGAATATAAAGGATTATGACAGAATACTGTGAATAACAGGTGTGAGCAGATTGGGTAGCCTAAGAGAAAGAGATGAATTTAAAAAACAAACGTGGCAAAGCTGAATCATTAATAAATAAAAAACCCATGCATGTCAAGTATGAGTTCAGAGAGTGAATCAGTAATAGTTACTAATTTTTTCCAATTAAAGCCCATGGTAAAATGGTGTAATTACAGATTTTTCCAAACATTTAAAGAACAAATACTAATCCTTAACAAAATTCTCACAAAAAAAATTCATTGGGAATGGATATTTTAAATTTTTTTTCTTGTCCATCATTATTACCTTCATATCATAGCTAATTCAGGACTTTTAAAGAAATATTCCTTTTACATACAGATGCCAAAATCCTCTAAAAAGTCTCAGCAGAGCTGAGAAGCACATAGAAAAATCACACACTATGATCTAGTGGAACCAATCCCTGAGAAACAAGGGTGGCTCAGCACATACAAGTCAATAAATGCAGTCAACCTAAAAGAGAAGAAAAATCATGGGTTATTTAAGTAGATGAATGAAAGTATGTTTTTGCTAATATATGGCAGCAAATATAAAACACACAAAAAGTTTAGGAATGAAATTACCAGTTTGGGATCAGATTATTGTTTGTAGCCCATATGTATACTCCTGTGGAAATGTGGTCTTAGGACCTTTTTAATTGTTGAGTATTATGATTAGTAGCAAATTAAGCCCATGAACATACAGTGAATTAAAATTATGCCTATGCAAATACTACTGAAGACAGGGAGGGGTTTGGAAGGGAAGTTGAGGGTCAAGAGATCTGTGCTAGATTTGTGCTATCTTCTTTCAGCTGTGCCTTTGGAAAGCAAGGAATCTGTTCTGTATATATGAATAAAATTTAAGTTAAAATTAAAAAGAAATTGGATGAAACTGAACATCTTTTCTGATAAAATTCCCAACAAATTATGTCTATAAGAAACACACTTCAAAAAAAAACCTAAAAAATAGATGCTTCAAGAGACAAGCCCACAACTAATATAATCAATGGATTAAAAACCAAAAGCTATTCATCTAACATTGGGAAGAAGAATTCTTACTTACTTCTCTTCAACACCATGCTAAATTCCTGACCAGAGAAGTTAGAAAAGAAAATAACATAAAAAGCAGCCAAGTTAAGAAACAAGAAATTAACTTTTTTTGTTTTACACTGACAAAATCTCATACATTGAAAACCCTATGAACTCCATCAAAATACTAATAGAATAAATAAATACCTTTCCTAGAGATCTAGTATGCAAATTCAACCTGCAGAAAAGTAACTAACAATGATGTACCCGAGGAAAGAAGTTAAGAAACAATCACTTTTACTTAGAACCAAAACAGAATACTTAAAATAAATGTATTCAAGGGAGTGGGAGTCCTTTAAACTGAAAGTATAAATCACCGATGGACAAAGTTAGAAGATACAAAAGCATAACTTATGTTCATGAATTGGAAGAATTAGTGTATAAATGCTAGACTACACACATAAATCTACAGATTAATGCAGACTCTGTCAAAAACTCATGGTGAATCACGCAGTAAGCCTAGCAGTTATAATACCTGCACCCCACATACGAGTATCTGTGTTTACTCCTTGCTCCCATTTAGAATTCCTGCTTTCTGCTAATGTGCACACTGGGAGGCAACAATGATGGCTCCAGTACATGGTTTTCTGCTACATATGTGGAAGACCTGGACAGCATTCCTGCTCAAGTCTTAGTTTCAGCCCAGTGCCAGTAGTTACATACATTAAAAGAGTAAACAGAAGCTGGTAGCATATTTCTCTCTCTCTCTCTCTCTCTCTCTCTCTCTCGTTCTATCATATTCTTTTCCTCTCTCTTCTTCCTCTCCTCTGTTTGAAATAATTGGGGAAAAAAATGCTAAGATCGAATAAACCAACCCCAAATAGACAAACAACCTGTAAGATATTGCAAACACCTTTATGAAATACACATGCGCAAAATATTGATATTGGCCTATATATTTTAACAAACACAAAAACAAAATGCTTTTAATAAAGTTATTTTATTCAGTTGACTCAAAATAAATTCTCCCATTTACTCTATGTCTGATTGAAAATGTAGATCAATTTTGTGTCACTCATCAAATATCTCCACATGGTCAATTCAACTAATAAATGAGAACAACTGGATAACACAAAAATCTGATAATTGCTCATACAGCCTAGTTATGGTTTTTTCTTATATAAACTTTCTTTATAAATCACCAATAATATATCAACAGATTAATCAACTGGACAAGGTGGGATTTATCCTTGGCATGCAAAGATGGTTTAACAGACAAATCAATCAATGTGATACATCACATCAACAAATTGAAGGACAACAGAATAATAGATGCAGAGATGGCATTTATAAAATCCAACATCACTACATGCTAAAAACCCTAAGCAAGGTAGCCATAGCCATAGAAGGAAGATTCTACAACACAATCAATGCAATTTAAAAAGAATGCCAGTATCATAAGGAAAAAGCAAAGAATGGAAGCTTTCCTACTATGATCTGGAACTAGACAAAAATGTCCACTTTCACCACTGCTATTCAACATAGTATTAGAAGTCCTAACTAGAGCTAACAGGCAAGTAAACGAAATTAAAAGGAATTCAAATAGAAAATGAGGAAGTCAAATTACCCCAGTTCTCAATGATATGATTCTATCTATAAAAGAACCAAAAGACTAAATCAAGATACTATTGGAATTCATAAGAGAGCTTGGCAAGGCAGCAGGATACAAAAGTAAAGGACATAAATTGATGGCCCTAATCTACACAAACAACTCCATGGCTGAGAAAGAGCTTATAACAGGTCCTTCAAAATGGCAGAGAAGAACCTTAAATATCTTGGAATAAACTAAACCAAAGATATGAAAGACCTCTATGCTGAAAACATTAAAAACATTAAAAAACAAATTCGCCATGTTCCTGGATTGGTAGAATAAACATCATCAAAATGTCTATATTTACCAAAAGCAATATACTGATTCAATGTGATCCCAATCAAAAGTGATACAAAAATGCATTTGGAATCACAAGAGACCGAGATAGTCAGAGTTATCTTGAAGAATAAAAATAAAGCTGGAGGAATCATAATTTCAGATTTCAAGGCATACTATAAGACAGTGGTCATCAAAATAGTCTAATACTGTTACAGAAACAGAGATCAATGGAACAGAAGAGAAGCCTCAGAAGTTAGCCCAAGTACTAGATGTACAGCCATCTAATCTACAAGAGAACTGAAAATAATCCAAAGAAAACGGTTGTTCTCTTCAACAAACGCTGTTTGGACAGCTGGAAATCCACTTGTAGAAGTTACAACCAAGACCCCCAGCTCTTACCTTTTACAAAAATCAGCTCTAAATGAATCATGGAGCTTAGTCTGCACTGAGAACCATCAAACTGATAGAAAAACCATAGGAAGCATTCTGCAACATATGGGCATTGGTAAAGACTTCTCAGAAATGTCAGCAAAAACAGAACGAATCAAAGCCACACACACACACACACACACACACACACACACACACACACACGGGACTGTATCAGACTAAAAAGCTTCTTGCAGCAAAGGAAATGATCCACCAAACAAAGCAACAGAATGGGAGAAAATCTTTGTACACTATATAATAACAGCTAGCAGACTGAATCCAGGATTTACAAAGGACTTCAGAAACTCAACAATTGCAAAGCAAACCACCCTGTTAAGAAACGAGTATGGGAAATGAGCAGGAGTTTTTTGAAAGAACAAATACAAATGGCTAATTGACACATTAAAAAATGCTCAGGCTTTCATGTCCCAGAAAAAAAAATATGTATATATATAACAGTCATGTTCGAGCAATAAAAGATGTTTACCTAAGCAAGAAGACTCCTTAACGAATCACATAGTCAAGTCAGTATAATTCTGAAGCCTAAGTGTGTGCACTGGAGCCTTAAATATCTGGCAGAACTTTTTCCTTTGTAATATTCTTACCATCATATTCTGGGGCTTTGAATTTGGCTCAACATGAGAAATCTCTTTCTTTGGATGAATTAATTGGAACATCATCTCTATAGGAAAAGGAATTCCTCCAAAAGTTTTCATGAGGAAATTAGTATCTTTGATAGTATTTTCAATTCACTAAAAGGTACAACATCTCCTCAAAGGGAAATAAAATTCTTCTACAAATTTTAAAACTAGTTCAATATCATGTGTTACTTCTAATGTGTCATGTGCTGGCATAAAAACAATTTTCATGGGCCCGTCACAGTGGCCTAGTGGCTAAAGGCCTTGCCTTGAATGCACCAGGATCCCATATGGGTGCCAGTTCTAATCCCGGCAGCTCTACTTCCATCCAGCTCCCTGCTTGTGGCCTGGGAAAGCAATCAAGGACGGTCCAATGCCTTGGGACTCTGCACCTGTATGGGAGACCTGGAGGAAGTTACTGGCTCCTGGCTTCGGATCGGTGCAGCATCGGCCATTGCTGTCACTTGGGGAGTGAATCATCGGATGGAGGATTTTCCTCTCTGTCTTTCCTCCTCTCTGTATATCTGACTTTGTAATAAAAATAAATAAACCTTTAAAAAATTTTTTCATTAGCACTTGGTTATAAACACAGAAGAGAGTTAAGTGCTAAGTTTGTAAACAAGAAAGTTCATGGTTTTTAACTGTTCATTTTATTTGAGAAAAATGTTTATTTTTTGTGGAGAGCGGGACTATGCCCCAAGATGGCGCTTGTTATTGTCTTCTCACGGCACAAAGGCAGTAAACAAGTTTTAGGAAGTTGTAGAGGATTGGTTCAAGGTCTCATGCAGTCTGCATGGTGTGCGCGTGATCAGAGTTGTGATTGGTGTGTGTGTGCATGATCAAGGCTGTGATTGGTGTGTTTGATGCGTGGCCACGCAGCCTTGTTGGGATTGGCTGTTGATAGGGTTTTAACCTAAGTTTGAGAGAGAACAAAGAGGAGAAGAACAAAGAGGAGTAGTGGTAGAGTAGTACTAGTAGTAGAAGAGGAAGCCTGTAAATATGCTGTAGTTACTGCCCTTCTGTATTATACTTGGATTTCTTGTTTTGTTATGTTATGTAATTAGTTTGTCCTTCAATAAATCCTCATAAGAGCAAGCACCTGTGTTGGAGCTTCACTCGCTGGACGAGGGACCCCGTTAATTTTTAAAGAAAAAAGTTATAGAACCTCACAATTTGTTTGAAATATATATGTGTATGTGTGTATATGTATATATATACATATGTGTATATGCATATGTGTGTATATATGTATATGTAAGTGTGTATATATGTATTTTGTAGAAGGCTTCTCTGATGTAGTGTTTCCCATATTAGATATAACCAATGTGCACACATGAATATATATAATTAATACAAACAAAACATTTATCAAGAAAGCTCTTATTCTATTGATCAGAGCTGCACATACCTGTATTCAGAAGATGGAAATTACTGATACATCACTGCAAGTACAACTAAATATATGTCCTTCATCTTCTTTTACCAGCCTTGCTAAAAATCTACTCCAAGTTGGGAGTGGAGAGGGGTTTGCAATCTGTGACCACAGATGTTAAATGTACCTCATGAACGGGGCTGGAACAACAGTGTAGTCAGCTAAGCCTTCACCTGAAGGGCCAGCATCCCAGTTCAAACCCTGCTTGCTCTACTTTCATCCCAGCTCTCTGCTAATGTGCCTGGGAAGGCAACAAAAGATAGCCCAGGTGCCCATGAATCTCATGGGACACCCAGATGAAAATTCCTGGCTCCTGTCTTCAGATCTACCCAGCTATGGCCATTGGGGCCATTGTGGCCATTTGGGAAGTGAATCATTAGATGAAGAGCTCTTTCTCCCTGTCTCTCCATCTCTGTGTAGCTCTGCCTTTCAAATAAGCAACTCTTTTTTAAAAAGTTCATGGAAAGTGAAAAAAAATTGAAATCCATGCATATGTTTTCCAAAATATACATTTTCTGTTTCTTTTTCAAGACCTCTGGTATGCATGAATAAAAAATTGTGCCAAAATAAACTTAGCTTTTAATCCAGCAGTTCCATGAGAAGTTTGAGAAACTCATACTAAACTCATAATTAGCCATTGTGTTGTTTATTACAAAGAAAAATATAGGATTACATGCCTTTCCTCAGAAGTATGGTTTTTGAAATAGGAGGTAATTATTTTGGTTCAAAATGTTGCTAACAATGCACTTAAAGAACTCCAGCTGGTTAAATTTAGAATGCTAAACAAAGTCCAATCTAAGAATATTCTTTGGCTATATGCCCAGTTATCTTTGTTTGATTGTAAATTGGACATATTTTCCTTCACTTTAGAATTCTGCCTCTGGATGTTTGCTCCCATGATTCGGCAGGCTGTGATGAGCTTGTAGGCACATGTACAGACGCTCCACCTTCTGAGGATGACTGCATTACTTCCAGTCAATGATACACCTGTAGCCCTTGACGTTCTACTTCAAATATTTTCTATCAATTATTTGACTGGAAGGGTTAACACTTTTTCAATAAATCAATTTTACTGAGATATTTTACATGTGGAAGAATTACTCATTTTACGTTAATATTTCATTGCACTGTACAGAAATAATTCCAATCAAGATACCACTTACAATCAAACCCCAGATTCATCATCCTAAATAACTTTTCAAAAAAGTCCTCATAGTATGCGATATATTATGGTTGACTTCTGAAACAACAGAACTATGAGATTCGTTCATATTATTGGGTATATTTATTGTTCATTTTTCATTATTTCCAAATAATGCTGCAATGATTTAATGTATTACACTTAACTTATCTGATGAACAGTCTTAATGTTACTATATTAACCTTAATAATACAATGTCATGAATTTTTTAAAAATTTCTGTCAGCGGAGTTTACAGCAAACTGCAACTACAAGGAAATATTCAAGTAATTTTGGCAAGTGTTAACTGTGATATCATTATGTGTCTACATCCACAACAATGGACTTGTTCTATAGGAAAAAACACACACACAAGGGACTTGCATGGTGGCACAAAAAATGAAACTGTCATCTACAGTTCCAGCATCCCATATGTGTATCAGTTCATGTCCTAGATGCTCCATTTCCAATCCAGTTCCCAGCTACTATGCCTGGGAAGACAGTAGAGGATGGCCCAAGTCCTTGGGTCAGTGTACCCATGTGGCAGAAGCTCTTGGCTGCTGTCTTCAGCTTGGTCTATCTCTTGGCTGTTGTGGCCATTTGGGGAATAAAAGAACAGATGAAATATCTCATTCTCTCCTCTCAGTTACTCTACCTTACAATTTAATAAATAAATATAAGGTTTTTAAAAATTAAAATTATACAAATAAGTCTTTGTGTACCAGAAGAGTCAAAATGCCTGTTACATATAGCCAGAAGCGTTCATAAGTAATTCAAGTGCCACTCGAGTAATGCTGGATTTTAGAATTACTCAAAAATGAACAGGAATCCAAATGGGCTGTTTTGCTGTTTTTATGACCAGACAATAATTACAGTAATTATAAATATGTTGTTTTGTATATTTTTAATATAAAATAGGTATCACTATTTTTATTTTATGGAAAATAAAAACCAAAAATCAGAAACCTTCCAGCTTCTAAAACCTAAAGCTAGACTGTGAATCTATTGTTATCTAACAAGAAATCTCATGCACTTAACTACAGCTTTCATAAGAGTAAGTATTAATTTATTTGAAAGACATGGTGACAGAGAAAAAGGGAGAGGAGAGGAAGAATCAGAACAAGAGAGATTCTTCCATCAGCTGGTTCACTCTCCAAATGGCCACACCAGCACGCCTGGGCCAGGCCAAAGTCAGGGATTTGAAAATTCATCTGGGACACCTATATGAATGACAGGGGCCCTGGTAGTTGGGCCATGTATACCTGCTTTTTTCTTGTACAAGCAGGTAGCTGGATGGGAAATGGAGACACGAGGACTCGAACTGGCACTACAATACATGATACCAGGGTTACAAATAGCAGTTTAACTTGTTTTGCCACAAGGTTGGTTCCATTTCCTGAACTTTTAGCTAAACAACTTGTAATTCACATTTGTTGTTCCCATGGTCCACATCTCTAGACTCAGTGCTTTGGAAACATGAAATTTTGAGCAATGAGGGATCTGCTAGTGAAGTGTAAGGGTGTTAGAACCAAGCCTGGAAATCCAAAGAATATTTTTTTAAAAGATTTATTTAGTTATTTATTTATTTATTTAGAAAATCAGATATACAGAGAGGAGGAGAGGCAGAGAGCAAGATCTTCCATCTGCTGATTCACTCCCCAAGTGATCACAATGGCTGTCCTCAACTGCTTTCCTGACCACAAGCAGGGAGTTGGATAGGGAAGAGGGGCCGCGGTGACATATGGTGCCCATATGGGATCCTGGCATGTACAAAGTGAGAATTTTAGCCACGAGGCTACCATGCTGGGTCCCAAAAAAGAGTATTTAACAACAGTTCATAACCTAGAATCAAAATGTTTTGATATGATGTCCTTTTGCAGATCAAGGCTGAATATCTGAAATAATGAGAGCACAAATATCCCAGATATCACTTCATTCTTAATCTTTCTTGCTTTTCATCTCTGTTTCTTCCTTACAGAATAAATTCTAGCTTTACTGGTCAAGTAGTACTTTTAAAATTCCATATTTTGGAGTATTGTGGATTCCAAACATTCAGACTGGAGATACTACTCTGATATATGAGGACGCATTTGACAACTCTGTAATATAACTAGGTTATGCTACATTGAGGCTTCTGGAAGGGCACTACTAAGAAATAATAGCAAATTTAAAACTACTTTCCAGTCATAGAGACTTTTTCTTGCTTCTAGTATAATATCGATTGGATTTTTGCTATACAGCAATTTCAACAAACCTTTAAAGGACACTAAATTGTACTATTAAACTATGAAAAGAAAAAACAGCTATTGAAAACGACCAGTGCTGTAACTTTTTAGGGCAGAATTTTGTGAAGTTGAAACTTTCAGGCTTAGTGTGACTGCATAAAGACCAAAACTAGAAAAAAAAAAAAAAGAATGAATGTCCGAAGAGTTTAAAGGCTCAAACCACATCTGATTGAAACATTAGAAAAACAACGAAAAGTGACACCTAAAAAAAGACACAAATTCAAAGTATGTATGTTGGGTGCTGGGGTAGCCTCAAAGTACTTACCAGCACTTTTAAAGATGCAGCCATGTAGCAAACCTGTTTAAACTGATAAAACAGAGTTTAGTGTTTTGTACACAATCAGAAAAGAGACAAGTGCTTCCTCCAATTAATTGGCAGAGCCTGCTTCAATACTGATTAGGTCTCTCACACAGTGAGAACTGAAGGAAACTTAGCAGTCCTGCTATTCAATTGCGAGAAAATGCAAATTAAATGAGGCAGGATTTTTAGAGTTGTTTTGTAATTTATGAAACTACAGTTCAGTTACATTTTTAAAGAGTCATTTGTAGCTAGCATTCTATCCTTTTAAAATACAAGAAAAAGTAATCATTACTATTTGGATATAATAACATTTAAATTTTACCAAGTATGTTTAGGCATTTTTCCTTTTGATTTGCATCACCACTTTTGAGGTAAAGTGTCTCATTATTATGGGACAGCTGAAGAAACTGAAATCAGCAAAGAACAAATAATGAAATTGCCTATTTTTATGAGATGGCAATAATCACAAAAACAAGAACACATTTATTGACCATCTGATAAACAGAAGGAATTATGCTATGCATGTTAAACAGACCATCTCATTCAATCTTAGTCACAATTTTGCAAAATCCATGTTACTGGCCCTAAATGAAATGTGAGACATATTGAGAATGAATCAGGGTAGACAACTTGTCTGAGAATCATACAGCTGATAAGTTATAGACTCAAAATTCAAGCCCACGTCTGTCTGATTGTAAATTCTATGCCCTAAGCAGCCAGGAATATGGACTCCACCGAATTTCTGTTTGCTAAATTAATGACTTCCTTAATCCACTGTATTAAAATTGCATATATATGCATTTTGTAAACACTTATTTGCATATATTATATACATATGGTCACATAATTCAAGCACCACAGGCATGACTTATGTAAGTCTTTATTTTTGAAAGTCTCTAATGCCTAGATGGGGTTAAAAGCAAATGGATGCATTGTGGTTCTTTTTTCATTTTCTTCATCCAAGGCTATTTATCATTTGTAACATAAACTTATGCAAATTAGTTGTATTTGCAAAGATATGCTTTAATTTTACCAGCTCCAAATTTCACATCAGGGAACCAGGAAAAATAAGTTCTATTATTTTGTAAAAAGTCTGACAAATAACAAGAGAATTGTAAAATTAAGGAATGCTTTCAAAAGTACAAGTTAATTTTGCTCATGGCTATCTCAGTTACACTACCAATGTAGCTTTCAATTTATTCCCAGATTTAAGGAATGTCAATTTTATGAATAACTCATGACTTTATCTTTGAGTACCTAAGAGTCTAGCAAATTACATCGTGCAAATGTATCGTTTCAAGTCTACACATGAAGTACAGTAGTACTATCTTCAGAATCTGCTGTGAACTGCATGTTTATACACTCAAGATTCCACACATGAAACTCTAATGGCCAGCATGATGGTGTTTGGGAATGGGGAGTTTGAAAGGAGTGAGCTCTCCTGATGACAACTGTGTCTCAATGAGAAGAGATGATGGACAGCTTGCACTCGCACTCCTTTTCCCTGCATGTTTGAGGACCTAAAAGGATGCCGATTTGCAAAGCATCAAGAGAGCCTTAACCAGAAGTCAGCCACAATAACCCTCTGGTCTCAGGCTCCTTTGCTTCTGTAATATGAGAAACAAATTTCTGCAACTGAAGTAATTCTTTCAATGGTATTTTTGTTATAAAAGCTGAAACTATTAAAAGGCATATCAGGATCTTAAGGAAAACTAAACAAAAACAGCCAATAGAATCAAGAATGTCTTTTAGGAGAGGATGCCTGAGTCAAATATTTAAATTAAAAATGAGCTTGGATACAGGTAGAATATAACATGACAGGGCTAGAACTTTCCCATCTTTTGTCCTGTCACAGTGAGTTTCTAAGTGCACGACAAGAACACATCGTCATTAAGCCTCAGATGGCCAAATTAATTTGGAGAACAAGTTTTACTTCCAATGGGCTTATTCTTTAATATATGGTCAACTTAAATTGAGACTACTCTGCTTTTCTGCTCTTCTTTTTTTTTTTTAAAGATTTATTATTTTTATTGGTAAGGTGGAAATATATAGAGGAGGAGAGACAGAGAGGAAGATCCTCCATCTGATGTTTCACTCCCCAAGTGAGCGCAACGGCCGGTGCTGCGCCGATCCAAAGCCAGGACCTGGAACCTCCTCCAGGTCTCCCACTCGGGTGCAGGAACCCAAGGCTTTGGGCCGTCCTCCACTGCGTTCCCAGGCCACAAGCAGGGAGCTGGATGGGAAGTGGAGCTGCCGGGATTAGAACTGGTGCCCATATGGGATCCCCGCGCGTCCAGGGCGAGGACTTTAGCCGCTAGGCCATGCCGCCGGGCCCTGCTTTTCTGCTTTTCACTGTATCTCAAATCCTCATGCCCTCAATCCACAGACTGTTGGAAGACACAGCTGATCATTCAATGATTTCCCTTAATTATTTTGAGCACAGAAAATTATTTTCATATGTAAATGAAAGTACTGCTTATCTCTGTTTAGTAAATTGGCAGAAACGTGGATCAAGCAGCAGAAGAGGGAGTCCTTTGAATTACTTAATACTCCAATTCACAGCACTCAGATCTGAAATAAACCTTTCTCCTATTATGATACCTTTCTCTTGGATATCTCTTTAAAATCTGATATTCTTTTTTATTTGAAGTTATACTCTAGCTTTCAAAAAGCACATATAATAATATGCAAAGAAAGTAGAAATAATTTTTTGTTATATTAAGGGGTCATTCCCCTTCATCTATATTTTGTAATTTATCTTTGAGATAGCAGAAAATCCAGAATATGGCCAAACTTGGAAATAAGACAGCCTCTTTGAGGAGGTGGGGGAAAAGCAATGATTCTATGTATTTATTTTCATTTTATTTGAAAGACAGAGATGCAGAGAAAGGTCTCACACCCAATGGGTCATTTCTCAAATAGCTTCAACAGCTAGGGCTTTTCCAGACCTAAGTAGGGTGCTAGAATTCAATTCTAGTCTTACCTGGGAAGCAATAATGCAAGTGCTGCAGCTCTCATCTGCTATATATTACGAGCAACCTGGAATAAGAAGTGAACACAAACAAGGCACTCCAACATGGTTTATGGCTGCCAATGCAATAGCTTATCCACTGTGCCAAGTGCCAACTGCAAGACAACTTTGAGGGAACTTATCTCCCAGTTAGAGTGACCTAATTTGGGGAAGAACACTGGTTGAAAATATTCCTCTTTTTGTACCTCTGAGCAAATTAAGACAAGACAGATCCTAAGTCTTAATCCAAAATTCAGAAAAGTTAAAATTCCCATGAGAAAGAGCACACAAAAATTCTAGGATAAGACTTCATCTCGGCTCAATTACTTACCACTGAATCTTAGGCAAGTTATTGTCCCACCTTACCTGCCTCCCTCAGCTGAAAAAAAATTACATAAATTGGTGCAATTGTCATGCATGAAAGCTAAAATCTAAGAAAAAAAAAAACCACAATAGCAACAACAAAGCTAGCAGCAGCTACCTGTAGCATTTACCTGATTAACCAATGAGCCCCCCCTTTCAGAAAGCAGTTTCAGAAGCATATTAAGTAACCTCACTATCTAGAAGAACAAATTCTATTTATGAGTGAAAAAAATAACTGAAAATATTTCATAATTTTTACCTTTGACTGAAAGATTTTATTTCTAATAAGACACTAACTACCTTGGGGATAGCATGATAACTCAATTGGCTAATCCTCCACCTGCAAGCACCGGTATCCGATATGGGCATCATGTCCACCTGCTCCAGTTCCCATTGAGCTCCCTACTTACAGCCTGGGAAAGCTGTGCAGGATGGCCAAAAGTGTTGGGACTCTGCACCCATGTGGGAGGCCCGAAAGACTCTGCTGGCTCCTGATTCCTGCCTCCTGGCTTCTGGCCTCAGACTGACTCAGCTCCAACCATTGCGGCCATTTGGGAAGTGAACCAGCAATGGGATACCCTTGTCTCCTCTTCTCTCTGTAAATAAATATAGATGCCAGGAAAATAAGTCAAAGAATGCATATGAGAATACTGTTTTTTAATTTTGTAACTTACGCTATTCTGTCATAAACTCTTAACATTTTCTTTTTACTCTGCCTGCAGGTGGGTACTGTCACCTCCATCCATGTTCTAACTTTGAGATAAGCAAGATTTGGATGATAAATGACATGATAAAGAGCTGTAACAACTAAAACTAAGTTCTTTGACACAAAGTGCTGATGCAATCATCACAATGCTATGTCGAAATTGTGTGTTTATTCCATATAAAAGAAATGAGATCTGTGTGCATATGAAAGAAAAAACATCTTATCCAACACCACACACAGCTATTCCTTCCTAGAAACATCAAGGCAGAGAGGGGAACTTCAGAGCCAGAGTTCTTTACCTGTTGTTAGAATTCTCCTTCATGACCTTCCTTTCATTCTAGACTGATTTTTTAATCTGACATATGTCATCAAAATGAATAAATACTTTTGAAAAGGTAAGCAAAGCAATGAAAAACTAGTCAAATATATATTGGTTATGTTTTGAGGTGAAACTTACAATGGTTACTGCCATCTCACCAAATACATACTTTCTAGGCAGACAAAAATATCTTCAGTTCCCATCAACCACATTGTCCTCTCACAGTCTTCTTCCTCTTTAATTCTACACTGTAATAATACCATTTGGGGAATTGGAATCCTCTTCATTTCATTATGAGTCCTTTTTTTCCTGAACCGTCCAGATAAAGTGTAACCATCATCAATAATCTACCCCTTTTTTTTAATTTAGCTATTTTATATATATATATATATATATATATATATATATATATATATATATCTCTTAAGATTATATAATTCAACCTTTGAGTTTATCTACTTCTGAAGACTGGGCATTGAGTAGGTGCTCAGAATGCACTTCATTAATGAAATGATAGTATATTCACAGATGTTTCCATTTCAATGAGAAACCCAAAGGGGCTTTAGTTTCAAAAGAGTGTTTTCAGGAAATAAACCTCTCTTAAAAACCCAAGTAGTTCAATTGTCTTCATATTTAAAAGATTTTGCAAAGTCAGAGTCAAGAACATATAATCTGAGTCAATTCTCTTGATGTATCCTGACCTAAAAGGAAGGGCAAGTGGAGAAAATGTAATAACACAATTTGATTATCTGGAACCATTTTGAATTACAAAAAAAGACAGAAATCAAATATTAGGGCTGATTTTGTTGATAAAGTCACATGAAGGCAAATTATTTTGATCATTTAAACCCCAACTGTATGGTATGTCCTTTATATATGACTCAAATGCCATTTCCAATTGAATTATGTTTCCATTTTATGCTAACTCATCTTTGAATGTCAGTAAACAAGATCAAAAGCTGTGAAACTGTACAGAGTTGATAATGGTAGAGAATGTCTTGAGCCATATTTCCTATTTATGGAATGCACTCCGTGTAGGTGTGGCATTCACTCCGGAAATTAGTAACATTTAGCAATAGAAGGTACCCTGATATGTATACCTGTTAAGTGGTGTTATATCATAAAAACATTTTCAATGTAAACATATTATTAATAATTTTGCAATTCCAAGTTGTTTCTGGCTCCTGTCGTTCTCCTGATGTGTTCATCATCCTTATTGGCTGTTTCAGAGATGCTTTTTATTTTTCTGTCTATCCCCCTGTACTCTCCCGAGGCCTCATAATTAGAACTTGTAATTCCTCTATACCAAACAGGAAACTAACACAATCTTACCTGATTTCAGTTCTTTTGTATAAACTTGAAACTTGGAATTGGGTTCATGAAAAGTTTGCTTGAGGTAGACAACCTTACAGAAAGCATAGTGAAAATCTGGAATGGATTCAAAGTCAGCCTAAGCCAATTAATTTTTTGGCAAGGAACACTGTAACATATGATGGTTGTGTCTGTGCTACATGGCTTTATATAAAAATGGGTGACTTCAGGTGGATTTGGCTTTGAATGTGTTCAGTTTTTCTACCTAAATAATGGAATATATTTAGGGCTTATAAAATTCTAACTTAGCAAATTCTTGGCAGATCTTTCTGCTGCCATTTTCTGCTGGAGTAAAATATTTTTTTGTACAAGATGGCACATGGAGTAAAATATTTTTTCTAAGTCCTGAATATTGTCCCCAGTGCATGTTAATATTGTAATTTATTTTCCTTTAAAAAGAGCATCAATTGGTAATATTACACACTGACACATCACAAAGGTCATGCAGTCCAAAGTCCAAGTTCCATGGCAGCAAGCATTTCTGCTCCATTTCCAGTACCTAAAATAGTACTCGTAATAAGATGCTCAATGAATAGCTATGAATAAATAGTTTACTAGATGATCACAAAATCAATCAAGTCCACCTATTAGTTCTGTATAATTTTTTTTCCTAAACAGAATAATGGTATTGGTGGGCACATAATGGCATAAAGAGTTCTTGGTATATTTACAAGATTTTCATTAAGAAAAATAATTGCAAAAAACTACAGATTTGTTTTAACAAATCTGAAAAGTGATAAGCAAACCTTTTGATTATGTATAAGAAAGAAGATAAAATTACATAAGGTGACACAGAGGAAAAATAGATATGTAGCTTAAGTCTCCCAATTCAAAAATTATTTTTACTCTACAATAGATGACATTTTCCTACTTCATTTCCTGAACACCAAATCAGCATAGAATATTTGGCACTGTCTTGTACTCTCAATGTAGTGTACCTTTGAAATTCTAAAAATAACTATATTACAGAGTTAATTTCACCTCTCCATTCAAAATCATTTCTATTTTCAAAATTGTTATTGATAGCTCCTTTTTTTTCAAAATACATCCTTCTTTCAGCACTTATGTTTATTTCACACTCTTTCAAGCTCTACTGAAAATACATAAATTCACATGGTCTAGAATTATCCCCAACTTTGATTTTTCTGAGAACTGGAGGCATGACGACTCTGATCTATCATATCTTTCCAGTGCTCAGGGGCATGCACTCTGAAATATTTAAAGCTTAAGACAATAACACTTGGTACCAGAATCAGTTGGGGGTACAGTCCGCCATCTCTGTCCACATGTTGCAAATCTATAGATCAAACCATTCTTACACCTAAAATATTTTAATTACGTATGCACTGAATACATTGAGTTTTTTTCCTGTCAGTATTCTCTAAGAAATATTAAAAAGTACTTACATAGAATTTACCTTATATTAGGCTTAGGAAGAATTTAACAGATGATTTAAGTACATAGAAGGATGTCTATAGCTTACATGCAAAATATGCCATCTGTACAAAGGACTTGAACATCTACATATTTTTGGTATTCATAGGCAGCCCTAGAAACAATCCCTCACAGATAACTAGGAACTACTGTAATGATCTTTACTATGATAACAGTAAGACCTCTTATTTGATCTCATTGTCCTTACAGAGTGTTCCTATTGCACAGTAAACTTACTTTGTTTTGTAAGTCCTTGACAGAAGAATGCCAAGATGCTTCTTTTTCAATGCCAATCTATTCAGCAAATAGTTAATGCTACTCAATAATCAATGATACACTCCTAAATTTGGCACCCAGTTGAGGCCTTAGAAATCTGAGGTATCACAAGATCAATTTATATCAATTCTGTTTTTGAATATAGGTCATCCTTCTTATTTTTCAGATAATTTTTAGATATAAGACACTACTACATTACTGTGAGGAATAAATTTTCTCTTCAAGAACATTTTATTTTGACTCAAATCAAACTCCAAACTCCATCTCCATGAAGAGACCATCATCTGATAACTCTTCATGGACCTTTAACTTTCACATGTTAGTATTTGCTGGGTCCCATAAGGCTTTCTATAAGTATACCAGCCACTTTAGCTATTTTAGCACAGAACTAAGTATTTTAAAGGCAAATTTGGAGCTGAATTGCTCTCAAGCCTCTTTTTTTTTTTTTTTCAGAATTTCTCCCTAATTCTATGGCTAGTTTTCCAGTTCTAAGCACTGTTCTAAAACCTAACATCTAATGTCAGTAAAACATTGGCTTTCTCTCTCCAGAACTTTGGTAGATTTGAATATAACTCAAAACTAATAGCTTCAAAATAGCAAGCCTCACCTTACCGCAACTTTTAAGGATTCTATTTCCTTCCATATTTAGTGTTTTAGTCATTAGCTTCCACATTTGAACTTTTCAGGGGGCATAACTGATATAAGTTGTGTGTGTGTGTGTGTGAGAGAGAGAGAGAGACAGAGAGAGAGAGAGAGAGAGAGAGAGAGAGAGAGAGAGAGAGAGAGAGAGAGAGATTGTTTCCTGATGTTATCATTGTAATGAGAGGTTATTTCAACCAAACTATTCCATGTTACTTAAATATACTTTCAATGTTTTCACACCAATTTTAACTCAAGGCAAATATGATTAAATTTGATACTTACTGGGCCAAAGGTGTTTTTTGTAAATATATTTGCTGATAAATCAAAACTTGTGTGATTAAGTATTTTATTCTGACATATATGGATCTGTTATGTAAGTGATATGTTCAAATGTCTAATAAACCATTTGGGAATAACCGTGTCTGCATTGTTGATGTGAGATTTCCAAGAACAAATGGGAAAAATTACATTATGTTTGAGTCTCAGGAAAGTTCTAGAAAACAGACAGAATGCAGGTCTCAGATGGCCATAGTAGTGTTGATTGTTACATGTTTCATAGCAGGACATTTGTTAAGGGAGGGGAGGAAAAGTTCCCTTGTTTTAAGATTCTGTTTCTGCCAAGGTTAGGTGTATACTAAAATCACATAAGCCTTGACCAGTCCCCCAGATATCCACATTCCACCCATAACATGCCAAAATATGCCTGGAGCTAAGCATACAAGCCTCCATGGATTTTACCTATGTCCTCTGGGTACTAATCAATGGATTATCCATTAAGGCCAGATATATCCACACCAAGAAAATAATGTCAACTTCAATCCAAGTCAAAGTTACTTGGAGTTGGAGAAATTGTACAGTCTCAGCTCAGATGTGCTAATTTCCTCTGACTGAACAGTGAGAGCAACTGTTTTCCATGAGTTACACCCTAAATCCTTGCCATAATACACAAGAATAATTCACTAATCTTTTTGGAGAGTTTTTACTTGTCATTAACTTCCTCAGTGTTACATGAAACAATGCAGCATTAGATACTAAAACTTTCTAAGTATGCTTTCTATTTGGGGTGTGCTGTTAAACAATCAGTTTCAATACAAGAAAAGGTTTTCATTCTATTTCTGTGGCACTGGAAAAATAACTTCCCACCTGCTGCTAAACATGCCTAATTGAAGAGATTCAGATTTTAGAGCTTATACTTGTGGCATCACTTGAACTTTTTACTAAGTGTCATTTTTCTAACATTGTCACAGAATCCTAGCTCATCATGAGAATAGAGGTGCTAATCAAGAGGAATCATTCCATAATTATATTTTTATTTAGAATTTCAGAAGTGAGGAATTATATCCCAATCGTAATTTCTCACATATATTTATCTAAAGTTTCAATAATTGCTATCTAGGTGAATTTAGATTTGTTGCTCCTCTATATGTTATTGATGAGTAGAAATATTTAGGACACAGAATTCAAAGACATCATCAAGCATGTTAAGCTTCTTCAGAGAAACAGAACCAGTAGGTTGTGTACGTGCATTGCATGTGTGTTTACACATGTGCGCATAGACAGAGGGTGAGAGAGATTTATCTAAGAGATTGTTTCACTTGACAACAGAGGTGGAGAGTTCCCAGAACTGCAGTCCCAGGGGGTCAGGAGACTAAAAGTGCTGTCCAAACTAAAAACATGAAGGGTAGGCCTCATATTTCCATTAAAATCCAAAGACAGGTTAAAAAAAGAAGAAGAAGAAGAAAAAGAAGAATTCCGAAGCTCAATACAGCAGGGAGGAGACATTTTCTCTTACTTACGAGAGGATTATAATTTTTTCTTTATTTTTTTCACACATTTCAATAATTGCACAGGATCCACCAACATTAGGACAGGAATGTGCTACACTCAGTCTGTCACTCAAGTATTTATCATACCCAGAAATGTTCTCCCAGACAATCTCAGAAGGTTGTTTGGTCAATTATCTGGGTACCTCTCTGGTAAGGTCAATTTGGAGAATATAACAATTAATCACTCTTGAAGTGAAGCACATAAGAAAATCTAACCAATAAATAAATAAGTGGATAGATAAACAAACAAATGTGGGAGATTAAGAGGGAGGGGACTCACTTGTGTAGCCTGATCACAAGAACTTCACAAAATTCTTTACGAGAACCACAATAATACACAGAGGCCACTGAAACCTTAAATACACATACGCACGCACACAAAGTTCCTTCAAGGATATCTGCCAAACAACTCTGACCTTGTACTGATCCAAGACTTTCATTGATCCCTGAAGCCAAGGATTATTGTTTCAAAATACCTGTGTAAACTTCTTTCTTTAGCCTGTAAAAACTTCTCACCTCTTTGAATATGCATAGAGTTTCTAACGGCACCTGCATGCCCACTAAAATCCTCTGTCATTCCCAACACATTTATTCAATCTTTAGAGAACCTATATCTGTTATTTAGCAGAGAACATCAAGTCCCTAAATTATTAATAATTTACCTCTATTATACATTGTCCTGAGAATCTAAAATGCAGTGCTAATTCTGATAACCAGATGAAAATTAAATTTAATAATTCATGGTAATATGATCCTGAAGCATAAAAATTAAGGATCAGTAGTATGTACTTGAGGCACACAACTTGTGAGCTTGTTTGCTTCAAACATGACACCATTCACCCCAGTTTTTCACCATTTCTCTTATCGTATTTGTCCACATGACAGAATTTCAATGATCTTCAGGAAGCTATAGAGAAATATATTTTTGGACCAAACAGTTTACATTAAGGAGCATTCACCTATAAGTTCAGTAGCAGCTCAAAACAGCTATCTTCAACAGAGCCTTTTATTTCATTTTACTTCAAGGAATGATGGTGATCAAAATGGTTAGTTAAAAAAAAAGCTGATCTCAATCCCTGGGCTCTAACTCCAGCTAACCAGCTGCATTAGCATGAGTATGGTATATAATTTCTCTAAACATCAGTTTCCAGATAGTAAAATGGGGGGACTGCATGATTAAATTGGGAATTTCTTGAAAACTGAATTATAGTCCTCTCTCAGTTCAGCCCAACAATCTGGTACTAGTAACAGTTTCTGAGCCAAAGAAGAAAATCCTGTGCTGGGTACCTATACGTTACAAAGATCAATAAAATACAATTCCCTTACCTCAAGGGAAACACCATCTGCAAAGAAAGAGAAGTAACCCATAACTTCCTGCAATGCAAAAAGATCTGGTAAATATGTAACCAAGGTTCAAAGCAAAAGCCATGAAAAGACAGAATCTAGAATGAATAATTTTCTCCAATGTAATGAAAGATATGGTATTTAATGTGAGCTGGATTTCAATCTATTATGCAACAGCAAGTTTTATTTTTGGAAAAATTTATGTCATTTTCCTCCTGGCCACATGGATAGTGGACATTTCCTAGATTTTGCAGTTAGGAGTGGTGAAATTGCTCATGTCCAAACAATAGGAAGATACATCCTTTCCAGGATCAATTCCAAGAAGTCTTAATATACAATTCGACTCACTCTTTACTCTTGCAGCCATATGCTGGGAATTCAGTGGTCACTGTATGGTCACAAGACATTGTGGGGTCACTGAAAAAGTAGCTGACACCCTGAACATGTGGTGGACAGCAGCCCCCATCCCCTGGCAACACAAGACCACATTGCACTGTGACATGAGCATAATTTAAATCTGAATTTTCAAAAAGTAATTTCAGCATTTTCCTTACTTATTTATTTTCACTTTATTTGAAATGCAGAGAAACAATCACTTCTCAGCCTTTTGGCTAACATCAAGTTAAAGGCAAAGAAACAAAAAGAAACAGAGGTCTATTCACTGATTCACTGCCAGAAATACCTGCAACACCCAGAGCTGGGCCAGGATGAACCTGGGACACCATAACCCCATGCAAGTATCCCAAATGAGTAGCACAGACACAAGAACTTGAACCATCATCTGCTGGTTCGCAAAGTGCATCTTAGCAGAAAGATGGAGTGGAAATAGAACAGATACAACTAAAGGGGCTAGAGGAAAACGCATGCTCTAAAATATTTATATTGAAAAGAAGTTTTAAAAACAATTATAAAAATTTATAATATTGAGAAGTAAGAACAAAACAACCTTGATATAAAGGAAATGGAAAGATGGAAATAATACAGATATAAGCAGAATTAACAACCCACAGATTATCTGAAAGAGATTTAAAAAACTGACAAACTTCAAGCAGTTCAATACAAGATCAAGGCAGAAAGCCTTCTGGATTGACCTTCTTCCTTAGAGAAGGGGACTTCCCTCTAGCTGCCCAATATTCAGGATCTTAACTGTGTGTCTCGTTTCTTATTTTCTCAACTGTGTGTTACCTCCTTTTACAACCCTGTTCAGAGTTAGTAACATATACTGCTGTTAGTACATATTCACAAGACTGCAACGATTAAAGTGTTTCAACTAGTTCATAAATCACATAACCTGTGATGCACGGATATTACTTGCAAAGTGCTAGATAGGATAATTATTCTCAATGGCTTTTTTTAGATGTATTTTTTATTGAAAAGTAAGTCAGATATACAGAGAGAAAGAGAGACAGAGAGACAGGGAGCTGGATGGAACAGGGCCGCTGGAATTAGAATCAGTGCTCATATGGGATTCCTCCATGTGTAAGGCAAGTACTTTAGCTGCTAGGCTACTGCACTGTACCCCTTGATTGCTTTGATAAAGACCATATTCTGCAAAAGAAGACCCTACCAAAGTATGCCCCATTCTAATGTTGGTTTTTATTTTTAAGATTATTTTTCATTGGAAAGTAGGATATACAGAGAGGAGGAATGACAGATTATCCGTGCATTGATTCACTCCCCAAGCCGCAGCAATAACTGGAGCTGAACCAATCTGAAGTCAGGAGCCAGGAGCCTCTTCTGGGTCTCCCACGCAGCTGCATGATCCCAAGGCTTTGGGCCGTCCTCGACTGCTTTCTCAGGCCACAAGCAGGGGGCTGTATAGGAAGCAGAGCGGCCAGGATTAGAACCACATTCATATGGGATCCCAGCGCATTCAAGGCAAGGACTTTAGCTGCCAGGCTATCGTGCCAGGTCCTTTAACACAGTTTTCATGATGTTGGGTCCACATGCCTTTGAAGAGAGATCCCCTGAATATGGGTGAACTTTTACAGCTGTATTAACCAGTCCAATGTGCAGGAGTGACCATGCATGACCTTCATATGCTTTGTACATGAGTGAAATTGATATTTTGAGGTTTTGTTATTATTTATAGCCTTTGGCTAGGCTCTTGAAGAAAAAATGATCTTTCTATGTACTGCTTGCTGAATCCTTAGTTTACTAGAGAGTTAAACTTGGAATTATAAAGCAAATCTCTTGTATTTTATCACAAAAATTAAATGAAACATAAGATAGAAAGGAGAAGGGAAGAAAAGCAGAAGAGAGAAAGAGTGGGAAGTTGCATTGACATTAAAATTGTATATATTTTTGTAAAATCTGTCCCACCTACAAAACTCACATATCATCCATCAAAAGAAATCAAAATATCTCTCAACACTCTTGCCTCTGAAGTGTAGGCCCCCTACTGTAGAGAAGCCAAAGCCATATGTTTAGCCCAGTAAGACTCCTAACTTAAATCCAGCATCCGTTGCTAAACCTATGAGGAGATAGGCCTTCAGATAACTCCAACCCCTGGCTTCAAATAGTTCATCTGAGACCATTCACTGTGGGAGGAAGATATTCCCACTGAATCCCATCTGATGTCCTGATACACAGCAACCATGAGAGCTGATATTCATTACTTCTAAACTACTTGGATTTGGGATAGCTACCCAGCAACAGATCACTAATACAACTTGATTTCCACAAAAGTTGAATCACACTGCAAGGCAGCTGCAGCTTCCTCTCCTATTAGTGTGTGTGACATCTTAAACAGAACTCAGAAGGCAGAGTTGGCATATCTTAATAGAGAACATGCATGACACAGAAATTGTAATTTCTAAAAAATGCTTGCAGTTGGAGTTTCAGATTTGAATGGGGATGGGGCAAAGGAGGACAAGCTAATGAGAAACCTTAACTTGGAAAATACCAAACTGATAATACATCCTCAGTGCAGCCTTCCCATGGCAACTTTTTTGTTCAAGCACAGGCATGAAATATTTAGAACTGCTAGAACACTGCTAGGAAGGCTTTTATCTCTGCAAAAAGGTTTGTAGCCAGAAGCTGCCTGCTGGCACTGCAAACAGAAATGCACCATTCGTTCAATGCCAGAGTTTATTCTTTGAATGACTGACACACTCCAACCCAACTCCAAAGGCTCCTGTGCCTTGATGACTGACACTTCTCAGGAAAGTAGGGTTGTAATTGCCTCCTAGTTAGAGATGGGAGCCTGGTGGAGGGCATTTGTTTTAGATTGAACCCAAACGTCACAGGCTGCATGGTAGGAGCATTTCAGCTCAGCTAGAGAGAAAAAGGGAAAGAGAAAAAGAAACTCATGAGGTCAGTGGGTTTCAGTCCCGCCTCTTGGTATCATTGTGTCATTTTGCCCAGTTAGAGCCACTTTTTAAAACCTGCCACAAAAAAATTACGACACATTTGCTAAGACAAAATTCCTGGTGTAATCTCTCTCTCTCTCTCTCTCTCTCTCTCTCTCTCTCTCTCTCTCTCTCTCTCTCTCTCACCTCTCTCAAAGAATATATATTTAAAAAATTAAATTGCAGGATCAGCAATATCAATTCATGTCTTAGCACTTGCTTGGCTACTGACAAAACCATGCACTTCCCATCTCAAAGGGAATAGCAATGGAGGAACATGGAGTGTGTGAAATCTGAAATAATCAGAGTTAAAAGTGGTTATCAACTTAAACAGTCTTCTAGAAGAATCAAAGCCATTCCTAAAGGGCAAGAACGTTCACAATTCTGTTCTTTGAACACAGATTTTTATATATCAAACATTATATATGCTTGTTACCTTGACCTAATCATGACCAAAACAATCACATTAGGATCAGTGGGGGCTGGTGTGGTGGCACGTAGGCTAATCCTTCATCCATGGTGCCAAAATCCTATATGAGGACTGTCTTATATTCCAGCTACTCCACTTCTGATCCAGCTCTCTGCTTAGGACCTGAGAAACTGGTGGAGGATAGCTCAAGTCCTTGGGCCCCTGCATACATGAGAAACCAGGAAAGAGGTTCCTGGTTCGTAGCTTCAGATCAGTTCAACTCTGGCCATTGTGCCCATTTGGGGAATAAACCAGCGGACAAAAGATTCTCATTCTCTCTTTCTGTTTGCATGTGTGTGTGTTTATCTCTATCTATCCCTGTAAAATTTACCTTTCAAATAAAAATAAATAAATTTTTTTTAAAACCTCTAGGATGAATTGGTTTCAAACCCCCTATTTTTAAAATAATTAGTATGGGATGTAGTCATATTTTGTGAATACATTAAGCTGTAAAAATCATCCAAAGCCAATTTGATACTGCTGCTATTGAGGAGTTTTCAAAAGCTTCATGGAAAATTTTTTAAGCATAACCATGCATAGATTTTAAGCAGCAAGCATTCTAGTGCTACAAATTAAGCTATCAGCTTCAAACCAGAATCCCACATGAGTTCCAGTTTGAGTCTTCACTGCTCCACTCCCAATTCAGCTCCCTACTAATGCACCTGGGAAAGCAGCAGAAGATTGTTGAAGCCCTGGGAACCCTGCACTCACATGGGAGACTCAGAAGAAGCTCCAAGCTCCTGGCTTTGGACCAGCCCAGCTCTGGACATTTAGGGAGTACACCAGCAATGAGAACTCACTCTCTGTCTCCTTTTTATCTGTATTTCAAATATATCTTTAATCTCTCTTTTTTGTGTCTCTGTAACTGTTTCCTTGGAATATATGAATAAATCAGGAATAAAGACCAAATTTTTCAATAAAGTATATATCTCTTAGTTGCAGTTTCCCATGAACTTTTTGAAGTGCTCTCATATGATCATAGAAAACATATGGTACACATTGGGCATTCTAAAAACTGATGATGTGTTTTTGACACCTGTTGGCATTTCAGTGCAATCCTGGCATCCTGAGGAAAGTTAAATAGACCGATCTAGAAGAATACATGGAGATGTCCAATCAGATAAGCCAGTTTGTTGAATCCTCTTTAGGAACTAGAAAATAAAAAAAAAATCACAAAAATTTTGGCAGACTAGTTGACAGGCATAGTTGTATAATAGACCAAGTTATATATAAGATGATATTTTATCAATATAGTTACTGAGAGCTAAAAAATAGTTAGCTAATGCTTGAATTTCAGTTGTGCCATTAGTAACTACACAACCATGTAAAAGTTACTTAAACTAAGTTTGTCATCTATACAATGGAGATCCTATTAATTTTCTGCAACTAGTAGTTTTGCAATACTTTAAAACTTAATGTACAATATGTGGTAAGCACTTGAACAGGGGCATCTAGCAAGAAATAATTAGCCACTAGTGAACAGATGTTTTGTAAAACACCAACCCATATTAGATTTCATATGGGGAATAATTTATTCTGAATTATCACCTGACTAGATTGTAAAAACGAGTAAAGTACTATTCTAGTTCCCACAGCAAAAGCATGGATTAGCGTAAACCTAGGTAATTCAGCTATTGAATTACCAGGAGAACGTATGCTATCTACGCATGTGATATCATTTCCTTTTAGCTGCCACAGAATAATGCTATGGAGTGCCATTTTTACAGCAAGGACTCTGAGACATAAGGAAATAAATAACTTGTTTTGGTCACAGTTCTACACTGAGGGTCAGGAGAGTCTTGTAACCCAAGTTGTTCCACCATATTTTTTTTACTTCTCTCTTTTCCCCAGTTCATTCTGTGCTGCAAATTTCCACCTTCATTTCTTTATTGCTTTCCATTTCATTACCACCCTACACATGAGGGAATCTCAGCCACTGTGATTTTACCTTTCCTAAAACCTTTACCCTAAGTAAGGCTGCTTTGCTTATCATAAACTGTCACTTTTCTAATATTTCCCCAATGGCGATTGTCTATAACCCTGTTACTGTAAGTGTTTCAGAGACAAAGCAGCACTAACATCAGTGGAGCTTTCTAGAAAAGCAGAATGCTTCACACTATTCTAGACCACTCACCAGTAGCTGCACTTTAACAAGATTTCCAGCTGATTTATACACCAATGTCAGTGCCTTGAGGATTTCCTAACAGCAGCATAATTGGCATTTTGTGCTGAATATTTCATGTTTCTAGAGGGATTATCTTGTACATTGTAAAATGTTTAGTAGCTTCTTTGGCCTCTGTTCATGAGATGCCAGCAGCAAACCTTTCCACTACACCATACTCCTGCACTTGCATTTTTCCAGACATTTCCAAATGTTATGGGCATTAACTACTGGCCTAAAATAAACAATATTGTTCTCATCCACACTGCTAATAGTCTAAGGATAATTATTTTTTATCTTCAGTTAATTAGAGTCTAAAATATTAGATTATAAATGCCAGATCTTATTTTACTACATTCCTTATATTGGATATCCTAGTGGCTGGCTGTAACAAAGCCCAGTCCTACCGTATTATTTCTCTCTCCATTTATCCTACACTCCTGTTCCTTAAAACATTTCCTAAACAAAATAACCTCATCAACCCCCTTGTTTCCTTACCTACTTTCAAGAAAACCCAACTACATAATTCTTACAAGCTCTGAAATAATCAGGGTGACTTATGGAGTAGATAATATTTATTCGGTAATAACTTAGTGATAATTAAAAAGTAACAAAGTATCAATACATGAAGAACCCATGCTCAGTGGGAAAAGAAAGAGCATATGTAAGACTTCTTTATCTCTCTGCTAACCATGCTCAATCATGAATTGAATTTATATAATAATTTCATTTTGCGTTCTGCTTAAATTATACTTTTGTTATCATTTGTATTTCACTCTCAATGTCCAATATTTTGAGTACTTCCTTTGAAATCAAAAGTTAATTATGTCTTTTCCAGTCAGTGAGAGACAGCAAATGAGGAAGTGGGGAATTTCTAAATTAGCCACACAAAGGAAAATTTTTTGTAATTTTCATTTATAGGGAAATATTGAAGGAAGAATATCTTCTGAATTATTTTTCCTCTGAATAAAGTTTCTAGGTACAACAATATAACTCTTTCCTAGTGTTTCTGGAATACATCCCAAGATTTGTCTTGCTTGTCACAAATCCAAATAATCTTCTGTTACTAAAAACAGAAATCAGCAGAGTTAATACTAGTTTGGTTTCACAATACATACATGGTTAATGGCAAAAGAGAAACATGAAATAGGAGTATAAGAAAATAATGAGTATAGTCCAATGCCATGTTTTTTAAGATTTATTACAAAATTATACATAAATGAAATTATAAGCCTGTCATCTCCTATGGCAATAAAATCCTAACAAATATTTTATTATCTCTTGCTTATTATTATTTCCCAAAGCAGAATTTCAGTTAAGCAAATCCCTAGGAATATTTATAAGGATATTTGAACTGCTATTCCTTTTTTCAAGATTTATTTTATTTTTATTGGAAAGTCAGATACACAGAGAGGAGAGACAGAGAGGATGATCCTTCATCCAAAACTAGGAGCTCGGAGCCTCATCCTGATCTCCCATGCAGGTGCAAAGTCCCAAAGCTTTGGGCCATCACCAACTGCCTTCCCAGGCCATAAGCAGGGAGATGGATGGGAAGTGGGGCCTCCAGGATTAGAACCGGTGCCCATATGAGCTTCTGGCTCATGCAAGGTGAGGACCCCAACTACTGTGCCGAGCCGTATAGTGTTAATTCTGATGTTAGTTACCATAGTTTACTGGGATTATTGTTCTTACAAAACTTTCAAGGAATTTCTTAAAGAAGAGCGGTCCTGGGAGAGGTATTTATCATACATTCCCTTAGTCCTAGTCAGCCATGTAATGTTGACACAAGACGGTGAGGCTGCTGACCAACATTGATTCTATTGAGGATGATTTCAGCCATGTCCCCTGCCACATCTTATCTGCAGAAGCATTCTGTCACAGCTGTCACATTTCCCTTACCTTAGGAAGTAACCGATGATGGTGATCGTAAAAACTGACTTTAAATCCTAGTGCAGGAAAAGTTTTTTGAAAGATGTAAGGTTAAACTGATGGATCACTTGAATTAAAACATACGTTGTCCAATAGCATCATTAACGTCACAAGGACAAAGAAGGAGCCTGGAAAGTGAGAAGGCAAAATGTGGTACGAATGGAAGCTTGGGTGCAAGCAGAGCTATGCGTAGCCTCTGAAAGAATCCATATATGAGCAACTGGGCATATACATTCAATGAAACAACAGGGAACAACAGACTCACAACAGAAGACAGTATAACTTGGCAAACCACAATGTTGACTGCAATCTTGTTGTGGGGTAGTAGAGATATATCATCCATCCCTCTACGAAATATTTAAAAATCCGCTTAACGGAGTTTTGACAAAGATAAGTTTACCCAATTCAAACTATCCATAATTACCCTAATTATACCATAATTATATATCTTTCTTACTTTTTTGTTCAGTTGTATCAGATAAATAATGCTTAATATTCTCTTTTCTGTTATAACTAACTCAAAAACTTCTGTGCCTTAAAAGGTAGAGCTGTGTTCTATACTCTCATCCTTGTTCTCAGAACCACTCAGGGAAAGTAGAAACAGCTGAAGTCTATGTGCCAGTATCTAAATTCCTTTTGAATTTTACTGATGCATTAAATACTGCAGTGTAGGACATACACTTTCAACAAAATACAGAAAGTTCCACATTTCAATTTTTTAAGCTACAACTTAAATTGTATATTTAAATCCAAGTGATCCTGTACATTTACACCATATCTTCCATATTTTGCAGTGTTTCTTTTTCACAGCCTACATCTTACACTTCCTGTAAAAATAATACAAATGTCAAGATATAGGGAAAACCATAAAATAGTGGCAAGGTGCTGGTTCATTGCTTTAAACATTTCTATTCCAAATATTTATTATTTGTACATGTTAATGAACTTTGTGGATCAAGAAATAAGCATCCTGGTGGAGAATTCAATGAAGATGTGAACTCATTAACTAACACGGGTCTGAAGAGCAAATAAAGAGGCAAGAATAATGAGAAAGCAGTCAGAAAAAAGGGAATGTATGAGAATGGTACTGCTTAAATCAATAGGTTCTTAGTTTAAGTACTTACTCTTTTCTGCTCTAACTAACACATCCAAAATAGATGCACGTTAAATGGAAAAGCTTTTCCACAATATGCCTACTTTCCTTTCATGGAACTGGCAGCCTAAATCAAAGCCTATTGTAGTAAGGATGGCTGGCTCAAAGTTCCAGCACCAATGTGTAAAAGTAATTGCATTTGTGCATTAGCAGCAAGCATTTCATTCTTTCTGCTTGACATTTTTTTCTATAAACTGATTCTATTCTTGCACAGAAAAAAATTGTTGCCCTTTTACATGATTCTTTCCTTTTGTGTTTTAACAAAGGCTGGATTTTTGTATGGTCTTTATAAGACACTAACATTACTGGAGGATCAAATAGACACAAGGCAGTTCTTGAGAAAACTTTTAAAGTATTAACTCCAAAGATAAACAAACACCTGGGAAATGTGCTTTAAACAGAAATAAGTGTGCATAAAAGAGTGAAGCTTTCTTACATGAGGAAGTATGTAGAAGTGTTATATTTGAATCATTTTTAGACAAAACAGGCCATGGTACTACTCCATATACACCAAAAAGCTGGTATTGTCACTTGAAAAACCGTATTTTTAAAATTATTGTTGTTATTACCAGTATCTACTTCTAGTACCAGTCCTCTCTATTTCTTTCTTAGAGCCATCTCCATCTCAATAATGATCTCTAAAAACATATTCAAGAGCCTATTAACCCTAAATCTATAAAAACATAAAAAATAAGAATATGTGAATCTATTATCTGGAGAGAAAACAGTATGTATAGCAACCATTTCAATATGGATGTATAACAAGATACAAATAGCATGTAATTTTTATATTGATTGCCTAACAAACAAAACATGGCAATGACCTTTTAGAATTCATTCTGCTCTCACAGAAAAAAAAAAATACGTCACGCACTTCTCTACCTTATTGCTCTGTCTACCACCTTTAACACTTGGTTCACTTAGGCGTTCAACATGGCAGCTCCATCTCACATACTAATTCTAGTCTGGAAAATGGAAGCCAATCTCCTTCCTTTTCATGTGTAACAGTAAATTTGTGCATTTGTTATTTTTAATATTTATTTATTTATTTGCAAGGCAGAGTTAGAGCCAGATTAATCTATCCAGTGATTCAGTGTTCCGACAGCCACAATGGCCAGGACTATATCACTCAGAAGCCAGGAAACTGTAGCTTCACTCAGGTCTTCCAGGTGGTGCAGAGGCCTGAGCACTTGGTCCATCTTTTGATATGTTCACAGGTGCATTAGCAGGAAGGTGCATTTGAGGTGGAGCAGCTGGAATACAAGCCAGTGCCCATATGGGATGCTACAATTGAAGTCATTGATAAACCAGTTGTGACACAACCCTGGCTCCTGTACATCCCATTTCTTACAGCACGTCTTAGCCAGACACGAGTCACATGGCCACCTATACCTCCAAAGAAAGTTTTAGAATGAAATATCTAACCAAACAACCAGTTAAAATTGTACCATAGAGAAATGGTTGTCAACTCTGCTGCACTAAAAAACAACTTGTGAAAACCCTTAATACATACTGTTAAGGAGATTGTTGCTAGCTTGATCCAGTTGATATTCTATTGTCTTGCTCTTTTAAATGTTGGAAATGTATTCATTTTCTGCTGATATGTAAAATATTCCTTTTTTGTCAGCAACTGCTCCAATTCTAGCCTTTAAATAATTATCCATGCTACTGTTTTTGAAGAGGATATAGGAAGAGCCTATACATCTGCACAAATACTCAAACAATCGCACATTCCTACAGTTTTGTGTGTGTGTGTATGCTATGTTTAGTCATTTCTTCCTTCACAGTAGCCCTGACCTTACTGTAACCTTCTATCAAAGGTTTTCAGTGGGAATCACACAATCTGTAACATTTTTCAGATAGACTTCTTTCACTTAACAATATGCATTTAACTTTTTTCTATGTCTATTCATAGCTTGACAGCTCCTTTATTTTTAGCACAGAATAATATTGCATTGTCCAGATACACCACAGTTTATTTTATCCACTCAGCTACTGAAGCACATCAGGATTGACTGTGAATTTTGGCAATTATTAGCAAAGTAGCTATAAACATCTAGGTTCAGATTTTTGTGCAGCCATATTTTTCAGTTTATTTGGACAAACATCAAGAAATGTATTTCTGGATATAACAGTTCAGAGTACATTTAGCTCTGTACATTTATTTCCCTGTCTTCTTAAGTGTAGTTACAGTATCTCAGTCTCACAAGGAGTGAGTAGGATTTCCTGTTGCTTGCCAGTTGTCAGTGTTTTTTAGATTTTTCATCCTAAGAGGTATGTTGTTTTTCCATTCTAAGATATATTTTCTCATTGTTTCAAAGTACAGTATCTATATATTAAGCATTTTTCAGGTATTTGTTTATCAATCCTCACACCTTCTTTATTGAGTCCAAATCTCTTGCTTGTTTTTTAAACAGAATTTTTTATATTCTTATTGATGAATTTTAAGTTTTCTTCATATATTTGGAATACTATCTCTCTCATAGATACTTCCACATACATTTTCTCCATATCCGTGGCAGGTAACCTTCACTTGACAGCCTCTATTACAGAGCAAAACTTTGTTTTAACTTCAGTGAAGTCCAGTTCACAATTTCTCTGTGATTATATCTTTGGGTTTTACAAAGTTAATACCAAAAGACCATCTGGATTCTTTCCTGTTACCTTCTAGGCATTTAATACTTCTGCATTTAAGACTATTATCTATTTTTAAGTTAATTTTTGTGGAGTGTAAAACTTGTGTCTAGACCTAATTTTGTTAACCTTTAACTATAATTCAGACATAGTAAAATAAAGAGTCGCATGGGAGAAGATATGAGGATCTCTCAGGGTATGCCCCCTTCTCCAACTTGTTATATTTACCCATCAAAATCTCTATTCTACGCATTTCAGACTTCTTCCCTTTCCATACTAAAAAAAAAAAAGTATGCTTGAAGGTGGTGAAGGTGGAAACACCAGTTTAATCAATATTGCATGCCTGGAACATATTTAAAACTGAATAAATGTGATTTGAATTAAAATTTAACAATAAAAATTGCAAAAGATCATAGAAAGGCCATGTGGGAGCTGCAATGCACAGTGCAAAACTGTTTCCTAGACCAAAGCCAGGGTCACCTATCATTACAGAAAAGAATCTATAGAAAGAAGATGAATATGGAAAGAAGTTTGAGTTTATAAAATAAAGAGGATGAAAAATAGGAAAAGGAAAATTAAAGCTCAACATAAACCAGAAATTTAATATATATGGCATGTTATGCTATTCTATATGACACTATAAACCAAATATTCTTATTTTATTCAAGCAGAAGCTCCTGTTAGAGATACTTCTAACCAGAATTAAGTATTTGACATAGTGGTTAAGGTATCACTTAAAATGCCCATATTCCATATCAAGTAGTCAAAGTTCAAGTCCCAGCTACGGCTCCCAAGTGAAGCTTTGTGAAGTAGTGTGCTGACTCTAGTAGTTGGGTTCTAACACTCATGTGGTGACCTAAATTGAATTCTTTGCTGTGCCCTTGCTGTTACAAGCACTTGGGGAGTGACCTGTCACATGGGACTCCCTATCATTCTTCCTCTGTTTCTCCCTTTCTCTTCTGCCTTTTAAATAAGTTTTTTGAAGGAAAAAAAATGGGACTGGTATGTGGTATAGCATGTTAATCTGTTGCTTATAATCCTAGCATCCCTTATGGGCAATGGTTCATGTCCTGACTTCTCTTCCAATCCAACTTTCTGCAAATGGCTTTAGAAAGCACAGCAAGTGGCCCAAGTCCTTGGGTCCGGCATTCACTCCCAGCTTCAGACCAGTTCAGCACTGGTCATGGTGGTCATTTGGAGAATGAACCAGTGGATGGAAGATATCTCTTCTTGTCTTTTCCTCTCTTCCCTGTAATTCTTTCAAGTAAAAATAAATAAATCTTTTAAAAAGGGAAAATTTTAAAATTCAGGTCACCTATCAGAAGTTCTATAATTAGGATTTCAGTTCTAGTAGTAACAATATAACCCCAGGCCTGATCAATTCAAATATCTAAAGAAACAGAAAGAGAGAAGAAGTGAGATTATCCCTAGTCTGGAAAGGAAAAGCCAAGTTAGGAAAGAAGATCTTACGTTATTGAAGGAGATGAAGGATACAGGAAGAGGCATCAGCAAACTCATCAGAGACCACCACCACAATTCCTTAAAAACCACAACGAATAGGAACAAAGTAGTATGGAAGAGGTAGAAAACATTTATTAATAAAGGAAGAAAAATTAATAAAATCATAAAAGCTAAACATCTCTGAAACAACCACAAAGTAAGGACATAGAAGAACAAGCACATTAGAGTAAGGAGAAAGGATGTGAGACAATATATTTGTTTGTGTTCTTGGAAATTCTTTTAAATAATATGTAAATAGTTGAAATGTAGACCATTACAGGAAAATGCCTCTAAAATGTGCTTATACAATGAAGGCTCCTTCTCCACCACAGGGAACCTTTAAAGGCATCAGGCTTGGATGGTAAGGGATAACTCCAACAGAACTTCAGTATTCCTGAAATTGGCAATGATACATTTGTGCAGTTCCTCCATAATTATACAAGATAATGTATGTCAAATTTTGTCATGTGCTCAATAAACACAACTGCCCAAATTAGCCTCTTGCTGAAACATCAAAGACATAATTTTCAAATAAGGAGATAAATAACTAAGAAGAGAGGGAGAGTTGTGTCTACAATATGCTGATTTTCAAAAGTAAAGGATTCTGAAGACACAGACACACACACAAAAAGGAATGGGGCCAAGTAAGCCTGAATAAATCTTTCCAAGAGCAAGGGAAACTGTTTCAGTGAAAGCTGAGATATTCCTTACTCACCCACACACTGTATCAAGCCTAATCTTCCAATAATAGCCTCAGCACACTGATTGCAAAATCAAGACGTCTATTAGAAAATTCCAGCTTCTCCTTGAAGCTCTACTCAACTGCATTTATGGTTGCAAAGATATTTTTTCACTAACTCTATAATCTAGCCATTCACTGACATTTACAGTCTGAAATTTCTCATTTCCTTGTGGCTTTCACAGGAGAAGTGTACAGGAACACGCTGTTTGGTTTAAAATTTTGGCAGTAGAGTGATATGTACTGATCTTTCTCTCCTTGAATTTCCTTCTGCTTAGTTTGATCACAGTGCTGTGAGAGCTCACTGAATAGTTTCCTCTTCAGCACCCATCTCCAGACATTCCTTATGCTGAGACACTTTTGCCGGAACATTAACTCTTTCAGGGTGCCAGAGGAGCCTCGGGAGACCTAATATGTTAAATACAAAAAGGAAAAGCAAAAGCTTGTGCAACTCTCTCCTTATTGCAAAATAGTACATTTTATTTTGTATTGCCATTACCGTAATTCTAACCTGTGTTTCTGAACAGCCCACAATTTTCAGAACTTCATGGATGTCTAGGTTTATCTTCTCAAAGCACTCTCGACACAATTTCTAGTTCATCGCTTCTCTGTCCACAATACAGTGCTGAAATTCTCCCCCGTGACATACAAGCTCTTTCAAAATCTGCTTCCAATTTAGCTTCATGAGTCCAACTACCACTACAGAAGCACTCGGACTAATTCCTGCTCTTATAGTGGTTTGTAGAAGAAACTTGACTAGTTTCTGACATCAGCTCCCCCAACATGGATAATATCCTTTTTCTAGCTCACTGCTTTGCACTCCATCCCAAGACTCTGTTATTCTCTTTTGCACACTCTAGGGAAGTTTCTGATATCCTCCGTGATGGAATGGGAGCAGATAATGGAACTCAGTAACAGTGACCATTGGGAAAATTCTCCTTCAACAAAACATCTCTTTTCTCTTCTAAGTCACTGGTCACCGTCAAATCTGCTTTCATAATTTCTGTGCCCTGAATAAGCTCATGGCAACTCAACTTAAAATATTGATCACTTATTCACTATTGTTATGCTCCAGACATTTGGGACTTCAGCCCAAAAGAGACTAAAAGGTACTATTTAAATCTCTTCCTATAATGAGGATTCCTACAATTAGCTGAGCACTTTCTATATTCTATCTTCTCTTTATTTTGATGATTTTGTGACAATCCAGACTATTCGTAAAGAGACAAATCAAACACATATCTCTATTCACAAAGTTCAGAGGTTCTTTTTCTAGAAATTTTCACATCCTTCCGGTGATATTCACAATGTCCCTCTCAGTCTCATAGTCATGGTGGTCTACAGATACGTAAATTGTTTTACTTTGTTATTGACCATTAGTTTATTAAAGAGTTATTTCCTCACATTTATCTTGATGAATCCTAAAGTCATCAAGCCATGCATTCAAAACCCTTTTTAGTTTCTATAAAAATTCAACTTACTGTAGGACCTGCCATGAGAAACTCCATTTTTGTACAAATAACCTCAGAGAAAGTTAGACCCAAGTTACCACAAAGATCTTCATAGTAATCTTATTGATATTGGTCAAAAGTATAAATAATCCAAGTGTTCATTAACTCATGAATTGATAAGTAAAATACAGGATACCTATGCAATGGAATATTATTCAGAAATAAAAAAGAAAATACTGATGCTTGCTAAAATATAGATGAGATAATAAGATATAAATGGTGAAAGAATCCAGACACAAATGTAACATAAGCATAACCTCATTTATAATAAATGTACAAAAATGCCAGACTAATAGAGTTGTAATATAAATTAGTAGATTCCTGGGCTACAAGCAGGAATGGGAATTAACTATAAATGGGGATGAAAGCTCTTACAAGTTGTGAAAGTGTTTCTACATTAGATTATAGTAATGGTTGTACAACTAGTAAACTTGGGAAAACATCACTGAATTTTATACTTTAAATGAGTCGATTTGATGATATGTAAATTTTACCTATATACGGTTTTTATTAAAAAATACTGCTTGCTCAGTGGAATTTGCTGTATATTTTTATGTCAGTTTCTTATTGGTATTAATGCTGCTGAAGCCTTAAACAGTTCAAAACAGAGAACAGAGCCTGGGGCCTATGCCTTGCCCACAGAGTGATAAACAAACATAGTGCTTCCATATCAAAAACCAGCATTCTTGAAATTTCATGAGATCAAATCTAAGTGGAGATCGAATGCAGCTGCAATGCATCAACGGAAGGATCTGATTTCTCTGTGTCTGGCTTAATAATAAAATGTGACTTGACACTGAGCATTAAAATTTCCTCATAACCTGAAAATCCTGTCATAGTGGGATTTTAAATCCTAAATTGGATCATTGTAACAAACATTATTTAGAAATCAATCAGCTTCACAAGAAGATGAAAAATGTGTGATCAATGTTTCCTCTACATATTTAAAATAAAATCATACTTCAAGAAAGATCTACACTTCAGCTGCCTCTAAATATACATTTCACATAAAACATTAGACACAATCCATTCATCACTAGACATGACATTTGAGTTTGAGAAAGGGTGCTTTTTGTAAAACAAATGTAATCTTCCTAATTAACTACTTGGCAAACTTGGAAATACTCTGACTTTTCACATTGTTAGGTAATCACCTACACAAACCCAAGTACATGAATTTGACTGAAAAGTAATTTGTTCTCAAAAGAATTTTCACTAAGCATTTGTTTATGAGATCAGATTAGGACAGTGGTTTGTTTCTCAAAATTACCAGGACTTGGGGTAGGCACTTAGGAGAAACAAGTTAGTTTGCTATTTGGGAAAATCACATGCCCTATCAGGGTGTCTGGGATGGAGTCACTTCTGATCCAGATACCCTTATAGTGGCTGGAAGGCAGCAGGTGTCATCCCAGGCGTAGGAGTTCTGGGTACTCACATGACGAGTCCCTGCTTACTGGCCCAGCCCCAGCTGTTGTAGCTATTTGGCAAGTCAAGGAGTGAATGGGAGAGTTTTCTGGCTCTCCCTTTGTCACTTTGCCTTTCAAATAAATTTACTTATTTATTTTTAAATCTCAGGCTTTAACTAGTTTGCACAGTCACAATAAAATCATAATATTCAGAAACATGTATGAGAACAAATGATTTTTGAAACAACAGCAACTACAAACTGAATAATTGTTATATGGACTCAACACAAATGCAAAACATCAAAGTCCTCAAACATCCACAGATTTTACTTCATGGCCATTAATGTAATGGTTACAGTGGGTGATAGGTTCAGTGTTTTTCACCCTCTGCAGACATTAGGTTTTAAACCTCAGGCTCAGTGAATTTCAGAGAAGGAAATAATGCAGCAGAAATTCTATCAGGAAGTGAATATTCCTATTTAACTATGCTGAGTATCATAGCCATCACCCAATTCACCCATATGTAACACACTGGTACAATAATTATTCAATACTTACTTGTTCCAGGCACTATACTAAGTATGGTAATATCTGTTCTCATGAGAATTACCTCTTATTAAAGCAAAGACATTAATTAAAAAAATCAGAAGCTTGAAAATGGTATAGAGAATAAAATTCACTAAATGAGATTAATGATAATAATGAAGGCACCATTTGAATAGCAGTATGTAGGGTATGTCTGTGTTGAAAAACTTGGGAAAAGATCTCTAAACAGTTAATTCCTGAGGCAGTAAGTGTTTTGACATGTTCAAAGAGCCTAAACTGAAACTTTGGTAGAGAAAATAGTGACAGGATGAATGACGAAACTTAGATAAAAAGGTAGGAACAGACACAGAAGAACTTTATAAGTAATTTGGATTGTTTTCTAAGTCAAAGTCTGACAAAATACAATTTCTATTTTGAGAACATCTGTCTTCTGGCTTAAGAATGAATTGACAAGATCAAGAATGGCAGATGAAAGACTGGTTAGGATACTGAAAAAAGACACCATGGACTGAACCAAAATGGAGCTAAACAGAATATATGAAAGTACAGATATGATAAGTATACATAAATATTTATTTAGCATTAGAATTATAGTTTATACTGATAATCGAAACCATGAGCAAAAAAAAAAGCAAGTTGAATAGTGCTCCCTGTCTGGATCATCTTGAATTATTTGTAAGAATTGTATGTGCATCCCTGCTTTGTTTGGGGGAAACTTCTGTTTGCAAAAATTAACTGACTTCTTTGGAAGACAGACCTCAAACTACTAATCTCACTTGGTTTGCAGGACACAGTGCAACAATGAATATGTACTTGTCTAAAGAACATTGAGGGACTATAGGATAGCTTCCTGTTTAAGGTCAAGGCAACATTCAAAGGAGTATAATTTCCAATTTTCCTTAAGAGATCAGACAGGGTCTGGCATTTTATAGTAGTGAGTAAAGCCACTGCCTGTGATAGACATTCCTTGTGGAAACCAACTGATATCCCAACTGCTCCACTTTCAATACAGTTCCCTGTTCATGGCCTGGGAAAGCAGTAAAAGTTAGCCCAACTACATGGGCCCAGCACTCATGTTCCGTCTTCTGTTTAAAGCAGCCTGGCCAGTATGACAATTTGGGGAGTGAAACGAAGGATTGGAGATTTATCTATTTCTCTCTATCTCTAACTCTACCTTTCAAATAAATAAAATAAATCCTGGAGTGACAGAGAGAGAGAGACTAAGTGGAATCTATATTTTATTGCAACTTTGCCTGTAAGATCTTTTTTTCTCAAGGAATCCCTTTATTTATCTAAAAGGCTTAGTTATAGAAAAAGAGAGACAAGCAGAAAAGGTTCACTGTCCAAATGGCTGCAACAGCCAAGGCTGGACAAAGCCAAAGCCAACAGCCTGGAATTACTTCTCAGCCTCCTACATTCAGATCTGGAGTCTATGTATTTGAACCATCGTTTGCTGTTTTCCAAGGTGCATTAACAGGGTACGGCATCAGAAGAGAAGTATCCAGGACTGGAACCAGTGCCCCTAAAAGATGCCAGCGTTGTAGATAATTGGCCCATCTTGAGATCTCATTCTTGCTAGACATATTCTGCTACTTGCCTTGCTTTCTCTACCACTTTACCATTTTCCTACTTCAGTCCTTCCTTAATGAATCACACACAGGAATCCTGTCGTGGAGCCTCCAACCAGGGAATCTAAATGAATATGAGTTGTAAATTACTCAAGGGTTTGTGTCTTGAATAACTTTGCAGATAAATATTGGCTGGTAGAAGAAGTAGTTGATAAGCAATTGTAGTGTTATAGACTGTTGTCTGTTTTTCCTAAGTCCTACTTGCATAATCCTAACCCTCAAATCCTGCTCTCTGCCCATTGCAAAACTTTATCTGCACAGCAACAGTAACCGAAGAAAATCACATGGCCATGTTCTCTTGGTTAATGACACTTTTCTCAAGGATACCCTTCCAGGAACCAATAAATGCTACAGAAATCCCATTTTCTATTACTTACCCAAAATCTTAAAAGACTATTTTTGCAACTTAATCTGTGTTCTCAAATCTCTGAAATTTGCCTCCTACGGGCACATCCTGATGATTTTGTTTCTTCTTGCACTTAGAAAATGCAAGTACAAGAAAAGAGCATTTTCATAGCCCTATCATAGTTCTTTTACTTGCTACTTCTGTGTCTAAAATTCCTTTCCTTGACATTTGTATTTATCAGGCACTCACTTTCTTTATATTTCTAACATTATTCCATGAGGGCTTTGCTGATCATTTTGCACAGAAACTACTCTATGCTATGGTGATTTATTTTTAAATCATAATTCTAGTAGCCATTGGAAAGTTACATATTTCTTTTCATATGTGGTTTTGTTTGTCTCCTTCCTCTCTGATTTCCATAAGTTTCACTGGCCCCCACTTTTTCTTGATCCTTCACAACTAGAAGAGCACCTGAAACACACTGGATTTTCTGTCTTTATTTCCTGAATTTAAAAAAATGAATGTTAAAAGTACTTTGAGACAGACAGTTGTCCCACTCAATATCAGGTCAACATGCAGTCACTTGTCATAGCAGTCGGGCATTCTTATCATTCAAACACAGTTGTTTATATTATAATTTCCTGTTAGTTTGAGTATTTTCTTTAACTCAGTGTTCCAGTTTAGTAAATTGCAATGGGCCTTTAAATTTTAAACGTATCTCTGATTTTATTCAATGAAGCAATTATATAATGAATCATTATTTAGTAAATGCAAACTTAATAGCAAACTTCATATTTTTACCAATTTTTCTGTAGTCAATTGTATATTAGCTTAAAAACTAGAAAGGGGCTTAGCATGGTGGCCTAGCAGCTAAAGTCCTCACCTTGAACGCGCCTGGATCCCATATCGACGCCAGTTCTAATCCTGGCAGCTCTACTTCCCATACAGCTTCCTGTTTGTGACCTGGGATGGCACAAAGCCTTGGGACCCTGCCCACATGGGAGACCCAAAAGAGCTTCAGGCTCCTGGGTTCAAATTGGCTCAGCTCCAGCCGTTGTGGTCACTTAGGGAGTGAATCGTCGAATGGAAGATGTTCCTCTCTGTTTCTCCTCCTCTCTCTCTGTATATCTGACTTTGCAATAAAATTACAAAATCATAAAAAAAGAAAGAAAAAACCTGGAGAAATGGTCTAACGAAAACCGTTTAGGCCAAATAAGGCTTCTATGAACACACCTGTAGGCACCTCTCAACATCATCCAACGCTTAAGAATGTCTCACTCTTACCAAACATGTAAATGTACACAGGCAGACACACACACATACAGACTTACAGAATTAAACCAAACATAGTTTTAAATTTGTTCATCACGTTTTCAGAGGACAAGTTCCATTTTTTGCCAGAGACACATAAAATACTTCTGGAATTTGACTTCCATGAAATACTCATGGTAGGTACTGTGCCATCTCTATATGAAATACCAGTCTTTATTGATTATTTGGAGCAGTGTTCTGGAAAATGAATAAATGATTTCCCATAATGGTTTTACTTTGCCTCAATAAGTCATCAATCTAAAAACACAAATGAAAGGTCCCATTCCACTTTCAAACAGATTGACTTTGCTCAGATCTGGACATTCATTTTATAGGTGGAAAAACTGCAGAGGTGTTAAATATCTGACCAATAAATTTTGAAGCCAATCAATAGCAGTACTGGAAAGAACACAACCAAATATATTCTATGTTCTAGCAGTTCTCAAGCATATTCTCCAGATTTGTAAGGTTTTCATTATGAAAATTTCCTTCTCTAGAAATTGAACTGTCGATGTGACAGCATCTCTATACATTGTAAATTACCACTGTAAATAAAAGTTTTATCTTTTTATCTGAGGTAATAATTCAACATGAAGCATCATCAGATGTTTCCAGGCTCAGGAAATTGCATCACTCTGAGGCATCACTGTGTCTTCTGCATTTACTCAAACATTGACTAGTAGTGTGCATCTGTGATTGTTTCCAATCAGTCCTCAGCTCATATTCTTCATTATTATTTTCCTATAACCTCTCTCTTTCCTAAATGATTACACTGGGCAGAGGCTTGGCACATAGGCTCACAAAAGAAAACAGTGAAGGAAACAAAAACCTTGGTACATCTTGGTGACTTCCATCCTCTACTATTTAATAACTATCTTAGGCATCTTACTGTGTGCAAAGTAGTTTTTAGGACTGCAAAGAAAAGGTGAAAACAGTTAACAAGGCCTCTGGCAAAAGGGAATTTACATTTTCAAAGGGGAACTAGAAAAGACCTCTAATCCGACCCTGGCAGCAATATATATAGTAACTAGAATCACAGCTCATATATTAGAAATTGATTACCTAGTTAACCTCCAACATATGGTGTCATGTTATTTTCCATTTTATCTTCTAAGATCAATAAATAGCATTATATCTATAACACAAGAGACTTCGACTGCTTTTATTTTCATATATAAAGGAATTAATTTCAAGATTTTCCCAAAGATAACTGCCTGAGGCATATTAGACATTTAATAATTATATGATTAATGAGAGACTCATTTAATGAGATTTTTGGAATTAAACTCCAAACCCATACACTCATTATAACTTTAAGGACAATCAAGGAATAGATTGCTTAGTAATTCTAAGTTCTAGGCTTCACAGTTTAATAGCAAGGAGGACACACAGATGGAGTACCTGTGGATTACTTCACAGAGGAAGACTCCACTGTCCGTCAATCTGCAGAAGTCATAGAAACTTTCTATCACTTCCCATGTCCCAAAGATAACTGCTAATCAGCAGGCCCATATACCTCCCTTCTCTAATGTGTGGCAAGACATAGCTCTTACTGAGCATGGTCATCCTCTGATAAGATCATTGCTGCCTGTACAACAGCAGTGTGCTTACAGAGAGAAGTGGCATCAGAGAAAGGGGTGGAATGATGTGTAGGACAATACAAGTTCACACTTGCTATTTGAAAGTGGATAATTGATTTTGTTAGTTGATGCTCTCTTGGATGATTTCACTAAGTTTGAAATGAGCCTTGCATGACAACTAAGTTGGAGTCAGCTTTTTATCCTTAATATATTTAAGAGATTATCAATTTGACACTTGATAATCATATTGAGTGACTGATAAGCAAGCATAAGTTAATGAGTGGAAAATTGAAAAAAATAAGAATAGAATCAGCTAAAAATCTAATTCCTCTTTGTTTTCAAATGGTCATTTTCAAATGTGTGTAAGACATTTGTCACCAAACCTTTACATTAGAGAATACGATTATACAGATATAGATAAAAATTAATTTTAGTCATCAAGGATACATTAATGAAGAGCTCCTCTAAACATGACTTTGAACTTACCTAAAGTAAATTCATTGTTTTACCTCCAATTACTACATAATTGGCTTTTTTTTTGGCCATGGTATAATCAATGTCCTCATAAAAGCCTTTCCATTAACCAAATTTAGGAATAAAGCTCTTGTAATACTTCTATAGAGAAGTTGATTTTTTTTTCTCACTTAAATGCCTTTTCTACTGCAAAATGCCTTTGCTTTCAGAGTACCTGTTTCATGAACTGTGACAAAGTGAAAGGATTTTATGTGCACATTTTCTTGGTTAACCTTTGCCTGATACTGGCTTCAACGATTATCTCACTGAAAAATTACATCAAATGTTTGCATTTGAGAAGTCAATTTCCCCCCACAGATCGGAGAGGAGAGTGGGCAGAATTTACAGCCGGGAATTGAAGGGCAGAGTAGGATTTGCAGTGAATACTCTAGGATATTATCACTAGAAATAGAAAATTGCTTTTTGACATTATTACAGAGACATCCTCCAGATTCTTGAATCATCAGGACACCAACCAAAGGAGGCCAACTGTGATTATGATTCCAGTAATCACTGAAAGTTAGAAATAAGTACTTTTAGAGTTTCATGCAATTGAGAATTATTTTCAAATATTGGAAATGGTGCTTTACTGCACAGTATAGTCTTTCGCCTTTTTTCCCCCAAATCATTATGCATTTGAGAGACAATGAAACAGCAAATAACATGTAGTCTGAAAGTAGGAGCTGCCATATGGGGGTTCACTTTCCAGATGCCCACAAAGGCCAAGACTGTGGCAAGCACAAGACAAGGAATCAAGTGTGTATCTCCTAAGCGAATGTGACTCAGTCTGACTCCCATCACAACCTCCCACGACCCTCATGACGAGGAAGCTGGAGTCTGGAACTAGAGCCTGCAATCATACCAGTTACTTCAAAGTGGGACATACAGGTTTTAATTACTATGCCAAACCCTGATGCCATACAGTGCTGCATTGATACATATTAAGTTCTCCTCTTAAGACAGGGTAGATTTTGCAACTCTTTTGATGACTACTCAGAAAATCAATGTCACAAAGAAAGTAGATGGGACGGGGATAACACAAACTAGTATGCCACAACAAAGGCACTTGGTTTTAAGATACTGATAACTTCTTAAGAGAAACTAGGGTCAACGAGAGAGGTCAGTGAACCTGAGCCCACAGACCTCAGCTAGCACAGGTACCTTCCACCTCCAGATGGCTTAGGCATCAGGCAGCAAGAAATAGATGCAAAGTTCGTTTCTGGGTTTCTACCATAAAGATAGATACCTCACCCTCCTGTTCTAAGCTGGAGCTCAAAATGAAAAGGAAAACAACTTCAGCTCTCATATTAAATTTGAGTTATGGTGCTATAGAGGAGCTGATATTTCCAGGAAGAGTTATAACAGCAGCAATAAGGGCCATTTGCTTCCAACTTTGAAAGAGTGACGGCCCACCAGGGTCCCAATATGGCCCACCTACCTGCAGCTCTCAGCTTTTTGCACAAAATAACAGCTTCTTACCATTCTGTGTCGTTTAACAAAAAAGTACCATCTTGAAGAGATTTCTTGGTATAACATTAACAGTTAATCAGATAATTGCTAAATCTCTTGCCAATAGCCCGCAGCCATTTGCAGTTCTGAATAATAAGAGGATTATTAATTTCTTCATCCTGGCCCTGAGCCTCTGCCTCAGCTCCCTTTGTTGCTTCCTGGATCCCCACTGTGTCAGCAGCCCCATTCAGAGCATGGACTTCCAACTTTCACAAAACCCAGGATGCAAATTCTTATTTGTAGATCCCACAGGTAAATCACTTCATTGTTTAGAATGTAAAAATTTTGGATGCTTTCTTTCTATTTTTTTCTTTATGAAGTCTGTTTTCAATTGTACCCAGGTTATCAGAATTGGGAATTGATACTGTCCATTTCTGTAAAAATTATAGTTAGTTGACACAGATAACCCAATGTTAATGTTGTTTGTGTTGCAGCAAGTTTGATTTATACTACCTACAAGTGTCTTAACCAATCGCATATTAATTACAAGAATAGCAATAGGTGTTTCAGAAGAAGCAAATGATGATATATGAAGATATCTCAAAAAATTCATGGAGTAGTGCTGTGGCTACTACCTGCCATGTCAGCATCCCATATAGGCATCTGTTGAGTTTTGCTTGCTCCAGTTTGACCCAGTACCCTGCTAATGTGCCTGGGGAAGCAGCTGAGGATGGCCCGAGTGTTTGTAACCCACCACACTCGCATTAAGACCTGCAAGAAGCTCCCTTTCTGGGCCTCACACTAGCCCAACTCCAGCCACTGCAGCTGTTTGAGGAATGAGGCAGTATATGGAAGATCTCCTTCTTAGCCATATCCTGACTCCTTTCCTCACCTGTCAGGCTCTTAGAGTTACTTAACAGCTGGGAGGGCTCTATCTTTATCTATGCCACTCATTCTCTTTCTCTGATTTGTTCATTAACATTTTAAAAATAAAGATATCATTAAATTATGCTTGTCCAAATTAAACAAAAGAAGAGGAGGTGAAGACTAGTTCTTATATGAGAAATGATAATTGGGACCCAAACAATCTGCAGATAGAGAAGTGGAAATCTCAGCACCAAAACCATAGCTCTGATGTCCTTGACCATCATGATGGCAAAAACTGACAATCATCTGTCTACTCTGGCCTTACGCCTCTTCACCTGACTGCTAAAGTGATTTCCTGAACATCAATCTGATCTTAGCTTTTTTATCAGAAAATGCCATTAATAGGCATTTATTCTGCACTGAATCAAGTCCCAAGTGCCATGACCAGCTCACAGTCCTAGTGATAACATTCCCACCCAGGACTTTTCTCTACTAGCAGCTCCTGCTGCTGCACCATTCTGCTCAGTCTCTGATTCTAGCAGACAGTGTAACAAATATTGTAAGACAACCCCTGTGTTCCTGTCTTTGCAGGCATTATGTCTTGCACCTGGATTGGCTTTCACAAATGGCAAGCAGATTGATTCAAGTGTAAAGGTTCCCTGAGAAAGTGTTGAACAGAACACAACGGTGCAAGGCAAAAGCAGCAGCTTGGGATGTTTGTATTAGTTAAACAAATATCAAAGTATTTTCTTTGAGCACTTTGAGAGTCTTGATGATGGATAGGTGTTTGACGGTCACATTAAATGGGGCTTATGACTTATATTTGTTTTGTTTTTTTACTATAATGCCAAACTAATTCTGACAAACTATATGGCCTAGAAAGTCAAAATTATTTACTGTTTGCTCCTTTATAGAATTTTGACCATCTTTTCTAGATTGCAGGCTTTTAAAATTAATTTATTTTTGTTTATTTTTATTTTTAGCACTTATCATAGTTTCTGGATAAATATCAATTAGGTGGTCAAAAATGGAAATACACTACATATTTTTAGATAAAAATGAAAGACCAAATGGAAAAATTTAAGAGTAAGTTTCCTTAAAAATTATAATTTTAGAATTTTATCTCATGGAATCAGATATCTGTATATTAATATTAGACTTACACGAGAATCAAGAAAAAGTAACTACATGCTTCAAATTAAAAAATGTTTGAGTGTGTATTTATGTGTTAGGTAGGTCAGCTTTCTTAATTAATGTGGAAGCTAAATTATCTGTCATAATTTATTTTTCCCCTAGCTGTGTTTAGCTAAAGATTTGTGTGTTGTGTTAAGTGTAAATGAGTTACAAAGCCTGCAAAGATAGCCAACTTCCTGCATCTATTTTCACAGCCATCTGTGCTAATATTGAGTAAGAATCAAAATTTCTCTGAGATCAAGGAGCCCTAGGGAAGATACTCTCATACCACAGCTTACACACCCTTGCTCTGTGCCTGATCATTTATCTGAATGTCCCAAATACAATGGCCAACCCTGTACAACCTGAAGTATGAATTTATCAAAAGGAAATTGGTTCCTTAATGTAAAATTTAATATATCAAAATACACCAGGCAGATTAGAAAGTAGATTTAATATTGCATTTGGCAACAACAGTCCAAATCCATCCACCATCATTTTCCCAAAGGCCTTCAGGGCAGCAGCAGTGATGAACAAAACTTGATTCCCCTGATGAATTTTTCAGGGCCACCCCTAATATTAGAGCTTTCAAGAAGAGAAATGATTACATTTGACTGGTCCTCAAAGAACCTTGTCACCAAACAGGCACCATTGATGGCTCAAGCCATTTAGTCGACAAACTGTATTGGGCCAAAAATTAAACTTTTGAGGGTATAGAATGAAATATGAAAAAAAAAAAAAACAATCTTGCCTTTGGGGGAACTGACATAGGGAATGGAACAACTAGAAACAGAACAATTCATGGAAAATCAAGCAACTTAAGAATGAATTCAAATGAATGTGAGTGGAAGCTCCCAGCATGAGTGCAGTTATTCAGGACATTCTCCATAAAAGAGGCAGTTTCACGGGTCTTTTGAAAATCATGTGGGTTGGCAGACATGTGCGCAAGAGGAAAACTATAAATTTATGAGCCTCATCTGAATCTATGGCAGGGAATAATGAGAGCTCAAAGTACTTTACTTGGGCAGGTGATTAATTGCTGGAACTCTTTGAAGCGTGCACAAGGAAGCACAAACGTGGTAACAGGAATGACTTAGAATTAGAGAGACAGTACATTGCAAATAATTTTCACATGAATTATTTTTTCATAACAAGTTTTTCTGCAGTGCAAAATATTCTCTTACACCTCATCCCTCCAGCTTCACGTCATCCTCAACATGTCATTCACCTAACCTTCCAATACTGAAATGCCTTTCTATGCAAGCTTCCCCCAGAGTCTGTTCTCATATAGGCAGTAAAACATTCCAAGGAGGAAATCCAAGTATGATATTGAGTCTGAAACAGTCACTAGATCTAGTGCTTATATTGCATTTCCATGTCCAAGGTGCGTCTCTTGCCAATGTCAAGTAATGCAATCAGAACATTGCAAAGGAACAAAAACAAGATTGAAAAGTAAGGTGGAAAGGAAGCAGCAGATGGCTTAGTTGACTAATCCTTTACCGGCAAGTGCCAGCATCCCGTATGGGTGTCTCAATTACTCCACTTCCACTGGAAAAGCAGTGGGGAATCATCAAAGTCCTTGGGCCCCTGAACCTGCATGTCAGACCTGGAAAAAGCTCCTGGCTCCTGACTTCAGACTGGCACAGTTCTAGCCATTGCAATCATTTGTGGAATGAACCATAGATGGAACATCTTTCTCCCTCTGTCGCTTCTCCTGTGTGTCCTTTCCATAAAAATAGATAAACCTTTGAAAAAACAGAAGTGAAAAAATCATGCATCATGTGCTCCTACAAGATTTCTGGAAATGGCCATATGTATTTTCACATTCATACTTTTAATCAAAACTTAGTAGTATGGCCATTAGTAACTGTTTCAAAAATAATAATAATAAAAGGTTGTACCCCATGTGGGAGACCCAGAGAAAGCTTCTGGTTCCTGGTTTCAGATCAGCTTAGCTCCGGCAATCACAGCCACTTGGAAAGTGAACCAGCGGGTGCAAGATCTTTCTCTCTGTATCTCCTTCTCTCTGTATATCTGCCTTTTCAATCTAAATAAATAAATAAATCTTTTTTAAAAATTCGCCATGTGATTTTCAAGGGAATTGTTTTGTTGGATATCATCTATAAATTAAGCATGTGATTTTAATGTGGTAACTCCAAGGATCGTAGGAATTGGTCTTTTCTCCCCACTTTGCACACTTAGCATCAATTCCCTATCTTGGAAACACATCTGTTTGTGGCTGGGCCTTTTCACTTATTTCTTAACAAAAACCACTGGGAGGATAATATTTCTGCCTATAAAATTTTGCCAAGCTTCAGTTTTCTAATATTTTATTTGTGAAACAAATGTATTTGTAGTACAAACTTAATTGGTTGGAGGAGGGTCATTAACAAAATAAAATATGTAAGTAATTTGCAGCAAATTATAGGTATTATTTCTTCTGTGTTTTAGGGAAACTATACCTTGTGTGAATAATGTTTCAATAGGAAGATGCAAAATATTCTAAAAGATTTGTGCATTACAACTAATAAGAAAGTTAATCTATATAAACATAAGAAATGCATATCATCAGATAAAGGGGAAATACAGACTGGTTTGGGCCTATTTTTTCATCTACTGTCAAATATCTGCTTTCTGTGTCTATGTGTGCTCTTTTCCAAAGTCAAAAGAGGCATTTCATTTGTTATTTTGCCAGTAGAAAAAGGTGAATTTTTAAATTAGAAAATAAAATTTCTTTCAAGATTTTTTTGTAAGATTTACTTATTTTTATTGGAAAGGCAGGTCTACAGAAAGATCTTCCACCTGCTGGCTCATTCCCCAAGTGGCTGTAATGGCCAGAGCTGAGGCAATCCAAAGCCAGGGGCCAGGAACTTCTTTTTGGTCTCTACCATGATCAGGGTCCCAAGGCTTTGGGCCATCCTACAGTGCTTTTCCAGGACACAAGTATGGAGCTGGATGGGAAGTAGAGCAGCAGGGACACAAAACAGTACCCATTTGAGAAGCCAGTGCTTGGAAGTGGAAGATTAGCCAGTTGAACCCTTGTGCTAGCCCCTCTAGCCCCTCCTTTCAAGATATTAGAAGAATATTCTGAAAGCTCCAAGAATTAGGAGTCCCCTCTATATTCACATCAAATTTAGAACCATCTATTTTTCTTAATTTTTTGTTCCCTGCTGTGAACCAAAGATTGGCCAGTATTAATGATCACTTGGTAGTCTTGTGAAATCCTCAAACACTCAATAGATAGCTTAATGGTAACTTCCAACCTAAGCACAAGACGGTAAATTATACCTTGCAAGCTAAGGGAGTACCTATTGTTCTTAGTAAATACACCACAGAAAATTGGGGGATGCTACTGAGCATCAAATGAAAGAAGAGTTTCGACATAACACCTGTCAGAAAGAAGAGATGGCAGAGGGTACCTTTCACATCTCCTGAAGTAGTGTACTGAAACAGAAAAGCATTGAGGGAAGCTAGTACAAGAAGATTAAATATGATCTTGAACAGTAATATCCCCTGAGATCTCAGGCTTTTATTCTTCCAGACCTAAAAATTGTCAGGATTTTGAGTAAATCACAAAAGCAATTGTCATTGAGAACATTCACAGCTGCTCTAACAACTATTTTAAGGCCAGGAAAGCTGGCAGGCAGAGTATGGCAGTATGAAGTCAGTGAAATGAGCAAGTACAAAGAATATAAAACACTGCCACAGAGTAAGAACTGCGACGTTAGAGCCAATGGGGGCCCCTGTGTTTACCTTTATATAGAAGTTGTTTGCAGAACTGTAATAGCGTATGTTTTACCATTTTTATGCATGGTGGTGTTGCTATTGAAGGTATTGGGAAGAAAATGATTAAACTAGTTTTCAAGACAGACACAGGGTTAAGACAGATCAAATGGATCTGAGTTGAAATATTTGTAGAGAGAACTCCCAAATGATGAGCAACCATTAAGGTAAAATAAAATCAGAAATGAGGACACTAGAAGCAACTAAAGGTGATGCTAAGAGACTCCTGATTTTTATCGCACATCACACTATTTGAGACCTAAAGTCAGAGAACTGGGAAATTAAAAAGTATCCACACTGATGCAATGGATGCAATTTGTAATAATAAATATCTGCTCAAAGCTGAAATTAGTAATTTCATTATAGCACTAATTCACCTTTGCAGATGGGATTATACACTATGGGATTCCGTTAGAATCTTATTTATGTTCAAATATCAGACATATAATATTTAGTTGTCTCCTGATGTTTAATAGCCTTTCCTAGTTTTCATTTATTTTTTCAAAAAATAACTCATTTATTTCAAAGTCAGTGCTGCAGAGAGAGAGAGAGAGAGAGAGAGAGGGTGAGAGAGAGAGAAGGATCAGAGAAAGAGAGAACTTCCATCAGCTATTTTACACTCCAAATAGATGCAATGGCCAGGGTTGGGCAAGGTTGCAGCCAGGAGCCCAAAGCTTCTTCCATGTCTCCAATGTAAGTGGCAGGGGCAAGGTCTTGGACCATCTTCCAAGGCCCTCCTAAGCTCATCAGCAGCGAAGTGGATTGGAAGTGGAGCAACCACGATGTGAACCAATACAATATGGCATGCCTGCACTGCATACAGGGGGTTTAACTTGCTGTGTCACAGTGTCAACCCACCTGGTTTTCATACTAACATAAATTGCTAAGACAACTGTAGTTCAGTTTGAACTTACTTCCGATAAGGAATGGAGTGGTCTCTCCCCCACCTACAAAAAGAAATATTGTTGTTAATGAATAACATTATTAATAGATTAACCCTTTAATACACAAATCAAAGCAAATACACAATAATACATGGTTTAGTGGTAATATACATTAACAACTTACTTTTTTAACAAATATTTACTGAATACCTTCCACGAACCACCCACTGGAGATACATTAAATGAGAAAGTCTTATTCACTCTCATCAGATGTACCAGGGAAATCGGAAATTAGACAATGACAGTAGGAGTCCATGTTTTTATTTGTTATTTTCATCACTAGATATGAAATTGATATTCACTAAACTGGACAGGCTTAAATCATGCAACTTGTAAAGTTTTGCCAAATGCATATACCAGTGAAGGCACTCTCAACCCCAGGAGTCTTCTGGGACTGCACGGCAATTCGATTCAGCCAAGTCTTCATACATCCTCTCCAGGAACATAGGATCTACTCACTGTCACCACAGTTTAGTTTATATTTTTCTAAGTTTCATAAGAAAGAAATCATATGTTATATATTATTCCCCAATTATATAGATTCTTTGCTCAAAATAATTATTGTTAAGATCATATGTTTTGTGGTGTATGTCAGGTTCGGCCTTTTCCTTGCTGAGTAGTATTCAATTACATGGATACATCATATTTATTTACCTTCAATGAATATCTGCATTGTGTTGCTTTAAATTTGGGGCTACTACAAATAAAGTAGTTTTTTTTAAGATTTATTTGTTTCTTATTATAAAGGCAGATTTAAAGAGGAGGGATGGAGAAAGATCTTCCATCTGCTAGGTCATTCCCCAAATGGCCGCAATGGCCGAAGTGAGCTGATCTGATGCAAGGAGGCAGGAATTTCTTCAAGCTCTCCCACGTGGATCTAGGGCCCCAAGGCCTTGGGCCGTCATTCTCTGTCTTTGCACACCACAAGCAGGGAGCTAGATCAGTTACTCCTCACTTAGATATTGAGGATTTTTCTGCATACCCCTCCTAAAATTGTTCTGCTCCTCAATTGTTAACATATGGTTTGTTAAAGTTATAAACCTGTTCAGACTATCCTAAAATTCATGAAGCTCAGTAAAAATCATGCTTGAATACTATAAGCTGCTAAACATAAATATGAAGAAAAAAAGACACAAGGCAGCTGAATAGTACCCTATAACCATTTTAAGGTTTATAGCAATTGGTTATGTATAAACTAAAATTGAGATGTCAATGTAGTAGCTACAGGATGTGGTTAAGAACTTGCATTTTCTAACACATTAGTCACTCAGTACCACGTCAATTGACTTAATGATGTTGTAAACTTCCATGTTTCTTCCTGTTGAATTTGTGTTGTGGCTTTTCATTGGAGAGGATGATATTCTGCCAGCTCTGCTTTCAGATAAGGGATCGTCTCCCAATGAAACTGTTGAATTTATCTGGACAATAAGATGCTAGATTCCCTGCATGGTCCATGCCCACAATGATGGAATTATGACTGGTTATGAGCTGTACTGCTGTAATAATATGGAGGAAATCAATATGGGTGGAGGGCTTGGGAAGCAGTTCAGGGAATCCCAGAGCCTATGGAACTGTGTCATAAAATGAAATTAAAAAAAAGAAAGAAAGAAAAGTGGAGCAGCTGGGACATAAGTCAGCACCCATATTGGACACTGGTGCTGCAAGGTGTAGGATTATCCACTTGAGCCATCATGCCAGCCCCGTAATTAAGCTTCTAAGAAAAAGCTTGAGTTTTAATTATACTTTGCTTTAAAGGAGAAAATAGAGTTCAAAATAGAGGGCTATCCAGTGGTTGCTCTTCCTAATTACTTTATAATAAGCCTAACAGCTTTGAAAAGCATTATAGGAATCTTGCTTAGACTATTTTTCTTTGTTGTTGGCAGGTACAACAACCAGATCTAAAGACACCAAGAGGGATTAACAGGTACTTTGGGAATCTTTCCAAGAAACTCCACAGAGAAACTACACATATAGTACAGGTCTTATAGTCAACCTTCAGTGACTTCAGGAGAACAAATGTCTTGATCCATACTTATTTGTGGCCCTCTTGAGTATAAAGTATTAATCAACTTTGTCTATGCTAATGTGGCCAGAATCCAGGAGCCTATACCTCACTCATTACTGAATCTTCACTGTCTCCACTGGGTAACTGGCGCATTAACACCACTCAATAAGTGTTAGTGGTAGAAAGACAAGACTCAGGAAAAGGCAGAAGGGATGGAACAAGCGAGACAAATTAAATGATGGATAAATCACTGAACTCTAGATAGGCTAAAAATACATATCTAAATGGTCACTTTTGGCTGGGAGCACTTATAAGATCAGATACTATTAAAAACTTGCAAAATCCTGAACATTTTCAAGAAATTTTCCATGATCAGAAAATAGGAAGAAAATTTTATGGGCAAGAGAGACTCCTTGGTGGAGCAACACTTGGTTCACTTTGTCCCATCACCAGTAGTCTCTCTTCATCCCACAGTAGATAAGATAAAATGCTGCAAGAGAATGTTACTGGTCTTCGAGCTCCAAAATGTCAAATACAACTGCTGCCTTAGTTCATAGCCCAGTGCCTGCTGATATGAAACAGCAGTCTATGTTAATGTGCCTGCTATAAACGAGAAAATCTGTAATGCTACAAGAGAAGTCACTTTAAAGGTCACCGATTTTTCCCTCTTTTGTGAAAGCTATACCCAATGACAGAACTTCTCAATAGTTTGCACATTTCCTACATTTGATAGCAGTGTTCTCTGAATCAAGAAACCCCTCTAACTCCCTACATACATTCACATAAATCCCACCTACTTTTCAAAATCCAACTGCAAACATGTTTTTTCCCTGAAGGAATCTCCAAGCTGTTTGACTGACAAGTGGTCCCTTTCTTCATATGCCCATGCTATTTAATACCTTTTTCATCCCCATTTTTCCTCTCATGGATCCTTACACTGTTATCAGTCATTTATTTGCTTCATCTCTTTTACTGACCTGTAATATATCAAGAAAAGAGATCTGTCTTTGTTTAGCTGTTTGTTCTCTAATGGCTTTCTAAGATCAGACTCATTTACAATAGCTGCACAAAACTTAAATAACTTGTAATTAACTTGACCAATAAAAGTGATTAAAGAAATATAAGACACTGAACATGGAATAATCATCCATGTTCATGGATTGATAGAATATAATAAAATTGTTCATACTACTGAAAACAATTTTCAGACTACAAGTCTCATCAAAATAATTTTGAAATTCTTTTCAGACAAGATGATGCTATAGTTCATATGGAAACACAAGACACATTGAATAGCTAAAGCAATCCTAAACAATAAAAAGAAAGTTCTGGCCATCAGAATGCAAGACTTCAAGACATAACACAGGGAACTTGTAATGAAAACAGCCTGATAATGGCACAAAAATAGACATGCAAATCAGCAGAATGAAAAACCCGAAAATTGACCCCCACATCCACAGCCAACTAATATTTTGCAAGCAAAATGAAATCAATCCAGGGAGAAAGGATTGTCTCTTCAACAAATGGTATTTGGAAAATTGGATTTCCACATGTACCACTATGTAACAAGAACCCTACCTTAAACCTTATTTAAAAATTCAATTTCAAATTTTTAAAAAGATTAATTTGTATGATGGTATTTCCCTGAATTACTAGAGAATAACATCTGTAAGACATAGATGTAGGCAAAGACTTCTTGGAGATGACCACAGAAACACAGGCATTAAAGCAAAACTGGGGGAAAGTGGGATTTCCTCAAGCTAAGAAGTTTCTGCACTGTGAAGGAAACCATCAGCAAAGTCAGGTGACCACCAACAGAAAAGAAGAAAATATTTCTGAACTATTCAACTGACAAACGACTAGTCTCTCTCTCACACCCCCTCCCTCCCTACCTCTCTTTGCTTCCTTTTGCCTGTGTGCAACTTTGCCTTCCAAATATATAAATCTTTTCTTGTAAAAACAAAAAAGTAATAGTTCAGTAGATGTTTGTTGATGGAATAGGTTAGTTAAGAATGCACACATTCTATCATAAGCATCATGTGAATAATGGGGAGTAAGACACTTTCCCATATTTCTTATTCATCATTTCTACAATCATACGGGAAGGCTCCACCTACTTTTCATATACCTGAGGGCCAAATTTATGGGCAAGACCTAATAAAATATAAATGTGGAGGCTGACACAGTGGCTCAACCGGCTAATACTGTTCCTGCAGTGCTGACATCCGTATGGCCACTGGCTCATGTCCTGTATTTGTGTTCACAGAGGTTTGAGCAATCATTGACTGAAAATGAGTATATTGTTCAGAAAACCTATTAACATATTCCATTTGTTCTTCTAAAGTTGTTTTTCCTATACCTTGTAATTATACTACTAGATTTTAGGCCTAAGAACAGAATCCTAGGTTTCTCTCAATTTTCTTCTTCTTTTAAAGATTTATTTTACTTTTATTGGAAAATCAGATACATAGAGAGGAGAAGAGACAGAGAGGAAGCTTTTCCGTCCATTGATTCACTCCCCAAGTGGCCACAACTGCCAGAGCTGAGCCAGTCAGAATCCAGGAGCTTCTTCCGGGTCTCCAATATGGGTACAGGGTTCCAAGGCTTTGGGCCATCCTTGACTGCTTTCCCAGGCCACAAGCAGGGACCTGAATGGGAAGCAGGGTGGCCAGGATTAGAACCAGCACCCATATGGGATCCTGGCACACGCAAGGCAAGGACTTCAGCTGCTAGGCTACCACACTGGGCCCAATCTCAATTTTTTCTTAAAATTTTATTTTATTTATCTTTTTCATTGGAAAGGCAGATATACAGAGAAAAGGAGAGACAGGAAAAAAAAAAAAGGTTTTCCATCCACTGTTTCACTCCCTAAGAGGCTACAATGGTGGGAACTGAAAGCAGGAGCCAGTAGCTCCTTCCAGGTCTCCCATGTGGATGCAGTGGGCCATCCACTACTGCTTTCCTACGCCACAAGCAGAGAGCTGGATGGGAGATTGAGCAGCTGGGATAGGAACCAGCATCCATATGGGATCCCAGCAGAGTAAGAATTTCACCACTAGGCTACTGCCCCAGGTTCTCAATTTTGTTTTTAAATAGGGCTGTATGCATTGCTCAAAAACATCCTAACCCTAGTTGAAAAAAAAAATGGAAAGTTCCCAGAATCCTGTTCTATCCCATGTATGCTATGATCATATCAGCTGCTTCTATGCGAATGAAAGCATGGAAGGATAGTAGTCATTTAAATATTGAAGAGGAGTCACCTACTGCAGGGGGGGACTTAAAGAGGGAATATATTATTTGTACGTGTTTGTCTTTGCTTAGCTTCATAAATAACTATTTCCTGCTCAGTTTTATTTGTGTAAAAGGATTTACACTATTATAAAAACTGTTTCTTGAACAACCAACCGTTTAAAGCTGATGTAGTACAATATACCAGCTACTTTACAATACCTTGCTTTTACTTTAAGTTTGAAGACGCAATTCAAGCCTCCATCCTTTACAAATAATTGCATTTGTTTTGTATTTTTGTTGTATCATATTCTTCAACTTTCCTAATTAAAATGTTGCAGAAAGCCATAGAATACTACAAATGATATCTATTAGTTGTGCCATTTTATTAATAGCCTTTAACTTTGGCTGTTAAGCTATTAACACATAATAAAAAGCTGCAATACTGCATTAACAAGGTAAATGTATTCCAGTGAATAATAATAAACTATTCACAATTTACTAGGAGCTCAATTTAGCTCAAATTATATTGTTAACAATATGCCTGGCTTACTCACATGAAATTTAAAAAGCCACTTTAAAGAATTAACATAAAATAGTTTATGCTGTTTATGTACACTATAATTCAAAGATTGAACAGGCAATAGAAATTGCCAAAATTGATACTTCAGCCAATGTTGTCAGAATAGTTACCTGTGTATCAACCTTACAACCTTATATACACACACCTCTTTTATCTGTATGTCTTAATTGTATCTGGGATGTATTTACACAACCAGGTAAGACAAAATACATCATGCTGAACCTGTTTGGAAATATATGAAGTTTTGTAGGCTCAATGGTCTATCCATAAAATTAACATGTTGACTGCATCATTACCCATAACTGTGGCAATAATCTTTCAGTGGAAGGAGCTCTAACCAAACTTTTATTCTTTACAAAAATCTTCTTGGCAGTGCTCAAACAGTCCTTAAAATATTAATACTTCCTGAGTTCCTACTATGCCTCCATGACATTACACCATGAAGGATTTAGAGATAGGTGCTAACACAGAGAATACTTTCTTCGTAATATTCCAACTATTAAGTGTCAGAGAACAGATCACCCAGACACTATACTGGCAGATCACCTCTACTAACCACGACCTTTCCAAACCTGTTGTTAGGTCTTCTCTTTAAGGGTTTCTGAGAGGAAATATGCCTTTTCCTTCCAGGCCACCCAGGATCTTTCTGAACATTCCTAGTGCAGAGTCCTTTCTCAGACAAAATTGTGCAGCTGGCCCTGGGGGAGCGGCCCAACCAGGCCGGACCCGAGAACCAGGACTCAGCATGCCAAGACCACCGCCGCAAGGCAGTGAGGGGGTCCCCGGCTATTTCCCAGGCCCAAGTGCTACCGCTTCCCCCACCCCCGGGGTAAGCCCGCCAGGTGGGAACCTCCAGACCCGGGCTAGAGGGCTAGCTCCACCCCTCGGCCATAGGCTAGAGGTGGGGCGAGTGGGGGAGGGACTGGAACCTTGGCTGACCTAGAGGCGGCTGGCCACCCCCCAGGGCTCAGGGCGGCCCTGGGGGAGCGGCCCAACCAGGCCGGACCCGAGAACCAGGACTCAGCATGCCAAGACCACCGCCGCAAGGCAGTGAGGGGGTCCCCGGCTATTTCCCAGGCCCAAGTGCTACCGCTTCCCCCACCCCCGGGGTAAGCCCGCCAGGTGGGAACCTCCAGACCCGGGCTAGAGGGCTAGCTCCACCCCTCGGCCATAGGCTAGAGGTGGGGCGAGTGGGGGAGGGACTGGAACCTTGGCTGACCTAGAGGCGGCTGGCCGCCCCCCAGGGCTCAGGGCGGCCCTGGGGGAGCGGCCCAACCAGGCCGGACCCGAGAACCAGGACTCAGCATGCCAAGACCACCACCGCAAGGCAGTGAGGGGGTCCCTGGCTTCGGGCGGCCAGTGCACCAAATGGTGCCAGGCTCTGCCTGCTGGCCGCCCGGCGGCGAGCTATGGAGTTTTATGATCAGAAAAAGCTGCCCATTGACACTCTTGAATAAGACAGCCTTTGTGTCGGTCAGAGATGAATTTCTGGTGATTCCCAGCAATAGTAAACATAAACACTAGGGCAAGAGTGGGACTGAGACATGAAGGTTTGAATGAGATTACCCATAAGAACTATTAGAAGCAGATTGAATTACCAACCAAACCAAGACCCAGGAGCTCGAGTGTCCTAGTAGGGAAATAATGGACATCTTCCTCCTAGGTAACTACCCCTCTGATGAACACGAAACCAAGATAGGGGTGGGATTGCTAAATGAAGTTCATATGCCAGTATTTATCTGGGATGGGTAGAAGGCTGGTCAGGTCGAGTTTGGCTTCAAAATGCATCAACAATTTCCAGAGTTTAATGAGAGGCTGGACAGACTGAACAAGACTGCGGTAATGTTTTTATGTCAGTCTGATTGCTCCCAAACAATCTCTTTCCACTAGAATTCATCATGTGCTCATGAAGCAGACGATGGCATCATTTTTCCCAAAAGACTTCTGTGTTTCCTTTTAATTAAGCATGTATAGGTTACTCAGAGGCGCATTATTTTATTAGGGTGCTATACTCTGTTGTTGATGTTGTTGTGGTGGTGGTAATTGATGTCGCTGTCATGAAATGAAGTCAATCCAGAAAACAGTAATATTGTTTCAACCCCAAACAGCCTGTGTCTCATGCAACAGGACGTTGTGAGGTGGCCAATGAACCAACAATCGATATGAGTCAGATTGCTTATGATCTGCATCAAGAATTGTAAGACCTAATAAACTTGTAAGGCCCTATGATACTTGGAAATGGGAGGGAGGGCAGAGAGATCTTACATCACCCCAGTAGGTGTGAGGAAGACGGGGGAAGTATAACCCATCAGGATCATAACAGGTAACTCATAGACAGCAGACTGGAGTCAGCATTAGACAATAGCAAAACTACAAAGACATGTGGAGGGAATCAGGAGCAATCCTAACAACCTCTTAACAGGAGGTCATACGCATAGAGCAGGAGGGGACCCCAGAGTGGAGCAGGGGGACAGGAGGAGGCTTGTATCCCAACCCTCAGGACTCCCAAAGCCTCACCAAGGACTATCAGTACGACCACCGAGGACTACATCCCTACCGCCAAGGAGACTACGGGGGAAAAGGAGTGCCTTCAGAGGCCAAGAACTCTGAGGTCACCCATTCCCATTTGGACCTACAATGTGGGATGGAAGAAGCCCAATTCCTCCTTTGAAGGATCCAGGGTCATCGGAACGACAACCAGGATCCCTGAGCGGTCCGCAGAAACAGAAGAACAGTAAACTTCCATCGGAACTAGGGAGAGGAGCTTTCTCTGGCCCTTGCCTGCTTCCAACTTTGGGTCCCCACCCTCTTTTGTAAGGACCATCAGGATTGCTCCAGAAACCCCTCACAACAAACAAACATGAACAAACAAATTAGAATAGATAGACAGAGAACAACTAGGAAAGTTTAGAAACAGACAGGAAGCGGCCAGCTGGGATGCACTTATAACTCACTGGGTGGTACACAAAGATCAGTTACTCCTCTCTGGGGTGTTGAGGATTTCTCTGCACACCCCTCCCAAAACCGTTCACCTAAACTGTTGACATTTGTCCTGTTAAAGTTATAGAGTTAGACTACCCGAAAAACAACCAGGTTCAGCAAAATCATGCTTCAATGCTATAAAATGCTAAATACTAACATAGAAATAGACAAGAGACAGCTGAATAGCAATATATAGCCATTCTAAGGTATATAGAACATGGTTAAATATAAACCAAAATTGAAATGTCCATGAGGAAGTCACAGGTTGTGGCCGAGAACATGCGTTTCTCTAGTAACATATTGGTTAATCAATACCATGTCAATTAATGCCATAATGTTGTAAATGGTTGTAAATATTATGTTGGGTTTTTTACTTGATTGGGATGATACTCTGTTGGTTCTACCTTCAGACCAGAGATGGTCTCAACAAGAAAACTTACCAAGACAATAAGATGCTGGACTTTATGATTGGTCAAAACCTCCAATGAAAGAATGTCAACTGAATTTGAACTATGGAAATGCAACAAGGTGGAGTAATCCACCGTGGGGGTGGGGGGAGGGTTTGGGGAGGGGTGGGGGGAATTCCAGTGCATAAAAACAAATGTGTCACATTATGCAATGAAATTAATAATAATAAAAAAATTGCACACACAAAATTGTGCAGCTGACACTTACAAAAATGTTCATCTCTTAGGGTAGCAGAGAATCAAATACCTCTATGATACGATTTCACATTTACAAAAAGAATTTTTGCAAATTGAATATTCCATCTCTTTCAAGTTCTTTTCTTATGATGTAGTTACCTTATTCTGGTTACTTTCCTCTGACTACAATTATTCCTCAAGTATTATATTAAGTTATGTTACCAAAACTTAGGGAGTATATTAGATTTGAACTGGCCATGAAAAGCTAAACTCAGATTCTCTCTTATTTTGTCCTTGCCCCATCATAGGCCAGAAAACATCATCACATCAGGTTGACCATTTCTTCCAATATTTTGTAAGCAGCCACCAACTCCATGAAATGCATATTCTAATGAGGATATGGATATGTTCTTTATAGACAGCATTAAGATAAAAATAAAATTGGTGGCTCAATTTAAAGCACATGCATTTCAAGAGTAGTGTCTAACAGTAAGCCACTTCCCTAACAACTAAACCCAGCTAACTGTTTAGCCTTCCAATGTTGCTGAACGTATTATTATTGCATCTGTGGACCTGAGAGGTTCAGATCAAATCCTTTCTGCATGACACATACCAGTACACAGTATGGCTGGGACAGGGTGACAGCTGAGCTGGGCTAAGCTGTAACTCCCACCAGCATCAGCTGGAATTGGGGGTGGGCTGGGCCAGGCCACAGCACCCACTGCAAAATCAAGGTGAGGCAGTCCATGCCAGACTGGGCCTCAGCACCCAACCAGGACACATGAGAACCAGGGGGGAAGGGGGTAAAGCTGATAAGGGGAATATACACAGCCCCCCTGCTGGACTCCCACTGGAGTGCATGAATTGAGATGGGGCAGGCTAGATCAGGCAGGGTTACACCACCTGTGGGTCTCATGTGAGCTAGATCAGGGAAAAGCCAGACTTGGCTGATTGTTCCTACTGGTTGAAGCATAAATAAGAGAGGGTGAGGGTTGGTTGGGCTTTGCCACAGCATCAGCTGGCAGATACTGGCCTTATGGGCTAGTTCTGTCAAGTTAAACTCCAGAACCACTTGGAGAGTGCATGATCCGGGAGTGGGAGTGACCCAGTAGGGAAATAGTGGGCACCTCCCTCTTGGGTTACCACTCCCACTGGAGAGCACGAAAACCAGGCCTGTGGGGCAGGAGTGGCTAGACAGAAAGGCACCTGACAGTATGTGTGGGCTGGACAGTAGAGCTGGTTAGGTTGAACTAGGCTTTAATGCCCAGAGACATGTGTAAGAGGTAACTGGGAAGTGGGACAGACTGAATAAGTCTGCAGTACATACTGGCAAACATGGAACCAAGGTAGGGGGCAGGTCTGGTGGGGATTATTGGGAGTCACCCCAACTAGGCTGCAGCTTCCACTGATTTGCATGAGGGCCGAGTGTGAAGAGGACAGAATCAGGCTGGACTGCAAAACCCACTTGTTCATGTGAAAGACAGGGCTCGAAACAGAACATTCCCAGCAATTGCAACCACCAGCATGTGCAGAAGCTGATTGGGATGATTTACTGTGCCAGACCATGTACTGGCAAGCATACATAAGAATTAGGTCTGGGAATCACCCCAGATGACGTTTTTTGGGGATCCCTCCAACTGAACTTATCTCAGACCCCAACCATTAAGAGACTATGTCAGCCAGTGAATTCTGAAGAGATTTCATCGTGCTTGGGATGGCAAGATTGGCAGCAACTCAGAACTGTTGAACTATCAAAACTGCTTGAGCAGGCCCCTTGGAACATGCCTCATATTGGGGATGGGTGGGAGGTTGGGTGAGGCTTCTCCCTTTATCTCTCCTCTTACCCCAATACAGAAAAAAATATTAATGTGGAAACAATGGTCTTACCCACTTTCCTGTAGCCCTTGACCCTTTGTGTCCTAATCAACTAAGTAAAGATTATCAAAATAAAAGAATTTTAAAAAACCAAATCCTTCCTGCACAGCAATTATCAATTGCAATGCAAAATGCATCACGCACCAGTATATTATTTTTGTCTCATCCTGACAAATGAAGGAAATTCTCTGGATCTTTGAGTTCCTCCAAGTCTATGCTCAAATGGTCTATTTCTTACATTCATACAAATGATAGAAACAGCCCCATGTTGTGCAGTGAGATGACACCTGCAATGTCAGATCTGTGTTAGGGTGCTTTTATGAGTCCCAGCTGTTCCGCTTTTGATTAAGCTTCCTTCTAATGTGCCTAGGGAAGCAGCAGAGGATGCCTTACACAGATCAGGGTGTAGTCATTCACCCTTGGCTTCAGCCTGGCCCAGCGCTGATACTCGCAACCATTGGGGGAGTTAACCACCAAATAAAAGTCTTTCTGTCTGTATATCCATCTGTGACTCTGTGTTTCAAATAGATTAAAAATAAACATTTAGAGTGTGTATGTGTGTATAAATGTGTGTGTGTGTGTGTATATATATGTATATATATATATATGATGTGTGTCTGTATATATATAAATGGGGTCCAATGCTGTGGTATTGCACATGAAGTCACTGCCTCTGACAGTTAAGACTGAATATGCATGCCTATTCAAATTCCAACAATTTGAATCAAGTTTCCTGATACTGTGCCTGGGAAAGAAAGGGAGAATATTCCAAGTATTTGGCTTATGCACCTGTGTCGGAGATCTGGAAACAACTGGCTCCTGGCTTCATATTGGCCCAACTACTGCCATTGAAGCCATCTGGTGAGTGACCCAGCAGATAGAAAATCTCTATGTCACTCCCTCTCTTCCTGTAACTCTGCCTTTCAAATAAACAAATAAATCTTTATGTGTATATATGTGTATATATATACATTATAGATTATTATATCTGTATATGTAATGAATTTTACCTTTTAGTTTAATTGTTGATTCATTTGAACTTTAGATCCTCCTCTCTGGGCAGTGCATCCTCTGATTTGATAAGCATGTTACCATTGACTGCCACAAGACTTGATAGAAAAAAAGGAAGCAGGGCCAATCTCATAGTCCTGGCAGTACCATTAAGGCATCAAGTGGGCTCAACAAAGTCACCAGGGCACGGGACAGCGCATTCAAGGAAAATAAAAGAGCATCAATGGGGGTTGGGGATAACTTTTATAAGGCTACTAGATTATTAGAACACTGATATCCATATTCTTTCTCTTTGGCATATTTTTTAAAAATAATTAAAATTATGAAAATCAGTATTCCAGTAAGAACATCAAACCTTCTTCAGATATTCTAGTGAGCAATTATGTTCATGAATTGGGTAATATTAATAGTTCCAATTACGGTTTATTTCATATATGAGTTCTTTTGCTTGCTCCTACCAACATACCACTAAGGCAGGCATTATTACTACTATGTCCACTTCACACAAGTGGAAACTACGCTACCTACTGAAGATCCCACAGACTGAAACAGAAATTTCAGGTTTCATTCCAGTTGTCTGTCTCCAGGCATTTTCAAGATTATTATTTCATTCTTTAAGAGTGGGAAAATTATAGTCCTGTATTTCTTCCTGAATCTTAGTACTATCATCATCTTATTTAGATTTTCTTTTTGATGTCTAACATGTGTAGCGCATGTTCTTCTCTTGGTGAGTCAGAGCGGTCCTTTCTTCTTAACTTAAATTCTTTGTAATTTTATTTATTGAAATCCAACCTTGGTTAGTTGTTAATTTGCTGGGCATGTACCATGCTCTCAGCCTTGTGCCAAAGAAATTGGATAGCATTTCTAAACGTGAAAGGTGTTTGTACTTGTTATCAAAAATCCTAATTATACTTGTAACAAGGATGCAAAAGAAAGAAATTCGTCCTCAATGGATTGTATCCTATTTGAAAAAAATAAGAACCTAACAAAAATAAATATTTATATACCTCCACACACCCACGCACTTGGAGTCATTCGTTAATAAAATGAACCAGGAGCACTTTGATAATCCAGTGAGGAAACTGTTCTAAAACTATCTCTGAAGCAATCTCTTATAATTCAAAGTTCACTGTAAAGGACCATAAAGGGAAGGAGTAAAATTAACTCACGCATTCTGCAAATAGTTTTGCCTATTTGGTGACATGGCTTTGACCTAATTCCGTTTGATTATCAGAAAAATTTTTTTAAAAACAGGTTTTAACAGAAACTTTGTTCCTCAAACATTTTCAGACACAACTGTTTAAGCCAGACTGTTCAACTGTCTCACTTGTCATGGCTGGTTCCACTATTCTTTAGGGACTAACTCCTTGAAACAAATATTCCCTGATCACAGAAACTTCTGTTCTTCATCCTGAGACTCCGAAAGTTATTGGCAGCCAGAGAATCATCAAGCGCCTAACATGGTTGCCTACTGCTCCCCGGGTGCTGGTGCTGCAGATAAAACCCAAGCCCTGAGCCAAGTATATCCTGCACTCCACCACTAGAGCAGTCCTAGATCCCCATGATTATTCCTGAGAATATACCCAGAAATATAGAGGGAAGGGAAGTAGGTCCCTCTCTGTTTCCTTTAAGAATGCATTCAGATGGAGGTTTTCTGAGTTGTGTGTGTAGAAAAGGAAAGATGTTTAAGAAGCAAGGAAAAGGACTGCCACCAGACAGCTCTCGACTTTTCCAGTCTGCAGCACCAACTATGTGAATCCCAGTTTGAAACTTCCCTCTTTCTAGGCTACAGGAGTGGTGTCCCTGTACAGTGTGAAAATAGCTCTACTAAAAGCTGTGTTTATGTCATTTAATCCTTTCCGCACCCATGACAAACCTACAGCCTCCACCAGTTCAAATTCTAAAGAGACTTATAAGATCGTTCTCAAAGAGTAAACAAAATTTCTTGTGAACCTATTATAATAACCTTCCTGATGCATAGGACTGAGTTTTGGCTGGCTTCAACCTCCTTTCAGGAGAAGAGCTAATCCATTCCTATTTCCTCAGAGAAATTTCTACCCACCATATGTTAGCTAAGATGACACTACATGGGAAAGGAAAGGAATCAAATAATCACAAGAGTTCATATGAACATTCAGTAAGTGGCAGGCATGTCACGAAGCAATTTTATGTTTATCACGCTAGCTGATCCTCACAGTCACTATGCATGAGCCACATGCTTCCACTTCAGAAACTGAGACTCAAAGATACTAAGGATTTTAGCATCAGTTACTAAGTGAATGGATCAGAATTTGAACTAGATGCCAGTAAAGGGAGAGCTATGAGACTTGAAGTACAAATGCCCTCAATTTCCTACATAATGGGATAAATGCTTAGGTAATTCAAATACAAATCGAATAGGCCTTCAAATGATAACTTTTAACTTTTTAAAACCTACAAGTAGCACAGAAAGAGACAAAATAGGGTATAAAAGCACTTCTAGAGCTACATGATCAGAAAATATTTTTTGTTTTGGCAATTTCTCACAACTAGCTTACTTCAATGATTTATTACAACCTGTTTATTATCTACAGAGAGAACAAACAGTTAGAAAAATATCTTTGACCTCCACCAAAGCAAATATGACCTTCTTTCCAAACTTGAAACCTTGCACTAGACTTGGAATACCAATTTGGAAGCAAGTTTTTAAAAGAATTAGCTTGAAGCAGCAGGTTTGTAGCTCATATGACACAAGATGATCAATGATCACATTAGCTACTAATCTAAGGCATAAAACATGCATGAGGCATTAGCATGGAAATCTAACACATTCCCACCCCAGGTGGCACTGGATTTTTAATCTGTTGTCCCATCTAATAGGAATAAACTTAAATAGCTTATTTAGAACTTCATTTACAAAGTTAATAATTAGAGTGATTTACTCAAGAAGCAAGGGAGGAGAAAGGAGCAAGGGAGACAGCTGAGTGGTGGTTGAATCGGGAGTCATCCTAAGAAAGTCAAACTAAGCTTCTTAGCAAATGACTTTGCGGATAATTTTGCTTTGACTATTTTCCATACTTACAGGAGGAGGTCAATATTAGGAAAAAAAGTCCTATAGGAACTGAGTGTTGATTAGGGCCCAGTATATAAATCATGGAATAAATAGTGGGTCACTGTGAAGTTATTTAATCTTCCGAAGGTATCTATACATTTAATGTTGGTAAGATACTATGCTTTTCAAGAAATAAAAAGATAATTGGTTAAAACAGTGTCTGACACATTCAGTTGCTATGGACTCCACCACTTCATAGATTTCGCAGAAAGTGTGAGATATAAAATGGTTCTTTCTTCCTATTTTTGCATTAGACAAGTCTGATCTTACCACAAATCTTAACACAGTGCTTTTTTCAAACACATCCAGAGCTGGGTCAATGGTTGTCTGAGTTGTTTAATTTTGTGTTGCATAGAATACCTGACAAATAAGTTTCTATTAATTAGAAAAAAAGCAAGTTTGTTCTCTCTCATTCCCTCAGCTGACCCAGATTCTGTGTATAATTCATATGATTCAGCTCAAGATTTATCACTGATTTTTGAAAGACTTGTGTCAAGATTCCAAATGAAGCCCATTTGCCTAAACCTTTAAACCTTGTAAAACAGCTAACACAATTCATATAACACAGGCTCTATCCTCTAAATATATTTTCATATTTTCTACCGAAATGGCAACATTCAAATTTGCAATTCTAAAACCTGTTGGAGTTCTATGCCCAGGCATATCATAAGAAGCAGCAAATCTTCCTACTCCAGCTCTAGTGTACTCTGTGAAAGGACATGCAAATGCATATAGTCCCCAATTAATGAGCCATGTGTGGCATTCACTCACCACAAAGCCCCATCATCACCTTGAAACTCTCATCGTTAGTCACACCAACATCACCTACCAGTCCACTACTGTGCCACAGACATAAATGGTCCTCCCCTAAAGGAGGATCCTGTGAACAAACCTACATGAGCCTTGGTTGGATCAAGCTATTTAGGCTGTGAATTCCATGGCCTTGAGTTCCCTTAGCATTGTCAGAGACAGGTGAGGCAGCGGGCTCCAGGAGGCCATTAAGAATCCTGTGGCTCTGTAATCAGACATCTCCATGGGGAAAACAGAGCCAGAATTTCTGATCTGAGTCCTAACACACAATCCTAAAGCAAGGATCCCTTGCTCTGGTGCAATAAATCCTACTTGACCCATTGAGTTTCTTTTGCTCTTCATTCAGGTGTCATCCTGGAATACCAGATTTTAATGTAATCTTTGCAGAAGAACTTGATGCCATACCTATAATGCGACTACATGACAGAGATCAATTCAGCAATGGAAAGTGTGTTCACTATTATTAACCCCTCTAATTTAACCTTATTTATTGAATCTCTTTTGATCATTAGTAGTTTCACCTTTTAAATAATTAGCTCTGTTGATAAATAATCAAGGGACAAGAAAAGCTAATTAAACTGCAGCTTCCTTCATGAAAATCTATGGAGAATTGTTCCTCTATATATAATGCACTTTAGGTATTTTTTCTTTTTATTTTGTTATTTTATAATATAGTTCCATAGGCGCTGGTATTTCCCTTCCTCACTCCATAGAATTCCCCCCAACACACACAGATTTCCCCCTGTTATTACAATAATATAATCCTTCATAAACAGTCCTAAATCCATCATTCTGCTATTTAAACATATCCTGACGTTGTAGATATAAATAATGGCAGAAAGTCCAACATTCTCATGTCAAAATATATTTAACGGTTTCATCAGGAGTCCACTTTTGCTTTGGAAATAGAGATGCATGCTGCATTGTATCTTCATTTCTGGATGTGATAGTCTCTATTACACAGTTACTACACATTCCCTAAACTGAAAAACCATAAAACAAAATCAGCAACAGGAAGAAAAATAGAAAATTTACCATGCTATGAAGTTAAATAACATGTTACAGAATGACTACTATGTTACTGAAGAAAGAAAAAAGAAAATGAAGCCCTTGAAGAAAATAGAAAAAAAAATAGTTCAAAAGTGCCTTCATGCCCTTCTTTCTCAGAAGTGTAGCAGGAACTGGTATTTTCAGATATGAAGACAATGTGCTCTCTGTCTCTATGCATACAGACCAAAGATGGACTCCCAGGGAAGGAATTGAATATCTCCTAACAGTAAGAGTATGGACTCTGACAATGTCCATGCCTACATTGCCAGGAAACACTTTAATAACAGCATGATGGACTTGTGACTGTTCATGAAGGACACCCATTATAAAACTAGAGGGGAAATCAGGTGGGAGGGAACTTAGGGAAGGGCATGGGCAACCCCAGAGCCTATGGAACTATATCATAACACAAAATATTATTTTTTATAAATTTTGTTTTTTAGAATAATTACATAATTGATCAGGGTGGGAGGGATTGAGGTTTGGGAAAAATTGGGTGAACTCATTGCTTCCAAATTTGCTATTTCTTCTTGTTGTTTCTGGTGGAAGGGGAGAGACAAAAAGGGAAAACACGCATGACTTTCCACATATCCCAGTACCCAAGGATGAGGAACCGCCACCTCATATCAATCCAGAGTCTCAATTTGTACATATTCTGAGGGTTTTGTCCAAGTGATTTGGATAGTTCGGAAATGTTGCCTCTTTCACCAATCTAAGCATGATGTCACCCTCGCAATATACATTGGCTCCATTCTCTGAGATTTTTTGCTGTCACCATTTGTTTGTGGTAGTTTTCCAGTGAGTTCCATTCTTCTGCTACAGCACCAAATGAGCTGCCATATTCTCCTTTTACAACACGGCCTATGTCCACTTCTCCACTTTTTTCATTAAGTAGAATATCTTCTTGCAGGCAAGTCCAAGGACCCAGATCAGGCATCCCAAGCATTGCTGTATCCCCACCCCTGGGACCCTTTGCAGGTAGGCCCCAGCACCAAGGCCAGGCGACACAAGCCCTGCCAAATCTCCCACCACTGGGGCTCATGAGCCTGACAGCCACCTAGTAGGTAAGCCTCCAAACCTGGCCAGATGACTCAGGCTGGCATGACTCACCTCACCTCAGCATCCACAATCTTACCGCACAGCCTGGCCTAGTTCCAGGCCACCTCCTGTTGGTGGCTGCTGCAGCCTATCCCAGCCCAGCCTGATTGCTGTCCTGGTCCTAATGTGAACTGGTGGGTTGTTGGTCTAGGTTGACTTTGTCCGCCTCCTGCCCTAGCAAGAACAGCAGCCTTGGTCAACAGGCCACATCCATTCTGGTTCTTACTGTTGGGTGTTGCAGCCCAGTGATACCTGGTCCGTACCCACACACAGCTTTCATGTAGTTCAGTGGAAGTCAAGACCTTGCCTGGCTAGTTCTGCACCCAACCTGGCTCTCATGAGTACCATTAGAAGCTGGAGTCTCGCCCAATCTGATGTTCCACAGTCCCAGTGCACACTCGGGCCAGTGTAGGCTGTAGCCATGTCCAGCCAAGCCTGCTGTCCCCAATCCTACTATCGTCTTCACCAGTGGGAACCCCAGTCCAGCAGAGGTGCTCCCTTAGCTCCCCAGCAAGACCTGACCCCATCCGCAGTTCTTGGGTGAGCCAGCAGCGGTTACAGTTCCACAGGGGTGAGCCCACATTTCCCTCATAGATTCTGCTATCAGACCCACTTCTCTCACTCTTCTCTCCCATCCAAACCAATCTGGTGTCAGTCTCCTACTTACATACACATGTTGTGGACTTGTCTGTGGAAGTCGTTCAATTCTAATTCCTAACCTGGGCATAAAAACCACACATCATCTCTCACTACCACCGGTGTGATCCCATCATTATCCTGTAAATCAAGACCCCTCAAACCATGAGGGTGCACCTCCAGTCAGCCCAAGAGGCTTTGCCCAGTGCCTTTGGTGCCCAGGGCATACAGGCCCTTCATGGGGGAGCCACATCGCCCTGCTACAGGCACCTGTGCAGGTAAAAAAAATAATAATAACTTCCAGAATGAGCTGGTCCTGGAAGCCCACTGAGCATCCTTCCCTCCTAGGGAGCCAGTGTGCTCAGCTGTGTGTACCTGCAATAGTTAGAAAAGCCTCCAAGCAGGGAGTCCTGAAGGCCCCCAAAATATTTTAAAATGTAAAAAAAAAGGCACTATACCTCACACATCTAGTAAGTCCTAGCATTCTTAGTACTGCTGCAAGATTCTCCTGGCTCTGGGCTAAATTAAAGTCATAATACTCTATAATACATAATAATAGAGTGATGATCACAAGGTACAAGCTCCTAACCACAGTTTGCTACAAACTCTTGTTCCTGCCCTAAGAAGAATAGCTGGTGAAAAGGGCCTCGCCACACATTCCCCAACCAGACTGAGACTCTGCAGGAAGCCAGAACTTCAATTCAGAGGCAAACTGCAGCATTAGGGCCACATCCCCACTGTGGGCAGCTCATCCTCTAGTCCCCTCTCTCATAACTCAGCACCTCTTTGCTACCTCTCCAGAGCTCTCTGTCTCTGAGGATCTATAACCACACTGTAATTGGAGAGCTTTAAAAACTAACTCCAGAGATTTTAATTTAATTGCTGCATCCTGGGCATGGGGACTTTCTGAAAGCTCCCCAGGTGACTGCTGTGCAGTCAGGCTTGAGAATGAATTGCCCAGCATAGTAGCCCTAATCTACTCCCTCCTTGCTGAAAACATGCGCTCGTATCACCTTTCTTTGTCCTCCTATTTCAAATGCCCTTCACTGACCTAGCAAACTGCATTTCATCCTGTAAGACTCAGCAGGAAAAACCCAACCCCAGGAAATCAAGCCTTCCCATTTTGAGCTTCCAGAACACTTATGCGTCCCCTTAATAGAGGCAACACAGCTGATATACTTTACATGTAAACCAACATACTCTTGGGTGTCCAAGAAAACCCTGCAGTATTTATGTTTTGTGATGGGTGTCGCCTAGAACAATCTGGCTAGTACACACTTGGTTCATGCTAACTATAATCCCTAGCACATTCATTGTGTGCTAGCCTATCTCCCACACTAGACTGTTAAAGTTATGAAGGTTCTGATTTCAGTACCCAGCATTGATTCGATGTTGAAAAACAGTTCTAGAAAAGTCTGCTTGTTCTACAGTATTAAGTGCAAGGATGCCATTATCAAACATCATGGATTCGAACTCCAGCTCTGCCTCTCACTACCTGTGTGACTGGATGATGTTTTGTATCGTAATGGCTTCATCACTGAAATGAAGATTTTAGCATGTACATAACCAGTTAAGATTTCAAAGAAGTTGACATGTACAGACCACATAGAGCAGCACGTGAACATACATATAAGGAAAACATTACATAAATATTTTATTATTTTTAAATAATAGGACCCAGATAGCTTATTTTTCTCTGGAATGCCTAAATGATTTTTTTCTCATAGTGTCTGCTCACATGATAATGGCTACATCTATAGAGCAGGCACTGTTACTTGCTTTGCTTATCACCCTGACTTTTCAATGCAATTCTAGCAGGAGAATTATGACCTCCTAGGCTATAGAAAAGGAAACTGAGGCTCAAAAACAAAGATCTCCACAGTCTGAATTTTGTGTGTGTGTGTGTGTGTGTGTGTGTGAAGGAGAGGTCAATGGTCTCCCACTGAGACTTTCCTGTAATTCCCTTGAGAAGAAAAAATGGCTTCTCTGAAGTCCCTATTATTGTAGAATATACCTAATGCTGAAAGAAATGGAGAATGAAAAGGCAATGACAGTGAAATCTCTGCTTTGGGAAGTTCTTGTTCACTGCTTTTTTGGAGTGTTTTAACAATACATAAACTAATATTTTCAAGGGATAATGTAATGTAGGGGTATTCTGGAGACACTTAAATTGTAGAGTGTTTTTCTTACCCTCAAGGAGTTCAAAATCTAGCTGAAAATGGGAAAAAAAAAAGTACTTAACAGCATTATAGGATTTAAATAGCAGCAGCAGAAGGGAAATTGAGCAATATATAGTTAATTCACAAATAAGTGGTACAGTCTGAACCTGCTATAGGAGGTCAAAACAGGAAGGACTTGTAAAGCAAAGAGACTGGGAAGGCATGAGATTTGTGTTTTCAAGCATTCATTAACTGAACAAACATTTGCTAACACCCACCATGTGTCAATGTATAGCTATGCAACGATACTTTAGCGATCAGGAAAAAGAAAAAGAATGGTACACTCAGGAGGTTCTGGGTCCAGAGACAAAATCAAACACGTGGACAGATAATTCAGATGATATAGGAATACAACAGAGATGTCCCCAGGATAACTTGTCCAGTGTACTACAGGTCCAAACAGGGGTATAGCCTCATACAATGGTACTTTAGAAAATGGACATCCAATGCTGAGTCATTAATTTTTATGGGTATTTTTTTCTTATTTGAAAGGCATCTTCCAACCACTGCTTCATGACTCCTCCCCCAACTCTACCCACCCAGGCCATAGTGTCTGCAACAGCCAAGACTATGTCATGCTGAAGCTACAGGGAAGAAACTCAACATAGATTTCCTACATGGATTACAGGAGCCCAAATACTTGAGCCCCATTGTTTTTTGGGTGTGCAATAGGTGGAAAGCTGGAATAGGAAGCAGTCAGAAAATGGATGACAAAACATACCCATAAGGGATGCAAGGCATTTTTTTTAAAGAGGTATTTATTTATTTGAAAGGAAGCATTAGAGGAGCAGACAGAGATTTTTAACCCACTGGTTTACTCCCATATATGGCCACAACAGCTGGGACTGGAGCTGGGCAGGTCAAAGCCTGGAACTAGGAGCTTAATTCATTTTAGTCTTCCAAGTGGGTACTGGAACTCTATAACCTGGGCCCTATTTCACCGCTTTCCCAACACATTACCAGGAAGCTGAAATGGAAGTGTGAAGTATCTGGCAGTCATAGAGGAAGCTGGAATCATAGGTGGTGGCTGCAACACAAAGCCACACGAGGGGCTCCTTAACCACTGAGACCAAAAGCTGTCCCCATAACTGAGTCTTAAGCGGTTATTTAGAGACAGGGGGAGGAGAAGGAATGAAAGACCCGAAGAAAAATGTAAAAGCACTGAAAACTGAAAAGAATAACAGATAAGAAAAGGAAAGGTTAATAAAAAAAATTGCACAATTTAAATGTTAGGAGTTTGGAAGTGGAAAAGAAATGGTAGCACAGCAAAACTCCTGGAAAAGGGGTAGTATGAAAACTGCTAACCTAGATTTCAAAAACTGTTTGTACCAAAACAAACTTACCTTTTTAATTCAATTTTCCACAAACTTATTTAAAAGATAAAGAAAACCACCTAGGAAGTGAGTATTTAGATATAACCAAAGAAGAAAATGATTGGTTTGGGGGACATTTATACTGCTCAACAGGACTTCAGGAAGTAAATATATCATATATTATTTATGAGTATCTCAGAAAGAATTATAACGCTGATTAAAAGTATCTTGATCCAAAAAATACCCAATACATCTGCTATGTGAAAAAGGTATCCGCTGCAACACAAAAATGGAACACATACATGAACACAAAACATATGATAAAGCACAACCTAGTTCATCTTCACAAATGATCTCAAAATTGAAAATTGCTTGTTTCTGTTTGTCTTCTGGTCTTTGCCAGTGATAGGAACAGTCACATAGCCCCTGAGGAAACAGGAAGAGTAAACAAAGAAGACAAAACAACTCCTCCACTGTTTAGCCCTGAACTAAGCTTATAAATTGCACATGCCATAAGGCAGCTCCAAACAACATATATTTATCCAGTTCCATTTTTAAAACAGTACATATAGCATGTTACAAAACAGGAAAAAACACGCCCTGAAAGAAGAAATCATAGGTTTTTACAGAAATTGTTATGAAAAAACTGATTACAGGGCCTGGCGGCGTGGTCTAGCGGCTTAAAGTCCTCGCCTTGAAAGCCCCGGGATCCCATATGGGCGCCGGTTCTAATCCCGGCAGCTCCACTTCCCATCCAGCTCCCTGCTTGTGGCCTGGGAAAGCAGTTGAGGACGGCCCAATGCATTGGGACACTGCACCCACGTGGGAGACCCGGAAGAGGTTCCAGGTTCCCGGCTTCGGACTGGCGCGCATCGGCCCGTTGCGGCTCACTTGGGGAGTGAATCATCGGACGGAAGATCTTCCTCTCTGTCTCTCCTCCTCTGTGTATATCTGGCTGTAATAAAATGAATAAATCTTTAAAAAAAAACTGATTACAAATATTAAAAATATACAATATCTACTTCAACCCTCCTTTCGCGTACCAATGGACCTATGAAACAACTGAACAGGAGGCAGATACTGCAGAGTGACTAGGTGTACAGCGCTGTCGTCAGACTGCTTGGCATAATGTCATGATTTCTCAAAATGACTGTTACATGACTATAAGCAACTTACCCTCTCCAAACTTCAATAACTTACAAAATTAAAAGTTGTAAAGTAGAATCTACCACATGTGATCATTGTGAGGATTAAATGATATAATTTATATAAAGTGCTTACTATGTTGACTGGTGTGATATGAGAATTCAATAATAGTCTCTAGCTATTATTCTTTTACCAGCTATCATTACAAACCATAGGAATAGGACATTTTGAAAAGCATTAAAGCATTTAGACTGGGTTGACTAGCTTTTGTGATGTCAGTTATAAATTCACTGGTGTAAGGAACTTATTTTGTAAAGAGTCATCCAGTGCTTAAATCAAAACATCATTTGTCATATTGCTATTCATGTATTCCTGTACTTTTGACTTGAAACATCTATATAAGTAAGCCTTTTTTTAAAATCCCTGAATCTAATCACTCCTAGAGCCTGTGAAAGAAAAAAGTTCCTTATAAAGTAGAATCTCAGCTGAGAGATTTGCTGAAAATTAAGAAAATAATACTGTCACAAACTTGAGTGAAATGGCTGTGGTCAACAGGAATTTTGACCATACTCATCAGTCTTCAAATTCTAACAAAGTCACAATTCACTTTTATAACATTCTATCCTTCTGTTTGGTTTATTGGTTGCCTTACTCTTGTCCATCCACCTCTACTCTCTCATTTATGCCTTATTTCTGAGAAATAGCAGTGAAGGAGAACATTTGTCAAGATACTAAACTGCCTGTATTGCTTGATGCATGCACAAGCTCAAAAAAAAAGACATATCCTGCAGAAATTATATCTTTAGAGCTTGTAGTATTAGGAGCTAGATTACAAATGTTAGAAATGGAGAAGGGGAAAAAATTCAATGATCAGACTCAAATATTTTAAATCATTGGAAACTTTACCCTGAAACCTTCGATTCTTTTATAATTACGAATCTTTCCATCAGTAGAAGTACAGGGTTTGGGATAGTATTTAACGAATCTCACATCTCCATATCTGACTTTCTTTCTTTTAGTCCCACGAAAAAGAATTATTCTCCCATTGTGCAAACTTGCCCACTTATGATTAGGGTTATAGGGAGTTCTTAGTCTTCAGACACATGTTTTAAAAAATCCTGAGAGCTAAGATGAATTATCACTCTTTTAAGCTATGATTAAGTTTAAAATAAAACCATCTGTGGCTTTTGTTCTGCAATTGGAAACTGAAAGTCTGTTTTCCTGCTGTCTTTACTTTTTTCCTTCAAATAAAATCTTGAAGATCTAAGAGTTTCTTTTTGGCTTTGGTTTATTAAACCTTGAGTTTCCCTCCAAGGCTAAAGACCCTCATGCTAACTTGCTTACCAGAGGTTTACAAATTGGAATGGCTCTCACGGGAATTTTTTTCTGCCCAGTTAGTTCTGTTACTGCTGTCTCTGAAGTCAGAGATTATTGATATAAAACTGATTATAAAAGCCAAGCCTTTCTAGCTTCCAACACCTAAAAGATCAGAAAAGCAGACCAGCTTGCAGCTCTCCTTGCTTTTTTATTATTAAAACATGTACTCTGGTAAGTGAAAGCCTTGTTTACTCAACACCAGTTTTCAGCAAACAATGCCTCAAACTTCTTTAATTTCTCTCCTTACAAAACATTCAGAGCACACGTTCTGGACTAAACTGTTCTGTGCTACCTTAGTTATCAACTCAACTACAAGATGGTTTTTTAGAAATCTCAAAAGACGTTTTATGGTACTACATAGTTCAACATGAGGATTGGCAAAAAGTAAAGATACTTGTCTAACAAGAACAGGAAATTTTAAAAATAAACTACCATTCCATGCTTCATCCAGAGCCCCAGCTTTTATGTTTCTAAACTCAGAATATGAACTTAGCCTTATATTGCTTCTCCAAATCAGTGATACAGTATTACATAGGATTAATCCAAAATTTTACTACTCTTCCACTTTTTTTTTTCCAACAGTAGGAAATACACATGGTCATATAAGCATCCCACACTCACAAGGACCATCTTCTATTGGTCAGTGTTGTGGTGTGGAGAGTAAAGCCATTGCCTCCCACACTGTCATCTCATTTGCATACCCAGTCAATTCTTGGCTGCTCCACTTCCAATCCAACTCCCAGTGAATGGCCTAGGAAGTAGCATAGGATGGTCCAAATGTTTGGTTCCTGGCACCCATGTGGGAGATGCAAAAGAAGCTCCTAGCTTCAGACCTGCTCAGCCATAGCTATTGCAGTCATCTGGGGAGTGAGCCAGAAGATGGAAGACCTTTCTTTCTCTTTTTCTCTGTAACCCTTTCAAATAACTAAAAACTTTTTTAAAATAAAAGAACATAGTCTACAAGTCAGTTTATTTGGTCAACCTCACCACACATTTCCCTTGAAAACATTAGTTGCTGAAATCTGAGACAGGTTTACAAATGGCTACATTCCTGTTACAAAGCTGTGTGTGTTTTTTTTTAAAGATTTTATTATTATTGGAAAGCCGGATATACAGAGAGGAGGAGAGACAGAGAGGAAGATCTTCCATCCAATGTTTCACTCCCCAAGTGAGCCGCAACGGGCCAGTGCTGTGCTGATCCGAAGCCTGGAACCAGGAACCTCTTCCGGGTCCCCCACGCGGGTGCAGTGTCCCAAAGCTTTGGGCTGTCCTCAACTGCTTTCCCAGGCCACAAGCAGGGAGCTGGATGGGAAGTGGAGCTGCCGGGACTAGAACCGGTGCTCATATGGGATCCCGGGGCTTTCAAGGCGAGGACTTTAAGCCGCTAGGCCACGCCGCCAGGCCCCAAAGCTGTGTTTTAAGCTCCTACTGAGGTGGCCACCACAAAGTGATGCAACATCTTCAATGAAAGAACTCACCACTTATAAACTTTCTTGCATTGGCAGCTCCTTCTGTACTCACACTAAACTTCACTCTGCCTCTGAGTCGTACCTGGCAGCTCTCCCCATCAGGGCCCAGGGAGCCATCCTGACCCTCTGTCTTTATTTCTCCATTGTAAAAATGCCCACTTCCTTGAATCATCCATCCTAATGTGATTTCCAATCCCCATGCTCCTGAATATGCTCCATTTCATTTTTAATGTCATTTGTGTAATGTGATGTGCACAGCTGGAGAGAATCAGACGTGTGTGCCTGGCACAGTAGGTCGTTGATTACCCATGGCCTGGACAGTGCTGTTCTATTTTGTTTTACTGAATACTAAGTCATTGGAAGGCACAAACAGCTGTCGATGGAATTTATTTGGGTTAGAAAAGAGTCTCATTGCTTATGATGTGTGGCAATGTGCCTAATGAGGGAAACTTAAAAAACAAAAAAGGTGAGAATTAAAAAATGCTAGCTTGTTCCTTATCTAGAAGTGGAATCAACAGATGAGCACAGACTTAATCTGTGTTTTCTAGAATAAGCTTGAGTGGCATTAGTCAGAAAATTTTAAGGCAAATGAAAGTCCATCACCTTAGAGAAAAGCATACAAGAAGCATATTGTACATGAAGCTTGGCCAATCCTGTTACTCCCAATAGCCCTCTGCTCTCTGATGAGGAATGAGAACTGATAGTTTTCAGAATGAGCTGGGGAGAGGATTTCCAGGAGAAAAGACCAATACAAAATGGGCCTAGATTATGCAGAATGCAATAGTCGAAAAGACCAACCAAATTTCTGATATAAAATAAACCATTGGGGGTAATGGAATAGGAAGTCTGGTTCTTCTTTCGAGTAGAAGGAGGAAAACAGTGAAATTTTTCTTTCTTTTGGGGGGGGGGGCTGCAGAGGGAGGGGGAATCATTCCTTACCCCGACTCATGGGTACATGTTAACTCCCTGTAAAGTAGGAATTTTGGGGGTGAATGCAGTAATTCATTGTACAGAAACCTCAATTTGTAATGGCAATCTCTTGGCTGAGTACAAAACTAACAGGTAAGATCAACATCTCTTTAAGTAGTCGAGTGGGAGATTCAGCTATAGCTATGTCATTGAGCATGATCCTCAGAAAGAATTACTACTTATAGGGAATTCTCAAACATTGACTCCATTGAATTAAGAGCTCAAAGTCAAGTAGATCCAGATTGGAACCTGCCTCCTCTATTTTTCATATTTGTGAACTTAAAGTCTTTGTAATTGTCTTGCTTTTCCAAAACAATAGTATATGTTATATGAGATTGCTTTGACAGCTTGAATAAAATAACAAATTGAAAGCTTTAACATATTTGTGGGACTCTTATGTTAACTCTTATATCCTTTATATACTTTATTGTGAAATATACTACATTTATAGAAAAATGTAGGGGAGCACATAAATACACAGCTAAATAACCTTTAAGGAAAGACCACCACTCAGACTTTTTTGAAACTTTGAAATATTTTGCTCATTACTTCATATTATTTTTCTGTTGCTTTATCATTTGTAGTTCTCCATATTATTCAAACTTGCCTTTTATCTCCTTGAATAGATTAAGCTCAGCTAAAGCCTCTGATTGCTTTGCTTAGTTTCTTTCAAATCAACTTCTCTTCGTGAATCAGGTCAATTTCTATTAAGTGATGGACATTGTTAATAATATTTCAAGCCTTCAATGATGTGACCTTCCTCCAGAAAATGTTTATGTCACTTTTCAGGCAACAAAATCACTTTTATATGCTTGCAGGAACTGAACTTTTCTGAACCTCGCTTATGACTTGGAGGCTGGGCTGGCCAACATCCCAATCATCCTTGTTCGTGGAGGGTGGCCCTTCAGAGACAGAACTACTGCACACACAGGCAGGCTTTCCCTTGACAAATCCTCTACTTCAAGTTCCATAAGGCTGCCAAAATCACTCTCAGCATTTTCATCCTCTCTTCACCAACCAGCAAACACAAGTGGCCTGAATGATGAGCTCACCCCTCAGTACACCTGTTGTGTCCAGACTTGGCTTGCAATCCTGCAATATTTGTGGCTCCCCTACTTTTTTATGTGCTTCTATTGTCCAGCTGTGTTTATCTGTTAAAAAATATTGATTAGAATTAACTATTTTCAGATGGAAAGTTTATACTCTTAGTATCACTTAATTGTCCATAATTTTTTAATCTAGCTACCGAACAGAACTGCTACCTTATGATACTTTTCACTTATAATCTTACATCTTTAAATATTTATCCACCCCTTTATTGGATTTTTAATTTCTTCCATGACACAATTCATAACCATATTTGATTCATCCATGAGTTACTCCCAATTCCCACAGCTTATTCACATCAGCCTTGCAGGAACCTTTAAGTGAATGAGTAAACTTAAATATCTCCTGTTTGCACAAACTGGACACTTTTGAAACAGAATCTCTGAATTATCCTAAGCTATATAATGAGTCATCTTGGCAGGAATAAGAAGTAGATTATAGTCCCAAACATCAATTGTGATTCGCATTAACAAGTTCCCTTAGCCCTGGTATAATAAGCAATTGAGTATCTGCAGAAATAAATATTAGTATTAGAACACAGCAAATGATGACTTGGATACCTCAGGATGTAGTTTCAATATTGATATACATATTTCATGTAGTATCAGCACATGTGATTTAAATTGTATAGCCATTGCTCTCATTAAAATTCATAAACTCCCTTTGGAATTCATGGCAGCCATCTGGCCAAATATTGGCTTCTTACATTTGAAACTCAATTGCATCAAAGTCACTGAATCTCTCAATCAATTACAAAGGAGCTGAGCTTAGAGTTTACATTGATTCACCACCATTTTCCTAATGGAGTCATAGCCTCCGTAATTACCTATTTGACAGGAGAGGTGCCTGCTTTCTGAAGGCTATATATTCTAGCTCTTCATTTACCTAAAATGTTAGTTGGCAGCCCTCATAAGAGCATCAGCTACAAAATGTGATTAGAGTTAATGTAAGTGTAACAAAACGATGTTCTCATCTCATCTCTACTTATTGCATATGGTTGCCACTTATTATTCTCTAACATGGATTGCATTTTGAAAGTAACTATAATGCACATTTTTATTTTATAATTCATCAAGAGCCAAAATTTATGCATCTGTGCACCTTTATATCTTTAGACACACTTAAAAGCTTGCTGCGCTTAATGGAAGTGTAGCAGAAATAAGTATGTTCATAGGTAGAAACAGAAGTATGTCACTGTGTATGCAGTACAAAGATGGACTCACAGTGAAATGGCAATCTCCTACATTGTCGGGAGACACCTCAATGGTAGTATGATGGACTTCTGAGGGTACATGAAAGACATCTATTGTAAGACTGGAGGGGAAAACAATGGCGAAGGGAGGGACCAATGGGAAGGAGAGAGAGGACTCTGGTGCCTATTAAACTGTGTCATAAAATTAAAAAAAAAAACTATTGCTGGATTCTAAAAGATCAAATCTCTTTTTCTAAGTATATTCTGGCCCACACAATATGAAACTATTTGAGCACAGCTTTTCAACGGGCATGGGAAAGTAATGGAGACTCTTAATGTATGGGAAGTAGTGGGAAGTACACTGCTGTTGGACTTAGACACACAATTCAGGCTCCAATGTCAGTTAAAGTACTAGTTACCTGCCTGTTATACACTAATAATATTTTAATCTTTCTTTACTTACTTACATTGTGATATTATCCTGTTTTAATAATTATAACATAATCATTTATTACACAAAGTACCTAACACAGTGCCTAGAATACATTAGATATTTGTATTAGTCAAGTTTTGCTTAAATAAAGAATTTTAAACTATTCCAAAATTTTAATGTTTCACAGTAGCAAGCATTTATCTCTTACATGGGAATCTTCAGGTTGTCTATGTCTTTACTGAATACCTCGTCAGGTAAGCTGAAACTGTTCTAAAATGTACACTGGGCTCAGCCCTGCTGAACGAATTTCATTGTCCAGGATTCGGGATAAAAAAAACTAACTCCTGCCTGAGTTAAACATTAGGCACTGTGGCTCACAAACACACAAGAAGACTGAAGAAGACAGATACCACAAACTATTGTTTTGTTCACTTCCCATTGGCTATAGCAAGTCACAAGGGTAATCCCCAAACCAATGTATCAGGAACATATATTACATTTAGGAGGAATCCTGGCCAGGACTGGAGACAACAGCTAGGAAACAATACCCTCTACCACACTATTCGGTTAATCACACCTACTAGAATTATCTATGATAGACAACACAGTTTCCAAATCTGACAATGCCCTGAGATATCAAGGAAAATTATCAAAGAGTTTCCAGCTATCTTCAAGAAAGTAAACTTTACTTTTACTTTTTGTGATACAGTTTCATAGGCTCAGGGATTTCTCCATCCACCCTCCACCTTTTCCCCACTATCTTCTACTATGTTGCTACAATAGTACAATCCTTCAGCAACAGTCATAAGTCCATCATTCTGTTATTTAAGTGTATCATGACATTGTAGATATACACAATGACAGAAAGTCTAATATCATATTGTCAAGATATATTTAACAGTGTCACTGGGAATCATCCTTTTATTCAAGAGTAAAAATGTATACTGCACTGTATCTTCACTGCTCAGTATTCGAGTATTATTACATGATTTGAGGATCTCATTTTAAGTTATATCGTTTATTCATTCAACAAATATGAAGATAAAATCAATAACCTACAACTCAATACTATCACAAGTATTCTTCAAAACATAAAATTTGCACTTATTTTTAGATTGTATTTATAATAAAATGTGTACATATATTTTGGGTGGAAATGTATCCCTTGGTTCTATTATCAAATTTATTAGCCACAACAGCCAATGAAAATAACAAACCCTACAATTTAATGTCTACTTCATGAATTTGAGAATCAAAATTGTGAAATTGTTGTTCCATTTGACATCCTAACTCTGACTGTCAATAACCTAGAGAGGCCGTGCCAAGCTGTTTTATGGCTTATAGTCCCACGTTCTAAATGGAATTTACCTTCTACCTTTTTCATGCAACTTTACTTCTATTTAAAATATTCTTATCATTACTTTTAATAGCCTTCTTAAATATGCTTTTCCTTATTGTAACAATCTTTTTAAGAATTAGAGTACCAATTTTTCCTCAGTTTAAATTATTTGCAATGATCAGATATGCAATTTTCTGAGATTTTGCTCTCTGATCTTTTGAGAGACTGTAAACTGCCTTCTTAGTGAAATGTCAATCACTTCAGTTTTCCTAGTCCCCAAATGCACCAGTAGCCAGAAAACTGTGGTGCTGTGTTAGAATTTTGTCCCCCTATTAATTTCAGAAATACTGTATATTATAGAGGGATAATATTGCATAATGTATTCTTTAACTACAGAATCATGGCTTCATAATTTTGCAATTGCAAATTACCTGAAAGGTCATCCAGACCAATCACCCAATCAATCCAGAAGATATTTTTATAGATCAAAGGTCAGCGAGACTCTACTTGAACATTTCTATTGATGACATGTCTCAATCATTTATGAGCCACAACGCTGTAATGTTAAAGCTTTGTATTTTAAAAAGATTGAAAATCTATATTTCTCTGACCTTGCATTTTAATTAGTACTTCCATCTGTAAAAATCTTGAACCAGAAACACCCTTTTCAAATAAAACACCTTTAAACTTAAAAGACAGTGACTAGTTTCCCTGTAAGAGGGATTATTCAAGTTTTCTCTTCTTCAGGCCAAATATTCTAGTTATCATATAATGTCATTCCTACATTTTTGACCATCTGAATTACCAACTTGTAAATTAAATCTCATTTGTAACAAACTCTCTTAAAACATAGCTGTTATACTCTGACCAAACAATATTATATCCAGAATATTAAGTCAAAGGATAAAACAGATTACCCCAACAAAGAAATCCATCATTGTAATATATAAATATATGAAATACTAAGACATAAATAGTGTTTAAAAGAAAATGAAGACATAACCTTAGCAGAAAATGCTATCTGTTATACAAAAACAATAGTTAACACTCTGTGTCAATAATGCCAAAATCAATTTATCATTCAGCGGGTTGGAAGAGGAAGCTCAGAAATTAATCAGAAACTAAAAATATCTTAGGACTTCCCTACTGCAACTACATTCCTGCAGACATGTGAAAAAGCATTATTCTAGATATGGTGCTAAGATGACTGATTCATAGTTTAAAAATAAACAATTTTCAAATTTTTCTCTAAATGGCAAAATAAAATCCAAAGTATAGTAAAATAAGCAGAATTCAATGTGCTGTTATGTACCTGTACTACCAAGAAATTACGGTAGAACATACAAAAATAAACATGCATGAAGATATGTATCAGTATTAATAACAAAATGTTGAAAATAGATCTGCAAAAACAGGGCATTGTTAAGTAGATATTTTAAGTGATATAAAAGTATGCTGGAATCATCCATTATAAATCATGATAATTAATACTAGATAAAATTATTGAGAACATCTATGATATAAACTTTAAAAAGAATATGACACAATATGTACAACTTTTGAAATCTGTGTATAGTTATCATAAGTCCTAGAGGCAATATCTTACACTGCCTCTTAAATTGGTTGATTAATATGCATGGATTTCCTTGTATAGAATCATGCAAATGGTTTAATCTTCCTGGTCTTAATTTATCTATAATAAGATGGGATATTTCACATTATTTTTGAAGATTCCATGAAACAGCTAAGAAAGTGTTTGTGCCGATAGTTACTACTCAACAAATCTGCTCTAATTAAGGGTGAAATAGTATTCATCACTTTAAAATTTCCTTAAAACAACAGCATTATAGCTTTTACATCACCTCCAGAAATTGCAGGTGATAACACCAGGAATGCAAACATCATCACAGCAAATCAATGCAACGTGATCATGAATCTCTGTTATCTTTTTTCTGCAAGGCTATCCCGATGCCCTCTCCCTTTCAGATTAGGAATAATCACCATATACCAAAAAAAAAAAAAAAAAAAAAAAAAAAAAAAAAAAAAAACAACTTCAAGCACAGGGAGCTCATGACGGAGTCTCAATTTAAGCCCTTATAAACTAATGGCCTTATAGGCACTTCATTAATATATCAGAGTTCCCTGGGGGTCATTGAAACTGAGCACTAAAGAATTTTAAAACCATTTTTCTAAGCATTAACTATGCTGTATGCAGAGGTGTGCTTTGTATGTATTAAATGCATCCAAAATCCTTATGAAGTATCTAGAATCTCAAATTTCATGATATATATGACAAAAGCAAGGCACAGGAAGCTTAAATGAATTTACAGAGTCTGGCTCTGTAATCCAGGATCTTCAAAATGTTGGACATACTCAGATAATTTAAGAAACTGTTGTTAATCTCATTGCTAAACAATTTTTGTTTTAATGAAGATTGTATTGTCCTTTCATTTAAAATTTTCTTTACATAGTAAGAAATTCAAATATATATCCAGGAGGCCTAAAATCTGCCAATATAAGAATACTTCTTTGCAAAAGACAGCAGAACAAGAATCTTTCATAACTTCAGATGCTTTATAGTAATTGCAATGTCACCTCTGAGAGGAATTTACTTGTTTCACACAAACAGAAGCAGGTGGCTCGATGCAGGTGTTGTCATGTTTGTGGAGGCTTAATGAGGATGTGAGAGTTAGCAGGGAAAAAGAAAAAGAAAAAACAGGCATCTCTTTAGCAGACTATCTGAGAGATGAAAGAGATACTTTATAATCCTACTCTTGTAAAAACATACAATGAACTGCTTCTTTAGACTAAAAAATAATTTGCCCCATAATTGTAAGAAGCCCTATTGGCAGGAAAAAAAGAGGGATGTTGTAGAAATGACAAATGCTAATAACAGAGGCAACTAGAACACCCCACAAGATGGCTGAAGCCTGCTTCTAACTGTATTGAACAAACATTTCTTATACAAAGAAAAAACTGCAGGTCTCCTTGCTTTTATTATTTTACATATCAACTTTAATGTAAAATATAGCTATTTAAGATTTTAAACAAACTACCAATCATCAAGACTGGTAATTGACTTTATGTTCTAACAATTTCTGAGTGGGCTTCCTTTTTAAATTTTACCTCTTCACTCATTTAGCAGGTGGCTGTTTCCATTCATCTGATTCTTTCGTACCTTGATGTCTATTGTCAGTGATCTTGGTACTAAGGAAAATGTTGCACCAATCCTTTGGCTTTGTTATGTTTTGCATCTGCATCTTTGTGAGTGTGTTTGTGACTAGACCTATATATTTGTGGTTCTCAACTACCATTAGCCCTGGAAATATTTGGAATTTTTATTCATGAGCTTCTTTTGGAAGGAGCCTGCTATGGCCCTGGATTCAGTCGTTAAATCTTTGTCTCTTCCCTGTTATGAAAAGTGTCCTGTTGTTCCTTGTTACTATTCAGGAGCAGGATGTATAGTTTCTTCAGCCTATTAGCACACCTTGAGCTTCAACCTTGCTCATCAATGATTGCTTTAGTTCCATGTCTGGCTTGACGTTATGCCTCTTATTTTGGAATCTAGCAATGTTTATAATTTAGATTAATTTTAAATACTTTGCTGTTCATTTTTTATTTTGGAGTAGTACAAGAAGTTCAGACAAATTCAATGAGTCATATTTACTTGGACTCTCCTATTGTTCTTCCCCTAAGATACAGATGATAAATGGTTTTGTTCTCATTACACAGTGGGAAAATACTTGAAAAGGAACATCACCAAAAAGTGAATTGAAATCTCTTTATTTTATTCTGACAGACTCCTTTGTGATGCACATATGCTTAGAACTTTTTTGAACTCCATACACATTTATCTTTTGGTGTTGGAAATGAAGAAGAAAGACAATTACAAACATAACAACAAAGGTAAATTCGGGCACAATAAAATGAAAATAATGAAGTCTTAAAATACTTCTAAGTTATTTTTAGGCTCATCAGATAAAGGACATAATACAAGTGATTGCAAAAGTTATCAACTGAAAAAGGAAGATATTAATCAAGAACACACAGAATGAAAATTAAGGGGCTGATACTATGACACAGCGAGATTGGCTACTACCTGCACAAACAGTATTCCATGTAGGTGCACCAATTCAATTCCCAGCTACTCCACTTACAGTGCACCTTCCTGATGGCGCCACTGAGAAAGCAGTGGAAGACAGCACAAGTGCTTGGGCTCCTGCCACCAATGTGTGAGGAACAGACAGAATGTCTGAATTCTACTGGGCCTCGCTCAGCCAAAGCTGTTGAAGCTGTCTGGGGAGTGAACCATGGATGGAAGATGCCTCTCTTGCTCTCTTTTTCTGCCTCTTTGTAACTCTGCCTTTCAAGCAGATAAGCAAATCTTTAAAAAGAAAAATAGTGATAAGTAGACCATTAAAAATCTATTAGTGTTAATATTTTATAATTTAATTAAAGATACAGTTTCAGAAACATGTTTCAGAAAACTTATTTCAGAGACATGGAGGAATATAAAATTACTTCAAACTATCTTACAAAGTTTAAGATGTGTGCTAAGGAGTGTGCATGCTTACTGCACTTAAGACACTGCTTGGATGTCTACATTTCTATTGGTGTGTCTATTTCAACTCCTAACACCTCCACTTGCTAATTCCGCTTCCTACTAATATGTGTATTGGGACATTAAGTACATCAGTCTCTGCCACCCACGTGGGAGAACTGGATTGAGTCCTGGCCCCTGGTGTTACGCTGGCCCAGATTTGATTGTTGCAGGAATCTGGGGAAAGAACCAATGAATGGAAGATTTCTCTTTTTCATGAGATTGTTGATGCAAATGTCTTTTATTTTAAAATACATGGGCAAAGTTCTTAATAAAATGCCATTAAATGAATAAAATGCCAAAAATGAATTTACAAAAAGCCGGCGGCGTGGCCTAGTGGCTAAAAGTCCTCGCCTTGAACGCCCCGGGATCCCATATGGGCGCCGGTTCTAATCCCGGCAGCTCCACTTCCCATCCAGATCCCTGCTTGTGGCCTGGGAAAGCAGTCGAGGACGGCCCAATGCATTGGGACACTGCACCCATGTGGGAGACCCGGAAGAGGTTCCTGGTTCCCGGCATCAGATCTGCGTGGACTGGCCCGTTGCAGCTCACTTGGGGAGTGAAACATCGGATGGAAGATTTTCCTCTCTGTCTCTCTTCCTCTCTGTTATCTGACTTTGTAATAAAAATAAATCTTTAAAAAAAAGATAAAATGTCATTAAATGTCAATTAATTCCATAATGATGTAAATTTTTGCTGATGGTATGTTGGAGCTTTCAATTGACTGGGATGATACTCTGCTAGCTCTGTCTTCAGACCAGAGAGGGTATACCTAAGAAGCCGTTGAACTTGACTGGACAATAAGATGCTGGACTCTATGTTTGGTATACGCTTGCAATGGGGGAATCTCAACTGAACTTGAGCTGTGTATGCAACAAGGTGGAGGAATCCACCATGGTGGGAGGGTTTGGCGAGGGGTGGGAGAACCCAAGTATCTATGTAACTGTGTCACATAATACAATGTAATTAATGAAGTTAAATAATAAATAATTAAAAAAAATGAATTTACAAAAAGCCACAACAACAGAGAGTGAAAGGTAAGCATAACATACTAAATGATGAAAACACACAAATTATCCATTGAACACTTAGATAAAAACAAGGATATTTGTTTCACTGTCAGCATTATATAATAGAATTTCTAAACAGTAAGACAAAAAGATTAAAAGACATTGAGGATATGGAGAAAAAAATATATTGTCATTATTTACAAATTGTCTGAATAGAAAAGCCATAGAACGCTCACAAATATGACATCACTACAGAAACAAAAATAGTGTTGAATGTGCCCAATTACCATGTAGATAATTAAACAGGGAAAATATCCTATCTTAGATAGAATTAAAGATTGCGTGTCCTCCAGGATTAGCTATAGCAAGGAGGTAATTAAATTTTTTCAGGGAAATATTTACCTATGCTTTATCTTAATTCTCAAGCAAATAAAATGCAAAATTATTTTTAAAAGAACTAAATATTGGGCCCAACGTGGTAGTCTAGTGGCTAAAGTCCTCACCTTGCACATGCCAGAATCCATGTGGGCACTGGTTCCTGTCTCTGAAACCCCACTTCCCATCCAGCTCCCTGCTTGTGGCCTAGGAAAGTAGTCAAGGATGCCCCAAAGCCTTGAGACCCTGCACCTGCCTGGGAGACCTGGAAAAGGCTCCAGGCTCCTGACTTCGGATTGGTTTCGCTCCAGCCCTTGCGACCAGAAGAAATTCCTCTCTATTTCTCCTCCTCTCTGTATATCTGACATTCCAATTAAAAAAAAAGAACTAAATATTTCAACAGAGAGAAAATGTCAGTAAAACATGATGAAGACTTTAGAAGATGGATAATGAAGAATGTACATTTATCTATTGAATGGGATAGGGTAGAAATCCAAAGGAAAGCTGATTTTTGGAGCATAAACAACTCTGTTCATGAAAATATAAACACCTATTGACTATGAAAGTAAGAATGTAGAGTGAAGCCAAAACTTAAAAACATGCTATCATTTCCCTTTCTTTACAGGAAGAAAATAGACTCACTCTATATAAACTAACCCAAAGAAACAGAGACTGCCGCAGAAAAGGGCAAAGCTGCCGCATCTGATGAAAACATGAATGACGAGTGTTAACCCTCAACCTGTGCCTTTAGACACCTCTGGTATGTTGACAGCAGCTGCGCATGGGAAATTGTTTCTACCCAATGTCCTGCTCAAAACTCTGCAAGTGATAGGCCTTGAACCTCACTTGCAGTTTTACAGTATGCGTTGAATTGATCATAGCCTCTACCATTAGTGTTAGAATAGCTGCCACTGGTTATATAACTTAAGAAAGAGTTCATGTGAAAGATCATCACAACAAACGTATGTTAAACCTTCACACTACGCAAGATTAACCCCAGATAATACATGCTTTGGACAGGGAAGATTTGGAGAATAAAGCTGTGTTCTTCTGTTTTTAGAGGTCTAGAAAATCCCCCTTCTGTGATGAGTTTCACAAATAATAACAACATGACCGTCTAGAGGAAACACATCATCTCCGATCAGCAAGAAAAAAGGAAATCTTAATGAATCCTTTGATGCTAACAACTAACTTATCATAATGTTTGCCTTATTTCAGGACAGGGCACACATTTGTCTAAAAAAAATGTACCTGAAACCATTATTTTGGTCTAATATAGACACATTTCTTGTCATTTAAAATAACAATATATCTTGAAACTAACAGATTAAATTATTCTTGAAGTCATGGGTATGCAGAAAAATTGTTACTTTCTCATAGTATTTAGCGAACCTAGCAGCTAACTAGGATATTATTAAGCTGCATTCTTTTTAATATAATCTAGGGAAAAATCTGTTTTAAAAAGGGGAACCTGAATCAACGTCCCCAATTTGCCATTCAAAATCTTGGCAGTCAGGCATATGAATTGCCAAAAGAATTTGGAGTGTTCTACCTGAAAAAGAATCAATCAATCCCAAGAAAAAGATCCACGAATATGCTTTAACCAGAGGTCATAGTGGTACTTAGTCATTCAGATTGGGGGGGGGGATATTCTTATTAAGAGTTAGGGGCACACAAGAAAGAAAAGTACATGAAAGATAAAGTTTCTCATCAGTATCAATCATCCTTGCCTTCTTGTGAGGGGTACTCTTTAAGGTCTTTGTAATTTTTTTCAAAATTTTAATTAGGCAGTCAGCAAATTCATGGAAACAGAATCTTAAAGTTTAGCATAATGATGGGCTCCCATGTTTGCGGTGAAATATGAACAAGTCTGTTCCTCTGTGACATGTCCTTTTCTTTTTCACCGGCAGCAATGAGGACTAGCTGGCACCACTTTCCCATTATCCTCCTCCTGAAGGGCATGCATAACTCACTTAATTGCTTCACACTACAGTACACTGCCATTTAGAACCAGTCTGTTTCTTTCCAATGTAACAGCATGGAAATAAATAAGCAATTTTCATACATTAGGAAACATAAGCATGCCAGAGCCTAATTCATACTTATGTGATTAATAAACCAGAGCACTTAGATAAAATACATTGTACCACACAAACACTATTCCATTAGAGAAGCCATTTGAGTATGAGATATTGGCCACATTCTGTCCCTGCCGGGCCCAGTAAAATGGTCCCTGTATGGATACTCATGGAAGCTCCTTAGGGTGAAAGCTCTCATATAGGTTGGAGGGAGAGAAATGGAGACAGAGCCAACTGCCCTGCTTTTGTAAGTGGTATCGGTTTTGGTGATCTATGAGCAGAATGTATGACTCTGCGAAAATATATTTTCTGTGTCTTGTTTATTAATGGACATAAAAGCTAGCCTGAAAATGAAATTGATTTTATTCACTTAGGATTTTATACTCCATTGCACAACCACAACCCAGCAAATTCTCCATTAAGAGAGATAATTGCTTTAATGAAGATTAAACATAATTTAAATTTCACATTTATCTTTATCTACCTAATGCAGGTCAAGATTTTAAAAAATGATCAGGAAAGGAGAAATAAATGAGTTTCTCCAAAATAATCCCCACCTGAAAGCAAATTGGACCCCGGTCTGACAGGTAATCCTCTTTTTCTTCCTCATCCCCCCTTATTCTATTAGTGTCTCTCTCATAAGGCCCAAAGCGGACCTTCTGCTTTCCAGTAATCCTAATTTGGAGTTGTTTGGCAGAGGTTGCAGAATAGTAGCAATTAGTATGAGGGATGTTAAATTAACTACAAAAGCTGTATCTGTGACAGGCACTTGAGAGAAAAACACAAAACCCAAAGTAGCAAGTTGGTTTAGAAACATCTTCTTTACTGAAGACAACGTGTTTTTCCTTCACCCATCAAGAACAGGAACCTAGCGCAGCACTGTAGCATAGTAGAATAATGCTACTGTCTGCCATATCAGCAGCCCCTCTGGGTGCTGGTCTTCGCTCTGCCTGGTAATGGTCTGGGGTAAGCTGTGGAAGATGGCCCAAGTGTTATGGTCCCTGCCACCCACGTGGAAGACTTGGATGAAGCTTCTGGCTCTGGAACTCAGCCTGGCTCACTGCTGGTCATTGCTGCCATCTGAAGAGCAAACCAATAGGTGGAATATTTCTATGTCTTTCCTTTTCTTCGTGTAAGTCCAATTTTCAAAACAAATAAACTTTTTTCATAAAAAATAGGAAATCGGGCACGGCGGCATGGCCTAGCGGCTAAAGTCCTCGCCTTGAACGCACCAGGATCCCATATGGGCGCCGGTACTAATCCCAGCAGCTCCACTTCCCATCCAGCTCCCTGCTTGTGGCCTGGGAAAGCAGTTGAGGACGTCCCAATGCTTTGGGACCCTGCAGCCACGGGAGACCCGGAAGAGGTTCCAGGTTCCCAGCTTCGGATCAGCACAGCACTTGCCGTTGTGGTCACTTGGGGAGTGAAACATCAGATGGAAGATCTTCCTCTCTGTCTCTCCTCCTCTCTGTATATCTGACTTTGTAACAAAATAAATAAATCTTAAAAAAAAAAATAGGAAATCCTGGAGAAGGTGCCATGCACTGCTGAAAAAATGTATAATCTGTGGCCTTAGGGTAAAAAATTCTATAAATATCTATCATGTCCAGTTGTTCTATTGTTTGTATGAGCTCTGTTGTTTCTTTGTTGAGTTTTTGTTTTGTTGATCTGTCTATTGTTGTTAGTGGGGTGTTAAGATCACCCACTATTATTGTGTGCATATCTATGTCTCCCCTTAAGTCCGTGAGTAATTGCTTCACGTAGCTAGGTGCGTTTGAATTTGGTGCATATATGTTCACAATGGTAATTACTTCCTGATGGATCAGTCCCTTCACCAATATATAATGTCCTTCTCTGTCCTTTTTGATGTGTGTCAGATTGAAGTCCACATCATCTGAAATTAAGACAGCTACCCCAGCCTTTTTTTCTCGTCCATTGGCATGAAATATCTGTTTCCAACCTTTCACTTTCAGCTTCTTCGAATCTCTTCTGGTTAGATGTGTCTCTTGTAGGCAACAGATAGTTGGGTGCTGTTTGATAATCCATTCTGTTAATTTATGCCTTTTGATTGGTGAGTTCAGGCCATTTGTGTTAAGAGTTAAAATTGAGAGGTTGTGATTTTGCCCTGCCATACTTGTTTTTGTGGGTGTTGATATCTGTGTAATTGCCCTTCCTTGTGTGGACTTTAGTGGGGAGGCCTTCCTGTTTGCCATCTTTGCTTATGATTCACCTCCTTTTTTCTGGATTTAGTGCATTTCTAAGGAGATTTTGTAGAGCTGGTTTTGTGCTGGCATATTCTTCTAATTTCTCTTTGCTGTGAAAGTATTTGATTTTGTTTTCAAATACGAATGAGATCTTTGCTGGGTACAATATTCTTGGTTCTGATTCAGGATTTGGAAGATCTTTGTCCATTCTCTTCTTGCTTGTAAAGTCTCTTCAGAGAAGTCAGCAGTGATCCTGATTGGTTTTCCCAGGTATGTGATCTTTTCTCTGCTTCGTACTTGTCTTAGGATTCTTTCTTTGTCTTCGTTGGAGTGGAACTTGAGCACCATATGTCTGGGTGAAGATCGCTTTGAGACTGCTAGAACTTGTACGAGAGTTTGGTAGAGTGGCAGGGTACAAAATTAATGAACTAAAATCAACAGCCATAGTGTATGCGAACAGCCCCAAGATGGAAAAAGACTTAACCAACAAGATACCATTCAAAAAACAGATAAAAGTATGAAATATCTGGGAATAAATCTAACCAAAAATGTAGGAAACTTATTTGAAGAAAACTACAAACTACTTAAAAAAGAAATTGAACAAGACCTCAAAAGATGGAGTAACATCCCATGCTCCTGGATAGGTAAAATCAATATCATTAAAACGTCTATACTGCCAAAAGCAATATATACATTCAACGCAATCCCAATCAAATTGCCCAAAACATTCTTCATGGAACTGGAAACAATGATCCAAAGGTTCATCTGGAAGCACAAAAAACCACGGATAGCTAGAACCATCCGGAAGAACAGGAAGTTAGCAGGGGGAATCACAGTTCCGGACCTCTGGACATACTATAGGGCAGTGGTTATCAAAACAGCGTGGTACTGGCACAAAGATAGAGAGGAAGATCAATGGAGCAGAATAGAAACACCAGAAGGGAACCCACACAGATACAGCCAAATAATCTTTGACAAAAAGACAAACGACAATCCAGGCAAATGGGAAGGTCTGTTCAATAAATGCTGTTGGGACAACTGGTTGATAGCCTGCAGAAACAAAAAAATAGATCCACATCTCTCACCATACACTAAGATCAGATCTAAATGGATAACAGATCTAAACCTACATCCAGAAACCTTCAAACTTTTGGAAGAAAATGTTGGAAACACACTGCAACACTTAGGGGTAGGCCCTCACTTCCTAAAAAAGACTCCAAAAGCAGTAGAAATCAAGACCAAAATAAACAATTGGGACCTCATCAAACTAAGAAGCTTCTGTACAGCTAGAGAAACAATCAACAAAGTAAAAAGGCAACCCACAGAATGGGAGAAGATCTTCGCACACGACATAGGTGATAGAGGGCTGATCTCCAGAATATACAAAGAGCTACAAAACAACCAAAATGTCAAAACAAACAAGCCACTCAAGAAATGGGCACGGGAAATGGGCAAACACTTCACAAAGGAACAAACCCAAATGGCAAATAAACATATGAAAAAATGCTCAAGTTCCCTGGCAATAAGGGAAATCCAAATTAAAACATCAATGAGGTACCACCTAACGCCAGTAAGACTGGCCCACATGAATAAAAGCACCAACAACACTTGTTGGCGAGGTTGCGGGGAAAAGGGATCCCTACTCCACTGCTGGTGGGGCTGCAGGCTGGTACAGCCTCTATGAAAATCAGTATGGAGAATATTCAAACAACTCAAATACAACATACCGTATGATCCAGCAATAGCACTCCTAGGAATATATCCAGAACACTTGTTTTATGAGAAACCAACATGCACTCCTATGCTCATAGCAGCACAATCAGTAATTGCAAAAACATGGAAGCAACCAAAATGCCCATCAACAGAGGATTGGATAAGAAAGCTATGGTTCATCTACTCCATGGAATACTACTCAGCTATTAAAAAAAACAAAATGCAGTTCTTTGTGGCCAAATGGGCCAAACTGGAAACCATAATGCTAAGGGAAATGAGCCAGTCCCAAAAGGTTAAATACCACAGGTTTGCCTTAATTTAAGATGATATGATGTTATGTATAACATGTTATGTTATGAATGTTATATGTTGTGTATAAACTAAAATTGAAGTGTAGGTGAGGTGGTCACAGAAGGTGGCTGGGAACTCGCATTTACTTTTAACATGTTGGTTACTCATTACTATGTCAATTAATTCCATAGTGATGTAAATTTTTGCAGACGGTATGTTGGAGCTTTCAATTGACTGGGATGATACGCTGCTGGCTCTGTCTTCAGACCAGAGAGGGTATACCTAAGAAGCCGTTGAACTTGACTGGACAATAAGATGCTGGACTCTATGTTTGGTATACGCTTGCAATGTGGGAATCTCAACTGAACTTGAGCTGTGGTTATGCAACAAGGTGGAGGAATCCACCATGGTGGGAGGGTTTGGGGAGGGGTGGGGAGAACCCAAGTACCTATGTAACTGTGTCACATAATACAATGTAATTAATGAAGAAAAAAAAAATAAAACACACAAATCAGAAAAAAAATAGGAAATCAAGAATCATACTAAACTGGTTCATGTTTTTCAAATTACATGTGGAATAAGATTTATTCATTTTTTATTTCATTTTATGACACAGTTTCATAGGCTCTGGCATTTCCTCAGCCCCTCCCAAAAGCCCTCCCCCACATATTGAATTCCTGCATATTGTTGCAGTAGTACAGTTCATATCCAGTCCTGCTTCCTTCATTGCAGGAATGGACCATGTAGAAAGTCCAGCATCTTATTGTCCAGATAAATTCAACAGTTTCATTGGCAGACCATCCCTGCTCTGAAAGTAGAGCTGGCAGAATGTCATCCCCTCCAATGAAAAGCCACTACACAAGTTCAACAACAATTTACAACATCATGAAGTTAATTGACATGGTATTCAGTGACCAATACGTTAGAAAGTGCAAGTTGCCAAATATAAAAATGAAAATAGACATGAGACAGATGAAGGGTACCCTATAACTATTTTAAGGTGTATAGCAGTCAGTTGTGTATAAACTAAAATTGAAATGTCAATAAAGTAGTCACAGGATGTGGTTAAAAATTATTCATTTTAATGGTGTTAAACATTGCAGGGGAAGTACCATGTTCCAAATAGACTAAGAATCCATTTGACTTGTGGTTTCTCCTCTAACTAGATGTTTAATACCACAAATGTTTTATAATTTCTTTGAGTCTGGGGTCTAACTTTTTATGATGGAGCTAAGAGTACCCCTTACATTCAGAAATGTAAAGTACCTGGTATTGAATAGGTACTCAACAATGCATTTCCTTGCTGTGTCATTCTTCTTCTAAAAGCTCCAAATACTATATTAATGACCCAGTATTCCCTAGGTGACAGCCAACCCTCAACCCTACAGAAGTATCAGTGAATTCTGCCCAGGCCTCTGCTATTACTGACATAAGAGGTGGCTCAGACTAATGAAGTGGTACAGGGAGGTACAGACATATCAACTCCTTTTGCAGATAAGCCCAGCATTGAATGCTGGCACATTTACTGCACATGAAGGATAACTAAGTCTGATATGGTGAGAATCTCCAACTAGCTTATAGAAGCAATATTTCAAATAATAGCTCCCAGTTTTTAAATATCAACGATACATTACATGTATTAGCACATTCATATGTTATCTTACTGAATTACTATGATTGCATATTTTATCATGCAAATCAAGACATGCATAATGGCAAGGGATTTTATAAAACAACAAGTAAAAATATGGATCATCCTATAGAAACTGAATGTATATTTAATCTACCCAATCACTCTGTATGATACAAAGCAATCTCTGTATTCTAAAAAACGAAACTGATTCAGAGAGGTCAAAGATAATAAGTCCATGGACATATAAACTAACAAATGGCAGATCCATGGTTGAAAATTCTGTCTGTAGGATATGAAAGGTTCCTCCCATTAATCCCTTTATCCAAGATGGCAACTGTCAATTGACAGCATTAATTTTGCTTTGAAAGCATCACTATTTTGATTGAACAATATATTTCAAGCTATGGGCCTTGATTTCCTGACATAATCAAATAAGAGGTGGAAAATGAGTGACGTCAAAGTAAAATGATGCAGATAAGGCACTTATTTCCTAGCTAATAACTGGCTCTTTCTGAGTACCACTCCAACCTGAATACCAAAGGCCTGGAACTAATACTTATTCAAACACAGAGAATAACAGTCAATAGCACCAGGCATCAATAAACCTGTTTCCCAGCTGATGATCTATATTCCTGTGCACCCTGCAAATGTTTAGGTCCAGTCACTCATGCTTTTAGTGATTTGCTATCACAAATTAATGCGGTTTACTTCAATGACATGCCAGGATCTCCACTTTCTGCCCAGAATAGGAATAAAAATGTTGAGATGATTTTCCTCCATAGTGCTTCTGTAGATGAGATACAAGAGCATCACACATTCTCACCCTTTGGCCTACCTGTAAGTCGTTATACATTTTTAAATGTTCATAATGCAGCTTCTAGCACAGGCTAGGCACATTGCAGACACAACAGCACTTATGTCCTAACAGAGAGTAACAACTCAAATTAGTGCTATATTCCAAGAATTTTCAAACTATAATCACTAATGAAAAACCATCTTCAGAGACGAAGTAAGCTGCTAATTCTAGAAATGGGTGACCATGTATTTCTGTGATGTTTAAGAGATCCCAGCTTAGGACACCATAAGAAAACTTCAGTGAAGATTCAACTCTGCTGCTCTGAGACTGTGTGGTCACAGCATATCTATCTAAAAAGCACTGATTGTCAAATATTAAAGGACCTAAACTTACATGTAATCCACTACACACAAAAACATTCAAAAGTTGTAACCCTATAGATTATGATGTATTAGGTTTGACATAAAACCAAAAATGTGTATTTTTAATGTTTCTACATGATTATGAAAGTCTGTAAGTTGCACTAAATTATATGCCAATCTCACAGTTTCTCTAAAGATCTGAAGGTATGCAATGTTCCTTAACACAGCTGCTAACTCATAATACCTCTCAGTCAACATTAAACAGGATCAACAAAAATCCAGGAGTATTAGCAGGAATAAAAAATGTGGGGACATTTAATCAGTTCTAATATGCTAGAGTAAGACATAATTATATCTCAATCCTTCTCATCATAATACATTCTATGCGGCCGTAGGAATAGGGCCTGAGTTTCAAACTCTGAATTTACTGAAAGGCCTCCCAATTCTGCTTCTTTTATCCCAAAATATAATTTTTGATTCACAAAGTCCATTTGTCCCCTTTAAGCTCAGATGCATTTCCAAGGCATCCAAGCCTCATTTGGAACCATCCTGATTGCTACTTTAAAAATAAAATTCAAATCTTCCCATTAGAACAGTACTCAGGAAATAGATAAAGTGATGTTTTCTTTGCTGAAAACAGAAATCTCCCACTAGGATGATTGCCAGTCCTGTGATCAGCTGGAGTCCTTCAGTTTGTCCTTGTCGAATGCAGCTCAGTGATCAGGCACCACACACCCCCTCCCTCCCTGTCTCCCCTCTTCATTCAAACTTTCTCTCTTTGCAACATTATTTAATCTCTCAGTGGCAGCTTCTTGGGATTAGCTGCAGCATCTATTAATAGTTTTACTTCTGTTTACAGTTCCAAGGGGAGAAAAATGGCTTATTCCTTTTCTCCAATCTTAAAGATATGTCTTACTGCAGCAGGAAAAAGATGCACAACCCCTTTGAATAACCTGTTTCCACAATCATTTCACTGTAAAGATGCTAATGTGCTCCTATACTGAATGGATTCATTTAATAGGCAGAACAAGTTGGATATAAACTCTTTAATTGCTTTCAGCACACCGATTATCTTCCTGTGTCACCTATTGTATAATGCAAAAATGTTGACAAAAGCACTTACTGAAGACATTATTGGGAATTAAAAAACAAAGAACCATCAGTTGTCACTAAATATGCCTTTCATGTTCCCAAATGAAATACATTTGCGCACTCAAGAAATAGAATGGAAATGTGCAGGCCTGCCGTTGTCAGATGCAAACATCTTCATTAGATTTTGATCCAGCTGCTGCAAGATCTATAAAAAGAGCTATCAAAGCTGGCAACTCATTATTGGTTATTTTTGGAGAACTTTAAAAAATTAGTCCTAAACCTGGACTTTTCTTTTCTGACAACATCCCTGTCTGGGCCAGTTGGGAAAGAGAAGTATGGAAAACCTCTCCCGGGGCAGCTTCTCAGAACAGTGCCCCAAGAGAGGCAGCCTGTCCATGGCTGTTAGGAAGTGGCCACATTGTAGAACTGACCTGTATTCCTGGACACTCAAGCCATAAATTTCCATCACTGTCACCCCTACACCCAAATCACTTGTTCTCATCTAACTGCTTTTTCTTAAAAGCATCTAAATGAAAGTAGCCAAACCTGAGTCATTATACACCCAAACGGAAAGATTAATATATGCAATGTCTCATAAGATCCCTTCTCTGTTGCAATAAATCTTCTCATGCATGATGGCAGTCAGCTCATTTCTAGCATGCTATTTTATGCAGACACCAGCTGTTTTAAAAAGAAGAAAATATTAGTCAGGAGAAGCAAGGAAGAAAAAAAGAAAGAAAATAGAGGAAAGAGGGAAGTAGAGGGGGAGAAAACACCCTTTAGAGAAGACTATGGGAAACAAGACATAAAGGTCAAAATTAATCACAACTTTTTTGAATCCTGTAGAAACTGAAGAATTCTGACAAGCAGCTACATCCCATTTATGTTCATCACACTCTCTGGTGTCTTAACTTAGAGATCTATTTAGTTAGGCCCAGGTCTCCAAAATCCTCTAATGGATAAGAGACAAACAACTCAGAAAACAATGGTCAGAAATGCCAGTCATTTATGAAGGAGGCTTTCCCCGCTCCTTGGTTTCTGTGCCTCTGTATCTAGGAAAGGGGAAGCACAATTGATGATCACTCTCATTAAACTTCAGTAAACAAGGAGGGAAGAATTCATGGACCACTAACTCAATCCACTGTAAAGATTTTGGCTTTGCCTTTAATTTACCCAGTATATTATCTGTATTATAGTCAAAAGCAAATTGAAATGCCTAAAATACTGATGTAATATCATATCTGCTATTTGAATTAGGTACAAGAGCTCATTTGGGGCTCATTTTATCATTTATATTGTTATTAAAACTATTTCCCAAGTTGTAATGATCTTGATGCCCACAATATATTTTCTAGAGCACATTTCATCCCACTTCCCTTCAAAAACGTCACCTCTTCTGCAGTGTTCTGGCTGTTATCTTCCCTCCTTTTACCTGCCCCAGTCAATAGAGCTGAATAGATAAGAGCAGCTAAAATTGAAGCCCACAACCACTCAAACCAGAGTAGTATTTGGATTTGGGAATAACGGTCAGAGAAAATCCGATCATCAGGATCCTCTGCGTGATGCCATTCAGTGGTTTCCTATTGCTCGTCAGATAAAATCCCATTCTTGCTATGTGGCTACAGGCAAGTAATTAAATCTCTATATGGCTCAATTTCCTCATCTATAAAATGGTGATAAAAATCATGAGTAAAATGTGTGCAAAGCCCTAACTACTACTCAGCTAATAAACACTTGATGCTATTATTATTGAGGTTATCTCACCAATCATATCCTTCTTCCTTCACTTCTTTATCGGTAGCTGCACCCAACAGTGTGTTCTAAAACGCTCCCATGACTTTGTGCCTCTAAGATTGCTATATTTTCTTTCTGTCTGCACTAGTCTGTTTCCTCCTCCTGACAGTCAAATTCACCACTACTAATTTAGGGTGTATTTATTTACCCCTATATATGCATATATAACCTCTATGGTTAAAACATTTGGCTGAACTTGGAAATTCATGAAGAACTATAGTTCCCTTAGAAGCACTTATTATACAAATAAAATAGACAAGATCAAAATGCAACTGAAAAAGATCAGCAGATGGCCAGGACAAAGGATTAACCTTTGCTCACCCAACAGATACATTCATAGCAATGCAGAACTCAGAGTTTTAATGCTGTGTGTCAGCCTGATGCCCAGTCCTCCCAATTACCCCAACAAACATTCTAGAAAATTGCTGATGAGGACTCATTGACTATTCAATATTTCTTTCAGAAGTGCTACATTTCATTTCTCCTTATATATTTATTGACAAAGGTAAGTCCCTTTTAAGGGCTTATTATCAATCAAATGGAAATTTAATGCAGAAAACAAATCACAAAGAAACAAGTGAAAATATCTCATGGACATAGTACAACATACCTCTGCAATATACATACTGAAACAGACCTCAAAGAACTTTAGCTTTAATGTAAAACTTTATTTGCTATAAGTTGACAAAGAATTTAAACCGCACACTGACTCACATCTTCCCTAAGATCTCTGTTAGACAAAGACATATTTATTTTGGAACATGTTTACTTTCATAATCATGCTCCTTCTGATCACACAGCCAGGTTTTCAACCACATGTTGCATGCACTCCACCACTAAAACAGAATGCTACATTCACCATTGACAGTCACAACAAAGTGTTATTATAAATGAGAGACAAGGCAACCAACTGACCGACTGACTGGCTGGCCAGGATCAACAGGCCTTACTGGAGTGAGGTCCTGAACAGCACATTCACAGGGTTTTTACAGGGGCAGTCCACAATATTTTGAAAAGGGGCAATCCACAATTGCCTGCAAGGCAAGGGGGAAATACCACACATTCCCTACCTATCTCATCTGGACAGCCCATGCCTAACTCTTCTTCAGTCCAGCAATTAAGGCAACAACCCACTTATTACTTGGAGCCACGTGTGAGATAACCAAACCTGGGCCTTGATTCATGAGGATCGGGGCCCAACGGTGCTAAAGGTCACATAGGCTGTTTGGTCTGCAAGCACACACAGTTTCTTAGAAGCAATGAGCCATGTTTACTCCATTTTGTTTTTAAATCTACACATAGACACTAGTTGCACATGTGCATAATAGTTTACAAACTATAACAGTGCACTCTTCTGAGTAAAGAATAGCAATTAGATCCAGCAGCAAGCAGCAAAAGCACGGTTTGATTGTTACTCAAAAAGATACATTAATATGAACAAGTTGGCCTATATTAAGGTTCATAGAAATGTACACTAGAAAAGAAGAGTCAAATCAGTTTCTCTGGTCTCTCAGTTGAGACTCATCAAAGATACATGGGATATCAAATTCAAACAGCAATAGTAGGTGAATCACAACTTTAATACAAATCACTAGTTGTAAAGTGCTTGTTCAGTTACAACAGATTGCCTTCCCATAAGGAGTATCAGCAAACATGCATGATGGAAGAAATTACCATTTAACAGATGCAAATAATAAGGTACAGGGAGATAAAGTTTCTCAAAGCAGTACATGTTATTAGTCCTGCTTTGCTTGGCAGCCTAAATTCTTAAGGAAAGCTATGTTGGTTCAGCACCAAGGATAGTGCATGCCTCTTACTAAGGACACAATTATCTGGCGAATTGCATTAGAATGTACTAAATGGAATGACACAACATGTAGAGGTGAATTTTCCCACTTCATAACTCTCATTTCAATTTCCATGGAATTTTAGACTTGACAAACCAGCAAGTTATACACAATACCTGTAACTTAACTGGTTTCTCCTCTGTAATATCCATATTCCCTTTTCTTGCCATGCCTGCCTTCCTCTTGTGGGAAGAAACAAATTAATAAATAGAAATCTTGTCATCTCATGACATTTACAAAGCAACACAGAAACTGGAAAGAAAAATATCCAGTAATACAACCCCCCAAAAATCATTAAATAGAGAATTTTATTCCCTCTGAGCTAAGCAGGTTAACTGAAAAGTGACACAACCCAGACACTCCTAAACCACAGAAACAAATGCCATTAAGTTGTTGTCTTATGGCAACTAAATGATATGTAGAAGGAAAAAGAATTAAATTTGGAGACAGAATACAGATCTGGCTGGACTCCAGAGCTGAGGGATATTAAATAAGAAGGAAACAATAGTGCTGTCAAGTCTAATTGCTTAAAACATAAAACTCTTTCCATATGTCTTGAGATTAATAGAGTTGCAGAGTATTAGAATTCACTGTGAAGTCATGCAAACAAAGAACAGCATGTGCCATTTGGACTGAAAATATCCAGTCTATGGGTAATTCAATTCTGTTTCCTTTTCCTTCTTCTCATGGTCCACTCAAGCACTTCCACATTTGAAAATATCCATGACAAAAGCATACTATGAAAATTATTTACTATAGTGTGAATTTGACAACATTATAGTGAAAGCGTGGGTTTTTGGTCAGAAAAAAAACATGTCCAGTCCTAACCATGTCTGCTTGTTTTACTTCCTCAGTTTTCCCAGTGAGGATAAAGGTATTTCTAGAAATAAAAGTGTGCTATTAAATGAAAAAAAATCTAAGTGTCTGGAAGAAGTAGGCAATTGTTACAATGTGCTTCCTTTCCTTTTCCTTTGTATGCAAGGAAATTCAATCATTCACATAGCAGTTCCATGTAAACATGGCAATAAAAGAGCAATTTTTTATTCATTGAAAGAAATGCCTCTATTTGATCACTTCAATTAATTAGCAAAAATTTACTATTCAGTAGTTACCAACAAAACATTACTCATTTTATGGGAGTACTATATACTTTATAGGAGCACAATGTACAGGCAAATTTAGTGGTAGGCACCATAATTATTGTTATAAAAAGTGTATTCAACTAGAGCATTCACCTTCTCATTATATATGATAATGAATAATCAAGATTATTTGACTTTCCAAGTGTTTTTTCCTTCATAGATACATGTGTTTAGCACGGAAGAATATTCAAAATAAACCACTTAGATTCAGCTCAAGCTAAAGTTAGTGGTTCTTAGTTCATAGTCATTGATTGTCACTTTTTAAAACAAGTTTTCTGTTACAGCTATATATCTTCCTACATTACTGTCTCGATATACCAACATATGTATTGCTTTATTGCAGAATGATGCTGTAATGGTGCCCAAATCCTTCTCTCCCATATCATAATGTGTATTACAAATGTCTGCATTTTTATTCCAGGAATCTCTATTACCTCATTCTGAAATGAGACTTCCGAAATACGGGTTCTCTAAAATCATGGCCACTTGTATATGGAAAAATATACAGAACATGATTAATATACATAAATGTGTTTTATGTATCTCTGTGTTATATTTTCCCATATATTTCTTTATTCAATCATTTTATATAAATATGTATTCATGTGTAGTGATTTTGTGCTTTAGGTTATAATCAAATGCTGCTTTGCTTTGTTGCCCAAATTATTCCAGCTTTGGGCATTTGGAGCTTTTTTAGTTGGCTTCTGTGTCCTTTTGAAATATCTTATCCTTGTAGGGGGTTCTGAGTGCCCTGTTGCTCTTGAACACAACTGGCTCCAGGCCCATCTTATTATTTCTGGCCACTTATGAAATGTATCATTTACCCAAGGATTTCAGATTTCTTGTTTCTAAATAATATTAAAAAGCAAAGTAAAGGCCATCCATTATCTCAACACATGCAGAGAAGCATTTCATAAATACAACACATTCTCATGATTAAAATATTGAAGCAAATTGAGAATAGAAGCAACATTCCTTAACAGAATCAAGGCAGTGCATGAGAACCCACAGTCAGCATCATATTGAATGGAGAAAAGTCACAAGCATTTGCTAAGATCCAGAGCTAGACAAGGCTGCTCATTCTCCCCACTGCGTTCAATATAGTCCTGATGCTTTAGCCAGAGCCACTAGGAAAGAAAAGGAAATCAAATGCATACAAACTGGAAAAGAGGAAGTCAAGCTACCCTGTCACCATACAGGAAAACCAAAAGACTCTACTAAGTGACTATTGAAACTCATAAAAAGGTTAATAAAGTTGCAGGATATAACATCAACACACAAACATCAATAGCTTTTGTGCACACATATGATTGCATGGCTCAGAATGAAGGTGTAAAATCAATCCCATTCACAACAGTTACAAGAAAATGTAAATACCTTAGAATAAATTTAATATAGAATGTGAGGATTACTATAGAAATTACAGAATAGTAAAGAAAAAAAAACAGAAAGAAAACACCCAAAACATGGAGCACTCATCCATGTTCAAGGATTGTTAGAATTAATATCGTCAAAATATCCCATACTGTCTAAGTCAATTTACAAATTCAATGCAACCTCAATCAAAATACCTATGACATTTTTCTCAAATGTGGAAAAAGATTATGCAAAAATTCATATAGAAACACGAGAAGAACTCAACCAAAACAACCTTAACAACAACAACAACAACAAAAACTGAAGGTATTAGAATACCAGACTTCAAGGTGTACTACAGGGCACTTGTGATCAAAACAGCCAGGTACAGGCCCAAAAATAGACATGTAGATCAACAGAAGAGAATAGAAATCTGAGAAGTTAACTCACATATCTACAGCCAAATAAATTTTGACAAATAAACAGAAATCAATCCAAGGATAAAGGACAGTCTCTTCAACACATGGTTTTTAGAAAATTTAATTTCCACATGTGGAACCATGAAGCAAAATCCCTACTTTATACAAAATAAAATGATATTGATTTAGGATCTAAATCTATGAGATGATGCCATCATATTACTAGAGAAAAATATTAGGAAAACTGCAAGACCTAGGCCTAGGCAAACTTCTGCATTACAAAGAAAACTGTCAACAAGGTGAAGAGGCAGCAACAGAATGGGAGAAAATATTTACAAATTATCCAACTGATGGAGGACTAATAATCAGGATTTGTAAACAGCGCTAGAAACTCAATAGCAACAAAAGAAACAATCCAGATAAGAAATACTTCAAGGACAGGCAATTTCCAAAGGATGAAATGACCAATAGACACATGAAAAAATACTTAGGATCACTACCCATCAGGGAAATGCAAATAAAAACCACCATAAGGTTTCATCTCACTCTACTTAGAATACTAAAAAAGGTTTCATCTCACTCCACTTAGAATACTGTCATTTGAAGATAAAAAAGAAAAGAATGAATGCAGCAAGGATGTGGGGGAACTTACCCTAATCCACTATTATCCACTGTTGGTGAATGTCAACTATGACAATCCTAATGGAGGACAGCACAGAGATGCCTCAGAGGTCTGAACATAGATCTACCATCTGAACCAGACATCCCAATGCTGCACATTTATCAAAATGAAGTGAAATCAGCATCTGAGAGAGTTATTTGTACCTCCATGTTTATTGCAGTTCAGTACTCAGTAACTAAAATATAGAGTCAACACAGATGTAAGTCAACTGATAAATGGATAATGAAAATGTGGTAAATATACATGTAAAATTGCATGAAATCCTGTCTTTTGCAACAAAATGGATACAACTAGCAATCATTAAGCTTAATGAAAAAAAAAAGGTCTCCAAAGACAAATACCACATTTTCCTAATCTGTGCTAATACACAGAGCATTTAAAATAGAACCTATATGAACAAGATTGATATTTTCAGATTTATTATTAATGGCCTTGTGTATACTCCTGAGAAAAAGTGGGGTTTTGTTCTACTTGCCATTTTTAAAAACCTATTTACTTAATGGAGTAGTAAGCCTATTATTGTTAACTGAAAGTGCATCGTTGTACAAATTTTTTAAAAAGGAAGAAGGAAGGTTTATAGGGATCATGCGAAGAAGGGAGGGCAGAATGTAAAACACCACCATACTCCAAATCCTAAATGTGAATCATGTGAAATTTTTCAACTTATTTAAATAATTTAACATTTTAAAAATAGATTTGGATTCCAGTTAGGTTCACGGCTACTTAGGTATTATTGTTTGTGGGCTTGTTCAACTGCCAGAATGCTTGATTACTATATACTACTGACAGAACAAGTAATTGCGAATCTTGTGTTTGTGTTGCAGCTGGATAATTCATCACTCGTTGTAACTGTGATTGAGGGTCTATTAGGTCCTGACTTCTCTGTTTCCAATCCAGCTTGCTGCTAATGTGCCTGTGCACAGGTGCTCAAATAGTTTCAGTGGACTCAAATGGACTTTCTTGTTTATGTCTTTGGCCTGACAGCTCCTTGGTCTTCCAGGCATTTGGGAAATAAACCAGAAGATGGAACATTAATTTTCTCTCTCTCTTCCTCTCAACCTCTCTCTCTCCCCCCCACCATCCCTTTAATCTCTCTTAATCTTTCTTGTTCTCTCTCTCTCTCTCCCCTCCTTCCCTCCCCCACCATCTCTGCACCATCTGTTGTCCTACCTTTGAAATAAGTACATATTTTTTTTTAAAAAAAAAATTGTATTTCACAGACCTAGAGGTTCATATTGGGATGCAAGAATGGGCAGATTCTGATGAAAGCCTACTCAGGTCTTGCTTAGAGAAACTCCTATATCCTCACGTGACAGGAAGAGAAAAAGAGAAAACAAGGGCAAAACTTATAAGGGCAAAACTTTCATCAAAATTGGTCTGCACCCATGATCTGTTTACCTCCCAAATCCCCTTACACAAGGAATTTGATTTCAACATACAAACAAAAGCAAAAAGGGCAGGAAGTAAACATTCATTTAGTCTACAGCATACAGCGAGGAAATTGTGTGTGTGTACTAGCTCATGCAGGTATGTACACAAAACAATAAATTTTCTGTTTGTATCCACTGTTATCCATGTTAAACTACAGAGTTCAGACTGATGTCCAAAATCCTAATGTATTCGTATAATGAGCATTCTGGCTTATTTTATTTATCTGCAAACTCCCATTTCAAAAAAGAACAATTAGGCTTCTATCTAACTTTTGCCATTCATTTATTCAATTGTTCATCTACAGTACAGAAGTATTACAATTCCAGAACTCATAATTACATTTGGAATTCATATACCTCTATTGGGAAGAAACTCCACAAATTAGAGTGTTTACATACATATGCTTTGTATTCTTGCAGATTCTATTCATGTCCAGAGTTACTTAGGCCAGCACCTACTCATCCCTCCAGGAGAGACACTCTTTCATATGTTCCAATGGAATTAGACTGTTTTATAATATTCTGCACCCTACCCTGGATCCTATGACCTCCTAGTGTGTTTTTATTGCTTGTTCTTTATGCTGCAAAATTCTTTGGGTTTTGAGATATACATACTCCTGTAGCCATCTTTACATTATTGTATAACTGTTTCAGCTAGAACTATGATTCTGTGTTCTTGCATTGCAAATTGTGTTAGGAAATGCAATGTCTTTCCAAAATGCTTACTTCACTTAATTTAACTCTCAATAAGTCTTGGAGAAATAGACAAAACAACCAAAACGAAACAAAAAAAAATACCTTGAGTGATATCTGTAACAGGAAATCTGTGTGTGACTTTCTCTAACATGTCATCTTTGTGTGTGGAATACAAGGTCACTGCCTCTCAGGAAAATAAACAAACAAATAGGCCTCCTAAGGTTGATACTTGTGGACAAACTAAAACAAAGTTCACCTTTATGGTATTTATAAATTAGACAAAAACAAAAAACACTAAAAGTGTAACAAGATATCCTTTTGAAAAAATATTTTATCTTTTGTATACTTTTTTACTCTATTTTTGCTCGTTCATGAGAAATTACTTAGATACAACATTTTAAAATATGGCCAAATCAAAAATCCTATTGCCATAATAAAGTCCTGAGTTCAAATAGAAAACAAATACCTCAGAGAAGCAATTTTGATGCATCACACTCAGGAATCACTAGTACACTTGCATAAGATTTTTTAATGTTGAAGATTTTTCCTTTGAATTAGATAAATATATATTCTGCCAACAATGCTCTCCTAGTGGCAATCTTTCTACGTGTGATCTTAGCCAAAAGGCTGAGAAGTGATAGAAGGCGTCTTCCTAAATCGACATCTTCTTATACAAATAATCTTGCCTTCAACCATGCACATTGCAAAACCTAAATTTAGGATAGTACAGTATGCTCTTTGAAAAGAACGTGAAGGCCTAGGAATATCAAGAGATGATCCTACTGAGAGGGGAAAATCAGTAAATTTCTTTAAGGTGAATTTTCTTTGGACAAACTCTTGAAACAGCCATTTGTACCACTTCATGAACACTGCCCATTGATTAATGGACACGAGAAATCATTCTCTCACTTCCTGTTTGAGCTGTTGTAGATGTTCCAAAGAGACTCAGCCAAAGACAGTGAAGCCTCATAGCAATTTGTCCATAATAGCTGAAAGTCTTGGGTTGGAAAAAAAGAGGACGATCTCCTGGACTTGTTTAAATTTGCTTTTTAATTACTAAATGCCAGCCTGGGAATTCTGCCGAAAATGGTAATAAGTTTCATTTGTGCTACACCTTTTATCCTGGAGACACATTCCTCCCCCAGTTCTGAAATCCAGCCATCCTGGAGCTGAAAAGCAGTAACTGTTTAATGTTGAACATTTATTCAGTGCTACAATTATACAAGACAGAAGAAATTGAAGCAGAACCAAAATACTGCAGTCAGAAACACTGGTGTGCAGGTTTTGAAAATATCCTACAGGTCTGTTTTGTACCTTCCTTTTCATAAGGAATATTGATGTGTCCCTTTTGAATCAACAGATCCCTAAAAGACCAATTTTTGAACCTGTTTGGGTTCAACATAAATTACAAATATCAAAAAGAATCAGTTTATTAGGAAAAAAGCTAGAATGCACATCAAGAAGAATGACAGAAAGAAAGAGTTCTTAATATTTGCATTTGGCAAACAACATTGTACCTCTCCTATAATAATTTCTGAACCTGAAAAGACCATGTGAAGAAAATGAAATGCAACAGATCACCCACGAGATTCTGAACATAGTTGATTCCATCCTGGAATACAAACTTCGCAGGTATTTGTTATTCATGTAGCCCCAGAACCCAGATAATATTTGGAGAGAACAAATTATTCAGTAAGCATTTACTTTTAAAACAAAAAGGGAAATTTGATCTTTCCCTTAAAATATAAAGGTCATGGTTTCAATGAATGCTTGAGCCCCAATATTGCCTATATTTGCATGAAGATTAGTTGATAGTAAGAAGAAAATAATGGCAAGGGTCATAGAAAAAATAGACACCAACTGTAGAGACTGATGAAAAGTGTTTGTGTGGCCACCAAATACCAGACACTCACCTACTTATTGCTGCCAGTAGTCTAACTTCACTATTATATCCCACAGAAAAAATAATGGAAGAATCATGAGTTCATACTCTCTACACTTAAACTGAAGTTACAACATCCTTTATGAATACACATTTTGCAAAGAGATAACAATATCCAGATTGGGAATAAATTCCAAGCCTTGTCAAGTTTTACCTGATGTGTTAAACTTCTAAGCAGGAAATCCAAAGTGAGAAACATGGATTTAATTGCAGCCCCAGTAACGTCTTGCATTTCATGTTCCTAATCTAAATCTGGAGTCAGGCAAGACCCATCTACTTCTCAGTTTTATTTAGTGACCGTGGCAATACATATCACACACAGCTCACAAAATGATTATCTCATGTTGCTCTGAGAACCTTGGAAAACTCCATCTGGTCTCACAAGAACAATAATCTAGACAGATAGTCCTGAAGCAAACACAGCACATGCAGCTTCCTTGTGCTATACTTGATGCAATTAAGTCAGGCAGGTTAATCCACTGCCAGTAAGGTGTCCAGCTTGTAAATAACAACAACAAAAGCTTGACACTTAAGCTCACATTTCCAGAATCCTGCTTGAAGCTGTAAAATTACATCACTTCTCCCTTCATCTTTAAACCATTTGCATGATTGATTGAAGTCTTTTTTTAGAGATACTTTCTGATTTTAATATAAAAAAATCTCTTCCAAATCTCATTAAACATGCTTATACTACCCCCAATAGTATCATTATTGATGTAAAACTTTCAAACTCTGGATTTGTACTGTTATCTCATAAAATACATCATTTGAGCCAATCCTGACAAACATTGGTATCACTTTACTCAAGCACAGCTTTCAACTTGCAGAGAACTTAACAAATTGGTTTCTACAGTCTACAGAGAATATACAGCTAGATAAAAACATCTTCCAAAAATTTGCAGTATATTTTAGGATGAGTCGAAACATATCAGCAACCATTGCAAATGCACTTACAGGATTTTTAAAGTAGCACATATCATCATAAATGGCTCCGTGATTCAGTATGACATTAATAATGGAAAGAACAACCTTTAAAATAAAGTAAATGCATTTGGAGCAGTTACTGGGGTGATATCTGTCTCCAAAAGTCAGTTAATAACTTGCAAGCTGATATGATATATTCCTCAGCCTCTGCTGTTGGGAAAGATTTATCTTTTGTGCTAAATTTCAAGCTGAAAAATTAGAACAAAATCTGATATGTCTGTGGTAAACTGACTTTTTAAATTTAACCTTTTAATTTCTATCATTACCAACTTCAGAATTGTTTCTTTAATCTCCTGCTACATTTTAAAAGGTGGTTAAGATGGCGGGTACAAAACAAAGCTATAAGTAAAAATTCCTACAGATGTGTATATATACATATACATATATATGTATATATATATAGTCTCAAAATGTTAATCAAAAAAGAAATAAATTACAAATATCTTTTACCTTCATACAAATGAAAGTTACAGCCCTATGTCCAGATATTTTAGCCCTGTTACTTTGTTTTACAACTGCTGTCTCAAAACGTCTCTGAAGCCATGAGTTGATTTGAATTTTCCTCCTAAGTAAGCAGTAAGTCAACTTTCATTACTCTGAGTTCCCGAAACACTCTGTATGAATTTACACGTAGTGAATGGAAATGTGGACGCATAGAACAGATCTTCTCTTCTCACGTTCCTTTTTCTCCTGGCCTTTCGTGTTTATTCACCACCCTTTCCCTTCATAGTTCTTTCTCTAATCTCCTTGATCCTGTTTCCTTTCTTTACCTACCCTCTCTCTCATCTTCAAATTTTCTCTGCTTGAATGCCATTTTCTTTCTTGCTCCAATATACCAGATAAATGTCAGGGGAAAAATAGAAGAAGGAAAGATGTAAAGATTCATGTTCCTCTAGTAGGAAAGGAAAGTAACAGTGGTCAATGTTGGGGCATAGTACAATAAGCTTCCACACGCAGGACTGGCATCCCATATGGACACTGTTTCGAGTCCTGACTGCTCCATTTCTGATCCAGCACTCTGTTTCTGGGAAAGCAGCAGAGAATGGCCCAAGTGCTTTGGCCCATGAACCCACAAGGGAGATCCAGAAGACGTTCCTGGTTCCTAGCTTTGAATCATCTCAGCTCAAATTGCTTCAATCTTGGAGAGTTAACCAGGAGATGAATTAAGTTCCCTTCCTCACCCCCTTGCTCTTTCTCTTCAACTTTCGTCTTTCAAACAAATAAAATCTTTTTTTTTCCAAAAAGAAAGTAAATTAGCAGCACATAAAAGATCTCACAGCTATTCTTTCAGAGATCACAGCAGGGAAATGTTTTTCTTTTGTTGATATAGTTACTAACAAATACATTCTGACTATATCAAGGAAAATCCCTCATTGGGCAACAAAAACTATGCACAAAATATTATTAAGTAACCTTGACCCTGTTTGCTTCCCACACACTGCTCATTAGCAAGAAAAAGCAAAAAATGTAAGAATCCTCTGGGCACTTCTGTAAGATATTTTTATAAATGCCACAGCCATGTTTTACTATAATACCAAGATCAGGCACTTTACAAAGCAGCAATTCCCAGATCTCATCAGAATGAAGATAGAATGTCTAAAATTCTAGAAGGTCACTAAAAAAGGCATTCTGTACTATAACATTTCTTTCTAGAGACATTCTTCTAAAGGTTAATATAGAAAACGAAAATTAATTTTAAAAACACACATACATCGTACCACTACTAATATCGAAATTACAAATTAACACTTGTGCTTTTCATCTCCTTTTCCTTATAGCAGGTGATGTGCTCCTCCAGTCTGTCACGAACATGTGAGAAGTAATGCCTCACGGCTCCTTCAAGTCCGCTAAGTATCTCAGAATTGAACAAACCAGAGCTGTCAAATATACATTGTGTTGTTCTTCCCAAGTCAGATTGCATTTTTAATCAGGGTAAAAACAAAAGCTCCCCTAAGAGCATCTCTCATAAATCAGACCTTTAAAAAATATCTGAACGCAGGAAAATGAAACAGTGCTTTTGTTGGGGAACTTTGCAGCAACTTTCAAGCCAAAATATGTGTGGTAAGTAAAGAATCAATTATCTTTTTTTACTCAATACTCTCCTTTTCATTTCTTTCTTTTTGAAAAAACAATCATTTTGTTTTTCATTATTCACTTATTTAAGAGAGAGAGAAATAGAGACAGACAATGTGGTTCACTATAGCACTGGTTGACTGTACAAATGTCTAAAAGATCTAGGGTTGGGTTGGGTCAGATGGAGCTGGGATCCTTGAATTTAACTGGATATTCTATACAAATGTCAAGGGACCCAAGTACTAGAGCCATTACCTGGTGCTTCCTATGTGCACATGAACAAGAAACTGAGCTTGGAAGTAGAACCAAGGCCTTGAGCCATTGGTTGGGACATTCTTGGGACATTCTCAAGTGGTATCTTAAGCACTGCATACATTAATCCACTCCTTTCAATGACTTCAAAATCTCATTATACAAGGTTTATTCAAAGCAACTCAAGAAAACCAAACTAAAAATGTTTATTTTGTTGCAAAAGTTTTGAAATCTACAGTTTCTTTTCCTACTATATGTAGTTTCCATTAACTTTTTGAAAATTTCTTCGTATAAATTTAATTAGTGTCTTCAGAAACAAATATCTCTGGAGCACTACACTTGGTGACATTCCATCCATGTTACTATCCTGCAATTCATTTAAGACAAAATCCAAACTCTATCAACAGCACCAAGTACTCTGACTTGATCCTGCCTGGCTCACCAGCAATTTCCCAGTCAGGTCCAACCTAGCTGAATGTTCACAGCCAATGTCCTCTATTATTTCACTTTTCATCTTGCTTAAATCCCACTCAGCCATACAGACTCAGGTAAAACTTCACCTCTAGTAAGGAATCTTTAATTCCAGAATCGAAATTCCCATTGCTGTTGTAGATATTGAAAGCAGCAAATGTGTCCTTAATAAAGCACTTAGTTGCTTTTCCAAAATAACCCTTGGAAAAGTGGAGAATGTCATAAGGGTCTCACTTTAGCAACCTGAATCACAAAGCTGCAAAAGGAAATCAGATAAGGCTGTACTCAGTTGTGCAGAATCTAAGAAGGTTTTGGAGAAAGAAGCAACTGAGCATTTTTGGAAAACACAAGGGCTAGCACTCCAGTAAAAGTCATTTGAAATTCAAAGGGTAACTTCCAGGGATCATTCAAAATGCGGCTTTCTGAGTGGGTTCAAAATGTGGAACACCAAGTTTAAAATCCCTTTCTGTAATATGAAATCTATAGAAAACCAAGTGAAAATCAGTAATAAAAGAACTAAAACTTACATTAATATATACCTACATATGACATCTTCAGGAAAAATATTAAACTTGACTCCTCCATGACAAGTACTTATAAACAGCAACAAAAAGCCTTAAATTGCAGCTTCCTAGTAGAAGTGCTTTCTAAAACTAAGGGAATTCACTTTGCAGTTGAAAAATAGTACTACGATGTGCTAGCAATCAGTTAATTAGTTCTCAGTATTTCATCAATCCTAGTTATTCGAAATTTAGCCAGGAGTAATAGGAATAAATTAGGAAGAAAAATTTAGTCGGAATATCAGGAACATTTTTTTAATCATTAAATCAATTAGACAACAGAATTTAAAATCAGATATTTAATGTGAAAGGTGTAAAAAAGAAAAAGAAAGCACTATATCAGCAATGAACAGGAAATCACAGGTTTGAAAGGTTCTGTGTCATTGTTACCTCATGCTTCAGTGTTTGCAATGAGTAGCAGTTTAGGTTTCTATTCAAATTGTTGGCTATTCTAAACATGTAAAAACTTCACAACATACACTAACTAAAATAAGCTAAATGTCCCCAAGGCCAGCAGATTCTGCTGTAGAAGCCTTAAATCCTGAAAAGTTAGATGTCCTTTTAAAATATCTACTAAGAAAACTAAAAATCGAGAAGAGATTTTTTTGCATATTAATGAAGTTCAGGTGAATTTGAGAAGTTATGGGCAAAGAAAGCTTATTTCTAGTAACACGTGAGACAAAATTCCTTGACTTACTCTTCCAACTGAAAATATTAGAGATATTGAATAAAACATTTCTAAGAATATTGCATTGATTATCTAGGAAGTTATTCTCAGAGGCCAAAATCCACACGGAAAAATAAGCAAAGCAAGAAAGTAGCACACTGAGAGCATTTAAGGCAAGGTCAACTTGTGCAACAGCTTCCAAAACATTGAAGGACACAGAGGACAGGTGAAGATCACGGTCCTGCTCAAGGTAGCAAACCCGACATTGAGATTTTTCTGCATGAAGATGCATTTAAATACTTACAGGAGAAAAACAATTAATGCCCTCAGCATCTATCATAACTAATTCGGGAGGGAAATCAAAAGCAACCCAAAGAAAGTGAAAAATAGACACTAATGCAGACAACAGCAAGAACAAATAAAATATGAAACAGCTGAAAGATACTAACTGAAAATACTAGCAGGGTAGACCAATTTCTAAGCAAGAAAAAAGAATGCACAAAAAAGCATTATTATCAATAAACATAGGCAATAAATACCACAAAGATTGAAGAAAGTTAAACTGAACAACTTGATGCATATAAATATGAAAACTGATGAGATAAATCTCAAGAAAACATACCACAACAAATCTAAAGAAAAAAAGTATTTATCATCTGAGCAATGTTAAGGTCATTAAAAGTAACAGAAATAATACTTAAAGGAAACTGCATCAGATTAATTTGTAAATAGATTATTCTAAGCAATCCAGAAATTCTGATAATGTAAGAACACTCCTTTTTTGTTTTGTTTTTCAAAAGATTTACTTTATTTTTATTGGAAAGTCAGATATACAGAGAGGAGGAAAGACAAAGAAGATCTTCCATCCATTGACTCACTCCCCAAGAGACCCACAACAGCCTGTGCTGTGCTCATCCGAAGCTAGGAGCCAGGAGCTTCTTCTGGGTCTCCCATATGGGTGCAGGATCCCAAGGCTTTTGGCCATCCTCAACTGCTTTCCCAGGCCACAGACAGGAAGCTGGATGGGAAGCATGGCTGCCGGGATTAGAACTGGCACCCTATGGGATCCCGGTGCATTCAAGGCAAGGACTTAGCCGCTAGGCCACTGTGCTGAACCCTATTTAAGAACACTTCTACTAAAAAAGAACACGAACACATTTTCTAAAGCCACTATAACTCTAGAAGTAAAAATCTGATGAGAAAACAAGAAACAATACTTACAATACACGAAGATTTTAAAATATCCTAAGTAAAATACCAACAAACCCAATCCATCAGTACATAAATAATATTGTACATTTGAACCAAATTGAGGTTATCTCAGAAATGTTAATGTTATTTTGTCATTAGAAAATCAATTAATGTAATTCACCATGGTGAATGTTAAAAGATAAATTATCTCAGTGGATGCAGAAAATGCATTCAATGCAATCCAATGTCCATTCATTATTGAATTACAAAATACCTACAGTAAACATCATCCTAAATGGTAAAATGTTGAGTTTTGCTTTGGCAATCAGGAAGATTGACTGCTATTCAATATGGCATTCAACTTCCTGACAGTGCATTATAGTAAATAAGATATTTGTTTGAAAAGCAGGAAGTAAACCACTATTTTTCATATTGAAAACACAAAGGTAAATGAGTTTTTGCAGACCTACTGAATTTAGAATCATTGTATAAATATTAATTGTATTTATTTCTACAAAAATTTCAAACTATAAAATTAAGATGCAAGCTCGATAAGAACATATTTGCAACAAAATTTAAATGGCTAATAAAATGTGCAAAATATTGCTGTAAAACATTATAAAAGTTTGCTGAAGAATATTTTTAAAAAGGCCTTAAGTAGAGAGTTATATTAATAAGTTAAAAAATCAATGAGTATGTCAACTCTTCGAACTTATCTGTTTTTTTGAAAAGTAATTCCAACAGAAATTGACACTTCATTGGTAGATCATGAAAAACACTAAAACTTACATTAAAAAAAAACTCCTGACAATTTGATCAGATACCAAATCTATTATAAAGCTACAGAATTTAAGCCATGTGGGATTGACCCATGTCTAGACAAACCAATCAGTGGAAAAAAAGAGGCCCAAAACAGACTCACTCATATGGACCTGGACCAATTTAGCTTTTAATAGTGGACAATGCAGAGGTCAAATTGATATCAATATTGGGGATGTATCCCTACCTCACTGTGAACTCAAAATTTAACACCAAAAGTACTGAAATACTTAAGGGAATCTAGCTAAGTTTTTAGAATAAAATATAACAAAATATTTTTAGAACTGTGGTGTTAGGGAGAAAAGTCTTTACCAAGTACTTAAAGCCAATAAGCTTGACTATTTTAAATTAAAACACCCTGCTTCAAAAAGCTATCATTAAGAAAACATTTGTTTTAAAAAGCCAACAAGCTGCAACTGATAGAAGACATTTGCAACACATGCAAGGATTAGTATTCAGAATATACAAATTCTGTCAAATAAGGAAAGTAAAAAAATTAAGCAAAAACTTGGGGAAACATGGCACAGAAAAGAACGAAAATGCTTAGTAAAAATGTTTAAAATTCTTTCATCTCATACACTAAATGAAAAACTGTTTAAAATAACTGATACCAATTTTACAATGGTAAAAACATCAGATTGTGAGAATTGAAAACAATTATGAAGATAATAGACAGACTAACGGATTACAAAAGTCTGAGAGCAATGAAAGATAAACTGGAATGTCAGTAATAATCTAGCAACTAATTAGGTCTAAAGTAGGTGATGTAGAAGGCATGGATTGTGTGTGTCACAACAAGTCCATTTCTGGGTGCATACCACAGAGAAACTCCTCAACATGCGTTCTTAAGCCTGAAAAGAAGTTTTTTCACTGCAGTTCTGCTTGAAAGAGCAAAATACTGAAAACAAAGAAGATGAGCACCAATTCAATTGAACAAATAAACTGTAGCATAGTCCACACAGTAAAAATTAACCATCACACGGATGCAGATTGAGAACATGTTGCTGAGCAAACAAGTCCAATAAAACTACTAAACAATCTCTCCCCCAGCATGTGTGTTGTGGCATAGCACGTTAAGCTGCCACTTACTGCAGTGCCTGCAACCAAGTGCTGTCGCTTCTTCCAATTCAGGTTCTTGGTAACGTTCATTCTCAGAAGCAGCAAATGATGATTGAAGTCGCTGAATCCCTCCCATTCATTTGGGAGACTCAGTCTGAGTTCTGGGCTCCTGGTTTCAGACTGACCTTGTCCCATCTGTAGTGTTAGACAATTTCCATGCACCATGATAATAGTTAAATTCTATAGTTTAGCAGGTAGGATACAATTAAACTATATACAACCAAGAAGTAATTTGGCTACTGCACAGGTATTTTTCAAAGTATGTCCCATTTTCAGTATGGTGCAAAGATCAGCCAAGAAATTATACCATTGTAATGACATGGGGGGAAATTTGTAGCGGGGGTGGGGTGGAGAAGGAATATGGAGAGCGAGAATGGGAATCCCAGAGCCTACAGACTGTATCATGTGATAATAAAATGAATTAATTTTAAAAAAGCAAGAAAGAAATTGTTATCAGGGAACTGTGACTGGAAACTCCCAAAGCATGAGGGTTCTCTTAGGTACAAAGCCAGAAAGGGGAGAAAAATCTATTCACCGTACCCAGTGACAAATATCAGCACAACCAGACACTATCAAAGACAGGAGAATGACCTTCTACAATCACTGTCAGCAGCCAGGTGCAATCAAAAACCCAATGGCTTCCTGATGCTGAGGAGCTGGTTTCATGGGGGTTGCTTGCCTCTAGACACTACACATTTTTTTCTTGACCCACTGAAGCACTCTCAGTCTTTAATCCTACTTTTGAACTAGTTGACCAATGTCAAAACAAACAAACAAACAAAAAGAACTAAAGTAACATATCTCAGTGTGGAGCTGTGCTTTGCCAAGTCCTCTGCTCATTTTGCCACACTTATTAGACACCAACCAGGGGCACTCACAGAGAGTCATTGCTGTTGGCAATGAGACGAGTTTCCAAACATTCAATTAAAGGCCTATGTAATTCCACAGTCATGGTGGTCTGCTAATGGATACTGACTTGAAAGCCTGTGATCAGTGAGAAATAATTGCTCCCCATCAATAATGTTAAAAGAATCCAGAAATGGTAATGCAATAGGCAATATGCAACCTTCCCCTTGTTGTCTTTTCAGAAGGGATTTCTCCCTAATGGTGACTAATACAATTCCAACTTCTCTCCTCTGAAATCTGATGAATATAACTTAGAGTTCTGCTACATCATCTATTCCCACAACATGATGTTCATGAGTATCACATAGCACATTCATGTGTAAGCCCCTGTGGAGTTTTTGAAGGCTGTCAGGGGAATTGTTTCTCTATTCTTTTGCAGTTGAGAGGAAAATGGGACCCTACACGGCACACGCTCTCCCGCTACACCTTTTTCTTTTGTATATGGCCACCCCTATCACAACACATCATATTGTCTTCTTCCCAGGGGGCCTCTGATATTGACAAATCCTCATCTGTCACGTACTGTAACCACCCAGAGAAGGCACTTTGTCGAGTACACACAGATGGGCCTTCACACTAGCCATGGGCGCTCTATTGGCTTGTATCACATGAAGAAAAGACCACTGGCCCAGATATCTTGAAAAAAAAAACAACCTTCAGTAAAACCCCACCTGAGCCATTGATCCTGGGAAGACCTAACTTTGGGCCTGAGTTTCTATAGCTTTAAAATGTAGACAATGAAATAGAGCCTGAAACACTAACATGAGGACTAAGTTAAATAACATGAAAGCATATCGTGAATGTTCAGAAAAGTCCATTTCCCCTTTCCTTTTGGAATCTGTTTTATGCTACAGTGACAAACATTTGTAGAGTGAGGATGTCATTTGTGGAGATACACCTGTCTCATCAAATACACAAGAGACATGCTAAAGTTTGAATGAAGATATAACAAAATTTATTATAAATTTGAAGACTGTCCAATTCTCTCAGGTTGTGACTACTGATACTCTTATCCTTACCATCAGAACATACAACAGCAGCAACTTAATCAAATCGTAGCAAAAACTTGTAAATAAAGCCACTTAGCATTCCCTAGGGATTTACAATTGACAAGCTAAACCTCTTCTAAGAAAGGACAAGCCAAGAAATGTCCTATCCTGCTCTCCACTAAGATATCTACCTTTTAAGAAAAGGGAAAAGAATACAATCATGGGAGTTCTCTTCAGCACATGATAATTATTGTCAGGATGGTAGAGAATAAGAAATTTATTTCCAGCTATTTTGTACATCAATACATGTTTATTCAGCATCTACTATAACTTCAATTCTGGCATAGACTATGAGAATACAGTACTAACACAGCAAACCATCTGTTCTCCTGGTGCGTATATCCCACTGGAAACAAAAAGCAAAAAGCTAACCATAAACAAGTATATGTTAGGAAGTAACAAATTCTATCAATCATAATAAAGCAGAAGTGAAAGAATATAATAGAATGGCGATGGGCAAGAGATACATGATGACACAGAGAAGAAGACCTTAGATTAATATTTGCATTATTTTCAAAAACATAAGCTGCTATTTCAAGGGGAAAAAATGAACTCAGAATCGGAGCCTCTGATTTCATGTCCATGCCTCCCGCTATTGTTACGCTTTTCCCCTGTGAAGTTTGCTAGTGCACAGCACTGAAGTTCCTAGAGAATAAGAATTCCTTCCCAACCTCATATTTATTTGAGTTTTCCCATTGGACTAACAATCCCCAGTCTATGGTAAAACAAATTAAGAGCACCATTCTCTTTGAAAGTGAAAAATCTTCGAGGACATTACAAAATGTCTCTTTATACAGCTTACCAAGCACACCTCTGACATACTTCAAAACTCACTTTGAAACTTAAAAACAGTAGTAACACGTAAAACATATTGCAGCTAAATTATTTTTATTTTATTTTTTTAATTATTTATTATTTAACTTCATTAATTACATTGTATTATGTGACACAGTTACATAGATACTTGGGTTCTCCCCACCCCTCCCCAAACCCTCCCACCATGGTGGATTCCTCCACCTTGTTGCATAACCACAGCTCAAGTTCAGTTGAGATTCCCCCATTGCAAGCGTATACCAAACATAGAGTCCAACATCTTATTGCTAAATTATTTTTAAAAGGGTGGAAAATAGGTTAGGTATTCTGTTTCCCCTCCCATAACGACAATGTTTATTATGCAGAACTAGACATTAAGTTCTTGATGTATGTAAGTGACAGGGTCACATAATATTTCCAGAATTCACCGACTCAGCCCCCTTGGCACATAAAGGAGAAAACAAGGACACATCAAACTTGAGGAGAAAGAGAAGGATGGAAAAGGATGATGATGATGGATGACGACTGTGTGCAAGGAGTATCACAGGCTTTATTTCCTGTGTTATAAAGGGTTTCCAGAGACTAAAAGATCCAATAGGGTATGTGTACATGAAGGAAAGACTGGTAGAGGCAAGCTCCAAAATATTTTTAAGCAGTTAGTTCCTAATTCTGAAGACCGGCAGGTTGAAAATTCAGGAAACAGGTGAAACAGCAGTCATGTGTCTGAAAGCTTTGAACTGGAGGCTCAGGAAGGATTTCTATGTTGCAGTCATGAGATCAATCGCTTGTCCTTCAGGAAAATGTAATCCTTGCTCTAAAGACCCTCACCAGATTGAAAGAAAACCACTCAGTCAATGTAGGGTCAACTACTTTATTCAGATTAACAAATACAAAAATGACCTCATAACAGTCTCCACACAGTTGTTTAAGCAATCCACTGGATATATACCCTATTAAATTGACAAACGCACACACACACACACACACACACACACACACACACATTCCCTTTCTTACTTGATCTTAAGAAATGGGCATTATTGTTACTCATCTTGTTGCCCAAAGGAAAATAAATTAAAATGCAAAGATCTCAGAAGACTGGTCTAAGATCATACCATTAGGAAGCATCTGTGCCAATTCAGCCCCTGCACAGAGCCTACATTTTCAACCAACTGCCCTATTGCCCCCAAGTCTCTCTATTGATACAGAACTAAGTCCAAAACCCACATTTCCTAATTGCTATATCTATTTTCCCAGTAACTGTATATTGACACTATGTTATTAAACCCAACCTAATAACGATCACCAGGGAGACTCCTGATTAACAGGTCGGAGATAGACCTTCCAAAAGGAGCAAGCAACATGAAGCATCTCAACAACCAAAGGAAAAGATTGGGCTGATCTAGGGAAATGATGCAGTTTACAAAAAATTTAAGCAATATTTTATATATAATACTGCTTGCCTTTGAGCTTATCAAAACATGTTGCTGTGAGGACACATTGTATGTGTGTAGACTTTGAGAAAAGCAGAATAAAGGGAAACATTGTAAACACACACACACACACACACACACACAGTTTTTATGTCTACAAAGGAAAATCCTTGACTGTCTGGTCTGTTCCCCTCCTAAAATCTGACTCCCATTCACACACCTGCATTTTACCATCCCACCCGATCCCAAATCTGTGTAAAGAAAAGGGAGGACTAAAAACAAGCCAGGAATGCTCACTGTTCCTGCACAGCATTTTCTCTCAGGACCTTTCTGCCATAGATTATGGGTGCTTTGTCTTTCTGCTCTTCTTTTTCCTGCTTTAACTTAAAGTTCAGAGTTCTGATTGGATTAATGACCAGGGCCTTTTGCAAGAGCCCTTGCTCAGCATTATGTGGCTGTTGCTTGCAGCGACACTGTATCCCCATATACTTATGTCCTCTTCTGAGCTATCTATAGTTTCACATTTTATCCTCTGTGCGCACGTGCACATACACACACACACACACACAGAAATGGCCTTTAGTTCATACACCTCATTTTGTAGTACCTGTTGCATTGATAACTAGCAAACTTAGTTCAACCAAGGGCCAGGAATTCACCAAACATGGTTCCTATGCAGTAAATAACCAGATAGCAAAGAGATTTCTTTGCAAGTTTCACTTTCCTGATAGTTTGCACTCCAAAATAGAATGCCTCTAGGAAAATTCATTTTGCCTGTCCATGTTGAGAAAGGGACATTGCTTCTGTGAAGCAATTATACTGTACTTTCTCTACATCATATAAAAGGGAAATATAATTAATGGAAGTCACAGAACATGGCAGCCTATTTGAAAAATGGCATGGAATTCTGCCTTGCTTTTTGATTACAAGACATCTCATAGAAAAACAAGCAAAACAAAAAGTCTCTCTGAGACCTAATTTATTTTAAGCCAGACAGTGTCCTGCCTTGGAAACCAAACAGCTTTGGAGTCAGATTAACAAGAGCTTAAATCCTGGATCTGTCATTTACCAGCGGTCTGACTTTGACCAAGTGACTTCACTTCTCTGAGATTCCTGTCCTTAACCATATAATGGGATTATACTAAACAGGCTACAAGATTATGAGGGACCGATGGTCAAAAAAGACATTGAAATCACCTGGTAGCGTTCATGGCACAAAGCAAATGGGAACCCTTTAACACAAAAAAGATTTATAGTTAAGATTCCAAGGACCAAAGGACTCTTTTCCCTTTAACATCTACTCTTTCTGTTGTCCTAATTTCTACTCCCATGTGTACTCCTGGAGAGGAAAGGCAAGGAATACATTAAAGAGGACACCACCAAAGCCCACTTCAGTAGCACAGAGGGTATTCTCCTCGGTTAATAACTTTCATATTCTACAAACAGTCTTGTTTAGGCAAATGGCTGATTTAGCTGCCAACGACTATATCTTGCTTCTTCTACAAGCATAACTATTTCCACTCCAATGCATATTTCACCACAAATTAAGGTTTAGAATCTGCCAACAATCTCCAGCCATCAGTACAGCCAACAGACACCATAGCTAATTACAACACTTCAAAGATTTTAATATACATTCTCCTTTCTCAGTTCAAAACCCTTTTGTACCAGTTCAAGATATTTACCCTTTTCAAAAAAAATGCCCTGACTTCTTGAATCTAGGATTATTTTTCATTTCTGTATAAATTGCATTCTACCACCCAATTCACTTTTTTTCAATTATCTCATACAATACAGTTATTGCTTCTTATATATGATTTTGTCAGAAAACAATTTGTTAACTTTTGTATTCAACATTCCCTCTGTGCCACTGATGAGAATATGGGCTTGCCTCTCTTCAGTCTCTCCCTGCTCTTTCTCTTCAAGAAGACAAATGCCAGCAAGACTAATGCAGATTTTGTGATGCACAATCATAAAAAAGAAAGGCCTGAAGGCACAAAAAGGAAACAAAGAGAAACACTTCTGGAAGGATAGACATCATTTGGAGTCGATTACGAGATGGAAATTGGGTCAGTTATAATATGAGGGATATGGAATGAAAGAAAATTTTAGGCAGTACCTCTACTGCCAACATTGTGGTGCAGTAGATTAAGCCAAAGCCTACAATGCTGGCATCCCATGTTCAAGTTCCAGCTGTTACACATTGATTCAGCTCTCAGCTAATATGCCTAGGAAAGAAGCAGAATGTGGCCTATGGGCTTGAGCCTTGCCACCCATGTGGGAGACTTCATTGAGGTTCCAGGTTCCTGGCTTCAGCTGTCCCAGACCCAGTCATTTGGGGAGTAAACCAGTAACTAAAAGATATGTTCATTCATTAATATTCTCTCTCTCTCTCTCTCTCTCTCTCTCTCTCTCTCTCTCTCTCTCTCTCTCTTCCTCTCTCCCTCCCTCCCTCCCTCCTCCTCAACCTTTCTCCCTCCCCATTTAAATAATTTTAGTAGATTTTTATTTTTAATTATGTGGTACAATAGGAGTATCTCTAGAGTCTCTGAGTAAACCTGATATTAGTCAGGAAATTTAAGATCCTGATTTATTTTCAAGTTCCTGCATAATAGGAAGGGACATTACAAGTTTTATCTCCTGCCACTTTGTAAGCGTAAGGTTTGTTTTTATTTTTAGCTTCATTATATTCTCTAAGCATCCAGCAGAGCACTGCATCTGCTTCTAACTCTTCAATAACACTTTGTTCAGTTGACTTCATTCATTTTTCTAATATCCATCAAAACAGACAGCATGCCAACTACTGTTTGGGCTACTCGACTTATTTTTTCTTTCTCAAACACTATACACATATATTCTTTAAAAGGTGAGATTAAGCAGTGCCACTCCAAATGAATCCTAGGCTTCTGGCCAAGGATTGTGTCTCAGCATATTCAGGAAATTTGTAGATAAGGCTGAATTGCTGTCATTGAACTTAAGGAACCCTGCAGTGGAAAAGAGTTCCTGGAAAATTGGATACAGGCAAGTGTCATTTAGATTTATAAAAAGAGAAAGAATGTGTATTCGTGAACTACAGAGCACTGGAGCTTGACATCGATCCAGGGCAAGATTCTAGAACAATATTTTTAAACAATGGCTTGTGAACATTTAGAAAAGGAAGTGGTAAACTCAGCATGAGCTCACTAAGAACAGTCCTGTCAGACTAACCTAATTTCCTACTGACAGAGTTACTACACTATGAGATCAGAGAAACAGAGTAGAAGCAGTACATCTAGATTTCAGAAAAGCTTTTGACAGGTCCTCTCAAGGCACCCTTGGAGCAATATAAAGAAAAAAGAGCCTGGATGATATTAAAATTGTATACAATCAGAGCCAATGGAATATCAGGATCCATGAGAAATTCGTGAAACATTGTAAATCCAACAAAATGTTTTAATCAAATGTACATTTTTTTTTCCAAAGTCTTATGCTAGCCACTGTGTCAAGGGCTAGTGATTTCAGTAGACAGACACAGAATGGAAGTAACCAAGCTTGGCAATAATAATCTTCCAATGATCCATCTGTGTGATTTCAATTCCAGAAATGTCACTGCAAACCTGAGATTATGTCCCACAAGTGCAATGCCTTCAATGAGCAAGGCAAGCACTATTTCCATTCTTCACTAAAGAGAGTGTGTTTAGTTTGGGCCCTCATGCATTCAAATAGAACCTGCAACGTGTTCCAAAAGGAGCCAAAAGGATAGTAAAGAAACATCAGTAAAATCATCCTCAACCCAAAGCAATTTCAATGCCCTCCAAGAAGTAAAAATGGCAACAATGGATTTAAAATGGCCTAAGTGTAAACTGAGCACAAATAGAGAGTAAGTGGTGCAACTTAAAATTTATAACCTTATATTTGTTTTTATAAATAGTTAATTTAATCTCCAAAAAAGAAAAGATTGCAAATCTCTCCTGGCTATCTATCCCATGATTACTATAAGCTAATATATTTTTTTCTTTAAAGTTAGCAATATTTAAAACATAAAGTACAGAGAAAGTTAGAACCAGCACTCATCCTCCTAGTATCAAAATGTATCTAAACTGAACTTTCTGGCACAGAGGTTTTAGATAATTTTTAAGAAATAAATTGTTTTCTTCCTCTCTGCTCAGATAGAGAATTATCTCAATAGTGCACAGATGTTCACCTGCTCCATATGTTTTACTATCTGCCTTGTGCACGTATCCGTAAACAGTGTATATTAGTTTAAGGAGATGAATATGAAGGGTCTTGCTTACTGCAGGAGTTTCCTACAACCTTTCACCAAAGAGAAGATGAAAATGTTGAGTGATAAGTTAGGTGGGCATCCTAAAGAAAGGAATGAATTTTTAATAAAGGAAAGAGCAGATTCAAACTCACAGGGCCAAAAAAAACAGTCGTCAAAAATGAGAAAATGAGAAAACACACATAACACTATATAGCTTTAAGGAAAAGGTGAGTTAGTAATGTGAGAAGATGAATTTTTTTTAAAAAAATCAACCAAACCCAGTTATCAGAGGCTTTATCCTTTGGAGGATGGACTTCAATTAGAACTTAACTTTAGAATTTCAATTAGGAGAATATCATGATATGGCTATATAATAAAAAATAAATCCGGTGATGATGTAGTTTGAAGAGTAGCATGGAAGGATAAGACTCTGAAAACAAGCTAGTGAATACTGAAAAAAATGATGATGATGATGCCTGATGATAGGCACTTGTCATAAATTAGGATGGGGAGGACATACCAAGAATGATATTATTTCTTGTGAAAAGGGCCATTTTAGTAATAGTGAGCCAGAAGGATCACAGTTGTGGTGTAGCCAGTTAAGCCTCTACCTTGGGGGCTGATATCCCAGTTATGTACAGATGTGAGAGAACCAGCTATTCCAATTACCATCCAGCTCCCCAGCTAATGCACCTGGGTAAGAGCAGAATATGGCACAGCATCCTTGGGGGAAACCTGAAAGAAGTTCCTGGTGCCTCTCTTCAGCCTGTCCTAACCCTGCCTGTGGTGGCCATTTCGGAGTGAACCATCAATGGAAGATCAGTCTTTGTCTTTGTCTCTGTTTCCCTGTGTGTTAACTTACAAAGTTATAACTTTTTCTGGGACAATGGTTCTCAACTTGGGCAAGTTTCTGGATCACCCAGCAGGCTTGTTACAAAGTAAAAGGAAAACTAATCCCTACAGGCTGGTTTGGTTTGGTTGTGTTTTTTGGGGGGTGGGGGGGGGCGGGTGGAGAGGAGGGTTTAATAGGTTTGCGACGGGGTCTGAGAATTTGCATTTTTAACAAGTTCCCCTATTTTGAGAAGTGCTGTTCAATGAATAAGTCCATACCACTGAGACTATTTATGGGCTTACAATAGCTTGGCCGGTTAAACCACTGACTGTGACACTGACGTCCCACATCGGAATGTTGTTTCAAGTCCCAGTTACCTCACTTCTAAGTCAGCTTCCTGCTAATGTATCTGAGAAAGGCAACAGATAATGGTCCAAGTGGTAAAGACCCTACCACCCACATAAGAGGCCAGAAGGAAGCTCCTGGCTCATGGCTCCAGCGTGGTTCAGCCTCGTGTATTGAGGCCATCATAGAGGCAAGTAGCCAAGTGAACAGTTCTCCCAACCTCACTGCCTGTCAATCTGCCTTTCAAATAATAAATCTTTAAAAATGGTCCTTCATGAGCATCTCTGTCCTTCTCTGTGACCCCATCCTAGGATTTTCGCTGTGATATCTGATGGCTGACTGATCTTCCAGGTGGCTGTGAACTCCCTGAAACAAGCGTATTTCTGTTTTGCATCTGTGACCAAAGCACAAGGCTGGACTGGCAGAGAACAATTCACAATTCACAATATACTGTAAATGCGAATTCTGAAAAACAAGCAGAATGTGTGTGCATGCTTGCCTATGTGTGTGCAAGAGAAGCACTAAGGGGGTGGGGGGTGGAGCAGAGGGGCTTTGAAGAGGCAATATGCCTAGCTAAAGAAAAAGAAATTAAAATTTAAAATTCACTTTTACTGCAGAATATGATTAGAATGAAATGTTTTAGAAAGATCAACTGTACATATAGTTTCCACGTGTCAAATACACTTTGACCCACAAAGTGCCTTGCAATTCTCTATCCTGTGTAGTTGGTGCTATGAAAATCACCCCAATTTAACTACTATCTAGACCATGCCACAACATAAATTAGGGAGATCACCCCAATCTTAAGGAATAAAAGAGAGTTATAAGAAGGAAAAATGTAAAAGACCTAGTAGGTTATTCAGTTCTAGTCTCTGGAGTAGTGAAAGATTAAGTAAAGTAGCACAAAAAAATTATGGAAATATAGCCAAGAAAACGTAAGACTCTAATCCTCTAATTTTTAGTGCCTTATGAAGTTCAAGGATTTATTGTCAACTTATTGCTTAAACCACTATTCATCAAAAGAAAAACATTCCCTGTAGTCTACATTAGAAATGGAAATCAGAAAGGCAATGTAAAAAGTTGATTTTTGTGATATTAAATGACTCTCTTTTTCCTGTGTTCATGAATTTCTGGTTTGCGACTGTACTTATCCAAAATATTAAAATGACCTTCAGGCCAACCTCTTTACTGAAGAATGAAGGAGGAAGAGAAAATTACTAGAAGTTGACCATTACAGAAATTACTTGTAAGGCATTTTTCTTTGATAGCTGCAGTTTCACTCATATTATCATCCTTTTCTGTTGACAAGTTTCCAAGATTTTAATCTTGGATTGGAAATGTTACCCTATCAGAAAGGGCTTATATTGTCAGGAACAGTGCTGTTGCAGAATGTAGAATCATATATGAGAGAGCTTGTTGTATTGAAAAATATACCATTGCTAGGAAAGGCATTTAAATGTTTAGTCGGCTTGCTCATAAATCACTTTCAATGTGCTCAGGTTCTTAGACAACATACTGAAAGCTTTCTTATTACTTATATTATAGCAATGTTATTTGCATTGCTGAACTTGGGGTTATGTTGGCAATTCCTGATAAACCCTTGCTTGGAGGGTTTATAACTGTGATTAAATTCACCCTGGCTTAGAATTCAAGGATAAAAAAATGTGATTTTCTTTTACCCTAATCTATGAGATATTTAAGAAGTGGCCAGATTCACATTTATTTTGACAAGTGTGAACAAGTGCTAACAAGGGCATTAGACCTGTACATGTTTACTTAAGTTCAAATTGATTGTTTTTAGGAACAAATATCCACGTATTTGTAAAACGTTCAACTGTTTATTGGAGATTCTGACTACTCTTTCTCTCCCTTTATTTTTCTTTGGCTTTTCTTCTTTCTTTATTTTCTAAATTTTTTAAATTGTATACAATGTTTCAGATGCCCAAGTGGAGGAGGAAATACCTTATTCCAGCAGCAGTCCTACCCAGTGATAAAAAAATATCTCTGACATCATCTGTGTCACATGTTGGATGAAAAATACACACTGTTTCTTCAGGGAAATACACACTAGGTTTTCTTCAAGGAAATCAGAGATCTGTTGGGTTTGAGTGGATGTAAGGAAAAATGTGGAAACTCAGAAAAATTCTGAACATAAAATGTTAAAATGTTAGTTATCAGTTAATGCAAATAAACAAATAGAAAGATTGTGTGAGTCAGAAAAGCTTTAGCTGGTTTAAAAAAAAAAAAACCTGAAAGAAAACTGGATATAATGTATCGAGCTGTTCACAGAGAAAGCATAACACCAAAGTAAACACAGCTTGTTAACACATATTCCTAGACCTCTCTTAGAAAACCTCGTCCCCCAGCATATATTAGGAAATAGTATGGATCAAATAAATAGGTCGTGCATAGGTCAAGCCAATATCTATCAACAGGTACATTAGGGAATCCAATTACAAGGACAACAAAGGAAACTGAAAGGCTTTCAGAGTTCGCAATGCGTAACCTGGACTTCTCCAGCAAAATAGCATCACAGTGAGGTGTAGTCAAACTGTGCCAAACCAAGGGGGAACAAATAAACACAGCTATGCTGTACCTGTCAAATGGCAACCTGTGCTGCAGCCAACCCAGGCAAATGTCTCAACGCAAACATAGTGCCTAGCTGATGGCTGGTTAGACAGTGTTATCCCTGCAAAAAATAGAAAATATCAAAAGGTAAGCAGAACTTCATGAAAAGTTTTATTCAGAACACGTTGAGTCTGTGGGCTGCTTACCCAGAAATGGTCTAAAGACAAAGTAGAAATTTCTCTTGCTTCTATGGAAAAATTCAAATACCCTATCATGATTCTGATACGTTAAACTTATAAAATTTCTGTTGAATTTAATAACGACTTCTTCTCCTACATGGGGAAATGTAGGGAATGACAAAGAACAAGATAAAAATTCCCTGCTGCCACCCTAAGAAGCTAATAAGAAAACATCCTGAAAACAAATAAGGAATTTGTGTTCCCAATAATTCTGAAGAGATTCCTTGGTGAACGCTTCCACTAAAAGCAAATGCTGAGTAATAGGAAAACTACTTGTACCAGTGGGCTGGCAGAAATTAATAATAAGGAAGTCTTGGAGGACTGCAGGGCACTGAAACCAATTCTAACCCTAGGGTGAACAAATGTAAACAAATACTTATTTTTTATTTGTATTAATATAAAGAAAACATATTTCATGTATTTAATAGATAGAAGTCCAAGAACATAACTATACTTTTCTCCCTTCTTCCCTTCTGCTTTCTTTTTTCCCTTAATTTTTGCAAAGGTTTATTTTCAAAAAACTTATAATCACAGGCTTCATGAACCACTATTCATATATTCAACAAGCCAAAAGACCACTGTCCCATAGGAAGTATGCAAAAGCTAAAAAATAATCAAGGCATAAACATCAGTTTCACTCTCATAAAATTTTTATATTCTGTATTAACTTCCACATATCAAAGAAAGCATAATATTCGGCATTAAGAAACTGACTTATTTTGCTAAGAATAATGGATTCTATTTGCACCCATTGTGTTTCAAAAGAGAGGATTTAATTTTCCATGGCTGAGTAATATTCCATCATGTCTATATCACATACTTTACTTGTCCCATCATCAGGTATTGGACATCCCAGTAAGTTCAGTATATCATCAGCCATTGTGAATTGAGATGATGTAAACATGGGGGAACAGCCAACACTTAATATGCTGGTTTCATCTTCTTTTGTCAGAAATGGAATGGATAGATCTAGCTTCAGATTTCTGAGGAACCTCCTCCACACTGACTTCCATAATAAATGTGCTAGTATACATTTCCACTAACCACTTATTTGCTATCCTTTTTCTCTGCAACCCAACTGGCATTTTTTTCAATACTAGCCATTCTAGCTAAGGTGAGGTGAATCTCTAACGAAAGAACTAAAACCACCCTATGGAGAAAGGACAATCTCTTTCACAAATGGTGCTGGGAATATTGGGTTTCTGTTTGCAGAAGTTTGAAACAAAACCCTTACCTTACACCTTATACAAAAGCCAACTTAAAACCAAGTCAGATGTGACTCTATGGCCCAGTATCAAATTGCTAGAGGAAAACATTGGGCAAACCCCAAAAGCACAGGCAAAAAAAAAAAAAAAAAGCAAAAAAAGACAAATGGGATTACATCAAGCTAAGAAGTTTCTGCATTGCACAGGAAATAGACAACAAAATGAAAAGGCTGACAGAAAACATTTACACATGCATCTGACAAAAGGTGAATATTCAGACTGTATACAACACTCAAGAAATTCAACAACATCAAAACAACAATCCAGTATGCAAGGAACACAGACATTTTTCAAAGAATCAAATACAAATACAAATGGCTGAAACAAACATTAAAAAAAAGCTGAAGATCACTAGCCATCAGGAAAATGTAAATGAAAACTACCATGAGAAATTTATTTCTTACACTCCTCTTGACATTCTTGTAAGTATGCATGTATGCATCTGGATATTTTCTAAGCACCCCTGCCCCTTCAGCAGCTCTGTCTTTGTCCCTGTCCTGCTTTATACCCTGGAGATGCTGGTCTTTTTAAGGACCCCATCATAAGAATGGCTGCATTCCCTGGAACCTATTAGCCTGGTCATGGGAGCAGACAGTAAATAAGGAGATGAGTAAGCATCAAAGCAAGGTTGAAGCATGCTGTACCCGGCAACATTTCCTCTGACAGGTGAGCCATGTGCCATGCAAAGTTTATCCAAGAAAAATATTTTTAAGATTATTTTTGTTGGAAAGGCAGATCTACAGACAGAGAGACTGAGAGAAAGGTCTTCCATCTGCTACTTCACTCCCCAAATGGTCACAACAGCCAAAGCTAAGTTAACCTGAAACCAGAAGTCAGGAGCTTCTTCCGGGTCTCCCACGTGGGTACAGGGTCCCAAGGGTTTTGGTCATACTTTGTTGCTTTCCCAGGCAACTAGCAGGGAGTAGGATTGGAAGTAGAGCAGCCAGTACATGAACTGGTGCACGTATAGCATCCCACCATTTGCAAGGGGAGAATTGGTCAACTGAGCCATCACACCAAGGCCAAAAATTTTTAAGAGTAATGGGAGTGGTTAAAAACACAAAACATAGATTGTGTGATTTACAAGCTAAGCAGGAAAGAACAGACATGACAATAAACGGGTAACTAGTAACATAGATAAGTAGAAGGTTCTACATAACCTTAGGCAGACTGCAGGCAAATGTAGAGCAGTGAAAAAGCAGACGGGCACAGCACGTTGGTCGATCAAGCAAACCCTCTGTCTGCAGTGCCAGCATCCTATGGAGTGACAATTTGAGTCTCAGCTGCTCCACTTCCAATCCAGCTCCCTGCTTATGGCCTGGGAAAGCAGCAGAGGATGGCTCAGGTCCTTAGGCCCCTGCACCCAGGTGGGAGAACTAGAGGAGTCTGCAGATTTACTAAAAATCAGCTCAGGTCCAGCCACCGTGGTGATTCAGGGAGTGAACCAGCAAATGGAAGTTCATTCTCTCTCTGTCGTACTCTTCTTCTCACTGCAACTCTGCCTTCCAATTAAAATTAAATACTTTTTTTTTCAAAATTAACAAGAAAAAGTGGAGACAGCATAGGTAGACATTGGGCAGAGAAGCAAAGCTCAAAGATGGGCTAGTTCTTCAAAATTGCACACTTAATATGTGTAAGAGAAAGAGACAGTACTCAAGCTAGAAAAGACATTACAAATAGAATTGTGAAAAACAATACTAACAACCGAAGGGCCAGGTCCCAAAACCAGCAGAAAGAAATAGAATCAGAATGGTGATAAAAAAATAAGCTTTTCTTGTAAGAACAAGCAGAAAAAAAAATTCAGATACAAATAAGTCTGGGGGTGAAAAGGACAGAAGTTTCAAGCATGTGTTTTTTTTCTATTCTTTTTTGCTTTCTGAAATAGGAGCAATCAAGTGTTATGGCACACCAGGGAAATGTTCAGCTGTAGGCTCGAGGAACTGTGAATATTGGAAAGCCACCATGAGCACTGAAACAAAGTAGCTTACTTTCAATATATCAGAGGGGTAACCAACCCACCTTCCACAGAAGTGTAAACCAGACCTGTTTCCTAAGCTTTTCAGGAAGGAATTCAGTGGGTTTATGTTGGTTTCTATTTCTATAGAGTTTTAAAAGTATCCGGGATTCTTGTAAGTATAACACAAAACATATAAACATAGTCATAGGATATTTGACATAGGGAATGAAGAAAGTACAAAAAGTGCAAGAGAGAAAATGAGAGTTAGTAACAGAAAACTCAACAACCAGCAAACAAAGTCATCCAATTCAGCCCATTCAGCCACTGGAGGTGTAATGGGAAAGCAAATGAAACTGGAACAGATAAGGCTTTTGGCTTAATAAAATATCTTTGGGGACTGAGGAAACAAGGAATATGGAGCTCTTTCATCAACAAAGGCACAGGATTAATGAAAGATGCCATTCCTTCTTACACGTCACAATGCACTTGTCATTAGTTTCTCATATCCTGAGGCCTGGTGAGAATGGCTGCATCCTACTCTCAAGAAGAGTTCAGACACCTGTCAGTCCTTCCCAGAGAGAAGAGTTCAGGCACCACTTGGTGTGTGACTGTTATGCTTCCTATTGAGGCTGACCAAAATAGAAAATCGACCTACTCACAGCTATAAATGTCAGCAACATGAGCTACTCTGGAAATGAAAAGAAGACTATGAGATTCAAGCTCTCTCAAGGTAAGTTATGTGAGCCTCAAAAGTTATGGTTAATAATTTTCATGAGTAACACTACATCTTCAGTGTGCCTGTGGTAAGTAAATTGTACTGCATATAAACACCATACAGAGCTGCAGGCCTTCACCCTCCCTGCCTTTTGCCACCTGACTGGAGCAGCTGGGTTTAGTAAAATTGTCTCAGGTGAAATTGTGTTTGAGCAGAGGATTTTATAGCTAAAAATTTTCAAAACTAGTGCAGCAAAAGAACGATTTAAAGGAATCCTTCATCAAATGTGCCGCCCCCCCAAGCCTAAGAATAATTATCATTTGTTGTGCAAGTACTTATTGAACATCCTGTTTATAACAGAGCTGTCTACATAGAAATGGGCATTAAAGTGTTCAAGATAAGGAACAGAGCAGCACACATGAGGCTCTGCTGTTAAGCTACCCTTGAAACTCAGTCATGCCATCTTAGAGTACCCCATTTGAGTGCAGTCCCCCTGCTTCTGATCTAGCTACTACTAATGCACACAGCTGATGACACAAGTCTTGGGTAACTGACAGCCATGTGCAAGATCCAGATTTGGTTTTGAGTTCTGATTTCAGTCTATCCCATGACAGCTTTTGCAAACTTTCAGAAAATAAAATAGTAGATGGAAAGGTGAAAATATATAGCCTTTTTAAAAAAGTTTTATTTTTATTGGAAAGTCAGATATACAGAGAGGAGGACAGAGAGAAAGATCTTCCGTCCGATAATTCACTCCCCAAGCGACTGCAATGACTAGAACTGAGCCAATCTGAAGCCAGGAGCCAGGAACTTCTTCCAGGTCTCCCACATGGGTGCAGGGTCCCAAGGCATTGGGCCGTCCTCTGCTTTCCCAGGCCACAAGCAGAAAGCTGGATGGGAAGTGGAGCTGCCGGGATAAGAACCGGCACCCATATGGGATTCCGGCGAGTTCAAGGTGAGGACTTTAGACACTAGGCCACGCCGCCGGGCCTGAAAATATATAGCTTTTTAAAAGCTACCTAAAAAGTATAAAGAAGAGGAAGGTGTGAGAAAGCAGAGAGAGATGAGTTAACTAACAGAGTTCACTAATGGAGTAGAAAAGCCTTGTCCTCAACAGCTAAAGTGGTCTAGAGGAGTGGAATGATGGAATGGAGAGGGGGAAAGTTTGAAAAAGGACAGGGGTTAAGTGTTCTGCACCTCAGTTGTTGACATATGCCTTGTTAGAGTTATAAGCCAGCTTAGACTATCCTAAAATCTGCCACGTTCAGCAACATTATGCTTCAACACTATAAACTGCTAAATACTAAAATGAAAATAGACATGAGACAACTGAATAGTAACCTATAGCCATTTTAGGGTGTATAGCAGCTGGGTCCATGTATAAACTAAAATTAAAATGTCAATGAAGTAGTCACAGGATATGGTTAAGAATTTATTTTTTTTAACATATTGGTTACTCAATACCATGTCAATTAATTCCATAATGTTGTAAATGTCGTTGATGTTATGTTGTGGCTCTAAATTGATTGGGATGATATTTTGCCAGCTCTGCCTTCAGACCAGAGATGGTCTCCCCAAGATACTGTTGAATTTACCTGGACAATAAGATGCTGGACTCTATGCTTGGTATACTCTTGCAATGAAAGAATCTTGGCTGAATTTGAAATGCAATACAGCAACAAGGTGGAGGAATCCACCATGGGGGGAGGGTACGGGGATGGGATGGTGGATTCCCAGAGCCTATGAAACTCTCATATAATGCAATGTAATTGATAAAAATATATATTTTTTAAAAAAGAAAAAGGACAGGGTTTATTATTTCTTTTATGAATATTTCTGCTACACATTTATCAATTACCTTCCATGTGTTAATGCAGAGATGAATGTACACAGGACATTTCTCTGGAGTTTGCTGTCTAGTTGAAGCAGAGAGAAAAGGAAACAAAGACCAAGGTTAAGATAGAATACGAGAATACTCATAGATAGATAGTCTATGGTTACAGAATAAATCACTTTTGTCCTGTGGATACAGAGAGATTATATTTGAAGTAGCTGTTCAGAGAGAACTAAGGGATTTTGTTGATGATTACATTTTCCTAAGATGCAGCTGGTGAAGAGCTGATGGACGAGAAAGAACCCGCTTAAGGTGGCAGTGATTTTAATATATCCCTTATCCTCACAGTGTATCTTTCTTTTTAAAAAAATATTTGTTCATTTACTTGAAAGGCATAGTTACACAGAGACAAGAGAGGAAAAGATCCTCCATCTTTTGATTCACTGGCCAAATGGCTGCAAAGGCAGGGACTAGGACATGTCAAAGTCAGGAGGCAGAAACTTCTTCCAGTTCTCTCACATGGATGCAGGGGTCGTCTGCTGATTTTTCATGGCCACTAGCTGGACACTGGATCAGAAGTGAAGCCAACTGGGCTCCAGTTGGCACCCACATGGGATTCCAGAGCTGTGGGTGGCGGCTTAACTAGCTGCACCACAGATCCAGCCCCAGCACATTTTTCTTAAAATAATATAGGGCTTATTTTCCAATTATGTTATCTCATATGCTCTTCACAATAACTTTGCAAGCTACACATTATTTTCACAATTGCAAAAATGAAGACATCACTTCAAGGAAAGAAAATGACTTACCCCAAATCACAGGCTTGTTAAAGGAAAGATCCAGGAACTGAAACCAGGTTTGCCTGAGCCCAAAGTCTAAGCTTTATTCTTACATCAGGTTGATCATAGTCAGTCACAACCTAATAATCAGGGTAGTGCTACTGTTAGCATTTTTCTTTTTTACCTTTTTCATTTCAGGGTTTTTGTTTTTGTTTTCTATTCTGTAACATTTCAGCCATCTTACCTGCCCTGCTTTCCTCTGAATCTCTACATTTGTCTACACATAGCAATCAAAGCACTCTTTAGAGAATAATTACATATTTCTGAGAAACTCTGACTATATGAAACCAGTTAATATAATATCTCTTAAATCTTAACAGATACTCTTTTTTCCTGACCTAAGACAACCAGTCCTTCAGCTGAAAAGGTCACTCCAGGGCCTCATTTGCACAGGTCTTAATGTGACCCTGGACACTTCAGGGAGGTTCAGGTCTACATGCACTGTAGTGCTTCAGTGCTAACACAGACAGGTGGAGAATCCAATCTGTCCATCAATGCTGAGATGAAACAAGACAGAATATCTTAACTGCTTTTGAGCAATGATATAGTGAGATTATGTGGAAGATAGTATACTGTCTGACAAGTTAACTAGTATGAGATCCACTAACCAAGGGTATGATTCCATAATAACCCTTACTGGCTGTGCAGAAGAGTTTCTCTACATAACAACCTGTTTGCCTTTCAACATCCAGCCAACAACTTTCCTTTTTTCTTTTTATTCCTCTGTATTTACTTAATGTTAATGCCCATCATTAAATAAAATACATGATCCCTATGTTGCAGCTACAGTGGCAGAGGTTCAGACATATTTTATGATTCTACGCAGGAGATTTCATTGCACGATGTCTGATTCAAGTATGAAAAGGAGAATTTATTACAGAAACCTTATAAGGAACTTCCTCTAAGAGAGTTAATTGACCTTCTCAAGAGAAGGGCCTATATCCATAGGACCAGAAAGAAAGGCACTTAACTCTTGCCATTGCCCAGCTCATATAAAAAGAAGATTTTGTCACCAAGACAATCCCTGTAAATGCAATTGGAAGGTCTAGGAAACTCAAGAAAATAAAATACCCAGACTTAATTTTCTATAATACATCTATCATTAATCTTTTAAATGGATTTTATATGAATTTTATTGCACATAACTCTAACTGAAATCTAACCCAGATTTACAGAAGCCAAAATTTCCATAAAATATAAAATGTGAATAATTTAGATTACATCCTACTGTATAATAAATATATATCCCAGACAGGAAGAGATCTATAACCTCATTTTCCTCTTGACATCCACAGAAACAGCTTTCCCTGGCAAAAAGTCTGCTGACTCCAGCAGTTTAGCCACAGTCCTAAGAAAGCAAAGAGTAGTTTCTTTTAGTTAAAATGCCTTTCTTACCAAAGTTAGTTTACAGAGAAAGCTCTGAAGTCAGGCTGGTTTAAGATATGTAACCCAATATATGACCTATTAAAATCTATGTGGCCTTTGGCAATGTATGAAGCTCTCGGAGCCTCGGTTGCCTTCACTGTAAATTAATGTAGGATTAAAATGGGAATCAAATGGAAAAACATGCATCTAAATTCATTATTATATTTTCAAGAACATAGAAAACTGTAACTATTATTGCGCGCACACACACACACCTATATACTCACTAATGGGACTTTAAATGTTCATGGAAAATGGAATTAAAAGAATTTTATTCCAGTACAATGAAAAATTTTAAATTCATGCTTATACTGGAGCTTTGAAGAGTTCACAGAAAAATATTATAACTATGCACAGATTTAAAAATGTTCTGGACCATAATAAATGCATCTTTATATCACACATTTCAATAAACTTTGTGGAAAAACTCGGTGTTTTTAAATTCTCTAAAATGAAGCACTCCTCAAGAAAGTTTAAAAAACAGTAAAATAAAACAAAAAATCCCAGTGTTAAAGTTATCAAATTTTATACACAATGTGTATTACAGACTTTGCATATATTATTTTAAACTCCTTTAACAATCTTGGAAATTCAAAATAATTTTTAAATTTTTAAATCTTATTTCTTTGAAGGAAGGCCAAAAATAGACAAAGATTTTCCATGTGGTGGTTCACTTCCTGGATCCTGGCTCATTCCCCAAAGGCCCAAATAGCAGAGGATGGCCTAAGGATGGAAATAGGACCTGGGATACCAACACAACTTTTCCAGCTACCACCTACTGTCTTTTGGGTGGAAATTATCTGAAAACTAGAAATAGCAGCAGAGTCAGGACTCAAACCAGGAAATCTGACATTTTAGCATCCCAAATGCCTCTTAACTGCTAAGCCAAATATCTACTTATTCAAAATAATTTAAATTTTACAACCATGGAAAGTGATAGCAAATGTTAGGAACTAGAAGACAAACTTAAGTAAATTTCACTGCATAATTCTTTTGTTTATCATCTCCCGTGGTATGTGTTAAGAATCACTCTATCCTCTCTTGTGGCCCCATGCTGCTTGTCATGTTCCCACCTGTCCTGAAACTCTTCCATAACATAATCTCCTAACTGCCATCAAACTGTGACATCTAATAGAGACCTGAACTTGAACTGACTCCCTTATAACCCCTCCAATTAGCTTGCTCAGTGTTCCATGCTCCATTCCTTTGTTTTTTCTTGAAGAAATGATGAATCTATGTTAGTCAGGACGTTAGCAGATATAAATATCCTAATAATAATCCTTATATAATAAACATGATAGACAATAAGTCCTGGTATTGGATATGTACCATTCATTTTCCTCAGTCCCCATCACAGATGACCTCAGTTCTAACAAAGTCATTTTTCACAGAGGATAAAACTGAGTTTACTAACACTGAAAGTCACTAGGATAATCACTGGCATCTCTGACGAGGTTCAGAACTACCAGACTCCTAAAAGTAATCTGTACAGACCATTTAGAAGAAGACATTTCGTACAGCAAAACTTTCCCATATCACAGTGCTAGGTTTGAGTCTTGTCTACACTTCCAATTCCAGCTTCCTGCTAATGTGCCATTGGAGGCTGTAGATGATGGTTCAAGAAGTTGAATTTCTGTTATTCATGTGGGAGACCCTGTTTCTGAACCCCATCTGATATAGCCCTGGCAGTGAAGAACATTTGAGCAATGAGTCAACGGGTAGAAAATGTCTGCCTCTGTTTCCCTACTTTTCAGGGAAAATGAAAGCAAATACTAAGATCTTAAAATAGGAATAAAGAACATCTTATTTTTACTGGTGGAGGCATCAATTAGTACTTCAAGAGGTATCAGTTTTCCTTCGAAGTTCAAGAAGAAGGATGATTTATCAACTGGTTATCAACCTGATTGTTTTTTATAACCTACATAGTAATTTGGAAACTTTTCAAATTAAGGTTTCATCATGATTATCATCCCAGTTTTCATCCAAGCATTTCCTTTTTGATCTCAGTCACTAACTGACACATTAAACTACTAAAAGACAACTTAAAAAAAAATAATGATCCTCCTAAAAACCAAGAGCAGAGCAAAGTCCGCAAAGAGTATCTGCAGATCCCAAATGTCTTGGTCACGGTTTAAAGAAAGTTATGTATCTCTGAAAAAGATGTTTTCTGACAGATGAGGTCTTGCAGAATTGGCCAAATCTGTTTTTCATGAGATCCTTTGCATATAGAGAGAGACAAAATGGCTACTCCCCAAAAAGAACAACAATCTTATATCAGCAGTGAAAATTTTACAAGTCCCAAAAGAACACAGTATTTGCAGGATTCTGTTGGTGAACAGGAACCACTATGAGGCTTGTTTGAGGCAACTGAAGAGAATCAGTTTGTGATCTCCAGGGCTTTACAAGGCTTGACTCCTAGTTGGAATAAACCCAAAAAGATATTTCAACAAGTTTTGTATTCCAATGTGGGTTTTATGTGATTGAACAAAGGCAGAGCTAAATTAGTAAAACCTAGGTGTCTGATCCTTACTATACAACTGTTTACAATGTGAACTCAGTCTTTATTTCTTCATCTGTCCCCTTCTTCCCAGGAGGCAGAGAGAATCCAAAGAATAATGTACCTGAATATACTTTGTAAACCCTAAACACCACACAAAAAGCAAGATTATGTTTTGTTAATAATGTATATATAGACATTCCAAGTTATGGCCTGTTAGACAGCAAGTCATAGGCTTGGGAGGAGGGAAAGAATGAATAAAGTATTTTTATTAATTCATTTAGGCTTTGTGCCAATTGAATCTTAGTTCCAGAGCTATTTCCTGTAATTATAATTTAGCAGTGCCAGAAACAAATATAGCTATCAAGTTCAACCACTTGCACAGAGAACAAATTAGTTCATAAAATGTAGTGGATTTTTATCTCCAAATTGAAATTTTGGCCTAAGCCAGTGACCAACAGTAAGTCATTTGCATTTTTCTCAGTAGAGCAATTTAGGTTAGCTGATATTTTCAGGGGAAATCTAGCCACTGGGCATATATAGTTATATATAACTATATAATATCCTAACAAAGTATAATCGTACTATTAAAGCTTCCATTTTAAAGCCTATAATCCTATATGGTCTTTGAGACAAATGAGTACAAAATTTCAGTCTGTTTCAGAAGCAGCATACCTTGTACACGAAGGCTTTCTTTCTTTCACTCTGGCCATTAATCTAAGAGTCTTCATTTTTCACAAGAATCGTAAACTCATTATAAAGCAATTATTTGAAAGACAGAGTTAGAGACAGCAGAGACAGAGAAAGAGGAGAGAGGAAAAACCATCGATTTCCTGGTTCATCCCAATTGATTGTAACAACGTAAGCTAGGACATGCCAATGTCAGGAGCCAGCAACTCCATCAACGCAAATAAGCAGATCCAAGTACATCAGCAGGCAGCCGAGCAAGAGGCAAAGTAGCCAGGACTCAAACATTAATCCTTAAATATGATGCCAGAATAGCAGAAAATGGTTTAGCCCACTGCACCACAACATGTGTGCCATTAAGCTCATAGATATAGATATACAGATACAGATATAAATATAGAACAAAAGGCAGAGAAACAGAGATTACACATATATTACTTTACTCACTAAATGTCCAAAACAACCAAGACTGAACCCAGCCAATGCCAGGAACCAGGATCTCAGTTTTCTAGATGGGGTGGCAAGGACACAATTCCATCAGCCATTACCACTGCCTCCCAGTTGTGCATTAGCAGGAAGCAGGAAACAGGGATGCATCCGGGTGTCAAATCCAGACACTGCCATATAGGAGGTGGGTCTCCTACATAGTGTCTTTACTTCATGTTCACTCAATGCTCTTTGGACAAAGAAAACACTCAAAGTCACTGTTGGAGAGCTTAGGTTTGTAAGTTCGAATTCCAAATTCAGCTCCTCTCCATTCAGGGAAAGACAGTTAAAGACCTAAGCGCAAAGGTCAGTGTGCTCTGTAGTGAACAGAAAAAGCCTTGCCGCTTCTTCAGGATGTTGAAAGTATTTAACATACACCAGGTTTTATACCAAAGAAATATACATCCATATTTCTAGTTGTTTCAATATTTGAAAAGATTCCAGAACCCATAAATCCCATGTGTATGAAATGCCTTAACTTTAAAATGTGAAATACTGCATGGGTTAAACATATACTTACGGGATACTCTCCCCTAGTGAGAGGCCATTTTGATACTTGTATTCCAGGCTAGAATTCACTGCAAATTATAGAATACAGGCTTTAGTCATGAGTGAGTGAATGGTATGTGATTGACAGACATGCTGACTCTTCAGGATTCCTGGCCTTATCACACTTCGAAAACAAAGATCCATCCTAACACCTGAATTAATTAGAAATGACCACCTCTTAGCTTTCAGTGGAAGGAACTGTCCAGTAAGATGACTATGTACTTGCTCATTGTGGACACGTCTTTCTCTCAATTTTATTTTGTTTCAGGTGCCGTTGTCTACCTATCTTTCATGGTGCAGCTCATTGCATTTTTAAAAGATGTTTTTTCTCCAGAAGCTAATTGAGCTTTATCTATGTGAGTGAGCTAGAATCTGTCACTGACAGCCTGCAGAAGGCTATTTCTTCAATTGCTTGAAAGAACTAAAGAGTCAGACATGACAAACTGCAGCTAGGAATACCTGGCAGCCAGCCCATTAGTGCTGCTGTGCCAAGATGCACTAATAAATTACTTAGAGAACACAGACGCACTTTATTTCCGTCATGAAACTCGCCACCCTAAAACCAAAGGAAAGGATTTGATTTTTTTTTCTATCACAGTTTGTCAGGGCCTTTTGGAAACAGAATGCATTATTTATATTTTAGAAAACATAATTGCTGGCAAACTCACTCTAGTCTATGAAAACAGCTTTCTTTTGTTTCTTCTATTTCTAGAGAAACAAATCCTGGGCTTTCTTTATACCCCTTAGTGTCTGCCAAGACTCAACTGTTAACGTAGTAGCAACCATAGCAAATTAAAAAAATCAAACTATATTTCTCTCCAATCCCATTTTATAAACTGAATCCTCCAATTGCCCCAGCTTTCATTCTGAGTTAGTGGTGCAGCATGAGTTTCCTACTTTATCAGAATGTTCTTATCAATAGTTGATTTAAGGGATTAAGAGTAAATTTTGAAAGGGATCTACCAATGTCCTAGGGATTTACCCTTTCAGCTTGGATCATGGGCGGATCAAGCAAAATGGGTTTGTAGATCTTAAATTGATGAGTTCCTCTCTAGATAATGTTCTGGACCGACTCCTTCGGCTATACTCATGCCAATTCTAATGCTCGGTTCTGACCATGTAGCCCAGAATTGCTTCACAGGTTTTAGTTTTGCCTTTGTGTGTAGTCCCAACTGTTGATATAGCCCTTGACATAATGGAATCACTGTGACCACTGAAGAGAATTTTATGTTGGCCTCTTTTGGAGAAAGAGGAAGCTTATTGAATGGGAATGCTATCTAGAATAGCATAAAATGGGTATAGGCTGTTTTCCCAGATGAAAGGCAAGTTGTTAGATAAGCATTTGTGATAGTGGTTTTAGGTCACACCTAGGATACCTGATCCCCACATAAGAGTTCCTAGGCTAAAGTTCTACCTCTATTTCCAATTCCTGCTTCCTGCTAATGCTGATCCTGTGGGGCAGCAAGTGATGGCTTGGGTAGTTGGGTCCTAGTCTTCCACATGGAAGACCTAAATTGAATTCCTGAGTACTGGTGTTGGCCTGGCCCTGTCCAGCTATGGCACGTATTTGAGAGTGAACCCACAGAAGACAGACACGTGTGTGTATGTTTGCACACATGTGTGTATAATGTGCTGCCACCTTTCAAATACATAAAATAAATGTTGAAAAACAAAACAGGCTAATATCTCCAGTTGATAGAAGATGGGTTGCAAACAATCAACACCAGTCAATGTATATCCATTAAACTAGAATGGTATGATTCCAGATTCTCTGAAGTCCAGTCTAGGTAGAACTTTACACAATTTTTTAAATATTTTTGCGCAAAAGAAGCCTTACAGGAATTAGTGCTTAGATTCCCAAAATATGTTTGGCATGAGGGAGCTACTCATTTGGAATTAAGACAATTGCAAATAGCCTCAGTTTTTTTTTTCCCATGTGTTTGTTGCAAATATCTGTAAGCAGAGATGGGTGGGCCACAAGAAGAATTGCATGCAAAACTCAAGCATCTTGCTCAGCTTAGTTTCCATGAGTCATTAATTTGAGTGGACCTCCAAGAAAACCACATTGACAACAGAACAAGTCATGCTTCAGCTGGTACCCTACATCAGGGGAAAGAAAGTGAAGACGCTACAGCAAAGCTTGTGCTCATTATTTGTCCCATTTATCTAGCACTGTAGATAGAGCCACAGAATTTGTATCCCAACCCAGAGCTGGACACAAATGAAATTGTTAGCATCTGTGCTCAGAGTTGCTCATGCTTGAGGCCAGAACAAAAAAAAAAAAAAAAAAAAAAAAAGAAGAGGAGAAAGATAAAGACTCTGCCACTCACATTTTTAACAGACTTCAAGTTCGAATATGTACATGCATTTCTATCATGTACAAGTATATGTCTTTTTTAAGATTTACTTTCACTGCAGTTTTGAGGGAGAGATGAACCTACTCCCTAGGCAAGGTTATTCCCATATATTTCAATAACATAGAGGTCTTCAATTCTAGTCATCTTTTTCTAGACTTACATGTCCTTCCACAGGGAATGCCTACTATTCTGTGCCACGTGTGCGTGTATTCGTGGAAGTGTTTGCATGTATGTGTGTGCACATGTGTGCTTTAGCAGCTAAAAGAAATAAAATCAGGACCTGGTACTCTTGGTTTTCCTGATCATCACCATGCCCACTACTTCCCCTCTCATCACTTAGTTAACTGTTTTTCCTTAAAAACAAAAATTCCTCCAGATTGTATTCATTTTTGTTAACCATGTCTACAGCCATTCCCTGCGCTTTTTTAAACTATTATTCAAAATACACAAAGACAGAAACAAATCTTTCTTTGCAGCTTCATTCCTCAAATGCCTGGCAGCAAACACCTGCCCCTAGAAAATACTGATTGTGTACATTTTTTGCATCAGATCTATGCAGGGCATTGAGAATAAACAACAAACTATTTAATCTGGCCAACAAGCATGCACTAAACCAACTTTCAATATGCTAGAAATCTCACAGCCTTACAGAAAAGAGGCAGATCTGAAGATATTTATAATGCAAAGATAAAACTAATGTTAAATTAAAAGTGCATATTCCCCCAGAAACAGGAAGAAGAGATAGAAAATTTGGAAATAATAAAAAAGAATGCATGGTGTATCTTAGGTGTCGAGAATGGATATGGGATCCAAGAGATACAGAGACAGGGACAAGGAAGAGGTGAATTTCTTTTCTTTGGTTAAGCCAAATCCATGCGCTGGCTGTTTTCGAAATAGTTGTTTAGAGTGGAATGAATTGTTTTGTATAACAACACTCTCAGGAGAGGGCTAATTTTTGTTCGAAAAATTCAGTAAATCTCAAAGCTATCATAACGCTTTTTTGCACCTCCTGCTCATTCAACTTCCACTCCAAGCAACTGATGTGCTGAGATTTGGTCCTCAGATACCCTCTCTCTGATCAATTTCCAGGCTGACAATATGAAACAGAACACCAATGAAAGAAAAAATAGAATAATCTGTTTGCTGTGACAAAGTTGGTGGAAATAAAATCTGAAAATCAAAACTCATGGGATCTCTTTGCTTATGATTCACAACTTATCCTGAAGCAACTCACTGAAACTTTTTCTCCTTACTTTGAGCTTTAATGTCATATAATTCTGACCTGACGGCATTGAAATGCAGGATAGTACACATGCTAACCTCTTGTGGATTCCCTTTGGTTTCCTTTCCCCCTAATAACTGAGATATCACTTGCTGGAGCTCACTGTTACTGATTCTTGCTCAACATCCATCTGGTCCAGGGAACTCACATCCATATTAGGGATCAGGTACTTGCAAATTCAATGCTCATATCCCTTTGGGGAGCAAACTTGAAAGTTCAGGTATATCATACTAGTCCTGTTGGGGGGCAAAATTTAGGACCTAGTTCTTTCTAAAGTCTGGAAATTCATTAATTAGTTGGTGAATAAATCTAGTCAAGCATCATATATCCACATCTCAGCTCTACTTGCTTGTAATTTACTTGTGATTCTGCACATTATCTTGCTCTATATGAATTTTATAGAAGCAATTATATGGAAGCAATTATACGTGGTAAAAATCCTAGCAAAACAAGAGATTCAACAATACCTCAGAACAGTTCCTTTTACATATTCAGAATCTGTTCCACTCTCTGATCAAGCTTACCTGGTTCTCCCTGGCAGTGAAAACATAGCCAGCATGGTAACAATGATGTACAGGATTTGTGCATTACACAGATATTGAATGCAAACTCAGGTGTGAGTAGCTAAATGTGATGCATTCCAAATACTAACACAATCTACAAGAATATACATGACTTCTAGATTTTTCTGTTATCCATTTCATTTTTCCATTTTCTTTTTTTTAGGATTTATTTTATTTTCACTGGTAAGTCAGATATACAGAAAGGAGGAGAGACAGAGAGGAAGATCTTTCGTCCGATGATTCACTCCCCAAGCAGCCTCAACAACTGGAGCTGCACTGATCCAAAACCAGGAGCCAGGAGCTTCTTCCAGGTTTCCCCTGCAGGTGCAGGGTCCCAAGGTTTTGGGTCATCCTCAACTGCTATCCCAGGCCATAAGCAGGGAGGTGGATGGGAAGTGGGGCTGCCAGGATTAGAACCAGCACCTATATGGGATCCCTTTTTGTTCAAAGCAAGGACTTTAGCTGCCAGGCCATCATGCCAGATCCCATTTTTGCATTTTCAAAAGCTTATAAATGCTCATACAGTTTTTTTTGCACAAGGTGATACTCGGGTTTCTAAACCCTTCTGTTTGTAGATTTATGTAATAATCTTCCAGTAAGCATTAGCACACTGAGCTTTAGTTTTCTGATCTTAAATGTAGTTTACTCTGTTGGCCTAAAACTTTAATGATAAATTTGCCATTTAAGCAACATCATGGTAAATTTCCTGGGAAAAACAGGGGTTCTGCTGGCACAGTGGCAAACTAAACTAATCCTCTGCCTGCAGCACTCCAACATCCCATATAGGTACCTTGGGCCCCTACACTCACATGAAAGATTTAGAAGAAGCTTGCGGCTTCTGGCTTCAGATCAGCTCAGCTCAGCTGTCGTGGCCATTTGAGGAATGAACCAGTGGATGGAAGATATTTCTCTGAGTCTCCCCTCCTCTGTAAATCTGCCTTTCCAATAAAAATAAATAAATCCTTTTTTTAAAAAAATGGGCTCTAATGTCAGAGAAACATATGACACTGAGGTGCATTCTCTTGCTATCTCTGCTATCACAAGCCAGTGAATAATCTCTCAGATTTGACATTCTCTGAGATGGGAAATGTAGTAAATTAAATGCTGGGCCCAAAAATACATCTGTTCCAATTCTAAACTCTGAAACCTGCAAATATCTCTTCATATGAAAAAATCAGGCAGGTACAGTGATGAGAAAAGAGGTCGTAAGATAAATATCCCGAAAGATGGAAATTAACCTGTAACCAGGAGGTTCTACATATAATTATAACATCACTACAAGACAGAAGAAAACTTTGGGTCAGACACATGGAGGAAAAGACACACAGAAGACACAGGAGGGGCGGAGTTTAGAATGATGGTGTAAAGAATAACCTGAAGAATTCCCAGATCCACCAGAAACCAAAAACAGGAAGGAATATGTAGGCACTAATTCTTTCCTCAACTATTGCAGAGAGACTAAGACTTTGTAGACATTTTGATTCCACACTTTAGCCAGAATGATAAGAAAATAAGCTGCTACTGATTTAAGTTCCCAATGTGTCTGTAATTTGTCATGACAGTCATTTAAAACCAACCCAGTCATATAATATCGACATCACAAAACATGAGGATTGGTGAGAATGTGAGTTAGGAACCTGGAGCCAAACAGGTGCCCTGGAAATAGTGCTTCTCGCTCTTATTATTACTTCTTAAACAGGCAGCACACATAAAATGCTGAATTTTAAAATATTAAAAAATAAACTTTTTGCATGTTTCCAAGAAGTGAGTAGCTACTAAATGGACCCAACTCACTTTTTTAAAAGCATATCTAAAAATACCACTTACACTTAGAGTAACTAAATCTTTTCTCTTTCCTTCTGCTTTCAAAAGGGACTGAATCGAACAACAAGTAATTTGGTTGCCCATGTCTATACCAAGCATTCTGGGATAATAACTGCCAGCAACTTATTACATGTATTTAGAAGTTATTTAACTTTCATTGATTCACCTAACCTTCACAAACAAGAGATAAAAAAGTGTTAGCTTCATCCCCATTACAAACAGTGAGCAGCAAATTTGATCTTAACTTCCAGACCAATCTACCTAGGCCAGAATCGTGCCCTGAACACATACTACACAACTCTCTAGTTACCTTCTGTTTCTACCATGCTTCCAAAAGTATCCACTGTCACACTGCTTTGCACTCACTGATCAGTTCTCAACTGCTATGCTAAACCATTGCTATATTTCAATAAATAATGAGACATGCCATCAATTATTTATCATTAACAAAAGCATGAGTATTGCATTTTTAAGTTATTTAAGTAAATTAATTCAGATTCTACATTATTGTACTACCTGAGTAATAAAAGAAACCTGAGTAATAAAAGAAACAAGGAAGAGTTGCAGTAAGAATCAACGTGCATAGAAACATGTAGAACTCAGGAACATCACAGAATAATCTGTTTCAGTGAGGGAAAAAAGAAAAGAAAAGCAAGAAGAAGAATTTGCTAGTGAAGACATCCAAGATTCCTGCTGGAGTGTGGGGTTTGATGTCCAGCTATGGCACCCGACTCTGGCTTCTGGCAATTCTGGGAGATAATAGATGATGACTCAGATGACTAGGTTCCTGCCACCCATGCTCAAGTGCTGTACTACCTTCCTTGCTCTCAGCTTGTGTCTCAGGCCAGTTCTATCTGTCACAGGCATCTGTGGAGTACATCAGTAGATAGCAGTTCTTCTCCTCTCCTCGTTTCCCTTCCTTTTTCTTCGTCTTCTCCCCTCCCCTCCTCTCTCCTCTTTCTTTTTTCTTCTTCTCTGCTCTCCTCCCCTCCCCTTTATTCTCCTCTGCTCTCTTCCACTCTCCTCCCCTCTCCTCCCTTTCCCTTCCCACATTCTTATAGAGACCCATCCTAGTGCGTTTATCTGAAACACATTTTTCCTGAAGATCCCATTGAACAGCTACTATTTTCTCCAGTTTCAATCCATAAGTCTTTGCATCCCCAAACACCCACAAAAACATATGGTTCCCTCTCTGGAATAATCACTGCTGCCAGAACACTTCTCTCACCAAACTGCACTATGTGGCATAATTACCTAGATGCTGGTCTGTTTCCCTAACTTCTCTGAAAGGACCCTTAGGCAAAAACTGTATCTATCACTCAGTTTCTTGCACAAAGAGCATGCCCCCAAGATATGATTTGGATTAAATTGTGTTTCATTGTTCCATGTACATTCTTTAGTCTTTGCCCAGCAACTCAATAATCAATACTCACTTGGTGAGAATTTGTTGAATTCCTGCTTTGTTCCAAGTAATGAGCCTCAGAACATAGAAATGGCCATCACTCTTTTCGCTGGACAGAAAAGTCTAGCAATTCCTAGGTGACTGGTATTTGTTTTCATGTGCAGATTTAGAAGAACTTGTCAAGACAATGAAAGAAAGGGCACCCTTGCTTCATGCTATTCAAAATGTGGTCCTCAATCAGCTCTGACAGCATCACACAGGTGCTATTCGCAAGTACAGAAGGCCAGTCTCACCACTGACCTACAGAATCTGAGTATAGCAAAGTACATGGAATCCGTGAGAAGAAGTCTGAAAATGTTACATATCTCACTACAGAATGTGAGATGGATTTTGAATGATCAAGATTGTTTCCACAGAGAAAAGAAATAAAGAATTTACCAATGGAAAGTGCCCACACACAGGCAGAGAAATACAAAGAAATAGGACATGAGACAAGGGAATAGATAAGGTATCTGCAGTGGGTGGACTTTGGCCAAGGAAAGACACTGGAAGGAAAACTTTGGGGGATTCAACGAAGGCCCCTGAATGACAGTCTCAGAAGCTTCCTTTAATCCTGAGGATAACAGAGGTACATGTATGAAGAAGTAATGTGATGATGTTCATGTATCATAAATAAAAGTGGAATGAAGTGAGAAGAATGTGAAACAGAGTAACCTTTTGAGAGAATTATTGTTCTGTTACATTTTGATAAGAGACAATAGCTATGTTAGTGATAACTATGGTCTGGCCAGTTCTAAGAGCTATCTCTGAGACAGAACTCCTGGACTTAATTGAGGAGTTACATAACAGGATGTTGTTGAGTTTCTTATCTAAAACGACAAGAATGATGATGGTGATACATCTTACCATGTTTCTAGGGCTAAGAGGGTACTGAAAATATAGTAATATCAACAATGAACACAAATAAATAACAGCAGTGGTAGCAGGTAAATACCCAAAGCTAAGCAACCCAGAAATGACACAGTCTTCTGCTATGTGAAAACCAAAGCTTTTCTCCTGTCCATCCCCTCCATTAAAAGAATCTCTACCCAAGGTCACTTCATGGCCCAAGTTATTACACCAGCCTAGCTCCTCCCATCATCTTCTCATTATCACCACTAGGAAGGAAGAAATGAAGGAGGAAAAAATATTTGCGGTTGTTGACATTTAAAGAGGGTTTTCAGCATTTGAAACAAGATGGTGTACTTACACCTTACCAGAAAAAAAACAAATAAGGTAATATAAAAAGGAAGATACATTTTGAGTGTTCATTTATATAATTACTGAGTTGGAGATTCTAATACTGTTTTAGCAGAATAACGTAGATCTTAGCAAACACATACCAATGTCTGCCTCGATCAAGCAAGAAAGATGGCAGAGGAAGCAAGTTTAGCTTAAGGAAAAATAAAAGTTGAGAATTAAGTAACCATGGGGAAACTCAATGAAAACCACCAGGAGGCAGTTGGAGATGTGCCTCCAGAGTTCAGAAGTGTGAAGACTGAGAAAGGAAGTTCACAGTCCTTTCCTTCTGCTTCCAGCTGTCCTAAAATAGGCCTTGGAGCCTCTGAAAGTAGCCTATTTATTTCACCCATAGAGAAATCTGTTGGCTTGACAATAAACCCTCAGCAGAAATTATAGTGTTATGATTGTCAAAAACATAGAGTAATTCATAAGGTTTACAGGTAAGAACCTTCTCCCAGGACTGCTCAATAGCTCTACAACTGATGCCTATGGGCAGGTCATATTTTATCAGTGTCAGGCTTTAGAACTCTTTCTTCACTTTGCTTTGTGGATCTTGAGACTATGGTCATCCACGAGCCCTTGCAACAACTTCTTTAAAACAGACTTCATATCCCAATGGGTTTCTCCTTCATCCAGAATAACATTTATTTTCATGACTCTGAAGTTTTGAAATTTGGGGAATGTTCTGGCACAGCAGACTAGGGACACCCGCATCCTGCATTGGCTCCACTGCTTCCAACCCAGCTTGCTGCAGAACGCATCCTAGGTGGTAGCAGCTGATTATTCAGGTACTTGGGTGTCTGCCACCCACATGAAAGTCTCAGAGATCCAGGTTCCTGACTTTGTCTTGGACCACCTATTGCTACTATGAACATTTGAGGAGTGAATTAACGGTTGGAAGAAATGTCTTTCTTCCTTTTTTCCCCTGCTCTTCATATATTTCTGTGTGAGAAAAATGATGGAAATACTGGATGGCCACATTTAGAAGAAAGAAAGTAGACCCTCATCTCTGAACACACACACATAAGGACATCTGTCTGTACTGGAAGTTAAGCAGCCTGCTAAGTATCTCACATTATGCAAGTCAGTTTGAATCCTGTCTATCCTGTCTCTGACTCCCAGTCCAGCTTCCTGCTAATGCACACCCTATGATAGCTCAAGTGGTGGAGTTCTTACCACTCACATCAGAGGGCTGGCACATGTTCCAGCTCCTGACTTTGACCTGGTCCCAGTTGTTGTCTGTAGTTGTTGTCTGTAGTAATATGAGTAGATTGTATTCTTTAACAATAACAGAATAGATTCAGTATTTTCACCACAAAAAGCAAAACTTTGTGAGATAAAGCTGTATTTAGTCATTTCACACTGTATATAGATTTCCAAACATCATACTTTACACAGTAAATATAATCTACCACATTTTGTATATCTATTCATCAGTTGTGTTGTTCACACAGTATGGCAATTTGGAATAATGTTACTATGAACATACAATGTATTCATTTTTGTTTGATTTAAGATTCTTTTCATTTCTTTTGGGTGTAAAAAGAGTAGTGGTGCAACTACTGGGCCACGCAGTGATTTTCTGTCTGGTTTTTGAGGAAAGGTCAAACTATTTTCCACAGGGCTATTCTATTTTGTATTCCCAACAGCAGAATCAGAGTTTAATAAGCTAGATGCTGGGAAACTTCTCTACTGAAACTAGATTGTCTGACTGAAGCTTGAAACCTAAAGACAGCTATGAAATATAAGTATACAGAGAAGAGAAACAAAAAGCCACAGACTTAAGGAAACTCTTTTAAACTCCATTGACTCAATAGAATAGTCCCTACAACTAGAATGTTTCTTAAAGAACAATAGTTCATTCTGCATGTAAAGAAAACAGACTCACTAGATGTGGAATGACTTGATAACTTTAAAAAAAAGTTGTCAGTTAATGACAAAGTTAATGGTCAGACTACCACTTCAAAACTCTAAGCCGATTGTTCTTTCCATACCCTATGCACAATGTAATTTTAAAGATGTATGTGTGTATGTATGCATGCAGTGCAAAAACAGAGATAGTGAAAGAGATCTTCCATCTGCTGATTCTGCTGGTTTGCTTTCCAAATGGCTGCAACAGCCAGGACTGAAACAAGCAGAAATCAAGAGCTTGTAATTCCATCTTAGTCTTCCATGGGGACAGTGGGGCTCAAGAACTTGGGTCATCTTATGCTACTTCCCCAAGTTCATGAGTTGGAGCTAGGTGAAAAGACAAAATCACCAGGACTTGAACCAGTGCTCATATGGGTTGCTGGTGTCACTGGCCACAGTTAAACCTGCTGTACTATACTGCCAACCTGCACAATTCATTTTAAGTGGAGTCAGTTCTCAGATGATGGTTTCCTTATGTTCATAAATATCAGGAAAACCACAGAATATTGTCTGCCTCAAGTGAGTCTGATGTAGCCATGCATTTCTTAGACTTACTTTATAAAACTTGAAGGCATACAATGCTCATGATAGAGTGTTCAGAGAGCCAAACTTAGAATAGTAAACAAATAGCCACGGAACTGGCTTCAGAACTCAGAGTTTGTTAGCAAAGCTAACCACTGGGCAGTTGCACACAGAATCATTTGTAGCTCAGGGAATAACGTAAGAGAGGCATGTGGTTCTCTGTGACTTTATAGCAAGGACATTTTCACTATTTCAGTGATCATGTATATCAGAAAAGGCATTCATATTTATAAAACCTGATATGCTCTGATTTCAAGAAAACTGGGGAATTTGACCTCAAAACCCTTCCTGTACCTGTTTATTTGTGGCAGTTTCATTTTCTTCCTAATATACATTTAAATTTAAAGATCTGTTTTAGAAGTTTTTTTATATTGTATGACACAGTTTCATAGGCTCTGGGATTCCCCCAACCCTTCCATAAAGCCCTCCCCCCATATTGTTGCTGTAGTATAGTTCATATCCAGTCATGGTTCCTTCATTGCAGGCATGCGCCACTCAGAATCCAGCATCTTATTGTCCAGATAAATTCAACAGTTTCATTGGGAGACCATCCCTGCTGTGACAGTAGAGCTGGTAGAATATCATCCCGTCTAATGAAAAGCCACTACATAACTTCAACAACAATTTACAACATCATGAAGTTAACTGACATGGTACTGAGTGACCAATATGTTAGAAAATTCAAGTTCTTAACCACACCCTGTGACTACATCATTGACATTTCAATTTTAGTTTATACACACCAGCTGCTATAAAAATTTTAAATATTAGTTGTGGACTCCATAAAATGGCCTCATACGTGGTTTGGGTCCACCTGTGACCACTGCTTCTCTAGGTGGCCATGGCATGCCCAGCATTTTGAATTCATGAAACAGTGCATTTCAACTCAGAACAGAGGGTATGTCATCCATACAGAGGGAACAAAGAGGGGAGTAAGGGTGTATAGAGGAAGAAAAATGGAAGACAAGTTGACACCTAAATAAACAGAAATGATGCAAGCAGGGATAAAGGTAAGACATGATGAAAATGATGAACACAGATGCAGAGAATAAGAAAGTCCACAGGAAAGCTTGACTCTAAACATAAAGTTTCCCTGTTGCACCAGGGAATAACAATCAATCTGCTTTTTCATTTTATGCCATTCACCTCATGCATCAGTAATCTGGATATAAATGGCAGACAATGGGAAAAGAGTGCATACTTTGATAAAATTCAGCTCTTCCTGGACAGGTCCACGTTGAGTACCGTAGATGTTCCGAAATTTCAAAAGTCTTTTCAAAAAAGTCTTTTTTTAAAAGATTTATTTATTTTTATTGGAAATCAGATATACAGAGAGGAGGAGAGACAGAGAGGATGATCTTCTGTCTGATGATTCACTCCCCAAGTGAGCACAACAGCCAGTGCTGCACCAATCCCAAGCCGGGAACCAGGAACTTCCTACAGGTCTCCCACGTGGGTGCAGGGTCCCAAGGCTTTGGGTCACCCTCGACTGCTTTCCCAGGCCACAAGCAGGGAGCTGGATGGGAAGTGGAGCTGCCAGGATTAGAACCGGCGCCCATATGGGATCCCAGGGCATTCAAGGCGAAGACTTTAGCCACTAGGCCACGCCGCCGGGCCCCAAAAAAGTCCTCTTTGGCTATATCATTTCTTTGCTATGTTTTATATACTTGATAAAAATTGTAATTTTTTAGGAGTTCATAGTTTGAAAATACTATTTTATTGAGTCAACAATCTATCTTGGAGTATTATCTGGCTTTTATAATCTTTGTATAGGTGGGAAAAGTGTTCAAATGACATTCCCCTTTATACTAAAATAAGTTTTAGATTTCGAATGCCTTGTGCCTATCAACTTTGTTTCCTTTGTAGAAAATTTCATTTTCTTGTTAGTAGTAATTAGCAAGAAGAAATGTGAAGCTACTGAGGTTCAAATATATGTCTTTCATCTACCAATAGAGGAGAGACCAAAAAGGAAGTGTGCTTAGCTCAGAATAATTCACACTAACATATTATTTTTCTAGAGATTCTATTATAAATATGACAAGACTAGGTAATTTAACAACCAAAATTTATTTCCTTACAATTTTTGAAGTTGAACAATATCTGCTCATGTGTTGGCAGGGCTGATTCCATCTGAGAATACTTTTAAAAAGAGTCATTTTCAGGCAGCTCTTGTTGGCTTGCGCATGGGCATCTCCCTCTCTCTGTCTTCAAGAACTCACCCTTGTATATGTCAGTATCTACATGTCTTCTACTTACAAGGAAATTGGTCATATTAGATTATGACTTGCAATAATGCCATCATTTTGATTACTTTTCAATGACTGTATATCTAATACAGCAAATTATGATACATTTAGGGTTAAGGACTTTCACATACACCTTCTGGGGTGGACACAATTCAACCTATACCACAAGGTGCTACAAACTATTTTAATTAATGACCCAGATTTTTTAGGTTTTTAAGGTTCACTATTTCATAATGATTCTGTTGAGATCACAGGATAAGACTAAGTCATGTTTTCTCATGGATCAAGTTCTTCTATACAATAGAAAAGTATAGCTGTACACAGGAATAGAAAAATCCAGAAACCAAATCAACAATTGTATGGAAGATAAGTTTATTTGCTCTAAAAAAATGGATGATCCTTAACTGGGTTGTAGAAGTTTATACAGCACTTCCGGATCAGATTATACAAACAGGGAATTATAGAAAAAATATTGAAGTTAGGCATGGGGACCATGGACTTTCAGAACATTACACACAGTAGAAAGAATAAATCACTACATCCAATGTAATTTCATTCCTATGTACCCAAACTTTGAATATTTTATGAAAAAAAATAAATAAAATGGGAGCAGGCATTTGACCCATATTCCATATCAGAATGCCTGGGATCAATTGCTGGCTACACTCCTAATTCCGGGTTCCAATACATATCCCAAAAGGCAGTAAGTAGTGGCTCTAGTACTTGGGTCCCTGCCACCCATGCAGGAGACCCAGGTTGAGCCCTCAGCTCCTGGCTTCAGCCTCGGCACAATTCCCATAGTAGACATTTGCAGAGTGAACCAACAGAGGAGAGAGATTTCTCTCTCCTCTTTCCCCTTCTCTTCTCTTTCTCCACCTTGTGCACACTTGTCACACACTCTCTCACACACTCTGCCAAATACATTAAATAAAAATAAATAATCCCAATGGTGAGGGGCAAAGGTTTTAAAAATCAAGCTGGCTGTCCATACTGTCATAAGGAATCAAACGAGGGATGGATTCCAGACATGGATTTGTGAGTGACATAGGGAGACCAAGACAGCTTACTGAACATCATTTGATTAGGCCTGTGTGGTCCTGAAGCTGCAATAGGCTGTTCCCAATGACCATCATATAGAGACTGTTAAGGAGTTGGAAGAATAAGAACAGATTCAAATGGAGGATGTTATTATCATTCTGAACTGCAGGACAACACAGGGAGGGACAATAAATTGTGTAGTGTTTCTTAATATAAATATAGCCTCTTATTATTGTCATTACAAGTAAAATTTTGGTATAAAATTCACAGGGCTGCTATTTCTGAAATCAGAAGTGCCTGCATCATAGGAATAATTTGGCAATTGCATTTTGTTCCAGTGGCAACAAAACAATCAAAACATAACATTATCCTTGTAAATTAATACAGAATACATTCAACATATTTGGGGAAAGTATTATATGCACAAAGAAAAAGTATGAGTCTAAATGAAACCAGATCAATAGAAACAGAAATCAGACATATTGTCAAATAAGTATGTATATTTGAATACATTTCTTTAATTTTTGTAGTAACTAAAAATTAGAAGCTGATTGAAGAGTTGCTTATCATGAATGAGTGGATTAGGCAAAATTAAGAACTAAATGAATGATTGCATCAAATTGGTGAAAATGGGAAACTAGTTAAATGTGCTGTCTCTGTGACAAAACCTATTTTAGCTATATTGTTTCAAAATACTCAAAAAGATTTCATATTTTGTACCAAGAAGAATCTGAACAGGTCCTATTTCAAGGACATCAACAACAATAGTAATAATTTACATTTCCGTCTTTCAGATTAAAATGTCTGGCTGTGGGCATCAAGAGGACAGCAAGTGCATCTGCCTTGCTTATTAGTAAAGGCTCAGCACCAGCTCAGTACTGAATGAAAACTTTTCCACATCCACCCTCCTTATCACTGAACCCTCCAAAGTACACTGGAAATGTCAGACACTATACTCAATAAAACACATGGCTACTTTTTTAAATGGACTTATGTGCCTATGACTTATAATTAAGCCACTTCCTTTTTTGTCTGATCCCACCTCAAATACTCGAATTCATTTTCTCCAGATTGACATGACTCCCTGTCCTTGGTTCCAAGGCGGTTTTTTTTTTCCTGCTATTTATTTGAATCCTCTCTTTGTGTGTTATTCAATTTTTCTTTCCTCCTTCTTTCCTATTCAAAACATACCACTTATTAATCAGTCTAGAAAATATAAACCAATCTACTGTAAAGAAAATGGATCAGTATTTCCCTGGGAAAAGGGCACCAGAAAAAGTCGAGGTTGCCCAAAAAATTATCATTATCGGGGTATTATTTATAGCCTCCCAAATGTGTTCATATGTTATAGTGCATTAATTGTTCCCTGTGATAGCTTCTACTGCTGTGTAACAAATTATCACAAAACCAGTAGCTTAAAACAGCACGAATTCACCATCTCACCATTGCAGTGACTCACCTCTCCCGCTGAAAAGCATCCTCTGGGCATTTGATGAGGCAGAAAGAAAAGGCAAGGGCCCAAGCTTACAGATTAAGCAGATAATGGAGCATGAACTAGGCTCCATGATCTCTGGGCTCAGCTGTTGCGTCTTCACAGAAGTCCACACTGGAAGGGGTGACGCAAGAGCAAGCTGCACATTTCTGAAGAGTTTCATGGAGTCCAAGCCAAAGTTTGCTCTGTTATTTCCCACCCTTATGCCTCTAGCACAGCCTCACTTCATACAGTTAAACTACACAATCTGACAAGTGAATCAGTTCACTGAGGTACCCATTCTGTACCACTTAACAATATGGCAGGTGGCAGTAATCACGGCAAATGGCAAATACAAAAAAAAAATCACTCCAAATAAAATATTAACTAATGCAGATCTGCTGTGATGCACAGCAAATTGCATGCAGTTGGCCAAATGGAAAATGATATACGCTGGCCACAAGAATAATAAATACTAGGAGAGATCAATTGAACTGAACCAGAGTGGTTCAGCTTTGAAAGACGACTTAGAATTATATCCTCCAAACACAGCTTTAAAAAAGGACTCAATTAAAAAGTAAATTGGAAAACTATAAAGTAGCTGACACAAATACAAGGTTAAGTTTATGGAAGTTATAAATGCTAAACAGTTTCCCTCTACGATTCCAATTTCTGCCCACTCTCTGATTCTTCTTGCGCTTCCCGTTTCTTTTTATGAGTATTATTACTCAAAAGGAGAACAATCAGTTATATCAGAGCCATTCATTGTAAAGTGTATGTCAATAATTGTTATTGAAAAAATACAAAAACAGAGGATTTTGTGTCCACAAGCATGCATAAATAGGAAAGAAGATAAAATTATTATGCTATCAGGGTATCAGGAGAAGTCTTTGAACTGAAGGAGAAAAAAGAAAAAAATTTCCCTGTGGAGAGAAAAGAATGTGCTTCATTTCAATATCTATTACAATTATAAAAGAGCCAGAGTATTCCCTGGCTTTGAACAAGTCTTTCTGCACAGAACTTTGTGTCAGGGCCATGGGTATGATTCTCGGGCCCTGAGGCTGCTGCTTCAATAACAAGTAGAAATTGTCAAGACTTTGGGGATGGAAAGTGAAGTGAGGAGTAAGAATCCAGCTGCTCAAGCTGGGGTGATCATAAGAAACCCTGCAGGGGATTTTTATTTTAAATATAGATTTTTGTACCCTTGTGGAATCAAAACCTCCTGAGGCCTGGTAGGGAGGCAACATGAAATTAATTTCAATTCAGGACTTGAAAAGCATAAACATATAACTAACACCCGGCATGGTGCTATGGGTTGTTCTGATTGTCGGAATGTTACAACGAGGAGGAAGAATGCGATGGGAAATGAATCAGTGTCTCTGTTTCAGCCTGCTTAAGTGGATGCCCAGCCACGAGAATGGGAACCCCTCCAGAGCAGGGCAGTTTCTCCAACAATTTTGGATTTCCAGGAATCCAGTATCTGCTACAGACAGGCACCTGGTAAATGGATCCCTTTTTTGGTTGTTTTGCTTTACAAGCAAGTAAACTAATGACAATCACACATTTATTATTAAGTCAGACCAGTTTTAAATATGTAGCAAAAGGACTGGGATTAATAGCAAATTAAAAGTATTTGGATTATATAGGACCAGACTCCCGAGATCCTGGTTGAACAGGACTCGGTTCCGTAAGCTCAAGCAGCTATTTAAATCTGAAAATCTCAACAGTAAGGGTCGATGGACAGAGGGCACCAACTTGATCTACTGCAACACTTAAGACATAGGCCTGATAATAAATCTTAAAGGTCATGGGGGACTTGCCCCTAAAAGGTGGCTGTCAAAAGTGAGTTGCCTTTTAGAAGGAGCATGCTTCCAGTCTCTCCGTACTTCTTCTCATATGTTCTGCCTCACCAGCCTCAAGCCTCCACCAGATTAACAGGCTATCCAGTCTTGAACTTCAGATCTCCACACTGTAAGATAAGTCTTTTCTTTCCCAAGATGTTTCTCTCTAATATTTTAAGGGGAAAAAAAGCTTACAAATGTAAATGTTGAACAATAAATAATATCTGTGCCCATATTATCATTATGCCCACACACCCTCAGCAAATCACAAAGGAAAACACAAGTTTGGACACTGTTCGTGGCACTCCATAGACCTCAAGGCACTGCACTATCGCCCCTTCCCTGCATGGGAGGAGCATCTGTCCCAGTGGGCAAATCTGAGGCCACTCATTCCCAGGGGAAGGCATAGGAGCTCAACGGGAAAAGGTCTTTCAGTGAACTGTAAGGAAGCTCAGTACCTGTTTCACAAGACTTTGTCTTCGTTGTGTCAGGTAAAATTTAGCAAGCCCCAGTGTATTGATCTCAATAGAGTCAAATAACAATTTACATAAAAATAAATGTCATCCCTAATTCACCCACTTGGAGAACAGCATGTTTATGATTTCTTTTTCTACCCCACACATTCCTTGTTTACTACTGGATGTTCTTTTGTCACTGTCATTTTCAACTAATGATTGTTCATCTGTTCCTCTTCCTCCGTGCCCGAAGCACTCTTGCTAACAGCCTTGATTCGCCTTTCTAAATTCCAGTATAAAATGTCAGACTGATGTGAACATTTTAATGGTTAATGTTTCATAACGCAGCACTTCTAAGCACATAATAATACTAACAGTGATAGATGCACAGAACACAGGTTTGAGTTTTCTGTTTCAAGAGTAAGTCAGGCAACCTAGTTTGTCCCTAAGGAGCACAGAATGAGTTAGCTTCAGACAAGAATCTACAGTTGGTCCTGCCATTTGATATGTATGTGGATTCATCTGTGCATATTTAGTGAGTTGTTCAGTGGGAAGTGGCATTTGACATAGCAGTTAAGATGCTAGCAGGGATGACTTCAACCCCTATTCAAGTACAGGTTCCAGTGCTGGCTCCACTTCAATCCATCTGCCTGCTAATTTGCATTCTGGAATGACAGCAGACAATGGCTCAAGTACTTAGATCCTTGATACCCACATGGGAGGCGTGGGTTGAGTTCTAGACTTGACTTCAGCCTAGTCCAGTCCCAGCTGTTCGTAGGTATTTGGAGAATAAATTCTAAGCTTGATGATGATGATGATGTGTGTGTGTGTGCGCTATCTGCCTTTTAAGTTCTAAGAAATAGTGTCTGGCATGTGATGTAGCAGGAAAACCACTGCCTATGACACAGCACCAGCTCATGTCCCACCTACTCCACATCCTACCAAACTCCCTGCTAAATGTCCTGAGAAAAGCAGCAAAGGATGGCCAGGTGTTTGAACCCTTGCCACCCGCATGTGGGAACCACATGAAATCTCCAGGCTCCTGGTTTTGGACTGCTCCAGCACTGGCCGTTGTGACCCGTGGAGAGTAAACCAACAGACAGAAGATTTTTCTCTCTCTCTCTGTCTCTCTCTTTCTATCTCTTTCTCTCCCTCTCTTTAACTCTGAACTTCAAATAAAATAAACCTTCCTTTAAAAATAGATAAAAAAATAAAAAGTAAGCAAGTCCCAATAAAACTCACAATTTTCTATATCCATTTTTCTGGAAAAAGAAATTGAACTCAGAATGATAGAATGGAATAGTGGTTACCAGGACCCTGGGGCTGGAGAAAAAGGAAAAATCATGATCAAAGGGTGAAAACTTTAGGTTACAATAAGTTCTGCAGATCTAAGTTACATCATGGTGATCATAGTTAATAATAATGTTTTATATAATTGAAGTTCGCTGATGGAAGATATTGTGCACATTTTCCTACACACTCTCATCCATACAGTGGTAGCCCTGTGATCTGATAAATATGTTAATTTGGTTGTAGTAATAAATTCATGATAAATATATTCATTATAGCACTGATTTTAAACATAAACAATGTTCATTTGTCATTTATACCTCAAATTTTAAAAAAAACTTCATTTAAGAAAGAAAATGGGAAGATTCATGGAACTAAATGGTGGTAACCTCATTTACAAATCCTAAGTATATGATCTCATATTCTACCTACCTCCTTCATTTGTATTTCCTGACTGGCTCCTCTATGCTTTTAAATTTGCCGCTCCCCAATTTGAAAATAGCAATGTTGCTCCCTCAGCTGACTTTGAAGATCTCTTACTCTTAGTTCTTCCTTCTGTCCTCCAGCCCTTTAGTAATGAGCATAGCATAGCCAATGGGTCCTTGAAGGCAATGCAGATTCAAATTCAACAGCAACTATGAAACATTCTCCATGGCTCAGTCATTGCATTTTCTCTAGGAGAGACTAAATTTTGCTGGGTGTCTTTAAGACTTCATACTGATTTTGAACTTCCACGAAAACTGCCAACATATGTCAAATCCTCCAAAAATCCCCTAAAGACTTATTCTTTCAGTGAAATGTCATGACCAGACCTGGTAGAGAGTCAGGCATGTTGCCTTGGAGCTCTCTGAATTTAACTCCTGAGTATGCCCAAAGCTCCTAAAAATCCCACAGAATTCCTCCATCATGACTTCTGTTAGCAGATATGGACATGAGAGCCATGATCCTACTGATTGGGAGAAATAGGATGTTGCCTTTTAGGACCAAGGATGCAATTTCAGAGATGAGAAAATATAGGAATGAGCCATACAGGAATGGTCTTTTAGGTAGGGAACTAGTATTCAATAACTTGACATGATATCACATGCTATAGTGGACCTCTGTCTTCCCGGCTTCTATCTCCATACTTGCCATTCTTCCTCAAAGGCAAAACAACCTTACATTATGCAATTGAACAATCTCCCCAAATCCTGAGACAAGGCTTTCCCAAGGGGATAGTGTGATGGATAGGAAGACAATGCATAGAGATGGTAAAAGTACAAGGAGGCAGAAGTGAAGATCCAGAACACAGCATGCAGGTAAACAGAAGATTTGAGAATGACACACGGAAAACAGAAAGAGGCTATTTCACAAATGTAAAATTAGTGATACAATTTCCTGGATTCATAACTTCATGTTAACACTGTCCAATAAAACTGAATATGATCCAAAAAGTGAGCCCTATATATAATATTAATTGTTAAAGTAGCAAAATCACAAAGAAAAATAATGTGGATTACATTAGCCACACAACAAATATTGAAGCTATTAATGTAATATTTTACATACTTTACATATGAAAATTTTATGAATCCTTATATAAAATTTTATATTAAACACTTTGTACTTGGAGTATCTTCTAAGTTGAACTAACTACATTTGAAGTGCAACAGAGGCACACAGGTTAGTGGCTTTCATACTGGACAGCAATATGATTTACAATGGCTTTAAAACAAAATCCAAAATTTTCCCATGATTTGTTAGGATCTTGATCTTACTATTTCTTTGAACTTATCTCATGACAGACCCTCCTTCTTTTGTCTTTGCTCTGGTCACAATGATTTGCTATTGGTTGAATTGTTTTCCTCTTTAAATGTCTATGCCATTGAAAATATAAAAGTTTTAGACCAAAAAACTTAATTTTTAAATTATTACTGAATTGGTCCCAGCATGATAGCATAGCAGTTAAAGTACTTGCCTTGAATGCACCTGGATCCTATATGGGCACCAGTTCTAATCCAGCTCCCTGCTTGTGGCCTGGGAAAGCAGTCAAGGATGGCCCAAAGCCTTGGGACCCTGCACCCATGTTGAAAACCTGGAAGAGGATCCTGGCTTTGGACCAGCTCAGCTCTGGCCCTTGTGGCTGCTTGTTGAGTGAATCAACAGATGCAAGATCTTAATCTCTGTATATCTGCCTTTCCAATAAAAATAAATAAGTCTTTAAAAAAAAAACAAAGAAAAAGCTCCTTGATCTCTGGTTGCTCAATCTTTGTAGACTCTGCAGATGTATCTTCCTTCACCAAGCCTAAATATTCAAATATTCCTCCATGCCCTATGCTTTTTTAATATTCTCTTTCAACATTCTTCTTGTCCTTCAGTATTCTGTGAAATGTGATTAGGTATTTCCCTGGCAGAATGAAAATTGATTTTAGATGGCACATACACACACATGCTTCGTTTAATAGTTATGTCTTTATCTTATTGCATGTTAAGCTAGAATGTAACTACCATATTAATCAGATGATTTTATGAATTCTATTCTGGAAGACACTAAAGTAGACATTTAGGTGAATGTTTTCATTGATTTCTGGAAGCATTAAATAAATAACAGTACACAGATGTGCAACACAGACACGTTAAGTAGAGTAATTCAGATTGGAACTACTGTCCTGGGTGATTTCTTCCTTTCCTTCACTTAAATCATTGGCATGATGAACATTTATTTATTTGCAGTAGTAGTTTCTTTACTGCATGACACCATTTCACGCGGGTTGGTGCCATTGTCACTCCTCCCCAGTATGAGTAATTAAAGTGATACAGGACCAGTGGCTCCGTTCCAGAGCACCATCCATCCCTACATGGCTCTCAATGGAATAAGACCTTGGGTGGCAGGAAGATCAAATGTTTTCTGTTCATTCTGTTGCATGCCTTTGCATTCAGAAGAATATATTACTTGGAATTTTATGAGAAACCCTGGTATTTGGCACTTAATTACTGAGAGGGATCTGTTTCTATTATGTGCTCAAATCCTAGCTACATACATAGACAATGTATTGATTCTGATTTGTGTGTGTGTGTTTTGCTTTGTTCTTGTTTTCTTCCTAAGCTGTATACAGATAGATTTGCTTCTGTTGGAAAACTACATCATAGCATCTACAAATAACTTCTGTTGCTCTCCTTGCTGTCATTGCATATCTTTTTTCTTTTCACTGTCATATTTTAGTCTCTAGGATTTACAGAATAATGTCAGATGATAGTAGCAGCAATAGGCATCATTCTTCTATTTCTGATTTGAATGGATATGTCTAATTAAATAAAGTATTGATTGACATACCTAGGCTATACAATATAGAAGATAGCTTCCTTTTGATTATTTTCAATATATTGACATTCCTTTTTATTGTTTTATATTATTTTTAAATTGATAAATAAGATCACATATACATGACTTCAAAATACTTGTGAAAATGTAATCAAAAGACAGCACATTTTCCATGGAATCTTTTAATCCCCCCCACACATTTATCACACAAAGCATTATGATTTAAATATATGCATTGTGTATTATGCTAAAATAAGCTCAATTTAGCACAAGCATTACCTCACACAGTTACATTTGAATATTTATACGGGGCTCACAGAATTATCTAAAAAAACAATATATTCTTTTCAACTATATTCATCATGTTGTAAAACAGACATCTTGAATTGTCCTATCTAACTGAAATTTTGCATCATTTGACTAAGTTCTTCCCTGATAACCACCACTGTATTCTGTACTTCCAGGAAATTACTGTATTTAGATTCTGAATTGGGCAAGACCACATAGCATCACTCTTTCTGTTTATTGGTTTATTCCATTTATCATAGTGATCTCCAGCTCCCTCCATTTTGTTGCAAAAGTCAGGATTCTATTATCTTGTGGCTGAATGATACTACATTCTTAAATAAGCCACATTTTCTGTGTCTATTCTTCAGTTCATGGGACACTTGGGTTGATAGCATTTCTTGGCTATTTTGAACAGTGTTTCAATCAACATAGAAGTGTGTGTGTCTCTGATATACTGATTTAATTTCTCTCATAAAATACCCATCATTAGAACTACTGCTTTATATAGAAGCTCCATTTTACATTTTTCAAGGAACCTGCATACTATTTTCCATAACTGCTGAATTAGTACATATTCCCACAAATGTAAAAGTATTCCCTTCGCTCCATATATTAGCTGATACTTCGCAATTTTTGACTTTGTGAAAATAGGCACCTAACAGATGTGAGATAATCCCACATTATTGCACTTTTCATTTGTATTTCCCTGATTATTGGTGCTGTTGAGAACGTTTTCTTACACGTTGGTCATTTTTTAGGACTTCTTTGGAGATATGCCTATTCAAGTTCTTTATCAAGTTCTTGTTACTGAGTTGTCCAAGTTTTTCATATATTTTCGAAATTAACTGCTAATCACATACATGATTTGCAAACATCTTCCATTGCACAGGTTTGCTTTCCATTCAGCTAATTATTTTCTTTCCTTTCAGAAGACTTTTAATTAGCTATCATTCAATTTCTCTATGTGGGCTTTGCTTCTGATTCTTTTCTGTGCATACCTAAAACATCCAAGCAGACCCCGGCCAATGTCATGATGTTTTTGTACTATGCTTTCTTCTAGGAGTTTTTAACTTGGAGTTTTTTTTTTTTTCTGGCTCCCTGAAAATATTCATATACTGATTGCTACAAATTATATAATTTCATTTATATTAAACATGCAGCACAGTAAATCCATAGAGAAAGAAAGTAGTTTGGATTACCAGAGGCACCATAAATAGTCAGAATGATAAGTGAATATTTTAATGAGTACAGAGTTTTCTTTCTGGATGAAAAAATTAGTTTAAAGGTAAATAAACCGTGCAACATTGTAAATATACCAAATCCTGCTCAATTATTCACTTTGAAATGGTTAATTTGGAGGCCAGCATTGTTACATAGCAGGTTAGGTTGCCTTGTACAACGCCAGCACCCCATATTGGAGTGCTACTTTCTTACTCAGTTCCCTGGAAAAGCAACAGAGAATGACCCAGGTGCTTGAGCCCCTTCCACCCTTGTGGGAGACCTTGCTGGAGCTCCTGACTCCTGGTTTCACCCTGACTCATCCTGCCAAATGCAACTATCTGGAGAGTGAATGAGCACATGGAAGATCTCCCTTTCCCTCCCCTCCCCCTCTTGGAACTATGCCTTGCAAATAAATAAATGTTTGTAAAATGGCTCTATGTTCTATGGACTCTGTTTTTTTAAGTATTAAACAGTAATATTTATCAAAGTAGTGTCTTGCTAGTTAATAAAGGGGTTTCACAGATCTTTGGAAAATGATGGTAAGGATTTTAAGCACTCCTATCAACAGCCTGCTCTACTTCAAGATGTCTGCTCCTTAGGCCCAGCACGGTAGCCTAGCTGCTAAAGTTCTTGCCTTGCGTGCTCCAGGATCCCATACGGACACCGGTTCTAATCCCGGCAGCTCCACTTTCCATCCAGCTCCCTGCTTGTGACCTGGGAAAGCAGTCAAGGACAGCCCAATGCCTTGGGTTCCTGCACCCACGTGGGCGATCTGGAGGAAAGTTCCTGGATCCTGGCTTTGGATTGGCGCAGCACTGCCCAGCCGTTGCGCTCACTTAGGGAGTGAATCATCAGACAGAAGATCTTCCTCTCTGTCTCTCCTCCTCTCTGTATATCTGCCTTTCCAATAAAAATAAACGAATCTTAAAAAAAAAAAAAGTCTGCTCCTTGATATCTTTTCAGCCACCAAAGAAAAATATCCAGGTTTACTATTAATAATACCTATCACACATGCTGATTCATGAATTTACCTAAACCTTAACGAGTTGTCCAATCAACTCTCACATAAACTACAAAAGCCATGTGAATGCAAGCAATGTCGATAATGACTCAGCACTGTAAGGACAAATGCTGCATGATTACAGTTTTATGAATTGTCTTAAATAATCAAATGACAGCTGTGGAAAATACAATGGTGATACCAGAATTTGGGGGAAGAAGGAAAAGTAGAGTTATTGTTCAATGAGTATAAAGCCTCAGCTAAACAAAATGACTACACTGTTGAGATCTGTTGTACTCTCTAGCAACTATGGTTAACAACACTGTAAAACCAAAAAGCATAAGGAATTTTGAAGATTGCTCTGGCTTGGGTATAGTTTTGTGTGTCACCCAAAAGTCCCAGCGTTGGAAGTATGTCCCCTAGTGTGTTGTTGCTAAGAGGTGGTATGACCTTTAAGAGGTCTGGCCTACTGGGAGGTCCTTACGTGATGGGATTTAGTCCTAGGATGGCATGAAGTAAGTTCTAATGGGACCCTCGTATCTATGCTTTCCTGATTTCCTCATATGACTTCTGTCTCTCACAAGCACTCGGGATGTGATGCTCCCCCACCCAATCTCATCTACAACAGAACTAATGATGGTGCCATTCCCATGAGCCTTCAGGACTGAGTAAATTAACACTCATTTGTTCATCAAATACCCAGCCTTGGGTGTTTCATGGAGGTAACAGAAAATGAACTAATATACAAATTATTAACAGGTTTATAATATTGATTGCATCAAAGGCTTCATGGACTTCTGTGTGTCCAAACTCATCGAGTTATGTGTGTTAAATATATATGCTTCTTGTATATCAATTATATTTCAATAAAAATTCTCTTAAGCAGCTAAATTAATGTTATCCAAGAACATTAGCACTTTCTTCAGAAATAATAAACATGTGGTTCAAACCTTTAAATTGGTCACATATTCCTCTGGTTTGGACCACAAGAGACCTGCAAAATGTCCATGCCATTTAAAAGCTCCAGACTCAGAAAAGTCATTTTTTTCTACTTGAAAAGAGTTTCTGCTTAAAAATAGCAGCATTTGCAGAGCTGTTCCCACTTGTTTCACTTTGACATTGACACACAATCCTCTCAGGAACACAGCTGCCATGATTTCCACACGCAAAGAAGCCAAACAGGTATGAAGAGATAAGTGCCCATGATCAGACTCACCCACAGCTTACCACACACATCTGCCCATGGCCTTCAAAATCAGAACAAGAAATGAACTTGCCCTTCACAGACGTTGAAAGCAGAAGCCTCTGTTGAACTTGCTTTCTAAAGGCTCAGTAACATGGTTCATTTGATGCTCACAAACGTGCCTTCAGAAAATACACTGAAAATTTCTCACATGACACATGGGGTTACAGACTAGCCCTTAAAAACGAGTTATCTGATGTACATATTATATAATAGCACCTATATTATATTCCAGACATCTCATTTTACCCCTCCATCCCTGTTTCATTTTTTCTATAATAAAAACACATCCACATCAAAAAAATTCACCCAAACAGAAAAGTAGTCCTATAATCCAAAACAAATCAATGCTAACATCTTTAACATCATTTTCAAATCTGTATGTAATGATTTAGTTAAACTTTGATATGAATTTTTTTCAATTAATTTTCTTTGATATTTAGATCTTACTAAATCAAAACTGTTTTCATTACTAGATACAAGTTTATGTCAAATGCTCAGGAAATATATTTTTTTAATATTGTAGGCTTTTAGTAAAAAAAACAGAAGCAATTATCTTAAAATTTTCTCTGAGCAAGTTACAATTTATATGTCACCTCTACAGGAAAATGTTTCTGATCTCCAGATGAGATTAGGCCCCCACTTACTGCACTTTCACAGTAGCATCTGGTATTTTTCCTTCACAGCACCTGTCACAATTAACCACGTGGACCATTATATACAGCTCTGTCCAAAAACACAGTAGGTTCTCAGAAGGACGTCACCACATCTGTCTTGTTCCATGCCATGCTCCAGCAATTAAATGATTTTTATGTCAACAATGATGTAAAAAAGATACTTAGTCAATAGTTAATGAAAATACAAATGAATGAATGAATTAAGAAAGAACAAATCTCAGAGTGCAATGTGGGACCATGACTGAGTGAGGATATCAAACTAATACAGCAGTATGATTTCATGAGTAAAAGCTCACTTTACGCTGGGAATAGATGGCCACATTAACCCTCTCTCTCTGATGTATCAGTCACCCTAAGGTGATCCTATTCAGTGTGGAGATCTAGCTCAGAGAATGCACCTGCTGTAACAGATTAAACAATGGGCCTTCTGCTTCAGGTAGAAATGGAGTGAAGAGACTGAATTTCGCTTTCCAATTAACACAACTATAAAAGTATGTACAAAAGATGGCTTCCAGACACTGGACATCAGGTGACACAACATAGTGACCCGTGAGAAAGGAAAATGAAACATAAGAGTCTTTTGAAAATTGCTTGTTATTGCCTGAAACGTTTTCAGGCCATAAATACAGGAAGCGAGAACCTAGGCACTGGAAAATACTGAGGAAATGGAGCTTATTGACTGGGGAGCCAGAGACAGCCGGCGCTCACAGGCCCGAGTACCTGGAAGGAGAGAGTACCTGCAAACTGCAGAGGGAGGACATCAGAGATCAGCAGAGTGCCCTTGTGTCTTCAGTTAAGCCCAAGCAAGTTAAGAAACTACCTGAGACCAAGGAAAAGACCCACCTAAAAGACTCAGAAGTAACAATCTATGGTAGCCACAGGACTAAAAAACATTACTGTTCTCACTGGTCACAGCAGAAAAGCCTCACCCTTCAAAGGCATTAGATAGAATATTTGACAGGTCCTTGCCACGACAAGACAGTCAACAGCCCGGACTGAAGGCTGATCTCACCATACCCAAAAGGACCAACAGCTTGCAGTGATAAAAAGTCAATGCTATCTACAGCAATAGGAGTTGAAAGTAAGGTTCACAATACCTAGCATCCCACGAAAATAATCAGGATATGTAAAGAAACAGGAATTTATAGCCAGTGAGACCAAGAGCAAAGAAAGGCAGTATCTGAGCAAGCCAACACTGAAACCCGGGTACAGTACTGAACACAGCCGTAGTACACATACGACAAGCATCCAGAACTGCAAACCCACTCAAGCATTTAATAGGTTAATCTGACTCACAGACCTATTTTCCTGACTACGACTTCCCTCACTTGTACTCTGATAAGGACTAGGAGAACTGGGATGTACTTAGATTTCCCATTGGGCAGTTCTTGGTTCCTTATTCATGATGCCCAGCACTTTCTGCGTTCCAACAGCTGCTTCTACAAATTTAAGAATGCAAGAACTGATGATTGCTCTTTCTTCAAAAGAAGAGATTGATATTGTGGGAAAAAATGTAAGAATCAATATTTGTCTCTGAATCTTTCACTCATCTGCCCTAAATTTTGGGTTCCCTTTTTTCCCTACTCGTTTTCATAATGTGATTCAAAGAGGATAGATTTTTTCTCATCAGTTAAGTCACTTACATGTTGCCCTAACACATCATAAATTTTATAGATTACTAAATAGCTGGCCATGATGAACCCAAACTTAGCAGTATTATAATGTTTTAGCTCTACAATCCAAGATACTTGATGTTTGTGCCAATAACTGATATGCTGTCTCCCTCTTACTGTCTCTCCTTCTCTCTGTAAATCTGCCTTTCAAGTAAAAATAAATAAACTTAAAAAAAAAGCCATGGGTCCAAAAAATAATGGTGTAATGGCCAAAAATATTATTTGGCTAAATAAAAGATGCTATTCAAAGATAGAGCATCTATCCAAATGCTGCTTTTTCTAAGGACAAACAGACCAGGGATTGATAAAAAGGAAATTATGCTTTTGATGGCTCGGCTACCATCCAGCCCAACAGAAAAGTAATCACAATATGGGCATCACCAGTGTAGGGGAAGAGGTGTGAATGAAAAAAGTTGAGATCAAAGCGCAAATGAGTGAAGGGATAAATAATCCCAGGGAGCAAGGAGTTTCAGAGACGGCATCTATAACCCCACCCCAAAAATTACAGTGCCAGAGTAAGAAAATGAACAAGTCCATATGTTAGGCAAAGTCATTCTTTGTGACTCTCCCCTAGCACCAATGCCCCAAACAGTCATCACAAGAACAGGGGCCACAGCTTCACGTAAGTCCCTCACAGATACTGTGAGTAGAGAGCAGCCTTGAGCTATCATTCTGACAACCTGCGACTTAGGTAATACCTAATTAGAAACCCATCAAATGGTTGCTGGCCATAAAAAGAAGCAATCAAATAACAAATATGGATTTTTGGCAGAGGCGATATGAAAACAAAAACAAATCCTGGCACTCTTCAATCACAGAGGTGCCAAAGAAATCAAAATTCATGCATGTGTATTTGCACATAAGCACACACAGGAACAAGTGTGAACAGTCCTTACCACTGCAGGGAAGACACGTTAGCTACTAAAATTAGAATTTCAATATAGGCTTTTCTAAAATTATATGTGGAAAGAAAGTTAAGTAGCTAGAGTCAAAGAGTTCTTGTTTTGAAAGTCAAATGTGCCACTGGGCTTATATCCAATGAAATTGTGAAGTTATATGTCTTCTTTCTCTAATTCTAAAGCTTAAGTGAAGATTAAATAGAATTCACAAATCATTATGATCTGGAGAGACAAAAAAATGCCATAAAATTAGGAAATAGGAGTATTTTTTATGCTTTATCGTTGATCTCTATTACCAGAGTGTAAGCTTTGGATGGTAGATCATATTTTGCTAGCTACTGAATATATAATGCTTATAGAGTGCCAGGTGTATAGCAGACATTCTATGAGTACTTATTAAATAAATTTAAAATGGTGTGATGCCATAAAAAAAAACAAAAATATAACCTTTGCCTAAAAATAAAATTATAAGTTGAATTAGAATTACTTTGCTCTGAGTAACTGAGAAAAACAAAGTACAAGTGATTTAAGCAAACTAGAATTTTCTCACATTAAAATGTCTGAACATAGGCAGTCCTAGGGCAAAGGGTACAGTTCCACAAAGTAAATTTGCACCACTACAACTTTCTTCTCTGCTATCAGTTATGTCTGATTATTATCCACAAGGGCCAAGCCAATACATCTTTACTTGAAGGATAAAAACAAAGGAAAAATGGTTCATCATCTTTCCTTGACACTGTATTGCATACTTTTAATTCTCATTGTTTGAAATATGATCCTAGGATAAATTCACTCACAAAAGGAGGCTAGGAAATTTGGTGTTTTAGCTGAAAAATCAACTTTCAGCATAAAATCTATAATTTTTCATTAAGGAAAAGAGGGACAAAAGAACTGGATAGTTTCTTCCTTAATCTCACAGTTGAAATCTCTAGAATGCAGAGAGAGAAAAGAAAAAGTCATTTGGCATCAATTCCATGTTCCCTCTTTGTTCCTTTTGTTTGAAAATGATAAGAAAATTTCCTTGCCGTTTTTACAAGCTGTAAAATAATGAATCAATTGGCATGACTCGTATCTAAGAAAACATGGAAGAAAAAGAATATACATTTTTGTGTTCACTGTCCAACAGTAAAGCACTCAGGGCACGGAGTCGGTAACAATACACATAGACTAGTGCTTAATGGTCAATAGCCAAAGTTTATACGTGACATCAGGCTTTTAGACTGAGGATCACATAGGATAAGGGAGGAAGCTTTGAGGAGTTTACATATCAACAACAGGGAACTGACTTGAAATACTGGGAATTTCCATAAGCCTGTCTGTGGAACCCATCAATTGTTTCCACACCCTTGCCTGGAAGTATCTCTCTTTGCGTTGTATATCCAATCAATTGTCCTCATACAGATATCCAGTCAATTTTCCTCCTACAAATGATATCCAGTCAACTATCCTCCTACATTTTTGTCCTTTATTCCTGTTGAGTATTCTTGTTTCTTTCAAATTCTGGAGTTTTTATTTTAAATACTTCAGTTCCTAGAGTTGTGATCTAGTGACCTGTCAGTTGTGTGGAAAGTGAACTGAACTCTGCTCTGCCCCACTGGCCTGTGACTACCTATCACCACCCTCTACCTCCCCCAAACAGATCCCCCTTGCCATTACTCGTTCAAGGTTCAAAATGTTTTTCTCACCACTTTCGGAAGAGTCTGGGGGAAAGAAACTTGCAGCTAACAGTAAGATGGGTGTTCAGGAGTGCCATGTTTACCTCCAACTAGTAAAAAGCCTATTCAATTGTAATGGTTTCAAAAAATTATCTAGAAAAGAAACCACCATAACAACACATTCCAGCTGCTATTTGTTTGCTTGACATTTTATTCATTTTGCCACACAGGTTTTCAACTGATAGGATCCAAGTAAACATTTCTTAGAAAAATAAAACCACTGCAAAGTAAACCACTAAGACATAGCTTGAGTCTGAGATTTTTAATTAACATCTGAGGGATATTTGAAATGTGAAATCATGAATCAAAAAGAACTGGGAAGTTTTTTTTTTTTAAGCTGATCAGAGAGACTGAACCCTTTGTTGGTGACAACCATAGAAGGGTAAAAACTTAAAGTGAAGTTGATAAAACTCCTCCAGGCCCTCAGCTGGTTATAAAGGAAAGGCAGGAATTCTAGGTGACTTAGCATGAAATAACCAAGCTTCTATATATTTCCATGCTGTAAAGACTGTAAAACTGTAGATTTACTTCCCTACTCAGATTACAAATCAAAAACTTGATAGCCTAAATCCCAGGATGGCTGGGGTGGGATATCAGAAACAAACTAGAAAATGCATATACTCAGAGGGTACGATGGAAAACCAGCATCTTAAAGATTCAATTTTTATGAGTCCTTCTATAGGATGATATTCAATAAACTCAGCAAATTGCATATATATGCAACAACTCATCAGAAATAGGAAAATGCCTCAAAAAACAAGTAAAAATGATTCAAATAAAAACTAAGTTTAGGGACCAATGCCATGCTGGTTAAGCTTCTACCTGAAATGCCGCATCCCGTATTTCTGCTGGTTCAAATTCCAGCTCCTCCACTTCAGATCCAGCTTCCCATTGATGGCCAAAGAGGGCAATGGAAGATGGCCCAAGTGCTTGGGTCCATGCACCCACATGGGAGCCCAGAAGAAGCTCTTAGTTCCTCAGTTCTGACTGGCCCAGTGCCTGCTGTTGCATCCATTTGGAGAGTGAACCAGCAGATGGAGAATACCTCTCTGTGTCTCTCATTCTCTCTCTCTCTCTCTTCCTCCCTCCATTCCTCCCTCCCTTCTTCCCTCTCATCTTCTCTCCCTTTTTCTGTCTTCTAGCTTTGTAACCCTGTTTTTTAAATTAAAATAAACCTTCTTTTAAAAATAAGCTCATTTATGTATACACACATTTTGAAATTTTTTCATTTTTTCATTTTATGAACTTTTATGAACTTCTGGAAGACCCTAAATGCATGGGTTTCCTTCCCTCCCCTGCAAAAACAGTCTTTAATTCCATTGAAATATAATATAGCATTGGCCAGGATGCTAGCTCAGAGGATGAGAGGCTTCCAGCTGAGCCTTGCGTTAGGTCTTGTTTCTGGGTTATGAGGATAGTGGCTGTGTCATGGAGAGACTTGATGTGCACAGCTGCCCTGGGTCATATCAGTTAAATGTCAGTGTCAGTCTTGCTCATCCAGGAACTACATGAAACCAATTCCATGACCATCAAGCCTGCACTCTAGTTTCTAGTTTAAACCAGTGGCAGAACATTATTTAGCTCTTTGTACTTTGTACAAATGGCCATCCAGCCCAGAAGAAAGCATTCAGGAAAACACAAATACTACTTAGTAATTTTTATCTAACCATTAAATATAGTAAAAATGGAGACAGTAGGTGGGGAATAAAGGTTTCCATTAGGCCGCATCTACTTAAGACTAAATAGAAATATTAAGCAATAGGATTTGAAAGGAAACTAAGACAGATGAATTGATTACTCTTACTTGAATCTGTCCTTCTCTGATTTTACCTTATTCTTGTCTGGACAAGTAAATCAATGAGAAAATGTTTATTGTCTTTAACCTGCACATTTGAATGTGTCATTCGAATTTACACTTGTGAAACTGCATGAATGAGACTATAAAATTATTAAGAGGGAAACACTTAACAAAATGAAATGTTCTATGCTAAGACCAACCACAATTACCAGGCTATAGTGGCTTATTTAATTATTGTCAGAAATAAGCTAATTGTCTCTAATAGCCTTCCATATTATATATTTTCCAATACACAGCAATTTCTTCCCTTCTTTTTTTGTTTGTGGACTTTTAATAAAAAAAATCTTACTTGAAGATCTTAGAAAAACAGAATAGCTAACAAAATTTAGTTTTACTTCCTGTATCACTAATGAATCTGTTATTAAAATCCTGGTTTGCTCTTGCCTCACATATCTCTTTCATCTAAATGAGTTCCCTTCCAATCATCTTATATTGAGATAAAATTCACATTGTGTGAATTTCAGCACTTTAAAACTTATAATTCAGGAAATCTAAAAATAAAAAGGTCAGACATACAGAGATAAAGAAAAAACAGTGATTACCATGGGGTGCCAGGGAATGAGTAAGAAGAAATGGAGACATGTGGAAGAAGCAATATGAAGAGGCAGATATAGAATAAAAAAGTCTAGAGATCTAATATACAACATGATAACAATGAATGTTATACTATGAAATTACCACTAATAGTATTAAATTATATCATATCAGGGTCCTTGCTAATAAATACAACTACTTTATTATCTGTGTGTATCCAATAACATCCCATCATACATCTTAAATATACACAATAAAATTTAAGGAGTGGACAATTCAATGTTTGGTGCATCTGCTACGTAATGCAATACCATTACAATTCCAAATCAGTTGAATTACTCCTAAAAGAAAATGTGTAGGGCTTGGCGTGGTTGCTTATTGGCTAAATCCTCCCAGCATGCGCTGGGATCTCCCATATGAGCAATGATTCCTGTCCCAAATGCTGTACTTCCCATCCAGCTCCCTGTGTGTGGCCTGGGAAAGCAGTCGAGGATGGCCCAAAGACTTGGGACCCTGCACCCAGGTGGAAGCCCCCCAAAAAACTCCTGAACCTTGGCTTTGGATTGGCTCAGCTCCAGCCATTGCTACCACTTGGGAGGTGGACCAGCAGATGGAAGACCTTTCTCTCTGTCTCTCCTCCTCTCTGTAAATCTAATAACAATAAATAAATCTTCAAAAATATATTGCACTGTACTTCACTAAATCCACACAAATATTTAGTATCATTCAGAAAAGAATTTTTTAGGGGAAGGCTTTAGAAAAAAGTATGTTTCTGGGGCTTGGCACTGTAGCATAGTAGTTTGGCCTTCCACCTGCAGCACCAGTGTCTTTAATGGATGTTTGCTCAAGTACCAGCTCTTTCACTTCCAATACAGCTCCCTTCTGTGGCCTGGGAAAGCAGCTGAGCATGACTCAAGTCTTTGGACCCCTGTACTTGTGTGAGAGACCTGGAGGAAGTTCCTGGTTCCTGGCTTTAGGATGGACTCAGCTCTGGCCATTGTGGCCATTTGGGGCAAAAGCCAACAGATCGAAGATTTTCATTCTCATTCTCTCTCTCGTTCCTTCTCTGTGACCCTGCCTTCCAAATAAAAATCAATAAATAAGTAAATCTTAATGAATAAAGTGGCAGTTTGCAACTACTCTGCTTTGCATTTGGCTTCTTGTTAATGTGCTATTGAAACACAGGTAATTGGGTCCCTGCCAGAAAACTGGATGGAGTTCCAAGTTGCTAACTTCAGCTTGATTCAGCCCTTACTCCTGTGGGCATTTGCAGTGACCCAGCACACAGCCGCTGTCTCCTTTCTTTCTCTTTTCGCCATCACTCTTTCAAATAAATTAATAATTCCTTAAAAATCCTTTAGAAAGTTTTTAGGTAAATAGAAATGCTAGCTAATTTATTTGATTATTGCATATTAAATCCACATATCAATTTATCACTCTGTATTCCATAAATACATAATTCAAATAAGAATAAAAAGTGAAGAGAAGCTCTGCATACCTTAGCAGGATTCTCCTCTTTCTCCTCAAATGTTCTTTAGACCTAGGAAATTATTAATCTACTTTCTGCATCCATCTCTTCTGGACCTTCACATAAATGGAATCATACAAGAGAGGTTATGTTTATGTCTGCTTTTACTTAGCAAAACATTTCCACGGTATATCCATATAGCGGTACATTTTTATGGCTGAAAAATTCCATTCTACAGATTTATCGCATTTTGTTATCTACTGATCAGCTGTGGTACATTTGGGTTGACTTCCAAATTGAGCAATACTTACATATAGTGTTACTATGAACATTCACGTTGATGATTCTGCTTAGGTATCTGTTTAAATTCCTTTGAGTGCATACCCAAAGGCCAAACTGTTGAGCCACATAATTTATGAGGAACTTAAAAGCATGTTTTTTGGTGTATCAATTTATAATCACAACAATAATGCACAAAAATTCCACTCTCAGGAATTTTTATCTGTGACATAACAGATAAAGCCAACAATGCCAGCATCACTTTGTGTCCCGGATACTTCATGTCCAATCCAACTGTCTGATAAAACAGTGGAAGATGGCCTAAGTGCTTGGGCTTTTGCCTCCTCCATAGGAGACCATGATAAAGCTCCTGGTTGCTGATTTCAGGCTGGCCCAGACCTGGCCATTTCAGCCACCTGGGAAATGAGCCATTAAATGGAAGATCTCTTGCTCTCTGTGACTCAAATAAATAAACCTTTTTCAAAAGCTTCAATTTCTCATAATCCTCACAAACACTTGCTTTCAATCATTTTATTATGGTGATCCTAGTCTGATTTGCATTTTCCTAACAACTACTGATATTGACCATTTTTTGCATGGTTATGTTCCGTTAGTATTCTTTTTAGAAATATTTATTCAAGTCCTTTGTCTATATTTATATATATATGATATATTTTATATGTAATTATATAAGTACTATAAATAACACACATTTGTACATAGTTAAAGAGTACAGCATGTTGATAATACATGCATATAGTGTAATGATCAAACCATCTCCTCCAACTTACAACATTTGTATTTGGAAATCTTTGAATTTGGGTTTGAAAATTTTAAAAATTGTCACAGGCTATAACAGTCCTGTTGCAGCATAAACACTGGAATTATTTCCTCCTTTCCAGTGGCTCTTTGACATTGATTATTTCCATCCCCTATGCCCTACCATGTCCTTTTATTCTCTATTGATAACTAATCCACACTGTCCTTCCAAGAGGTTTGTTCATTTTTCCTTTGTTAATATTTGGCTGTTTTCTTATGTGTTGAGTCGCATGTTCCAGTCATTATAAACCAAAATGTTTTACATCAGCTTTCAAGCCAATAACAAAATTGTGAAATGAACTGCACAAAATAAACAAGAGCATGTAACACACATATACTACACAAGCACGTATATCTTCACTCCAGTTTTCGATTTTTGAATTTTAATGTTCCTAGCAAGAAAACAAAGTATTTCAAGAGAAAACTGATTTTTTTTTCAGATTGACAAAAAGGAAATAATCCCTTCATTCAAACTGAACAAATAGATCTTGTTCAATAAACATTAACTGATCGCTCTACTAGGCTTTAGAAAGATTGAAAGTACTGCTGGTAACCCTCAGTGTTTATGTCCACTCACACAGAAAGATGCATTAAAAAGATTAAAAAGTGAAAAACATGGATTACGAAGAAAATAATTGTAAGAACAGTGAACTGAGTTTATGTTTAGAAGAAAATAAAATTATCAACAACCTAGAAAAAAAATTACCCATGTTTTATCTTCCCTTGTAAAATATACTGCAGTAAGGATGAGCAATCTTTTCCTCATCATATACAGAGATGTATTATCTGACCACCTCTCTAATACCTTTGAATACATAGAAATCAATAACTATCAAAAATGTACTGTCTGCTAGATTGGCAAGGACAATATAAAAAGTTTATGCAAACCTGGAATATCAAGAAAATGTTTAACTCAGATAAAAATACATAATTCCACACTGGCATGTTTGAAAGAAATCCATAAAACAGTGAGCTTCAACTGAGTGAAAACTGTATATCTTGATTCCCAAGTATTAGAGTCTGTAGACTGAAGCATCTGATATTAAGGAGTTGATAAATTAGATGTAAAATATAAACATGAAAAGAATAGTATGGGGAAAAAATGGTATAGAATATAATACAGGTTCTGAAATCAGACAGACCTGATTGAGAACTAACTTTGCCTTTTTGAAGGTATGTCATGCAATGAAAATTACTTATATTCCCTAAGACTTGAACACAAAAAGAATAAAATACTGATCATCGTATTGATCCTTAGGTCCAATGGCTAAAACAAATTGATAATTATAATTGTTTTAAAAAATAATTTGACGCATTGCTTAAGATGCTGCTTGTGACGCCTGAATCTCAAACAAGAGTACTTCTGTTTCAGTCCTGGAACTTCTGATTCCAGCTACTGCATAACCTGGTTGGCACCAGATGCTGTTTCAAGTACAGAAATCTTTGCTGCCTACGATGAGCACTGGGGTTGAATTCTTGGCTCCTAGTTTTGGCCAAAGATACCTCCAGCAGTTGCTGGAATTTGGAAAGGTGACAGAAAGAAACACACAGAGAAAGAGATCTTCCATCCACTAGTTCTCTCTCCAAATAGCCACAATGGTCAGAGCTGGGTCAGCCAAAAGCCAGAAATCTGGAACTCAAGATGGCTGGTTCTCTAACAGGGATGGCAGGGGTCCAATCACTTGGCCCATCTGCTACTGCTTTCTCAGGCATATTATCAGGAAGCTGGATAGCAAACGGAACAGCCTAGACTCAAACCCATGCTCTGATACGGGGTGCTAGCATCCTAGAAGTAGATCAATTCTCTGCACCACAAAATCAGACCCAGTTTACTTATCAATAGATGCAATCCCATCACATTCATTCATAAACGCAAGGACTGTCTGACACAACCCCTTCCCCCATCAGAGTCACAGGTTCTAGCACCAGGTCATACTCCTCTATGTTTCTAATTTTTATTAATGTCTTTGTTTTATCACTCAAGAGTTCCAACTATTTTTCCTGTCTGTGTCATCTTAGCTTCCCATATTTACCTCCTCAGGTATTCATATCCTGTAATAATTATTTATATTCCTTACTAAGACTGAATAATGAAGAACCAGAATATCTAAACATACCACCAACCAATAAAGAGCAACAAGAATAAATTAATAATAAAAGTCTCCCATCAAAGAAAAGACAGGGACAGCTAGCTTCACCAAACATTTAAAGAATTAAAAGAATCCTTATTGATTTCAAAAAAATGGAAAAGAAGCCTTCCAAACCCATTCTATAAGATTAGTGTTGTCTTGATGCCAAAACTAGGCAAACATAAAAGAAAAAAGAAAAAAGAAAAAGAAAGAGTTTTGTCAACCAATATCCTTGGTGAGCATAGATGCAAAAATACTTGATATCAGCAACTCAAACACAGCAATACATTAAGAAGAGTATTCACCATGATCTAGTAGAAATCATCCATGGATTCAGGAATTGTGCAACACATGCAAACAATTAAATATTACACACAAAATCAACAGAATGAAGGACAAAAATCATATAATCATCTCAATAGATGCAGAAAGGTCATTTGCAATAGTTCAGCATTCCTCAATGATAAGAAAGGAAATAATCAACACAGGGAAGAGACAACCTACAGAACAGGAGAAAATTTTCACAAGCTATGCATGTGAGAAGTGATTAGTCATCAGAATATGTAAGGAACTCAAACACTTCAATAACAAAAACAAAAATCAAATAATCCAATTTTTAAAATGGTCCATGGATACAATCAGACAGTTCTAAAAGGAAGACATACAAAGACTAGGGTGTTGGTGTAGAGGGTTAAACAACCACCTCTGATGCCAGCATCCATTTTGGCATTCTGGTTTAGTCCCAGCTGCTCCACTTTCAGTACAGTTCCCTGCTAATACATGTGAGAACGCAACAGATGATGGTCAAATTTCTTGCGCCCCTGTCACCCATATGGGAAACCTGGAAGATGATCCTGGACCCTGGATTCAGCCTGGCCCAGCCCTTACCATTGCAGTCATTTATGGAGTGAGCCAGCATTATTTCTCTCTCGCTCTCGCTCTCTCGCTTTCTGCAACTCTTTCAAATAAATAAAAAGTTTAAAAAAACAGCATACAAATGGCCAAAATTAAATGAAAAAAATGCTCAATGTTACTAATCATTGTAAATCAAAACTATAGTAAGCCTCACTCCAACTGAACTTTAACATTAAAAAGGAGAAAAATAACAAGCGTTAGCAAAAATGTGGGGAACAAAAGAAAGATTTGTGTACAATTGCTGGGAATTAAAATTAGTACAGTCATTGTGGGAAAAAAGTATGAAATTTCCTCAAAAAACTAAAATAGAACAAATATGATGCAGTAATCCCAGTTCTTAATGCATACCAAAGAAGTGAAATTTGTCTCTCATAAAGACTGTCCAGCTGTGCTGCTAATTTTATTACGGAACTATCCACAATAGGCCAGAAGTAGAAATAACTTGGATTCCCAACAACTTGTGGATGATCAAGAAAATGTGGCAGATATATTCAATGGAACACCAATAGGCTATTTTTTTTTACATATAGGGAATTTTATTTTTTTATAAATTGTATTTTTTAATACTGATTACATGGTTGATCAGGGCGAGAAGGAGCAAGATTTAGGGAAAATTGGGTGAATTCATTGCTTCCAAATTTGCTATTTCTTGTTGTTTCTAGGGGCAAGGGAGAGACAAGGAGAAAACCACTCAAGACTTTCCAAACATCCCAGTATCCAGGGATGAAGAACTGCCACCTCATATCAACCCAGCGCCTCAATGTATACATACTCTGAGGGTTCTAAGTGGTTTGAACAGTTCTGAAATGCTGCCGATTTCACAGATCCAAGGATGATCTCACCCTCACAATGTCCATTGGCTCCATTCACCGAGATTTTTCACTGTCGTCGTTTGTGGATGGAATATCACCATTTGCAATAACATGGATAGAACTGGAAGTAATATGTCAAATGAAGTAAGCTAAGCACAGGAAAATAAGCACTGCATGATCTCACTCATATACAGAATCTAGGAAAGTTGATCTCTCACATAGTTAAGATTAGAATTATGATTGGGACCAGCACTGTGGCTTACTGAGTAACGCTACCACCTGCAGTGCCCACATCCCATATAAATTTTGGTTACATGATCCAGCTCCCTGCTGTGGTCTGGGAAAGCAGCAAAGGATGGCCAAGTGCTTAGGCACTTGCATCTACACAGGAAGCAGGATAAAGCTACTAGGCTCCTGGCTTCAGAACTGCCCAGCTCCAGCCATTGCAGCCATTTGGGGAGTGAATCAGTGGTTAGAAGATCTCTTTCTAACCACTTTCTCTCTCTCTCTCTCTCTTTCTCTCTCTCTCCCACTCTCTGTGTGTAATTCTGCCTTTCAAATAAATTAAAAATAATTTATTTAAAAAGGAGTAAAATTATGCTTACTGGAGGCTAGAAAAAGGAGAAGAGAGAGGGTTGGGGAAAAGTTGTAATAGATAGTAAGTTACAGCAAGGAGTAAGAAGTTCTTAGAGTACTGCACAGTAACTGGACTGTTGATAACAATGATACACTGTATATATCTCTTAAAGAACTAAAGAATTTTGAATGTTTCCACTCCAAAGAAATGATAAATGTTTGAGTAGATAGATATGTTTACCCTTACTGGACCTCATGAAGCATATACATGAATAAAAACATTGTATGCTACTCCGTAAATATACACAAATAAGGTTTTAAAAAGAAATCTAGTCTCATACATTGTCCCAACACTCATGAAACTAAGTGACTAAAACCTCCTAAAAAGAAAATCAGATAAAAGCCAATATAAAAAGAAATACAATATTCGACATAATATTTTATCTGTATAATATTTTATCTACACAACATAGTATTTAATATTAATCAGTATTATCCTGTTAAAGCATATGAGAATAGAATCAAGTAGTGAATGACTAACATGCAAAAGATAGTATTTTGGAGGAATGGATGTTCAAACATATAAAGGACTTTCTCAGGGAAGCATAGTTAGAAGGCTGTATGGAACATTTCTTCTGTCCTGGTACAGCTTCTTACAGGGTGCTTGCTGGAGCTGGCTGGTGATCACTTCTGCCTGGCAGGCGAGCTCACTGTGGAGCCCAGATGAAGCAACAGAGGCCTCCCATGCCTTGTTTCCCATCCTTACAATTCTTTAAGTACTCATGACATTACACCTCTTCCAGCAAGCATCGTCCTTGCATCATTGTTTATTAAAACAGTATATTTACTCACAGCCTATATTTTCTCCCTACCTACTGACCTGACAGCACTCAGAAATCTAACCAAAACTGCTCACACAAAGAACAGAGATCATATTTGTCAATCTTACTATACGTGGTTGGAGGGTTTGGTGAAACACAATACAGAGTACATTTATTGTCTGAGCAAGTTCTGCATCAATTGAGATAAAAGAAAAATTATGAAGCTGATACTCAAGAAACAGGACTTTGGAAAACTAAATAAATTCATTAGTTTCCTGCTCTCTCCAAACCAGTCAACCTGGGAATAAGTGTGAATCTGCAGACTGGACACACTTAATCCAAGTTTCCATCTTACTTAACCAAGGTTTCTCCCTGTCTCGAAGAAAAGAGGAATAAGAAAGAGCCCAGATATCCCCTTGTTACAGTGATCACATTTTTAATAGATAAGTTCTGATGAAGAAAAAAATGGGCTAACAGCAATTATCTAAGACTCTATAAGGAAAACTTGATGTAAGTGTAAAGAACATGAGGAAAATTGCCCCTCAGAAAAGCTAGAGTCCTGGAAATGAGGCACTTGTCTCAAAGAGTTGCTTTGCAGGTCTTCAATTTACTTGAGCTGTCTTGGAGAGTTATGTGTACTATTATTCTTTACCATTCTCTATAAAATCTTATTCCTTTGAATGTCTAAGCAAAAGGCCCCTGTACAGGTTTTCCTCCTAACACTCTGATCTATACTATTTCAGCTACTTAATGAGATGTCCACAGGCTATTGTCCCATTTCCTCCTTCTGAAGTGTTGCTTGGAAATTTTTTCCATTCTTTTAACTTTCACTGTCACTCATGTGCTATAGATCTGTAAAACTGGGTACATGTCTGCCTACCAGGCATTTCAATTCAATCATGTCTACATTTAGAGGAAATGCAAAATGTCAACAGAAATTGGTCTTCTCCCAAAAGCAAGCTATCTCCTCTACAGTCACTGCCTTGGTGCATACACTAACAGTCATTCAAACTTCTAACCCAGAAATCTAAAGAAGCATCCCAATTCCCACCCTGCACTCCTCACCACTTTTCCAGCTCGAGGGAGCTTCATTCCCTAACTGTGTTACAGATTGTCATCTTTTACATCTTTTTTGCTCAGCATCTATTCAGCTGTAATTTTTAATATTTCTTCAACTACTGTACCCACTTTCTTTTTTTATTATTATTATTTATTATTTTTACTTCATTAATTACATTGTATTATGTGACACTGTTACATAGATACTTGGGTTCTCCCCACCCCTCCCCAAACCCTCCCACCATGGTGGATTCCTCCACCTTGTTGCATACACAGCTCAAGTTCAGTTGAGATTCCCCCATTGCAAGCGTATACCAAACATAGAGTCCAGCATCTTATTGTCCAGTCAAGTTCAACGGCTTCTTAGGTGTACCCTCTCTGGTTTGAAGACAGAGCCAGCAGAGTATCATCCCAGTCAATTGAAAGCTCCAACATACCATCAGCAAAAATTTACATCCTTATGGAATTAATTGACATAGTAATGAGTAACCAATATGTTAAAAGTAAATGCGAGCTCCAATTCCTTTTAATGAGCATCTTCTATTGTCATTTGCTGTAGGACTTTTTGGTCTGTGGTTTTCTAGTTTTACTTTAAGTACTAAAGTCAATTATCTTTCCTCTGATACTAGGACCTCGATTTTGAGGAAAGAATATAATATAGCTGTGTGTATTTTCTTTTTTATTTTTTTTTTCAATTGATGATCTATGTGTGAAATATACAAGTCCCTTTTAACTGGAATATATGATAGACCAAAACTCTCTGCTGCCTAATAATGGTGATAAAGAGAAACATTAGAGGATGCATTGAGGATAAGGAAATTGGAGAACAATAAAAGATTTCATTAGAAAAATTAAATCCATAAAACTAGATGATCAATGATACTTTGCTTTCTGCTTCTTGGTCAGTAGTAATGCTTTAATATCCTCAGGGCTCAACTGTGTAGCTTCGGTGGGTTTAACAAGATTTCTGTGCGTGGTATTGCTTCTGTAACAATCGCTAAATTAGTGAAACACACCATAAACACACTACGCAGATTTGTGCTTTCATCTCTTTGACTCCTCCTGAAAGGCTTTACTATCAAAGTCATCATTAACTTAGCTGTGTTCAAAACCCACCTAAACATAAAACATTCATTTTAGTCTGTCTCACACTCTGCTTACACCTCACAGAGTAGATGCAAGTCTTTTGGTTTGAAGGCTTTGTCAGTGTTTGAGAAAGTAAATCACTTTCAAGTTCAGGATGAATGTTCTCAAAAGGATTTTACAAAGGGTCTTAATACAACATAGTATCTCTTTTTGCCCACCCCCAGCTCAGACCTGATTTTGAACTTTTTAAACTTGTGATCAAACTTAGATTCTCAGACCATAAGAGTTGGAATAGATTTTATCTCCAGCCCAGTGGCTCGCTTTGCATACAAGCAGACAGAGACCTGGAGAGAGAAAAGCATTGGTTCAAGGTTTTGGTGGGACCGCGTTGGTTGATATCTATTTATGCAATGATCTCAAGGTTCGAAACAGTGGAGACCTTAGCAATCTCACTCTGCTGACTTTCTCCTACTTCCCACGCCTCTGACACAAACTCCAGTTCTACTCAGAGGCTCTCATAAAATAAAAACCAACTTTTGCCTCTGTTTCTTAAACCTAAAAACCCCTCTTCCAGCCTGAGAGAGTGGAGATGAGTGTGGAGGGAGGAATTTCTGCTGAGGCTGAGGAATAATGAGCCATCACTTCCATCGGATTTTGCCGCCTCCAAGGTAGAATGATCCTGATACAACCAGATGTCACCAAATCTTCGGTATTCAGAAGAGCAGGTAGGTGTTCTGGAGTGCCCATTTAGAGAAGGGAGTCTGAGGGTGAACACTGGCAAAATACCATCTTACTGTTTCACTATAAGAACATATTTATATTCTTGTTAAAGTCAGGATAAGAAAATGAACTATAAAACACTGCAATTTCCTCCAAATACCTAATTCCCATAGAAGACATTGTATTTCATAACCATTTGAGTTCAGGTGTGACATTTTCTACTCTCCAGTTTCACTTTAAGTTTGCATACTAAGATTGAGGGAATATGTATGGAATAACTGATTCCTGTTTCCAAGAAATAGGAAATACTTGAGGGTTTTTTTTCCTGTCTTTTTCCTTCTCCCACCATCCTCACCCGTCTTTTGCTGTTACCAAGAGGGAGAATTCCAATTCAAAATCAAGAATGTTTAAGGGGATCAAGTGTTATATAGCACAATAGTTTAATCTGCCACTTAGGACACCAACATCCCACATCTGAGAGCATGGGTTACCTCTGCTTACAATTTGGCTTCCTGTTAATGCACACCCTGGGAGGCAGTAGACAATGGCTCAAGTCCTTGGGACCCTGCGACCCACATGAAAGGCCTTGAGGGAGATCCTGGCTCTGGGCTTCTGTGTGCTTCAGCCCCATCAGTTACAGTATTTGGGGAATGCATCAACAGATGGAAAATTCTGTCTCTTTCTCTTTTGCTTTCTCTCTATCTCTACCTCTCCCTCTACTTCTACCACTATCCTTATGATGTTCTCTTTCTTTCTTTTTTAAATAATATTATTTAGTTGATTAGGGTACAAAGGGTCAAGGGCTACAGGAAAATGGGTAATACCATTGTTTCCACACTAATATCATCATTTTTTCCCCTGTATCTGGGGTCAGGGGAGGAACAAAGGGAAAAGCCCCACCCAGCCTCCCAATGATGTTCTCTTTCAAATCTATAAAAATAAGCTGAAAAAAAATGTATGAAATAAAATCTTGGAATTAGATCCCTGGTATTACATGACTGAAGGGGATAGTTGTGAAAATAGTAACACCCACATCACCACAAGTAAGCAAGCAGAGATTGAGGAGACAGACAAGATTGTGTTAAAACAGGTTCAAGTAGCTGGCATGGTTGAAAATAATGACTTTTAAGTTGTCTTTTAAGGTTGTAATTCCTTATCCACAGATAATTCTAGAAATGCTTTGTTAAAGTAGTTTCAGAATAGGACTTGGATTGGATGGATCCTCCATGTCAAGAACACACAAATTGAGTTCTACCTCACCAGTGAATTCAATCTCTTCCCTAATACTGCAATCTCATCTCATTTAGCTACGAAAAAGCTTATCCCCAAAGCATTAGTCAGTTTTCTAATGCTTACAGAACCCAGTTATAAATATACAGTAAGTGCAGCCACAGCATAATTTGGAAAGTGGATTGCAATTGGGAATAAAATAAGTTCACAAGCCTTCAGCTGTGGATTTAAAGGTGCTGCTAGTTCTACCGATCAAAATATCAAAGCAATAAGTCCTTGCTTAGCCAATATCTATCTTTCAGTTAAATAAGTCTGGAAATTGAATAAAAACAATAATTAAATATTCTACAAAGAAATGATGAATGTCTGTGATGATGAATGTGTCGATTACAAGGATCTAGCCATTGAATATTATATTGAGATGTAACACTCTATGCACAAAAAAATGTATAATTTCCATGTCTCAGCTAAAATTAAAGCACATTAAGAAAAAGAGCTAAGTGTTCTAACTATCTTCTCCATATACATAATCACTTTAGCAATGCAAGTTAGACTGGTGTCTGGCTGCATAAAAATTGACTATTGAGGATGTTCTTTATGTGAGGGAACATTCTAATGGCAAGTGGTCTAAACAGCTTGTAAAAAGTCATTATTCTCTTTATGAGAATTGAGAACAACTGTAGTTAAGACAAACAAGTTTTGCCATTGAACTCAGCAGCAGCCAATGAACAGAATCCATTTGTATATGTGAATTGACTAGTTAACAGTACTGCAAAATGTCATTGATCACCATGCTTGTGAGTAATAACAAGGTTTGCTGCTGTTTCCTTTCCCATCACAAAACAATGGCTTTCTTTTCACTCTTGTTGTTAGAGTAGAAACACCACATGATTTAAAATATACCCCTTCCACTGCACAGCTTATTCTTTCAGCGAGAGAACAAGGGAACTATGTAAAATTTTAAATTGTCTACAGAGTAAAGGGAACATCAAGAAAATGAAAAATGAAAACCATAAAATGGGAAATATTTAAAGATCAAATACTCAGTAAGGGATTCATATCCAAGACATATAACAAGGACATATAACTCAACAGCAAAATAAATAGCCCTAAAACATACCCTAGCAATTCTACTATCAGGCATATATGTATACAGAAGAAATGAAATCAATGTTTCAAATAGATTTCTATACCTCCATGCTCATTGCAATATTATTCATAAGAACAAAATATGAGACTCACTTAAGTTTTTATCAGTGGAAGAATTAAGAAAGTGTGTGTGTGTATGTGTGTAATTTTCTTGAACTGTAGAGTATCTGGCTTCATAAAACTCTAAATTTGTAAACCAGGAGATTTCCCTTTTTTCTTTTTGGGAGCGTATAAGACAAATTGCTATTTATTCTTCTCAATGTTGGATAGTACTCACTAGTGATGCCATCTCCTTCGGGGCTTTGTTATTATTGCTGGCTGATTTCTAATCAATGATTTACCTTCCTTAGTTATGGATACACTCCAGTCTTCTATGCATGATCCAATCTTAATAAGCCATGCAGTGGACAGATCTTGAGCTAGTCTGGGCTTGATGCTTGAGAATTTTCTCCATTCACGCCACCATGCTGAGAGTGGATCTCCAGTGCGTCTGGGCATGCTCAGTATCCTGGTTCCACCCACATCTGCCAAACTGTGTGTGGAACTCAAGTAAGTGTGGACTGAGATGCGGGTGCTTGACTCTCTCAGTTAGATGGATGCATCCGGGGGAACTCATGCCAAGCAGCATGGGTGCCAATGGTGCCAGGCAAAGCCCTCGCGCCACACAGCAGTGTGCTCTGGAAACTTGCGGGTGTGGGGTTATAGGGAGTCTGGGTGGGGGATGAGCAGAGACCTGAGGGTTCATGTCTAGGTAAGGAATGACTTCTCTGGGACTTCCATGGACTAGGCTACTCTATTTGAAGGGTTAGAACATGGAACCTACAAATGAGTGTCAGTAAAGGGAATGGGTACTATGAGGCTGAGCCATGAAGCCAACAAATATGTGAGTGAATCAGGTCTGGGGGGTAGAATCTGCAGGGGGGTATGTGGGCTCACCCATGTAGAACAGCAATCTGCATTGGTACACACAAGATCTGTGACTGGAAATAGGCCTGTTTGAGTAGCTCAGGGGATGCCCTGGCTGGGCTGGAATTCCTACTGGTGAACATGAGAACCAGAATTGGGGCACTGTGCTTTGCTGGACTTGGCTGCAATCTCCCTCAGCAGGGGTGAGGACTGGGTTTGCAGGGGCCCAGACTGGGCTAGACTCCAGCACCCACTGCTACTCATGAGAGTCAGAGTGGGTGTATAATAGGCTGGGCTAGGTCTCAGCTTCCACTGAACCATGTGACAACTGTGTCTGGACAAGGACCAGATGAGACTGGACTGCAATACCCAACAGTAAGAATCAGAAAGGGGATGGGCTGGTTGGGCAAAGACACCGTTCCTGCCAGGATAACAGGCAGGCAAAGTGAACCTGGGCCAAGGACCCACTGGAATGCACCAGATCTGCCACTTAGAGAAGACCAGATAAAGGAGATTGGGAAACTTGTTTGTCAGGTTGCAGTCCCTGCAGGTAAGCACAAAAAAGCAAGCAGCCACCCAAACCAGACCAGGTTATAGCATCTACCAGCATACATGTAGGTCAGGTCTTGGGATGGGCCAGGCTTGGTCAGTTCATAACATCCACCAGCAGATCCAAGAACCAGGAGCAGGAGGGGCCGGATTAGGTCACAACACCTGTCGCTTCACACTGGAGCCAGGACTCAGGGCTGACTGGGAAAGACTAGGCTGCAGCACCAACAAGCAGCCAGAACTGGGGGCAGTTGGATCAAACTAGGCTGAAGCACCCGCTGGTGGATGACAAGATAAGACAAGCCATGCCAGATAGGGGATGGTGGATGCCAGGTCCATGAGCCCCAGGGATGGGGCCCTGAGCCCATCTGTGAGGCAGGTGATGGATCCGTGAGCCCCCGGGGCAGCAGGTATGGTGGGTCCCAGGTTGCATGGCCTAGGGCTTTGGGCCCACCTGCATAGTGGGTTCCTGGATCCATGAATCCCAGGGATGTGAGTGCCAAAGGTGCCTATGTCTCCTGGCCCAGGTCCTAGGGCCCACCTGCATGGCGGGTGTCAGGGCCATGAGTTCCAGGGGTGGGGAGTTTGAAGGGGCCTAGGTCTCCTGGCCCAAGTCACTGAACCCACCTGCATGGGAGGTGTCAGGTCTGTGAGCCCCAGGGGTAGGGCATCCAGAGGATCCTGGATTTTCTGGCCCAAGTCCTTGGGCCTGCCCTCATAGTGGAGGCTGGGTCTGAGAGCCCAAGGGTGAAGGGCTTGGTCAGAATTGGGTCGTCTGTCTCAGGTTCTTGGGCCTACCTGCAGGGAGGGTGCCATGTCTCTAAGCCCCAAGCTTGGAAGTCTGGCTTTGCCTGGTTTGCCTGGCCCAGGTCCATGAGCTCACCTGTGAGAACTAGTCCTCCTCAGTGTAAAGGATGGAGTACTGGACAGCAGACCATGGTGCACATAGAGGATATGGTAGCCCACTGAGGCCTGCAGAGGACATCTGGTACCATAGCAGAGAGCAGAGAACAGAACATATGGAAAACTACCCCAAACGATGACAGCAAATATCTCAGCAAATGGAGACTCTCAGGTCAACTGTATCAGCCAATGGACATTGGGATTCCTCATCTGTAGATCGGCAAGATTGACTGCATTTCAAAACTATCACATCCACCTGGGTTGACAGAGAGTGGCCTTTCCCCATTCTCAGGTGCTGGGATGGTTGGGAGGCTGGGTATGGCCTATCCTCTTCTCTCCCCCTTCCCCCAGAAATTAGAAGAAGAAATGAAAAGTTTGGAAACAATGATTGCATCCACTTCTCCCTAACTGAAGAAACTTCACATCTTGATCAACTATAATTTTAAAAAGTAAAAAAAAAAAGCTGCTATTGCAACCTTTATTGCTATGTAGTTTTTTCTTTCTTCTTCCTATACTTTGATTCCTTTATCCTTTGTTCCATGTGCATTTGTTTTGCTTTGTAATTGATGTGTTACATAAAACATCTCAAAGCATATTTTGAACTCACAATTTCAACCTCAAAGAAAAAAATGTATCCCTTATCCCATACAGAGTTTGTTTTGATATTTGAATTTACTTTTTTAAGATTTATTTATTTTACTTCGAAGTCAGAATTACTGAGATAGAACAAATGACAGAGAGAAAGATCTTCTGTCCACTGGTTCACTTCCCAAATGGCTACTATGGCAAGAACTGGGCTGATTCAAAGCTGGAAGCTGGGAGCAACTTCCATGTCTCCTACATTCAAGAGAGCCACAAATACTCATGCCAGCATCTGCTGCTTTTCCATCTGTTAGCAGGGAACTCGATCAGAAGTAGAACAACAAGGATATAAATCAGCACCCACATAGGACGCCAGCACCACAAGTGGAAGATTAGCCTGATACACTACTGTGCCAGTACCTGAACTTATCGCTTTTTATATAATATGCCCAATCAATAAATTAACCTAAATATATTTTCTTTAATACATCTATCTACCTTTTAACATTTGTACCAAAGTTAGGAGTGATTTATAAACTAGCACCATAATGATGTAGTATTCTGAATTATACCACATAACTTATCATCATTCATTAAGTTTTAGATTTTCATATATTTTCCTGATCTTTTATTTCATCTTGCATAACTCCCCTTAGCATTTGTTCCAAGGCTGGTTTGAACTCTGAGAATCTGTCTGAAGGTCTTTACCTCCCTTCACTTCTGAAGAACAACTTCAGTCATGTAAAATATTGACATTTTTATCTTTCAGCACTGCAAATGTACCACCCAACTCTCTCCTGCATCTACAAAGTTTCTGCTGAGAAATTCACTAACATTGTGATAGGTGTTCTCTTTTATGTGACAAGTTTTTCTCTTGCTTTCACATTTCTGCTTTCAGTTTTTAAGAACTTGATTGTAACAGGTCAATAAATTTCTCTCTGCATTGGACAAATTTGAGGAATTTTGACCCTCACTTCTGGATGACCTCATCTCTATCACAGTTTAAGAAGTTCTCAGCTACAATTTCTTTAAATGAACTTTTTGTCCACTTCTCTCTGCTCTCCTTCTATGATTTCCATAATACATGTTTCTTCCCTTTGGCAATATTTCATAATCAGGTAGATTTCCTTCAGTTCTCTTTTCTCCTCTGACAGAGTGGCTTCAAATAATCTTTGAATTAAGATTCTTTCTTCTTTTTAATAAAGTCTACTATTGGAGATTCCTATTGCATTTTTTATTGAATTCTCTATAGCCATTAGCATCAGAAAGTTTTTGTTTTTTAACCATTTCTCTTTGATGGAATTCTCTTTTTCTTTTTGTATTATTTTCCTACCTTCACTGAATTGTATATCTGCATTCTTTTTAGCTCACTGAGCTTCCTGTAAACATATTTTGAATTTTTCTTTAGGCTATTTATAGGCTTTCAGTCTATTGAGTTGGCTACTAGAAATATCCTGTGTTCCTTCCATGATGTCTTGTTCCCCTTATTTTTCCACGCTCCTTGAAGTCCTACACAGCTTCTTCACACTGCAGCAGCAGCCAACCTCTATTGGCTGGCTCTGAGAAGCATCTTTCCCAGACAGCCCTGCTAGGGACTCTGAGGCTCGTTCTGAGCTTTTCCAGAGATACGACTGCTCCACTCCTCTAGTTTCCTGCTGGCAAGGAAGAATTTTTACAACTGTTTGCTTTTCATTAGTCTCGCAAAGCAAGGCTGGGTGCTGAGAGCCTAGGGTTTATTTTCCCCAGGCTAGTATTCTGACACCTCAAGTCTATCTTTTCCCAATTCCACAGAAGTGGCCAACTAACTTGAAAATGGTCTTGTTCTGTCTGAGGAGTCACATTGTAGAAAAGCCAGCTTTGGAGGAGGGAGGGAGGGAGGGTTGTATGGAACGCAGGGAGCACCTGTGAGCCAGGTATGAAAAGTGATCCACAGACAACGGATGCTGAGCGGCTTAAGAGCCAATAATGTGGTACAGTCTAAAGAGTGGTTAGTAGAAATGCAGCTTGTTCGTTGAATTTTGAATCACCTGGGAGTCCTCAGCTGGGAGTCCCCAGTGTCTCCAGGTTATTCCACTGTGCTGAATCACCTGTCAGTATTGTTGGAGCCTCAGGCAGAGTCTTGTTGGAAGCCCTGGACATTTGTTTGCTATGCTCTCATTTTCCACGTAGGAAGAAAAATGGACTTAAGGGGTCTCTCTTGGCACTTTGCTGTGCCATTTTGGAGAAAGAGGGTAAAAAAAAGTAAAAAGATATTAATTTTCTTATCCCCTTTAACACATCCATTCTTTGAATTTTTCTCAGTGTGCTGGAACTTCTAGGCTGAACTCTCACATTCCCACAAAGTTATTTTCATTCACTGGTATTTATCAAAATCAGTACACTATAGGAAACTATGGCTTAAGATTTCTATTCTGCTATTTTGCTAATATCATTCCAAAGTTATGATTTCTAGTCATTCCTAGTGCCATATTCAAATGACAGTATTGTGCAGTCTAGGAATTGTATGTTCATATCATTTCTCCTAAGTATTCACTGAAGTACCTTCCTAATGTCTTTGAGTATGTCACAGTTCTACACCCAATTGCCAGGAGTTGTTCAAAGAAACTTATGTGCTCTGTAAGTTGTTCCTATTGCTAAATCATTAATAAGGAACTTTTCATAGTCTTCATCCTGCCTTTTCTTGTTTATCTAAGAAAAATATTTTTTCTCTTTTAAAAATTAACATAAGAACATATTTCATATATTTCCTAAGTACAATTCTAAGATAATCATCATACCTCCTTCCTTTTTATTTTTTGCAAAAACATAATTTTAATCTACTACATAAACAAAGACTTAATTGCACCACTTTTTCACCTTCTCGCATCTCAACCATCTGCTATAGCCAAGGTATGATAACATAACAAAAAAGTACACTTTGACAAGGAGAATTAATTCTAAACTTCGAGTGTAACATGCCTTAGACATGTATCATCTGCAAAGCCTATATTTCTGGATCTAGCACATTATCTGTCTCTTGCTTGCCTGATAATGTTCTACTGACTCAAGACAAAAGTGCAGGGCTTCTCCTGCGTGGGCAAATAGGAACACCAGAAAATCGTCCATCAGTTTTTTCTGCACATTATATGCTATTGCTGTTATATCACTATATTTTAATTTTTCCCACTATATTTTAATTTTTTTACCAACAGTGTACTGTGTTTTAATTTAGATAGCAGATCTATATGAATAAATAAGACTGTTTTCTCCTTGACCCAAATAAAATTTTAAAATGACCTTAAGCCCTGCCTGTAAGAACTGGAAGACCAGCAATGTTGCATCCTCATTACTGAAGGCACACAGACTATCTGCTTCCATGCAAAGAGAATTAAAATAACAAAAGCAAAGACCTTATCTCTTAGGAAATATGTGGAGTGCTGACACTCTGATATTTATCTTCCTCACTCCTAATTTCTTCAGATCTTGCACATCAGAGAATTTAGAATTGGATTTTCCATTACCTTATCTTGAATAAATTAAATTTCTGATTAAAGCCAATGGAAAGTTATGCATGAAGTATATTTTTAGAAGAAGAAAATTATTTTAGGAGTTATTTCAGAGCTAGGTATTCAGTTGCAACAGGAAAATATGTCTCTGGTGTTCAAATTTCATGAATGATGTGTAGCCCACACGCTTATTGTTGTTCAAAGCATCATGGAGTATGTGTTCTGGCAGTCTTGCTGAATGTCTCACTTCTAAAGTCTAGGTCTCCAAGAGTAAATAATTTTCTACTATTTTAACCATTCAAATTATCACTTCACAGTAATAACTGTAATAGCTAAATTTTTCTGGTCTGTTTTTTTCTTATCATCCAAAAACATAATCAGTGCAGTTCCACAACCAAATCACTTATATAATAAATCAAGAAAAAGTTAAAGATTGAGAAAAATGAAATAATTTCATTTCTGGAATAGCAGCAGTTTGGAGAAACTTAGATATCATGCATTAATTATGTATCTTTTTAAAATTTATTCACTTTTATTTGGAAGGCAGATTTACAAAGAGAAGGAAAGACAGAAAGATCTTCCATTTGCTGGTTCACTCCCCAGGTGGCACAACAGCCAAAGCTGAGCCAATCCAAGGCCAGTAGCCACTGCTGGGTATCCCACAAGGCAATGGGCCATCCTCTGCTGCTTTTCCAGGCCATCAATAGGAAGCTGGATAGAAAAATGGAGAGGCTGGGACACAAACCGGCACCCATATGAGACCCTGGCACTTAAAACAGGAAGATTAGTCATAGAGCCCTTGCACCATGCCCAAGCATAGATCTTCTTATGGTTTTGGGATAAAAGGAATTTTCCAACTCTGAATCAAGAAAACAAAAAAGATCCTTTATAGAGAAAGCTTTTCTCCCAATTCTTGCCAGACACAGCTCTTTCCTGCCACAATTTTCAAGGGCAAGCAAATAATACTTCAATTAATCTGAGTCTAAGGGGATATTAGTAGCCAAAGGTTAAAATAGCTTGACCATGAATTTTTCTGGAGGGTACTCAGCATGACTTCTAAACAGCAACCAGAGATTTCTGAAAAATATTTTAGTAAACATAGTCAAATCCTCTCTGAAACAATAAAGCTTGTAAAAATTTTCAAATTAATTAGAAACTGTAAATATAATTCAATAAGGTCAGTAACCCAATATCTCCATATTGGGCTTCTATCAACAGCTGAGATCTAAGAAAATGGTTAATGACAAGGTGACACCTTCTTAAAAGAGAAAGACACAAGCATGTAACATGAAATACAGCACCCCAAAGTAAGGGCAGGGCCTGGGCTAGGCCACAGACCCAGGTGCATTTTCAAGGGCAAGTGCAAGAGTCAAGATCGAATGTGAGTTGGACTAGTCTAAGCTACAGCACTCATAGGTTCACATGAGGGCTGGGAACAGGGTGACCTTGGATAGACTGTAGCACCTGCAGGCACACACAAAAGCTGGGACTGGGGACATGCCTGGTGGGAGTTATTGGGGGTTACCCCAACTAGACCTCAACATCCACAGGTATGTGTGTGAGCCAGACCTGGAGAATGCTATGCTAGGCTAACCTACAGCATCCACTGGTATGCCTGAGAGACAGAGCTGGGGGCAAGACAGGACTTACCATGCAACTGCACCCACTGGTATGTGAGATGGCTGCTGCAGAAGACAGAATTAACTTGACCCAGCACTAACTGGCACACATAAGAGTCAAGTCAGAGGAGCTCCCAGGTGAGGTTTCTTGGAAGACACCTCAACTAAACCACAGGACTCAAACCCCCACCTCTGGGAAAACCATAGCATACTCCTCAGTTGATGATGCCCATCCAGTGAAGAACATAACCAGATATACATGGTGGACATGAGAGTCAGTTCATCCAGGCCAGCAGAGATAATTGAATGTCTCATCAGAGGGTGGAAAGCAGAACACATTGGGTAACAGGTTTGCCAAACTTTGCAACAAATGACTGGATCTATGGATGCAACTGACATGGACTGGGTCAGCAAACAGACCTTGAAAAAATGTACTCATCTATGGTACAATGAAGCTGAGAACATCTCAGAACTATCAAAAACACTCAAGTAACACCCTCAGAATATTCTTCCTCATATTAAAAAAAGTTTAAAAAATTAATCCAGCTACATTTAAATGAGTCTGATTGGGTGCCTTCTTGATAATAGATGAGGCAGGGTCTTTTATGCCAGTTTTACTAATAAATTCTTGGCTGTGACTTCAAAGTTCCTGACCATTTTTTACGTTTTGAATTGGATAATTATTATTATGGAAATATATCTTATACATTGAAGGATATTAGCAAGCTCTCTGCCCAGCAGTGTACACATACACACAAATACACACACACACACACACACACACACACACACACATTGTGTCAAGCAAAAATATCCTAAAAGAGGGAAAAAAGGAAAGCAAAATTTTCCCTGGTTGAGAGACCCTGACTAATCTAAATCTAGCTGGAAAACTGTCAAATTTAAAATCCCAGAATTCCCCTGCTATGAAATGAATGTATACAGTTACAATAGAAAGAAATGCATGACCTTTTGTTCTTTTATCTCAAGAAATGCATGCATTTGGCGAAAAGCATTTCCATTCATACTTTGAAGTACACTACAATCTACTCTCGTCACTACAAAGAAATGTGCTCTTTATTGTTGAATCTATATCAAGCTGACAAAGGAACATATGCATCTGCACCTATTTGGTTTTTTTTTTTTTCTTTGAATGGCAGAGAGTTAGTGAGAAAGAGGCAGAGAACAGTCTTCCAACCACTAGTTCACTCCCCAGATTCTTTCAACAGCCAGCAGTGGATCAGGCCAAAGCCAGGAACCATGAACTCACTTTTCGGCTCCCATGGAGGTGCATGGACCCAAGCACAAAAGCCATCGCTTCTGTTTCCCAAGGTATGTACTAGTTGGAAGATGGAATCAAGAGCAGAGCCCAGACTGAAACCAAGATCCTCTGAAACAGGATGTGAGCAGTCCGTGTCGAGGCTCATCTGTGTCTCCCATCCCACATGCTCTCCTGACATTGCTAATTCCTTCCTCAAAAGTTGGAATCTCTTTCCTCTTCCTAGGAGCATAGACTGCCTCAAATCATCAAATATGACAGAAGGATCGTTTTGTGACTTTAAAGAGTAAGACATGAAAATGACTTGAATTGTTTCCTTGTTCTCTCAGGGTATCAATTCTCCCATCCAAGTACTAAACAGGCCTGATCCTGCCTAACTTCCAAGATCAGACGAGATCGGGCACATTCAGGGTGGTATGGCCATAGACTAAAGGTATCAATTCTTAGATTTCCATCATTATGTTCTGATGAAACTCATGCAGTTCTTGGAGAAACTTGCATAGAATGGAACTGAAAACCCTGTGCCTGAATTTGTAGGCAACAGCACCAAAAAAAGAGGACACAAATCCATCTTGAAAGTGAGCCTTGGGACTGGCATCATCGTATTACAGGTAAATCCAATGCCTTTGACACAGGCATCCCATGTGGGAGCCAGACCATTCCCAGCTGCACCTCTTCCTATCCAGCTCCCTGCTAATATTCCTTGGAAAGCAGTAGAGGATGGCCTAAGGCCTTGGTACTCCGTACCTACAAAAGAGACCTTGAAGATGCTCCTGGAAGGGAGGGGAAGGGAAGGGAAGGAGGAAGAAGGGAAGAGGAAAAATAAAGGAATGAAGGAAGGAGGGAGGGAGTAAGGGAGGGAGTAAGGGAGGGGGAAGGAACGAAGGCAGGGGGGAAGGAGAGAAGGGAAGGAAAGAGAAAGGAAGAGAAAGGGATGGAATAAGTGGAAGAAAGCAAGACCTCTTTTCCAGGTCATTTCAGTTACATGACCCCACGTAAAACAGAAAAGAGCCTGAAAGGGGACATTCTGAGCACTTCATACTTTGCAAATTTGTGAGTAAAATAACTGATCATTATTTTAAGTCACCAATTATGGATTAGTTTGTTATGCAGTAACACATAACTGATTTATAACTTCTCATCTCAATAATTAGCAAATATATTCAACACATAATGAACTCTAGGATATTCTCCAAATAAGACAAGTACCCAGATAAGTATTTTAAAATGGTATTTATTACAAAATTGTTTGTATTATGAAAAAATTTTAAATCAAAATTACCAATAACTAGGTGTTGTTGAAAAATACATGCTACATTTCCTGCAACTCCGCACGTGAGCAACACTGTACTGATAATCTAATTCACAATGTTTGAAAAAGAATTTTTTCAGCAACAATGAAAATGGCAGTTATAAAATGGCACAGTGATTTTATTTTTTATGTATGCTTGTATGAAAACATTCATTTATATACAGAAAATGTTTTAAAATGTGCAAAAGCAATTTCTGGAAGGGGCCATGAGTCATTTCTGTGTTTTCTACTTACTCATTTGAACATTCTAATTTCTCTCCACTGATCAAAGCTCTAAATAATGTTTAAATTACTTAAGAAAAAATATATCAAAGGTATTTCTTTTTATAATTTTATAGTAAGATAAAGATTGAGCCATCATCTGTTTTGGATGTGTTTCCAGGAAATGACTGGACCTATAGCATATTCAAAAACATATCATTGTGAGTTGTGTCATAGCAAGATTCTTCTCTAATGCCTGATTCCTGTTTTTTCCCTATTTAATTTCCCAGAGCCTCTAGATGAGGAAGATGCTAATTTCTATTCAGTGTGGCAACCAAGAGGCAAAGAGCACAAATGCTGGAAAGAAACTTAGTGCATGAAAGATTAGAGGTTGGCAGCTTGTAATCACAGCAATAATGCCAGAATTGGGTGTGATTTCTGGAAATCTCTGTCACTGTGTGCAAAGTGATTCAAATGATTGACTGTTTCATGTGGAAAGAAAGGTTAATTCTTTGCTTCTGAAAGGGCAAGTTTGGATAAAGCTCCAGATGATAGCCATAGAGAGGAAATTGGCCCCCAAAATAAGACAATCTTGCCAACCCTGTTTGAAATAATTAAAGCTAGCTCTTAGAAGCAGATTTTGCCCTCTTCTTTATGTACAGTCTGCCTAGGTTAACAGTCCTTTCCCTCTGTCCTCAAAAAGCATACTCAAAGGCCATCTAGTGCCTCTCCCTGGTCACACTGAGAATCCACATTAATAATGCAGCCACACATCACCTTCTGGACTTTCAAGGGAGTTTACACGGGACATGGGGGTAGGGGAGGAGGACGACCCGTCATCAGTCCTGTCACCTGAACTTGAAGTCCATTCTCTTCCAGAATGGACCTCGACAACATAATGTATGTGGCTGTCACAGAAATGGTGAGTTTCACTCTGGAAATAAGGAGAAGAGCTGCAATTACAATTTTCTCTCTCCTCTTCCTTTTTATTCTTCCGAAAGAGAATTCCTACTGAACTCATATGCCATAGAGCAAAATCTTGTTTTCTTATTGCCACATGGGGTGCATTTTAGCGGAAATCATTTAATGCAGTCTGAGGCTTGCCTTGAATATTGTATACTTTAGGTTGTAAGAGGTTTTTCTTGATGACCTGTTATGGGTTACCAGGGAATGAAACAGAAAGTTGAGCATTGGGCAAAATCCATCACTATGGTCAGGTTGCACACCTGGGGGTTGATCACAGTAGAGGACTTTTCCAACCACAGTTCAGTGTCTGTCTTCCACAACTTGGGAAGACCAAGTAGGAGACAAACTCAAAACTGGTGTTTGTAATTTTTGTTGACTTTAGAGTAACCATGTAACTACCGAGTGACAGACAAAAAATAGGTAAAGATTACAAGGAAGCTTTAGCATGCCTCAATGTTGGTGTTTTATTCTTGTCCCAGCACATACTGATGTAAAAAGTGTGTTTAATTCTTATACAGAACTTATTTAAAGTATCAACTAATGTGACCACAGAGCACCCAAATACTTAATCTAACAGTTTCTGGATATGTGTGTGAGAGTGTTTCTAGCTTCCACTTATGTTTAAACTGGTAGACTAAGTAGAGCATATCATCTTTTGTGATATAAGTAGGCTTCATGGAAGATTTGAGCAAGAGGAAACAGCTTTTCCTGTTCTAGTTAACACGATGATCATCCTTGAGCTTTATACCTCCAAGTCACACTATCTATCAACTCTCCTAGCTGTCAGGCCTTCTGACGCCTGGGTCTCCAACTTGCTAACTTCTCAGCCCCCGTAAGCATGTGAATCAAGTCCTTAGAATAAATATCTTCATGTATAATTTTTCTGTTTCTGGAGAATTCTGACTCCTATGCCCTGTCTCCTGAGCTGTCATGTGGGAATAACAACCTTCCAGTCAGACTCTGCAAACACCTTCCATCAAGCCCTGGAGCACAGAAGGTGCCGGTACCTTTGACCTCCTCTTTCCCTGGGCCTCAGCTTCCTGCAGTGGTGCTTACTTGCAAGCTCTCTCTTTCTCTCTTTTTTTCAACTTAAGCAATAATCTGGCACACATACATTAAGCTCACTGGCTACATATTATAGTCTGCAAACTCATGTTTATGATACACCTTGCTTTATTCCCCACATAGTGGCTTGATTCACTCTTCAGGCATGTATCCTGCCAGACTGAAAACACATTCTCCATAATTATTGCTATTTCCTCCCTTTCCATGCCCTAGGGCATTTTATGATGCCCAGAAAATCATGATCCCCAGTCGTAAGTGACATTCATGGTGTCCCAGTCATTCCTAAGGTCCAGATACAGCAGCGTCTGTGCTCTACCTGGTTCCCTAGAAGCGGGTGCTTCCCTGGAAGCTGGGTATTTTGGTGTCCAGGGCTCTGCCTGCTCAGTCACTGCCATCCCCTAACCCTGCACAGCACCCTGTGCCTCCTCAGGTGCTGGTGTTCCAAATGGGACTTATTCTTGAAGAACAGCGAATATTCATGTCATGTCACTTGATTTGAATAAATTTTGAATGTATGTTTCCACAATTTAGCTAAATGAAAATGACAGAGGATAAAGACATGTCAGAATACCCGAATATAGGAAAAAAAAGAATAATTTCCATTACTTCGAGCTTCTCAGAAACCTAATTCCTGGAGCCAACTTCCAACAAAATCTGAAGTAGAAATAAGTTACACTCACTTTGGAAGATTAGAAACAAAGCTGTTTTATATTCTAGTCCAGGGACCAATGCCATTGAGAATGCATGCTCATAATTTTAAACTATATGCTATTTGTGTATGTAAAAAGTCAGAGATGTGTTTGCAAAGTGACAGTAAGTATAACCAATGTCAGAGCACAAAGAATAAAACTGACAAGGGAAAAAGCTTATTTTAAAAAATCAAACCTTTAATATTTAAAAACAGGAAAAATACAAGATCAAAGATCACCAATGGTGCTTCTAGTTTTTAGAGAAAATATTTCAAGGATACCATATTGAAGGAACCATTTAGTTGTCTCATGTGAAATATCCTGGCAACTTCAAATCAATTTGATGTCTAAGATCAGCAAACTTGCCAAAATTTCAGGTAACACAAAGCTGACAGAGCCAGAGTTCAAAATCATCTTGTTGGGATGAACATGTTTCTGTCAGAAACATGTTTCTGAAGGTAGTAATCACTCTCAAATACACTAAGCCTAAATTGAAATATAAAAATCAACTGTTCCACCTTCTACTATACCTTCTTTTGAAGGCTTTCTGAGAGAGAGAGAGACAGAGACAGAGAGAGAGAGAGAGAGAGTTGTTAAAAAGAAACAGCAGTAGAAATGTAATCAGTTTACATGGCTTTAAGTGAAAAATAAGTAACAGTTCACATTCAAGAAATGCCTTGTAAGGTACACGGAATCACCAAGAGAAGTAATTGAGTATATTCCAGCCACATCCTACTGACGATTCCATGTTCCGTTCTTGAGTCTAAGCGTTAAGAATTCTACAATCTAGTATTGAAGGCCACTGTGGCAACCATTGCTTAACTCCCAGCCCATAGTACTGCAGAAATAAGCCCTTTCTTCCACCCTTGCCTCAACTCACTCAAGGTTCAAATATCCCAGGAGACAACAACTCAGTGACTGAGCCGAGATCTCTCCACTGCTGTTTGATAGACCAGTGGAACAATAGAAAGGATCTAGCAAAAAAAATACACACAACAGTATCTAGACTCTCCTTTGACATCCATAGTACAAATCCACACATCTGAATATACGTGCTACCAAGACAGCTTACTGAGTAAAAAAAAAAAGAGAGAGATAACACCAAAGAGAGAAGAGAAGAGAAGAGAAGAGAAGAGAAGAGAAGAGAAGAGAAGAGAAGAGAAGAGAAGAGAAGAGAAGAGAAGAGAAGAGAAGAGAAGAAAGGGAGAGAGAGTGGCGGGGAAGGAGATGCTTAGTAACTTAAATATGTGCTGTTAAATGCAATGAAAACAACTTAGGTGAACATAGGAAAAAACAAATTCATAGCTGTCTTACCTATTACTTATCAGTCTTTCCCTGCAGTGAGGGACATGACTATGGGAAAAAGGAGAAGCTTCCTTTCTGATTTGTTGTTTCATTTTGAGCTTTATGTTTTGATCAAAATTCATGAGTACTCAGGAAATCTTGGTTTGAGATATTGAACCAAGCAGGTTGAATAATGAGACTGATGGGGAATAATTCTTCCTAAATGAAGGGCAAGTCAAGGGACCAGGACAACAGGCCAGACGCAAAGGTGAAAGGTCACTGTGAATAGAGCGCAAGAGTTATCACTAATGTTGCCCTCCAGACTAGCAGAAAACCATGGCTTTATACTTCAGTCTTAGTGGACACAGCTGCAATGATGTGGGGAAAAACAATAGCATCACTAATTTAACCCCTAGGTCAAGACCCTGCATTTCACATCAGGATGCCTGATCTTTAGTTCCCACTCTAGTTCCTGACTTCAGCTGCTGACCAATGCAAATCCTAGAAGGTAACAGCGATGGCTCAACTCTTGGATGCCAACATTGATTGAGACCAGATTGTTGGTTCCTTGCCCCTGTCCCAGTCCTGCGCTGGCCACTGGGTACATTTGTGAATGAATCAGGAATAGAAGCACTCATTCATGCATTCCCATTCTCTCTCCCCACCCTCCTTTGGCCGGCACTCTCTCTTTCTCTTTCTCTTTCTCTTTCTCTTTCTCTCTCTCTCTCTCTCTCTGACTCTCTCTACCTTCCAATTAACATGGTATTATAATACACTATTGTAATAACTTGAGAGGGGGAAGCAAGAAGAGAAATGAGGAGGGATAAGTGGGAGGGGAGAGAAGACCCTATGATCCTAAATCTATCATCAAAAATATGAAATTTATTCATTTTATATAAATAAAAAGTTTTTAATCTAAATAAATTTTGAAAGATGGCATTAGAAGTTCAAAGTTACATCTCCTCCTCCCTACTACGCTTTATTCCAAACAAAGAGCAAGCATAGGGGATATTCTTAAAGAGAAAAATCAAAACTGCATAACCACACCTCTATAGAGAACAGGCATAAGCAGTAATTGGAGAAGAACCTATTAGTTTCTGTGCCCTGATTCTGAAGTCTGTCAGAAGCTGATGTAAGAATATAATACTCACTTCTAGGGCCAGCATGGCCATATATCATGTTAATCCTCCATGTCCAACATCCCATATAGGCACTGGTTCATGCCCTGGACGCTCCACTGATACAAGTCCCTGATAATGACCTGGGAAAGCAATGGATGATGGCCCAGGTCCTTGGACTTCTGCACTATGTGCAAGACCTAGAAGAAAGTCCTGGCTCCCAGTTTAGGACAGGCCAAGCTCTGGCCATGATGGCTATTTGGGGAGGGAAACAGTGGATGGAAAGTATATCTCACTCCTCCACACAGCACAAGGGGACTAGCCTTGAAATCAACACCTATAACAACACTATTCTTTTGCTGTGAAAAAAGTCTCTAAAAAAGTTTAGCTAAACCAGATTGCACCAAGTAGGGATAAGTATCACAATACAGCTATACAACTGGAGATAGTAGAGAAGTTGAGAAAAATACAGCCTCTTAGTCATGAAGTGAGCCAGCTTACCCCCCAGCTCTTTTGTAGCACAACAACAGCAATAAAGATTTAACATGCAGAGTTGAGACAGAAAACTTAGAAATGCCTTTTCAAAAGGCAGGCCCTTGGCTGGCATCCAGGAAATTTGGCACTCAAGTCCTGGCCTGGTAAGGGAAGCTCCCTATACGTAAACTATTTATACAAACAAGTGAAGAGTCATCAACATCTGTTTTCCTTCTTGAAGTCTACAACTTGGGGATGTGCTAAGGAGAAAGGGACTACATGATCATCAACATCCTCAGAGTGTCTTAAACTTTGACTCACTAGGTACTCCAGGCAGAAATATTACAGAAATAGTTCTGTTTTCATCCTTGCAATAAAAGGAACAACTTGACGTGTTTCTTCAGGTGTGAGGAAGCCTGTATAAATGTTTCTCCAGAACCCATCTGTCACAATAACCTTTTCATATACATCCTTTCACTGGAATATACCTTAGCCATAAGTCTTTCTCTATGAATGCTTCCAAAGAGTCTCCAAAGTGTAGTCTTGAAGATCCCTACAACAGTTGTGGTTGTGGAATTCACTGGAAAAACTGTACTGAAGCACCCCCGTGGTTAGACATGATTTTGGAAAAAAAAAAAAAAAGACAGGAGATGGTGAAGTCCTGACAGCCAGGTGGTGATGGAGTTACCCACAGAAATCAGCAAGTGAGCTTCTAAGAGGCAAAAGTTATCCACAGAACTTAAACATGCTAGATCCCACTCCAAGAGAGTCGGCTCATTGGATCCACTGATGTCTTTAGGGCACACTAACTCAAATGGAAAACAGGGAGAAGACTGGGAATGCATTTGCTGTTTGTGCTCTATTTCAGGTGAAAGAGAAAAGAGCCCATGTATTTCCAAAGAATGGTTATAAATGTGTCAAAGACGTTAGATATCAGCTGTCCAGTTTCTCCTCCAAGCAAAGAAAAAGTGAGGAACAATTCAAACTCTTTCTCCTAACTATAACTCGCTCCCCATCTTAACTTTCTGATAATGTTAAATTCTTGGCTAAAGCATTAAACAATATTTGCCACGAAAAGTTGATTTTTATTTTGTGGGTATTTCACCAATTAAAAATTATTTTAAAATTAATTTTTCTTATTGCTATAACCTCAAAATAGTAGACAGTGGAAGATCATCCTGGCAAGAGAAAGCTGCAAATTAAACACGTGAGGGGAGGAGTCATCATTTTGTGTAACAGGTTGCTTCTAAAACCACATATCAGATTGCAAACTCAAGCCCCTGTCACTCAGCTCCCAATTCAGCTTCCTGACAATGCACCTTGGAAATCATTGGATGATGACCAAGCACATTGGTCCCTGCCACCTACCTGGGAGATATTCCTGGCTTCTGGCCTCAGCCTAGTCCAGTCCTGGCAGTTGTGACCATGAAGTAATGAATCAATAAATGAAAGATCTATCTTTCCCTCCCTGTCACTCTGCCCTTTTTTAAGAGTTATTTACTTTTATTGGAAAGTCAGATACACAGAGAGAAGGAAATATAAGATGATCTTCCATTCACTGATTCACTCCCCAAGTGGCCACAACGGCTGGAGCTAAGCTGATCCAAAGCCAAGAGCCAGGAGCTTCCTCTGGGTCTCCCATATGGGTGCAGGTTTTTTATTAAGGCTTTGCACCATCTCCTACTGCTTTCACAAGTCACAAGCAGGAAGCTAGATGGGAAGTGAAGCAACTGGGACACAAAATGGTGTCCATAGGGGATCCCAGCACATGCAAGGTAAAGATTTAGCAACTAGCCTATCATGCCGTGCCCACTCTGCCTTTTCTAATACATAAATCTATTCCTAAAACAACACTGATATATACTCTGTTTTGTCTGTGATGCATAAATGGGTCAACCAAAATATAAATACTTGTAGTGTAAGAAACAAAATAGATCTCTATAACTGATTATTTTTGCTAGGGTTTTAGCCACTGGAGTCTCAAAAAAAAAAAAAAGAGTTAATGTGAAAATAGAAGCCATTTTCAGATGGAAATCACCTTTACAGTTTTGAAAGGCCATTTTTAGTTTACTTAAAAGTTCTTGTTGAAATCGAATGTGTGACTTATGACTTTCCAACCTAACATGTATATTTTACAGTGGGTCAATATGAACTTCAGTCCAGGTTTGAAAAGAAAAAGAAAAAAAATGGGCCTCAAGAAATCCTTATTCCTGGGACATTGACTGGTTTGAGTGTAGATGTGCAGCCCTGCACGCCTTGGGTTTGCTGCTACCTAAGAAAAGTGGGAAGTATTTTTGGAATTCTAACTTCAAGATCCTAACTGCCTGGTTCGGATTCTGAGACCTAATGCGGTACACTGTCTTAGCCTTAGCCAGGTCCAGAGATCAGGCCTCTGCTCAAGCCATGGGACACAGACACTGGAACTGGTGCAAGTGGAGAGCACCTCTCAGTGCATTAACTAAAAATGCTGGATGCTAGAGGGCTTGAATGTAAAGGGGTTTGTGCTCTGGTGGGACGAAGCAAAATTAAGCTTCTGATTGGCTCTATCCTGCTGAGATAGAGAAACGAATTGCACCCATGACTTGTGGTTCTACCAAAAACTATGGAGTAAGGGAGGACATATTGCCTAAGGAAACAATGAGACTTGCTAAAGCAAATCCTAGTGATTAGCACGTTGCTTGTTTAGGCTGGGATCATCGGCACAGTTCTTCTGCTAGTCTTTTGCTTGTGGTTACCTTGGGGGATTCACTAAAGGCTGCTGACCCCACGTGTCCTCCCTCACAGGTCTGGTCATTGGTGGCAGGCAGCTGTGATGACAGAGAGGCTGCACTATATTTTTCATTGAGAATGTAACACAAGTTACAGCTAATTCTCACATAGTGGTTGCAATGTTTTTGAAAAAAGTAAGCAGCAGTGGCAAATAGTTTGTGTCTGGGGGGGGAACCATTCTTTTCTTAATGCCCAAACTCAAGTGCTTTTTGGCCTCAGCATCCATTGTGTGTGTGTGTGTGTGTGTGTGTGTGTGTGTGTTTTAAAGATTTATTTTATTTTATGTTTATTGGAAAGGCAGATATACAGAGAGGAGGAGAGACAGAGAGGAAGATCTTTCGTCCGATTATTCACTCCTCAAGTAACACCAACGGCCGGTGCTGCGCCAATTCAAAGCCAGGAGCCAGGAACTTCTTCCAGGTCTCCAACACGGGTGCAGGGTCACAAAGTTTTGGGCTGTCCTCAACTGCTTTCCCAGGCCACAAGCAGGGAGCTGGATGGGAAGTGGAGCTGCCGGGATTAGAACCAGTGCCCATATGGGATCCCGGTGTGTTCAAGGCCAGGATTTTAACCACTACGCCTTTATGCCGGGCCCTCCATCATGTTTTAAAATCTTTCACCAAAGCAAGTCCTATAGCTAAATGCAGAATTATTCTGGAAAGAAATCAAGGGGGAAATTTGTGGCTATTCTATGTAATCCACTATACATGCTGATTTGATATGAAATAATAACAAAGATAAAATAAAATACTATAACATTATGACACTGATACTAGACTCGCAAGTGATATCAACTGAATGAGTATACGTTAGTCACACACAAGAAAATTTGAAATGTTCTGAATCTTTCTGCTCATATAAAAGAAATTTGGATATTTTTCCAAATTGGTAATACTTGGAGACATTATAAGTTATTATCAATAACAAGTTGTGAATTTGAAGCAATCTTTGCTCAACAATCAGGTTACAATGTGACCTACAACTTCAGTCAGTCCTGGCTGCTCCATTTCAATCCGGATTCCTAATGTGCCTAAAAAAGAGGTGGATTTAATACAGAAATGGCACTTAGTAAACACTCCTTAAATAGAATTTTCTCTTAAGAAATGGATAACACCCTATATTACCAAGCATGGTGAGGACTGCTCCCACATCAACTTCTGCTAATTAAAGCAGGACAAATTCTTCTTCTTCCAAGGTATAAAAGTTCATTCAGGGAAAATTGCTTTGAAAGTAAGATGCCCCTGTCACCTGGCCCTCTCAGCTCTTATAACAATTTCCCTTTAGATGCCTTTTATCAGGGATGTGTGTGTGTTACACACACATCAGTGTTTTGCATTTCATGATAGTAACAAAATTGTAACCTGTCAACCAGCTAAGCAGAACCATCAATCAAATTGACTTTGAAAAGTTCCAGAACCTGATCATGGCCCTTCTGTTGCTATCTCATCCATAGAGCCTTCTCTGCAAATTAGGAACTGCTTTTGTATTTTGAAATTGGATTTGTCATAGGATAATGAGGATTCTTCTCTTGTCTCCTGTAGCCCTGTTATTTAGCACCTCTTTTATCTTTGTGCTTGTTCTCTACATGCATTATTCTCTTCCAGAATAATCAAATGGATAGCTTTGGTCTTAGTTTAAAAGAGAGTTAGTTCCCTGTAGGATCAATGTGATGACCGACCCCCTATACCATGCCTGTGTGTTTTAAGCTTTTGGGGAGCAGGATCATAGTTACAACTTTGGTACAGGTGTATGGCTTGCTATCCTTGTACATGTTTCTCCATTTCTTTTGTGGATGGAATATAGGAGAAAGTACATCATCAAACTTGAAGTGAGGATGTGACTACCCCAATTCTGTTGGGGCCTTCTCACTTTCCATGTCCTCTGCATCACCAGTGGGTACTGCCTGCTAATGCCTCTTCATTAAGGACATAGTTGTTCGGAGTTGGTGGTACCAGCCCTAAACTTATCTTTGCCCTTTTTTGACCTTGCAGTTTCCTACCCTGCCATAAAATTTCAATTTGTAATTTCCCAATTTATTTACTATGCAGAAACAGATATGTGGATATGTTTTTCTATACATGTGTTCACATTTTAGAAGAATAAACTACTTGAACATCTGATTTATTGTTCAGGAAAGAAGCTGGCAAAAAATAGGTTCTTTTTGAAAACTTAATTGGTGAAAGCACTATTTTCTATGAATCCATTGGAAGAAAATAGAAAATAAAGATATTTTCCAAGGAGTTGTTGGGTATGTGTTGTATAAGACAAAAGAGCTAACAAGAGAAAGAACGGCATGTATAAGCTAACAGGGAAATTACTTGATCCCATGTTTTGTAAACTAGGTCTACTTGTTTGGGGGGGAAAGGCGCTATTTGTTCAAACGTTTTGCTGTAGGCCACCTACACATTCTATACACTCTACAAATTCCCTCAATGTGCAAAGGCACATTTAGCACTTATCCCAGCTGACAAAAGAAAATCACCAACTTGGAAAGCAATTTGGAAATGTGTTTTTAAAATCCATAAACATATTCAAACTCTCTGACTCAATAACCCAATTCTAGGGACTATAATTAAATAAAAGCATTATGCACAAAGGTGTTTGTTTCTTTAATATTTATAATAGAAGAAGAAATTAGGTAAATAAACAATGAAACACACCAATGTATGTTAAGGATCTCAACATCAATAACACTTTATAAAATCAATAAAGTCTTATGACATTGGAAACATGCATTAGAAGGCACTAACACAGAGGATGTTCAGTTCAATACATTAACAAAATTACACTCAAACTCTAGTTATATCTACATAAAAATCATATCTGTGTACAATGAAACATCAAAACAGATCATGAAAACAGAAAACTTATCATTTGAGTTTCCCTGCCTTCATGCTCTTTGCTATAATAAAACAGAAAAAAAAATGGGAAGGAGGAGAATAAAAAATCAACACCCATTCCTGAAACCAGTCACCTGATGGGGATACTTTCTATCCTAGTCAACCACGTGGACCTCCACCTCTCCCCCCCCAAAAAAAAGATGCAACACTGGATATACAAAATTCAAACCATCCTTTTCAGGAAAAAATACTTACCCCAAATACAGTTTATAATGGAACACATTAAAAATAAGTCTGCGGGGAAAAGGGGAGTTGTTTTCAGATGTGAGAGGGCCCTACAGTTGTGGGTTCATTCTATAACTCCAGAAAAAATCAAACCCTTTTGAGAAAGCGATCAGAACAGTCTTCCTCTGGGCAGCTGCTGCCTATCTTTGTAAGAGGGACCTCCTCCCGCTAATGATTAGTTGAGTTCACCTAGTCAAGCAGCTGCCTGAGTACCAGGAACACACCAGCCAAGCAGCCTTGAGGAATCCCCTGGGGATGTGCTGGCTCCCTGAACACCAAATATTTAAGAAAGCACCTACCCATCCAGGAGATGAAAGAAGTTTCACAGAAGAATTCATAAAGGGATAGAAATCAGAGAAGACTAGGTCAAGTTTTCCCTCAGGAGAAAACAATGAAAATACAACACTGCAAATTTCAAACTATAAACGAGCAAAAGAGAGTCACGGGAAATGAAGTTGTTAGCAACCTTCAAAAGAAAGCCAGCACAGAAATCATAAATGACCACCTAACTGCTAAACTCTTCTTTCAGTGTCACATACTTCTGCAAACCTTTGCCTGTGTAAGGCCTGTGTGATTGACCCTTATGACAAAGTAAGACCCATGGCTTCATTACGGGGCAACCAATGGAGAAAAGAGCCTCGGGTAATGCTAATTGGATTTTCTGACTTTATTTTTGACTTGAGAGAAAATAGAAAAAGTGTTCTTATGAGGAGTTCCAGATTTATTGGGGTTTTAAAGCTCCCCATCCTCTTACAAGGTGAACTGTTCACTGTCACTCGACAGAGCCTAGCTCTGTGTTAGAATGGGAGAATTCAGAGAATCAGGGGGTAAGGTGACCAAGGAGATAGGGGTTAAAAGAGTTGAGAAAGGCTAATGATGATAACAGGAGTCCAATTAAGACACTGCCGTAGAGCTAGCAGGATTGGAGCTATATTCTAACCATAGGTATCCTAAATCCTTCCCTGACAGAAATGGAGCATGTAGACTGTGGTAAAATGGAGATCTAGCCAAATGTCCCTAGATAATCATGAGAGTAGCAGTTACAGCAATCCAGTGCCAACACAATCAAAGGAATATCTGATCAGATCCTGGGGCAGGATCCACACAAGAAATCCAAAATTTCAAAGATGTATTTACCCCAATTGAACATTGCATAGTGTGTATACATACCAAAACAGCATATGGTGCCCAGTAAATACAATTTTTATATATGTCTTTAAAACTTTTTTTAAAAACTTCAAAATGTTTTTAAGAGAAAAGAAACTTAATGTTCTCTTTTATTCACTTAGTTCTTGGGGCTCCTGGAGATAAAAGAAGCTGTCATCGGACAAGTCTGAGGTGGTGGAAACTCAGTCAAGAGAGAAAAGGAAAGTTCAGGACTTCATAAAGCGTCTCCCTTCCTTCACGGGAGCCTTGTGATGCACATCGAGTCTCTCCTTCTGAGAATGGGACCTTCACATGCATTACTGGCATTTACATATCAAGAGGAAATAGAACTTGGACACGGAAGGGTCTCATTTTCCAAGACCTGCAGGCCTGCTTCAGCTTCCTGAGTCAGGAATGAAGACTCAAGTCTGCTAAATAAGAAGCAATTAGAGGCATTCATTAATGACAAGCAGATCCAGAATCAGGACCTCTGCCTAATCTCTATGCAGAGTTCTCAAGATCTGCAGGTCCCTACCATCCTCCAATCCACAGCCTACCTCTCCTGGGGTACACAACATAACACAAGGTGAGGTAAGGCTCCATTGTGCAGAATATCAGTTTATGATGGGTTATCACAAAGGGCACCATCAAAACCAAAAACAGGACAAAGATAAGTAGGATAGCTACAACCAAAATACCAGAATGTCCAATAAGTACCACAGCTTTAGGTGTGAACCAACATAGAGAAGACTAAGCACAGGGCACTTTGTAATGGAGGAGCAGCTCTGTCCATCATCTCAATACAGTCCCCCAAACTCTCCAGCCAGTACTCAACAATCATGCCAGTCTTACCAGGATTGAAATATCTCCATTCAACACATCCTCTGCTCTAACAAAGAGTAAAAAGACCACATCATCCTAGACGGAAACAGACCCTCAACAAGAACCATCTTTTCTAAGAACCATAGTCACTGTGCCCATCCTCATTGCTGAGGGGCCCACCTACTCATTGGTCAAGAAACAAAAATACCAGAAGCAGGAAGACACCTTCCACATAGGTCCACAGGTCCCTAGACTGAGCAAAAGCAGAAGTGCATCATCAGAAGGTTCCAGTAGAATGTCTCCAATGTCTGTGTCACCTCTAGTGGGAACTAATTTACTTACCTGAAAAACAAAAATTTAAATTCTGTGACTGGACTTCTGAAGACCTGCGATTTCTTTTGAAATCAGAAGAATGCACACAAGGTTAACATGAAACATTCTACATGTGAATCACAACTGCCTTTGGAAGAAAGTTCATGCTTCTGTTCCATGGGAACATCAAAATAAAGTTAACAAGTCGAAATGAATTTACATACAAGGCTACATAGGCAAGACATCTGCTCAGAAATTCCTTTGTTCACACACACACACACACACACACCCCTGTGTCTGTCATCATGGTACATAGGACAGTCACTGGGACAGGGCGGATTGTCGAGTGAATGAAATGCACTCCAAGTTCAGCTTTGGTTTCTGCTACAAGGTAACAGAAGTCCTAGGAAAGAGGACTCATACTAGAGAATGAAGGATTACAATCTATAGAACTTTTTAAACAGACAAAATATGGGTTCAAGAATAAGTTCATAATATAAGAAAATTGAGACTGGAAAAAAACTGAGCAATAGGAGGCATATAATTCCCACTCTCAACCCCACTACAAAACCACAAAGAAAATATCCTTCCTGTTTCTGTTCCATAAGACTAACCTCCATAACACTGGCATGTATGGAACTGGGTTAACACTAACAACTCTGGTTGTCCCTAATTGCAAAATAAACCCAAAGGTTCTGTGAAGACCAGTCCAATATAGCTCTTTCAGTTCCAGTCCCATGAATGAAATGTTCTCCTTGATCACATGTCTCTAATGACTACATCTCCCCCTCTTATGGGAGATGACAATGCTTAGAATCAAATATGTCCATACTCTCTGGTTAATATGTAGTGAGATAATGCTACTCCTTCAATGTGGGCAGAATCTCTTGGCTCCAGTTAGTGAACTTTGTGTTCCCTTTTGACATATTTTCTTTTTAATATGCATCTTTTTATTTTACTAATCTGATTCTGGATAATTATCCCATCTCTCTATTACATTTTAAGTCCTTTTAGAAGCAAGTCAATGGCTCTTTTGAAGAAATCATAAAGCCCAATGAGGCACCTGAGGCACCTGAAGTCATGACCACTCACTTTCTTTGTTCCAGTGATATAGTACCTAGGCATGTGTCTATATGACAGCACCCACCTTTGGTTGGTAGGGGTGAAACTTTTCTGTCTCCGTTATTGAAGGGTTCACTAACTTCTAAGTCTGCTTCCAGCCAAATGGTCTCTAAGTGCTCAAGTAGACAGATATGCGTAGGATCAAGGAGAGACCTGGACATACGAGGAACCGAGATTGTACAAGGACACATGAAAGTTAGTCAAGGAGGAAAGATAAATATCACCCACCCCCAGTGAAAGGTAACAGAGGGTTTAAGAAAAAATTAGAAAAAAAAAATTGTGTGATGAGTGTGGATCCAAATGTCATGGACAAAGAAACGTGTGTCAGGACAAAAAAAATTATATATACAGAGGTCACATTATTAAAGGCTTCAATATCTGGGCTTTTAACTATAGGTGAGAGGGAGAAATTGATGGTTTTTAAGCAGAAGAATAAATAACATTCTCATTCTAGAAAAATAACCCTGAGAGAGTTTGAAAGATTGATCTTCTGAGGTAGGGAAATGAGGCCTTCCAGGGAAGATTTAATGGCAGCCCAGAACAAGACAAGAATGAGACACTGACTAAATTCCAAAAATGTCTGACATAGCATTGACAAAACTTGGTAACTTTATTGGTACTGGTTGGCATCAGTGTGATTTTAGGACTGGACTCACTTTACTTAGATCTAACTTGGTATCTCTCAAAATAAATGGATCGGGTTAAGCAGAGGGCAAATGAAATGAAGGTGTTGAATACAGATTGAGATGTTCAAAATATCTTCCATGGAGAGTGACAGTCATTGTGACATTTTTGTGACAATATTTGTACCAAACAGCATTTATGTGTGTGAACAGAACTCTGAGGAACTGGAAAGGATTCAGCAGCAACAAGGACCTTAGAGAAGGACCAAACAAGCGTCCCAAAAACCAATGATCCTGCTCACTTCACTATCCCTGCTTCTAAGTTCACAACAGTGGGATACTTTTTGATTCATATCTCAACTCCATCCCATTGGCACTCTCCATCTCTTAGGCAAAATCAACAGAGGGAGGGATGAATCAATATTTAGGAATATGATTCTATTTCCCTTGTAGTCTCTCCATCATTTGGACTCCTGTGGGATAGGCTCTTTGTAACATTCTCTCTTTAGAATATAATTAGAAAGGGTTTGCAGAGTTCATAAGTAAAACTCCTCAGTACTTGGAAACTCAATCTCCCTGGCAGAGACCATTCAATAAAGTCTAAAATAAATTCTAATCTCATGTAATTGTGTCTGTGACTGCTCAGACACAGAGCTTCAATAGCAAGGCCTAACAACAAGAGTTTAAAAAGAGTTCTCTTCTAGTTGCATTAAAAATTATTCACTGGGGCCCAGCAGTGTGGCCTAGTGGCTAAAGTCCTCGCCTTGAAAGCCCCGGGATCCCATATGGGCGCCGGCTCTAATCCCTGCAGCTCCACTTCCCATCCAGCTCCCTGCTTGTGGCCTGGGAAAGCAGTTGAGGACGGCCCAATGCATTGGGACACTGCACCCGCGTGGGAGACCCAGAAGAGGTTCCAGGTTCCCGGCTTCGGATTGGCGCGCATCGGCCCGTCGTGGCTCACTTGGGGAGTGAATCATCGGACAGAAGATCTTCCTCTCTGTCTCTCCTCCTCTGTGTATATCTGGCTGTAATAAAATGAATAAATCTTTAAAAAAATTATTCATTGCACAAGCAGCCAAGAAATGCCATGGATGGAATCAGCAATATTGACAATGCTTTAGCAGCACCCTCCACAAATTGATTCTATCCACAACAGGTTATACAGGCCTACAAAATTTCATTCAATATGAAAACTCCATAAATATCTCATCCACATACAAATGAGGCAACAAAATGACATGGAAAATGTACACAAGGGTTCTGGGATTTCTAAATGTATACCTTTTCATCTATAAAATATTTGTACTGCAATTGGTTTGATAAAGTTTTAAACATACAGAGACAGAACAATTAAAGTGATGGTAGAAGAGCCCCTTGGCGAATCTGAGCTCCTGAGAGGTAGGAATGACTAAGAGCATCTGAACTCTCACATGCAGAATTCAACTCAAAGCACTAACGTGAAAGCAAAGAAAGTCTATCAACAGTATGTTTTTTCCTACTGCCAGAAGGATATTCACACACACTGACATCTTCAACTGCTAAGGTTGTTAATGTTCCCCATAGACTATTTCCAGTGAGTTAACAGGAACCTGTTTATTTTTTTAGAGCATGGGAAATGAATTCAGTTCAATTGGCGCCATCAGTGCTCAGGCCACACCAATAAGGAAGGAAAATCTTAACTAAATTCCTATTGAAGATAAGAATGAAACAAGCCATGAGGCTTTCCCATTCCTCTATCACCATGGAGATTATTTAACTTGCACAACAAATGAAAATTCCTAAGTTGGAGGGAGATCATTACCAACTGATTGACCAAAAGTCAAGAACACACCAGCTACAGAGACAAATGGACACTCATATGAGGAGACTTCCCAGAAGCCATTCATGCCACTGCTCAAACAGTTATGCCTGGAGAGAGAGCTTCAGAAAATGATAGCGTGGATTCAGCTGACTCACAGAACAGAAATAAAAGATAATTTCAACATGTCGGAACCAGAAGGTTGGATCAAGCTTTCCAAGAAAAGGATGTAAGTGGGGAAGATTTGGGTAATTCATAGTGGGGTGGATGGAGCCACACAAGGGATTTCAATGGTCCAGTTGTACCTGAGGGCTTAGAGAACCTACAATACATCCAACACCTACTCCTAAAAGGTTCCTCTTCCAACACTGAACATGTCAGGGCCACGTGTCTGACATTCAAGCTGTCGGTTAAACAGAGACTAAGTAGTTTCTGATGCCTCTTTATCGTTATTCACTACCAGGGGCCATGTGAATTAGCATACAAGGAAACAAACTATAAACTAAGCCCAGTCCTAAATTTTGCAAAGGATAAAGCCAAAATCAGTGGCAGGAAATGCTAAAGATTGAAGATTATTGAGAGCCCAAAAAGTGGTATCTCTTTTGCAATGAGTAGTCACTGGGGAGTACTAGTCAGAGGGTGAATGATGTAATTGTAAATAATACTGGCAGCTCCATGCTTCCTGACAAAAAACGTTGGGTCTGCAAGGAATAAATTCAGATAAGTGTAAGCACCTGGCGTTAAGATTACACGACAGAAGCATTCTACTGAGAGAAGGGACTTCACTGAAGATGATAGTTTGTGAGTAGATGCCTTGGAGAGTTCTAGAGTAAATGTATCAAGTCGAGATAGACAGGCAAGAAAAAAAAAAAATGAGGCCGTAATACATAATGAAAAACCGAACTACACAGGGGCAGTTGATTTAAAAATGAGGGGCCAAGCAATGAAATGTGTTTGAATTAAACAAGTTTTCTCCAGCTGATGGTTGGAAAAGCTGGAAAGGTAATACGTGAGGAACTTGTCTGGGGACTAGAATGAAACAAATTAAAGGGTTGTCTTCTGAACTTGACAACAACACTATAGTGGAGGTAGATACCAGGCTTTCCAAAAGAGTGTTCCAGGCTTTTAGACCAAAAAACCACAGTTAAAAATAAAACAGTCTAAAGACAGGTAGTAGAAGAAATCTCCAACAATCTCAGATTCAAACACAGTAGGAGGATCACAAGAAGTAATATCTACAAAGGATATTACATACATAGTACCCCTAATTCATAATAGGCACTCAAACATATGAACACTTTATGGGTGCATATAAATAGAGCTCAGAGGCTAACTGTTTTCCTTCTTAGAAAGCTGGAAAAACAAAGGAGGTATCTGAACACTCCAGGGAGTTTGGAATACACATAAAATTCAAACTCAAAAGAAAGATAATTTCTTTTTTATTTCTGCTGCTGAGGTATGGCCTCTGCAAATCCTTTCTAATTATATTCCAAGAGGAAAAGGCACAGAAACAGATCATTAATTAATAAAGATTCATGGTAGTGTTATCTACAATAAAGCAAGCTAATTTGCAAAGACACTACCATAGATTTCCCTCTTCAGAGAGAGAAGGCTCCATCACAAACTTCCTTAAAAACAGGGAGTTTGTGACAAAGACAACATTAAGGTAAGAACATCTGGGACAACACTGCTGTGGTCTTGGGCGGCCACAGAAGCCAGAACCTCCTGACTGCCTAATCATTGCGAATACTGGCCGCTCAACAGTCTTCCATGTCCTAGGAACTCCTATATACACTGGTCAGTGAGGGTTTTTCCTGCCTTCCAACCCACTCCACCAAGTGATAGCCCGGGTGGACTAGAAAGAAGGTACCCATCAAGATCAAGACAAACATAACCAGGAGGGCAGGAGACCCAGTGCCATGCAATAACTACTCTTGAGTGTTGCTCTCTCTGCAAGAGCCTTATCACAGTAGTTATAACAGAAGACTATTTCAGAGGATGGGGATCTGAATTATCAGGTTCCTACTCCAGTCACCACAGGATAAAAGCATCCCCCACATCATAGAACCCAATCAATTACACAGATATCAAAATGCCTCCATATCCAGGCCATCTATCATGAAAGGAGGTGGAAAGATAGGGAGTTCAGATGCTAGAACTAAAAGGAAGCATATTTACCATTGAGACCACTCCTACCCCAGCCCCATCTACTTCTACTTCTACTGCCAAGTATAGAACAGCTTCCCTCATTGGGAACAAGAGGATAGGCTCCCAGCAGCGACTAAAATGCTTACAGTGGTCCCTGTTGCACCAGGTTTAGACCAATAAGAACTAGCAGACAGACACCACAGCTCAATTCTACCCAGCATTTAAGTCAATAGGAACAATCTCTTTGCCCCAGTACTCCAACAGGTCTCTTCTGAGGTCAGGAATTCCAGGAACAAGGTTTCAATTAAGGCTCCAGAGAAATTAAGCCAAGTGAGGAAGCGTTTCACAACTAGTTCAGAAACATCTTTCTCTGCACAGAATTTTGCTATTTTTCACTTTTACCTATATTAAAGAAATACATTGAGGTTATCACCACAGGAAAGACAGACAGCGATGAGGTGGGACAGAGCCTCATCAAGATGTGTTCACTCCTTTCTTTAGTAAATTATTCTCACTGGCCGTGAAGAAATGCTCACAGAGAATGTGTAACTGAGGCACAAAGCCAACTTCCGCCCTGACTGGCTAACACTTTCATGTCTCCAATGTAAGCTTCCTACACCTGGAGCACATAAAGGTAATTATAGGAAACCCAAATACAGAAGTGATCAGGATGAGCAAAACAGCAGCCAGAGGGACTTATTTGAATTTACTTACATGAAGAGTTGCTGACTTAAGTTAGATAATAGAAGCAACAATGGAGGAAGAGTGACAGTAAGAATTCTTGCTTCTGCACAGGAGAGCAGGGAGCCAATATTGAGGTCTCTAAGCCACCCAGTCCTCAGCACAGTGACTCATAAACATTACTCCCTCTATTAGTATCACTAATATTTTAAAATTCACATTGGACTTTCCTCTCCTGAGGAACCAAAAAGGTGGTAGTTTTTAGTCTTGGCTCTCTATGGATTTAAGAATATAGACAGAAGTCAAAGCCAGAAGGAAAAAAAAGTGTTTTTCTCTGAACCTCTATTGCTTCTGAGATTAGGACTTCTACAATACCTTTCTAGTTATATTATATTCCAAGAGACTTACATTCCAAAATTAAAGACCTGAAGATAAACTAGAGGTCAGCTGGGTTACAGTGAGGTATAACTAAAGGACTGCCATTTTACCACAAAACTCTACATCAGTGTACAATAGCCTCACTCCTCATTCCAGCTTCCTGTCAGTGACAACCTTAGGAGGCAGCTGACCATGACCATGTGCTTGGGTTCCTACCACCCACATGTGAGACCTGGATCGTGTTTCTGATTCCAGATTCCCCCTTGACTCAGTTCTGGCCATTATGGCCATTTGAGGAGTGAATCAGAAGGTGGGAGTTCTCTTATCTCTTCATCTTCATTTCTATCTCTCAAATAATTCTTAGACAATGCAAAGTTGCACAATTGGATGTTGGAAGATGCTAGCACAAATTTATTTAAAAGTGGTGAGGCCCTCAAGGAAGAGGGAGGCATTGAATGAACAGCACCTGAGGAAACTGCCCTAACTTTGGCAGGACAAAGAAGCCAGACTTTGACTTCCTGGCCACCCTGGACATGGACACCTCCTACACACCATCTCTAATGGTTTTCCATGTTGAGAGCATGCCTGTTGTCCTCTTAGTACATGGTCAGTAAGGGATTGGCCTGCTCTTGATAACATTCACCATCGAGTGAACAAATCATACGGTCTGTAAAGAATTCCCTCAAGATCAAGACCTACACATAGCCAGGAGGCCCACAGCCCAGCTGCATGCAGTAAACTCAGACAGCGTTGACTCTCTTTGCATGAGCCACATCAGCGTAGTCTCTATGCTGGTGGTCACTTTATCAGAGGGTGGAAATCTGATTTTCCAGCCTCCCATTCCTGTCATCACAGAGTAAGAACATCTCCCCACAACATATGGCCATACCAATCATACTGACATCAAAATATCTCCAAACCAAGACCACAGTATTTCTTAACACCAAGAAGTGAAAAATATCTGGAGTTTAGGTCTTGGGAGTGTATCCTCTTTTTGTAAGACCATAGGCAGAAGGCAAAACTACTACAGAAGACAAGAATGACATCAGTGTTAACAGCAAGAAGGGGATTTCTAGTGACTCAAGATTGCAGCAGAGATTCCATTCATGTTCGAGACACCCAGGTAGCTACTCCTTGTTTAAGACCACTCAACCCAGGGTCCAAGCCAGGGGATTCTTTCCACATGTTTCTGAACTTGGAAAACTGGGATTGCTCCCTCTGTGATCTATGTGGTAAGTACATGAAAATCTGAAGAAGGAACATTTCAGAAGTGGATCTGGATATTTCCTACATCAAAAACTAATAATAGCATGTGACTATTGCCAGGAGGGAAAATGCAGCCCCCACATGGAAAAAGGAATTGAAGTTTGATATTTGCAGTCATATCCTTTAGTCTGAAATAGAAGGCTTTCTAACTACTAACTCCAGAAAGTCAAAGTTAAAATCTTTCTACTTTACATAAAACGATTAGAGTTGACCCCCACAAAGTAAGCCTCCAATATAGAAGTAATATGCGGAACTTGCTGTTTGGTCCAGCAGTTGAGGCACTGGTTGGACAGCCACCCCTGTATCAGGGCACCTCGGCTCAAACCCCGGATCTGCTCCCATTCAGGCTTTCTGCTAACACAAGCCATAAGAGGTAGAAATCATGGCTCAAATAGACGGTTCCTCCACTCACAGAGGAGACCTGGGTTGTGTTCCCAGTTCTAGGTTTCATGCTAGCCTAGTACCATTTGAGCAGCCATTGGATTTGGGGAGCAAACCAACGAGTGGGAGAATGGGAGTCCTATATACTCTCCATCTTCCATCTCTCTCTGTTCTTCTCTTTCTCTCTCCCTGTCTCTCTCCCTCCCTCCCTCTCCTCTCAAAAAAAAAAAAAAAAACTAATGCTTTTTTTTAGAAAGCAAAACACAAATCTTTGCTTTCCAGCAATGACAGTGCTACATCTCTTATGTATTTGGAATCAGGTTTGAAATATTTCCACCATAGACCTCATAGCATAAGTAAAGATTTATTTATTTCTACCCACCTCCCATCTTACAAGATTAATATATTTATATTTAAGGCAAAATAACCTGATGATCTTGTAGAGGCAGAAAAATAATAATAAACAAGGTAAAGTCAAGCAAGATTTCAAGGAGATTCGAGGCTTGTTAACTATTTTCCTGCAATATACTGCAGAATCTGTCTTTATTCAACCTCACCAACTGTATGAATTATCTCCTTCTTCCCAATTTGCTCCTTTTTGGATTTCTAACTAGGGTTTGGTAGCTTTAATAGCAAAAGAAATCTAGGACTACAGACCAGAGTCATCCAAGTTCACAGGGGTGCATACTGCCTGTTAACAGCAGGAGATATGAGAAGCAGTACTTTCCTAATCACCAAGAATAAAGAATTTCAGAGCATTAAAAAAAAAAAAAAACAAGAAAGAAGAGGCACTGAGCAATGGAGGTTACAAGGAGAGAAGCAGGAAGATGAGGATTATGTCCAGGGAGAGGAAGTACAGGAGCAGGCAAGAATCGGTCTCAGTTTCTAGAAGGATGGCTAAACAGGACTATGACAGCTTCTCGGGGGAAACACTGAGAGCCACAGGGCAGCAGGGATGAGGGCACCAACGCAGAACTGGTAATACTACATGGTTTATTGCTTGGCAAAGAGGAAGTTTCTGAAAGACAATAGTGCCAGAAGTAACCTTCTTCTGCTCAAATCCCCATGTCCACCAGGGTGAAGCTATAGCCAACTGGCCTCAAACTTGGGAACCTCCATCAAGAACCAATCTAGAGTAGGCTTTGAGCATTACAGGTGTCCAACATGGCTTTGGAGAAAATTTGTCCAAGTACAGATTGTGAAATGGATTGGAGACAATTAATTGAAACAAAATCTCCAGATTTGCATAAATGAGAGCCTTGTTTCTAGAGGTAGGAAGGGAGAAGAACAGTGAAAATAAGGGAGGAAAATAACAGACTCATTCTCCAATGATTGCATGGGTTCTTTGCAGGAAATGCATATGCCAGGCTGGCTCAAGACAGACATCCTGATTTTTCTAAGGGTATATGAGAGATACCCCACCACCATCTTCCCTACGGCAGATAATGCTTGTAAGTCAAGAATGAAAATATAGAATAAGAGGGTCATTTCAGGATGAAGGAAGTAAATTTTAGGGTTTCACTTTATAAGAGACTATTCCCTGTGACAGGAAACCAAATGGTAGTGAATGAACTAATGATAATGTTTCTTTTCCAAATTCAAGACCTGATGTGGCTGAAATTGAAAAGTGTAGTGCCATCTGGGAATTATACAAAACAGGAGAGAGAGCACCATTCTTAGGGAAGACATAATCCCTCATGAAATATCCCTTCTCGGTTAACTCTCAAAACTGAAATTAACAGCCTGGAAAGACCACATTGGAGCAGACAGAAGGCTCTTGGAAACAAGTTGGAGAAATAAAGACAATGAGCTTCGCTTCTTTTTGGATCACATTATTTGGGTAAGTGATCTTCCAGGAACCTGCCTATTTCACAAAGATCTTTATTCCTTGGGCTATTGGTCAAGATAAATACTTCAACTCCAGAGATGTACTCTCCATGTAACAGTAGCTAGGGGACTTTCATACATCAGAATAGTCTAAGACACACAGGATTCTTATAACCTCACCACCACCACCACCGATTGCAACAAGTGAACAGTGCTTTCTTTCAACCACATGAAAGTTTGCCCTATTGACAAATAACCAAATACAGAAGAGTTAGGAGCCAGTCTCTTGGCATAGCCACCTATTCCAGAAGTAGCAGAGGTCCAGAGATTCAATGTTGAATACAAGATCTGAGTTAGGATCCTTACATATACTCAGAATTGGTCTGTAAAACTGAGCCTTGACTCTTTCTCAAGAGCTTACCTACTTTCCGCGTTCTAGGCCAGGTTACAATCATAAACCCAATAAGAAATATCACTGTCAAGCCCTTCCACTCAGCAAAGACTCATTCCCTCTACTAATGCTTGGAAACACCCTAAGTGGGCCAGGCAAAGAAGGATCATCTGTCACATGGAAAACCTATAGCTCCTGTCCTGGAATCCTGTCAAACTCTAAGCCCAGGAGATTCAAGCTCTAAAATAGCCATGCCCGTGACTGAACCCATTGAGTGTCCATTAATAGTGCCTGCGCCTCTATGTCTCCCCTTGGCTCTGAGAAACTTTGAAAGTGGAAAATAATTTGTTTCCACAATGGTAGGAAGTCACAAGAGAATGGTTTTTGGTTCAACATTTGAGGAGAAAATTTGGCAAGGGCAGACCTGTTCTAGAAAATATTGACCACAGCAATGGTGATCATTCTAGAAAGAGCACAAACAAGATGAGTAACCACTGAGAAAGGATTTTGGCCTTGCTAATTTGGCTTATTGTCTCCTAGACTTCTCAGCCTCTAAGGAACACAAACCATGTTTTATTCATGAGCTCTAACAGAAGTTTTCCCATGTATTTTAATTAACCTATTTATTAATCTAGTATAACTGCATGTCCAATGGACAAGCCATTGAAAATGCTCAGAATAAACAATGAAGTTTTGGCTTCTAAACAGAAAGAGGCCAAACTTCAAGAAAAAGTCACGTTTTGGGGGGAAAAAAAAGCTAGTTTCATCCTCAAATGCGATGGAAGATGCCAGAGGAAAATTTTTTGCATTCTGTTAAAGCAGAAAAACAGAAGCAACTTATTACTAAGTGGAAGGACAAGGCAGAAGACCTGCAAGTAACAGCGAATGCCTTACAAGAACGTTTGGATGAGTCAAATGCTGCATTGGAGTCGGCATCAAGACTCACAGAACGATTAGAGCTCCAGGAGGCAGAAACTGAACAACTTAAAAACCTAAATCAGCTTCAACAAGAGAAGTTGGATGATGCACAAAAGGAACTGATGAATGTGTTAGAAGATGCAGACAGAAAAGTGGATAAAGTATTGATAAGAAACCTACTCATTGGAATTTCCATACCCCGAAAAGTCAGCAGCCTGAAGCGCTGCGTTTGATGGGGAACAATCTGGGCATGGAGAGAGAGGAAATGGATGAGTTGTCTAAAGACCAAGGCAGCGTTACAAGATGGATGAGTAGGTGGCTCATAGGAGGATCCAAAAGTGACCCCAACATACCTCTAACACCAAACCAGCAGTCTGTGTTAAACTACTCTTTTTCAGAACTTTGTCAAATTTTTAGAAAGTGAATCACACCCATTCATTCCACCACCAAAATTTTCTTTCGAAGAGATAAAACCTCTAGATTCCCTGGGAACAAGCCTGGGTACAGGTGTGCCAGAAACTCTTTAAAGATTCAGCAAATTCCAGGACTGGTAGAAGTGACATGAAACCATTCTTGGCTAAACGCTCGGATGCTGTGTCCCTCATTAGCCCTGCTGGACTTGGCCTGGGCAGACCGGGGTACCTTCATCTTAGGCCCCGGATGGACCTATTACCTACATTTACACCACTGCCAGTGTTACCAGAGAACAGCGCTGCAGTTGTGTTAAAAAATCTGTTAGAGCAGTAGAGAGCTCTGCAGACTGAGAGCCTGCATAGCCCTTCTGTTTTTATTTGTTCTTTTTTTCCTTTTTTGGTTTGTTCCTTTTTTTGTTTACAACATAGCACTTTGAAGAAGGCTTTTTAATGCTATGTGATGTCTGCATGTCACGAGGTTTTTCAACACATTGTAATGTCTATTGTCACCAAGTGCGCTTTAAGAGGTTTATTGTTTAGAATTGTCCAAATCCAGGTACAATAAAAACGTCCAAATGCTTCTGTTAGATTACAGGGGGTCTGAAGAACAACTGTTCTTTGACTTCTCTAATTTGACCTAACTTAAGCTAGAAATATTTTATCATGTTTTATGTTAATTTATAAACATTTTTTAAAAAGACAAAATGCGGGTAGCTGTGTATCAGCTTTTTATTTCCTTTCTCTCAAGCTGGTTGAAGCGAGAGAAATGTGATGTACCTGTTGCAGGTCAGAGAGACATTAACACCAGCAGTGGCTTCTGTGCACAGTGTGGGCACAGAGCGGAGGCACTGTGTGTAACAGGCTTGCGGCTCGACTGTCCGGGGAGGTTCCGGTGCCCGAGAGGGAGCATACACTTGGTTCTGTGCATTTAAAAAGACCAGTACCTGGCTCCAGCTGTGAATACGCCCATTGCAGCCTCCCTGTGCTGGCTGTTGGTGATCAGCACAAGCCCTCAGCTTGGTCCCCCCTGAGCCCCTGACAGCCACTAAGTGTTCTCAGCCCTGGTGCGGCTGCACCACTTCATGTGAATGACTCTGGTGTCTCTCCAAAGCCACATGTTTCCTCACACAGCCAGGCAGAGCTTTCAGCCCAGCACTGGCCTGTGCAGCCACACCCGTGCACCTGCAGTGAGCAGTGGCACTGGATGCCGATGGAGCTGCCTCCTGCCTCTGCCTGAGATGCGGCTACCAAGGGAGGGGGAGGAGCGAGGAGGGTCTCTCCCGGTCAGCGACTTCCTGAGGATGACCCATCACCGCGCCAGGTGTTCAGAACTTAAAGAGTAAGAATATACTTAAATTTTACATGAGCCAGATATAAAAAAAATCCTGACTTGAAACTTAATTGTATCAAGATGTTCATATTTGTGTTGGTTGTTGAGGTTGAGCATTTAAAGACACTTCTTGCATATGTCGTGAATTTCAGTATGCCTTTAAAATAGCAACATTTTGTAAGCAAGGAAAGGTGAAAATAAGACTAAATGTGTAAACACCCCAGCTGTGAGCGACTCAGTGTGGCTGGCTGTGCAGTTTGCCGTGGCTAACAGGATGTCATGTACTGACATTGGCCAAAAACTCTGTCAGCCATCTTTGCTTAGCCTTGGGGGAAGCTGGCGTTCAGGTCCTGGGTCAGAACTGTTGAGCTGCCCCTTGGCTCATAAGGGGTGATACGCTTTGAAACCCACTGGGTGGAAGGCACTGTGGATCAGCGCGGCAGGTGACACACCGAGCCTCCTGGATGTTCCAGCTCCGCAGCACCGTGCACTGCAGAGGGTGGCGCTGTGTCCTTATGACCGCATCACAGCACGTCACATTGCAAGAGAACTTGGGGCTACAGACCACCAGCCTCTGGCAGGAGCCAACTTTAGACTGAATCATGTGGCTTTCACAGTATCGAAAGTTGAAGAATCAGAAGCAAAACCCTTGTGGGGTGGGGACCAAGTGTCACTCTCTGAATTTTATATGCTCCTTTCAAAGGTGCCCCCACTGACTGTCTGGAATAATTTGATGCTCACCACTGAGGTTTTATTTCGGCATGGAGCAACAGAAATACTAGATTATAAGTTAAAAAAATGTTCATTTTTGAGAACATGCAGAAAGTTTTTTATTTTGTAAAGGAAGCACATGGTGGGATATGTCATATTTGAAATGTATATTGTCATATTTGAAATGCCTCTTATGACATTCTGAATATTCCTTCTCTGGTCAGAACAGCCTTCTCCCCACCCTAGCACCCCACCACACCCCACCCTAGCACCAGCCCCGGAGCTTCACGTCAGTTTGGAAGCTGTTGCAGATGGATTGCATAGCCACATATCACAGAGCATGCTGTTACAAAGCCTCAATTGCAATCAGTATCTCCCAAATAATGTCCTGAACTCTAGTACCCACTTGCTTTCTCTGTCACTGAAGCTGGAGCTGAGTGATCCACATATCAGACATAACTCATGGTTTTCTGGAGCTGAGTCGTGTCAGAGATGAGCCATCTGCTCAAGGAATCTTTCCTGTCCAGGTAGCAAGGAAGCCTAGAAGTCCATAGCCCTCAGCCAGCCCAGCAGTGCCCTGGCCGTGGTGCTGCGGCCATCGTCATTGTGGAGTTTATTCCAAGTAGTGGAATCTGGGGTTGGATTCTGCCTGAGCCGCCAGCTTTTCACAACATTCCTGATGATTTTCAGCTGTAGTTAGTTGACCTGTGCTGTAGCACAATTTTCATAGGCATTGGGTTTTGATTTCCTTGGTATAATAGCTTATCTTTTGGTGGTTTGAGTTTAGTTCCTGCCATTCTTGATTTAAAATATAAATTTTGATTTTAAAAGGCACAACAAAACCATAGGAAAAAGGGAATGGCTTTTTTTGCAGCGAATCACTTAAAGCACTAACTATCCCTGCCCCCAAATCCCCAAATGGAGGCTGCAGCCTTTCCCTCAGACTGCTGCCCGCAAGGACCAGGGCTGGAGAATGACTCCAAGGGCTGTGCAGCACCGAGTCTCTCAAGCTACTGAAGCTGTTCATGTGGCAAGGTATTAAAAACATCTCCCACCAATGAAAACTTCATTTTGTAAATTCCAAATGAGTTGCGATATTTATTTTGTATATTCCTATGGGGAAAAAATAATAATGCTTATAATGCTCTGATATTTGCAAAAAAAAAAAAATGCTCAGAATAGGAGTATTAGGCTGGAAAAAGTCCAGCCAGCTCACGCCTGAGTCTAGTCTGTGAACAGAAGCAGTTTTCAGTGAAAGGGCTCCAGAAAAGTCTCTGATTTGTGCAGCCTTAATAGGAAATAGATTCTACCCACAAACCCAAAGCCACAGCCTTGAAGTATAAGAGGATGATAAACTCATTACAAAAGCAAATTGACTCAGGGAAAGAGTGGGAGCAGGAAGTAACAGCGAGGAAGCTGTCACGTTTTGGGTGGGTTTTAACCTCTGGAAAAGGACACTGATCCACCAATATTCCTATATCTTCAGAATCCTAATACATGATATTCCTTGACATTTGACAAGATTTGTTATTCTTCTTGGAAAGATCAGGATTCTGGGCAAAATAAAACATACCAACATTTGAATGGCTGACATGAGTCCCATTCCAGAAACTATGCTGTGATGGGGCAGGGGGAGGTAGGGTGAGAGGCTGAGGCAATAGCACAAAAACGAGGAATATAAGACAGTGAAACTGTGTAAAGGAGCGTCCGGGGGCTTAGAAGACAAATTTCCCCTCAATTTCACTTAGATGAAATTCAGAAAGTCATATAATACATTTCTTTCTTAGATTTTTAACTTGCTGAAACAAATGCACTAGATATCATGAACAATTATTATTCTAAAAAAACATGTCTGATCAAAGTAGCTTTGTAAAAAAAAAAAATCCTACTCTTATTTACAAAATTAAAGGTAGGACCCAAAACCTCCTTTATGTATTATACAGGTGCCAGATGTATGCCAAGTACCTTCATTTTCACAATGACTAAACCCCACTAACTCCTCCACAATCACAAAACCCAAAGAAGCTAGTATATTCCACACATTAGAGAAACAGACATGCTGAAAACAAAGTTCGGCTCTTTGTAGCCTCAGTATTATTAAGAAGATGATCCAAGCCTTTACTCACAATATTTTTTATTTAATTGGCTTTGCTATGTTTTTTAAGGCTGGAGAAGATGGGCAGCATGCTTTAGCATACAGCACCCTTTTCTGAAGACCCTTGGTCTCCAAGACTGTTGTTGGAAGGGCTCAAAACCCAGTTAGTGAACATTTAACAATATTTCATTATTGGTCTCCTACCAAAAACAAAAATCACTCCAATCTTATTCACAGGGATAAATCTGTTAAAATTTCTAACCCAGAATGTCAACCAAAGGACAATGATGTCCCACTTTCCATGAAGTTATTTTTAACAATATAAGGTTTTCATGATGCCACTGAGCCTCCATCCAACCCTTAAATCTGCCTCAAAATAGATCCATGGACTACCTTTGCTCTACTGTCAGCAAGCCCATGGGCAAAAGTGTGCCTTGAATCCCAAAACTGCAAGTTCCAAAATGTGTAATTATACTGCATCCACCAATCCCAGATGGCAACTACAGCCATATTTCACCTGACCTGAATCCAATCATGTTTTGTATTGAATTTTTAGAAATTGTAAAATCTGCTTAGAGTTATGCATCAGAAAAATGACCATATATATCATGTGGGTTTAAAGAAAGCTGTACAGGTCCATTGTTCATAAGTCAGCAACAGTGTGGGCCCATTAAATAATAAACCTTCCCCAGTAGCATGAGAACCATTACTTCCAACACAGCAGAAGTGATTCTATATCTTAGATAATATGTTGAAAGGGTAGAGTCAAAGATACACTTCAAGAGGACCTAAAAGAAGCATCAATCAAGTTTGTGATCTTTAAAAGGAAAATATGCATTATGCTCTACCGTGATATAAAGTGAACAGATACAGAGTTCATACTTGAATTTGTGCCTTCATCCAACCTTTTACAGTCATTCTGCAAAGAGAACAGGTGGAGGAAAGCCCAAGTGGAGAGAGTGAATATAGCAAAGAATGCTGAAGAAGAGGCAAGACTTGTTCCAACCAAGCCTCCCACTTGAATGCCTGGCTCTTTCTAATGGGGGTATGTATTCATGATGTGTGTACTTTGTCAATATCAACAACAGTTTTAAAATAACCTACTGTATTTCTTTGCCCTACATATATAAGCTAGCAGAAAAAAATACAAATGAAACAAATTCGACCCCTCCCACAGCTCTACTTAAAGTGAACATAAAGATAATTAGAAAGAAATGTTTCCAGGGAAAAGCAATTTCAAAAGTCAGTTGCAAGCTAATATTCATATAGCTATTATTTAACAAAATGCAAGGTTAGAGAGAGTATCCAGTGTTATTTAACTAGTTCAATTCCTCCCTTTATTTCCATCTATAGATGAAGTCTGAAAAAGTTTCACCCTGATACAGAGAAACAAATTTCAACTGTCCTATGCCAATTTTTTTTGTAGACATGCAGCACATAGAACCCAAAGAGGATCCTCCTTCTAGTCTCTGGGTCAGACATCAATCTAAACTAGTAAGTTCCTGGTTTTGTACCTTTACTTTTATCTGTCACATTGGCTATCATTTTTATTCCCACTTCTCTGATAGAAACAATTCTAAGTCTGTCCCCAGTTCCCTAGGAGACCAAAAATGAAGACCAGAAAAATATCACGTGAGAAAGGTAGACTATCTAAACAACATGATACATGTTTGTTTCTTCAAAAATCCAAGGACAAAAGGCTGATCTTATTCTATCTCAAGTTCAGACCGCACTAAAATAAAGATGTTTTTCTCTTTCTCTGTCCCTCTATCTTGTGTACAATATGAACCCACACCCAAGGACATGTGATTTTCACAGAGAAGCCAGCCCCATAGACAACCTTCAGCTTGTTCCAACAACAAATTCTTTCCCAAACTTATGATCAGTTTTTGGGTAAACACTATTAATAATACAGAGCCAACCATAAAATCAACTTGAGAAACGGGATGAGGGGACAAAAATCGTCCGAATCAATCACCAGAAGAAGAGTCGAGAGTGATGTGAACAATGAATGTTCTCAGATATGGGCTTCAGTTAGCAGCAGGGTGGCCCTCATCAGGGAACAATGTATTGCCAGACTAGCCACACAAGCTGAGCAGTATACAAAGTCCTAAGCACAAGTCAATGTGCAGCCGAATAGAGGTGAGGCCCATTGTTTAGCTGTGGACGAAGGAACCAGCAAAGGGCAGAGCACTGCATCATGGGAGACTGGCAGCCTAGGCAAACATATGTCTGTAAGGGGCAGACACCCAACTATGAGAACTCAGGCCCAGGATCAGAAACACAGTATTCCAAGAGTATGAGAAGATCTTAATAGAACTTGTGCTAAACCAAATCATGAAAGGCCTCCAAAGATAAGGGAACAAGACAGTAACATATTATTGGAATGTGAGCTCATGATTTGGGTAATGCGAACACACATGCCACACTGGTCACAACGGCTGACTCTTAGTACCAAAAGTCTGAGGGACAGTGAAAGGTGTGCTAAAAACAAATCTGCACATCATCAGCAGCACTGTTCATCAGGAAAAATAAAATTCCAGATCACAATAGTGACTAGGATAATCACTCCCATGTACCCAAATCTACTTTATAATCTTCATTTACAACAAATATTTATTGAAATCCTCATGTGCACCAAATGCTAAGCTGGCTATTCAACACTCAAGGAAACACAAATCCTAGTTTCAAAATATGAACAGATGATCAGAGGAAGAAGGGGAGATCCTGTCCTTGTTGTGGTAGCCTTTATAACACCATCCCATTATTATCCCCAACTGCTTGTGAAAGAAAACAAATTTTAATTTCATGGCACCTTAGGAGGAAAAAGAAAACATCCTTACAACAGACACAAACTCAGCTCTTTTCTTGAATGCCTTTTTGGGAGAATAAGCGAGTGACACTAACCCCAAAGCTCAGGCAGGCATCACTTCATCATGGCCATCTCTATTTGGAGAAGCTCATTCTGTGTCACCAGGAAGCATCCCGTAACTGGTCATCTGGGCAGAATCCAATTGTAGGCTTGCCAACAGATCTTAATGCACAACTTGGTTTTTCCTAGTCAGACCAGGATTGGTTCAGAAATACAGGACAGTGCACTTCATTATCACATGAGGAAAACCATATCAAAAAGAGCAATGCCATTTGGCAAATTTAGCCAAGGTCTTGGCAGTTAGCTTTCTCCTCTACAAGGAACCTCCTAGTCCTAAAAATTCTAAACCAACCACAGGAATATGCCTTAGGGAGAAGAGCCTTCTCAGCAAGACCTTGCCCCCACTGTCAATATCCAAATTGGAGAACTAGGTTCCCTGGGCATAGTGATGACTTGTGGGATGTGACAGCTGGTAAGTGGACCCTCCTCAAGGAAGGAGACTAAGGCGTACGCTTGAAAAATACACTTCACATATATGCTGCTCCCAACTTGGCTGCTGAAAACTTCAGGAGGGAAACACCTGCATTAAATGTGTACCCGCTCACAGTAATGCTATGTATTGGAAGAGTTAGGCCCTGGTGAGAGGTGGGAGAAACAATTCCCCTAGTCCTTACAGATATTCACACCACCACAAATCCCATGAATTTAATGAATTGTTCCTCATTGTGCACATGTTTGTATCATGTAACTTAAAAACTTGTACATAAAATTTTTAATGTACACTTACATACATTTTTGTTTTGTGCAATTTTTAGCATGTCCAATAGTGTTTAAATGATCTGGTTTATGTGTATGACATTCACAGTGGAAGATCATTTGAGGGTTATGGCCCCAAATGTCTCTTATAATTTACCCTCAGTCAGGGCCCTCTTAACAAAAGGTTCCTGGCCACACATTGTTTAGCCAGTAATAAAAAAAAAATATTCTGTGAGCAAGGATATGTTTAAACTTTTCCAATCTGTTTTTGGTTACTAGTTTCCTCAACTTGGAATTGAAAACATCCTTGAAGATCAAAACTATCACCAAAACTGAAGCAATACTAAGATAAAAGTCTGGCCCTTCATTCTGCAATTTGCCCCACAAAATCTGTCACGACCCGGGCCTGATCCAAAATCCCAAGAGAAGGAATGGGAACCTCAGGTGTGTTTCTTCTCTCTGCTTCTATTTACTACAAAGAAACAAGGCTATGGCTGTGCAATCCATAACAGCTAAGACAATGAAGTCATAAGGTTTCTTTGCAAGCCACTAGTGATAAACCATCACTTTAAAATGTTATTTTACATGATAAAAGGCTACATGAAGTATTTCCATACTCCCTTTATAGCACTCCCTATCATCTGTTTCAGTGCCTTTGCCATTTGCTTCCATGATATAGGATGTCCTTCGGCCTGATCTCCCACTAGCCAAATTTCAACATTCAAGGTCTAATTTAAGTTCATGTTCTATCAAAAAAAAAAAATGTTCTCATGATCTCCATCAACCAGCTCTCTTCCTCTTACCTCCACCCCTAGATATCGTCATATAGATCTCTAGCAGCAAGAAGTATGCCATGATGAAATATCCATTATAGAAAACTGCTTTTAGTACATTAAGACAACTTGAGAATCCTCCCTAGTAGTGGAGCTAGTAGCATCATGCAAGTCAAGTGGATTAACAGACCTGTCTGGGCCTGAATTCCTACTCGTATACTATCTATGTGATCTTAAATGACTTTCCTACCCAGAGCCTCAGCTTCCGATTCGTAAACTTCAGACATTTTTTAAAGTTAAAAAAAATGAATACATTGAATACAGCAGTGAGGACACTAGCCTAGGACACCACTTCCCACATGTATGACCTGGATTCACTCTGCTCGTCATGGTAGCTTCTGGCTAATGCATATCCTGGGAGGCAGCAAGTAATGAGTCAGGAACTTCAGTGCCTGTCACCCACACGAGAAGCCTGGATCGAGTTCCCAGCCCTTGGCTTCAGACTAGCCCAGACTCGGCTGTTACAGGTGTTTGGGGAGTCAATCAGATAGCACATCTGTGTCTCTCAAATAACCTTAATGACTTTTTATTGAGTTATGTAGAAACCCTTTTCCCAAACCCTAGATCCACCATGATGAATATGAGAAGGCCCAATCTTGAGAAAGCTGTTCTTGGATAAGTCATTTATAGTAACTTCAGCTTGCTCCAGGGAAATATGTAAGTAGCATTTGATAAAGAGTAAGCCAGAGAGGGCAGGGCAGAAATTGATGGGGCAAAATCCAAGTCTGATGGTACTCCCAAACTGTACGCATGCTGATGGCAGGGGAAGAATGAGAGCTTTAGGAAAAAATGGAAGATGATGGGAGACCATTCTAAAAGGAATAAAATTACAGAGCTCACTTCATTTCAGATTTTAGGAGACAGAATATATTGATGAAGAATCCTGGCTCAAGCTCTCTGCCAAAACAAAATGCAGTAAGAAACAGAAATGAAATAATAGAGAAAGAGCTGCTTTGGGTGGTGGTAAAAATCAATCTTCCACTGAGACCACAGGTGTGTGACTCACAGGCAGCAAATACCTGTCTCAAAGTCCAACAGCTTCTTCTTTCAAAACCCCACTGAATTATTTCCTCTCTCTATCCAACTTGACTTCATCTGTACAAAGCTCAGCAGTGAGTTGGACAACCCACTAGATTTGTCAGGCCTAAGAAAATTATTGACCACTACTAAAGGAATACATTCCCTCTTCATGAATCTTACTTATCAAGACCACTTGACCGTAAAGGCTAAAATCACTTCAGCCTGAAACGGCTGGTGTTCATTCTGACCATTCCTCTAGGCTGACCAATATGCAACTGTCCCTGAAGCTGCCTTCTAAAGCAGGGGACCCTGGTCCGTTACAACTGGGGCTGGCCATTCTACATTCTGAGCCAGTAACTGCCATGCCCAGATCAGTTAACATGTACTTCTCTACAACCTTTAACTCCCACTAGCCACTGAGCATGCTCTGTGCAGGTCAAGAAGGTGATTCTTTTTTGGTTTTTTTGTTTGCCTTTTTAATTTTACTTTTTCATGTTAATATAGTAATACAAATGTATAATAGACTTAGTTTATACATTCAATTCTAAGAATACATGGTATTCCCTTCCATTTTTTTTTTGAGATTTGAAACATGCAAGTTTAAAGAAACATTCCATTGCAGTTCACTCCCTTTAAATAGTTCATAATTCATGTACATAAAAAATTTTAATACATGCAGTTTTCTTGTCCCACAATTCTAGAAAATTATCCAAATAAAGTAACCATGATTGCATATGATGATTTTGTTCTAAGATTATCTGTTAAGGCATATTTTTAGGCTGGGTAGAAAAAGAACAAAATACACGTGCAAATTAGGGGATATTTATGGAAACATATAAGGGAATATTTAGATAATTTGCTATATATGCACATAATGAATTATTAAGCAGTCATATAAAAAGAAAGACATTTTAACAACATGGAGAAATAGCTGAAAGACATTGTAATAAGTGAACAGAAATAACAGAAATGCAAGTGTTTTGTTCCCAGTTTTGCAACATTCACTTACATAAATATATTATACAAATACATGTGTGTTTATGGAAGCATACAAACACATACCCAGATACTGATGACCTGGGAAGATACAAATATTGTTTTCTCTAAGTAGAAATATCAAATATAATTTGCATTTTCTTCTTTGTGTTTTTCTGTAGTTTCTAATTATTTTTGAACTATTTTATGATTTAAAAAAGAGATAAATTGGTGATGAAATAGATAATGACTTAGGAAGAAGAAACAATCAAGGATGCCAAGTCTGCCTTGAAACGCTTATCCTTCCGTTTTTGGGGATATAGTTCTTGTTTGCTTGAACCCTGGGATGGTCCATCCTTTTATACCTTGCCATTAGGTGCTTGACAGCTCACTCACCCTACCCTCTGCTCACACCTCACCACAGGCACACACCCAGAAAAACAGATCCCACTCCACAAATGCTCTTCTAGCGACCCTAGGTCCTACTCATCTGTATCTTGATAGTCCTAGGTAGCCATCATTGCCATCAGGACCCAGACATTGTATTAATCGTTTGAATGTCCACAAGAAAGGACAGTTGTAGTTGTGTATTTTGTGGCCCACTCATTTCCTACCTACCACCTCTATATCATTTTTCTTGCAACATAATCCCTTTACTTAAACTTCCTGTAACTTCAATTTCTATAAACTTTTTAAATATTCATTTATTTGAAAGGCAGAAAGACAGTAAAAGAGTAAGCATGACAGGGAGAAAGGAAAAGAGAAACATCTCCTATCTCCTGGTTCACACCTCAAATAGCTACAGCTATTACAATAGCCAGGCCTTGTTGAGGGCGTAACCAGGAGCTAAGAACTCAGTGTAGGTCTCTCAGGTGGGTTATAGGGGACCAAGCCCTTGCACAATCTTCAGCTGCTTTCCCAGGCACATTAGCAAGAAACTAGATTGGAAATGGAGCAACCAGGATGCAAACCAGCCCTTCGGTTTGGCATACTGACATCACAAACAGTGATTTAACCAGGTATAATACACAACGCCCCTCCTCGTCTGTTCTTTTTAAAAGCTTCCAGGAAACAGTATTGCATTTTATGAGATGTCAGTGTGAGGTGCGAAGCTGCTTCAACCTAAGACTCCAAAAGTAGAATTAATCTAAGAAAAGCTTGGGAGATCACTATTTTTTATCCTATGGTTCCCATTTAGCTTTCCTGGGCAGAATATTCTCTACTTCTAAACGAGGGCAAGAATTTCATTTTCCTAGGTCACTTAGCCCAATTCAATATGCTTTGTTGCTATGCTCAATTATAAAACAAGAAATTAGAAGAAAACCCAATTTTATTATATAATACAGTCACATGAACTAGGTTATAAAATGTTAGTCACCATTTCCTTCTGATCATGTTTTAAGCTTTGTATTTAAAAAAATGTAGCTATGCAATGCTTAGTTTTGTTAATAGAACACATTGCCTGGATTATTTCTTTCATAAAATATAAACAGATCTAGTAACTAAGACTTCTCCATAACTGACTATCTCATTGAAAGTCATGCTACAGGAGCCAGGAAAAACTCTCTTTGATATAGGGTTCCATATTTCAGACATCGCTATATTGGATTGGACAAGAATTTTAAAAGAAACAGCTTACATGAAACACACACACACACACTTCTTTAGGTAGCATGAGATTCTTTTCTCATTTGAGGATTAAGATATCTAATGCAAACTTTACAATGTTTAGACCATAATTTTCATTAATTACTGTCTCCAACAGGGTGCTGCTGGGAAATTAAAACAGAAAAACAATGCACTTTTTTCTCCTTGTATTTATTGAGCAAGGAAAAGAAATGGAACAATAAGAGATACACTAAGGAAAAGCTCCCAGTTCATAATATATTAAAGGCATTATTTTAAATGTGTTTCTTAATTCCTCCTGGGCCCACCCTTCCCCTAAACACACAATCAACAAAACCCACACACCCACAAATGTTCTCCAGCTTTTCACCACAGCTCTCCACACCTCCAGTCCTGCTCTACCATAGCTGTTTCTTTAAAACAGCTCAATTTAGCAGACTTTGGGAGGAAATCATGTCATATTGAGACAGTTAAGTTTTGGAATTCTAAAAATAAAATGAAATAAGGATAAAGGTGTTGGCAACAGAAGAAGGGTTTTCAGAATATGAGTTTTCAAAGGTTCTTGTCTAAAAGTTACAGACTCATTAAAACTGATTTCCACCAAGGATAATCCATTTTTTCCCTCCTTGTTTCAGTTGCACACTAAAGAAGAAGTATTGTATAGATGAAATAAATCTGAGTTATGTGAATTATAGGCCATATAGTTAACATCATCTGAAAAATGACAACCTCCTCCAAAACCATTCCCGTTGTCCCCCAGTCCCTATCCTCATGCCTCGCGAGGTTCACATCAATTCTGCATCTTTGCAGTGATAGCTCATATCTTCTAAGCATCTCTCCCTTTCCTCCCAGTCAGACAACAAAGTCCCATGACTGATGTTACTTTTACTCCCTGAGGAAAATAATCATGTTATACATGGCTTCTAGCTTTTACATCATCTTGTGCCCTGAATTTTTTATCAGAATCTCCATGATTTTCTAGTCTTTATCCAATTACTACATCTCCTTGGCTTCAAGAACTCTCCTAACTCCTCAGGGAAATGTCTCTACTTCCAGAGCAGCTGCTTGTGCATTTTTTGTTGTCATTTGTTGTGTTACTGTCCTTTGCTCTGTTTTCCTTGAAGAATACATACAGAATCTGAACTCCCTTCTTCACAGAAGAACGACAAAGAATTTGAGAGTCTGAAAGATTTGTATTCAGAACATAGCTCTATAGAGTAGGCAAATTAAATAACCTCTCTTCACCTCAATATCTTCATTCACAAAATGGACTTTCCAGTAACGATTTCCCAGTGTTGTTGCCAGTATTCAAAGGGGGGACACTTGTAAGAGTCAGGCCACCAGAACACTTCCAAGCATCCCCTAAGTGCTCCCTCTTACCCTCTGTTCATGCACTTTTGTTCTCACTACAGTTTAAATCAAGTACTATTTCTTTTGACTGGAGATCTCAGAATGGTGAGTAATTCATGCTTCCTGTAACTCCTCTGAAATTTCTTGTGCTGTATCATCTGCCTCCCCTAACTTCATTATTTATAAACATTGCAAACAGGTTTGACATCTAAATTTTTTTGTTAAGACTCAAGATCTTACTCTACTCATGCAAGAAAAAAATACAGAATCAATAAAGAAACATTATCATGGTTGTTGGGTTTTGACTGCTGCTTTCCTTTTCTTCATTTCCAGAAGTTTGGCCACCTGAAAACATTGCAAACTTGAGTCTAGCACTTTTCCTAAGCAAGGCAATTAGTATGAGCCAATACCAACTGGGCATACTCTTGCTAAAATGTGATATTCTATTTTTTTTTAAAAAGTGGGTTACATAAAGCAAACAATCCAAAATTGTAATAAAATAGGAGAAAAATTCTAATGGATTTCAAAACTACAACTGAGTTGCCCAAATCTACTTTTTATACACAGACTTAATTTCACCTGAATTGCTTGTTCAGCTTAACTTGAATCCAGATGCAGTAATGGAGAGTGCCGGCACTTTCATATGAAGAAAAATAAACAGAAATTCAGAGATACAGTAAGAACAAAAATTCAGCCCCCATCAGGTCTACATGAGACTAACATCCTTTCTGATACATGGTTCCTACTTTACAACAGCTAATGAAACCCAAAAAACTAAACCAGAAAGAGCAAAATTTTTCCATCACATCTGAGAAGCAGTGATCAAGACACTCCTATCATCATTGACAGACTATTGCTAGGTTCATCATCCTAACCACACACCACTCCTTTGAGGCTGGGGTGGAACCAGTATATTCATAAAGCTCTCCAAAGACAGTAGGAAGTTAGGCAATGTCTGAATGAAGAATGCTGTGTCTTTCTTTGGATCTGAGTTGTTACTATTTGAGGGTAAATAAGAGGAAGGTTGGACATTATCCTTACCCACCTTGCCCTCCACCCACCCACCCACTCCAACTAGAAAAGAGAAGAGGAAAGGTCAGGTACAATCCTAATCTGTGAGGGCCTTCCTTGAATCCACATGTTCTTGGAGTGTAAACAGGACGCCTCCAACTACAGACTTGCTTTCCCAACTAACAGTGAGCAGTAACATTCTCAGGGGAAGGGGTGACGTCTCTATTTCCTTATGGAGCAGCCATTTGGTCAGAATGTTCTATATAAACATTCTTATTAGTGTCACCCACAACCTGCCCATACTTTGGAATACCAAACTGGGTTTTGCTCGATTGTATTGTGCAGGAACAGCATGTTTCTTCTGACTCACAGCCCTTTTAAGTCTTGAACTCTTAGGTTTCTTTTGTTCTTAAATAAGACACCTTTAATATTTTAACCAATACATTTAAAAGATATAATCTTTCTGCACAAGAAAAATACAATATTTATACCCTGAATAATCCCAAGGAAATATTTGGGGGATAGCCCTAATCCTTTCTTTCCTATAAATGTTGTTGCCAGTGTAGCTGAAATATAGACTCATTATTGGATTTCCAATGGAATAATCAACTTTTGTAGAATTGAGCTTAATTACAAATGCCACCTCTCCTCTTAGGGGAATTTCCTGTCCTTGAAAAGCACATCTCCAGGACATAAAGCTATTCCTTAGGTTAGATACACCAGTAGTTTTGTAATCATAAGTTACATTTCTAACTAGAGTCTATAAAGGAATTCAGTGTGGAAGAAAGCCTAGATTTAACAAAGATAAACTGAAAGCACAGAACTCTATCTTCCATGCAACTGTTGTAAATTAATGGTTTTCCACCACAAATGGTCAATTTTATTGAGTGGCATCATGGATTCTGAAGCCAGATGTGCTATGTATTCAGGTGATAACGGAAGATGAATGTTTTCTGCAAATATCTTCCTGCATTTACTCTTTATGAAATATTGAACAACTTTTCCTTTGCTTTTGAGCTTATCAAGACCAAAATACATAATCCATTCTTTAGGTAAAGAAATGCCCCGGCTTTACACTTCCTATTCCCAAAGTCAAGATTCTTTGTTGTCTGACCTAAGCTATAAAGGAGATAAAATGGAGATTTCAGATACTGACATAAAACTGCTAAAAAGAAAGGAAACAAAGAGGAGCTGGCTTCTTAAAAACAATTTTGTGCCTCACTTTTCCACAAAGTTGCCATCAGATGTTATCAAATTCAACACAGTGCACAGATGGGAAAGACTGACTATTGAAACAATTAACTATTGTGAGTCATTTCCTCAATCTGTTTTTGTTGTAGCCAATATGTCAAGTGGTGACAGACACTGTTAAATTTCACAAGCTCTCCTGTCTTCTTGGAAACAGCATAACACAATTGACACAGCTCAGCTGGATAAATCTGCCGCACTAATAATGGTGAGGCCTCTCTCCTGTTGCTTTTCACTGCCAAAACCCAAAGATATGATGTAGAACCCATTCAATGTGAAGAAGACAAAGTCCATTTTATTCCATCTGGAGATTCCTGCCTGATCACCTGACTTTTAGAATCCCAATCCCTTTGGATGGAGGCTTAAATGAACAAAGCAAAATTTTTACCCATTCCATCTTTGCTATCTCAGAAAAAGGCTATCCTAGAGCCTGAGCTGTGAGGTGTCAGTGACCTAGTGGACCACTTACCACTTTAAATGACTCAGATGATCAATAGCTACTTTTCCAATACAACTAAAACCTAACCAAATTTGGATATGTAAGTTTACCTGTGCATCATATCATTTGAATGTCTAAAGATGAGGAAGACAAAACCATGGGTTTTTTTTTTCCTATGGTGGTCTTAATCAAAATAGGAAAAGCTCTTCTAGACAACCTCTTCAGCATAGGCTTCCAACCCACAACCCAGTCGTTTCTCACTCGCTCAGGTGCATGGCACTGCCTTCTGGAACTCATTTCTGACCAGCTTTGGAAGAAGGCATAGCAACTCCTAAGGTTAGCTAGAAGGCAGGCCAAGATTGCTCTTCAGGACTCTGAAAGGCTAGAGCATTTGACCCAGTGGTGGCAGCCAGCTCCAGGCAGAGAAGGAATCTGCACTATAGACACTCAGTAGCAATATCCAACCCAAGACTGGACAATGAACATTAACAGCTGGGATGCTGGAAAATCAGTAGCAGGGATACTGGAGGTCGTCCAAAAGTATATGCAAACATAACAAGGGGGCTAAAGATCACAGTGTCAATGGGCGAGTCTCACACTGAATTCATGACTATCCCCCTTAAGTAGGTCCTTAATGTTCCTGGGGATCACACCACAGTCCCATAGATGATTGTTCACAACTCTTGTCTTCTCAGACTTCTCCAACTACACTTTTCCCACCCATTCTGATGACTGTCTTTCCCCTTCGCTTAAAAAAAGGAGCAACCAGGGCCCAGTGTGTCAGTTCTAATCCCAATAGCTCCACTTCCCAGACAGCTCCAGTTCCCTGTCTGTGGCCTGGGAAAGCAGTCTAAGCTGGCCCAAAGACTTGGAGACCTTACAGCCACATGGAGACCTGGAAGAAGCTCCTGGCTCCTGGCTTTGGATCGGCTCAGCTCCAGCCATTGGGCCACTTAAGAAGTGAATCATCAAATGGAAGATCTTCCTCTCTCCTCTGTGTATATATGACATTCCAATATTAATTAATTAATTAATTAATTAATATTTTAATTGGGCCAACCAGAAGAGCATGTCCACAGATTTCGAGTACCATCTCTACTCTGCCACATGACAAATATGTAGGTAGTCTGGTTTGCCACATGGGAACATACTCTCCAAATACCTGTCAAAGCTACTCCTTCCACCTGAGCTTTTTTTCTGTATTTTGTTGCTTTGAGGTAAAATGGACTGAAAAATTGGTTGTATGCTCCCAAAATGCATGTCTAAAAATCTTACCCCCCATTATGATGATATTAAGAAGTAGAGCCTTCGGGAATTATTTAGGCTATGAGTAACAGCCATCGTGGGTGACATCGGTACTCCCACAAAGAAACCCCAGAAAGCTTTCTCCCACCTTTCTGCCATGTGAAGTTACACGATCTACAGTCCTAAAAGCAGACTCTCACCAGAACCCAAGCACGCTGACCCCAACCTCCAGCCTCCAAACAGAGAAAAACCAAAGTCTGCTAGCTACATGCCTCCAGTCTACAGTATTTGTTTCAGTAGTGAAGCCTACTAAAGCACACAGGTAGAGCGATGGTTCTGGAGCCTGAAGGCACTTGAGAAACCATCCCCTAGGGAGCTCTACCAAGCACACCAATGCCAATGCTCCTGTTTTTCCAGAGACTCGGTTAGCTTGGCTGGGAAGTGAGCAGGACATTGGTATTCTGTGTAATTCTCACATGCATGCAAGGTTGATGAGCACTCATCTAGTCTATAATTCTTGTTAAATGAAGTAACAAAAGTGCAGAGGGGTAAAGTTAACTCATCACACCCCAGCAGCAGAGCCAAGACAAAAACACAGGGTGGCTGATTCCCAGTTTGATTCTCATTGGACAGCATCAGGCAATATGTCTGTGTCTGTCTGTCTCTCTCTCGCTCTGTCACACACACACACACACACACACACACACACACACACACACAATTATGACCTAAGAGCTCTGAGTGGCACCAAGAGGAATTTTTCACCCCCACAAGGTATTCTGCTCTTTTAATCTTCACTCACAATAGGAGAACCTGAAACCAGCATGCTGCAGAGCTGAGTGTGGTAGGGAACATGAAAAACCCTGCCATAGGACCCATGGCATGTGCTTGGGATGTCTCAAGATGGTGAGGAACAAGGGGAGGGCACTGAGGAGCAGAGTGAGGTAAATGAGGTACCATTGTGATAAATGAAGCCCTCTCTTTCCCATTAAAGGAGAATAGTGAATTGGAAGAAACAAATTGGAAACCTAAAGTGATTCAGTGTGTGGTCTACTACAAGTCCTGTTGCATTTTTCTATGAATCCCTTTGCCCAACAGACTAGACACACCCAGTGCAGAGAATCACCTGGACATGATGCACCTCGTGGGTTTCATAGTAGCCCAGTCCAGGAAAAAAAGCTGAACAGAGGTTTTGTTTTTAAAGAGAATACAGGAAGGGTACAAAAACTGGTGATAAAATTGAAATGGTGAAATCAAAACAAAAGCATCCCTTAAACGTCAAGTCAAGCTGTGTCACGCGTCTTGCTTGGCTTCCTCTTTTTCTAGATCTACCTGACATCAATAAAGAAGAAAATGCTGTAAGGAAGTCGTAGCTTCAGTCTTGCATGTTCCCACGCATGGGTTTGGCTGGATTGGCACTTTTAACAGCAATTGGTTAGCAGTTAAGCTCAAGGGTTCCTGAATCCAAATTGCATGTTCTCCCCTCACAGTTCCTGTGACATTGGACAACTTCTCTACTGTGTCTATGCTCTTACACTTCTCCTTCTTGTAAACTGAGGCTATGAATATATACTTTGTAATTGCCAGGAAGATTATTGCATGATAAGTGGCTGTCACATGTTTGTAACAATCAAATGGTAGTTACACTTGTTCAACAAACTAGCAAGGGAGAGTTCTGCTGTCTTTAAGATGTTGCAAGTACTTTAACAAAACTATTTGCAGACAAATGGGTGTGTCAGTTCTGTGTAGTCACTGCTGCCTACTTCAAGCTGAGGAGGCATACTAACATTTAGCTAGCTAATTTTCTTGAAATTTAGCTGCACCACGTATTTGGTAGAAAGACCTAGATTCAAATGCCAACTTTATTAATTGCAATCCTTGAAAAACTTATTTACTTCCCCTATGTTTCATCTATTTTTAAAAATTATTTAAGAAGCCTATTTTGAATGCTGTTGCAAGAAATTAAATAACATGTAAATGCCTACTACACCATTCATATCTATAATAAAGGTTAGTTGACATTCTAGCACATACATGTTTTGAAGTGGTAAAAGTGCTCTCCGTTCTTAATGAATACTAATTTTTTTTTCCTAAATTCAGAACAACATTTCTCCAAATTGGATCGGATTTGTTATGTTTTGCCATTTTGCTTCATTCCAAGTGAAACTAGATGGCAAATGACCATCTCAGAACAGCTTGAGGGGACGATGGCAACTAAAGCTGATTAATGTGGCTGCAGCCCTTTTAGAAATATCCAGGGAGAAAACCCGAAACCTCTTTCAGTCACACCTCAAACCCTGTGAGGGAAGAAGCTCTCACAATTCCCTTCTCTAGAGAAAACAATTGGGCTTAGCTTAATTGAAATCAAGGAGAAGGAAAAAAATAAAGATCTATATAAAACAAGCCATATTCAAGTATGCTTGGATTTCAGAAATTTGGGGCATCAAACATTTTTTAATTCTATTTGTCACTACTTTTTGAATTTACTCATCTGAAAGGCAGAATGACAGAAACAGGGGAGGGACACAGTCAGATTGGGTGGGCTTGGGGGAAGAGGAAAGGAGAGAAAGATATCTCCTAGCTGCTGGTTCACTCCCCAGATGGCCACAAGAGCTGGAGCCGGGACAGTTCCCTGTTGAATCCAGGAGCTCAGCCAGCTCTCCCATTGGACCAATGTCCACTGGTCCCAGTACATGAACAGGGAGTCAGCTGGGACTCACTCTGGTATAGACAGCAACCCAACCCACTGCACCGCAACACCCACCCTCCACAAATCTCTTTTTTCAATACCATTTTATGTCAAATATTTCCAAGTATGTGGTAAGAAAACTGGTATGTTAAATGTCTCTCGTTTCTTTGGTTTCTAAAACAGTCAAGAAAGTTAAATTAGGTTGATTTCGTTCCCAAAGAAGTCATTTGAATTAGGTCACCAGCCATGGTACCTCAGTATCTCCTAACAGCAAAAAGGCTTCAAACAGGAAGACAACTGCACAGCCTACCATGCCTATCTCCAGAACTACTCTAATCTGGCAGTGCCTTGGGCTGGTTCCCTGGAAGCAGACACAGAGAAAAAGATTCTTATGTAAGTTGTTAAGGAAAGTGCGCCGACCCCGGGGCAGAGCGCAGAGAGAAGAAACTGGTAAGGGGAGAGGAAGCAGAGACCAGAGACAGCAAAGTCTCGCTTCCTCCCTGGAGGGCGGCCCTGCTGGGTAACTCCCCGGGCTCACTGATGCCAGTTCCTGAAGGAACCCGCACCTGATCCTCACTGGTCCCAGGAAGTCAAAACACGTGGACACCCAGAGGGAGGCACACAGAGACGGGAAAGCAGAGCTTCCGTGGAGCAGGGAGGAAAAGGGGGAGGGAATGGATCAGAAACTGTTGGTTTCCTCTCAAGTATTCCGAAGGAATTTATTTCTTTCATTATACTCCAGTTTTTCAATTATGGATGCCATGAACACGACGCACAGAAATAGGGACATACACATTATCCCTGGCGAACAATGTCACCACCAACCCAACCTAGATGAAGACCAGCTCAGCCAGGAGCAAGCCAATGTGTTCACATTACAGATATATAGATATTATATTTTCAATGTGCTCACATAGGCTGCTTCATACAGAAAATCGTTCCTCTGTAGGTTAGAAATTTTGTAGAAATCATACAATTCAGAAGTGCAACAGTGTTTCCTTATTGCCTAGACACATGTCTTTAATAAGCAACTACACCATGTTCCTAAATCTTTTTCCCAGCGTCATTCTGTTTCAGTTCTATTTTTTTAAATGTCATTGTAAGCCCGCTGACACTGAAAACAAAACTGGGCTCGCGCGTCTTTTCTATTCTTGTTTTTATTTCGTCTGAAATGATGGTCAGCCCACAACAGACAATTTTAATAAAGTTGGTGCCCGCCCCAGAGCCAGCAGGAGAAGCACCGCCTACCCCAGCCTTCTGCCCTCCTGGGGCTCAGCCTCATGGGCAGAAGCAGAGCTGGCAGGCAGGCGGCAGGGCGACACAAGACCATATGAATAATAATGCCAGCATACTAATACCAACCCCATCTGAGACACGGTAGCACACAAGGCCAGGCAGGATATGAAGTGAGCTTCATCAGTTACGAAACTTAAGATTGCATTTATTCTGTTTTGATGGGAGTTTTTCCAGACTGAAACGAACACCAGAGATGAAACAGTCGTGGCGCCACCTTGTGGCGAGATCCAGCCCTACAGGCGCTGTGCCCGCATCCATCCCATTCTGGAGAACCTGGGCCTTTCGGGGAAGTCAAACATCCTTTCTTCCCGGCTCCAGAATGAGAAAAGCAACCCCTCCCTGTCTTGGTCTCCCTCCCAGCAGAACTGTGTGAGGTGAAATGGGCCTTAAGTCGGCGTGTTTAGTCGTGGGACTGAAAGATCCTCACCCCCCTCCCGTGTGTATCCGGAGGCAGCTCTCGGTGGAGCAGAGCCTGTTGTCCCCTGCACTGAGCTGTTTTTCTGTCTTTCACCTGTTGCAGAAAGTCAATGAGGCAGAAGAGGCCTGGGGGCCGGCCTAGGATTAGCTTTACCGTGTGCAAACAATGGATGGTGTGTTTGGAGGGCTTTTACGGCAAGGGCTGCCACAAATTGTACTGTTTGGAGACTAGATTGTGAGCACTTTAGGAAGTCATCTGTCCTTTGTTTTCAGGCAATGAAACACAAAGCAGGCTAGACGGAAGAGTGGCTATGCATGTTGAATGTCTTCGCCGACCTTTCCTGGAGACTTAATATGTAATTATCATCCGTGTCCAGAAAGATGGCCTTACGTAGAACACAGATCTGCAGCCCTGCTTTCTAAACTTCATGGACATGAACGGGAAAGTGTATAAAAAGACCCGCCTGTTTTTCAGATTTGAATGGCATATACATTTAGTTTTATCTGCATTTCTCATCTTTTGTTTTAAATGTGTTCATCATCTAAGACCACTGACAGATCTCCACTCTAAGTCTCTGCATTGTATATGGCACAAATACAGCCTGAGTAGTCCGAGAACAGAGGTCCAAGGGAGAAGGAATGGATCGACTCACCTAACTTGAATTCTGCACAAGCTTCTGTCACAGCTGGACCCAGGGGCTCATGCAGTGCCCGGCTCGGTCTGCCTCTCTGTTTCTCATTTATGCTCCGCTCACACATGACTTGATTTTGAAGATCTGCTCTCTCCAGCAACAGGGTAGTCCTATCTCCATCTCCGGCAGCCTGGCTGCAAAAGAGTACAAAGGAGTCTTCCATTATCCCTTAAGCAGAGAAGCCTCAGAGAAAACCATTCATTGCAGGTATTTATTTACTTGCTTGCTTACTTAAAAGGCAGAGTTGCCCGGACAGGGAGAGCGAGGAAGCAAGCTCCCGCCTGCTCACTCACTCCCCAAATGGCCACAGCATGGACAGCTGGACCAGGCCAAAACCTGGAACCAGGAGCTTCATCTCACTGCTTTTCCCAAGCCATTAGCAGGGATCTGGATCACAGGTGGAGCAGCCAGGATGTGAACTGCCATTCACTTGGGCGACTTGAGCTGTTGCACCACAATTCTACCTCCAAGCACACCACTGTGAATAGCCTTGCCTGCATTTCACGTTAGTTCTGGCATCACAGAAGATGGTCACTACAGATAACACAGGTGAGGAATGCTTTGGGGAAGAGAGAGAACGTGCTCTATTGTATTGTTGGATTGGTCTGATGATAAAAGAAGCATATTCTATGTAAGAATGCTCAGCTTCACTCCCTGGCCCCAGGCACGAGGTCTAGCTATGCACAATCATATCGCAATGTAGTCTGAGCACCAATGTCAAAGGAAGAAACGAAGACCTCACTTGCATTTGCTGCTTCCCAGGCCCAAGCAGTGATGAGATCAGCACCTAGCATCTAAGTGCTGTGCACAGGATATGAGCCAGGCGCAGGAGGGGAGTCCCTGACTCTTGCATCATGCACCTCATGATTCACCCCATATACAGTAGATCTGGGGGAAAAAAGGTTTTCTATTTTTTTGAGGAGGGGGAGAAGGATGAGTAATCTAATAATGATACATAAAATCCCAGAAAAAAACTACACATAGGGTTGAGCCCAAATTTGTTCTCATCTTGCTACATATCTTTAAACAAATAGAGACTTTCATGTTTAAAGAAGAATAAAGAGGGGGAAAAGGAATGTCTGTCAGCAAAATTCTTCCTGAATCAGGTTATCAAGGAGGAATTTTTCCCCCATTGTCTTTAAGTGGCAATCAAGGCCCAAGCTGAGTACCAGAAACAGCTAACTCCTCACCTGCTATAGAATATTCTCAGCTGTTGGTACCACCTTTCCCTCCCTCCAGGGCAATCTGGGAGGCGCAAGGACAGACCCAGCTTTGCCACTAACCACCCCTGCACCCCCATCACAAGAAGGCCATAGAGGAGAAGACAAATTTGGTGAGACATGTGGGCTTGGAATGAAAGATTTCTCCCTCCCAATGTTACCAAGATGTTTGGAAAAGCCCAGCCCCACCTCCATGGTCTGTCAGCTCAAGGGAATCCAGCAGTAGGAGCCTCATTTCCAAAGGAAGGAGCTCAGGGGGCAGGAAGAATGGCCTGTATGGAAGCAGGTCCAGGCCACTATGACCTACTATGAGTTAGTAAACTCGTAACTGCTTGAGGTGGAGCAGCAGCAGAAATAGTGTTTTACCATATTAGGCATCTCCAGGCACGCTTCCAGTGAGCAGTGTGTATCAATTTAAAAAAAAGAAAAGGCAGGCAGGGGGTGGAGGGATATGGCAAGTGCAACCCAGTGAAACAACTGTTGTACTCCAGGGGGTCTCTGACTGTTGACTCAGTGTAGGTCTGAAAATATCCTTAAGGAAACCCACAAATGCCCAGTGATCACCATGAAAGCAGAGGCAACTGGCACTGGGTGGAATCCCACCAACCAACATCCTCAGGGACCAGGAGCCCTTCCACTGGCTTCACGGAAGTACAGTGAAGGGACCCCGAACCTCCCCAGGCAGGCAAACCAACTCCAGAGCCAATGCAGGCCTTCCGACCTCCTCTACGAGAAACCAAGATCAGAGGCACTGAGACAAAAGGAAACTTAGCTAAAACTGATAGAGAAAGCAGTAACACTGGGGGTGGAAGTGGCTGTGCTGTCTGTAGCAGGCTCCATTCAGATTCATGCAGTGGCAGGGCTAGATAGGATCCACAGGCATCATCTTAACCCACTGCACCACTGTGCTGGACACAATTTATTATATTTCTGACTACTGTATCATATACTTAGTTTAGTGCGATGTATTTATGGCTAAATTAATGACACTTCACAGGAAATGCCGTAATGTCTATATTACCTAATAAAACATAGAAAACCAGGGTTCACTTTCTCCCCAGACCATTCATTCTATTTCCCACCTGAGCACTGCATACCGGATTTGTCATGCATTTTACCTGTTCTTACCTTGTGACGCAAACAAAAACGTGTGTGTGTGTACGTGTGTGTGTGTCCTCATTTGACAGGATAATTATTTTGAATAAATGAATGACTGGATAATGGATGAATATGTGATACAATCAATACGCTGTTCAGTCATTTTCAAGTAATAAGGATATAGAAACAGCTACTTTTATTGTTCATTTGCTATCTCTTTATATCATCACTTATTAAATAAATGACATGTTTCAGGTTAGCACTGAATAGTTTCTTTGCTACAAAGTGCCCGTGAATGGCAGATCTGAGGAAAACAGTATCTCCCACACAGAAAGCTGCCTCCACGCTGCCTGCTCTTCAGAGGTGTGTCTTTACTTCCACTACATGCACTTTCTAAGCTCATCTCCCAAACTGAAGCAGTCACCATCTCTGGGGTCCCAGCATATGCCCCCCTCCAACCCCCTGCTCACGCACCATGACCCTGCAGCACCCCCAGCAGCTGTGCCCCAGCCCTTGCGGTACAGTCCCATCCACTGGCCTCCTCTCACCTCTTGTGTTGATTTTCTTCATGGACACATCACAAATGCCACATCCTCTTCATCTCCTCTCTGAGGTCCCCGCCCAAACATCACATCAGCAGCACTGCCAGCGACTCAAACCACACAGCCAGGTCTGCCCGCCAACAACTTAGCCACATGCCCTGCTGTGTCCAGTGAACGGTGGTCATTTTGGTCTTACCAAGGAACTAACCATGTGGAGTATTTGAAGATGAGACAAAAGAGGAAAGATGATTGCAGATTTGTCCCTGAGTCTTCCTGAGAATGACTAAGGGCACCTGCCCACAAGGATTTCCCTTTGTCCAGTGACGATGAGGAAATCGTGCCAGGTTGACACCGCTGGCTGCAGACACACCAGCAGCACCTCAGAACTCAGATATCCTCTACCACGGCTCCTGTACCACCCTCCCAGTGCATGCCAGACAGGCCCTGCTGTATGTGCACACACATGTGCACACCCAGGGAAATCACACACACGCACCCATCTTGCTTCCCTAGCGCTTGGTACACTACCTGACCCATGATGATAATAATAGCCAAAAGTTGTCATTTTCTAACCGTTTTATACACAGTATCCTATTCATCCCTTCCAACCACATTAGAAGTAGAACTATAATTATCCTTACTTTCCACATGAGCAAGATTTTACACACCAACCTTCCTTACTTATTTAATCATCATATATAAACAAGCTGTTACTATTCACATTTTCACAAGGAAACCAAGGACAAAAAGAACTAAGTAACTTGAATCACCAAGGCCACCATCTAGCAGGTGTTGCAGGACAGATTAGAAACTTAACTCTATAACCGCACATTCTCCCTTGCAAGGTACCTGCTTCCTAAAAGTAGCTTGGCACCACAAATACACAACATAGTGATCAAAAAATGTTGAAAGGAAAGAAAATGGATGAATTAGTGGCTGCATTTGAGTATTAATTTACTGTGAAATTCTGCAGTCCAACTTAGATCCTCTAAGAGAGTCAGAAAGTTTCAGCTTCATTGGAGGGTCAAGTTCCTGCACGTGAGAATTTATTGGATGTGTAAGAATAGGTGTGCAACATCCTACAGCAATATATCAGAAAGATGCATTTACTCTAAATACATAGATCCACATCAGTTCCCAGAACAAGTGTGGAATTGGGGGGGAGGGTGGGAAGGACCTCATCACTAGCACAGGGGGCGCCACCAGTGTACAGCTTCCAAGGCTGAAAGAGTGGCAGACAAAGAACCACAGGGAGGGAGTGCAGACTCTCATTATGTCAAGCCATCCCATCGCATCTTCTCAGCATCTCTGTGAAACAAGTGGGAATAGGCATCATTCTTTGAGAATGCTAAAGGCCAAATCCTTGACTAGAATTTGCCTGGAGAGTAACTAGAGGGATACAGTTTCAGCCTGAATCTGTCACTGCTGCTTCTGAGGAGCCAGAAGACAGGCACATGGTTCCCCTTTCGGTACCTGTATGTCTGACTCACGGGGACGCGCTGGGTTGCAGAGAGTAAAAGTGAAATAATGGGTACCAAATCTATTTTAAAAAGGGGTCTCATTGCTTCCTGTTTCTCTTTCACAGCTTAGCTCAGTACCGTTTCCTCGGGGAAGGCTTCCTAACCTTCATGACAAGATTCAATTGCTGTAGTATATATACCTTGTCCTTTGCACACCTCAGTAGAGTTGCACCTTTACGCTGATGTGCTTATTCGATAACCCTTCTGGCTGTCCAGCCTGTAGCTCTGTGAGAAAAGCAACACACCTGCTTCCACTCAGCATTGCTAGGACTCTAGGGCTTATAACAGAGTCTGGACCTTAGTAGGCACCAACTATCTGTGGATTAAATTCATCAAGATATTAGTGCTCCTACTAGACTGTATATTTTAATTAAGTACATAATCACAATTTAGAAAATATATAATTAACATACAGAAAATTAATGCCCTACTTGTAACTTAGAAGTCACAACAATGATCTAGTATTTCCTAGTCATCCTTACCAACTAAAGGGGAAAAAAGAGATCTTGTGTAGAGAAAATGACTGGCATAAAGTCCACATGTCTCACCCTTTAGCAGAGGTGAGTCCACTCCTGAGCTGTCATTCTGAAAACTGGAAAGAAACAAGGGAGTGGTAACAGGGGCAAGAGCACCTAACAGCTGCCAACAGAACAGCCAGCAACAGTGGGAGGAGGCAGTGAAAAAGCAGCCTGCCTCGCCTCCAGCCCTGGCACCTTCAGCAACTCCACAAGGCACCACTCAGTGCAGTGGCTCATATTCCAAAGGGCAGCAAGTCTTCAGTAAGGGAAAACTAATGTTCACAACACTCGGGTCATAAAATAGACACAGTCAGAAATCCCAGCAAGAAAATGTAAACAGTATCAGCCACATATTAACCTGCAAAGACAGGAAAGGTCCCTGTCACCCCAGACTGCTGTGCGCAGGAGAGGTGTTGGTGATACCTGCTTTCATCTGTCAGAGGTTAGGGCCAATTATTGGGGTCTACATTTTCTCTCCAAGAAGTTTCACACCTGATACCAAGACCTTAGCAATGATTGTCCAAAACAAACTCCAGAATGACACAGTATCTTCTTACGTAAGTGACCTAAGTAAGAGATCATTGAATCTCCCCAGTCTCTCCGCAGTCCTTCCTTATCCGCTGTAAAAGCAGGGACCTGATGCCAGCTTACAGTGCGGATAGTAGACGGACGTAGAGAACGCAGAGTACAAAGCAGTAAGCATGAAACTATTATCATTGACAGATTCAAACGAGGAAACAATTCCATATAGGGAACAAGATTTTTTTTCTCATCACTTCCATCATTTACTTCATAGTTGAGACCTCTGTAACAAAAGATTATTGGGAGAAATGCATGTGGAATTAATTTAAGCCTGACATGGCTTGGGAGACCTCAGGTAGGCCCAGAAACACATGAGAATCTGCATTTTTATACGAAGTATGATGAAGCAGAGAGCTGTGAAGAAATAAAAAAAGACGTGATCAAATAGTAATAACGCTGGGGAACATTTAGCAAGGTCCTCTTGTTCTGACTCGATTTGGTGTCTCTGTGTCTTCCAGGATAATCTTCTTCCTTTCCTCCGGGTAGAGGGAGGGCCCCTCTGGAATGAAAGTCTTGGAACCTAGGTCAGAGCAACGACTGACAATTCCTTTTGCAACCTGCCTCACGGGGGAGATGCACAGAAGAGCTAGGACTGTCTGTCCCCACAGCTTCCTCACACATCCTGGTGCCATTTCTCAGGCTAGTGTGTCCTGAGCTCCATCACCCAATTGGTAACAAAGCAAGAAAATCTCCATGAAAGTTAGAAGTCAGTGCCCATGGTTAGAACTCATCACCTGTCCACTCGTCTATGAGATTGCTAGTGTTCATGATCAGCTTACTAGTTATCTGAACTTAGGCAACCCAAATAAATACCCTGCATCCCCACTCCCTCCTCTGTAAGAGGGAAAAGTGGCAATTCCCACCTAAGGGGATTTTGAGAAGGATTAAACAGTTCATAGAACTAAAGAAGAACAGCTGGCTTGTGGAAAGAGGTATTCAAATACTAGCTCTTATCACTATCATTATTGTTCATCTCTATTGGATACTGAGCTAGGCATAGTAGCTGGAGCAGGAGAGAGCAAAAAGACTTCAGAAGATGGATGATCAACAAAAACAGTAATTACAGTGTTAGATAAAGGATGAAAGAAATAAAGGTTGTTATGGAACAGAAAATCATAGCAAAGGAGCTACCTTAATTAGAATGACGTGAGACGTCTCTTAGGGGACCTGCGTGGTGACATATTCCCAAAAAGAAATAAGCAGTAGAGGATTATGACTGTTTTTTTCTAACATGATATCAAATCCTAATAAGGAAGTTAGAGAATAGAGGCAACATATTCCAGCCCTACCACTAATCTCCCATTTTTGCAGAAAAGATATTGAGCTTAATATTAGAGATGTGAAAGAATTTACTCAAGGTTATCCAGCTAATAAGGCAGGACTTAGATTTGAACTTAGATCCCTGGCTCCACCATTCCTTCCAGCAAGAGCTAATCATTCAATATAAAGCATTTTCCAGGAGTCAATCTTCATTTATTTGTCTCATGTCCATTTCCCTTTGACACTTGACATTTTCACCTTCCTTGGGACCAGGGGCACTGTAGCTAAAAGCCAAGACCTTGGCAGACCTACCTAGCTGAGCAAAGCATTCACCTGCTGTAAATAATACACCACACAGACAGAAGATTTGTAGAAGCTACTCTACCTGGCACTTCTTTAAACATACACGTTTTACCATCAAAATATAAGTTCAGAACTCTTGAGTAGCTTGCAAATAGAAAGCTAATTTGCCTTATCAATTTTTGTCCACTGTGTTTGATCTGTGGGATAATTTGTGAGCTACTGTATCGGCTTCACTTACATTGTAGTCTTTTATCATATGGATGCAAGATATATTTCCTGCTGTCAAAACTAATCATAGCATCTAAGGAAATCCAAGCGACCTCATTTACTTCCTCAAAGATCACAGCAAATGTCTTCCTGCTATTTTTTATATAAGTTGATTTTTGTTTTGGCTGCACATCAAGGCACTTAAATTAAGTACAATATATCTTCATTTCAAATGTCGGCCAATATCCCTTAAATGTTTGCTTTTAAAAAAAAATGAGACCAAGGCTAAAGCTAGCAATAATGGGCACTGTATTATTAACAATTTAAATCAAAGTTGAATGCTTTTGACATCACAAAGACATGGATACCACATTATAAGAAGCTTTGGCAAATGAATAGTAAACTAAACACAGGCTTCAGAGACATTTAATCCTAAGAAGGTATGATGCAAATGAAATTAATTGCATATGGCAATTATTGTTATATACTCTTATTCTAATATAGAAGAGGGACAGAGGTTGTTCAATTTTAATGTCCCCATGGGTTGACTTTGCTCATAACATTTATAAAATATTGAAAGACAAGAAATGGTACAGATGTGAATTCTGCAGTTGGTTTTTTCAGTTGCCCTTGAAAGCAGCCGCCATAAATCTTGGATGAAGCCAAATAAGGCTGATGATTTTGATCTTCAATTCATTCTTTTCTATCCTTCAAAAGGTAAATGATCCTGATGGAATTAGAGCTAAGCAGAATGGCTTTCCTGTGTGATCTGCATAGGCAATGGTGCGGGCTGCCGTCATTAGCAGAGCCCAGTCAGTTCCCTCTTGTGGCTGTGCGTGTGCACTGGGGCTTGAATGGCGTTGCCACTGAGAAAGGCACGGAAACGTTCAGCTCCGAAAACTTCCGTTTCTCCCTCTCAACCCTCGCTGCCCGCCCCCCCAACCCTCCTCCTGCTTTTACTTCTCCCTTCTGTGCCGGCTCAGCAGAAAACCAAAGTGTGAACTGAATGTATGAAAATCAAGCACAAAACTCTACCACCAATTCCTGAATTGGCGTTTGGGAAAAAAAGAAATCACAGCAAAAGATTTTTTTTTTCCTTAGTCTGACTCTGGAAAGAGTATCACCAAAAGTTGGAGGACGAGGAGAAAACAGCAGGATGTTAGCAGCCCAAGGCTTCCCCTGCAGAATATACTGGGGCCTTCCCCACTTAAGCATGTAAATCGGATGAATCCTTTTTCATCCCTATGGTGAAACATAATGTCACCTTCTTATATCCCCCTCAGTCACACATAAGACATAGTATCCTGTCATTAAAGATGGAAATAAATCTATTTGTGTGGGTTTGCTTCTCTGCCGCCTACCACGAGGCAAACCCAGTTAAAACAAGCACAGAGAATCATCTATCTTCATAAATTCAGTTGCAAAGAGAAATTCATCATGTTTACTGTCTTTAGGAAAGGAGCAAGTTCTTGTAATAAAATGTTCTGTGCTCCATATTCTTTGTATCTATAGGTGCTTTTTTCTCTGCCTTTCACAGAGCACAGCACAACGAGACCGCTGGCCGTGGCTTCATTAGCATAACATAATAAATAAGTTATGCGTCTGGGAAGGAAGAGCACAGAGGGCAAGGCGGGGGGATTCCTTCCCTGGCAAGCGGCATCCTCCGAAAGCTCCAAGGCTAGGAAGCTGCAGAGCTGAGCATTTGGAATCAAAGTAACAACAAAAGCGGCCAAGAAGCAGCGCCTGGCCCCGCCTCCTTCCTCACTCTGCACAGACCCGGGTGAGGCGATCCACACTCACCCCAGAGGCATTTACTGAGTATTTCCATGAGGTCTACATTACAATAAAAAATATTAAAATAATGGAAGGTCCAGAAACAGTTTTTGGTTTTGCTTTAGATTTTATAGGTGTAGGCACACGTAGAGACGTGCATCTTACAATGTGAAACCGGTGACCTACAAGAAAAACTACCCCCAATGCCCTTTAGGCTGATTGTGGTCTAGTATTCCACACACACCCTCTTCTCCCCCAAGCCAAGGAAAAGGGATGACCAGCACTGTAAGCCATGCTAGGAGGCTGAAACTTCAATGGCTGACACTTCTCTGGGCCAAGTGGGCTGCAAGAGGCTTTATGGATCGCTTGTGAGATGTTGAGTGTTCTGTCACTCTGTCCTTCAAACTGGCTAATTCCATCCATTCTTGCTAACATCCCAGAAAATGTATACTAACTCAGTTGCCTGACCCTAAATGATTTTCTAGGAGGAAACACAATTTCAGCTCAATTTGTTTTTTACCTTCTTTTTCCTTTTTTTTTTTTTTTTTTCTTTTCCTTGGCCTTACTTCTTAAACAAAGACTAAATTCAGAGCCAGTACTATGGAGTCCCACTGCCTGTATTTGAATTCTTTCTCCACCTTACATTAGTTCTGAATCCTTCAGAAAGTTTTTTAACCTATTATGTTACTTTTGTTACTTATTTATTATGGATGTTAGTCTCAACTTCATAGCTATGATGAGGATAAAATGAGGCAAAATTTGAGATTTGCATGAATGCTGGTGTACAGTTAAAATGCAGTAAACAGTAACTGAAGACTGGTAAATATATGTTAATTCCCAGTAGAAAAAAAAGAGCTTGGGATGATTTACAATTATAAAAATACATGAATGCATGAGTACTAACACCAGGAACAATGAACAGACTAAAAACAGATTTTATTTCTCCATGTAGTAGGACCAGTAAACTAGAGGATCAGTAAAACACTATGAGAATTGTGTTTCTAGAGTCCTTTCCAGACCTTTCACGTGGTCTCCCACAATCAGGCTAACCTTGTTGCTATCTAGTTATATATGGATCCACTAGAAGGGTTGAATCAGAACTTAACCAAGCAAACTAGGACTGACTCTCCAGAGCAAAACATATGCTCATCCTATCATACCCTTTAGACAGTAAGGTAATGAACCTGGGTGGTTGCCTCATGTCTATAAAAGGAAACCTATTCCATAGAAGACAGTTTGTAAGACTCCCTAGGTCTCCATCCTCCTACCTGCTCTCTTCAACATCATCAACAATAACCTGGATAATGACATAGACAACACATAAAATTCGCTTATAGATCATTTAAACTGGGAAAGAATAGCTAATACAGGAAATGTCAGATTGACAGTCTTTCAATTGGAACGTTACAGCAAAGTTAAGTAACTATAAAGGAATGAATGTGAAGTCCTATGTTTTAGATTCAAAACAAGCAATTACTCAAATGGGATGTAAAAGAGCTCTGAAATACTTCATAGAAAATTAAAAACATGCCTAGGGAGTTTATTTGACTATAAGCCTAAAACGAATGTTTAAGAGACTGTTGTGTTAGGGAAGGCACTTGTCCTGTGTGTGATGGAGAGCTGTAATAGAATCAATAGGGAGGAAGGAAAGGGAGGCAGGGAGGGGAGAAGGGAAAACAACAGATCTTTAACTCCATAGTGAACAAGCTGACTTCTGAAGAAGTTAAAAAAAGCAAGTGCAGACCACTGCTGAAGTAGCTGCAGGCAGGATTCTTGCATTGAGGAGACTGGACCAGGATCTTGTCCAGTGATTCTCCTACCAATTTCCTCATCTCATTCACACTACATCCTACTTGCAAACACACAACACATTCAGAGCTACTAGCAGTGGCTAAATTTTAGGAATTCAGAAGAACAAAACTCCAACATCTTTTCTCTGTTTTAAGGATGCACGCTTCTTCAGGGTAGTTTATCATTCTCTTCTCTGTGTTCCAGGACGCTAAGAACACTCCGTTTCTGGTATAACATGTCACACTGGATAGCAAAGAGTCATCCTCACGATGCCTTCTACCATCAAAGTAACATTCCCCTGCAAGGCAGAGCCCAGCTTTCATGTAAGCATAATTGAAAAATAACCAGTTGGAAAGCAAACAAATAAATGAGTAGAAGAACATAAATCTATACTCTCATATCTTTCCTAGGGGATATTTCTACTACCATTTTTAGAAAAAGTCCTACACAGAAAAATAGAAATATTAGGAGAGATTTAGGCAATGTTCTGCTTAAACGTCTTCCGAACCTGATATAATTCAATCTAAGTGTTCTTCTCAGTGGAATCAAAAGTTCAATTCTCTTACAAATTACAAACTAATGCAACTATTTCCCCTCTCTATAGAATCTCTTTATCAAGTGAAACAAACTCAGGGCTGTGGGAAAGCTAATGCTTCTGTTGTATTGCTTTTTGGAATTTAAAGCAATGATGATCAAATACACACTTCCCTTGGAATATCAGGAAAGGGTCACACACACACTTCCCCAGTGAGTTAGTTATTGTAGCTGTAAAAACCAAGCCCTCTGCAGCCTACAGTAACACTGATTTAAGGCCCAATTCTCTGAGCACACAATATAAATCCTTCCAGCCAAATGCCCACTGATCTGGAACTAGAATCCACAAGACAATCATCTTCAAAGAATCTTATAGTGCAACTAATGTAATGTAATAAATTTAAAAGATCAGTTTTCTTTCTTCCTTGTTCTGCCACAGCAGCAAAAGACAGACAACTGCAGAAAGGCAGGGACCAAAAATGCTGTAAAATGAAGCAGGAACAATAATGTATACATATTTATTAAATCTAGATAATTTGAATATCTGAATTTTAACTATATCTTCTCTAGTTGTTTTTAAGAGTATTACAAAATTATGCAAGTTGCTAAGGTGCTCATATCCATGAGGCCAATAATATCACATCACAATTTCTTGGGTTTCCCTACCGTGAAACCTTTGTATAACTTTATCCACACTTCAAAAAAAGAAATGATTGATATGATTCTAGTTTCTTAATTTAAACTGAGAACCAGTGCAGTCTTTTTTCTACCCAGTTTTCTTCTTTGTTTTCTGGTTTTTTTTTTTTTAATTTTGACCAAAAAGAAAGGCAAGTGCTTTAATCCCTCACTTATCTTTAAACAGAATGTTCCATGATCTAAGGCAAACAATAAGTCATAAAGCAGACATAGCGATTCAGGCAGTAATCTATGGGCACATAGATCATCCTGCAGCGGGGCATTCATCATCACACTTAAAGACACGGCAAGAGAAATGACGTTTTTTCAATAATGTCTATTGCAACACAGCGACAGCCAAGCATTTTTAATCTGGTCCATTTCTGCAGCAGAAATGACTGTATTTTCATCTAGAAACATTTTCTAGCCACACCCCTGCACAGGATGAAAGCAATATCGGGAAAGTGAGGCTGTTTCTGAATACAAAAAGGCTATTTTAAATAGTTAAGAAGCCCGTGGAGATTGTGCCCCTTTCCCAAAATGTGCTCCTAAAAGCAAAAACACTGTATGACAAAATCCAAGGGCACTCAAAATAATCCCAAGTATTGTTTTCTTCCAATTTTTTTTCTTAAACAGCCCCTGTGCTCCTGTGCTTACAGTGGTTTCTGATTCAGCATTGGCCACCATTTACAAGGCTGGTAGAATGCAACAAAGCACTGTCACATCAGAAAAAGCAGGTGCAGACTGACAGCCCCTATCACATTCCTCCCTGACCCCTGTTCCAACGACACAAATCCTCTCCACAGAGAAGTTTTTGGTACCTGCTCCCATCTGACTGATAGTCGTAAATCTTCTGGTAAACAAAAAATTTGCTCCCTCCCACAGAAATTCCTTAGAACTTTTATCTCCTCTATGCCAAAACTGTGTAGATGTTGCATACGTCATAGAGGTCCAACACAGCAATAAATGGCCAGGCTCCTCACACTGCATAGAGAGATCCCATAACTGTGCAGCCACAGCCTACTATAAATACTTTTACTAAACTAAAAGGGATTATCCTTAATGGTTATTTTCACATTTCTAAATAGTTAATCATGGATGATATTGTCACAAACTGAATAAAGCCACCAACGTCAATGCTGGCACCCCATGTGAGTGCCAGTTGAGGCCTGCCTGTTCTACTCCAATGCAGCTCCTTGCTATTGCATCTGGGAAAGCAATGAAAAGAGGCCGAAGTATTTGGTCTTCTATATCCACATGTGGGAGGTTAGATGAAGCTCCTGACTCCTGGCTCCTGTCTGGTCCAGCACTGGCTACTGTGACCATGTGGGGAGTGAATCAGTAGGTATGAGATCAGTATTTCTATGTCACTCCTCTCTGTAACTTTGCCTTTCAAAAAAAAATCTTGCAAAACAAATGCAGGCACTGTTTGCTAATGCTACTTTATAAAGTGATTGTTTAGAAGGTAGTGAACTCAAACAAGTGCCAGGGTTTCCATGCAGAGTTACTACTCAGGGTTGACCAAGGCAGCACGCGTCCATGCTCACGTCCTTGCTCACAAGACAAAAAGTTCAAAGTGCACTTAGAGAAAATAGAGATGTGCAAAAAGAGCAAGAGGCCAGCCGCAGTGCACTGTTGAAGACTGCCTTAGAGAAACAAAGCCAAGCTCTGCTCCTCTGACTTGCAGAGTTCAGTCATCTGCTGAAAGCGTCACTGTTAAACACCTGGACCTTGTTTGCTCTTCAACATTTAAAGTCTTGATCCATAAATACAAAAAGGGTTTAAAAGGAGGAAGTTACGCATTCAGGAGGGCATGACAGTCTCTTCCCAAAGTCAGCAACGATGACTGACAGATAAGGGAAGCCATGCTTGAGTAACTGCAATACCCTCCCTGTCACTAACAACACTAACTCATGTTTCCTAGGGCTGATCATGTCCCAGGTGCTGTCTGTGCACAGCTCAGCAACCCAATGGATATTATTACCTTCTTTTTCCAAGAAAAGGAAACTGGGCTCAGAAAGATTAAGTCATTCCTCACACAGCTCGTAAGAACAAGAGTCACATTTAGACTCAGTCTGCAAAACTGCAGAAACTGAATCTTCGTCATTATCATAAGCCAGCAGCCTGTTATCATCCCACAAGCAAATGTAAGCACAGACTCTACTGTAAGCTTTCATTTCCCCACTTTTTCATAGCCATTGTGTTTGACCAAAGGTTTTCAACCTGCGACCAGGACTCCAGAACGCAAGAGCTGACAGAGAAGGTCTTAGAAATCTCTAAAACAGAAAGCAAAGTGCAAGAGCATGTTGGTAGGCAAGTTTCTCTCTCTGTGAGAAGGATTTACTGGAACGGCAATACCCATAGGTGCCTGTAGCCCAAAAAACACATTAAAGACCAACACACATGAGATCATGCATTCCTTACCTAAGGAAACTTTTTCTCCATCACCCTGTCAGAGGAATGTAGCAACATTAAATAAATATGAAATACGGCTGGGAACAAAACCAACCCATTACAACTATCTTTATGTCCCTACATGTAAAATATAACTGAAGATGAACAAACAGAAAGCTATGGAGGAAGAGGATGTTAAAAATAAGCAAGCAAATAAACCCTTTCAAAAAATGCTATTCCAGAGAAGTCAACTTACTTGCTTTTCTTAAAATATTACTAATAGGGCCTGGCGTGGTAGTCTAGCGGCTGAAGCCCTCGCCTTGCATGTGCTGGGACCCCATATGGGTGCTAGTTCATGTCCCAGCAGCCCCACTTCCCATCAGCCCCCTTTGTGCCCTGTTAAAGCAGTTGAGGATGGCCCAAGACCTTGGGACCCTGCACCTGGCATGGGAAACCTAGAAGAATCTCCTGGCTCCCAGCTTCTGATCAGCACAGCTCCAGCCATTGAGGCCACTTAGGGAGTGATTCAGTGGACAGAAGATCCTTCCTCTCTGTATATCTGATTTTCCAATAAAAATAAATAAATCTTAAAAAAAAAAAAAACAACAGCTGAGACTCAAATCAGCACTACAAGATGTGATCCTGGTTTTGGAAATGTTGGCTTACCACACTAGGCACACCCATCCTCTTTAGCACCTGCTCTCAGGACAGGTCTTTCGTGCGGCAGTTACAACGCCCACATCCACATGGGAGTACCTGGCTTGGGTCCTAACTCTTCCGCTTCCGTTCCAGCTCCACCTAATGCCCACTCCGGTGGGAAGCATAAGACAGCTCAGAGAAGTTGGACACCCACTTCAGAAGTAGAAACCTAGTTCCAAGCTCCTGGCTTTGACTTAGCCCAACCCTGGCTGCTTTGCGAATGAACAGATAAAACATACCTGTATCTCTGCCTCTCAAATAAAAAAGAAAATAAGTAACTATTGTAGAAGCCTTGTCTCTTCTGACTAGGACTAGCCCAGCTGCTGTACTCATTGCCTGAGCTCCCCAAGTACAGGCAAATCATAGACAGTCTTTTCTTCTCTCTGGGCTTTCTGCTATGTGAATGTAACACACTTCCACATTTTTCTTGCTGGTATTTTTTAACCTGCAGTTTCCCTTTGGTGAAAAGCCTTTCTGTGTTGATGTACAATAGCAGCCACACACACACAGCACAACTGAATACTGCTGCAGTAGGGAGGGTGTCCCCTGTTTAAGCTGCTTGTTTAATCCAGTCTCTCACTGGAACCCTGCCTCTCATTAGCTTTAGCACATTTGCCCTCTGCAGAAGAATTATTTTGCTTTAAAGGAATCATGGATTTCTCTGGAGGCATGTTAGTCAATTTTGCATTGTTTCTCCTCCAAATAAAAGGAAAAGTACAAGCCAGACATAAGCATTTTATTCCTTATTGGGGATTGAGGGATTCCCCCACCCCATTGAAAAAAATAAGATAAAATGATTTGGTCTTTCTAATCTTCCACAAGCCCTGAGGTCCTGAGTTCACCCTTTCTCCAAAAAGAAAAATGCCAGGGATGAAATGCACCCAATTCCATCTAATTTCCTGGGCCTCACTCTTCAAGAAGATGGATTCAGATGGCTCACCGCACGAAACGGGCAAAACCGAACTGAGAAAATAAGCGACATAGGTCTATGGTTTAAGTAACTATACCATTCTAGGGCAGGCAGGGCCCGGCCCGCCCCATGCAATTCTCGTTTTATAGCTTACCAGGGCCAATTGTGTAATTACACAGAGCACTCTTTCTATTGGCAAGATCCATCGATCCTTAAGTGCACACTTTCTAGCATCCAATAAACTAGGATGATGAGGGAGCAAGGTTTTCTGCTGCCGGAACACTGAAGAGCTAATTAGTTGCATTTGCAGATTAATGACTTTCAACTACAAAGGGCGAATGCAAAGGGATAAGCCACAACCAGGTGACAGAATGCAAATAAAAGTATTTATAAGGGCAGGAGGAGAGGGGGTGGCCAGGGAAGGCCATCGATTTCTTTTACCCTCCGCACTGTGACACATTCCAATGAGGGTGGGCCTTCTGCCAGCCTGGCTGGCTGCCTTCAGCCAAGCTGAGACGTAAACAGAATCTGCTGATGGGTACAAGCAAGGCCAGAGGAGAGACAGAGGAAGAAATCCTCTACAGAAAGAGCAGCAGGGATCAAGGAACCTGTCTCTATTCTCACCTTGGCAGCCCTGTCTTCTCTGTGTCAGAGCAGGCTTCAATTTCAGTTCATCCTCCCTCTGCCCTGCCTTCCCTCCTCATCTATATAAAGGTTGACCTGGCAGCTTGGTAGGAAACTTCCTAACAGACTACAAAATCAGATTTTTAAATTCTCTATTCGCATTTATCTCCCCAAAGAGCATTATGTGTTTGAGCTTGTCTAAATACTATTCTTAATCCTAGCTCCCAAATAACTGCAAGGGTAGCATCTCGTTCCTTCGACTTGATAGGTCAGTGAGAAGCGCTTTCTTCTGTACATAAAAGGAAAAGGAAACAGCAGGGTGGGAGATGCACCCAGGTAGAGATCACTGGCTCCAGACTACAGGATTTCACCAACTAGAACTATCTCAAGAGGCAGTTACCATACCACTTAGAATACTTCACATTCCATGTGGCGGATCCTGGGTACCAGTGCTGGCTCCATTCCTGAGTCTAGCTTTCTGCTAGTATGTGCCAGGAAAGTCACAGCAGCAGGTAATGGCTCAGATGCTTGGGTCCCTAACACTCAGGAGTCCCAGACTGAATTTCCAGCTTCTGGCTTCATCCTAACCCAGCGCCTAATCTTGTGGTTGTGGGTATCTGGGGAGTAAACCAGCAAGATAAGAGCTCTCTCTCTTTCTCCTTCTCCTTCTGTCTCTCTTTCAAATAAATAATATTTTATATATATATATATAATATCAATGAAATTATTCCTATTTATATATCAATGAAAATGGGAAGTTGATATAGAATTTAGAATTTTTATAGCCCCAGGAAGATTATTGTAATAATCATTGTTTAAAATAAAGAATTCTTGGGCCCGGCGGCGAGGCCTAGCGGCTAAAGACCTCGCCTTGGATGCCCTGGGATCCCATATGGGCGCTGGTTCTAATCCCGGCAGCTCCACTTCCCGTCCAGCTCCCTGCCTGTGGCTTGGGAAAGCAGTCGAGGACGGCCCAATGCATTGGGACCCTGCACCCGTGTGGGAGACCTGGAGGAGGTTCCTGGTTCCCGGCTTCAGTTCGGCATGCACCAGTCGTTGTGGCTCACCTGGGGAGTGAATCATCGGATGGAAGATCTTCCTCTCTGTCTCTCCTCCTCTCTGTATATCCAGCTTTCCAATAATAATAATAAACAAAAAAATCTAAAAAAAAAAAAAGTAAAAGAAAGAATTCTTTTTTTAAAAGATTTTACTTATTTGGAACACAGAGTTACAGAAAGATAGAGACATCTTTCCATTTGCTGGTTCAAACAGCCACGAAAGCCTGGGCTGGGCCAGGTTGAAGCCAGGAGCCAGGAGCTAAAACCAGGTCTCCCACATGTGTACAAAGACCCAAGGTCTTGGGTCATCTTCTGCTTCCCCGGGCACATTAACAGAAACCCAGATCAAAAGTGGAGCTGCCAGGCCTTAACCCAGCACCCATATGGGATAGCAGCATCGAAGGTGGTAGCTTTGCCTGCTGTGTCACAATGTCTGGCCCCAAATGGATATTTCAAGAATAAGAAAAAGAAAACACTTTCTCAAAGAGTAAGGTCAATCTACACATCCATTCAGCCTGATGAAACACACTTTGCCCTCCGTATGCTTGTCCTTGCTCTGTATGTACTTGACAGTTGCCACTCAGAAGTTGGGCTCTCACAGGGCCTTGGAGAAGGTAACACCCTGGAGAATCCCATTCCAAAGGGATGGCATCCAGCCCCTTCACCATGGCATTCTGGGTTATAGAAAATGTCTATCTCAAAGAGGCAAAGAACAGACTTACGACTACAACCTTTCTTAGGTAAATGTTCTGAGAAAACATAACTTCATGTCTTACAGTCAGAAGGTTGAGCAGCTCCACATGCTAAGGGGTGTGGAGAGGCCGTCCTGACCAGAGCACACACAGCAAGGTGCTGGTGACACACAAGGCCCTTACCTTCAGGAAACATAATTTCTTGACTTCTTCTCACATCTCACACCAAACACTCATTACAGAGATTTGTATATCTATTCTTCTCTATAGAGAAATGAACACTATGATGATTTACCTGCATGGTCCAAATGGCAAAAACCTCCAAGCAAACATTCCCTGGTTTCAGCTGGGCAAGGGCTACCAGTGGGTCACTTATCTCTCTTGTGAGATGTGTCCACTTTTTAATGATTGTTTCAAAATAGCAGAATTTGGTAGACAGGTTGAAAACAGAATCTGGCTTGAGTTTAATCAAATACCCACTCAGTAATGATGTTTTCTCTTCCTGCTCAGATGCAGTGATAAACCATGTCTCTGTTTTACAGTGATATCGTCCTAGTTACAGGGTCTTCCCCCATTCTCTGAACAGCCCTCTAACAATACCACTGACCTCTGCACTTTGGAATGCTTGCCCGGCAAAATCCCATCAATCCTCAGAGTGCACACTATGCTACACGCCAGCTTCTTTGCTGCTTCTGCTTCAGCCCCTTGCAAGTCCCTTTGTTCCCAGACTCAGAATTCTTGCTATAGCACTCTCAGCTGCATTGTAAAGGCCCCTCCCCTAACAACTTTCATTACATTTAATCACATGGTAAATTTAAAAGATGAGTCCAGATAAAGCAGGCTCGTTAACTTTAATGGGTCACTTTTTATATTTGGGTGAAAGGCCTTACACCCTTGTGAATTAGTCTGGGATTTATAAACCTTGACGAACGTGATGACAAATACTGATTTCCAAGTAAATTCCTCCTACACTGTCTCCCCACACGTGATGAATTGGTGGTGCTTCTTTGTTATTATTTACACAGATGATTGTGGCATTGTCTTGATATGTGAGCAATCTACTTAAAATCATGACAGATCTCACACAGTAGGGTGGAATCATATTTCCCTTTTCAGACTTGTAAAAAAAATCTGGCTCTAGTACATGTATGCATGCATGCAACGAGAACTGGAAACATACTTTTATACTCTGTTGAAAAAATGAAAACAGACTAAGCTGAAAGGCATTCCGAATTTCCCATGGAGCTGCTCAAATTACTGAGATGGTGCGGTTCTGTTTCACAAATTATACTTCTGTGGCAAGATGCCTCTCCAAGAAAACTATAGAGATCAATCAGCTCCAGCCGTAAGATCCTTAATCCTGCTGTTAAACTTATATAATTTTCAGCCTCTAGTGTGTTACTATTTGACAAGCATTTAAATATTATACATTGTGAAGTTTAAATAAACAAAGTATTTACACAGGAATTTTTAAAGTATATTACCAATTACATAGGTCCCTGACCACTTCATCATGCAGCCAAGTGGAAAAGCCTCAACAAGTCTGTCCTCCAGCAATTCGCCATAATGAAGGGCACCTCAGGAAATACGCATTTAATCTCTGCAGCCACATTTCAAGCATCTAATCTCACTCGGCAGTGCACTCTGCCACTGCTTGTCATCCAAACAAAATGCAGGTAAATGATGGAGCAGCTTAGCTTATCCCCTTTAAATATTTACTGGCTAGTCGCCTCTTAGTAATACATGCTGTAGTGTTAGACTCAATTTCATCCTCGAGTGGTCGGCAGACAATTTGGACAGGCTTACTGAGAAGTGGAGTATCTTTTCTTGTCTCGCCTTTGAGGAGAAGCCATTCCCCCTTATCTTAAGTGAAGTAGTTTAAGAACTTTCCCCAGCAGGCCAGTGTATCAACAAATCAGCCGGGCTGTTGCCCTGACGACTCATTTAAGCCAGCTTGGTTAGCTAAGGCAAGAAAAGCCCTGGGAAGGTGGGTCCCCTCCACCATGTGTGACGGATGCAGATCCAGTCACATCAGGCACCCTTCTTTTCCAAAAATGACAGAGTTGACTCCGGCATCCTTTTCTTCCACAACAGAGGGAGAGGAGGCTGGCAACAGGGTCATGGCTCTGTGAGCCATGGATCAGGTCGACCAGTCAAAACTCATTCATTGCAGGTGGTTTCAGAAACTGTCTCTTCTTTGCCAGTTTCCTGGATTTTCACATAAATCCAAACAAGTTCAAAATCCCCTCAAAATGTAACTGCATCTTAAAAGATAAGGTTAATCTGCATATGCTAACACAAAAATAAACAGGCATAAAACTAACTTAAGTGCTCCCTTTGCAAAAATGATTTATGTTTGAATATACTCATGCAGTGTATGCAGTCAGCCCTCCATATCCACACATTCTATATCCATAGGTTCTGTGGATTTGCATCTGCACTGAATGTGTACAGACTTTTCTGTCCTCATTCCCTTAGCAATATACCATAATATATATTTACATGGCATTTATATGAAGTAGCATATGTAATGTAGTGATAGTTTACGGAATTTGGAAGGACGTGAGTAGGTTGCAGGCAAGCACAATGCCATTTCATATAAGGGAGTTTTTGAAACTTCTCAGGTTTGGATAATCTACCCAAGGGTCCTGGAACCAATCCACAGTGAATGACAAGAAACAACTGTATTTATATGTCCTTGTGTGTGTGATTACATGTTTGTAATTATGAATATGTGTTGTGTGAGTATACACTCATTAGCTCCATTATGACACTTTGGCTAGCAAGGGACCAAATTACAATGGTGCTCTCATAAGATTATAATGCAGGGACCAGAGCTGCTGCGCAGTAGGTTTAGCTTCCAGTCATAAAAGTGCAAGTTTGAGTCTTAGCTGCTCCACTTTCAATTCAGCTCCCTGCTAATGCACCTGGAGCAACAGCGCAAGACTGCCCACGTAGTTGGGCTCCTGCTACCCATGTAAGAGAACTGGATGGAGTTCCAGGCTTCTGGCTTTAACCTGGCCCAGCCCTGGCCATTGCAATGATTTGGAGAATAAAGCAGGGAATATAAGATCTCTCTTTGTAGCTCTGTCTAGCTCTGTAATTCTGCCTTGCAAGTAAGATAATTTTAAAGATCATAATGGAACCAAAACTTTCTAATATCCTCATGAGAGTGAAGCCACCTCAGCATCATGGTGCAAGGCATTATTCATGTATTTAAGATAGTCCTGCTGTAAACAAATCTACCAGAGTTTAGGTTGTATAACAGTATAGCACATACAATTCTGTATACTTTATACCTGCTAAGGAAAATAAGCATCCATATTACACATTTATACATTTCCTATGTTATGTAATAGTATTTGAGTGTACTTTTATTTATATGAAGAGCAAGCTATCTGCCATTACGCCATGTTATGCCACCGATAGCCTCGTATATACCGTGTTTACTGTATCTCCTATACATCAAAAGGCTGTGACAAGTATGTGGCCTATGACAGCTAAGTTTGTGTAAGTGCAGTGGATGATATTCACACAATAACAAAATTGCCTAACCATGATTTTCATTGAACATAACCCCATGATTAAGTGACACGTGACTGTATGTTCTTATGTATTGAATGGATCCACTGGCAGACACTACCAGTGGCAACCTTGAGGAATGAGATTCAGGCACAAAGAAATAGGAAACCATGGATTTTGCTATAAATTTTTACACTGCTGAGTGTATACGAAAGACATATATTGCCACTATAATTTTTAAGTGTTAATAAAGAAGAAATTTCTTCTGTTTGCTTGACTTTTTATCATGTTGGCAAACTTAATCATTGGGGTTCAGTGTCCCACTGCAGACGGCCAGGCAGAGCTTCTGTGCTCCTTTAAGGCAGCAAGAATCTGCCACAAGTAGCTACTGGACAGATCGTGGGCTCTGACAGGGGCCTCCACCTGGGTTTCTGAGCTCTCAATCCAAATCTGATGTTATTACTCACCTATGCTACCTGCCTTATGGCTAGTGAAGGAAATGTTTTTAGAGCCTGAACTTATCATTCTTCTTTCAAAGATAGATTTCTCAGATACAAGCACAACTCAGCTTTTCTCAGTATTAGCCCATCTGTGACTTTGTAAAAATATTTAAATAGAGTTTGATTTGGTTTTCTTAAAAGACATAGATAAATAGGAAAAATATATTAAATCCCCATGAGCCAATTTTGCCTAGGGTCTTCAGCACAAAAACCTCTAGTTGGCACAAACACATGGTCCTTGGTTCACTGAAAGCAAAGGAAGGCTCATCATTCCTTAATCACTCTCTCGTGCAGATTGGCACACTATCAGAGCAAACACAACATAAACACAACAGAGTACATAAAAGACCAGGTTATAACATCTCTGCTGCTGTAAATTGAAATAATAAACTTTGGCAAACACAGAGGACAGCAAATTCAATTTGACAGTCCTCTCAAAGCAGACTAAGAACAACAGAGGGGAGCTAGCAAAATAGGATTAGTCCATTTTATTTGATTATCACATCATTGGATGAGGCAACTTGTAATGTAATTCCCCCAAATCATTAATTCAACATTCACAAAATAATGATAGAAATCAAATTAACATTATGTTCTACATTCCAAATCACTGATTTTCAAGGTATAAGGGAATTTTCTAACTTCCATTGGCTTCAAGGACTCGAAGTAAACACATAGAAGTTTAACAAATAAAACAGGATAAATACTCCCTCACTTCAATGGGAGAGAGATTGTCCTGCCTCCTGTCTGACTTCTAGCCATCTCTTACCTCCCCGGTCCCCCATGAAGACTTTGTGAGGAATCTTGGGACCTCTACTATGTAACATCATTGGGCAAATGACTGATCTAGGCCATCTGCACATGGATGGGGGATGTGTGGTCCACAGGTCATCAAAGGGCTGTGAAATCACTTGGCCCGCCCTACCAAGGAAACCACAGATAGGACTCAAATTCAACGAATCTATAGCAGCCTAATTCAGAATTTTGCCTGGCCTGTGATGTTAGAAGTATCCAAAATGGTCCTTTGCTGAAAAAAAAAAATTTCCATGTTCCTGAGAGGTTCAGACTTTAACTCACTTAATATTGTTAGCCAAAGATAAGAACTAAGTAAGGGAGAAGAAAGGGAAACCACACACATTCAGATAAAGATTCTTAATGGCAAAAGCAGTGACAAATTCATCATTCAAAGAGATTAGTGACAGTAGTCCATTTTTACCAAGCATTTATAACTTGCGGAGGGAGACTGCTATCTTTTACTAAGTGCTAAATCTAAGCATTAACATATTTCATCTTTGCCTATAAGGTAAATTCTTGTCCTGTTGCTGTTAGATGGATAAAAATACTCAAGTTGGGAAATGTGAAATGACTAGCCCAAGGTCATACAGCCCGAAGCAGCCAGGTGTAACTGTAAGCCAGGCAGCCTGGCATTAGCAGTCATGTGCCTACCACAGCACTCATACGCCCCATTAGCAGTCATGTGCCTACCACAGCACTCATACCCCCATGCTCTCCATCACTCTGGCCACTACCTCTGGCTTTTTGTTTGCTTGTTTGTTTGTTTGTTTCAATCTAATGATTTTACCAATAAAGTGTGATAAAGGCAAAGGTTCACTGGCCATACCAGTCTCTGTGGACATAACCATGCTCATCTACTAGAATTAGCATCCCTGCCACATCAGCAATTCCCTTTCCAATAAAGCTAGCCCCAAACCAGACTACCTTCATGAAGCACAAGGCCCTCTGGAGCAGGCATTTTGTGTAAATGGTTAAGATACATGCATCCCAAGTTAAAGAACTTCTGTGGCTCGCTCCAGCTCTTGATTCCAGCTCCCAGCTAGTGCTGATCCTGGAAAGCATGGTAACAGATCAAGTAATTGAACCCTGCCATCCACATGGGAGACCTGAATAGAGTTCCTGGATCCTAACTTCAGGCCCAAGTCCCAACCCTGAGCACTGCAGGTGTTTGTGCAATGAATGAGCAAATCTGAGTTGGTTTCCTCTTCTCTCTTTCTTTCTCTCCTCTCTCCTTTCCTCTTCCTCTTGCAAATAAATACATAAATAAGAAGAAGCTTCTTCAACTCAGTGCTGCAATCAAACAAAACAGGCTTGTAGACACTCTGAAAGAAAAATTCAAACTGGTTTGACAAAACCAGGGTACACACCCTCTAAGGGCAGGGAAAAATAAGGGCAGATCATGCTAGGGACAAAACTAGACTCAAATAAATCAGTATGGAAAGAGAGAACCAAGTTGCAAATAATCCTAGAGGAAGTCAAAGAAGATGAACTGTGTGAGTTCGCAATTAAGCACCATTATCAAGAGAGAAAAAAAAAAAAGAAAACTACTGTGCAATGACTAGAAAGAATGTGACTCACAAGGTCTCTAAAATAGGCCCCAAATGATCTATTCATCAGCCAACACCTTGTGCAGATTCTGCGTCCAGTACTGGCCATTACATTTCCTAAATAATTGAGAGAAAATAAACAAAGGCCAGACACAGTAGTGTTGCCTGGGAAGAGAACAAAAAATTATTTGAAGCAAGATCAAAATATTTAATATTGTTCAACCTGCAGGAGCTGATACAGAAAAGAAAAAAAAACAGAAAATCCCAATTGCATACATTATCGCTGCAAGAGATATTTTGACCACTTGTTCTTTGTTTACACCAAATAATTCTTTCATTGTTGGCTCACTGCACAAATGTTTGCCAAGTTGCTACTATCTGCTGGAGATGTAAACACCAGCACACTTCTGATTTGTGCCCTGACAGGAATTCACAGCGTAGTGAAAACTGAGGCATGAGAATAAAGGACTGATGCTGTAGTGTGATAGTACACTCATCAAGGCTTGGCGGGCAGTGGGGAAGGCGGGAGGAGAAACACAACTGAGCAGAATATTGAAAGAAGAGGAAGAGGTTTTTCAGAAATGTCAGTAAGGTGTTTGGACTAGAGGTTAAAAATCCATCCTACATAAAAGTAGCTGGGTTCAATGTATTCTTGACTCCCAGCTTCCTGGTGCAACAGCAGTAGTGATAGCTCAACTGAGTTCCTACCACCGATGTGGGACGCCTGCATTGACTTCCCAGATCCCAGCTGGTGCCTCGTTCAGTCCCACCCATCAAAGACATTTAGGAAACAAACAACGTATGAGAGCAACCCCTCACCCCTTCACTGAAATACAGACAACACAAGCAAAGGGTGAGTATTCTAGGTAGAACAAATTGTACATGCAAATGGAGGGAGAGGACAAATGGTATAGCTCATACATACGGATTCACAGTGAGTTCAACTAAGCTGGAGACTGAAGTATAACAGAAGAAAAAGAGAAGGTAAGTTAGACGTAAATTGGAGCTAAATAATGGAGATGTTTTTATGTCAGCTAATACTTTAGGCTTATGTCCAGCAGCTTATATCTTCTCAAAAAATCAAACTACTACATCACCAAGAATATACTCCCCTCCAGACATGCTTCCGTCCGCTTGGACTCTTGGACGGCCTCACAATCCAGCAGTTAAAAGATAAAGTATGTGGTGGGGGTTTCCAACCTCCTTTCCAGTCCTAAACTATTTTAATGACATGTTGCTTGTTAAAAATATTTAAAGTGGGTGTGTGGGAGAGGAATTAAGTCACTAATTTGGATGCCTGCATCCCATATAAACCCTGTGTTTCATGTTCCAGCGCCTCTACTTGCAATCCAATTTCCTGCTAATGCACACTTTGATGGACAGCAGGTGACGACTTGAGGACTCGGGTCTCTGCCATCCACATGGCACACCGGATGGAGGAGTAGGCTCCTGGCATCAGCCTGGCCCAAGTCTAACTTTCTGGACACCAGAGGATCGAAAATCTCTTTCTCTCCCTCTCTTCTCTCCTTCTTTCAAATTAAGGTGAAAATAATTTTTAAAACATTCACTCTCATCCCTGCTAACATTTGTGGACTCTGAACCTCTGAAAACTCCGAAAAATCTAACAAAAATGTCACCTGAACAGAATGACGTGACATTTTTTTTTTAAGTGAAGCCCATCTCCATGTAGAACATACACAAATTCCTGTCCCAGGAACTGGACAATTACAATACTGCTTGCCCTGGGCAATTCCAAATGTGTTCTCCCTTCGTTCATGAGGTACTCCATGGTCACATCCTATGGAAACACTAACTGGTTCAAGTTTCCTCTCACATCTCTGAGAGCGATGCAGGTGAGAGAGCTGGCTGGGAGTGGGCCTCTCCGGGTGACACTCTGTACTGCAGAAGCTGGGGCAGCAGAGGTGTGGTTTCATGTTGAAATTCTTTTCACATGGCCAGGGCAGGTAACCCCTAGCAGCAGTAACCCCTGGCAATGGCCTCTGGTCCCAGAGCTGTCCACACTGTTGGCCTCGCCTCAGCAGAGCTCACTGGGAGCACGGTGCAGACTTCACATGTCCAGCTGATAGCAAGGGAGCAGAAACCGCCAAGGGGAAAGACAGAGCTGCAAGGTCAGCCAGGAGAGCAGGAGAGTGCCGGGTAGGAATCACACCTCTTCAGCTGCATACTGCCCAAATGCATGGTCCACTCAAATTCAATCATTTCCAAAATAATATTGTAACAAAATAATTAAATAAAACCTCAGCTTCTTCTTTCTTAAACAAATTTGCATTTCCTGTTAAATCATGTATCCCAAGTCCTAAAATTTCCCCTGCTCATTTTTCTCATCTTTCAATTACCTACTGGTCTACTACTGTGCAAGCATTTTTCTCCTCATTTACTGAAGATGCCATTTCTTTTTCTTTTTTTTTTCCTCCTAATGCTCACCTAATTAAGAGCCTAGCTGCTTTTCATATAAAATCATGCTTTAAAATGTTTCCTTCTGATTAGAAGTTTATAAAAAAGGAGCTGTTGAGTTTCAAAACTCCTTTTTACAAGAGTTTCACGTGTTTGTCTGCCAGATGACCCATTTTGAGCTAAGCCTCTAAAGCCCCAAGAATTCGTAAGATCTGTGTTCCCTGAGACGGTTGCTGGGCATGGGAGGGGAGAGTGTTTTGAGGCCATGCTGTAACTAGCTAAGCCTGTTTGGGGGGGCGGGGAAGGCCAGTTTCTTTAGCCATTTTTATTACATTATCCTTAAGAGAGAGGTCATGCTGCCCAAGTTTTAGTAATTCATGACATCATCATTTAATGTGCACCTTCTGGATGGCAGGCAGTGGACTAGGTGCTAGAATACAATGATGAGCAGAAGACATGGTCCTCTCAGTACTGACTGTCGACAGCAGCAATTCTTAGCCTTGGCTACCTGTGGGAATCTCCAGGGAGTGTTCACAAATCCCTAGGCATATCCATCCATCCTCAAAACAATGAAATGAAAATCTCCAGGGGTGACAGCTGTATGTATAAATATACTCTACAGGTGTGCAAGTGATTTCAAAGTATAGCCAAGGTTGAGACTATATGTACAAATAATTACAGAAATTATATATGTATATATAATATATATATATAAAATAAAAACAAAGAAATTGTCATGCTATGAGAAGGCTTCAATGCCATTCATTTATATGTATGCCAAGATTTGCTGAGTACTGCTGGCTCATCAGAAGCTACAACAGTAATGCCACCATTGGGGCACAACCTCGAGTCACATTAGCCATCCCCACCGTCCTTCATTTTAAAGGATCAAAACATACTTCAGAGCACTCGAAAGGTTCTTGTCATTTCCACCTTCTCACCCAGGCCAAGGAGAGAGTCTGACCCTCCTAAAGGCTGTCAGGATATCTGAACAATGCCACTTGATTGAAATTCAGTGTTTAGGGGACCAACTACAGTCGGGCGATGTAAATATGATCATTTGACTTGACAAGAGATATCCAAGGCAGAAGAAAAAGGAAACCTGATCCATGAGGTCTGTTTGCAGACTTAAAGACGAAAATGAATTCTGTGAGGCTCTAGGCAAGATTGTCTGGGATTTGCTAAGGGATATGTGCTGAATCCTTATATAATGAGCTTCTTTAAATAAACAAACAACATTCTGACTTGACAAAAGCTTCTGGGTACTGGAGAGGTTATTAAAAAGTAAGAGAGGTAGTGAATTAGCCTCACCATTGCTTCTGAGAGCAGCCTTCCAGATCTGAATCCCCTCCTGCTTGCACTCAGTTAAAGCGTTGTCCCACAAGAGGATGGATTTTTCTTGTTGTTGTTTCATTTTATTATTTTTTTAAAAGTCCTCTGGCACCATTCACTTGATTTATACTGTATCAGATGGTACCATACTGAAGAAACCTTTTATTAGTTCATTATATTCCTTTTTTTTATTCTTCAATCTGTCTTTAAGTTATAAACCTTTCTTCACAAAGGTCACTTCAGCTACTATCTAATTGTCACAAAGCAGCCAGTGTTCAATGTTATACATCAATGGTGCATAGACAAATATGTACCTCTGAAGAGAAATCATTTGTTCAAATCCCTTGCTACCCAATTTTTTAATTACATAATGATAATCTCATATTTTTAAAACACATACTCAAAAACACTTTAAGAAGCAAATGGGTTGGGAATTTCCTCTGCTTCTTGAAATCCCAAGAAGAGAGTAGCTAAGAATGGATTTGACTCTAAAGGGGGGGAAAGGCTTCACTTTTAATAAGTACAGAAGATTTGGATTTAATTTAAACAGAGCACAAAATCCGCACTGTGAACTCACCAGCATTTTCTGATGCTGCATCATTTGTCTGCCCCGTAAAGGATTAAACTAAGTCTGACTTTCGGGGACTGACACAAGATAGAACCCAGAAGCTGCGCACAATCACATTGCTAGTTAGGACTCGCATCTTAGTAAATAAATGTGAGCACTGGAACAAAAGGCCAACACAACTAGTCTGTGGGGCGAGCTAGTTGTCAAAGCTAATGCCCTGAGTCTTCAATAGCGTGAGTTAAGATGCTTGGGAAGAAGGCAAGCCTCGAAGGATGCACCTGGCAGCTTCCTAGAGCTGCTGCAGCCCCTTCTGCTCGGCTCAAAGGCCACATTTTTAAAGTGTCTCTCCCACCAGAAACTTAATTCTCAGCTCTGCCATCTTGAATGCAGCCCAGCTGATGCTATTCATTGTAACATGTCATCAGCTAGAATGTGAGCTGAAATTATATCTTCCAAAATCTAATTATTGCAGAACCTCATCAATACCAAACTCCACAGATTAACAAGGGTGTAGTATATCCTTACTGACAGTGTGTACTATAATATTTAAACATAATCCATGAACATTCTCCTGGATACTTTAGAACATCTCTAAATCACTTGAAATTCTTAGTACAATATAAAAGCTTTGTAATTAGTTGCTAGACCATGAAGGTTATAGAACAATGACAAGAAAAAGAAGTGTTCAGTACAGATACAACTTTGTATATACATTTGTGTCTACAGAAATTTATATATGGATCCTATGCATATGCAGTGTAGCTAACATCTGCCACAAATATTAAACCAATGTTCAACTCTTTTGTAACAACAGGACTTCATTCTGAAGAGTTTCGGTTGTCATAAAAAGCATTTGCTCCTCAGGCATGTTTTATGAAGCAGCATCTCCCGGCGCAGTAGCTTACTGGCTAAAGTCCTCACCTTGAACGCACCAGGATCCCATATGGGTGCCAGTTCGTATCCCAGCAGCCCCGCTTGCTATCCAATCCCTGCTTATGGCCTGGGAAAGCAGTCGAGGATGGCTCAAAGCCTTGGGACCGTGCACCCGTGTGGGAGACCTAGAGGAAGTTCCTGGCTCCTGGCTTCGGATCGCCACAGCTCTGGCTATTGCAGCCATTTGGGGAGTGATTCAGCAGATGGAAGATCTTCCTCTCTCTATCTCCTCCTCTCTGTATATCTGACTTTTGAATAAAAATAAATAAATCTGACAATGTATATGGGATTTGTCTTTGTAAAATTTCTTTTTCATCTTTATCCTTATTCTAGAGGGAGAAAGAGGAGGGTGAGCCAGAGAGCAAGAGAGCGAGAACTCATCTACTGGCTCACTCCCTAAATACCCATGTGGATGAGGCTGGTCCAGGATCAAAGCTAGGAACCAGAAATTCAGCCCAGCTCTCCCACATTGGTGGCAGAAATCAAACTACTTGATCCATCACCTGCTGTCTCCCCCGGTGCACATTAGCTGGAATCAGAAGTGGATCCAGGGCTCAAATATGGTCACTTCGATGCGGAATGTTGTCAGCATCTCCTCTGACATTTTAACTGCTAGGCCAAACACCTGCTCCTATACATAGGACAAAAGGCCTCGTTAGGTTTTCAGAAAGAAATGATCTATGATAGGGCAAGCCCTTTTAAGAGGACGAACAGCAATATTAAACTAAAAACATGACCAACCCCAAAATTATCATACACTGGATCTTCCATTTTCCTGCCAGAGTTTTGCTGGCATGTGCTTGCATGACTTCATCAGAGGAGGTCACAGCAGCTAAACTTTAAAGTTTTTCTTTATTTTAGACAAAGAGAATACCTGTTCAAAATACCAGATTAAAATGCCTAACTTTTTTTTTTCAGGAGCCAAGAACTCCAGAGTTGCTCAAGCACCTACAACCCTGGAGACACCGTCACTGAAATGAGACTTGATGAGTCTAAAACGCAGCATCTTTCCTTTCCAAGTTCTCAGCTGTCTTCACCCTTGACTTGCAGCAGACCCATCCAGGGAACTCAAACGAAACATCGCCTGGACAGTTCCAACTCAATATATCAGACTAAAAATAAATTCAAGCTACATTAAGCACGGAGTTTTAAAATCAAATTACATTTTCAAACAGAGAGCTGAACTTTAAGGAAGTTTGCTGACAAATCTGCCAATTTTATCTGCCTGAAGATAGATCTGAAATAACTTGAAAAGAATCAGAAGAATTCTGGTCAGCATTTCTTGGGCAGGAGAGAGACAAACCACAGAGGTGATAACCCTCTTGTCCCAGGATCACCAAGAATGCTCTCCCTCTCCAAGTAAATTCTACTTTCCCAACCCCTAGGAGGGTCTTACAGAGCAAGAGCAACCTGCTCTACAGTGATTTTTCACTGAGCCAGCTACTTTAGCAAGATGCTGTAGTGCTGATCCTCTGGAAGAGAACTTACTGGCTACAGATGGGGAAGCATAAAACTTCTCTTTTCAAGGCCCCCATATCTGAATGTCTTAGGGTAGTAATCAACATTTATCACATGCTTGGAAGAGTCTGGTCTTGTGAGAAACGTAAACTGGAAAACAGAACGGGAGAATAAATGCTTAGAATTCTGTACGTGCAAGCAATGTGTACGAACAGCCCAAAAAGTAATCATTTCTACACGCCAGGTATTTTGTCAATGTACCAGTTAACTCCATGTTTCTCTTTTTTTTTGTTTGTTTGTTTGCTTGCTTGCTTGCTTGATTTAAGATTTATTTTAGTTACTTATTTGAAAGCCAGAGAGAAAGGAAAAAGATTTTCCATCTTCTGTTCACTTACTCCCCTGATTGCTAAAACAGCCAGATATAGGCCAGGCGGAAGCCAAGATCCAGGAATTCCATTCTGTTCTATCATGTTGGGTGTAGACGCCTGAGTCCTTAGGCCTTCTGCTGCTGCCTACCCAGAAGCATTAGCAGGGAGAGGGATCTGAAGTGGTTAGCCAAGACTCAAATCACCGCTCCAGTATAGGATGGCAGCATAGCAAGTGACGACTTAACCACTGTGCCACACATCAGCCCATCTCAAGGTTTTCTATTTACCCTTTTCAAGCCTTCTCAGTTACCTGGGAAATTAATCCAACTAGAATGCATCAATGGGAACCTTGTCCCCTGGCTTTCCACCAGTTTCCTTAATGTAAAAAAAGATTCACGAGCTGGTGGCTGGAAGACAGTAGGTCTGGGAAAGTGGAAGAGGATACAAAAATAATAAAGGGAGTAAGGACCACATTAAGAAAGAACAGAGAGAAATGAAGGGACCAAATGAGAGATAACTTAAATATGATGCCAAGAGCCTGATGAAGGAAATAAATCAAAGAATGAGAAACCCAAGAGAAGAAACTTGGACTCCACTGACAGGCAAGGCCCAGGAAGAAGAGGAAGAAACAGACCTCCTTCATCTGCGTTGCACCAGGGGTAGGACTGCGCATATCACTCTAAGGTTATATTCTAAAGAGCATTCAACTTTGGTATCTGCATTTTCAGTCCAAGGTCTTTATCTACCTTTGAGAGATGCTTCCAATACAGCCTAGGGAGCCTTGGTGGAGGCAACAGCTCTCTATCTCCAAGCACAAAAAGACAGTAAGAATACATGGTCCAAGAACTGGCTGCAAAGCCATACTTCAGCTTTCTCATATTCATACAAAACACTTAGAGAAGAGATGAAGGAATCAGTAAGTCACATGACAAGAAACATCTTAATGTATCATTATGACTGGAGATGTAATTCCACATCAAACTCCCGGATTTCTTCCATTCATCCAAAACCCTTACTGTTGAAGAGTGCTCACCAGATTTTGCCTTATGAAGGAAAATATCTTAAAGAACAATTATATTTTCCATCATAGTTCCCCAAAGTTGAATGATAAGCAGTTGTGTTCCCACTAGATGTGCATATAAAGTCTAGCAAATAAGAACATAAAATAATGACAGGAAGAAAACAAACCAAAAGCTAAAATTATCAGTGGAGCTGATTAGCATATGTATAAGAGACACTTGTACAGATGTGGGATGCTTTCTTTAGAATTTAAGTTCTCAGGGCTGTGATTCTTCATCATTTTTGGAGTTGTGACATCTTATCATCATGTATTTGCTTTTTATGATCACCAACAACCTCCTCCCAACAACATATTTTTAAATGCGAAGGAATAATTTTACTCTCAATCATTTGGTTTTATTTTTATTCTTCCTGAGAATCACCCCAGAAGATCATACCATTTGAAACACCAATGATGATTTAAAAATCCAAAGATGTTTTCTTTTGGCTTTTTTCTTTCCTGGAGGGCTTGTTTAACAATTCAGCAGCCTCAGGAAAGAGAACCAGCAGAGGGAAGAAAGCTGGAATGAAACTTGTTTCTAAAAGCATCTTCCTTTATTTTTAAAACTTTCATTCCAAATGAAAAATTAAAGAGGGAGAGAGATCTGTGGGGGGGTGCCTTCTACCTGCTGGTTCACTCCCCAAATAAGCACAGTGGCTAGAGCTCGGCCAGTTCTTCCAGGTCTCCCATGTAAATGCAGGCGTCTAAGCACTTGAGCCATCTTATAATACTTAACTAGACAACGTAGCAGGGAGCTGAATCTAAAGTGGAGCAGCCAGGATGCACATTGGTGCCCATTTAAGATGCCAACACTGCAGGCGGAAGTTCAGAGTGCTGCATCACAGTTCTAGCCCCAGCGTATCTTTCAAAGGCTGGGCTTTTTTTTTTTTTTAAGGAATTATTTATTTTTATCTGAAAGGAAGAGCTTCAGCGGGAACAGTAGAGAAATACAGAGAAGTTTTCCACCCTGGTTCACTATCCACAACAACAGCCAGGGTTGAGGTAGCCTGAAATCAGGATCCCAGAACTCTGTCCTACCCACTCACATGGATGGAAAAAAGCCCAGTACTTGGGCCATGATATCTGCCACCTTTCAGGTCTCTTAGCAGAAAGCTAAATTGCAAATGGAGCCATCATAATCAAAACCAGCACTATGACAGGGGACAGCAGCACTTAACCACTGTGCTGGTCTTGTCTTTCAAAGTGATTTTAGTCTATTTTCAAATAAACCTAAAGGAGAAGGCATAGGCATTGATATGCTTTTCCAAGCTCACTTGTATCCAATCCATTTAAGTAAATGTGAATGCTGAGAACCAACCTACAATGAACTCAGTGATTCACCTCATTGCTAACCCCACTGGGCCAAGCTGTATTGGTTATTTGTGTGAACGTGAAAGAAAATTAGCCATATGCAGAACATTGGAGCTTGTGATTTCTTTTAAGCCAAAGTTTGACTCTTCCCATTAGATGCCAATTAAAAGTTCCCTGTAGGGGCCTTTTAGAACACTGCATTTCTTCCTTTGGGAGAAAACATGCAATCTCTTACATAGTTTTCTTAGAATCAGAATTGGAAGGAATCTTTTTTATTGCATAGGCACAAGGCACCCATCAATGTAACTTGAGAGTACATACTACAGCAAATTGCTTTCAGCAAGTTCTAAATATCATTAATCTTCCTCTTTTCCCAGGTATGCATTCACCAGATGTTTGCTGGTAACAAAAGTACATGGGGGAAAAAAATCAAATTTCAGATTAGGTAACACACTGAAACACCCGTCAGATAGGCAGTTTCTCTCCATGATTTTACCGATCTTTCTTTAATTTTTATTAACCAATTGGAACACAATCTGGGTTTCACATGTTGATAGTGGGGACCCAAATACTTGAGCCATCACCTTTTGCCGCCCAGAGGAAGTTTAACAGGTATCAGAGCCAGGACTTGAACACAGACACACGGAGATGGAATGAAGATATCCCAGGCAGCACCTTAACCACTATGCTAAACATCCCTTCTCCCCCAGTGATTCTTTTCTCTTAGTAATTGAGAGGCACCAGGGAACGAAAATGAAGAAAGCCAATGTGAGTTCTTTGCCAACAAGGAATCCAAGAAGCCTCTGCACAATCTACAAACCATCATATCTTTTTTTTTTGAAAAAAAATATATGTATCTTAATTCAAAAACAAAGACCCATTGTCAGCACCTGCAAAGCAGGGACTCTGGCTTGTTCAGGGAAAATCTACAGTCAGGGCGGAGGTCAAGTATTTGAATCACCTAGCTACTTGCATAAACCAGCTGGTTACCCCCCCAGTCCAAATCATTGACTTCATAATTACAAACAGAATAAAAATCAATTCTGCCTTTAATCTACAGAATTATGCAACCAACACATCTGTTTCATCCCTAAGTTAAAAAAAACCATTTAATCCATTAAAATAAATGTGGTGGTTTAGATATAATAAAATGCAAATACAGACAAGGCATCAGAATATCACTGCTAAGCAAATGATGAAATTCCATTTGGAGGAAATGTCGTCTGTGCACTCCCATTTCCAGCAAGGGCCACACTGACCTCTGAACACAGAACAAGGGGAAGGGTGCGGCTGACAGACAGGGAGGGAGCTCTAGCCAACACAATGGAAGAGAGAATAACCTTACAGCTAAACAGTTTACTTTTCAAAGGCAGCACAAGGGCAAAATGCTTTGTGCAAAGAGAAAATTAGCTTCCAAAGTGTATGCCTTCTACAAAGAGCCAAGTTAATTATTCAAAGCAGAGGCCCATGAATTCCCACAATTTAGTCATTCTATTCTGACACATTCAGGCCCAACGAGCTGCTTCTTATCACTAAGACTTTGATAATTGGCTTAGACGTATCAAATAAACTTTCTGGAGAATTTAGTCGTAAGCAGGTATGACATCCTAATAGGGGTTTTATTAGGCCTTGCTCTGTGCAGTAATCTATTAGCAATCACTGTGACATTCTCAGCTCTGGGGGGTTTTGGCCTTGCTCATTTTTTACACTTGCTAGAAAATAAATTTATTCACGGTAGAGATCTAATCCAATACACTACTCTGTTTACCCTGAGTTCTAAAGGCACAGGCCTCTCAGAATTAATGGAAAGTGACACATACATCATAGGAGAAAATGCACTGTCTTCAGCCAGGCAGAACTGAAGAGCAAGAATCCCTCATGATCCTATAAACCAGGGAATTCAGTGGTACAGTGAGAGGCTATTGCCCTCGGTGCCTATTTGCCTCTTTTTCCACTGAAGAAAAAAGAAAACACAGCCAATAGCACATGTGATTTCTGTTTTCTCCTTAGCAGCAGGTGTAACTTTAAAAATTGAATTCCCCCAAAAAATATCTGTGACTGAAATAATGCTAATGTCCTTTTATCACCTAACAAAAGTCATGAGCAGGGATCAACCATGTGAAATCTCTGTAGTTCAATGCTTGCTCAACCAACTTACTATTCTCATGTTAATGAGGACAAAGTTAATGTGAAAAACTGCATAGTAAATCTAAGTTAACTCCTCTGACCCATTGGTTTTCTATGTCTTTATCTGGTAGCCTCTATGTGATGCTAGATTCAGAAGCCAAGCCAAGGAATAATATCCCCTCAACATACCTCCATTATTTTCTTCATGATGTCTGAAACTTTCAGTAAATCCTAACAGGAAATACTGGTTACATGTTAAAATGAAGTTGCTTTTGCTTACGATACTATGCTAAGAGATGATCGGGTATTTATCAAACACTATAAAGAAGGTTTTGTTTTTATTTTATAAGTGCAAAAACTTAATCCTAGCAAAATTTGGTAACTAGCCAATGCTTTCACTGTTACACTGCAGCACATACATCTATTAACAGAAGGTATGATTATATCCTATTTGCATACTTTCACTAATAAAAGGAATGGTGATTATGGCACCTTATTAAGGATATTCTGAGCAAGGCACCAAACTACGCAAGTGCCTTTCATACTCACATGCCCTTATAAAACCATCCTTTAGTATTATTAATACAATTTTATATATGACAAATAAATCTTTTTGACAAATCTTAATTTTTAATTCTAATTTTTAGTTTTTGATTCAGTATGATTTGTGGATATATTTCTAAGAACATAACATTCCCTTCCTCATTCCCTCTCACCCTTATACCTTCTTCGTTTCTTTTTAGTTGTTGAGATAACAGTTTAAATTTACATTGCAGCAAAAAGCCTTAATACTTCACTAAGTAAGAAATTTAATAAATGGGCCAATGTGATGACTCAATAGTTAAATCCTCACTTAGCAGGTGCCGGGATCACATATGGATGCTGGTTCATGTCCTGGCTGCTCCACTTCCCATCCAGCTCCCTGCTTATGGCCTGGGAAAGCAGTAGAGGATGGCCCAGAGTCTGGGAACACTACACCTGCCATAAGAGACCCAGAAGAAGCTCCTGACACCTGGCTTTGGATCAGCTCAGCTCCAGCCATTGTGGCCATTTGGAGAGTGAATCAGTGGATGGAAGATCTATCTCTGTCTCTCCTTCTCTCTGTAAATCTGATCTGCCTTTCCAATAATATTAAATTCAGAAAACAAAGAACTTTTACAAATAAAAAGCAAAAAGACCTTAGTTTAGTGAGATTACAGACAACAACTATAAATAGTAATTGAGGGGCTGGCACCATGACATAGCTGTTTAAGCTTCTGCCTGTGACGCCAGCATCCCATATGGTACTGGTTCAAGTCTCAGCTGCTCCAATTTCAATTCAGTTCTCTGCTTATGGCCTGGGAAAGCACAGGAAGATGCCTCAAGTCCTTGGGCCCCTACACCCACATAAGAGAACCACAAGACACTCTAGGCTCCTAGCTTTGGATAAGTTCACTTCTGCCCTTTGTGACCATTTAGAGAGTGAATCAGTGGATGGAAGATGAATGAATCTTTGTCTGTCTGTCTCTCTCTCTCTCTCCCCCAACACATCCTTAACTCTACCTTTCAAATAAAAATAAAACAAGCTTAAAAAAAAACAATATAAAAGTGACCATTTTACCCATGCACAGTAAATTTTAAAGTAATCACACAGGAACTAAATCTAAAAGAAGTTACATAACTTGTCGAAGTATATGTAACTGTATCACAAAAGTAAAGAGGTGTGCTCATTCTACACATTGCCATGAAAACCCTTGGCATCTGGAGGATAAAAATGGCATCTGTGAGAAACAGAATAGTAGACCCTCTAAAGAAATCCATGTGCATAACCCCCAGAGCATGCAGCAAGGGAAAATTAAAATTACACGTGGAATTAATTGCCAGTCAGCAGACGTTGAGATGAGAGATCATCCTATATCATTCAACTGGGCCAAAACTAATTATCAGTGGGAGAAGGAGACAGAAGAGGGAGGATCATTAATATGACATATAAGAAACACTCCATCCTATGTTTCTGGCTTTAAAGATGATCAGGAAACAAAGGACACAGCTTCTAGAAGTTGGAAAACAAACTTGATTTCCACCCCACCCACCTCTGCCACCCCAGAACCTACAGAAAGAACACAGCCCTGCTGACTTCTTGTTTTTAGCCAGTGAAGCTCTTCTCAGACTTCTGATCTTTATGACTATGAGGCAACAGATTTGTTGCTTAAAGTCACTATTTTTGTGGTGCTTTGTTATAATAGAAAACTAGCAAAGGAGCCCTGTGAGTTAGAGAAAGAGTAGAGACTTACTTCATTGCTGTAGTAGGAGTTGCCCTGCCAAACGTAACTGACTGACTCATCACAATCACCAAGGGAGTTTGGAATTGGAATGGAGGAGAGTTGGTTTGGTTTGGTTAGGTTTAGTTAGGTTTGGTTAGGTTTGGTTAGGTTTGGTTGGCTTTTTGTAAATTCACGTGACTTTTTAAAAAAGACTTCCTTATCTAGTTTATTTGAAAGCGAGTTACAGGAGAGACGGAGAGGGAGAGGGAGAAAGGAGGGAGGAAGGGAGAAGGAGAGAGATTGCCTGTTGACTGGTTCACTGACCCAGCCCTGGACCAGGCCATGTCCAGGGGCCAGAAGCTTCTTCTAGTCTCCCATATGGGTGCAGGGGCCCAAGCCCTAAGACCCTCCCACGCTATTTCCCCCAGGCTATTAGAAAGTAGCCAAATTGGAAGTGAAACAGTCAAGAACCAATACCTACATGGGATGCTAACATTGCATGTGGAGACTTTACCTGCTATGCTACAATGCTAATCCCTTCATGTGGTTTTTGATTCTTATAAACATCTTTGAGTAGGATTAGGAGTAAAGATGGGTGGGGTAAGGGAAAGCAAGAAAAGTATCTCTCAAGTTCCTTGAACTGCTGAAGCATGTGCTAGAGTAAAAAACGTCAGGAAAGGCATTATGATCCTCTCACTTAGTGGAGATGTACAATAAAGACAGAGGCAGCCCTAAGCAGGTAAGAAGTGACTAGTGACAGAGATCAAACTTGTAACCCACTTGGCACAAACAGAACGGTGGGCCATGCAGACAGGGACAGTTAAGCGAAGCGTTGACTCACCAGCAATCATTTGTGGCAGATACTCATGGTTTCCCTTTTCTCCTCTATTCATTGGCTTTACAGAAACCCAATTCAAGTGGACTCTCAAGAAGCCACGTACTTCAGAAGACGTGGCCATATCCAGTAACCAGTGGATGACTCCTGATTAATTTCAGCTAATGTGTCAGTGCCACTAGTTCAATCAGCAAGTGGTTTAGCAGACAGCATACAGACCATTCCTCATGTAAAACAGGAGGTGGTGCGTGCAGGCAGGCTTTTGGAAAGTGTTTCCTTATTCTTCCAAATATGCATAAAAAAGTACTGATTTCTATTTTGGCTCCAAAGTCAAGATGCTAGTCTGTGCTTGGAATGGCTACAAAACTGTCAGACAAGCCCACTAACCAAAGCCACACAATATAATTGTAAAGCAGAAAGAATGCATCTGGATCCTGATTGTGTGATAAGCCACTGAATTAGCAACCCTGGAACTTGCCTAATTCTGTACTTTTTATATGAGGTAATAAATAGACCATGTTGTTTAGTTAGTTAGGATTTTCAACTACTTACACAATAAAGAATTGCAAATGATAAAATGGAAAGTAGTTACATGACTTTGTACAATATTTACTGACGTGATTTGATCCACTTTCTTGTGCTAAACTGAATCCAAGGTGCTGTTTTAGTGACAAGAGCCATTAGTGCAGCATTCCTTATTAAAAGATGATGTATCAGGAGCAGGCATTCAGCCTAATGGTTAAGAGGACCGTATCAGAGTACCTGAGTCAATTCCTGGCTCTTCCCCTCACTTCAGCTACCTGCCAGTCCAGCTCCTTTGTGCTACTGGTAATGATTCAGGTAGTTGGGTTGCTTACCAATCACATGGGAGGCCCAGATTGAGTTCTTTATTCCTGGCTTTTGTCCCAGGCCAGGCAAGTCACTGCAGGCATATGGAGATTGAGCCAGCAGATAAAGACAATCTCTCTCCCTTTCCTATTCCCCCCACCTCCTCTCTTTCTTTTCTTCTCAAATAAGTAAATGCTTTAAGATTTCTTTTTTGTTTGAAAGGCAGAGCTACAGAGATGGAGACGTAGTGGCCGACACAAAGATCTTCAATGCACTGCTTCATGCCCCAAATGGCTAGCACTTCCAAGCCAGAATCAAGTCAAAGCTCAGAAGTTCATCTGGGTTTCTCTTATGGGTGTAGGGGCCCAAGTACTTGAGGAACCTGCTACTGCTTCCAGGCACATTAATAGGAAGCTAGATTGCAAGTGGAGCAGCCAGGACTCAATTGGTGTCCATACAAGATGTCAGCACTACAGGCAACTGTTTAATCTACTGGGTTACAGAGTTGGCCCCGTAAAATAAATGTTTTAAGAAGATTATTCATCAAAGTACTAGGACTATTTAGTCACTGGGTTAAAGCTTCATTTTCTGATATGTAATGATTAATACACAATACCAAAAAAAATGTATAGGAATAAAACAGACATCTTAAGATTTGTTTTTTTTGTTTTGTTTTGTTTGTTTGTTTTAGCCTTTGTTTATACCCTTGTGGAACTTGGTTTTTCTATTTAACTTGAATAATATGATTACTGGTACATTAAGCTTTTGATTATAAAGTAGAATTAAATTATGTTTTACAAAATTTTGCTTTGATGGGCTTAGTCAGTTCCTACCCCCCAGTAGAAAACTCTTTGAAAATGAAGCAAAAGCCCTTGGCTTGGAAATAGGGTCTTCAGGGGAGTCTGAAATCCAATCTCTCCTCTAGCCTTCTGTCTGTGGAGGCGGCGATGAAAATTGAAGCCATCAGTGTTCCCAGGAGTACACAGGTAAGATTTTGGAAAAAGTAAATATTGTGCAACTGGGGCTTCTGCCAAAAGAGGGTAGTTTGAACACACTTCCCGGAAGCCACAAAAAAATAAAAGAGTCACACCTATGCCAGTGATCTTTAATGAAAAGAAACCAATTAGACCCAATAAACAAGGCCTCATCAGTGGCATGAAATATAACCAATAAGATTAGCAACTCCTCCCAAAGAAGAGACCAGCAAAAGTAGAACAGGGATGTGGAAGAGGAATGTCAGAAAAGCACCTCTCAGAAGGCCTCTGAATCTAGTCTTTAAAACGTCCAAGGCTTTCCTTTTACAAGATGGTCAATATTGTACTATTCTTAAAATTTAATGCAAGTTTCATTTATAGCTAATTTTTACTTTCCCCCATGGCTTGGATCTTCTCTTATGAACTATTATATTTATAATCACTTATTTCCCAGGGCTCTGCTAAAAAAGTGAAAAATCATAATCACAACCAAGTCCAGACAACATGCAGAATAATAATGCAGTTAAAAACCCTTGCTAGAGTGCTACCTCATTATACACAGATGGTGTCTATATGATGGCTAGCATACTCATGGGATAAAACAGCTGGTCTTGCTGATTCTTTTGGCAAAACTTCACTTTAGGGAATTTGGAAGAAATATTTTGGCCCCTGTATATACCACAGTTTGCCAGTGTGCAGTTTGAGCCCTATCCTAAAAGGCAAAATAAGCCAAGAAAACTATATGCTTTGAATACACCTGGGCCCTCTCCTTCAGATCTCATCAGCCACATCAAGATTTTATCAATGCCCATGAAAGCATACTTTCTCATTTACACTTTTATTTTCATTAGACTCTTTTCCTAGGCTACAGCTAAGATGAAAATCGCCCACCGCCTCATGCAGTTCCATCCTCAATCTTGCTCTAGCATGCCTTTCTAGATTTAGAGCATATTCCTAGAGACTCTGTTCAAATGATTTTTCTGAAAATAGCCTATTGTATCCAATCAACAACCCCTGTGCTCCCATAGCAATGAAAACATCCCAGCAGATGATCCAAATCAAACTATTCATTTCCTTGTGAAGAAACATAATCCAGAACTATTAGGTCTAGAGAACACAATGCATCAATCAACCTTTGCAGCATAATGAATTAGCCCCAAAATACCTCATTACTTTCAATGAACTGTAGGAGGACTGGACATTTCATTGACTGTTGGTCCCTTATGTAGGAACATACAGCTAGGGGGTTAACACAAAAAAGCCGAAGGCAATCCCACTCACATTTATAAAAATTGATATTGTTGAGGTCTTGGTCCTCTCCAAGGACTCGTCCTCTCAAAGGCTTCCTTATACAGTGTTCTCAGTGAAATGGCCAAAAAGATGCCAAGTGAAAGGCACAAAGCTTCCTGCATCCTAGACTGTGGAACACACCACAATACCACCCCACTGTATTCTTCCAGTCAAAAACAAGCGACTAAACCACTCCAGATTCAAATGGAAAAGCAAACTCCAACTCTGGTTAAGAGAAGCAACAGAGTCTTGTTGCAAATTGGAAAATATAAACAAAGGGAAAGAAAATCTCTCACAGAAGACAAGGAAGAACTTCTTTTCAGTTGCACTGTGAAATTCTCCCTAGTACGCCATCATCCAGAGTCAAAGGGGGTCCAGTGTCCATCTATGTCACCTGTGTGTCAAAGGAAAGCCAAGCCGATCGTTACAAAGTTATATTGGCCTTATTTAAGTAGGGGAAAATTTAAAAGGACATGACTGCATGGATTTAGTTACACAGACAGCCCAACATGTGTTGGCAGTAAGGAAGGGAATCTCCATGTTCCCAAATCTAGTAATCTAATTTTTATACTACCAAACTCAATTATCAACATATCAGTATGAAGTTGATGTCTTGCAGTCTTTACTATGCAAATCCAGCATTTATATAAAGACAACTACCCCAGTTTGCAAAGATTAAGACTCCATTAGAGGGCTTAGATGCTTGACTTTCTGCATAAGCAAATGAAGGTCCACCAATATATAAAAAGTAACCTGGAAAGAAGAGGACTGAATCATGGGAGCTGTAAAGGGAAATGAAAGAGCATGAGCTGGATTTAAATATCATCCCTTGGTATGTTGGAGCTTTTAATTGATCGGGATGATACTCTGCTGGCTCTGTCTTCAGACCAGAGAGGGTATACCTAAGAAGCCGTTGAACTTGACTGGACAATAAGATGCCGGACTCTATGTTTGGTATATATTTGCAATGGGGGAATCTCAACTGAACTTGAGCTGTGGTTATGCAACAAGGTGGAGGAATCCACCATGGTGGGAGGGTTTGGGGAGGGGTGGGGAGAATCCAAGTACCTATGAAACTGTGTCACATAATACAATGTAATTAATGAATTAAAAATAATAAATAAATTTTAAAAAATACCATCCCTGAAAACTATCTCTGAAACCTTTGACAGCCTTTCTTTGGAGAAAGTTTCTCTCTAATCCTTCTGTTTTCTCTTAAAATAAGCACACTCATATAAGCGTGGAAGAGTTGTTATAAGAACTATAGAAGGTTCTAAAATATAATAGTATCTAGTAAGTAGAAATTTAAGTTACAAAATGCTAACTGCTACTCTTTCAATATTATGAGACAACACCAATTTCCAAATGCTGAGTCAGACGGTGAAGACACACTGTTCCCTGGACTCGGACAGAACACTATTCTCCTGCCTACACAACTCTAGCTTAATTTTTAAAACTTTGCATGCCACCCTTTCTAGCAAGCCTCCCAGGCATCTGCTGTTTCCATTCGCATATCATGATGCATGTGTTTGCAGAGGACTTGGAGGCACAGGGAGAAATACGCTAACCAGTCTCATGATTTTCTATGACCTGGATGGATTAAACTCACCAAGATATGAGAAACAACTCGGCTCATCTCCAGAGGACGAAGATGTCGCTAATCAGGTTTTATTATCTAGAGATATAATGGCAGTGCTAATAACAACCACTGCAGAAACAATGTGCCCACACTAACACTAGCCTATCACAACTAAAAGTTTAGTTTTCCACCATGATTTCAGAAGTAAAAAATGTTCCATTGGAAAAACATGGCATGGGTGGGGTGAAACATGATTATTAACATGTGAAGCCGTAAGGCAGAGTTCCATAAGCCCCTCCCCATAAAAAAGAAGCTCCATATATCCCTTACACCATTGCCCTGTGGACATCTCATATCAGTATCTTTGTTATGATTAATGAACCACACCCAGCTGGCCCTATTTTTTTTTAATACAAATTGCCTTTATACTACCCATCCCTCCCAATCTTTAGGAAGTATTCGCATTCTCTGTTCAGATGGAGGCGGTGTGGCACTGCGAGACATCAGGCTGAAGAAATTACACAGAAAAAAAAATAGCACATGCATTCTTTTATATCCAGGAACTAAAATTTTTTAAATATACAATTTTCTTAAAAATGAAAACAATGTGTTTAAAGTATTTTCCAACTAAACTTTCCAAAAATACTTGATTAGACAATCTACTCTTCTTTCACTCTTTCTCATCAGATCCCCTCACTCTCACATTCCTGCTGAAATGACAGACTCTGTCCATCATCTGGTAATCACTTCAGCTCTTCATCTCCATGCTGGCCAGCACAAAAATTAGATCTATTGCAGTTCAGACTTTTCTACTCAAACAGGTGCCTTCAACAAGAAGCAGAAGCAGATACCCACATCTTCATATCCTGCTTTCAAGGAAATCTCTCATAATTCTGAAAACATTCATCATAAATGAGCCTTCCCCTGGGACACCCTGGAAGTCCTCCAGTAGAAGAAGTCCCCTGGAAGAGATTAGCCAAAGCCACACAGATCACAGAACCAAAAATGGAGATATTTGTGCTTCTTTTACACCAGCATCCCTAACCATTGCACAGATTTGCCTCCGTTTGCCTGAGATGCTGTTGCAAAATTCCACAAGTTAAGGGATTCAAACCACAGTAGCCATTTTCTCAAAGTTCTGGAAGCTAAAGGTCCCAGATGAGGGGAATGGCTGCTTTGGGTTCTGGTGAGGGCCATTTTCCTGACTCACAGACTCCACCTTCTTGCTGAATCCTCACAGAGCCTTTCGTTGGTACATGTATGTGAAGAGAGAAAGCAGTTTCCCCTGCTCTTCTTTTAAAGGCATCAGATTCAGATCCCACTTTTTTTTTAACCTTAATTTCTTTCATAACAAAGCAATTTTCAAATGCAGTCACATTGAGAGTTAGGAATTTAGCATATTGAGACCATACCAGTAAATCTTTAGTTAATCACTGATTCAAGGCATGAAGGCAAAGAATCATAGCACAATTGATTCTTTGTAACTGGCATCAAACTACTCAAAGCAGAGTGCTGGGAGATATGACTGGAAAGCAGGGGTAGACCAGATGAGAAAGGACTTTGAAAATCAGGGCAAACGCACTCATGCTAGCCTACAGGTAATGAATTAGAGAAAGTTAAGGAGAAGAAAGCAACCGTAATTCACTTTAGAGCAAGTTAACAAAAATAGGGAAATGGCTTTGCAAAGAGGATATCAGAGAATGAGAGACCAGTCAAGTCACGACATGGTCCAGTAAAGATAGAGAACTTAGTCTCTACAGATACGTTATTAACTAATATGGGTACTGCAGTGTCTTTCTAGTTGGCAGAGGAGGAAAATGAGCCTCAGATCCTCCCAGCCTCCCTAGTTCAGAGTCTACATCTGGATCACAGGACTAGTAAGCTGCAGCACAAGACCTAGCAGTTGGGACTTCCAAGTCCCTGTCCGATCTATTCACTTAAGTAAATATTTTACACGTCAAGAGAAAATGGATTTTTTCCAAATGGTTTCCACTTCTTCAAGAAGAAAATCCTCATTATTCTCCATGAACTCAAAAAGCCTTAGAAAGAATATCTACATAGTTCTCCAAGTCAAAAGGGAAACATGGAGCTAAATTCCACAATGACAGCAACCTAACAGGAAGCAAGCCCTCACAGATAGACTGAAGGCCAAAGCAAGCAATGAGGGGCAGATCCTGCCTGAGCCAGGTCCTTGTGCGATGCTAAATTCCTTCTTTCCTTGTGCCAAATGGAGAGAACATGGCATGAAATTATGCACAAGAAAGGTCCTGCTATATAGCCAATATTCTATAAATACAAACCACAGTTATTAAATGTATGCCTCTTTATGCCTGATCTTAACTTAATCAAACAGGAAAACATTTTAGTGTTTAAGCAACACACATTCGTTAAACAGAGTTCATGCTGATCTTTAGAATCAAATGTGGTTGTCACAGCTAGGAGAATTAAATACCTGTTGCCAGTCAGAAAGCAGAAGGCTTACTTTAAAAATTCAAAAGAGGAAATGTTATTCTTAGCATGTTGCTAAACTTCAAATATGCAGTCAGAGAACCAAAGAAAATCCTTGTACCTTCATTAAAAAATCATATATTATATCTGCTAGAAGGTCAAGCTTGTAGATTCAGTCTTTCAATGCTATATGTTTATGCTAATTCTTGAAGGTACATTCTGTTGATTACAAATGAAATTATTGTGTTTGGCAGTCAAGTGCAGGAAGACAAATATCAAATCTCAGTAGCTACACTTCCAGCTGTTTTTCAAGCCAAGATAAAAGATAATCCCTGACTAAATAGCATTACTTTCAAGATAAAAAGTCAACTTTCAAGTGCACTGTGTTGAATAGGAGAAGCCAAGCTTGCTCTAAAAGTTTCCAGTAGCTGAGAATGAATAATATTTATCAGAAGAACTTGTGCACTGTGTAGAAATTGACAGGAGTGGTGCTTTTTGGCTCAGCATGATGCTAATATCTGTAATTAAGGCAAAACTTAAAGAGCATTTGCAAACTGAGTATTTATTTGGACAAATCCTTTAGCAAGTAAATTTTACTAAGCTTCATTATTTGTTTCCAAAAACACATTTTAAAAAATATATAGGGCATGGGCCCAGCAAGGTAGCCTAGTAGCTAAAGTCCTCTCCTTGCATGTGCCAGGATCCCATAGGGGGGTACCAGTTCATGTCCCAGCTGCTCCACTTCCCTTCCAGCCACCTGCTTATAACCTGGGAAAGCAGGTGAGGATGATCCAAAGCCTTGGGACCATGTACCTGTGTACAAGACCTGGAAGAAGCTCTTGGCTTCAGATCAACTCAGTTCCAGCTGTTGCAGCTACTTAGGGACTGAATCAGCAGACAAATCTTTGTCTCTCTCTCAGTAAATCTGCCTTTCCAACAAAAATAAGTAAATCTTTAAATATATATATATATATATATATATATATATATATATATATATATAAAGCATATCGCATCACCTCTCTTTATAAATCTTTGTGACTTCTAAGTCATATCAAAACTTTTGCAATTTTACTTTTATCCCTCTCCTTATCACTACCAATGTTCTCACTTTCAAAACCAGCTCTACTTCCAGGACACCATTTTTTGCCTCTATAACCTCCATTACTATTTTAACTGCCACAAAGAAGAGCAGCCCAGCCACCAGTATTAACAACCAAGCAGCCAATATTGCCAACTCCAACACTGCTACCGTTATTTCCAACCCAGCTCCACATTTCCTTCATCATCAACACAACACTCTCCACTTACCATCATCACCAAGGCCACCATCACCTCACCACCGTCACCAATTTTATGCTCCTCAGAATATATTTGCATCAAATGCTACAGATTCTAGTGGTTTCCCCTTCCTTCAATCCAAATTGTGTCACTGCAACAAATGGCAATACTGCAATTTAGTTAGCTAACACATTACATCAATTTATATTCATATGATAACTACAAGCTCAATTTCCTCTGAACTGCTGACAACTTAGGTAGAAAATAATGTGCAAATAAGCAGGACATTTTTATTTTTTGTTAGCCAATTTTCCACTGCCATTTTGACATCCTACTTTTTTTTCATGAACACCAGTTTTTTCAAGACACTTGTCTATTCTGCATCCGTTCCTTCACTCCCACGCTGTGATGTATGCCTGAGAAGAAGATTCAGCGAGTTCTAGCATAAAAATAAGTGGTTTGTATATTTGGTGTTATTTTAATAAAAACAGAAAACATAATGATAAAACATACCTCAAAGAAGCTATATAAAAAATGCTATGTAAAAAAGTCCTCATATGCAGACTTCACTTCCTTTGGATATATTCCCGGAAGTGGAATAGCTGGGTCACACAGCAGATCAATTTTCAGTTCTCTTAGCACTCTCTGTACTGACTTCCATACTGGTTGTGGTAACCTACACTCTCAATAACAGTGAAGTAGGGTACCTTTCTCCCCACATCCGTGCCACCAGGTGTTGTTAGTGGAGTTCTGAATGTAGGCTAATCTCACTGGAGTTAGGTGGAACCACAGTGAGGTTTTCATTTATATTTTCCTGGGAGCTAGGGAGCCCGAGCATTTTTTCATATGTCCATTAGCCATTTGAATTTGTTCTTTTGAAAAATATCTGCTCATTTCCTTTGCCTATTTCTGAGCATTATTTGTCTGCTGTCTTTGAGTTTCTAAAAGGGATCTGTAGCCCAATATTCACAGCAGCACCATCTACAATAACAAAGACATGGAAACAACCCAGATGCCAAACAAAAGAGGAGTGGATAAAGAAACTTTGGTACTTCTATTCTATGGAATACCACTCAGCCTCTAAAAAGAATGAAATTCTACCATTTGCTACCAAATGGTCCAACTATAGATCATTCCATTCAGTGAAATAAGTCAATGCCAAAATGGCAAATACATGTTTTCTCTGATAAAAGGCAACCTTCCTGCAAAATGCAAAATCGATGGCCCTTGTAATACTGTTTTTGCCACATCTCAGGGGATGTGATATTTTGTTTTTATATTCATTCATTCGTTCAAAAAGGGGTTTTTTTTATTAATTTTCTCACTGACTCATAGGTCACACAGTAGCATGGTTTGCTTTAAGAAGGCTTTTTATTTTCTTTTTCATTTCTTCATCGAAACATTAATCATTCAGTACATATTATTTAACTTCATGTTGTTGTACATTTTCTATTTTTAACTTGTCATTGACTTTGTTTTATTGTTTTTCATTTAACAAGATGTACAGTAACTGTGTAATAAAAACTATCACATCCAGATGTGAAGATACAGTGCAATATGCATCTCTACTTCCAAAGCAAGGATGTATTCCCAGTAAAACTGTTCAATATATCTTGACAATACAAAGCTAGACTGCCACTACCCATACCTACAATGTTAGGACACACTTAAATAGCAGATTGATAGACATATGACTTATGAAGGACTATACTATTGTATATAGGGGAAATCTCAAAACCTATGGAACAGTACCTGAAATAATAAATCAATTTAATATTTTTTAAGGATTTATTTTTTATTACAAAGTCAGATATACAGAGAGGAGGAGAGACAGAGAGGAAGATCTTCCGTCCGATGATTCACTCCCCAAGTGACCTCAACAGCCGGTGCTGAGCCGATCTGAAGCCGGGAACCAGGAACCTCTTCCAGGTCTCCCACACAGGTGCAGGGTCCCAAGGCTTTGGGCCATCCTCGACTGCTTTCCCAGGCCACAAGCAGGGAGCTGGATGGGAAGTGGAGCAGCTGGGATTAGTACCGGCGCCTATATGGGATCCCGGGGCATTCAAGGTGAGGACTTTAGCTGCTAGGCCACGTGCCAGGTCCTAATTTAATATTTTTAAAAGAAATAAAAAGGAGAAAAAATCCTTAAGGAGTAGGTGTTTGACACAGTTGTGAAGAGACTCTTTCGGACGACGGTATCCCACATTCAAGTGCCTTATCCCAGCCCTGGCTCCTCTGTTGCTTCCCATGGATACGTAACCTGGGAGGTAGCAGACGGTAACTCAAATATTCCAGTGCCTGCCATCAACACAGGAGACTTGGAATGAGTTCTGGGTTCCTGGATTCAGGTGCTCCCTGGCTGTGGCAGGCATATAGCCAATATATGTGTCTGTGTGTTTCTATTTTTCTGCCTTTCAAATAAAATTTTGTTTTTAAATTTTGGAATTGGAAGGCTTCATAGAAACACCTACTTTGAAAAATATTTACATGTAGACAACAATAAAATGTATTGTGTAATTTTACTAATTTTACTAATGCATGTTCTGTAATAAAATTACTAAAATTATTTTTATTCTGATGATTCAAAACACAAATTCATTTATTACAGCCAGAAAAATTCTAACTTGAGGAGGGGTGGGGAAAGTCTGACAGTGGCCAGGATAAGGGACAAAAACTTGTTTTGGTCTGACCATGATAAGGCAACGGCATGCAGGACTTGACATTTAATAAATCTGTATCAAGCTGACAAATCTAAAACAGATTTTCAATTGATAATTTTGAGTGGCCCATGAATGATCTTATAAATATCTAAACTGCCCTTGGCCAAAAAAAAAAAAAAACACTGCCCATGTCTGACTGATTTAAGATCCAACCATAATTCAAGGTGTTACACATCGCAAGGTGTTTCCTTGACATACATTATCTTCCAGTTATAACTCTTTTGTAGTCAATTACATTCTTCACTCATTTTACAAACTTTTCCATGAATCCCATGTAAGATTAATAATTTCATGCCTGCTTTCCAAAATCAAGGGAATAACAAAATGTGAAAAACTGTTACACCTCCATCCTCACTGAACTCAATTTTGTGCTTTTCTATATTACTTGAAATGTTTTGAAATAAAAGACAAGCAACATGGAACAGTTAAGAATATCTGAGGGAAACCTCTTCAGTCAATACTGAAGAAGAATTTGGCCTGGCACCTTTCCCCAACTTCCCGCATCCCCAAACTACTATCACTTTTGATTCTGCATCCCAAGAGGCTGTTTCTCACTGAGTAAACAACACCTAGGTTTCCATGACAAGAGACTTCTAGTCAGACACGCCCCACAGGGGACAATGCCAGGAAGAGTGGAGACTCCTAACCCTGCAGCTGGCTCCCTGGAGTCCCAGTTCCTGTTTCCTTCCCCTGTTTGCCTTAGCCAGGCAGGCCCTGCCTAGGGCTCAAGTTGTAACTCAACTACCATACCACCATCATCTTGTTCTTTTATGTCCTGCAAGTGGGAATTATCTCTGGCGTTTCCATTTCAGGGCGACTCAATCCTGCTCACACATCCAGCAGAGTTCTGTAGTTTCATCCATCCAGGATGAACTCTTGGAAAAACCCTGATGCAAACAGCAATGAAAGGAAGGAGACAACGTCTAAATACCTTGAGAAAAGGTCAATGCCAAAATCCATGATACAGATTAGCCGCCTCAGCATCTGTTTAAAACTAGTACTAAGCAAAATAAGCAAGAATTTTCCCATGTGATGTATCTAACCCTCTGCTTTCAATGCTAACTCTTCACCCTGAATTTACAGAAAACAAAAGATTATTTAACATTATACTATAATTTGCTGACCTCAACCTGTAAAGCAATAGGCAGAGAATCTGGGCAGGCTTCTCTCTACCCAGAGAGCAGCTTGTACTAGGAATTTCCCTGATGCCAAAACCTGCTGGACATCTGGGCAAGGCACAGAGAGTCCAGAGAGGACCAAAGTGCCTTAACAAGTTCCTTGCATTTTTATGATCCTATGATTTTCAGAATCTCCTTATTTACATATTGCATAATTAGGAAGTCAAACTACCAGACTGAACAGAGAAGGCAAGCCTTAGAGGATGAAGAAAAACAACAACAGCTGTGTTGTAACAAGGTGATAACATTTGGAGAGTGGAGATGCAGGGCAATCTCAGCTAATACAATTGTCTCAACTGTTCAAAAAAAAAAAAAGACTACAAAGCAATTTTATTTTAATCAAAACCTATTTTTCCATTGACTTACATTACAAAGCCAACGATGCATTCCCCACAGAAAATATTTTAGCCCTAAGTCTAGTAAAATCACATTTAACAATGCAACAAACTTCTCCAAAGTCAATTATCTAAAGGAAAAGCTATAGTTTCCTGACAAAACAATAATCACACTTAAAATGATTCAGAAAACACAAATAAGACCTCCAGAATATCATTCCCTTAAGACTATGTCCTCCAGAAGTAAAATCACCTGGAGGGAGTTCAATACAAGGCAGCTACAAGATTGTTACAAAAAGGCACCAAGTTCTTGTTTACATCTAGAGGTGAACACCGCGTGGAGCAATTGAAAAACCTTAGGAAGGCCCCATTCAGAACTTCCCTATGATGATGTCTGTATGGCATTCCTGTCGACTTACTCCTTTGGGGTAAATACTACCTTCTTTTTCAGAATAGACATAACCTTTAAAAGATAACCTGTGACACTTTAGGAACTATGTTTTACAAACTGTATTCTTTGGGTTATCAACTCCAGAATCACAGGAATGCTGATAGAAAACACAAACTCCTGGGCAGGCATTTTGTCTAGCGATTAAGACACCCACATGTCATATCAGAGTATCCAGATTCAAGTCCAGACTCCAGCTGCCTGCTAACGTAAGCCAAAGGAGGCAATAGGTAACAGCTGAAACAGATCCCTGTCCCCAACATGAATTAAATTCCAAGTTCCCAGGCATCTGGGACATGAACCAGTGGATGACTGCTGTCTTGCATGTGTTCTGGCGCATGCTCGCTCGCTCGCACAGCCTCTCTCTCTCTCTCTCTCTCTCTCTCTCACACACACACACACACACACACTCACACACACACCTTTTCCCCCTCAGACTTGCTCCTACCCTAGATCTTATGACTCAGTGTCACAGGTTTGGTCTGGGCATCCAAATCTTAACTAGCTCCCAGGGACATACTAATATTTAAAAACCACACCTTGGTGACTCTAGTTCTCAGTCTCTTTCCCTCAGCACTGTGTCACACAGGAAACCATGCGTGCTTGGAGCCATGTGCACAGATGTCATCTTGATTCTCAGGGACCTGGAGCACCATCAGGGCACAATCAGCGCTACCCCCAGCTGCGGGTGCTTCTACAACTTGTACAGTGCATTTTAGTTGCTCTGTTTTAGTCTTCATATCAATCCTAAAGGGTTATTTTACATCCATTTCGTATGAAAAATAGAATTTTCAGGTAAATGAAATATTTTCAAGGTTAAACAGAACTGAGATTCAAAATTCAATCTCCTAAAGCTAATTCTCGTAAGCTTGGCTTGTATCTCTTACAAACTTAAATAGCCCTTTTAGGGGAGGAAAAAATTCTGGAGAATGAGACTTAGTCTGATATCTCAAATCATCAAAAGATGAGAGCAGAGAATAGGAATCAAAAATTCTTATGTTGAACACATTTACAATTCAAAGTAAATTACACAGACCCTCGTAGCTCAGTCAGATTGTAATATCACAAAAACACTCAACGTTAATCAAAGGCCAACAGTATATTGGTTGTTCTCAGTCATTTGATTTTACACTAAGCTCTAAGGATCTTTTTTCAGTGTAATGTGGAATTTTATATGTTCAGCTATGGACACACAGCATAATGAAACAGGCTGTATTTTGGCTCAGAAAAAATACAATCTTCTCAATCTAATTTTTATTAAGAAAAATGATAAACATGCACAAGACAGAGAGAATATAATGATCCCACTTGTACCCAATACGCAGTTTTTCAGCAACTGTCAAGATTTTGCCATTCTTTAAAAAAAAAGCAGTTTAAAAAAAGCATGCTTTCAAGTCATATCACAATGCATCCATTCTAAATTCTCCACTGCAGAAGTCAAAATATTTTCCAAATAAAGGAGTAAATGTATATATTAACCAATACATTTATAGTCATGCATATTTTTAGGAGTAATGAATTGTCTCCCATGTGGAGATGCATACAAAATGCCTGCTTAGAGCTCAAAAATGTGTGCCTTTTCACAATCTGTTTGGTGATAGGCACTAATGGTCAGAAAAGAAATAATAAAATTTAGTCCTTGCAGTCTGTCCTGTCTTTAAGCAAAATGTGTGCCATTTACTTGGGAGCTATATAACAGATGTGGATTTAAAAGGAAGAGACCAGTTATAAAGCACTAGGGGGAAGCTGTGCAGATGTCCCTGTTTTTAATGCGTTACTACACAGCTCCAATTTATCTCACGGCAAGTGATCTAGGACTTCATGAAATAGCTCCCGATTATAGATCACCAACACTCCCTTTTAAAGGCCTTCCATTGTAAAAAGAAAAGGCATTCTTAAACTGGCCATTAAGGCACACTGGGTGGTGTCCGGGACACATTAAATCTGGTAAGATGGAAGCAGAAACGTGCTTGGGGGAACTCCAGGCAAGGGCAGAGAACCCAAGGCACGTGCAGTCAGGGCCTAGGCCTTTGTGGGAAGATCTTCTTGTGAATTAGATAATCCCTCATATGGGAAACGGAAAATAGCTCACTACTGTGAGAATGAAAAAATTATTCTTTTTGCTTTGCTGGCACTGTAGCTTTTGACAAACCAAGTACCCATCACATTTTGAATGCTTGTTTCTGCCAGGCACTAGAGTAAATTGCTTATACACAAGGATTATTGCAATTTCACCATTTGAGATAAGGATTACTAATGGATTTCAGATATAAGGGGGCGAAGATTTAGGTGTAAGTGACTCAGCAACTTTAAAACAGCCAAAAAGTAGCTGACTTAGGATGTGCATGTCGATCCTTGTGATTCCAAAGTTTTTCCTGGAACTCTCGTAGGTAACAGCTGTGTCAGATACGATCCATTTTGAGGCAATCTGGCAATATGTACCCCCCTGCTTGATTCAGCAATTCCATTTCTGGACATTTCACTTGTGAGAATAATAGAACAAGATTCCAAATCTATATAAATACAAGCATCACAGTTTTGACTGCCATGTAAAAATACAACCAGCAATGTTCACTGAAATTGAGTAAGTTTTGACAAGTCCATATACTGAATTAGTATGCACCTGTTGAAAACACTAATAATAAAATACAGCCACTTTTTAAGGTGAATAAAGCTACTTTTAAGTTTTATTTATTTATATTTATTTAAAAGGTAGAGCAAAACAGAGATAGAAATAAGGAGAGAGGTGGAAAGAAAGACAATCTCCCTTTTACTAGTTCACTCCCCAAATCTCCACAACAGCTGAAACTGAACAAGGTCAAAACTAGGAAACCGGAACTTCTAAGTATACCACAAGTGGCAAGGACCGCAGTCCTCAAGCTAGCACCTGTTACTTCCCACAGTGCACATGATCGTGAAGCTGAATGGAAGTAGAGACAGGAAGCAAACCTAGGTACTCCAGTGTGGAATTAGTAATCCAAAGCAGTATCTAAAATAATGTCCAAACCCAAAGAAAGCACATTTTAGAAGAGTACTAAAGTGTGTGCGTGTGTGTGTGTGTGTGTGTACTGAATGAAGTTTCAGAAAGACAGCATATCTACCAGTTTTCTGTTTCTTTGAATAATGGAGATTTTGAACCTGTGTTACATATTTTTTTTTCCATTTGAGACACTACTTCTCTGCTCTTTTCTTCTCGAAAATCAAATCCCTGATCTAATCCTGCCCAGTCTTTGAAAGTGGCATCAAAGGATATTTTCTGGGAGATGAAAGATTTATCTTTATTCAGATGTCATCTAGTTTGCAAAGCTCCCCCTGACCATGAAGTGCCTTCCTCTGGGCTGTCTGAATATACTGAACACATTATCCACAGCAGCTCTCTTCTGCTGTAAATGTGTAGCTGACACTCGCACTTGACTCTGACATCCTCAAGGGGAGGAACCATACTTCTTTTTCCTGGTACATGGCATAGAAGTGTTTGATGAGGGCAGATGTTTCACCTAACAGTTAGGGCACCAATTAGGATATCCATAGCCCATGTTAGATTGCCTGGTATCAAGTCCTGACTTCAGCTTCTCATTCCAGTTTCCTGCTGGTGCAGACAACAAAAGGTGATGGCTCCAGTGACATGACCCCTGTCACCCACACTGGAGACCTGAACTGAGTTCAGAGATCCCAGCTTCAACCTGACCCAACCCCAGCCTTGAGGGTAGCACCAAGCACTTCTTTCTTGGAAATAGGAAGCGAAACTTTTGCCATGTTCTTTTAAAGAAAAATGAATTTGAAGTTTGGCAAATGAGCCAGCCAATATAAAAAAGGAACGCATGTTTGGTGGTAGATATTTAAATTCAAAAAGCTGGCAATGTGTTCCAAATCTATCACTGAACTACAGTAGCTGATTTTGAATTAAATGAGTCCTAAGCTAAATGTTCTGCTGTTGATAGGGTACACTGGGTCATAAAAAGAACCAGGGTTTAGGGCCAGACACTGGAGCCAAGTACTAGATTTGTCACTTAGTAATTTTGTGAGAAAGTCTCTTCCACTTTATGAATCATAGAGTAGCCATCTGAAAATGGGTAGGACACACTGATGTTTCAGATTGTTATAATGATGATATTTGATAACTCATACATAATGCCTGGCACATAGCAGACATTCAATCAATATTTGTTGTCATGGGCTTTATTACATAGCATGCTAAGGGAAGAATGTGCTAAGAGTGGCTTTTAAGAGCATAAGAGCATAAAATTAAGGACTGCTTTTAGACTGTTCATCCAGCACTGATCATCACTGTAACCAAAATGTGGTGAAATACTCCACACTGACAGAATATTCTCTGGGTCTTCAATCTTACGGGACATCCACTAGACCACTTGTTTTTGTGGGCAATGAATAATAACATCGATGCCAAGTATTTCCCAAAAATGAAAATTGAAGTCTTTGACACACTACACAACAGATAGGGGACTACAAAGAGCTTCAGAAACTCAACAATAGCAAAACATACAACCCTTTTCAGAAATGGGCAAAGGGAAAGCATTTTTCAACAGAACTAATTCAATTGGCTAGTAGACATATGAAAAAAATGTTCAGGATCCTGAGCAATTACAAAAACACAAATAAAAGCCACACTGAGGCTCTACCTGACTCCATTGAAATTGGTGTACATTTGGAACTCTGCTAATAACATGGGGTGGTAAAACATGTGTGAAAAAATATATCTTACTCCATTATTGGTGGAAGTGTAGACTAGCACAGCACCTATGGAAGTCAGTATTGAGTGCACTATGAAAACTGAAAGGTGATCTATCTTAAGACCCCGCTATCCCATTCCTGGGAATGTATCCAAAGGAAATGAAATCTGCATATCAGAAATTGACCAGCAAACCTGTTTATAGCAGCACAATCCATAATAGAGAGGACATGGAAAAAACCCAGATGCCCATCGAAAGAGGAATGCACAAAGAAACAGGTACAGGGGCCAGCATGATGGATCACAGGCTAAATCCTCACCTTGCCTGTGCTAGAATCTTTTATGGACACCAGCTTGTGTGCCAGGTGCTCCACTTCCTGTCCAGCTGCTTGTGACCTGGGAAAACCATAGGATGGTCCAAAACCTTGGGACACTGCATCTGTGTGAGAGACCAGGAAGAAAATGACTAAATAAATTACGGTGTATCTTTTTAGCAGTAAACACTGAGCTTTTAAAATGAATTATACATATATGTATAACAAAAATGGAAAGACATATGAATATAAGACTTGCTCTAAGAAAATCAAGATGGCAGAATAGGATAAGTACATATTTAAACAGAGAAACACTCACTAGCCAGGGTGAAGCAGAGAGGGCACATTCCAGGAAATAGTAGAAGACAGAACGACAGTAGAGGGGCACGTAGAGACTGACAGACATGGGAAAGCAACAGACACAACAGTGTGGTGTTGCAGTGACCGATATCCCAACAGCATTCAGTGACTGGTGATCTGAAGTGCACCAGGGGCTGGAACTCCACCAGCAGCAAGGCGGGAACAGGTGTTCACTGGAAGCTCATGAGGTGAACCCAAGCAAAAAACTACCCATCCTGCTGGTCTGTTTGATTGGACCAGGAGCAGAGACAGAGCAGCAGATCTCAGGCACGCAGTGTGAGAACAGGGTGGATTTCACAACCCAGTCTGCCCCCTAGAGCCATATCCGGTGCCCTTTGTTTAAGGAGGCAAAGGCTATGGGACAGGACTGTGAATGCACTGAGCTGGGCGTGAACTCATTTCTGACTCAGGGAACTGCAACAATATGGTATCCTACAAGTTCCATCAAAGACAAATCAGGGTAGGCCCTAGACCTGATGAATTCTAATAGAATTCTAATAGTGGCAAACCAGTCACCATTCTGTACAGTGTGGCAAAAGCTTTAAGACTGCAGGGATAACAGTGAGCTATGCATATGCTGGCTGGGAGCAAACTCACTGAGCTGAGTGCACTACACTGGTCCCGCAGGAAAATAATACCGACTGTGGCATTGTACAGGTGAAAATAGGTCTGTGTAGCTCTCAGACCTAAAGACCAACAGGTTCCAGCAAGATCAGCACCACCACCAAACTACCTTAATAGGACAACTGGTGTCTCCCTAATCCTGGGAACTGCTCAAACCAGAAGTGGAAGAAAATTTGTCACAAATCGGTTCAGCCTCCACACAGTATCACAGGAGATGGAGATTGGTGAGCCAGGAGCTGGAGCTACAGAACCATGGTGGAAATCTAACATAAGAACCCAGACCTGGAACTCACTTGAGGGCACAAGTGACTACAAACAAAAAGCTGTGTACCAATTGCAATAAGTAAATTCGAACTGTAGACCCATGGGTGACACAGCTTAAAAACTTGCCACAAGGAGAAGAATGTGATAACCAGAAGTACAAAGACCAAGAGCAAAAGAAGAGACAAAGGTACAATGAATATTACTGCAGACTCCCCTACAAAGGAGCAAAACCCTTTGCCAACCTCAGAGTTAGCTGAGGCAGACATCGAGAAAATGGGGGACACAGAATTCAGAAAACTCATTTTAAAGCTTCTGATCAACAAGAAGCATGTAAAGCAGGCGTTCAAGGAATTTAATGAATATGTCACACTGGAAATGAGTCAAATGAAAGCTGATATATCAAAAATGAATGCAGTGGAACAAATTAAAAGTACAGTTGAGAGTCTCCAAAATAGAATGAAGCAAGCAGAAGAAAGAATCTCAAAATAAGATATTTCCTGTCACTAAGAGGAAACAAACAAAAACCTAGAAGCAGAGCTGGGTCAAGTTAAAAAAAAGTATTCAAGAATTGAAAGACACTATTAAAAGGCCAAATGTAAGAGTTATGGGAGTCCCAGAAGGTGCAGAAAGAGAAGCTGGGTTTACAAAAGTGTTTAACAAAATGGTAAGGGAAAATTTCACTAATTTAGAGAAAGAATTGGAAAACAACATCCAGGAGGGGCACAGAACTCCCAACTGGCTTGAGCAAAAGTGATCTTCACCAAGATACATGATAATCAATCTCTTTTCAATAGAACATAAGGAAAACATCCTTAAATGTGCACACGAAAAACAATCAATTGACATATAAACGAATGCCAATTAAATTCACGAGACCTTTAATAGGAAAATCTACAGGCCAGATGAGAATGGAGTGACATATCCCAGATTCTAAAAGCAAAAAATTGTCGGCCCAGAATAATGTACCCAGCAAAGTTTTTCTTTGTCTGAAAATCAAATAAAATTCTTCCACAGCAAAGTTTAAATATGCCTCTTCCAAACCTGCCCTACAAATTATACTTAAAGAGGTTCTCTTGACAGAGAACAGGAATAGTATCCACCAAAGGGCCCGGCGGCGTGACCTAGCAGCTAAAGTCCTTGCCTTGAACGCCCCGGGATCCCATATGGGCGCTGGTTCTAATCCCGGAAGCTCCACTTCCATCCAGCTCCCTGCTTCTGGCCTGGGAAAGCAGGAGAGGACGGCCCAAAGCCTTGGGACCCTGCACCTGCTTGGGAGACCCGAAAGAGGTTCCTGGTCCCGGCATCGGATCGGCTCAGCACTGGCCCGTTGCGGCTCACCTGGGGAGTGAATCATCGGATGGAAGATCTTCCTCTCTGTCTCTCCTCCTATCTGTATATCCGGCTTTCCAATAATAATAAAATCTTAAAAAAAAAATAGTATCCACCAAAAACCAAAAGCAAATGTGAAGAATATCCTAATAAAATAACAACAGAAGACTAAGTCAATGAATAACCCTTTGCTAAAATGAAAGGACCAAATTACCAGCCATTTTTCTTAACCCTGAATGTAAATGACTTAAACTCATCAATCAAACATCATATGTTAGTAGACTTGATTTTAAAAAATCATTTACTTATTGCCTACAGAAGACATATCTCACCAACAAAGATCAGCGGAAACTATCTCATGGATTTTGATTTTTTGTTTCAACTCTTCAAAATTCTTTCTCATTAAATTCTTCAGTGATAGATCAAACAGTAGCATCATTTTCTTCAAGAAGGGTCTTGATTTTCTTTTTCATCTCTTCAGGAACACATTAGTCATTCTGTGGCATGTTATTTAACTTCATGGCATTGTTAATTTATCTTTTTCTTCCTGTTGTTGATTTTGTTTGTGGCTTTTCATTTCAGGTGATATATAGTAACTGTAATGGAGACTCATATCCAGATGGGAGGATACAATGTAGTATGCATCTCTACTTCCAGATCAAAGATGGACTTACAATAAAACTGTTCACTATATCTTGACAATAGGATGCTGGACTCTGCCATTGTCCATGCCCACAATGATGGTCATATTAATGTTTATGAAGAACTATACTTTAGTAATAATATACGGGAACCTGGTGAGTGGGGGGACTTGTGGATGGGGTAAGGGTATTCTCATGGCCTATGGAATTGTATCATAAAATGATAATTGTAAAAAAAGTATTTTTTAAAAGAAAGATATATGAATAAGTGAGAATGAAAACAGTAGGACCATATGGGCTCAATTTTATTAAAAACACAATTTAGGTAATATTGTCAATGTAAGAGAATATTTTCTATGTTACTCTGTCACAGTGACATGAAGGACCTTCTCCTTTCTCCTATGTGCAGCACCCTCTCACTTAATATCGTAAATGTAGACAAACTATCCTGGTTATTAACAAATAAAAACATTACATTTTAAAGTCTAAGTTATTAATAGAAGGAAGATAAAATATGAAACAAAGCATGATTTGGTTGGCATTTTAAACCTTTTTGATGATTCCAATCGCTGTGATCCTTTATCCTTTAGCCAGGGCATTGGCTATGACCTATTATTCTGTTAGCTGACGGTTCGTGAATGGGACAGGAGGACATCTAAAACAGCCTTTTTCTTCTTTTTTTCAAAATGAAACAAAAGCCTAATATAAAACCTGGCTGTGAAATACATAATTGGAGAAAGTATTACCCCTTGGTTAAAGAAGTGACCTCCAATGGGCAATAATTCCTTTAGATTGAACATTTTGTTACAATTTTCCGCAGAAACTTAAAGAGGTAATTTCCTTGATCTGCAGGGCATTCATTTTGTCTTATAAGCATTCCACGGTGTAATGTATATACCTTACATACAGAAGATTAATAGCACTTCTCTTGTACTTTTTCCCTGAACTTCTTGATTCAAGTGGTTTACCTGGAAATGATTTGATCTGAATCACTTTTGAGTCCCAGCATTCAAGCATTCCTAGTTATTCTTGTTTCCACCACCACTGCATGTTCATTCTTTAGGAATAGTAATAAAAGAAAAATCACTATTAACTTATAGTGGGAAAGATCATACATTAGTAAGATTATAATGAAAATTGAGAAAAATCTAGGTTTGATGAGTACACACTATTATAATACTTGGGTGTGTAAATTAGAATCCTTCTTCCAGGAGACAGTTTAAAGTGTAGACGAGAACAGAAAATGTGAATCCTTTGACCCAATCTTTCTTAGGAGTGAAAAGATCTATTTCTAGTGCAAAACTAGAAATAGTACTGTCATTTGTACAGGAACCATAAAAACTGTGAAATAGACAACAGACCATTCATTCTGAGATACAGAGGGACAGTGTCACCTTGAAATTCACATCCATCTGAAACCTCAGAACATGTCCTTACTTGAAAGTAGGATACTTTCAGATGAAATTAAGCTCCTCAAGATGAAATCATTCTGGCTTTATTATGGTGAGCTACAAATGCAACAAATTGGTGTCTTTCAGATTAAAAACCAATGGGACACAGAGAAACCCACAGAAACACTCAAGAGACAAGGTCATGTGAATATAGAAAGAGCTTAGGTTGATGCTGTCACAAAAATCCAAAGAACTGTTGGCCTGCCAAGCAGCCAGGGGGGAGGCATGGGACAGAGTTTATCAGAACCTCCAGAAGAAAGCAAACCTATCAACATCTTAGATAAGATTCTGGCCCTGGTAATGGCAAGAAAAAGATATTCCATAGGAATTTGGTACAATAATCTGAGGAAACTAACACAGACATGACACCTGGGGTCAGTTTTTAAATGAAGCAGTGATGAGGAGTGGGATAGAATCAGAAACAGACAAAGCAAAATTGGGCAATATTGGCAGAGGATGTGTTACATAATATTCTGAATGCTTTGGTGTACACTTGAAATTTTACATAATGAAAAATTAAATAGTAATACAATAATAATTTATATCTGTCAACATGCAAATAGATCTATAAACATATTTTTTCAGTTAAATAAAAAGGTTTCTCAATCTTGACGCTATCCAGAGAAATTCTTGCAAAGGTGTATATCAAATGCTATATCTGGTCATGTCTGGGTAGTCTGATTTGAATCTTTATACTTCTTTGTACTGTTAAATATCTTTATAGTAAGCATGATTTTTGTTTCAAAATCTTAACCCATTTTCAATAATAATAGTGTCCTATTCAAATTACACCAATATAAAATCTTTATCATAATTGACAATGGGATAAAATTGATGCTTCCCTTCCCATTTTAAAAATATATAAGACTCAAGGAGATATCTTCTGGGATGATTACAGTGTGTCCCAGAAAGCAAGTATGTGTTGTAAACTTAACCTCCAATGCTACAGGGAATGGGCCCAACATGGAGTGTTTCAGTCATGAGAACACAGCCTTGTGACTGGGTTAATGTCAATGCTAATAAATGGATTCATGTTTGAGATTATGAGTTCCAACTCTGCTTTCTCTCTGTCACATGAACACCTTCAACCAGGTTATCATGCAGGTACAGGACCAGCCTTCTCCACAAGCCAGCACCTTAATATCGGACTTCCATGCTTCAGAACCATGACAGAGAGTTTTATTTTACTTTACAAATTATCCACACTCTGATACTCTGTTATAGTAGCACATAATAGACTGAGACAACTTCGTAAGATCACTAAGGAAGGTAGCGTCATTGTGAGCTGCTACCATGATTCTTTGTTCTCAGCAGAAGTCTTTGGGAAGTTTGAGTTCTAATCAAACTTCATCAGGCACTGACTTGATGGGTTGGAATTCTGCCTACCCTTTAAGACGTGGCAGCCACAGCCATTTCCCCATGAGTCAAGACAGTTACCTTTCACTGCAATGACATTCAGGTAAATGCTAGAAGGGAAGAGATTCAGGGGGCTCTCACCCTTTTAAACACATCCTACTAGCTACACCTTAGAATGTAGGAAAAAATACTGAAAAAGAACTCATATTCTAATGGGTAAAAGTTGTGACTCCAACTAGGACAGCATACATTTCTATTAAGATCCACAAAGCACCCACTACATGTCAGTTCTAGCAATATAAAGAAAACAAAAACAGGACCTGCTCTTTAGGAGTATAAAGAAATAGACAGTAGGTTCCTGCGGAAATTCGGAAAGTACATTTCAGAAGGGCTGAAAAACAAGACATAAGATTGTGGGGGCCTCTCTCACATTGACCAGAGCTGCGCCTGAGCAAAGCTGGAGGTTCAGAACTCAGACTGCTCAGAGCTACAGTCCAGGGACTGCTTCATTCAAACAGCCTTTAAGCTTTGCTGTCTGCAGGAAATGCCAGAAATCCCAAAGATGCCAATTCTTAACTGGTTCTAGGAGCAATTATTGCTATCACTTGTTGTGCAAGTGCCATAAACATTGCATTTACACACTAATCCTTACAACTCTGCAAGGTGGGTAGTATTATCTTCATTGGACTAACTCAGAAGATAAGTTCTAAGAGATGCAGTAATGTGACCACGAAATAGGCCTGAAGGGGCAAAAGACATTTAAACTTGAGTATCATTGAATCCATGTTCTTTGCACAACCCTACACCATACCTCTGAAAAGGTAAAAGCTGTGTGCAAGTTTATGTGAATAGGTAAACTCACATGTGTGTGGTACACACATGAGTTTTACCCTGAAAAGCCATCCCCTCTCTCAAAAAAAAACTTTTTGGTACTGAGGACACTTGCATTTGTACAAATTGCCAGAAACAAAAGGGACATCATGAACACACTGGTTGCAGACATATAAATTGGAAAAGTAACTTCTGAACCTAAGAAATGATCACCAAAGCTTTTGATTCAATGGCCTAAAATCAGGAAATAATCTTTCATGGTACAACTTCTCCGGTGTTTGGATAGCAACTGAGAGCCCGTCCTATTTTTTGAAGATGCCAGACTAAGATGAGAGAGCAAGCAGCACATGAAATCATTCCAACAAAACAGTAGCAGGAGTATTTCTACCATTTCAGTCTTGGCTTGCCTCTCCTTTCTCACTTACTGTGAGGCAAAGGGACATAAAGTTGACAATGACTATTAAGGAGAAAAGGCAGACTTTGGGGGAAATCAAACTAAGAAGCAAAAGATTCACTTCATTTCCCAAAGTTCCAAAAGAATAGAAAACATCTCTGAAAACAAGAACAGTGTGATTCAAAGGCACTGCAAAATGGAAGAAAAAAAACTCTTTACATAAAAAATCCTTATATCAAATAAGAACTTTCTTCCCAAGATAAATGCCTCAGATTAGGTAATCACTCATAATCAAAACATGCATTTTTTTACTTAGATTTTTGTATTGCCAACATGTTCCAGCATTCAAGTCAAAGCCAAAGATGAAACACTGTTATATTTTTGTTGTGATTTTATTGCCAAATGCAAATATCTTAACTGTAAGTAAGTCATTACTCTCCTGCTGTTGTGGTCTGATTAATTCTCACAATATTAGCCAGCAATTCATTTTATCCCTTGGCGTTACAAGTCCAGTTGAAGGAGATAAGTGGCTGATAAAAGATCTCTGTGAACAGTTATAAATGATTCACTTTAAAAGAATAATAAAGCAGCCACTGGCTAAGTGCAGCTGAGTAAACCTTCCATGTATTGCGCAAAACTAATTTAGTTTAAAAAACTTGGGCAAATTATAGTCAATAATCTTCACTGTCAGCCCGCTGCTCACCAAACTTTTGAGAGGAAACTTAATGCTGAAATGCAAATATTTAATTAGATTTTAATGGGGAGGTTTATTTTTCCTAAATCTGGTCATCTGTCTCAATTACATCCTCCATTTTTTACAGTTAACCAGGAATTGTCATTCCCATGGGCTCCAGAGATGCTTTCTGTTCCCAAATTCCTGTTTAGCATTTGCTTTTTCACAAGTATAGTTCTTGCAGAATTTAGTTTGTTTCTTCTCTTTTGGAAAAAAAAAAGGAACATTTGGCAAAAACAATAAAAAGTATGTTCAGAACAATGCTTTTCAAGCTAATTGTCCTTCTGTCCTAATAGCAGAGAATCTTCAGTAGCTAAGCACTAAATTGTCTGTTTTCTACCTCACTGCACAGGGCAATTAATACTCATTGTTATTTACTCAATGCCCCTTTCAAGCAGTTCTGTGCAGACTTGCAAATATTCAAGCTGCATTTCTTTCAGATGTAGTCTATAGTTTAGATTTCATACGAACTCAATAAATTGGTGAAATGTAGCTGTTCATGTCTCTTTCTCCAGAGCTGGTACTTAAAATCATTCTTTCTATAAAGCATAAAATCCTTCAGAACTTCTGGGTAGAGAGAACAAGACTGTGTTCAAGAACATCTCATTTCTGTCATCCATTGGCAAGTCTGGCTTCACGTTCCTGGGGGCTACAGTTCTGTCAACCACCTTCCATCACTGACACCTGCATTCTTTTAAAAAGGGGACCTCAGGGGGCGCTAATGGAGACTGGAGTGTGGGTAGAAAAAGACAGGATTCCCTCTGTTGACTTCCTGTTCCTGGAAGCATCAATCACCCAGTGGATGCTCTGTACCTTGGGAGCAACAATCTGCTCCAACAGCAGTTGTTGGGTCCAGTTCTGGCGGAGGCAGCATACATTCTCACTCTCACAGACACCAGCAAGGAACACATCTCCAGGGACCTGAGTTCCAGGATGCCAAGGTCCTTCCCTCTAGCTTGTAGTGCAGTCATTGCAACCTCCGCCCTTCCCACCCTCGACCGCTACATGATCCTTGTGCTTGCTATCTCTGTGACACCTTCAAATTTACTTTTTGCACATTTACTTCTTTAACATCTATCATACACGTTCCAATATTCAGAACTGTAAACCTAAACTGTAAACCCTTGCTTATATTTGAGAAAGGTAAAGCCTCCTTGGAATCTCAGGCTTACAACTTACCAGTTTGTGACCTTGGTCAATTTCTTCAAATTGCTCTTCATGCAAGACAGTTATCTCATCTAGAGTTGTCAGTATTAGTGAGATATAATCTATAATCAGGTGGCTTGCACCTGAAAAGGCTGGTTTCTTTCCCCTTTGCCTTTCATAGGTTCAAGTTCTCTCACTTACAAAAGATAAGAGTTATGCTCTTCCCTTATTAAAGATGAATACATTCATCCTTCTTGATAACTTATTTGTATGAGCTTAAAATCTCAGTCAACTCCTCCATCATGTCTTAATTCAAGGGGCAATCATCATAGTAACTCCTTCAGGCTTGTCAGTGTGCTTTTGTGGTAACCATATTCTCTTCTGCTTTCAGGCAGCTCATCTTCTCATTCAGTTATTTTGCCAATGCTCATGAGATGTTTGTGCAAGACATTCCTGCCTCACTACTCTCTTACTTGTCCATGTGTGGTTTCTGGAGCTGTCACGTCTACCCCACCTCACCTCCCACAAAATCAAACCTTCAATACTCACTCCCCACTCCTATTCTCTAGCATCCTGAAAATCTCACATATTGGTAAAACAATTCCACATCTTACACTTCTTTTATGAACATCAAATTCATCTTTGCCCATTCACTTTTCTTTTGTGAGGCTTTTAGGCGGTGGTTCACAATAGGCCTTGATAAATAGCCACTGAGTGAAAAAAGTTAATGAAATCTCCATTTATCCCACTCATCAATCTTTTCTGTTCTATGCTCTCTATATTTCTGGCCCTTTCTCTTTTGAAAGGTGCTATTTTCTCACCCTGAGCAAGAGAGAATAAGCGTGCATCATATTTCTTTTTCTCTTCTTATTCTCTCCATTAATATTATAATACAAAAACAAAACTTCAAAGGCATAAAAAGATATGATATTCAAAGATACAAGGCAGTGTCCTTGTGTCTAACCCTATTTCACTCCAAAAGCACTCTACTTTTAATTTTTTCTAGAATCTATTGTTTGAGAAGTCATTTAGGCAGAGTCTGCCCAGACAAGCCATAATGACTTGTGAGTATCCAATTACAGCTTCTGGAGGAGGGTGTGTGTGTGTGTATGTACAATATTTGATGAGGTGGCATCATTTTTAAATATAAAAACAGTCAATTATATCTACCTTATTGCCACAAAGATTGTGAGTTGTATATATTACTGCAAATGGACATTCTTTCTATGTGATCTTTAAAACTCTGTATTTATTTTTATGCTATTTGAGAGGCAGAAAGAAATCTCCAGTTCACTGTTTCATTTTCTTAACACCCACAACAGTTAGGGCTGAGGCAGCTAAAGTTGCAAGGCTGGAACTCAATCTAGGTTTCCCATTATCTATTGCCTCCCAGAGTGTCCATGAGCAGGGAGCTGGGACTTAGATCCAGGCACTGAAGTATAGAATGCAGATTCCCCAAGTGGCGTCCTAACAACTACACCAAACACCCATCCCTGTTTGTGTTGGTCAGTGTGAGCGATCCTATTTCCAGTCATTTCAAACTTAATGTTTCACCGTTTATTATATTAGTAGTCTATATTAATATAAATTGCATAAGGCTGTGGTTCTTTGGATTCTAGTGTTTTATCCTTTGCCCTCCTCAGAAAAATACAATCCGCTGTTGTGGATTTCTTGTGTTTCCCATAGAATTTTATTCTGAAACCTTTGTCAATGAATTCCCTAGACAATGAATTAGATGTTGAGCTTAACTGTTTGAGGTATAAACAAGACAATTACAACAATGTGAGGAACAGCCTTTCTTAACCAGCCCTTTACACAAGATCAAAACCAAGGCCCAAGAGTGGATGCAAGCTGATCAGATGATAAAACGGGAATGATGGCAGACTGGGAAACGTAGACCTTTAACTCTCAAGCCAGTGTTTTTTATCTTCATTTTTATCTTACTATTTCTTCAGAAATGTCTAAAGCTTCTTTCAAATCTTTAGTGCCTAGAGGGATCTCTGTCTCCCTCTCTGAATATGAGTAAGACAATGACAGCTAATCCAACTTACAGTAAGGAACCTGAAAAAGTGGAGAGAACAAACAAGTTGCTTAAGGCAAAAGAAACTGCAAGTTACATCCAAAAACACTTGCTCGTGGTCACCGACCACAAACACTCTCCCAGTCCCAAACTGGATGCAGAGCACACGTCTGAGTAGCGGGCCAGCTGGAGATTGAGATGACAGCACTGCAGCTTTAGAATCTAGAAAAGGTGGGATCTGAGGGCCTGTGCTCAGTGTCACGTGCTGTAACACCCTGAATGCCCTCAGACACACCTATGCTTCACTTCCTTGAAGTGTTAAAATCCTCACTGAAGGAACCCTGACCAGTGCCCCTAGCTCTGCCCTCTGTATAGGAAGCCTGCGGGTGGCAGCCTTATCTGGTTGAGTGGGCTCTCACGGTCGTGCTCTTCAGCTCTTGGGAGAGTGCAGTCAGCAGATTTGGTCCCTCCCAGGAGTCTTCCTGGAAGCTTGCCTGTGGGAGGCGGCAACAGACGCTCATCTTAAGTACTATCCTGAGAGAAGAGACAGCTCCATAAATGGGAAGAGGAAAAACAACAACAACAAAAAAAAACAGGAGGAAAGAAACAACTAAACATCCACTATGTGCTATACCTGGCGTTAAGTGTTTTAATGTTATCACACTTAATCTGCATAAAAATGCTATGAGGCAGGGTAGAGCATCTCATTTTGACAGGTGGTAAAACTGAAAATGTGTGACCTGAAGATACTTGAAACTTCACATAGGCCTAAGACAAAACATGAGTTTGTTAGACACGGATATTCCTGATCTTGTTAAATTGTCTTCTATAAAATAGAGAAAAATGATGAAAGTGTTCTATACAACAATGCTTCCTGAAAAATATGAATTTGGATTTAGGAAAAAAATCATTAAGTAAATATTCTCATTTCTCTACTATGTTCTAAGTAGAAACAATTTAATACAAAATAGCATTTTTTGGCGCAGGGGGGTAGGTAAGATTCTGTCTAAATACTGAAAATATTACACCATTACCTAGTAAATTGTTTCTTCACACGCCACAGTTTATCATCTGCAGATACTGCCAAGGCCTGATGCTTGAGTCATAATGCTTATGGGATTTAATTTTTAATGATGCAAAAATTATGCATAATATACCATCATTTCTCTCCCAAACCCAAAATCTGATAGCTAATAATTGCCCCTTACTTAGTTTGCTAACATTCCGTGATATTAATTGGAATGCAACTGGAATCAGAAAGTGACTCCTTGGAAATGGCCTTTATGGGTTCTGTGCTCATTTTCTTCCAATAGGACCAAGATTAAAATTGTTGGATATATGCACCAACAATTTTTGCCTGACAGGCTCTTCTAAAGCTACTTGGTAGAAGTGCAAAGAACTCTGTAGTTCTGTTCATTACCATTACACTAAATCCTGTAACAGTAAGCAACCAAATTCATAGCTGCTTTCAATCGAGAGGTGTAAACCTCTATTTACTCACATGCCAATCTCCCAGTCACTGGGTGGCTTTCCTCCTTCCACTCAGTGATTTAGAGATCCAAGCTTCCTCCAACTTTGGCACTTTCTGCTCTCTGGACTCTTACAACCTTCCATCTCTAGGCATGTATGTGCGTAGGAACATGTATGTATGTGAAGCAAGTTCAAAAGAAAATCATATGTAATAAATATATATTATGTAAACAATGTCTGTCATTGTTATTAAAGCCATTTATCTGTGCATGCATGTTTCTCTTACCTCCTACACTGTATATAATTTTCACCTTTCTAGGGTCCTGTGGGGTAGATACCGTTACAATCACTTGCTTTATCAGCTGGAGAAGTACAGCCAAAGTGGAGCACTTTATCTGCCTACAAGGCACTACATTTCTTTCTTTCAGCCACAATAACAAATTACCACAAACCTGGTGATTTAAAACATCAGAAATACGCGTGCTCACTTCTGAAGACCAGAAGTCCAAAATCAGTATCACTGGGCAGAAAAAAGGGTATCGGGCACATCACACACTCTGTGGGAGCTCAGGAAGGAACACAGCCGTGCCTCTCAAGCACCTGCAGAGATGCCTTAGTGTGGGACCATATGACTCAAATCTGCCCTGTCTGCACACTATCTCTCTATCTCTCTCTCTCTCTCTCTCTCTCTCTCTCTCTCTCTCTCTCTCTCACACACACACACACACACACAAAGAGTGAGAGAGAGAGAGAGAGAGAGAGAAAAGAGAGATTTTCTCACTCCCTCTTAAAAAGATACACCTTATCACATTTTAGACTCACCCTGACATTCCAAGATAGTCTCTCCATCTCAAAATCCTAACCTGAATCATGTCACAAAGATGCTTTTCTCCTAACAGAATATACTTAAAGGTTCCAGGGATTAGGACATGGGTGTCCCTTTGGGACCCATTTCTCAATCCACTACACTTGCTTAGCTAGAGTGGCAGGTCTGGCAATTCCAACCAGAATGTTCAACTCCAGTCTGCAGTCTTACTCATTTTGCTAAATGAAATCTGTGCATCAGTCTAGCTACTATTGAAAGCACTCATGTATAATATTTTTTAAAGAAATTAATGACAAAATAAAAATCCTGGCTGCTCACTCCCCCACCCCCATGCATTCTGTCATAGTGTTACCTGTCTGGATCCTTTTTTTTTTTCTACAGCAATAGGCTATTAGACCTAAAAGATTACATTAGTGTGACAGTGTCAGGTTCCATGATACAAGCCCAAAGTAAGCAGTAGATCTTTTACTTGACTTTTTTTTCCCTAACATACAGCAGTGAGTGAGAGATCAGAAAAGGGAAGACATAGAAAAATAGCAAGAAGTGAACAAATCAAAAAGTGTAAATTTTCAACTGGATAATCGAAATTTTAGGTTATTTAGGTATACTCTCTAGAAAGGGAATCATTACTGTGGTGAAAGCTGCAAGAAACACGCAACAGGAGCCAGCACAGCGACACCAGTATCCTATATGGGCTCAGACTCGTGTTCTAGCTGCTCTCCTTCTGATCCAGCCCCCTGCCTGTGTCCTGGAAAAGCAGCAGAGGATGACCCTAAGCCCTGGATCCTGCACCAACAAGGGAACCCCCAAAGAAGCTCCTGGATCCAAAGTCACTAGGGGAGTCAACCATGAGATGGAAGAGCTTTCTCTGTGTGTGTGTCTTACTCTCTCTTTTTCTGTAAAAGTTGCCTTTTACATTAAAAAAAAAAACCCTAAAGAAATGAATTAAAAACTTGGAAACACAAAAGAGTCTGTCAAGTTACCCTGAAGTACAAACTACGGGACATCTGCAAGGTTTGCATGTTTTCAAGTTTTCTGATGAAAAGCCTTGCTTTCACGATAAGAAAACATGTATGCATTCTCTTGGTTGAAAAAAACACATCTATATACCTAAAGGTGATGTGTTTTCTTGCAACTGCATGTGACTATACTAATTAACATAAAACAAAAATGTAATTGAAAAAAATGTGTGTATGCATGTGTACCAGAACAAAGACAGGGAAGGAACATAACAAATTAAGTTTACTTTTACAATGGCAGAATTATGGCTTTTGTTCTGAAATTATTATTAAATAACTGATATAAATATTTTAATATTGATTCATTCATACAGTGATACACACACACATTTATTTGCTTACTGGAACAACTGTACCCTGTTCTGCTTGCAGGGTACACTTCTCTTTCATCTCCTTTGAACAACTCTCCATTCTTAGACAAGCAAGAGGAGCCACTCCAGACCCCAGGCTTATAAGCCACCCTCCTGGGTCCCCTCTGACCACAAGTCTTCCTGTAGAATGCCAAGTAGTTAGGAAGACGTGCCCACGCAGAACCTTCACCTCTTCCACTCACCCTGCAACTGCGCCCAAGCTGCTTCAAGGGCCCGCGTGATCCTCCCCAGCTCTGCCCCCCAAACACACCTGCACAACAGGTATCCATCCTTTGGCCTGAAGGATGGAGAGACAAAGGGAAGGTATTTGTGGAACTTAAGGAGGAAGCTTCAAGGTATGAGTCAGCTGGCCTGACTTGAGGTGTGTTCATGAGGTCTCCTGTAATTCAGGAAACTGTGAGGGTGAGAAGACGAAGCATTTGGACTGCAGTCCAGCCTTGAAGCCTTCTCTATTACCCCCCATTACGGAGCAGGAACCAATGGAGTTCAAGAAGTCTAAATTCAAAGATCTTCAGTCTCACCATAAAGAAATCATTATAAAATGGAAAGAGAGTGCTGTTTAACAGTTTACTATTCGGGTTGACAATCGGAACTATTTAGACGTGTGGTATCTAGGCTTCTATTTGTATGCTTGTCATGAGCTTCACAAATCTTAAAGTATACCAGACCAGAGACAGAGATAAGAGTAAAGCAAATATTTTCTCCTCTCATAACTCATAATCACTTTCCACTAATAATTCTTCTAAGAAATAACCTGGATTCCTTAAATGTTGTCATCAGATGAATGATTTCCGAAGGTGAAAATGAATGTTATTCACTGACTATATTTCAATATTTGCTTCCAGCAAGTAAAACATTAAATTATCTACTCTACATCTATCAAGCAGCAAATCATGAGAGAACCACATGAGCCACACGGAAGGGCTTCCCTTAGCGCACATTCCACCGCAGTGTACTCCAGGGCCTTTCGGTAGCTGCTCATGGAAGAATCCACTATCACAGTGACACTGTCTCAGGCAATCAAGTCCAAGAGAATAAGGCTGGGAAACCACAGCTCTCGAATCACACCTGCTGGAAGTTCATTTCCCAAACATGCATTTTTTAAAGATTTATTTTATTTTTATTGGAAAGTCAGATATAGAGAGAGGAGGAGAGACAGAGAGGAAGATCTTCTGCCTGATGATTCACTCCCCAAGCAGCCACCACGGCCGGAGCTGTGCCAATCTAAAGCCAGGAGACAGGAGCACCTTGGAGTCTCCCACACAGGCGCAAGAACCAAGGCTTTGAGCCATACTCGACTGCTTTCCCAGGCCACAAACAGAGAGCTAGATGGGAAGTCAGGCCACCAGGACACAAGCCGGCACACACATGGAAGCCCAGCATATGCAAGGCAAGGACTTTGACCGCTAGGCGACAGCACAGGGTCCCCAAGCATGCATTTTTGAGAAATTATGAGAAACAACTTGAAGGTGGGAAAGACTATGAATTTTCAAATTAGATAGATGTAGAGTTAATTAACTCTGAGCTATTAGACCTTCCTGGACATTCAGTTAGCACTCTGAATCTCAGATTCCTCATCTATAAACTAGTGCTTCCTATTTTATCAGACTATCATGGAGGTCAATGGAAAATGGATGGCACACCCACTAGAGTCCCTGGCACCTATCAAATGTACAATTAGTTCTGGATCTCAGCTTTAACTTTTTCTCTACTGAAGACATCCTTGTCACATGAGTTGTCTAACTTTGGCAAGCAAATTGGCAGTGAGTCTTCTTTCTGGAACTGACATCTGGCTGATGAATAGTCTCATCCTCTGACCTTTTTGTGTTTTACTTCTTTTTCTCAACCCTCACTGTATTGCATTTCCATTCAGCCACAATGAGTCAATAAGCAAAGTATCCAGCAACTAGGATGGAAGGAAGGTCACTCCTTCTTTATCAACACCACTGAGAGAGCTGGACAATCTCTCAATTGAACACCATGGTCCACTCTCCCTAAATTTGGTGCATTCTTGCAAATTCACATAAGATTCAGATTCTGTAAATGTTTTCCTTTCTATAAAAGATCATTTGCATCACAATTATAGCTAGCAGGAAACATGTGCAACATGTACCACTTGGAACGGAGAATCACTTTTGCAGTTGATGGAAAGGAGATGATGGGGGAGTTGGTCATTTACCATAATGACTTTTTCATAATAAGCAACCCACATCTATGATTATTTCCAAAGGCACTGAATAGGTTCAAACCTTTATATTATCAGACTTAAATTAGGAGTCTAGTTTGCATGCAAGTGGTAATCACTGCTCAGTGAGCTAGTAAACTCAGACAAGTCACCTGTCAACCTACTTTTTGTAGAAATAATACACCTCTCTTTATTTTGTTGAGATGTACACTATTGTGAGCCATTAGCACAAGACTCCCTAACTCAAAAGAAAATGTAATAGGATAAGTAGAGTTCATAATGATGATTTGGAATCTTCAGATTTGTTACTGCATTTAGCTGAATTCTTGGTAATACTCTACCATACTCCCCAAAATACACACACACACACACACACACACACACACAAACATACATCTCCACATTACTTCCTATACTTGTCATTGGTTTTGAAAACTATTTGGGAGCCTTTGGACATTGTCTCAGCAAATATAGAAGTGAATTTTTTGTGTAAAAATTGTCTGAAATGAATATAAGCAAGTCATTCTAACAGGAAGCTCAAAACAGAACAAATTCATTATTATAAAATGATGCTTTTTCTACTATTCTGTTACCAAAACATTGTGTTTAAAACATTGTTATTAAGGGCCCAGTGCGATGGCCTAGCAGCTAAAGTCCTCACCTTGAACGCGTAGGGATCCCTTATTGGTGCCAGTTCTAATCCCGGCAGCTCCTCTTCCCATCCAGCTCCCTGCTTGTGGCCTGGGAAAGCAGTCGAGGACAGCCCAAAGCCTTGGGACGCTGCACCTGTGTGGGTGATCTGGAGGAAGTTCTGGGCTCCCGACCTCGGATCGGCACAGCTCCGGGCATGGAGGCCACTTGGGGAGTAAATCATCGGATGGAAGATCTTCCTCTCTGTCTCTCCTCCTCTCTCTATATCTGACTTTGCAATAAAAATAAATAAATCTTTTTAAAAAGCATTGTTATTAAAAATGATTCCTAGTAGATTGTGATCATGTATTGTCATTTTAAGTCATTCCTTAACAAATCTGAAAGTTGGCGTGTTTCCCAACTTTGGGGGAAGAAAAGAAGTTTCTGGTAAGCGAGTAAAATTCTCAGATCTGGGAAGTGCTGAAATAGTGTGCCCTTAGACCCAGTGCTCATCAGACAAGAAAGCCTGTTACACAGGAAGCTGAAGACAGCACCCTGATGCTGACCCTGCTGTTTTATGATTTTCATTTCTGTCCAAGACAATGTTTAAAAGTCAATATTTCTCCATTTCCTGGCTCTCCCTCTGATGAGAAAGGACAAACACTTGAGAAAAGAATGCATGCAAGGTGCTTGAAGACAAAAATTATTTCCTCAAAGTGTTTTAATCATGCTGTTGAAAATCATTTCCTCCAGTGGCCTAATCACATAAATCATAATAAAAGGTTAAAGATGAAGTTCAATTGTACCAAATTGCTGTGATGCTTTCTCAGAAATGGATTACTTTCTACTAAAGGGTGAAGTCACTCTGATACCCATTGGTATGCTTGGATGGTCTCAGGATGACAACCCCAGATCTCTACAGATACTGGTCATGAAGATTTGATTTGGAAGGGTGCAAGTTTAACTTCCATCAACATTTTACTACAATCTTAAGTTGGGGTTCACTTCTGTGAAGTCTTATAACATACCATAAGCATCAAGGAGCAGATGCCAGATCTTGTGAGAGGAAAAATGATGGTAATCTAATTCCTACTTGATAAACTATCAAATATTATCAAAAGCAATATATTATTCAATGTTCCCAAATACTAGAAAAAATTCAACATTTAATAAATGTAGTATGTCAGTTAGTGGACAGATTACAATTATTCTTTTACACAAACTTCAGAAGGGTGGTGAAATAGAATACTGACCTTGGATATCAGATAACCAAAAGTCTATTTTTTTCCATTCAGGAACAATATTAGATGAGTTATCCAATTTTCCAGAAACTCATCTTCATCTACAAGGATTTCTATTCAGCTTGAAATGACCTTTCATCTCTGTACACTAAGCACTTATTTTGTGCTAAGTTTTATGCAAACTAATTCTCAAATATCTCATTCAATCCATACATTGGTGCTATGTGGTGGATACTATTTGTTATTAGCCTCATCACACAGATGAGGAAATCAAGTCTTAAAGAGGTTAAATGGTACAGAACCACAAAACAAGGGTATCTGATTTAAATCCATGTCTAGCTAATTCTGTGCCTACTACCATGCTTTGCATTGCTAAATGTTTCTGTGTTTCCCAGGAAACAGCTACTTAATTTATACCACCCTGGGTTGAACAATTGATATTTTCAAACCCAGTATCACTCATTATGTGCTTCCAAACTCCACTAACCTTCACTATCATAGATCATGAAGAAATCCGACTCACTCGGTCTCCTTTAGGGACTAGTTCTTGGTCACACAATCCATAGAAGCACTTGATTGGAACTCAGGTCATGATTTCTCGGGCCCTTTTACTTGATATGGCTCTATTCTTCCCAAAATAAAATAAACTGGAGACAGTTTCAGTAAACAATTACTCCCTCCCCAAACCCATGGGTGGCTTCTGGGAGTTAATCTTTCCTTTTTTGTTTTACTTCTGTTCTTGTGCTCTTCATTGGTTAATTGGTTTCTCTTTTCAGTGACATTGCAATTTGCCTTTGAGCTTCCCGCAGTCGCTAGAGGGAAATCCCTCACCGCTTATTAAGCATCAGCCATATGCTTTACAACTAATGTCTCTTGTCCTGACAAACATCCCTGCAGCAAAAATACTAGCTGCTCCATTCTGTAGGTGAGGACACAGTCACAGAGACATCGCATGGTTACTCAAGACCACAGCCAGGAACACATCGCGTGATGCTCCTTCCACAAAGCCCATGAAACAGTTCTTTGATCAAGAATGGTTCCTACTTTCTTGCCTTCTATGCCAGGATCATTCATGTCAGAGGAAAAGAAAGAAAACATAATTGAGTTCACACAAATATCCAAATCAAAGTTGTCTGAATTTAATCAGGCTGGATTAGATTCATGTTGATTATTTTCACACTGGCTTCTGCTGCCAGACTTTGCTCTATTTAGGATCATGATTCCTTATATCCCATCTTCCCTACTGGCCAACTATCCACTAATTCACCAGACTCGGAGTATGCTTTCCAAGTGATAATCTTGATTTATTACCTCCTTGTGTTTCCTGGACCTCATTTTGGAGGAAAAATATGCAAAATTTCTTTCATTTCCCCCAAGCTCTCTCACTTGACAAACAGTGAGTGTTAATTACATACCTACTATGTGTGGACCACATCATTAGGGATCACAATGATGTTAAAATGAAAATGGGACAGAACTTTAATCTTCAGGGGCTTACATTCTATCAGCCAATCCTTCCAGATGAGCTGATTTATAGCTGATCTGTAATTCCACCACAAAATTTTGAAATTACCTACGTAATCTTCAAAGAATAAGATTCACTGTCTAGTTCTTAGATGAATACTAGCACATGTAAATATAGGTGATATGTGTACAACTCTTAGAGAAACACGTGTGATAATTTTACAACAATAGAAACAGTTGGATAGTTGTTTCTATTTTCTAATAATGTGAATGGATTATTTATGATTTAAGTTCATGAATGTTACTTATTTATAGGCAAAAAGTGACCTCGAAAACAGACTATTTGTTTCTGTGAACTTTTTAAAAACAGCATTAAGAATAATCAACTTTTTTTCTCATGACCTCTCCCTTTTAAAACTATTTTTTAAAATGGGTGCTTGTCTTAGACTATCAATCTAATACAACCATTTCCAAAGAAGCTGTAAAGACCAAAAACTAAAAAAAAAGACTATTATCATAATGAAAATGGTATCAAGGAACAAAAATGAGATCTAATTATGCTTTACCATAGTTATACGTTCCCTTAATAACATTTGTAAGTTACCAGTTACTAATTAAATGCCAGAGGTGTTATCAAAAATACATTTTAAGGTTTAATTAACTGATAATAATTATGGTTCAATGCTAAGTCTACATGATAATTAGTGAGACATTAGCAGAAAAAGTCTGCTAATCTGAAAATTATGAAGCTATTTCCCACCTGTTGCAGCACAGATAGCATTTAACCTCCAATAACAGCTTCAGGTTGTTAGGTTGTATTCAAAACAACAAAAAATGTGTTCATTTCATGTGTGCAACTGGAAAAGAAATAACCATAGTCCCTGTACTCTTTTCCTTTTATAATATTTTTAACTGTGTCAAGATGCACATAACACAAAATGTACCATCTGGACATTTTAAATGTATAGGTCTGTGGTCAGAGGTACACTGACCTTGCTGTGTAACCATTCTCCCAAACTTTTCTTCTTTATCTCATTAGACAACAACTCTACATTCCTCCTCCTACCAGCTCCTAGCAACCACCATCCTGTTTTCTCTTTCTATGAGTTTCATTACTCTATCTCATACAAGCAGAATCATCCAAGCTCATTTTTCTGTGATAGACTTCCATCGCTTAGCACAATGCCTCAAGGTTATTCTGTGTGTCGCATATGTTAGGATGTCCTTCCTTTTGAAGGCAGTGTGGTATATGAGTGACTATCTACTTGAACACTGGGGTAAGCCAGGGTACACAGACATACTTCCAATGTCATCCACCACCAAGCCTGTTAGATGCTTTACTTCTTGGTATCAGTTTACAAAGCTGATAAATGAGTCCCTTGTGCTGAATTTCCTTCACGCTGTACATTTCTGACATGTTATTGCCTATATACATATAGAGTTTATATATTATTGTGAAACTCCCGGCAAAATGCTTGAGTTCTTGATGCTTTAGTGACCTTGTTTATAATATGGAAAGTGAGTATGTTTCTTGCAAGATTTGGGGGAAATTAAATGCAATATTTCCACAAGACTTCCAGGAACACTCTTTAGTATACTGAATGGTAGCTGATATCATTGCAGATCTGTGTCGGATAGTGATAAAATCACCATCAAAGCTGTAGGATAATGACAATGGTAAATACGATGTGGCCTCAGGACTTTTGTTTCCCCTCTTGGACAAAAATAACTCTTCAATGGGTAGTTTGATGTACCGGTTTGCCTCCTTTTGTGGGAACTAGCAAGCAGCACTTGAAATTCTACTTCTCAGTTGCAATGACAACATCCAAGAATTTCACAGAAGCCCTATGGCTAGGAAAGTCAACAGACATATACACAATTATGGGGTGGGAAGAGGTCTTGAAAGTTCTAGTCATCAAAAATTCCTTGGGGCACTTAACTAAAGTTCCAGATTCTGGAGTGAACGTTTGATTAACAAGCCCACACTCCACAACAGAATGCTTGGGTTCAAGTCCCAACTCCAGCTCTGGCTCCAGGTTTCTGATAATACAGAACCTGGCATGTGTGCAGGGTGGGATGGACAGTAATTGTGGTACAGAGAGTTAAACTGCTGCCTATACTACCAGCATCTTATGTGAGTGCTGGCAATATCTGACTGCTCCACTTCCAACCAAGCTCCCTGCTAATACACCTGGAAAATCAACAGAAAATGGATGGCCCAAGTATTTGGGGGCACCTGTGTGGGCATTCACCCCTGGGCACCTGCCTGCTACCTGGTGGGCATGGCTTAGAGCTTACCTGCCTATGACCTGAGTCACAGCTTCCAGCCCTACACGTGGAGTGTGACTAGAAGGTCAAAGGAAATAGATGTGTCTTACAGCCAATTACAATGTCTTTGGTAGGTGGGGGGCCTGCCAGAAGACACTCTCCTGCCCTCCCCTTCTTTAGCCTTTAAAACTTGTAACCTGTGCACAATAAAGTGGACATTTCTCACTAGCCTGTCTCTGGTAGTTCTTACGGCTGAAGAACACCCATCGCCTCACCCTCGGCAACCTAGAGGGCCTGCTGGCAGGTGTAACCCCGAAGATCCCTGCCATCCATGTGGGAGACCTGGATGGAGTTAAAGGCTCCGGCTTTGGCCTGGCTCAGCCCTGACCATTGCAGCATTTGAGGGAGTGGAATCAGTGGGTTGAACATTAATCTCAATCTCTCAATCTCTCTTACACACACACACACACACACACACACACACACACACACAGTCCTGCCTCTCAGATGAAAATTTTAAAGAATACAAATATTGCAGATCCCTAGCATAGCCTTCATAAAGATTGATTCTATAGGTAAATCTCCCATTGTATTTGGACTCTAAACTTCCACAGCTGTAGACCCTTTTACATCTTGTTTCCATTTCCTAGAGGCCTGTCTAAGCGACATCACTTTTGAATGCTTACCTAAGTGAATGGACAAAAGGAATCAAACATGTATTTTCGCATCCATATTCACTACTGTGTCTCCACATTTACCACTGCGTTATTCACAATAGTCAAAAGGAGCAAGCAAGCCAAGTGTTCCCCAGTCATAGAAGAAAGCATATGCAAAAGTGTAGTGCATTTTTGCGAAAATATATAGCTCAACACAAGGGAAGGAAATTCTGATACATATACTACAACACAATCAGCCTTATGGACATTAATAAGTGAAACGAGCCAGTCACAAAAGTCAAAAATTGCACACTTCCACATATACAAAGTATCTAGAATAAGCAAATTCAAAGAGACAAAGTAAAATGGTGATTGCCAGTGAATGAGGTTGGGGAAACAGGGAGTTGTTTATGCAATAATGAACAATCTAGATGCCCATTGAAAGAGGAATTAATAAAGAAACTGTGGTACATCTACTCCATGAAATACTACAGACATTAAAAGGAATCAAATTCTACCATTTGCAACAAAGTGGTCCCAATTAGACACGTTTAAACTTAGTGAAACAAGCCAATCCAAAAAGGACAATACTATATGTTCTCTCCAACATAAGGCAACCTTCATGTAAAATACAAGATCAATAGATACAGGGGATGTATAGTAGCTGTGTAATGGAGACTGTCATATCTAGTAATATGTCATTTAACTTCATGGCATTGTAAATTTCTATTTTTCTTTCTATTGTTGATTTTGTATGATGACTTTTCATTGAAGGGGATGTACAGTAGCTGTGAAATGGAGACTAACATCCAGATGTGAGGATACAATGTAGTATGTATTTCTACTTCCAGACAAAGATGGACTTACAATGAAACTGTTCACTATATCATGACAATAGGATGCTGGACTCTCTGCCATTGTCCATGACTGCAATGATGGACATATGGCTATATATGAAGAACTTTATATTAGTGATCATACAGAGGAACTGAGGGGGGAGGGAATTGGGGAGGGGATAAGGGAAATGCCAGGAGCCTAAGGAACTGTATCATAAAATGATAATAATAATAAAATATTTTTAAAAAGATCGATACATAAGTAAACACATACATATATACACTGAGAGGAACTCTCTAATGGAGAGTAGCATACCAGGAAGTAAAAAAACCTTACAGTCTGCAGCCCTACCCCTGCGTAAGAGCAAGACTTCCAATGAAACTGTTAAGTACACCTTGATAATATGATACTAGATTTTCTGCCATTGCCTATACCTACAATTCCATGATACACTTAAATAGCAAAATGTTAAAGTTGTAACTGTTATTAAAGGACTATACTACCAAAACAACATGGGAGAAAGAGGGAAGGAGAAAGCTGGGAGAGAGGAAAATGAGAGAAGGGAGAAAGAGAAGGGAGGAAGGATGGGGGAGATCCCTACACTTAAAAAGTTGCATGATGAAAAATAGTGATAATAACATAATAATAACATAAAATAACATAATAATAACATAAAATAGTAATAACAACATAAAATAGAAAAACTTAGTACTAAAGTTTATTATCAAAATTCAGGAAAATAAAAACAAAACTAATCAACTAGGTATGAAGTGTCAGTTTGGAAACATGAAAATACTGCACTGGATAGGCATAACCATGTGAGTGTGCTTAATGCTACTGAACTGTACACTTGAAAAGAACTGCAAGGCTAACTTGATATCGTATACATCTTCCCATAAACAAACAAAAAAAATTAATTAACCAGGATAGTTCATTGTCTGCAGGAATGGTTGATTTTGAGCAGCCACCATCAACCAGGCCCTTTTCTCAGCTGTGGGGAAGAGGGACCAGGAGCCCCTGCACCTTGCACCAGGAACACGAGCTGGGAATGAATGACTCCCAGCTGAAACACACATGTTCTGACAGCAGCCTACAAAGGGGTTAATCTCTGGTGACAGGAAGAGCCAGGCCAGCAAAGGGAGAACCCTGAAGGCTTCTCTAAGAAAACAGTCCTGACATGGTAGTCTCCTCCAAACATCTGGCTGGCTCCCAGTGCCCCACCCAGCCGAGCTGGCTGCTGCACAGTCTCCTCTGCTTCTCAGTCCCAAGGTGAACTTCACCAGCCCCAAATGGCTGTAGGTGACAGCTAAGAAAGTCCTCCCCAGTCTGAGGTTAAGCCTTTCAATAAAGACTTCTCATAGGCCTCATATTCTAGGGCTGTATCTGTGTTGTTTTGCTTTTTTGGTTTCATCTACGTATTTGTAGAACAACATAAAAGCAGATAATATAAAAGAAATGAAAACCACCACCTCCAGAAATAGTGACACACATATTTTTCACATTAGCATGAGTGCTTGGCATTATCACTTTATAATCCTCTTTTTTCCACAGAACGCTGTGTTAAGTGCTGACTCCTCTCGATGTGTGTGATTGGGGAGAGCGTGGAGACCGGATTCTGACATTCACCATCTACAGTGCGCACATGCAACACTCACGCAGGGGGGTTCTGGAGAGCTGAATTCCTAGGAGTCAGACGGCATCTGCTGATGCCAGGAGCCTGAGAGCGAAGGCAAGGCGAGACAAGGCAGCTTCATGGCCCTGCCTCCTGAGCCGCCCCTCCTAACCCACAGCACACAAATCGCAGCCTCTGCAGCGCCTGCCCTGCCAGGAGGCAGGCATGCTGCCATCCCATCTCCACACAGGCAGGAGAATAGGTCATGAATGCTCATTTCCATAGACAAGTGGGAGGATCAAGTGCAGACACTGAAAACAGGACTCCCAGGTAAAAATTTATCCTTCAACACTCAAATCAAGACAGACACCAGCCAGAATTCTAGCCAAGGGACAAATTCACTCAGACCCAAGGGGAACAGCTGTCAAGTCTCAGGGAAAAGTGCTTCCATGGAGAGGCAAGGGCGGCTGGGCCAAAGAGCTCTCTGGTGGGTTCCCCTGGAATTCTGCAGAATCCCTCTTGGAGCCAAAACAAGCTCGCCCAGCCCAGCCGGTGCCTGGCTAAGCAGGCCATTAGAATGCAGAGCCACACTCTACGGGCTCTCCAGATACATAAAGAGTCCATAACATTTGGGCTGCAGCCCCGACTCATTATTTGCTATGAAAGTTTATGCAGCCACAAAATTAAATAGGAAAAGCACATTAGGAAGGCTTTGCAGCCTACTTAACTCATACCTGACAACAGCAAAAGCCCACAATGTAGCTGTCTGATTAGTCTGCCTCTTGCTCACTTAAAGCCATAGCTAGGTCTTCAGCGGAAAGAACCAAGCAAGCAGGGCCTTCCTGCCCATCCCGGGCCTGTGCCCTGTGGCCCAGGATCTCCCTACAGCTGCAGGCCCATCACTCTTGCCAGGACACTGCAAGGACCCTCTGCCCCAAATGCCATCGTGAAAAAGCCATGGTGCCCACGCCTACAGGCCACACTGGGCCATCACACACTAGGTCTCTTTTAGTAGATGATGAGCTGGTAAACCATAGCACCAAGGACAAATCCAGCCCCTTGCTTGTTTTAAGATTTGTTTACTTGAAAGAGTGACAGAGAAAGGGAGAGGTCGTGCAACAGAGAAAGAGACAGTAAGAGATTTTTCACCCTCTGTTTCATTCCCTGAAATAACTCCGACAGCAAAGTTAGGGCCAAGTTGGGGCCAGGGTGAAGCCAGGAGCAAGGAACTCAGTCCTGCTTTCCCACATGGGTGGCAGGGGTCCAAGCACCATCTCCCACTGCACTCTCAGGCACATTAACAGGAAGCGGGCCATGAAGCAGAGCAGCCAGGATTCAAACCAGCACTTTGCTATGGGACACCAGCATCACAAACAGCGGCTTTACTTAACGTGTCACTTCACTGGCCACTACTACTCTTTTTCTTCATTGAACATAAACTCACAACTTTCGTTGAAAGCACAGCCTCACCTCTCTAGGTAGACCGTGGCTGCTCACACTGCAGGTACCAGCAAAGCACCAAAAAGCTGAGACAGAATCTGTATGACCCATCAAATTAAAAATATTGAGGCTGGCATTGTGGCACAGCAGCTAACACCATAGCCTAAAATGCCAACATTCTGTACGGGTGCTGGTTTGAGTTCCAGCTGTTCCAGTTTTGAACCAGCTCCCAGATAATGAACCTGAAAAATCAGTGGGAACAGCCCAAGTTCTTGTGGGCGATCTGGATGAAGTTCCCTGGCCTAGCCTAGCCCTTGATGCTGCAGCCTTTTGGGGACTGAACCAGCATATGGAAAATCTCTCATCTTTCTCACTCTCTTCTTCATAATCCCCCATTAACTCTGTCCTTCAAATAAACAACTAAATCTTAAGAAAAGAGATTTATTAATCCAGTTCTTGACAGAAAAAGAGAAAAAGTATAACAGCTCCTCTACTAGATTGTTATATATGAGTCAATCTAGGAGTATGGAGGGTTTTTTTTTTTAAAAAAATAACTTAACAGGGAAATTCTTTAAGAAAAAGTGAATCAGTGCTGAGCTGACAAACTGATACTGGGTAATATATAAAGAACAGAAGTGACTCACAGTTCCGGAGACTGGAAAATCCACCGTAAGGCAGCAGCAGTCTGAAACCTGATGCTGACCCATCTCAGCTTCCAAAATGGCCTCTTGAGCCCAGCTCCAAGCAGGATCCAGGTGAGCCTAATAACACTGCAGGGCGCTCCCCTCCCAAGAGCAGCACGAGGCAGGCTTCCTCACAGCCCAATCACCTTTTTAAGGCCTTACTCTTCACAACCTCATTGCTCATTAAGTGGCAGCACCTGAACTTCAGAGAGGGCGTATTCAAACCACAGCAAAGATAAAGGATTCAAATTTCCACTTCCTTCCATGGATAAAGGTAAATGTCTTATGACACCAAATACAAGACGTGCATTAGTCCCAGTTATCTGAGAAGCAGGAATTAATACACGAGGAGAGATCCCAGTGAGAGAAAAATGAAGTGAGCACCAGAGGGGGTTGGGAGCTCGGTGAGTCCCAGAGTGGAAGGGAAAGAGAAGCAAGACGGGACAGGGGAAAAGCCAGGGAGAATGCAGTTCTAAGAGATGTTCAGCATGACCATGGGCAGTCCTAGAGCCAACGTCACTGCCAAGGGATACCTGGGTCTCCTCGGAATGCAGCTGCTTTGTTCCCCCGGCCGCTTGAAGTCACTGATTGGCAGGAGACCCCAGAAGCGTGGCCTGGAAAACACGGAGGGATTTCCAAAGCCAGCAGCTGGGGCCTGAGCAATTACACTCCCTACAGCTGGAGAACATTCATGCTCACCTTAGAGGAAACAAATACACGCGCGCGCGCACGGACGCACACAAACGTTTGTAGTCCTTTCTGATAGGTCATTTACAACCTTAAATCAGCATATAAATAGGTCTCTAAGGAGACATAGATATAGAAGCAGAATGGACCCTAGATCACACTCTTTCAGCCTCCTTACTTAATTTGGTTTACTTTTTTTATTTGAAAGTCAAAGAGACGGACACAGAAGAACACAGCTGGAGCTGGACCAGGCCAAAGCTAGGAGCCCATAACTCAACCCAGGTCCCCCACAAGAGTGCCAGAGACCCGAGTGCTGGGCCCATCACCTGTGGCCTCACAGCATGTGCATTACCAGGAAATCAGAATAGGGATCAGAGGCAGGACTCCAACCCAGGAACCCTGAAGTGAAGCAGGCTTTTTAACTAGTGTCTTCAGCGGTTTGCAAAACACCTGCTTCACAGTGTCTCTATTTTACACCTCAGAAGAAGGCATTTGAAATACTCTTGGGACTTGGGGGCTGGCACCATGGCATGGCAAGCTAATCCTCCGCATATTGCTCCTGCAGTACACGTGGATGCTGGTTCACGTCCCAGTTACTCCACTGCTGATCCAGATCCCTACTGATGGCCTGGGAGGGCAGCAAAAGATAGCCCAAGTTCTTGGGCCCCTGCACCCATCTAGGGGTCCCACATGAAGCATCTGACTCCCAGCTTCAGCCTGGCCCAGCTCTTGTCATGGTGGCTAGCATGTGGAAGATCCATCTCTTTCTCAGTCTCTCTCTCTCTCTCTAATTCTGACTTTCCAGTAAAATAAATAAATGAATCTTTAAAAAAAAAGTCCACTTTAGAGAAAATGGCTCAATGTTCTCTCATAAGTCTACTTCATATTCTGAGCATCACTGGTTTTAGAGATTAGGATACCCTGGCAACAGCTAAATCCATGGGGCCAGGCAAGAGTTGAAAGCGTGACAAGGAGGCATAAAAAGCTGGAATCACTCTCCAGGCCCTACATGCACCAGTGACAAAATTCTCAAGCAGAAGTCTACTGAAACCCCCTTCCTTAATTTCTTAGAAATATAAAATGCCAAAGACTGGATTTTAGAGCCATCTAATCTAAACCTTCCAAATTCTAAGGTGGTTATTGAGTCCAAAGCAGTAATGACGTAACATTTCCAGGGCAACTACTATGTAAAGTACTACTAGGACCAACATCATCATCTATCAGCTTAAGAAGTTAGTTCGAGGAGCTGGCATTGTGGCATAGGGTGTAAAGCTGCCACGTGTGACATCAACATGACATATGATCACAAGTTCAAGTCTTGGCTGCTCCATTTCTGATCCAGCTCCTTGCTAACAGCCTAGGAGAAGCAGTGAAGGTGGAAGCTGGGCCTCTACACTCCTATGGGAGCCCTAGATGAAGCTCCTGGCTGCAGCCCAGCCCAGCCCCTGCTGTTGTGCCCACTTGGGAGTGAACCAGCAGATGAAAGCTCTCTCTCTCTCTCTCTCTCTCTCTCTCTGTGTGTGTGTGTGTGTGTGTCTGTGTGATTCTGCCTTTCAAATAAATAAACAAATCTCTTTTTTTTTTTTTTAGAAAGAACTTAATTCTACCAGGAGAATAAAGATTAATGGAAGTAGATGACTAGTGAGGGGGTTATTGCATGCATCCTGGAAATGGTAACATGAATAGAAATGAAAGGAGAAACTTCTCAGTTGGTCAAACAAGAACACACAGGACCTAAAGACAGTTGCAATCTGAAGGAAGCCTTGGACTCCTTTACTGAGGAAGGGCAGGCAAGAATAAAAGCTCTGAGACCACAATCAGCAAAACAAGACTTGCACCATTTCAGAAGCAACTGGAACATTTATATGTGGCCACCCAGCAAGTTGAAGAATATTCAAGTCTGAACTCCATTAGCAGGGATAGAGCTAGAGATATGAACTTGAGAATTACCCACGGAAATCCAACTGACCTTGGAAGCTGGATCAGAGCAGAATCCTGGAAATGATGATGTTTCCTTATAGAGGGAGGCATAGTAAAGCGGGAAGAGAACAAGGGCAGAAGCAGCAAAGCCTAGGAGAGCCTCCACCCAAAGCACACCAACATGCAAAAGCAGTACAGGCTGGCCAAAGGGAATCCGATGTTTAGTGTGGAGAGATCCCTGCAGCCTGACCAGAACCTGGCCAGTAGTGCCAAAGTCATACTGCAGAGCTGACTTGAGCAAATTGGAAACAGAGTGAAATAGTGCAGCAACTATTTGAGGGGTGAAAGGTATAACTGGCCAACCTTGAGCTGTTCTCAATTGATTTTTGCTGCAGTCAGATGCTTGCATTCCTGGTTCTATTTCCCTCTGTCTACATTCACTCTCATTCCTGACACTTCACTTTGCCTAATCTGGTCTCCAGGTAACTGGACCCTGTGGAATTCAATGGCATAAAAGATTAAATAGGATTTTGTGGGCAAGCCCCAGCACCATTATTTCTAGTAACCTACAATAAAGAATGGCTTTGGAAGCTAAACTATTCAGGATGGGGTCTCTCTGTGTTTACACAGGCTTAATCCGAGTCTTTTCTAATCCAAGTCTTTTCCATCTTAGAGAAGGAAAGGTATTACAGTTGAAAGATCCATGTGTGAGAAAAGATACTTTTTAATTTCTTAGTAAATTGTAAGCTTCCTCATATTGGAGCTCAGTCTCACACAGACATGTACTCACATACACACACACGCAGGGTGGATGTTAGACACTCATACAAGTTCTTCTAGCTCTGAGGTTATCATTATGAATAGAAATAATATAGTTTTCAAAACATTTTCATATTGGCTCAGTAGCAAGTCTTAACTGTAAAGATGTTAAGCAGTAACTGTTATATTACAAATAAAACTTACAGCTGTCTCAGTCTAAAATGCTACAGTTTATTATTGTTATTGTTATAAGAAAGGCAAAAAGCAACCCTATAGGTATAACCCTTCACAAAAGAAAAATACCATGCTGGCAACTCATTATTTCAGGTTGTTATTATGTTGGATGATAGCTTCTAGGTGTAAGGCACATACCCATAATGATCACATTAAGGCAGAAGCTCATTAATAATAGATGAGATCTGATTATATCCATTCCTGACGTTTCTTTAATAACCTGTGGCATTTTTGCAACAAAAAAATAATCATTTGAATCTTTTTGCTTTTTAAATATATATATGTATATTCTTGGCACATCTCAGTACCAGGCTCGAGAAAAACACACTGTTTTTTGAATCTAGCAACAGACCCTGACATGAGACTTTCTGGCGCCTTTTAGCAGTACAAATTGACATTTGAAATGAATGGTAATCATAATTTTAGACTGAATTTCGGGCCGTTTAAAGATTTTTGAGAGAAGCCATTTGATAGATTTTCATTGTTGTGCATAGTGAATTTTTTTAGTGGAATACATCAGCTTCTGTGTCCACACCAAAGCCAAACACCTTGTGTTCCCTGACAATGCACGTAGTTCAGTATAGTTATAATTTATAAGAACTGAATAGATATTCTACAGAAAGCACTTGGTTTGCATCAAGCATTTAGCTAAGCATTTAAAATACCCGTGTCCCCAAGGACCATGGTTTGCATCCCAGCTCCAGATCCTAACTCCAACTTCATGCAAATACAGACCCTGGGGGGCAATGGTGATTGCTCCAGTAATTGCATCAGTTCAATCCAGTGGATTAAACTGTGGACGCCTGGCTCCAGCCCCAGTCCAGCTGTGACTCTTGTGGGCATTGAAGGAGTAAATCAGTGGATAGAAACCTAGTTTCTTTCTATATTTCATACACATCTATAAATGTGACATCAATTGGAATGTCCACATTTCATATCACAGTAACTGGATTCAACTTCCTGCTCCATTTCCAATCAAGCTTGCTGTAGGTGGCATTGTTGAAAAGCAGCCGGTGATGTCACAAGTACTTGAGTCGCTAAAACCCATATGGGACACCTGGATTATGAGCTCCAGGGTTTTGGTCTAGCCCAGCCCTGCTTGCTATGTCTGGGGATAAAACCATCAGATGGAAGATATTCTCTCCCTCTCCTCTCCCTCTTCTCTCTCTCTTCCTTTCTCCCTTTCAAGGAAATAAATAAATGTATTAATATGTAAACATAATTTTTTAAAAATTAAAAGCCACTTAGCTACCACTTTTCTTGCCCAGTTTTAAATTTGTCTCTCTTATATAACCTGAAGGATGCTGCTTCAACCAAGGTAGCTGTGTATCACTTTAATACAGCAAAACGTATTGAAGTGGAGAGATACTGGGTATATGAGTGTGTCTCCTGTAGTAACAAAGATTCGTATATGGGGAGAAGCTGATGTGATGAGAGCAAAGGCTAGAGTTGTGCTTTGAAGGTGAAAGAAGGAGCCACAAGCCCAGGAATCTGGCAATCTCTAGATTGGTTTAAAAATGGCAAAGAAATCAATTCTCCGTTAAAAGCCTCCAGAAGTAGCCCTGCCCACACCTGCTGTTAGCCACAAAGATTCATTTCAGACGTCTGATCTCCAAAACTGTAAGAGAATAAATGTGTGTTGGTTTAAACCACTATGTTTGCAGGAAATTTTCCACAACAACAGCTGGAAATCAACACACTACATCTTATTGCTTTCAAAAAACAAAGAGGGAGAGGAAAACAGTTTGCAACAAAGCCAAGGGAAAAGAAAATTCAGTAAATATTATTTTAATCAATGTAATTTTGATCAAAGAAACAACATAGTTGTATAAATCAACATTTTCCTATTGAAAATAATGCTTACCTATGATAAGTTGGAAAGTAGAAACCATATAAACAGGGAAAAGAAACAGTTACTGATGACATTCTGTTGTTTTTCCCTCCAATCTCTTTTCCATGTATTTTTATGTACTTGAACATTTACCAGAATGTTGAAATTTAACATGTAAGACAGGAACTTGTTGCCCATTTTGTAGATAAGGAAATTGAGGATCAGAGAAATAAAAGTCATTTTCCCAGTTACACTGCTCACAAGAGAGCTTGGATTTCAACCTGGGACTCTCCTAACAACAAAGCAATATGATGTTGGCAGATGGGAATGAAACTTTAAGGGAAAAGTTCCACCAACTTTTAATAGTGGGTTTAAAATTCTACTCCTGTTAGAAGTAACCCCAAGAACCGGAAACTTTGGTATGAGAAACAGCCAATTTTCTATTTTCTATGTTTATACCACCACTAACAGGTCTCTAATGCAGGGAGACAATAGGTGGATGGAACTGAGGTGCACAAATTAAATTAACTGAGGTGTCCTTTGTATGAGCAGTTACACTGCCCCACCACTAGATCTGGGGTAGGCAGGATCTGCAGAAGAGAGGTGGGCTTTTCATATCCCTGTATTTTATTACTTGTGCTACTAATACTATACCTATTTTGTTCCACTAAATATGTTTACTTTGTCTTTTCAAAGAAAACTTAGGGATGAAAGAAAGAGAGAGGGAGGGAGAGAAAGAAGGGTGAAATAAAGGAAAGAAGGAAGACAAATCAAAGTATAGACAAGGTTAATTAACATACTCACAATTGTGCATATTGCCTTCATCGATAGGCTTCTTTTTTATTATTATTCATTAAACATTTCTATTTGTGTCAAGCAATTGGAAATCTCTTGCATTTAACAGTTTAATGTCCTGTGTAGTCAATGATGTACAGAAATTGATATAAATGAAAATAAACTGGTTATTATGCCCAGTAGGAAAGCACCCAATCTGTATCGCTTATCAAATTCACTGCCTAAGCCAGAGTGCAGAACTTCTAATGCAGTGTAATTTCCTCTTTGAATGGTGCAAAATACAGCCTCCATTAGTGGTCTGTTTGAAGGATATTTCATAAATGGAAAGAGCATCCACATCTCGGAGGTGCTTGGGAAGCTTGTGTCCTCTATATGGTTCGGGCTGGAACATTCATCCTGAACGCAATTTGGAGAGAGAGACAATAGGCAATAAAGCTAAATCATTCAAGAGACATCAGAGGGCTCTCCTCCGTGCCTGGGTGGTGGAGCTGGGCTGCAGCCAAGGCTATACTAGCCACTCAGAGTGCAATTCTTCCTCCTTCAAGGTCACTCTCCCCAGTAAAGCAGAAAGGAGAAATGGCGTTGTAACTGAGATGGGATCCTGACCCCTTTTAAACAAGAAGTCTAAAGCCACTGTACTTCTCACACTTCTCTCTTTATGCCATATACCTATTGTTCATATTCTCAGGACCAAGATGCTTGCTGTTGCAGGATAATCTGATTGTACAGTTACAGTACATGAGAGGAATTGCTCATGGTGATATTAGAACATGAACCCAGGACACTTCAAAAAGTTCATGGCTGGAATAAGATACGTAATTGGCTGAGCATTGAAGCCACTGTTTGTGATGTACATATCCCATATCATAGTGCCTGGATTTAAACTACATCTCCACTTCAATTTCAGCTTCCTACTAATGCACACCTTGGTAGACATTGGATGATGGATGGCTCCTGTGCTTGGGTCCCTGACACGCATGTGAGAGGCGTGGGCTGAGCTTAAGTCTCTTGGCTTCAGCCCAGGATAAGCCTCACAGGTACAAATATTTGGAGATTTGGTAAGGAGCAGAAGGGGGGCTTTCTCTCTATCTCTGTCTTTCAAGCAAATTATAAACACATCTATGGAAGGACTATGGAAATGCATATTAAATATTTTTTAAAAGTGTAGATTTCAAGTGTGCTATAATGAGCTTATCCTTTAATCTTATTTTCATGAAGTTTTTGAAGTACCCTTATTTTGAGTTTATTCTCAAGTCAATTCTATTCAGGAAATACTTTTTTTCTCATTTTCCACATGAAGAAACTGAGACAAAAAGAAGGTAAATAACTTACCTGTGACAGCAGCAGCAAATAAGTAGAGCCAATATTTGAATCCTAGACATTGGCCCCAAGTCCTTGGTGAATATCTCTTCTGCCTCTTATTGGAAAACATTCTAAAATGCTTCTTTTAAAAAGTATAAAACATATTTTTAAATATCTAAAATATTGAATTTAAAAATAAGTTTATTTGGTGTAATAATTGTTCCATAATAGGCATTTTTCATAAACTCTTTGAAGTCCCCAGTATGCTTGGATTTCAACAATTTTCACTAAAAATTTTATCTTTTAAGCCCACTTTACATGAACACCTTAAAGTATCCTGGTACATTTAGTTCTGCTAATTCTCACAACCATCTCGGGTGGGTAACATTATCAACACTTTACAGATTAGGAAATGTGATCTTATCTAATCTAACTTAGTTCCTCCCATCTATATATGCAATCTTTATGCGGACTGGTTTCAATTTTTTTTTTACTAAAGCTTTCCTGGAAATGAAAATGTATTGAAAGCCAGAGGCCAAATAAAACATAACCTGGAGAGAGAAGAGGATGAGCCCACTCACTCACTGAGTTCCCACTTGTACCAAGAAGACATTCTCCTTGTGCTTTCTATAGCACCTACATATTTCCAACTGTTTGCTGCCATTGCTTGGTACTCACTCACTGATTATTTTTTTAACTAACCTGTAAGTTCCCTAGCAGCAGGAATTAAGTCTATGCTATTCTCCACTGTGCATGTAGTATCTACAAGACATACATAGTAAGAATTTGAGAAACACAAAAGATCTTCAAAAAGGTCATGGAGAATGCATACTATGAAAAATACACATAAATCTAATTTTTTGCAACAAAATAAATCTTTAATTCAATGTTCCAAAAACATTAGGTTTCTACATAATTGTTGACATGTATATGTGAACTCATGTTTTTCTTCTTGACCCCACACAGAGCTAATATAGACAACACTGAGTTTCCAATAACTAGACAACAGATAGAACTATTAAATGAAGTCTTCCATTGCACAAGATTGTATCTCATTTATGTTAGTATAAATCCCTTTGCAGGTCACTGCACTTAGAGTCAATGTGGGAAAGAATGGTGAGTGTTAAGCCACAAACATGAAAACACGAGCCTGTGATGTCTCAGCCCCCCGGTGCCATCAAGAATAGACTAAGCGAAACCCAATGAGCCTCAATCCAAGAAATCTATTACTCTCATGAATGCAAGGATTTGTTCCTCTCTCTCTCCTTTTCTATTTCCCCTTTTGGTAGTTTTTGTAAACTTGCTTTTTTGTTTGTTTGTTTTTATTTCTTTAAAAAGCAGACAGGCAAGTAGGAGAAATCTCCCATACTCTGGTTCATTAAGAGGGACAAACTATCAATTGTTCATGCCCCCAAATGTCTGCAACAGCTGGAGCTGGGCAAGGCGCAAGCCAGAAGCCCAGAACTCAATCCAGAATTCTCAAATGGGTTGCAGGGACACAAGCAGTCGAGCCATCACCTGCAACCTCCCAGGGTGCACATTAGCAGGGACTTGGAATCATGAGCAGAGCCAGGACTTTAACTCAAGTACTTAGAGAGGGGATGCAGGCAGCCTGACCAGCATCGTAGCCGTTGCTCTCCTCCGAATATTCTCCACTGTTGTCTTTTCTTCATTCACAAGGTCTACTCAGACAATACCTTCTTGCTTTTCAAGAGAAACAGAATTAGAATTTACCAAAATATTGAAGTGCTTCAAATGTTATTATCATGCAAGTCTGCTTCCATATTAAATAGATCCCTAAAGTAAATATCAACAATTTTAGCTAGCTTAAATAAATATATGAAAACACACAGAATTTCCAGAAAAATGTATTCTTTGTGACAGACAATACTATAAGACCAAGTTAATAAGAAAAATGTACTAACTCAGTAGACAAGTATGCAGTGGGAGAAAAAGACAACTCTACATAGAAGAAGTATTAATGGTTAATAAATAATAAAGCTGGTCATTTTCACTAGAAAGCAAAAGAAATGTGATTTAAAACCACAGTGGAATGTCATTTTATAAAATCAGGTTTATTGAGATATAATTTATATACAGTAAAATTCACTCTTTTCAAGCATAGTTTAATAAGTTTTGACAAATGTGTATGCTCTAGAATCCATCATCAAAATCAAGATATAGAACATTTTTATCACCAACAAAAAAGTTCCCTCAACCCCTTTGCTCTAAATCCTATCCCTTGTGCCCACATCCTGATTCAATTTTTCCCTGTAATTTTTCCTTTTACAGAGTGTCATGTGCATAGAATCATAAAGCATACAGCCTATTAAGCCTGACTAAGTATCCTTTTGGGTCCATCAAATTAGTGAAGATGTATAGAGTAGTAATAATATTGGTAAGAGTGCTAAGATGTAAGAACGCCTATCTAAGCTGGTAACTATATTGTTGGGTGCCGAATGGTAATATTTATCATCTTCCAAATGATTGATATATGTTGACTACTAATTCTAGCTCTAAGAATTCCTATACCAATAGTATTATCTAAGACCTACACAAAGACAGAGATCCACAGGTACAATGATGTTCCCTACAGTATAATTCATCATTGTGAACATTTATAATCATCCTAAATATTCAACATAGAAGGGGTGGATAAATAAACATATAATAAACACATTTACCTACATTTCAATTAGAAGTTAGCTTACAAAATTTTTTTCATGACATGAGAAAATACTTACCATATTAAAAGAGCACAAAAGCAAAATACAACACTGTGTACCATGATCTCAGAGTAAAATGCACAGGAAAAAAAGGATTGGAGGAAAAATTGTTGTGTCTGGGGGACAGAAAATTATGAGAAGTACACGCAGGATTCTTCTGGATTGTCCTCACTTCCTACACTATCTTCTCTTATCTTTAATTAGAAAAAACATTCTACAAAATACAAAGTCCTGCTTTCCAGTTAATCTGAATCACTTGTGTTCTACTCTAAACATTTAATAAGATTCAGACCAACTGGTCAATCACTCACACCTTTCACCAAGAGTGATTAAGTGCCTCCCAAGCCCCAAGCACTCTACTGGTGCCAGGACAACAAGGATGAATAGGCATCAGCCCTTTGCTCAAAGTCATGTTAGATCTAAAGATAAACACACAACGCTAATTACTTCCAATAGTATTTTGCATTTTTACTCTATGCTAGATACTAGCAGTGTTTTTACATTCCAGGTCATCTATAAAATGGAAATTAGGTTGTAATAAACCCGTACAGCCCTCAACATAGCCCTTAACTTACTGTAAGTCAACAGGTATCTGTTTCAGTGTGAAAAATATTGTAAGAGAGGCAAGGATAGTGGGGCTAGAGTTGTACTATAATGGATAAAGCCACCACCTACAATGCTGGCATCTCATATGTGCAACAGTTTGAGTCCTGGGTGCTCCTCTTCCAATCCAGTTCTCTGCTAAAGCGCCTGGGAAAGCAGCGGAGGATGGCCCAAGAAACTTGGTTGGAGTTCTAGGCTCCTGATTTTCCTGACTTTGGCGTGGCCCAAGCCATCTGTGGAATGAATCAGTGAGTAGAAGATTCTCTCTCTCATTCTCTCTCTCTCTCTCTCTCACACACACACATTCTCTATTTCTCTCACTCTCTGACTCTCTCTCTCTGTGCCTGTAACTCTGCCTTCTAATAAATCAAACTAATTTTTAAAAAGAGCAAGAATAAACTAAAAATTAAATTCAAAAGATGCAAACAAAGGGCCATTCCACAGGAGAAATGTCAGAAACACATGGATTTTGCTTTGAAGATCATTGACATCTCCCAGGTGGCCATGTCCGGGAAGAGCATTGCAAGCAAAGGGACCAGTGTGCATCCTAACATCTTTGAAAATGAGTCCCTCATACCTCCATAAGGAAACAGTTTCCTGTATGAGGCTTTGTCGGGAGTCCCTTAAAAGCAAAGCTGCACACTGACATGAAACTGACTCCAGTGTTAGGACACCTCCTGACAAATGTTTGGGTTCATTTTTTAACTCAATTCCACAGCAGAAAGAAATTCATTCCATGCAATGAAGATTGCTCTGTGTTGCAATTTTACTCCACATGAGCTGGACTTTGAAAGAAATCAGCCAAAACAGGCTTCTTGATAAATGGAAACATTACAGAAACCTTTTGAAGCAGCAAAGCAACAATACTGCTTGCCAACAATGAGGCCTTGGGTCATCATCTTCCCTCCTTTACTGTCTTGTCCTGCATACCGTCTAGCAGATGCTGTTCTTGTGCACAAACATAAATCCTAGCCATCTCAGTGATCTGGAAGAGGAAAAAAAGAGAATGAATATTATTTTCTTTGGGGTAAAACGGTCCTTGATTTGTTTCAGAAACACTAGTCATTAACCAAATAGTGTGACAAATTATGCCCTTGGCTTCAGCAGCATGAACTAAGCACACAAGTTCAGTGAAGACAGCTCACACTGTGTTAGAAAACAACATACCAAAGAGAGCTGGAACAGAAACTCTAGTCAAGGGAAGGAGAGGCACCGCGCCTGTTGTCATCACTCCATTAGGAGTCCACAGTATTGTCTTCAGCGGGGCAAGGAGCATTTCTTTCCTCATCAATATGCATATTCATTAAACATAACCTTCACGATTTTTGAACTTGCTGCCTTCATCGAAAGGTGTTGACCAATCATTCCCAAGCACCACTTCTGCTAACACTTTGGTCTCAATTTATGGGACCATGGCTCATTAATTTAGAACCTAATTTTCACTCATCTTCACATTTTTCTCATGAACACAGCTCACAAGAGGTTTGTATAGAACCATGTGGGAAGTCAGTATATATTCACAAAACCAGTGGCATCCCTTATGTGGCTAAGCTCATCAGAAAGCACAGGGACAGCGAATTCAAGGCATGCTGGAAAACACTGGCTACAGGAGAAGCTGGGACGTATCTACTTCAAGGTGTCCATCCTGGATTGCTTTGATGTTCTCTTTTTCGAGGAAGAAGCTGACTTGGAGAGTTCTCTTACTGCTGTGATTTTCCAGAAGACCAACTGGGTTATGCTGAAGCTTTCCCCAGTGATAAATCAGACAGCATGCCACTATAGCATGATGGAATTATTCAATTCTAGAGATAGTTTTACATTGAAGCAGGCAGTCTACGTTTTTCAAAAAGTAATTTCTACCTATGAACCTCCTATTCCTTCTACCTAGGACTATTCCTTCAGCCCAATTAACTTCTGCCTAAGCAGAACCTATGAGTCTACCTGTAACTCACTGAATAATTTCATAAGACTCCATGCAATCACTTCACAGACACCTTGTTTGTTAATGAGAGAATCCAAGTCTGAGTCACAACAGATTTATAATGACTGTGTTTAAATGCTTAGACTGCAAACCCCAAGGACACTTTGTTACTGATAGAGATAACAGCTCTGCATTCAGCCTCAACTGATGGAATTGGTGTCCATCAACAGCTCTTGAGAGATGGCTGAACAAAATTTCATATAAAACCTCCTTTATACTCAGGGAGCCTATGGCTCTCAGTATAAAATTAAAATCAATAAACGGATTGCATAATTGCAATGTTTTAGTTTTTGTACTTTGAGTCCTTTGGGAAAGAAATGCTTCATGAACACGCACACCATGGAACCCAAGCTGCTGATAATGTAATATCCAATATATTTTTACCCAGGGTCAGTGGAGAAAAGAGGAATGGTGAATAGATTTTTTTAAAGGGGGAGTACTACGAAGGAAATACTGACACAACTATACCATCTGAAAGATCTTAACAGCAGCACCTGAGTATGTCAGAATAAAAGCTAAACAAGGCCAGGACAAGTTCAAGCCTTTGTTGAATATGTTCTCTTCAACCTTCTTCAAGATACTAGTGGTCAAATCAGAGGGTCCCAGATTAAGACTCAGTGAACCACATAGTAGACATCACACAAAATGATGTTATGTCTATTACAGCTACATGCAAAGAGCTCTTATGAAAGAAGAGACTTTGATTTTTGAAGAGACTCAGCTACCTTTTGCTATCCAATGAATGTGAAAAGATATAAGCAGGAGCTTCCTAGGATTGTGAAACCAACTGCTAGATGCCAAGGAAACAATAGTATAATCTGAACTGGCTGTTTTTTCAGAGGAATCACTGACATCCAAAAAAATGTCAAGTGGCTATAAGGATTCAAAGAGAAGAAGAAACACAAGTTCTAACGAAAATCAAGGAGGATATTCACTACTTTGAATATAAAGCCATAATCTCCAGCAGAAGAAACTCAGAAGCTGATTTAAGGACGCTGAAAATGAATCCATATGTCACAGCAAGCTAGAGAAAAGAGTGTGCGAAATCAGAATCCAATGTTGCTTTTTTCATAAAAAATGAGTATCAAGGAAACTGTAAGACAAAAATTCCACTCAATAACTGTTTTAAGAACTTACACACAAATCTTCAGTGTTGATCTGTTACAAGGTGCTTCAAAATAAGTAATAGACAATTCAACTCCAATTTGGGTAAATAAATAGAATTTACTGGCTCACAAAATTCAAGACTGATAGGGAGTACTTCAGGTGAGACTCAGTCTAGCAGCTTAAAGCTATCTTCAAGGATTAAATTTTTTCTCATGTATTAATTGGCTTTACTTTTCCATAATTTTGACACCATCCGGAAACTATTTCTCCTCGTGGCTATAAAATGGCTCTCCATAGCAATATGATTATATGAGTTTTTTAAATTAAAACTCAGTAAGAAAAGCAAAGCTTTATTCTACAAAACCATTGGACAAAAGCCCTAAACTCCACTACAGTTGGAATGACTTAGGTAGCTCCCTGTGTATGAACTGATCATCGTTGCCAGAGGATTGGCTTATGCTTTTATCCCCATCCACTCACGAGTTCATCACTATGACCAGTGTGGGTGGGGCTGTGGGATAACCGGCTTATGGCTGGTCACTGGAGACAAAGGATAATAATAGCAGCCAACTATCATTCTATATCATATATAGGGGTGACATCTGGGAGAAAACTAATAGTATCCCTTATTGGAAATCATACCATAATCACAGGGTTGCTTTGTGCACATGGAATCAGAATAAAGAAAGCTAATTTTATTAAACAGTATCAAATATTACACAGAATCAAAATAAATTACAGGATTGACCCAACTCTATCCTAGCCAAGCACATTAGGAAGTGCACTGTACAGCTTCTGATTCCAACAATGTACTGTAAAAGTAAATTAAGCAAAAAGACCAATATCCCACAGAAAGACAGATGAGGTATCCAGTGATCATATTCATAAATACAGAAGCTAGAATGGTGATTGCCAAGAGTTGTGGGCACGGGAGAATGGGAAGTTAACGTTTAATGGGCATAATTATACTTTTGTAAGAAAAACATTTCTGGGTATGGATAGTGGTTGTACAACAAATCAGTGTACTTACTGTTGTGGAGTTGTCCACATTAAAGACCTACCGAAAATTTTATTACATGTATTTTAGCAATATTTTTAAGTAGGTGGATTATAGGCATATCTTACAGGTCTTGGAGGTGAATTCAAGCATATCAATTCTAAAGCATTAAGCAATTGTTTCACTTTTAAAGATTTATTTATTTATTTATTCCTTGAAACGCAGAGTAACAAGAGTATATTTGAAACACAGAAGCACAAAAATCTTTTCAATCCGTGAATTCACCAACTGGCTGGGACAAAGTTAGGCGCCATATAATTCTTTCATGCGGGTAGCAGGGTTCCAAGTACTGGAGCTAGCTTCCAGTGTTTCTCAGTCACATTAGCAAAAGCTGATGCAAAGACAGAGCTCCCAGGACTTGAACCAGTGCTCATCTCGATACAGGATACCAGTATTACAAGAAGTTTACCATGCTGCATCATAATGCAAGCTATTTAAGCTAAATGTAATTTAAGCAAAATTAAGATAGAACAGTTTATATATAATATATATATATATAAAATATGTATTTTTTGCTTAAAGAACACAGGGCGGAAAACACAATGACATGCAAAGAAGGTGCATATCAATATACATATCACCTCATATATTACAATGAGGAGACGACAGAGATCACTGGAGCTGGATACTCAGAAAATGAAGCACAGTCCTGACAGTGTGAATACACAGTGCTCTGGCAAGGTTTCATATCGGCAATGGAGCCAAGCAGTACAACTCAGCTCTCTGCAAGGCTGGTTCACCCCTGGGCTACACGAAGGAAAATGGAAGGCATCCAGTTGAGACACTGGTTCATTCCTCCTTGTACTCTAACACCCCAGTGCGTAGAGGAAGCTTCAGTGTACTCCTTCAACATTCACTAAACCCACTGATCATATTTCAGGAAAAGAAAGCCAAATCGGACAGAGAAAAGCACATCATGGGCAGCTGAAGAAACCTGGAAAAGAGCTGATGGAGTTACAGCAAGTAAACCAAGTGTGAGGCTCTGATAAGGCTTATAAACCACACGAAACTGCAGCTGTGCTCTGGCTCTCTGAGCTCAAGCAACCATGTTTTTTCTTACATTTACTTTGATTTCTTTACACTATGTGATTCCTGCTTATCCGAAAACTGAACTCTGAAGCTTTGTGTGGACACTCCACTGATATGGTTCAATAGCAACCATAGATATTCACTCCAAAGAACAGTTCCAATGTTTACAACTAAAGGATAAGTTTTTCACTTATTTCTTAATAAATAACTCAAATAGAATTAAAATGCTATCATCTACCCTTGGATTAGCATTTCCTACAGAAAGGCACCAACTGAAGCAAGATAGAGATAACTTAGTGTTTTAAGTTTTGTAATGTTAAGTTTAACATACCTGTTCTTACTATAGCTATATTCAGAATCTCAACATGGTAGCAATAGTGTTTGGGGATATGAATAACTGTAATTCATTGTGTGAACACTCTATACATCACCTCCTCGAACCCCTAAGAGACTGAAAAGTAGGTATAACTAGCCCCAGGGTTTCCTAACTGGCCCAGGGTCACTCCATTAAGAAATAGTAAAATGACTCAAGCTCACATCTGATTTTAAAATGAACATACAAAACATAACCTCCTATTCTTAATCAACACAACTAAACATACCATTATCTTTGTTGGACTGAGAGAGCCTTGGTAGTTTTCCACACTTTGAAAACTACCCTTAAGAAGCATCTAGTCAGGGCCATCAGTTTTTTTTTTTCCCCTTTAGGCAAACACTAAGACTTGTACCGAAGTTCCATATCATACAGTTATGACTGGTCCACTCGGGAGGGGGAAACAGTAAGTAAATTCCCAGGTTCCCCCGCACCTTAGCTTTTGAAGCATCTCTCAAAGATGTTGCTTGCATAACAGAGGTTAAAGAGGGGTTAATAGACCTGGAATAAAATTCAAATTCTCCTTATTCAAGTTAATTGACCCCCTGAGCCACAGTTTTCTTAGCTCTAATATGGGTATTTTTTACTACTTCAATATTCATTTGTTAATGCAGAAAATCAAATATTTTCAGTATCAATTTCACATTTATGTTGTAACAAAATGAATATTTATCAATATCTTATATGTAAAAATCCATATCTGTAAGATTTTGAAACCACATTATTAGAAACAGAAGATTTTATTAGTTTAGTATGTCAATCTTTTTTTTAAATTTGTACTAATACAAAGAAGATATATTTCATGTATCTAATTGGTACAATTCTAAGACCTCCCTCCCTTGCTCCTTCCATAATATCCTTCCTTCTTTTCTTTTCATTTTTCTTTAATTTTTGCAAAAACAAAAATCCCCTCTATAATCACAGGTTTAATGCACCACTAACCATAATATTCAACAAGCAAAAAAGTAGAAACACAACAGTTTCACAGCGTATAAACCAGGGCTAAAAACCACAATCAAACCACGAGGTCTCTGTTTCATTTCTATATCTTTTTTTTCTACTTTATATTCACTCCCACATACCAGAAAAAAATTTTTAAAACATCTACAGTATTTATCTTTTTTGTGCCTGGCTTATTTCACTAAGCATAATGGTTTCCACTTGCATCCATTATGTTGTAAAAGAAACAGAACTTCACTTTTTTATGGCTACATAGTATGTTATAGTGTGTATATATGTAATGATATCAATTATTAATGCCCTTTTAACTTAAACCATTGGAATAATCATGTCATGATGGTTTTAATTTTAATTTTTTTTGGTGTCTAATAACATTAAACATTCTTACCTGCCATTGGTATATCTTCTTTGGTAGATTATTTGTTCAAACCTTACATCTACTTTTAAGAAGTGAATTTGTGGTCTTCTTAATGTTGAACTTTGAGAGTTTTTCAAATAAACTTTAGATATATACCAAGTGTTAGTGATACAGAGAACAACTAACATTTCTGGTGGAAACATAAAATAGTAAAACCACTTTAGCAAGATGTTAGGCAGTTTATGAAGAAGTTAAACATATCCCTCTAACACAATTCACTCATTCTACTCCTAACTTTTATGCAATTGAAATGGAAAATTTTGTAAACAAACACTTGTGCATGAATGTTCTTAACAGCTTTAGTGATAATAGCCCCCAAATGCAAACACTCCTGTCTATGAACAGGTGGACAGAGCAACAAATCATGGCAGAGCTAGACAACACAAAAAGATATTGTACTGATATCACTCACCACGTGGATTAGTCTCAAAATAATTATGCTGAGTGAAAAAAAGGCTAGATAATAAACAGCTCACATTGTATGATTGCACTGATACAAAATTCTAGAAAATGATAAGTAATCTATAGTAACAGAAGCTCAGTGGATGCCTACAAACAGGAAGAGGGACATGGGAGTTGAGAAGCAGGATATATAATGGGGCACAAGGAAACATGCAAGAACACTGGATAATTCACTATATTCCTCATGGTGCACCAAATTTAAATATGTGCAATTTATTTTATGTCAATCACACCTCAATTAAGGCCTTAAAATAGCTAGCAACCTTCCCCTTCTCCCAGGAGTTACAGCTGCCATGCTTGTAGTACATGACTCTGCCTTTCTCCACAGAATTGATCCACTTGACAGCAGCTAATTAAAGTGACACACACGATGACAAGGTTCTAGAGAAAAAGCCCGCAACATCATGCATGGAAGGTTTTTGAAGCTTCTCCGGCTTGATTCATCCAAACGCTGGTTGTGTTCATTCTTAGATTACAGTGTCTGAGGACTCTGTCAGGAAATTCCAGTCAGGTTGGTTTATGTTATGGGAACTCCAGAGGGGTACATGAAATGGACATTTAATTAATCTCATTAATATACATTATAGTTTTTTATCATAGGTAGCCATACTGCTAATATTTTTAAGATTTTTTTTATTGGAAAGTCAGTTATAGAAAGAAAGATCTTCCATCCACTGGTTCACTCCCTAAGTGGCTGCAATGGCATGAGCTGAGCTTATCCGGAGCCAGGAGCCAGGAGCTTCCTCCAGGTCTCCCACACAGGTGCAATTGTTGACTATGTTCAGGGTCCCAAGGCCTCGGGCCAACTTGACTGTTTTCCCAGGCCACAAGCAGGGAGCTGGAAGGGAGGTGGAGCAGCCGTGATATGAACTGGCACCCATATGGGACCTCGGCACATCCAAAGTGAGGACTTAAGCCACTAGGCTACCACACCGTGCCTAACAGAACTTTTATCCAATGGTGTACTACAGGGCAGGTACTATGCCAGGAATTTTCACTTTTCATTGAAGTTACACAAACCGTACAACATTCCCTCATTTATAATTGAGAAAGCCTGGACTTAGAGGGCCCAGTTATTTGGTTAGCATCAAAGACTTCTTCGTATTCTTCAATCCAGGCTTGTCTAACTTCACAAGTCAGACTTTTTCCCCTCACAATCCACACTGATTCCCTAGTAGTAGTAAGCCCTTAGCTCAACAGCAAACTTGCAGTGTTCAGTCACAAGTGGCCTGTGATTTTGAGAAACAGGAATCCCAGGATGTTTTCCCTAATTCTACGTCAGGGCAACCCAGACTGCTAGCAGTCTGCAACTCAAGGAATCAGGGCCCTGGGAACAAATGAATTATCTAGTCTGGGAGGACAGGGACATTCAGAGGTCTTTCTCTTTTGTGTTGATATCTGTTTCCTGCTAAGGAAATCAGTTCCTAACTGAAAAAGGAACAACAAAACCCTGAAAATAAAAACAGAAACCCCAACCGCAGGAAATGCCAGAGCAATGTCACCTCTGGTCACAAATGAAAAGATAACGAGGCTATAATATTGTTCCTGGAAACTCACTGGATCTTTGAACACTTACGGAAAGTTCAGGGTTTAAGCTGCACTCTACATGGCTGTACAGGCGTGGGTTAAAACACGAGACCTCCCGACACTTTCTTTTCCTCAGGGAAGAAACTCTGCCAGAGCACGAAGCTTCATTTTCAGTTTTAGAGATTTCAGTACGGGTTGGATATTTTTTCTCCTGAACTTAAAAATATAAACTTCCTTTTGCTTAACTTTTAGAAATGCAAAAAAAATCTCAAAACTCTGTTACACCAAAAAGCATCATATTTCTAACAGAAAAAAAAAAAAAAACAAGCACTCCCTAGTCAGATAATGTTCACCAAAAATATATCCTTAGGAAGAAATTATGCACACGTGGAAAGCATTTTCAAACACGAAAATAGGATAACCTCTACAATTTACTAAATAATAATGAAGAGAATACATAAATATATATATAGGCAGTCTGATCCTGAAATATGTGTGGGAGATGTGTATGTATGTGAGTCGGGAAGAAAATATCAACACAATGATATCAGAATAGGTTAAACGCTTTCCTCTTTCATTTTTAATAATTTTTTAAATAATGAATACATGATTGAGAAGGATGCATGCCCACGTGGGGCTCCAATTATGGTGGGGAGGGTCAAGGCATGGAGGAAGGCCAGTGGGACAAATATTTCAGTGGTTTTTTTCCTCCTGTGTCTGTGGGTGGGCAGGGAGCGGGGAGAGCCGCTCCTCCATGTCAAACCACACCTGCACCTGGCAATAGGGGACAGCAACTGGATGACGCCCTAGAGGCCCGGATGAGGGGAAGAGTGTTCTGAGGGTGTTACTCGAATGGTTTCAATAGTTCCGAGCTGTTGTAGCTCTTTTGCAACAGGGCTGAGAAAATCTTCCAAAAGGCCTATTGGCAGGCCAGGTCCCCTTGAACGTATTCACAGACCTAGACACTTTCTGCAAAGCCCGGGCAGGAGAGCTGCCTAACTTGCTCTACTTTCCACCTTCTGACGAGGTTCTCAATGTCCACTGTTGATTTATACGAGCTGGCTGTCGTAGCCCCCACCCCTTGTGCATCAGGGCATACTGTCCACTACACAGGCATCAGCTATTGAAGAGGTGCAGTGCAGATACGGCACTGAAAGGTCAGATCGCATACATTATGATGTTCCCTGAGCACGGGGTTTGAGTCCAATGGTCTAATTGAAGAGTTCCCCAAGAAACCTCACCTGGGAGACCATCAGATTTGCCTCTTGTGTGTGCTGTCTAGTGCGGGGTCAGGTTCAGTCTGTCTCCTACACCAGCCAACACACGTACTCAGAGATGCAGCTGCCTGGTCAGTTCCGCCCCCAGCCCCACCTCTCACGCAAACTCTCACATCGATGCTGAGGCCTATCTTAGCCTGACCCACCACAGGCCTGGCTATCACGCACACCAGCAAATGATGTGACCTAGTCAGGGCAGCGCCAAATAACCCCCACCAGTCCCACCGCAGACCCACTTCTCCTGGCCCACTCCCAGGTCTGGCTGCCACAGGTGTTAGTGAGTACCACAGCCTTGACTGGCCTGGCCCACACACCACCAAGCCAAACTCATGGTCACACCAGTGGGTGCTGCAGTCCAGTAGGGGTGAGCCCACGGATCTCCTACTGAATCTGCCATTAGCTCCCACCCTCCTATGTGCCAGTGGGTATTACAGCCCAGCCTGATGTAGCCCAACCCTGCTCCAACATGTAACAAACACAGGTGGGTGCTTCAGCCTGGCCCTGCAAGGCCTGCTTTCCAGTCCCAGCTTTCACATGCACCAGCACTGTGATGTGAGCCAGCCTAGCCCAGCTCTCTCATGTGGGCAGGAGCCTTGGCGTGACCCACACATGCCCTCCAGATTCCCCTTTTTGAACCATCCCATCTCAGCTCCCTTGTTTACCTGCAAGTGTGGTGGTTCATGGAAGTCATTCCACACCTGTCAAATATGCCCTCGGTAGCCCCTACTCTACATGTCCCAAGACTCCCCTCCTGAGCAATTTGCAGCCCCTATATGCAGTGCAGTGTGGGCAGATTCCCCGGCCAACGCAGTAGGCATGTGCTGGCAGCATGGTCTCACCTGGCACCCTCCCAGGCACTCAACATGGCCCAGAAGATTTTCTTCTCTTTTATATATTTTCCATTTTTTAAATACATATACTTGCATGTTAGCTTTATGTAGCACCCTAAATTGACAGGAGAAAAAAATAAAATAAACTTAAAAATTTGTGATATATAAATAAAATCTATAGGTTAGTTAATAGTAGTATGTACTAATGGTGATATCCTGGTTTCAGTATATGAACTCTGGTTATATAAGATGTTCACTTTAGAGGAAGGAGGGTGGAAGGATTACAGGGACTCAACACTACCACTGCAACATTTCTATAGCTGCTTTTCAAAAAAATTTTTTAAATATGAAAGTGGCAAGCCAGAGTAAGAACCAGAGCTGCATAGAAAACAAAAAGTATTCTTTATGAAGGTTGCTTAGTTAACCATGTGTAAACTGCTATCTGATGTATTTTGTTCTTCCATGTAGATGATAATTTATTTTTTTAAAAAGATTTACTTATTTTATTACAAAGTCAGATATACAGAGAGGAGGAGAGACAGAGAGGAAGATCTTATGTCTGATGATTCACTCCCCAAGTGAGCTGCAACAGTCGGTGCGCGCCGATCTGAAGCCCGCCACCAGGAACCTCCTCCAGGTCTCCCACGCGGGTGCAGGGTCCCAAAGCTTTGGGCCGTCCTCGACTGCTTTCCCAGGCCACAAGCAGGGAGCTGGATGGAAAGTGGAGCTGCCGGGATTAGAACCGGCGCCCATATGGGATCCCAGGGCTTTCAAGGCAAGGACTTTAGCCACTAGGCCACGCTGCAGGGCCCATAGGTGATAATTTCTATGATCCAGACCTAACCTGGGCTTTTCTGGTACACCCAAAACTGCAGACCAGTAGTAGATGAAGGGTGTGCAACCTAAAATGGCAAGCTCAATGATTAGCTGACTTGCTCTAAAAAGGAAGGCACTAAAAGAGACATCAGAAGATTCACTGTGATTTTGTTCTTTTCCCTTTTCCAAGAACTTATAACTCTTCCCCAAGTGCATTTTAAATGAATGATAGAACACTGTGATGAATGAATTAGCTTGAGCCATTTAAAACCATATTTATAGACCAAATATGTCTAATATTTGCATTGATATAGCTCAGGTCAAATAACACGCATTCATGCTAATCCTAAAGGAAGAGTTTCAGAGTTAACAATTTAGCAGGAACAGAATAAGATTAATCACAGGGGACTCGGCGTGATAGTTTAGTGGTTAAAGTCCTCGTCTTGAATGCGCCGGGATCCCATATGGGCGCCGGTTCTAATCCCGGCAGTGCCACTTCCCTTCCAGCTCCCTGCTTGTGGCCTGGAAAAGCAGTCAAGGATTGCCCAAAGCTTTGGGACCCTGCACCCGCATGGGAGACCTGGAGGAAGCTCCTGGCTCCTGGCTTCTAATTGGCTTAGCTCCTGCCATTGCGGCCGCTTGGGGAGTGAATCATCAGACAGAAGATCTTCCTCTCTGTCTCTCCTCCTTTCTGTATATCTGCCTTTCCAATAAAAAAAATCTTTAAAAAAAGATAAACTATAATTACTATTCCCATGAGTTTTGCTCCTATACTACTGCCTTTCTGCACTCTTAACTACAAGTGTTCTCTTTATCTCCAAAAAATATATATAAACAGTAAGATGTCCCCAGAACCTCAGGACTAATTTTTGCAATAATAATTTAAAAGTCCTATGTCAGCAGGAGGCACTTAGAGATTAAGATGTTTATATCCCATATCAGAGAATATGAATTTGATTCCTGTTCTGGCTCTTTATCTCAATTTATTTTTTCTCACAGGATCTAATGTCATCAGAACAACAGCCAGGAGCCCTGAGCAGTCCTCAGAAACAGAAGAACAGTAAACTTCCTTCGGGACTCAGGAGAGGAGCTTTCTCTGGACCTTACTTAGTTCCAACTTTGGATCCACACCCTCTCTTACAATGACCATCAGGGTCACTCCGGAGCGCCCCCCCCCAACCAAAAACTAGATCAGATAGAGAGAGACCAATAAGGAAAGCTTAGAACAGACAGGAAACAGTCAAATTGGACTCACATATACCTTACTAGGTAGGACACAAAGATTAGTTACTCCTCACTAAGGTATTGAAGATTTCTCTGCACACCCCTCCTAAAACTATTCTGCTCCTCAATTGTTAATATTTGGCATATTTCAGTTATAAGCCTGTTTGGACTAGCCTAAAATTCACAAAGTTCAATAGAATTCACACTTCAATACTATAACCTGCTAAATATAAAAATGAAAATAGACACGAGACAGCTGAATAGTACCCTAGAATTATTTTAAGGTGTATAGCAGCTGGTTGTATATAAACTAAAATTGAAATGTCAATGAAGTGGTCACAGGATGTGGTTAAGAAGTTGCATTTTCTAACATATTGGTCACTCAATGTCATATCAATTAACTCCATACTGTTGTAAATTGTTGTTGAAGTTGTATAGTGGCTTTTCATTGGAAGAGATGATATTCCGCCAGCCCTACTTTCAGAGCAGGGATGGTCTCCCAATGAAACTGTTGAATTTATCTGGACAGTAAGATGCCAGACTTTCTACATGATCCATGCCCGCAATGAAGGAATCATGACTGGATATGAACTGTACTACTGCAACAATATGCAGGAATTCAATATGGGGGGGAGGGGTTTTTGGAGGGGTTGGGGGAATCCCAGAGCCTATGAAACTGTGTCATACAATGAAAAAAAAAAGATTTATTTATTTATTTGAAAGGCAGCATTACAGACAGGGGGGTGGGGAGGGAACCAGGGAGAGAGAGAGAGAGATCTTCCATTGGCTGCTTCATTCTCCAAATGACCAAAGCTGGGCCAGTCCAAGCCAGGAGCCAGGGGCTTCTTCCAGGTTTCACACATGGGTGCAGGGACTCAAGGACTTAGGCCAGCCTCTGTTGCTTTTCCATTTCAATTTCTTAGCAACACAGAGTGTGGGCAGCAGCAGTGTTAGTTCGAGTGGTTGTGTTTCATTATCCCACATGGTAGACCTGAATTGAATGCTTGGCTCCCAGTTTCAGCCCCAATATAAGCCTCGACTATGGCAAGCATTTGAGGAGTGAATCGGAGGATGTAAGTTCTCAATTGTCATTCTCTCTTCTCATAAATAAATAGATTTCTTTTAGAAATCACCTGTCAGGCTACAGGTGTGGTGGCACAATGGTTTAAGCCACTTCTGCAGATGACCTCATGCCAACTGGATTGCCTGATTTGTGCCCAATCCAGCTTCCTGATACTATGCCTGGATGTGCCTGGAAGACAGTGAATGATGATGGCCCAAGGTCTTGGGTTCCTGTCACTTATGTGGGAGACTTGGATGGAGCTACTCATTCCAGCCCAGTCAAAGCTTAGTAGGCATTTGGAAAGTGAACCAGAAAATGAAAGATATCTATCTCTGTCTCTCTCTCTCTTTGTCTCCCCACTTCTCTCTCTTATCTGTCTGCAAATAAATAAATAAATTACTTTTTAAAAATATCATGTCATTGTTATATTGGGACTCTTAATTGACTGGGATGATATTCTACCAGCTCTAACTTCGGACCAGAAATGGTCTCCCCGAGAAACTGTTCAACCCATCTGGACAATAAGTAGCTGGACTCTATGCTTGGTATATGTTTGCAAGCAAAGAATCTTGATTGAATTTGAACTGTAATACTGCATCAAGGTGGAGGAATCCACCAGGGGGGAGGGGCGTGGGGAGGGGTGGGGGGATTCCCAGAGCCTATGAAACTGTCACATAATGCAAAATAATTAATAAAAAAAAAAACACGGAGAAGCAGTAATACATGTGCTGCCACAACTTTTGTGTAGAAAATGGAACTGTTAGCTAGACCAAATACAACTTGGGGATATTTTATTAAAACTTTGATGGTCTACAGCTCCACTAACAATCTACTACCTTTTTATGATTACAGTTCATACTGGCTTCCTCTTAGCGTTGAAACTTCAGGTACAAACCCAAAAAATATATTTTTATGTTATTTACCATTGTATACATTAAAATTTGATTGGCTGGAAAAAAAATCATGTCATAACACTTTGACATGTCCTAATTGCCTGATTAGTTGTGAGGTGTGAAGCAGTTCATTCATTACAACTTTTAATAAACCTACAAAAAGTAATTGATTTATCTTTTGTATTTTAAAACAAACCACAATAGATTCAAGTTAATCCTTCTAGTAGCTTTACATCTAAACTCACAGGCTTATATCCACATCCCAGTATGATTTCCTGAGTGAAAAAGAGAAAGATGCAGGGACAATCAGGGCTCCAAAACCACATGCAACCTGAGTTGTGTTCAGGAAGCAGATGTTAACAGCATCAGCCTGTGTGTACCTGCAGGTCGGGAATTACTATGACAGAGGATCAACAACTGCCAGAGGTGCCAAAATCAGAGTACAGCATCTGTAACTATCTAACCGCATTCAAGAAGCTCATTCAGAAAGTGAAGAAACTTGACATTTATAAAGAGGACTCATGGCCATATCCATTTAGAGCAGTGTTTTTAATACTTAAAATTAGGAAATGCTTCTTCTGTAATTTAATCGAATAATTTAGTCATTCAACTTTTATTTCTAAAAAAGATTTACTTAATTTTATTTGAAAGGCAGATTTACAGAGAGAGAGGGATAGACATGGAGAGAGACCTTCCATCCACTGGCTCACTCCCCAAATGGTTGCAATAGCCAAGCTTGACTGATCTGAAGCCAGGAGCCTGGAGTTTCTTTCAGGCTTCCCATGCAGGTACAGGGACCCAAGGATTTGTGCTATCTTCTCCTGTCTTCCAGGCTGTAAGCAGGGAGCTGGATTGGAAGTGGAGCAGCTGTAACCGGAACCAGTACCCATACAGGATGCCAGCACCAGAGGCAGAGACTCAACAGCTTACTATGCCACGGTGCCAGCATCAGTTCATTTATTTATATGAAGTATTGTTAGAGTGTTTTTACTGGGTGCTAGTAAATACAGGTCTATTTTAATTTTAAAAAGAACAGGCACATTCCCTTGACATAAGAAATTAATTGTAGGGCCCTGCAGCGTGGCCTAGCAGCTAAAGTCCTCACCTTGAATGCCCCGGGATCCCATATGGGCGCCAGTTCTAATCCCGGCAGCTCCACTTTCCATCAAGCTCCCTGCTTGTGACCTGGGAAAGCAGTTGAGGACGACCCAAAGTTTGGGACCCTGCACCCGCGTGGGAGACCTGGAAAGAAGTTCCTGGTACCCAGCTTCGGATCGGTGCAGTCCCAGCCATTGTAGTCACTCTGTCTCTCCTCTCTGTATATCTGACTTTGTAATAAAATAAATAAATCTTTAAAAAAAAAAGAAATTAATTGTAGAAGCAACAAGTCAGGCAAAAAAAGAATTACAGATTCAAAGAGTGTCTTGTAACCATCAAGGCACTGGGTGGAGCTGGGACAGGACTTCCATGGGAAAACCAGAAGACTCTCTGAGTTTGTAACTGTTAAGGATCAACCTAAAGGTTTAGGAGGGGACAGTCATGCAAAGAACGAGAGGGCTGCATGGTACAAATCATATGGAAGTTCCCAGGTTAGAGAATAAAAGTCAAGTGGTGCCAATTTGCATAACCATGCAGTTCTCTCTGGGAATACTCAGCAGTCCAGGAAAGGAACAGACAAGGCATATTCTGGATTGACACGGAATTGGATTTGGAAATTCAGTAGAAATCATTCAGAGTCGAAGAGGTAGGCGAGATGAGATGCTTTCAGGAATATGAAAGTATAAACATGACTGAAAGAGATCAGAAAGACCTAGTAGTTACTTAGGTACCTTTTAATAAAACTTCAATGTGATTTTTGTAGAAATCTGAAGGTACTGATCCGTGGAGACACAGACATTCAGAGCCGCAGGGAAGATTCCAGCAAAATTTCAAGGGATCTGGAATAGAAGTGACAGTTCACATCATCAAGATGGTATCGTTCTTCTTGCATTTATTTTTTTTAACATATTGGTTACTCACTACTATGTCAATTGCTGATGTTATGTCAGGGCTTTTAATTGATTGGGATGATACTCTGCCGGTTCTACCTTCAGACCAGAAATGGTCTCCCCCAACAAGCCGTTGAACTTATCTGGACAATAAGATGCTGGACTCTATGCTTGGTATATGCTTGCAATGAAAGACTCTCAATTGAACTCGAACTGTGGTAACGCAACAAGATGGAGGAATCCACCATAGTGGGGAGGGAATGGGGACGGATGGGGGATTCCGAGTACCTATAAAGCTATGTCACATAATGTAATGTAATTAAAAAAAGATGGTGTCGTTCTTACATCCGCCATCATCTGCATATCACCGCTCTGGCCACAAGCAGCATTTCTTTTGCACGCCCCCCCAACCCTCCTGCTGAGAATCCTGCACAGCAGTAATGGCGGCTGTGCCTCACGTACAATCCACCATCAACATAAATCAAGTTTCCATGTTTGTAATTTATGCTTCACCACTTCAAGAATACCTGGCTAGTTATTTTAAATCAATAAATCAAACGAAAATTTTGTTAATAAAATATTAGAAATGTCATGAGACCTCTGATTTATTGAACATCGCCTAACAGCCTTGATCTCCATTTATTTCAAGGTTTTAGGAAGAAAAACGGTTAGCTGGCTCATCCTGCTCTTATTTTTGTTCCTTCATTTAGGCGATTACATCTCAGCTCCAAAACCATTTTTAATAATGAGATATACAATTTTTAACTGCTGATATTTTTAGAAGAATAAACATGATTAAGATTAATTCAGGCAGTCCCAGATATATCCAAATAATGGATTAGTCTGTACAGCACATTTGATTCATATCTGCTAGTCAAGCTCTTTTACTTTTACTACGTCACACAACAAGGCCTTAACATATCAACTTTTGAGCATTTTCCCAGTAACAGTATTAAGTTAGAATGTTGACGGTCAAAGTAAAATTTACTGTAAAATGAGAAATAATCCACGATTGAAAAATGTTTAAAATGTAAAGGAATATTGATTTAGTAGCTCCTACTCAATATTGACTAAATTTATATACATACAGAATGGGGGCAAAAAATGTATGGGAGCCAATTACCAAGTAGCCATTTGACCCACAAAAACTCGAAGCTTTAGTTCCACTTTATACAAGGTAAAAGAAAGAAACTGTATGATTTTTAGCCCTCAAGTACTACAATTGAGTCTGACAGTTCTGATATTGTTGCCTTTCATTGAGTACATATGCCCATTTATTATTTTCAGACTTTCAAATAAGTCTGACCAAAAAACTGGCTAGTCTAACAAATTTTCTAGACTAGATTTTTATACTTTTGTACAATTTTTTAAAGATTTATTTGTTTTTGTTGGAAATTCAGCTACACAGAGAGGAGGAGAGACAGAGAGGAAGAACTCCATCTGCTGATTCACTCCCCAAGTGGCCACATTGGCTGGAACTGAGCTGCTCTGAATCCAGGAGCCAGGAGCTTCTTCCAGGTCTCCAGGTGGGTACAGGGTCCCAAGGTTTTGGGCCATCCTTGACTGCTTTCCCAGGCCACAAGCAGAGAGCTGGGTGGGAGGTGTGGCCACTGAGACAGGAAGCAGTGCCCATATGGGATCCTGGGGTGTTCAAGGTGAAGACTTTAATCACTAGGCTACTGCACTGGGCCCAGACTTTTATACTTTTGAGAAGTACTAGATAAGCACATCTAAAGGGATCTAAGTTACTGTACATCTTTGTATAAACTTGAGTGTAAAGAAATATCTTCATTTAAATTTCCATTTTTCTCCTATGTGACTGATTCAAAACCAAAAGAAATAGGATGCTGTTCTCACCTCTCATTTGTAACAGTTCACCAATACTCTACTACACACACGTTACTCTTCGTCATCACAATACTATACCCATATATTATCTGCATGAATTCTCTACACACATATCATAAAGTATCAAGAATAATAACAATCTGGCATTATCAGGCTAATCCTCAGTGGTGGCATCTAGTTCAAGCCCTGGATACTCCCCTTCCAATCCAGCTCACTACTTAGGTCTGTGAAAGCAACAAGATCTTTCTCTCTCTCTTTCTCTCTCTCTCTCTCTCTCTCTCTCTCTCTCTCTTTCTCTCTCTCTCCACTTCTCTCTATAAATCTTTCAAATAAAAATAAACATTTTTGTAAAAAACAAAGTGATAACAATCATGTGATTTAAACAAATGTTGTAAATACAGTATAGTTAACAAGAGCATTGATTTAAAGGTTAAATAACAAAAAAATGCCTACTGTGTCCAATGAGGCAAACCCAGGGAAAATCAGAGAAAAACAAAAGCATAATAAGGTCTCTCAGAAATAGTCAACTCCTAGCAAAAAGAAATGTAAAACTGTGGTCAGCACTCAAGCTTAACCTGAGCATAGATCAAGTTGCCAAACATAATGTTATGTAAGGACAGCATTACAAGCTCAAAATCTGTTCTCCACCATCCTCAGATTCAGTCTCCGTGACTGACCCCCCAGTGGCATTACCTATGCCCTATGATGATAGTGAATAAAACAAGAGTACAAGCAAAAGTTAAAATAACGAGGCAAGTCTCTGTTCCTACAGCTCAAAGTCAAAATTAAAAGTTCAGATAAATGAAAAAATACTTCAGATACTTGATTTTAGTCCTAAAAGAAGGGCTACTCAAGTCAAGCACTTCACAGCCCTCTTCTCTCTAAAGCTATTGTCATGAGCCATCTATGTTCCTGCTTTTACTAACACAGTATCACAAGTGCCTCTGGCATATATTTTAAACATATTAGCACTTAAACCTAGAATTTCCAGTTGCATGGGGGGTGAGAACCTTGCCCTTGGATCTTATGTCTTCCTGATCTGTGATACTGGGACTTCACCAACCAAGTGTAAAGGCATAATGGGTTGGAATGGTCAGGCAAACCAGCATGGGGAAGATCTAACTTTGCTTAATGATCTACAGACAAACTCATAGATGCTCTACATCTACATCATTCTGCCGCTCCTCGTTGCTGGCAGTTCTCTGAAGTCTCTCCTGTGGACACTGCTCTCCTCTGCTTGGTGCAATTTGACATCAGGTGGTTCTCAAAAGGTGCCTCAAATATCATTTCTGAAATATGTAAGTGAAAGGAAAGAGAAAATTAAAACATAAGCTATTTTGGTGTGAAAAGATCTTAAAATCTATGTATAGTTTCTTCCTAATATACATTTCTATCAATTCTCTGACAGGCCTGATACAAGGAGGAATAAGCAGCAAGGACTCAGGAAAGTCCCCGGTGCCCCTACTCCAGTCAGCGCTCACTCTGTGCCCGGGAATCCTTGCGATGGAAGCAAACTCAGCAGAACATCCAGCTTTATGACAACCTTCCGCAGTGTCACTCCAAGAGGAAAACCTTGAACTCCCTTAAGTTCAAAAACCATAGAGGCAGAAAGCAAGCGGGTATTTCAGCTCTTCCCTGACCTGGAAAAATAGCAAAAGAGTAGCCATGCCATGCCTGTTCAATTACACCCAACCTGTAAGCCAGAATATTCAATGGTAAAGGTTGCAGTATTTTTTCCCAATTCTCAATCCTTTCTCTGTCAAATCCAATTTTCCTCTGGGCCTCCAATGGTTTTCAAAATTATTTCACCTATCGAGAATCAAGATGGCAGAATAGGGTAAGGACACGTTTATACAGACGGAAAAACATTTAATCAGGATGAAGCAGAGAGGACATATTTCAGGAAATAGGAAAGGACAGAACAACAGCAGAGGGGTACCTGGAGACTGACAGACACAGGAAAGCAGCGGACACACGGTGTGGTGTTGCAGAGACTGATATTCCAGCACGGCGATCTGAACTCCAACAGCAGCCAGAACTCACCAGCAACCAGGTGGGAAGGGACTTTCACTGGGAGCTCAGGTGATGAACCCAGACAAAGAACTCTCCGTTCTGCTGGTCCATTTGATTTGACCAAGCACAGAGACAGAGCAGCAGAACTCAGATGGGCAGTGCGAGAACAGAGTGGATTTCACAGCCCAGTCAGCCCCTTAGAGCTGAATTGGGCGCCATTTTGTGTAAGGAGGAAAGGGCGAGGACTGAGAGGACTGAGCATGCACTGACCTGGTAGTGAGCTCATTTCTGTCTGGGTGAACTGCAACGACGTGGCATTCTACGGGTTCCACCTGGAGCAGGTCTGGGATAGCCCTCAGATCTGACGGCCAGTAGATGAAGAACCTTAGTGGTTGTACGTCAGGCGCCATTTTGGGCACTGTGGCAATAGCTTTGGGACTGCAAGGGACAACAGTGAACTGCGCATGTGTTGAGCTCGTGAGAACTCACTAAATTCAGAGGATTGCACTGGTCCTGCAGAAAAATAATACTGACTATGTCATCGTACGGGTCAAAATAGGTCCGTGTGGCACCCAGACCTAACGGCCAACAGGTTCCAGCAAGATTATCACCACCAACAACCTAATTATATAGGACACCTGGTGTCTCTCTAATCCTGGGACCTGCTCAAACCAGAAGTGGGAGAAAGGTTGCAGAGACAATGGTGCAGCCACACCACGGTATCACAGGAGGTGGTGAGTGGTGAGCAAGAAGCTGGGGCTGTGGAGACCACAGTGGAAATCTGACATAAGAACCCAGACCTAGAAATCGCTGGAGGTTGTGGCACAAGTGACTGCAAGAAAAGTTGTGTACCAACAGCAATAAGTAAAATCGCATTGTAGACCTATGGGTGACACAGCTTAGAAACCTACCCCAAGGAGAAGACTCTGCTAACCAGAAGTACAATAATCAAGAGCAAAAGAAGAGACAAAGGCACAATGAATACTGCCAAAAACTCTCCTGCAAAGGAGCAAAACCCTATGCCAACCTCAGAGTTCACTGAGGAAGACATCAAGAAAATGGGGCACACAGAATTCAGATAACTCATTTTAAAGATTCTGATCAACAATGAGAAGCACATACAAGGGTTCAAAGAATTTAAGGAAGCAATAAAGCAAATCAAGGCTGATATATCAGAAATTAAGAACACAGTAGAGCAAATTAAGAGTACACTGGAGAGTCTCCAAAATAGAATGAAGCAAGCAGAAGAAAGAATCTCCGAACTGGAAGATATTTCCTGTCACCAGGGGGAAGCAAACAAAAAGCTGGAAGCAGAGCTGGATCAGGCCAAAAAAAGTATTCAAGAATTGAAAGACACTATGAAGAGGCCAAATGTAAGAGTTATGGGAGTCCCAGAAGGTGCAGAAAGAGAAGCTGAGTTTGCAAATGTATTTAATGAAATAATAAAGGAAAATTTCCCTAATCTAGAGGAAGAATTGGGAAACAAGTTCCAGGAGGGGCACAGAACTCCCAACAGGCTTGATCAAAAGCGATCTTCACCACGACATATGATCATCAAGCTCTCTTCAATTGAACATAAGGAAAAGATCCTGAAATGTGCATGTGAAAAAAATCAACTGACATATAAAGGAAAGCCAATTAAGCTCACAGGAGATCTCTCACAGGAAACTCTACAGGCAAGAAGAGAATGGAGTGACATATTCCAGATTCTAAAAGAACAAAATTGTCAGCCAAAGATAACATATCCAGCAAAGCTTTCTTTTGTCTTTGAAGATGAAATAAAATTCTTCCACAGTAAAGAAAAGCTAAAAGAATTTGCCTCTTTCAAACCTGCCCTACAAATGATACTTCAAGATGTTCTCTTGGCAGAGAAGAGGAATAGCACCTAACAAAACCAAAGGCAAACGGGAAGAACATCCCAGTAAAATGACAACAGAAGACTAAACCAATGAACAACCCATTGCTAAAATGACAGGACCAACGTAACACCCATACATATTAAACTCTGAATGTAAATGGTTTAAGCTCAATCAAACATCATAGAGTAGTACACTTGATTAAAAAACAAAACCCATCTGCTTATTGTCTGGAGGAGACACACTTCAACAAAGATTAGCGGAAACTATATCACATGGGTTTTGTTATTCTCTGTTAGTTTCATCTCTTCAAAACACTTCCTTCTGATTAAATCATTCAATGACTCGTAGATCATACGGCAGCATCATTTTCTTCAAGAAGGTTCTTGATTTTCATTTCTTCAGCTACACATTAGTCATTTAATAGCATGTTATTTAACTTCTTGGTGTTGTCAATTTCTTTTTTCTTCCTGTTGTTGATTTTGTTTTGTGGCTCTTCATTTAAGGGGATGTATAGTGGCTGTGTAATGGAGACTGTCATATCTAGTAACATGTCATTTAACTTCAGGCATTGTAAATTTCTACTTGTTGATTTTGTATCATGACTTTTCATTTAAGGGGATGTACAGTAGCTGCGAAATGGAGACTAACATTCAGATGTGAGGGTGTAGTGTGGTATGCATTTCTGCTTCCAGACAAAGATGGACTTACAATGAAACTATTTACTATATCTTGACAATAGGATTCTGGACTCTCTGCCATTGTCCAGGCCCGCAATGATGGACATATGACTGAGTATGAAGAACTATATGTTAGTAACGATATAGAGGAACTGAGGGGGGAGGGAACTGGGGAGTTGATAAGGGAATATGAAACTGTACTATAAAATAATAAGAATAATAATAAAATGTATAAAAAAACAAAATTATTTCACCTATCAGGAACATAACAGGTAACATATGGACAACAGACTTGAATCATCATTAGACAATAGTAAAACTACAAAGATATACAGGTGGAATCAAGAGCGATCCTGACAACCTCTTAACAGGAGGTCATATGCACAAAGTAGAGGGCGGTACCCCAGGGTGGAGCAGGTGGACAGGAGGAGGCTTGTATCCCAACCCTGGGGACTCCCGGATCCTCACCAAGGACTATCAGTATGGGCACCAAAGACTACATCCCAACTGCCAAGGAGACCATGGGGAACTGGAATTCCTTCGGAGGCCAAGAACTCTGAGGTCATCCACCCCCGTTTGGATCTACCACATGGGATGGAAGAAGCCTAAACCCTTCCTTGCAAGATCCAAGGTCATCGGAACAGTAAGCTTCATTCCGGACTAGGGAGAGGAGTTTTCTCTGGTCCTCACTTAGTTCCAACTTTGGATCCCCACCCTATATTGCAATGACCATCAGGGTCGCTCCGAAGTGCCCCCACCCCAAAACACACACATGCACGCACACACACAAATTGGAATAGACAGACAGAGAACAACAAGGAAAGCTTGGAACTAGACAGGAAATGGTCAGCGTGGACTCACACATACCTTACTAGGTAGGACACAAAGATTAGTTACTCCTCACTAAGGTACTGAAGATTTCTCTGCACACCCCTCCTAAAACTGTTCTGCACTTCAACTGTTGACATATGCCTTGTTAGAGTTATAAGCCAGTTTAGACTATCCCAAAATCTGCCAAGTTCAGCAAAATTAAGCTTCAACACTATAAACTGCTGAATGCTAAAATGACAATAGTCATGAGACAGCTGAATAGTACCCTAGAATTATTTTAAGGTGTATAGCAGCGGTTCTGTGTATAAACTAAAATTGAAAGGTCAATGAAGTGGTCACAGGATGTGGTTAAGAACTTGCATTTTTTAACATATTGGTTACTCAATACCATGTCAATTAATTCCATAATGTTATAAATTGATGTTGATATTATGTTGTGGCTTTTCATTGATCGGGATGATATTCTGCCAGCTCTGCTTTCAGACCAGAGATGGTCTCCCCCAAGAAACCATTGAACTTATCTGGACAATAAGGTGCTGGACTCTATGCTTGCAATGAAAGAATCTTGACTGAATTTGAACTGGAGTACTGCAACGAGGTGGAGGAATCCACCATGGGGGGAGGGTATGGGGAGGGGTTGGGGTAATCCCAGAGCCTATGAGACAGTGTCACATAATGCAATGTAATCAATAAAAAATAATATAACAAAAAAAATTATTTCAGCCAATTTCTAGTTTTCTGCCAGAGTTGGTAAAAGTAGGGATCCAGTCACATGCATCTATGACATAAATGTGTTTTTAGTTTCACAAAACAGCTTGCCTTTATAAGAGGTTGTTTCGGGGGTGCATTTCATCACAGCACGTTAAGCCATAGGCTGCAATGCCAGCATCCCATATGGGTGCCTGTTCAAGTTCTGGCTGCTCCACTTCCAATCTAGCTCGCTGCTACTGCTCCTCAGAAAGCAGCAGCAGATGGCCCATAGGCTTGGGCCCCTACACACATAAGGGAGACCTGGATGGAGTCCCAGGTACCCAGCTTTGCTCTGGCCTATCCAATCCATTGAAACTATTTGTAGAGTGGTCCAGCAGACAGAAAACATCTCTCTGTCTCTCCCTCTTTCTCTGTTACTCTGCATTTCAAATATATTTTAAAAAAGGTTGTAGAGAAAGTAGTTTATGAGCTGTTAAAATGTTGTCTGAAAAAGATTACATTTTATTCCAAGACAAAAAAAGCACCTATACTACAAAATACCTCAATCTTTGTAACTAATGACCAAGTAAAACAAATACTAGAGGAGCTCACATTTAGGCTAGTGGTTAAGACGCCCCCTCCACTCCTAAATCAGTGTTCCTAGATTCAATTCTGAAACCCTGCTCTGGACTCAATGTCCTGCCAGTGCAGACCTGGGAAAGCAGCAGTGGTGGCTTGAGTCATGACTTCCTTCCTTCTACTTGGGAACCCTGGATCACATTTCCAACTCTCAGTTTAAGCCTTCGCCCAGCCCCAGCTGTTGTATTTGGGGAGTGAACCAATACATACGAGTGTTGCTTTTCTCTCTCTCTCTCTCTCTGTCTGTCTCTTTCTCTCTCCCTCTCTTCCTCTTTCTCTCCCTCTCTCTCCCTCTAAAATATAAATCAATTTAAAAAACTAAACAAATACTATAGATGGAGAAACTAGTGGAATACCTTGAAAACAATTAACCTCAGACTATGGAACATTCCATGCAACTTCTGTTTATTCTACAAAATGACAGCACAAAAATGTGTGTGCGTGTCCTGGTGCAGTAGCCTAGTGGGTAAAGTCCTCACCTCACCTTGCATGTGTGGGGAGCTCATCTAGGCACGAGTTCATGTTCTAGCTGCTCCTCTTCCCATCCAGCTCCCTGCTTGTGGCCTGGGAAACCAGTAAAGCACAGCCCAAAGCCTTGGGACCCTGCACCTGTGTGGGAGACCCAGAAGAAGCTCCTGGCTCCTGGCTTTGGATCAGCTCAGCTCCGGCTGTTGCAGCCACTTGGGGAAAGAATATAAAAATAGAAAATCTGTCTTTCCTTCGCTCTGTAAGTCTGATTTAAAACGAATAAATCTTTAAAAATATATATTTTACAAAAGTGTGGGTGTGCACATGTACCCTTTGAAACCAATGAAACCTTGATTAAATAGCAACTAACTGCAATGTGTGGAACATATTTATTTAGATTTTACTTTGCACAAACCAAATGTGAAAAGTCATTTTTTTATCAACAGGAAATTTAAACATAGATCTTAGGTTGAGGTTACACAACATTAGATGACCTTAGGAAAAAGGTCCTTTCCTATTCCTAATCTATCATAGGACTTAAAAGTGAAATATGGGGCATCTGAATTTATTTTCTGTATTTTTCTCAAGAAAAAAAGTGCAAGATTCAGTAACAAAGTGGGCAAGATTCTGATCATTACTAAAACTGAGAAAAGTACACGTTAGTTCTGTATAGCCGCTACTGAATATTTCAATGTTTCCTCAATAAAAAGCTTTTAAAATGCCTCTATATTGCAACTGAAGTTTTTAAATTATATCATTATTATAACACAATTCATTTTACCACAAAATGATTAATCTAAATGTTCCACAGTAGCACATTTTTAAAAGAAATATTGGATGAACTAATCAGATGAAAAGCATACACCTATTAAGACGATAACCAGGAAAAGCATAAAAAACAAAATGTTCGTTGACTCATTATTTTTACAAAAACTAAATGCATATTCTGATAATTTCTTTAAAATATGGGTGAATACAAACAGACAGAAAATCACATAAAAATAAAACAGCAAATTAATGTGTGCTAAAACATGGTGAAATATTTTTCTTGTTGGTGATGTATATTTTTCCGAAAAAAAAAGTTAACAGGAACAAAACAGCAACAACAAACTGATACGGTCCTACATATCCTGAGGTGCACGTGACCACTGGAAACTGCATCGACTTGGGAGCTAGCTAACAGGAACTAATGATTCAAACAATCAGAATCCGTGTAGAGTTATCTCATTTCTAACATTAACATGGCTACCCTTAGGAATGGTACATGGATTAGCATTATAAGTGATTACAGATGTAATTAAATGTCCACCACAAGAAGTAGCACACAGCAAACACTCAGAAAACAGCACTAATTAATAATATATTAACAGTGAGAGGATGCCGAGAAAATGGGGGGGAAAAAAGAGGCTGAGCTGAAGGTAGACGCATCAGAGACTTATAGGGTACCACAGCTTATATATATGAAATGAAGGTAAAATAGAATGAAAACTCAACAACGTGTCTGAACCAGCTGGAGGGAAAGGCTCTCTGCAGAGGGTTCCAGATGGAGACGGGTGCAGGCCAAGCAGGAGTAAACAGGCCACTCCAGGCAAAACAGGAGAGTCATAGAATACCAGGCTACGTCCAAACTGCTTTGCAGTTTCAAAGCTAAAGCCACAGGATTGGAGCAAAGGAATAGCAGGAAAGTAGGAAACTAAGAAAAAAGTACCTAAAACAGACTCTGGAGAGAAACTTTATCAGTTGAATTTGATGCTTTTTGCTGAATTCTTATTAACTTCCAACATCAGAAACTCCATGTAGACATGGTAGGGGAGTAGAATTGTAATAAACACATTTATAGTAGTCTGAACTTGTGTCTGATTTCAGAATATTTGGGGGATATTCTGATTCTGCTTCTGATTTGTGCGTCCAGTTACTGGTAATCATAGAATCCCCAATTAGGTCCCTCAATATGGGGAATCCCTTACTGGATCAACACCTGTGTAATTGTGTAGGCCTGTAGCCTCATACCTGAATGAGAGAAGCGCAGGAAAGCAAGGCTGTGGTATTTCGTACTACCTTGCAAAATCTAGAGTGAGTCATTGGAAGCATCTCTCGGAAGGCAGTCAGGATTCCAACGGGTGTTGGGGTCATTTTTAAAAATGAGGATCAGTGAATGGGCTCCACCCTCTGGTTCACACCCAAATGGCAACGGAAGCTAGGGCTAGGGTTGCAGACTGGAGCAGGAAGCACAATCCAGCTCTCCCACACAGGAGGCAGGAACCCAGTTACTTGTGTCATCACTACTGTGCTTCCAAGGGTCTGAACTGATAGGAAGCAGGTGTCAGGGACCGGACCCAGGAATCTATACAGGCCTCTTATCTGTAAGGCTAAACCCTGCACTAGCAGGCATCTTTTCATGTATATATTTACTTAATGAAATACTAAATCACCCTTGTTTTCATCTCAACCCCATAATATGTCCCACATTTTTCCTCCATGAAAGTTAATGCAATACTCCACCATTCTTAAATACTTAAAGGACAGCTATTTGTTTGCATAGCTAACCTCTCCCATCAATTTGCAAGATATTTTAAGCATTCTGAATCATTTCAGGCTGTTTTGAAAGTAGGAGATTTCCTACAAATTTATTATCTAATAACAAAATAATCTTATGTCAGACACCGTCAAAGTGATATGGTCATAGTACCATAATGTGTTCAGTACAACACTGGGAAAAGGTAAAGAGAGAGATCACTATGTTTTTCCAGGCCTGCAAGGTCCTTTGGTATGAGGCTACAGGTCTACACGATTACACAGGTGTTGACTATCCTGCAGTGTGACTTTTACACATATAGAACCCACCTCAAAGATACTGAATATCAGACTGATCATAGGAAAAAAAATGAACACATTTTCTCTAAAAAGGAAAAAGGAACAGAAAAAAAATTCCTTAGATGACACTAAATCTGAAAAGGTATATGGAATGCTCAAGTATATCCCCATGGTGCTAAAGAGATGGTGCCTGAAATGAAAGAACAAACAACCCCTTACTGGAATTATTATGATATGGAATAGAATCTCAGAGCTGGAGCAGCTTGAAATTCATACAAGATTGCCTTATCCTGTCTCTCCATTCTACAAAACGACATAAGGAAATCCGTGATTGCTGAATAGGAAAAAGATGTGCTCATTTTGATCACAAGAAGATACTGGATAAACAGGGGAGGAACTGTATTCCCAAGGAACAGTTGGAGCAAAGTTTTCCGTGGGAAGCTAACAGAAAGAAGAGAGACTCTTGCGGATCATGCAATAAAATCATGCAGCAAGTGATGGGGTGCAAGTGGCATTGCCAACTTCTCAGAGCGAGGTCAGAGGCACAAATGGGGGAAATAAAATCTTCTGAAACAATACATTTTAAAAGAACTTGTCACCACCAGGCCACCCTTGCAAATGATACATAAATATGTACTATGCATACAAAGAAGCATCACAAAGAATGTGAAAGCTGTAAACCTCCCAAAAAACAATAAAGGGAATCCAAAATAAGCAATAGGAATATTTATAAGAATTGGACCAAGTCACTATTTATTAATAATAACCTTGCATGTTAATGGTTCAAATTATCGAATTAAAAGATACAAATAGGCTGAAGGGATTAAAAGAGAAGTCCCATCAACTGTCTACAAGAAATAAACCTCAACAAAAAAATATACACATAGACTGAAAGTGGAAAGAGAAAAAGGTATCACTAAAGTCCTCACTTTGCATGTGCTGGGATCCTAGATGAGCGCAGGTTTGAATCCCAGCTCTCCGCTTCCCATCCAGCTCCCTGCTTGTGGCTTAGGAAAGCAGTCGAGGATGGCCCAAAACCTTGGGACCCTGCACCTACATGGAAGACTCGGAAAAGGTTCTGGGCTTCAGGCTTCAGATTGGCTCAGCTATGGTCATGGTGCTCACTTGGGAAGTGAATCAACAGATGGAGGATCTTCCTCTCTGTCTCTCCGCCTCTCTGTATATCTGACTTTCCAACAAAAATAAATCTTTTTTAAAAAAGAAGGAAACAATATGGAAATAATAGTCTTACCCACTTTCCTGTAGCCCTTGAACCTTTTTACCCTAATTAACTATATAAAGATTGTCAAAAATATGATCAAAAAATTTAAAAAAAAACATATTATATATGAACAGAATCAAGCACAAGCTGGAGTAATAACCTAATGTCAGCAAAATAGATTTTAAGACAAAAACAGAGACATAGAGTATTGTGTAATGTTTAAGGGATTAATTCAACACGAAACTATGACTGTGGTGAACATATGTGCCCAAAATCTCATAGAACATATACTTTCCATCAATGCAGAAAATTTTCTTTAGGATATACCATTTGCTAGGCCATTAAAAAGTGCCAACAAATTCTTTAAAATGAAATCATATCAGGCATCTTTCTGATTAAAATGGAATTAAGCTGGAAATTAAGATTTTTAAAATTTTAGAAAATATGGGGCCCGGTGACATGGCCTAGCAGCTAAAGTCCTCGCCTTGAATGCCCCGGGATCCCATATGGGCGCCGGTTCTAATCCCGGCAGCTCCACTTTCCATCCAGCTCCCTGCTTGTGGCCTGGGAAGGCAGTCGAGGATGGCCCAATGCTTTGGGACCCTGCACCCGTGTGGGAGACCTGGAAGAGGTTCCTGGTTCCCGGCATCGGATCGGCGCAGCACTGTTCGTTGCGGCTCACTTGGGGAGTGAATCATTGGACGGAAGATCTTCCTCTCTGTCTCTCCTCTCTGTATATCTGACTTTGTAATAAAATAAATAAATCTTTTTAAAAAAAGAAAATATGTAAACACATGAAAACTAAATAACAAACTCCTGAAACAATAGTGAATCATTGAAGAAATCAAAAGGGGAATGAAAAATTCCTATAAATAAACAATAACACAACATTCTAAAACTTGCTGGATACAACAAAAGCAGTGTTAAGAATAAATCTTGAGGAGAATCAAGATGGCAGAATAGGGTAAGGACACGTTTTAAACGGATGGAAAAACATTTAATCAGGATGAAGCAGAGAGGACACATTCCAGCAAACAGGAGAGGACAGAACAACAGCAGAGGGGTACCTGGAGACTGACAGACACAGGAAAGCAACGGACACAACGGTGTGGTGTTGCAGTGACTGATACCCCACTGGCATTCAGCTAATGGCGATCTGAATTGAACCAGCAGCCAGAACTCCACCAGCAACCAGGTGGGAAGGGATTTTCACTGGGAGCTTGGGAGATAAACCCAGACAAAGAACTCTCCGTCCTGCTGGTCCATTTGATTTGACCAGGAGCAGAGAAAGAGCAGCAGATCCCAGACGGGCAGTGCAAAAACAGCGTGGATTTCACAGCCCAGTCAGACCCTTAGAGCCGATTGGGTGCCGTTTTGCCTATGGAGGCAAAGGCAAGGGAAAGGACTGAGCATACACTGAGCTGGGAGTGAACTCATTTCTGACTCAGTGAACTGCATCAACGTGGCATTCTACAGGTTCCGCCCGAGGCAGGTCTGGGTAGCCCTCAGACCTGATGGCCAGCAGATCAAGAACTCTAGCAGTGGTACGTCAGGCACCATTTTGGGCACTGTGGCAAAAGATTTAGGACTGCATGGGGACAACAGTGAACTGCGCATGTGCTGAGCTCGTGAGAACTCACTAAATTCAGAGGATTGCACTGGTCCTGCAGAAAAATAATACCGACTGTGGCATTGTATGGGTCAAAATAGGTCCGTGTGGCACCCAGACCAACAGGTTCCAGCAAGATTATCACCAAAAACAACCTAGCTAAATAGGACTCCTGCCATCTCCCTAATCCTGGACCCGCTCAAACCAGAAGTGGGAGAAAGGTTGTACAGACAATGGTTGTGCAGCCTCACCACGGTATCACAGGAGGTGGTGAGTGGTGAGCAAGAAGCTGGGGCTGTGGAGACCACGGTGGAAATCTGACATAAGAACCCAGACCTAGAAATCGCTGGAGGTTGTGGCACAAGTGACTGCAAGAAAAGAGTTGTGTTCAAATGAAATCAGTAAAATTGAACTGCAGACCTGTGGATGACACAGCTTAGAAACCTACCCCAAGGAGAAGACTCTGCTAACCAGAAGTACAATAATCAAGAGCAAAAGAAGAGACAAAGGCACAATGAATATTACTGAAAACTCCCCTGCAAAGGAGCAAAACCCTATGCCAACCTCAGAGTTAACTGAGGAAGACATCGAGAAAATGGGGGACACAGAATTCAGATAACTCATTTTAAAGATTCTGACCAACAATGAAAAGCACATACAAGAGTTCAAAGAATTTAAGGAAGCAAAAAAGCAAATCAAGGCTGATATATCAGAAATTAAGAACACAGTAGAGCAAATTAAAAGTACAATGGAGAGTCTCCAAAATAGAATGAAGCAAGCAGAAGAAAGAATCTCCAAACTGGAAGATATTTCCTGTCATCGGGGGGAAGCAAACAAAAAGCTGGAAGCAGAGCTGGATCAGGCCAAAAAAAGTATTCAAGAATTGAAAGACACTATGAAGAGGCCGAATGTAAGAATTATGGGAATCCCAGAAGGTGCAGAGAGAGAAGCTGAGTTTGCAAATGTATTTAATGAAATAATAAAGGAAAATTTCCCTAATCTAGAGAAAGAATTGGGAAACAACATCCAGGAGGGGCACAGAACTCCCAACAGGCTTGATCAAAAGTGATCACCAAGACACATGATCACCAAGCTCTCTTCAATCAAACATAAGGAAAAGATCCTGAAATGTGCATGTGAAAAAAATCAATTGACATATAAAGGAATGCCAATTAAACTCACAGGAGATCTCTCACAGGAAACTCCACATGCAAGAAGAGAATGGAGTGACATATTCCAGATTCTAAAAGAACAAAATTGTCAGCCAAAGATAACATATCCAGCAAAGCTTTCTTTTTTCTTTGAAGATGAAACAAAATTCTTACACAGTAAAGAACAGTTAAAAGAATTGCCTCTTCCAAACCTACCCTACAAAGGATACTTCAAGATGTTCTCTTGGCAGAGAAGAGGAATAGCACCTAACAAAACCAAAGGCAAAGGGGAAGAACATCCCAGTAAAATGACAACAGAAAATTAAACCAATGAACAACCCATTCCTAAAATGACAGGACCAAAGTACCACCCATACACATTAAACTCTGAATGCAAATGGCTTAAGCTGAATCAAACACCATAGATTAGTAGACTGGATTAAAAAACAAAACTCATCTATTTGTTGTCTAGAAGAGACACACTTCACCAACAAAAATCAGTGGAAACTGTACCCCATGGGAATTGATGTGTTCTGTTAGTTTCATCTCTTCAAAACACTTTCTTCTGATTAAATCATTCAATGACTCATAGATTATACAATAGCATCATTTTCTGCAAGAAGGTTCTTGATTTTCATTTCTTCAGCTACACGTTAGTCATTTAATAGCATGTTATTTAACTTCATAGTGTTGTTATTTTCTTTTTTCTTCCTGATGTTGATTTTGTTTTGTGGCTTTTCATTTAAGGGGATGTATAGTAGCTGTGTAATGGAGACTGTCATATCTAGTAATATGTCACTTAACTTCATGGCATTGTAAATTTCTATTTTTCTTTCTATTGTTGATTTTGCATTATGACTTTTCATTTAAGGGGATGTACAGTAGCTGTGAAATGGAGACTAACATCCAGATGTGAGAATACAATGTAGTATGCATTTCTACTTCCAGACAAAGATGGACTTACAATAAAACTGTTCACTATATCTTGACAATAGGATGTTGGACTCTCTGCCATTGTCCATGCCTGCAATGATGGACATATGACTGTTTATGAATAACTATATTTTAGTAATGATACAGAGGAACTAGGCAGTGGGGAGGGGGGAGGAATTGGGGCTGGGATAAGGGAAACACCAGGAGCCTAAGGAACTGTATCATAAAATGATAATAATAATAAAATGTCAAAATAAAATTAAAAAAAAAAAGAAATCTTAGGGTCAGGCACGGTGACCTAGCAGCTAAAGTTCTCACCTTAAATACGCCAAGATCCCATACGGGCGCAGGTTCTAATCCCGGCAGCCCTGCTTCCCATCCAGCCTCCCTGCTTGTGGCCTGGAAAAGCAGTAAAGCATAGCCCAAAGCCTTGGGACCCTGCACCCACGTGGGAGACCTGGAAGAAGTTCCTGGCTCCTAGCTTTGGATCTGCATAGCATCGGCCATTGAGGTCACTTGGGGAATGAATAACCGGACGGAAGATCTTCCTCTTTGTTTCTATCCTCTCTGTATATCTGACTTTGCAATAAAAATCTTAAGAAAAACCTAAAAAAAAAAAAGAAGAAATTTTATAGCAAAGTGCCTATAAGGAAATTGAAAGGCATCAAACAAATGATCTAGCAATGCATTTCAAGGGCCTAGGCAAACTAAAATAAACCAAATTGATAAGCCACTGGGCACAACTAACCGAACAAGCAGGAGGAAGACAAAAAGTAATCAGAGTTGAAGCAGCAGATGTTCCAATAGATGCCACTGAAATGAAAATGGTCAGGAATTACTAGAAATAGCTTTCTGCCAACCCTAACCCCAACCTTAACCCCAACCCTAATCCTGTGATATGTATACAGATTCTAGTTGCTTGGCAGATTTTTCAGTAGCCATGTCTATATTCCAGTTGCTTCTTCTCCTACCCCCTGACATCAGCTATGGATTCACAGTTCCCACTGAGAAATATTTGGTCTCTATGGTGTCATCTCTCTAATCTTGGATGGTCTCCAACAAATAATTCTTTTTTAAAGAAAGAGTATCATTTATTTGTTATTGGAAAGGTAGGTTTACAGAGAGAAGGAAAAACAGAATGATTTTTTCTGTCCACTGTTTTACTCCCCAAGTGGTCACCATGGATGGAGCTAAGCCAATCCAAAGCCAGGAGGTAGGAGCTTTTTCCAGGTCTCCCATGCGGGTGCAGGGTCCCAAGGCTTCGGGCCATTCCTGACTGCTTTCTCAGGCCACAAGTAGGGAGGTAGATGGGAAGTGGCGCTTTCAGGACATGAACTGGCACCCATATGGGATCCTGGCACATGCAAGGCGAGGATTTAGCCACTAACCCATTGCATCAAGCCCCAACAAATAATTCTTAAAGACTACCCAATGAAGGGACTGCATTGTGGCATAGCAAGTTAAGCCATGGCTATTGATATGGGAGTCATTTTGGGAGACCCGTATGGAGTTTCCCCAAGCTTCTGGCCTACCCTTCACCATTGAGGACATTTAGGAAGTGAGCCCGCAATGCAAGCTCGTGTTCTCGTTCTACCTGCCTCCCTCTCTTTCTCTCTCTCTCTGCCAGTTAAATAAATACATAAAATCTTAAACAACAATAACAAAAAGAGCACCTGATAATGGTCCCCAAGAAGCAGAGCCTGCTCCTCTAAGAGCCTCTACTGCTCTCATGCTGTTACCAGAGGCAGCTATCCATAGAGCAACAACTCCAAATTCCACTCCGAGTACAATTTCATGAAAGCTGCAAAACACACCTTGTGCTTCACAGGAAGGTCAAGTAAGGCTCCCTGCAGAGATGGGCCTCTCAGTGGCAATAAAGAGAATGAAGCTAAAATTGTTGAGAACCTATTGTGGGTTATCACTACCCTAAGTGCTTTACATGTGCTAGGTACTGTTTACTGTTTTTGTCCCCGCCATTCAGTTTTATTCATTCCAGTATGTCATAGTAGTCTGCACACACTACATAATTTCTGTGGAGGAAGAGTTTGGTGATGATAGTGCAAGGAGATTCCCTTTGCTTAAATCAGGGGAAATTTACCTCTTCACACTCTCAGATACATATTCTTCATGAACATCTCTGTTATTTTTCAGATGGCAAATCATTTAAGGACACATATTAACATGAACAATCATCTATATTTTTAAAGATACATACTGGACATAATGTAATGAATCCTAAGTGCTCTGTACCAGCAGAGTACCAGCACATCCTGCTTGTACCAGCACATCCTCCTGCTCAGAATGAGAACCACTGGCTGAAACAGGGTGCAGGTATGAGAATGAACCAGGAAGAAGTTAAGCAAGCAGTGTGAGGCTGGAGCTCACCCACCTGGACCACTCTACTCACACAGTCTGGCAGCCCCGACCATTGATTTACATTCTTTTCTGCAGCATGCTTGCCAGAGCCTGTTATACTATTAAAATATTAACGGGGTCTTGCAATCCATCATTATTAATTTCGGAGAGGAACAAGGACATGCTGAGCTATAGTACTGATAGAGTTGTAGAATATATTAATCATAACACTCATTATTCAGCCAAGTTATTCTGTTTTTCAGATTTTTTTACTAATCATTTTTGATATTAACAATTTTTCATCTCCATCTAAGTATGCTTATTTCTTAGAAATCTACCAATGTATTTTATTCAATCTTTACAGCAATCATTTATTGAACAATCGCTGTGTCCCATCAGGCAATGACAAAATTTCCTGATAGACACCTACAAGGTTTAACTGAGAAATAAATGTAGCATGTTTCCTTTAAAATTTTATTTTACTTCATTTATTCTATCACTGCATTTGTCCCATGGCAAGACTAGCGCTGCAGACTGCCAGTCTCTGCTGAGCAGCATGCTGCACAGTGAGCTTTGGAAGAATTATCCAGCTGGCTCTTGCGGGAGCTCTCGGCTCTGGCAGCTTCACTCCTAGTCATTTGGAAACCGGCAACTGTTTGGTGTTGGTGACCACTGAAAAGCCTGGCTTCGATATTTTGGAGCAACTAGAGAGAACTGAAATGACTATTTTTTGAAGTAAAAATTAAGATATTGTGGTCTGACACAGATATTCTTGCTATTAAAAGAAACTTAAAGCACAAAATTCCTAAGAACAGGCGGCAGGATCTGTAACCCGGAGGGATACCCAAATGAAGCTCCTGGCTCCTGGCTGCAGCCTGGCTGCTGTAGCCACTTGGGGAGTAAGCCAGAGCATAGAAAGTTTCTGTCTTTGCCTTGCCTTCTATTTGCCTCTATTTTCCACGATCATTTCTAAGAAGTCAGTAATTTACCCATCCCAAATGGGATGATAGTGGCAAAATGCATAAGCCACCGGTTTAAGTTAGTTGGTTTATGCTTCATTTCCAATTACATAGCTAAATACTAAGGACAAATTAATGCTGAAACTATACTTCAAAGAATGATAGTACTATTTTTCGTAATAGTCCTGGCCTTGAAGAAGAGGATTCTAAAGTGAAAGAGACAGGAACGCAGATAGAATCAGAAAATAATTTGGCTGATTACATTATCAACATCACTATTTATGAAATATTTCTTAGTACGTGGCTCCAAGCAGAAGCCAAAATATTTTCAGTTTGGAAGCTGAAATGGCTTCGATTCTGCTTTATCTGAAGTGCCTGCTGTAAATCAGATGGTGATACACCGCTTTTCTCACTTGGCCAGCTCAGCTCTTCTCAGTCCAAAGCCACAGCATGACAATTAAAATAATAATACATTATTTTATAAAATATATAAATTTAACAATATGTCAGAGAACCTGGGTTTGATACCTGGTACCAATCCTAGCTCCAGCTTCCTGCCAACATGGACTTAGGAGGCAATAGTGATGGCTCAAGCGATTGGCTCCTGCCATTCACGTGGTAGAACTGGACTAAAATCCTGCTTTCCAGTTTTGACCCAGACCAATTCCAGCTATTGCACAAATATGGGGAGTGAATCAAGAGATAGCAGTATTCTTTCTCTTTCTATCACTTTTCTTTTCTCTCTCATTGTCAAGTAAATAAAAAATTAGGATAAATTTAAAGTATAAGAGACTAATGTTACCTCAAAAATGCAGAAATTTGCTACTATTTTTCTCCATAATCCCTGATGCAAATATTTTCTTTTACAATTGCACTCTTCTCTAAAAACCAAAAGTGAGTGTGCACAAGGGATAAGTGAGCACGGCTGTGGGTGTGAGAAGGAATGAGGAACGCAGCTACCGAAATGCCTCACCGACTGATACTCGCTTCCTTCAGGATTACTAACACTCTTCCGGGTGCCTTTTAAAGAACAGACAATGCTTCTCTTTGTCTTGGCCTTATCAACATTGCTACAGTAACAAAATTGGGTGATTGCATGGACTGAATCATATCCCCCCAAATCACTTGCTGAAATCTTAACTCCCAATGCAATGGTACTGGAGATAGACCTTTTGGAAGGTAATTAGGTTTAGATGAGGTCATGAGTGGGTGGGGAGAAAAAGAGAAGGCTCATGTGATATTATTGCATTACCGTATCAAAGAGCAGGCTGGTCCTCTCTGTCCCTGTATTTAATGCAGGCAATGAGGTGGTCACGTAAACACACAGCAAGATGACAGCTGCCTGCAAGCTGGGAAGACAGCCCTCACCAAAATGCGAGCACATTGGCACCCTGACCTTGGATTTTCAGACTTCAGAACTGGGAGAAAATAAATTTCTGTTGCTTAAGCCACCCAAACTATGTAATTTTTACGACAGCCTGAGTGTGGACAGTTGGAGATATTTTGAAAAGAGAAATTTCACAAAAACAGTGTAGTTCTAAATGCAGTGGAAAGCTATTTCATCTCATTCCCTCTTGTATTTATGAAAGCTTCATTTAACTCTGGTTGGCCAGGACCCAGGGCTGCCACCCTGAGAGAGTGAACACAGACAGCTCTTCTGAGAAAATGGAGCTGTCTGTTCACTTGTCTGCACACACAATGTCCGGCTCTGACTGTAGCAAAGGCACTTGACAAAGCACTGACCCCTCTGCAAAGCAGTTGAGGCCCTGCCCCAAGACATGCCAGCCCAGGCAGGGCACAGTGTGGGCTACAGTGCTCACCTGGGCCGTCCTCATGCATTGCACTCCCTCCAACGCTTCTCAGCATCAAGTAAGAAGGAGCGAATTAACTGACCCGATCACCAGCTTCCATGAAAGAGTAACCTAAAAGACAAAGAAAATGGCTGAATCCTGCTCTACAAACCAGTTAGTTCAGTTCTGGCTTTTGCAAGCAGGAAGCTTTCGATTTGGCTCTATATGGCTCCATTATGTTAGAGTCCATGCAAGTCTGATCGACAGCTAGGCATACCAGCCGCCAATGCTAGAAACTACGGACATTTTCAGACAAAAATCAGTTTCTAATAGCCAAACTGTTTTCCCCTGCAACTTAAAAAAAGACCAAAAAAAAAAAAAAAAGAACAAAATGTCAATGCCAGGCAAACAAGTATAGAAATTAAGAAGAAAGCTCTGCCTAATACTACAAGACTTGTTTTTAATAAAGTTGATTTGGATCAACTTGAGATAACTGCTGGGAGACGCAAGGTTTTTTTCCTTAGATACATCATTTGTTTTCGTTTCTGAATTGGGCTCAAAAGAACATTGCCAGTGTTTTTGCAGTGGCACAATGCAGTTCTAAAAAGAGTTAAAATAAGAAACCCCACCTGCTTAATCTGCCAGAAAACACCTAAGAGGAGCAATCAGTGGCAGGGAAGAGTCGCTCTGAATGAGGCATGCCTGGTTGCTTTAGGCCATGCTGTTTGTCAGTCTTTCAAAATTCAAGTCATTACCAGATGCTGATCTACTATAGTATTGTGATATTTTATCTGATTACACTTACCTGATTGTGCCTTATCTGCTATTTGCCTTCCCATTCTTCCATGTATATTAAATGCAGGTGCTTTTATTATTCTGAGAGCTGGAGAGTGTTGACTGCTCTGAATATAAATGGGGATATTATATCATTAACTGGCTCCACAAGCAGGGCCATTCACTGTGTAAATCACATGCAAGGTACCTGGTGGAGACACAATAAACCATAATGTCTTGAGAAAGAAAGCAACGGGGAATGGATAAGGAGATAAAAATTTCAGGCATTGTTAAGAAACAGTAATCTTCACAATCCTATTTGGTTCTTTCAAACTAGCATTCATTGATAATATAGCCTTTATATTAGAAACTTTAAGTTTATAAAAAAGAAGAAGAAGAGTCCCTTGGAGCCTGGGAGGAGACAGCACAACATGGAATGCTATCATTAATAGGATTGTATAAAACAGTAACATCGACATATTATGACTGGTCTAAGTTAGGAGAGCATTTTGAACATGTCACTGTAATCCTTTGGAGGAGTATATTTTGCTTCTGCAAATATCTACTTCCTTACTTGAGTGTACTGCTGAAACAAGGGGAACAAACGGCCACATGTGCTTAGATGTTAGAAGGTGCTCCTCTCTGCATATCTGACTTTCCAATAAAATCAAATAACTCAGGCCCAGCGGGATAGCCTAGTAGCTAGAGTCTTCGCAATCCATACGGATACGGGTTCTAATATAGCTCCTTGCTTGTGGCCTAGAAAAGCAGTCAAGGACAGCCCAAAGACTTGGCTCCTGCACCCACATGGAAGACTCAGAAGAAGCTCCTGTCTCCTGGCTTCGGATTGGCTCAGTTCCGGACATTGGGCCACGTGGGAAGGGAATCAGTGGTCAGAAGATCTTCCTCTCTGTCTGTCTTTCTGTCTGTTTATTTACCTTTGTAATAAAAACAAGTAAATCTTTTTTAAAAATAAATCTTTGAAAAACAGGGGCCAGCCTAGTAGCCTAGTGGCTAAAATCCTCGCCTTGCACGCACCGGGATCCCATATGGGTGCTAATTCTAATCCCGGCTGCCCCACTTCCCATCCAGCTCCCTGCTTATAGCTTGGGAAAGCAGTCAAAGACAGCCCACGGCGTTAGGACCCTGTACCCGCATGGGAGACCCAGAAGAGGCTCCGGGCTCATGGCTTCTGATCAGCACAGCTCCAGCCGATGAATTAACAAATAGATCTTCTGTGTCTCTCCTTCTCTCTGTATATCTGACTTTCCAATAAAAACAAATAAATCTTTTTTTTAAAAGGTACATAATTTAGAATTTCAAAGAAAGCAATGGGCAGCAAATTAAGGAACAAGTGTGATGAGGTGCTTCTGAACAACAGTCTGGGGTTACCGCTCTGCTTGGCTTCCACTCTGTTAGCCTCAGTGAAAGCTAATCCACAGTTATTTAAGTGGAAAGATTCAGAAAATCCATTTTCAGAGCAAATGTTACGTGAGAATTTAAATGAGCCACTGTCGTCTATTAGGCAGAATATCAGACGGGCTGCTCATTTATCAGTGTGTCAAGATTCCTCAAGGATGTAACAGCTGGGATTCCAACCTCATAAAGGAGCACGAGAAGCTCTGCCTGTCTGAAGGGGTGAGACTTGGCAGGGACCAGCACGAGAGCAGGGGAGGTAACCGAGCATGTGGCTGCTGCCCACTCGCCTCCCGACGCCCTGTGCCAAGGGGCCAGGTGTTGGGCACCCCCTCTCCAGACCACTCACTGTTAGTGCAGGAGTATCTTCTACATTTCTTTTACCTGAATCAATATAGATTTAAAGCATGTCTCTAATCAAGACATTCTATTAGAGAATATTCTTAAAACAAATGCTAAAAGGTAAAATGTCGATATAGGAGGTAGTCTGATATCTTCAACAATCTGCCTTTTTCCAATTATTTTCACAGGACGGATGGCATTATGGGATTCTCATAATCTGAGTAAATTTCATTATTTGCTTATATACATAGAGAATTTTAAATGGATTGTATTTGACATTATATACAAGATCAATTCCCAAACCAGTTGTGAAAATTGGGAACAGCATTGTGACACAGTAAGCTAAGCTATTGCCTTCAATGTCGGCATCCCGTATTAGTGCAGGTCAAGTCCCAGTTGTCCCACTTTTTTAGTATCATTAGATTTATTTTTTATTGGAAAGGCAGATTTACAGAGAGAAGGAGAGACAGAAAATAAGATCTGTCCACTGGTTCTCATCCCAAAGGGACAAAACTGCTGGAACTGAGCGTATCTGAAGCCAGGAGCCGAGAGCCTCCTCCAGGTGTCCTATGTGAGCCCAGGGTCCCAGGGCTTCTTACCACCCTCCACTGACTTTTCAGGCTGTAAACAAGAATTAGATGGGAAGTGGAGCAGCTGGGACAAGAATCTGTGTTCATAAGGGATCTTGGCACTTTCAAAGTGCATATTAGCCAACTGAGCCATCAAACTGGGCCTCAGTTGTCCCGTTTCTGATGCAGCCCCTTTAACGCATTTAGGAAGGCAGGGAAAGAAACCCTGAGTACTTAATTCTGGCTATCTCTGTGGGAGACTGGATGGATGTCCAGGCTCCTGGCTATGGCCTGGACTAGCTCAGTGACTGAGTATTTGAAAAATAAACCAGCAGAAGGAAGATCTCTCTTTCTCGCTTCCATCTATTGATTCATACTCCAAATGGCCACAACCACCAGAGCTGAGCCAATTCGAAGCTAGGAGCTAAGAGCTCCTTCCAAGCCTCCCACATCGGTACAGGGTCCCAAGGCTTTGCGCTTTCCCCCACTGCTTTCCTAGGCCACAAGCAGGGACCTTAAAAGCGGGTGGGGTGGAGCAGTTGGGACATTACCAGTGCCCATATATGGGATTCTGGCACTTGCAGAGGAGGATTAGCCAATTCAGCCATTGTGTCAGCCTTCATAATTTCTTACTTCTATGGGTGCTTATTGTAATCTCAGCCTTTATTTTGTTATAATGTCAAAATATGAGAGCAGCTGCTTTCATTCTTTCTATACATCATCAGGAAAAGTTTCAGACAGAGACACAGCCTGGCTTCTAGTGCCTATTCCCCAGTTCGTGCGCCTAAATTGAGCTACTTCAGATCCTCAGCATGCTCAAGTTCTCGCTCTCACAAAATAACAGTAATAATTGTAGTACTTGATGGTTAAGACACACCTAAGATACACTCTCATTTTTCTGATATCTAAAAAGAAAATCCTGAGTCAGGCTCAGTGCCGTGGCCTAGTAGTTAAAGTCCTCACTTTGCATGCGCCAGGATCCCATGTGGGTGCCAGTTCTTGTCCCACTAGCTCCACTTCCCTTCTGGCTCTCTGCTTGTGGCCTACGAAGGTGGTGGAGAATGGCCCAAGGCCTTGGGACCCTGTACCCATGTGTGAGACCCAGGCAAGGTTCCTGGCTCCAGGCTTCAGATCAGCTCAGCTTCGACTATTGCAAACACTTTGTGAGGTGAGCCTGCAAATGGAAGATCTTTCTCTCTGTTTCTCCATCTCTCTATGAATCTGACTTTCCAACACAAAAATAAATAAATCTTAAAAAAAAAAAAAAAGAATCCTGAGTCAAAATCAGCAATCAATTGCAACCTCCTCTCTGGATTATTAATTGGACTATTTAAACGTTGATTCTCTCAAGCTGTTTTTATGCTAGGAAGTTATGTTCAATACATACAATACAGCTTAGCACACATTCATAAAGTTTATTTTCTAGGGGACCAGTGTGGTTACTCGATAAGCTAATCTCCTAACTACAAGCACCAGCATCCCACATGAGCGCCAGTTCATGTTCCAGCTGCTGTACGTCTGATCCAGCTCCTGGCCTGGGAAAGCAATGCAAGAGGGCTCAAGTCCTGGAGCACCTGCACCCACTTGGGAGACCCAGAAGCAGCTCCTGGCTCCTGACATCAGACATCTCTGGTTGCTTTGGCCACTTGGAGAATGAACCAAAAGATGCAAGATCTCTGTCTCTCTCCTTCTCTCTGCGAATCTGCCTTTCAAGTAAAAAGAAATCTTTTAAAAGTTTATTTTCTATATTCGGTGTTGTTCACTCATAAGGTTTCCCCTTATGAATAGTTAGCATTAGGAATCAAGTATTCAGAGTAAAAATATCCCTATCCTTCATGTGTGAATTCCTAACAAGGACTTAGAACATCTGGAGCATTCTATATCTGACTTTACCATAAAAATAAATTAATCTTTAAAAAAGATATTAACTGCCACATATCAGAAAAAAACATAGTATTTATCTTCCTGGGATTATAGATGCATGAATTAATACCTGGAGTTTTTATTCCGTCTCATTGTTCTACATGTCTTTCTTGTGCCTGTACCTGCTTGTTTTGATTACGATTGTCCTGTACTATGTCTTGCAATCTGTTATTGTGATGCTTCCAGCTTTGTTTTTGTTGTTTCAGATTGTTTTAGCTTTGAAGTCTCTCATGTTTCCATGTGAATTGCAGCATTATTTTTTCTGTATCTGAAAAGAATGTGCTTGGTTATTTTGACTGGAATTTCACTGAAACTGTAAACTGCTTTCGGTAGTATGGACATTTTAATGATATTAATTCTTCTAACCCATGAACATGGAATATATTTCCTTTTTTTATGTGTTCTTCTCTTCATTTCTTTTTTTTTTTTCTTAAAGATTTATTTACCCTCATTGGAAAGTCAGATATACAGAGAGGAGGAGAGACAGAGAGAAAGATCTTTAGTCCGACGATTCACTCCCCAAGTGACTGCAACAGCCACAGCTGAGCCAATCCGAAGCCAGGAGACAGGAGACTTTTCCAGGTGTCCCACGCAGGTGCAGGGTCCCAAGACCTTGCACTGTCCTTGACTGTCCCCCCTACCTAGGCCACAGGCAGGGAGCTGGATGGGAAGCAGGGTCTCTTGGACAAAAACTGGCGCCCATATGGGATTCCAGAGTGTGCAAGGCAAGGACTTAGACACTAGGCTACTGTGCCAGACCCTGTTCATTTCTTTAACATAATCGTAGTTTTCATTGTAGAGACCTTTTCCATCCTTTATTAAATTTATTTCAAGGTATGTATCCCAATACTTCTTGGTATAATTTTTTGGTTTCCTAATACATAGGATCATATCATTTGCTAATAGGGATAATTCGACTTCTTCCCTCCCGATCTGAATGCTTCTTTCCAAAGTGCTGTTTCTGCTGCCATCACCCTTCCAGAAGAGGAGCATGTCTCTTAAGATGTGTGCACTCTGTTGACCACCTAAAACAGCAGAACTTCCTGCTCTGCTTTCCAGTGCCCCCCATTCTAGATAGCTCTGAGGTACTATCAGTGTATTGAGCATCGATTTCCTGACATAAGCCACTGTGCATATATCGACTGAGCTATCTGCTGTAATAACCCATGTGACCTTTGGATTAGCAAATGTGAGCAATGTCCAAAGAACAAACATGGATGCTTCATCAACCTTTCTCAGCTTGATTCCCCAGCTATATAAAGTAATGAAGCAGATTAGATTATTTCTATAATCCCTTTCAGTTAATAAAAATCTAATATTAGATAACAACAAGGCTGGCTTTTGAGAGAATCCCAGCTCATCTGATTTTTAGGATAAAAGGTGATGTGAGGATAAAAATCAAGAAGTACTTTCAATAAATACTGATTGAAAATTGGGCCAAGAATTAGGTCAGAGGGGTTACACAAAACCTGGAACTTTCCCCATAATGGGCACTCAAAACTAACATTCAGGGGCCAGTGCTGAGGTATAGTAAATTAAGCCTCCACATTTGGTACTGACATCCATATGGGCACTGCTTCAAGCCCCAGCTGCTCCACTCCCAATTCAGCTCCCTGCTAATGAGCTGAGAATACAGCAGATATTTCCTGCTTTCCAAGTTGGGAACTTGTAAAAAGCTCTTGGCTCCTGGCTCCTGATTTTAGGCCTGCCCAGTTCTGGCTCTTGCTGCCATTTAGAAAGTGAACCAGCCAATGGAAGATCTCTCTCACTTTCCCTCTCCCTCTTGCCAAAACATTTTCAAATAAAAAATTTTAAAATACCCTTAGGGCCTGAAGCAATAGTTTAATAGCTAAAGTTCTCACCTTGCAATGCCAGGATCCCATATGGGCACCGGTTCATGGTCCAACTGCTCCAGTTCCCATCCAGGTCCCTGATGTGGCCTGGGAAAGCAGCAGAAGATAGCCCAAGGCCGTGGGACCCAGCACCCATGTGGAAACCCCAGAAGAAGCTCCTGGCTCCTGGCTTTGAATTGGCTCAGCTCCAGCCATGGTGGCCTCTTGAGGACTAAACCAGCAGATGGAAGATCTTTCTGTCTCTCCTTCTCTGTAAATCTGACTTTCCAATAACAGAAATAAATAAACCTGTTAAAAAACTAACATTTCTTGAGCAGTTTTATAACATGCTGACACTGTTCTAAAAACTTCACAAGTATTAACTTACTTAAACTAGCAACTCTTTGAAGTAAATACTATTACTTTACATCTTAAAGCTAAAAAAACCAAGACACAGAGAAACTTGGACCACAGATCACAAGGGTGGCAGAGCAGCATTACAGCTCAGGAAGTCTGACAGCAGAGCAACCATCCTATTGAGACAGATCTGAAGAAAACCCATCCTTGAGGTCTTTCCCGGCATATATTTTAATGCTCTGGCAAAGTAGCTAGCCTTACCCCTCCCTGCATCCCTAGCAAGCACTATTACTAGATCCTGACATTGGGGTGTAGTGTTCAGAACAGGCCTTGACCACCCTGCGGTATCCCTCACATAAAATATAAAACTGACTGCAAAGAAACCCATTTGCCAACTACTAACTTCCTGTCTTACTTGCTCGAGTTCCTAATTCAGTGAGAAGATCCATTTGGCAATTTCTTGTGGAAAATCTATAAATAGAGCCTGCTATGCTACTGGTACACAACTGGAAAACAGAGTGATTAATGATCCTCTAACCTCTCCTTGCAGCTGCTCAATGCTGCTCCCTCACCATGCCCAGAAAGCACTAATTACATCAGGTGCAGAGAGGACCAACGTGGTCGCTGGGTCCATGTCCCGTGACGCTGTCTCAGTGGCTAGAGGAAACCTTCAGTCACCAACAGATTTTATTTTATAGGTTTACTTCATCTTTTATCATGGACTCACAGCTCTATCATGCACTTTACAGAATCTATACTTTCCGTACAAAGAAAACATCTGTGCAGGGGATTAAGAACCTGTTGCTAACGGAATTACCTTTGCATCTCCACAACTTAAAGTTAAGAATTACTACAGTAAAGTGTCATACTGTAAAAGGAAAGGCCTGCTGATGTGTGTGAAGGTGCCTTGGAATCTTGGGAATCGGGATGACAGTCACTTCTGCTCTGGGTCATTCAATGAATGAAGATAGCACATAAGAAGCACATGACACAGCTCCTGATGGAGTAGGGCTTTCATGATCATCACTACTATTTAGCATCATTGCTAAGCATTGCCATTTCCCATGATTCTCTTTTCCAATATTACTTTGTTGGTATGAGTAACATTCTTCGTCATATACCCTTTGAGTGAGAGTTTCTTTCATCTTTGAGGTCAAGGAAATATGCGTAGTGCAAATTACTTTGTAAGGAAGCACACTTTAAAGGAGGCAGTGGACAGTCAGAAAGGCACTACGCTCATTTCACCACTTCACCTAACACTATCCATCCCAAATTAGCTAACATTCTCCATACAGCGTTCTACCCCTGCCAAGAGAAACAATAAAGCAAATTTTTGAAAATGCACACAACCCTCAGTTTGTGCAATGTAACACTCATGAATGCACACACATTCTCACACACACACACACACACACACACAAACTGCAATGAAGCAGAATTTTGTAACAGTTTTCAAATTTCCAATTATCCTATCTACAGGAGAGCCATTAGAGGCACCTTCCAGATCATTTCTAGGCATTTCTTGTCACCCCGTTTCTTGTCTGCAAAAGCAAATAATACTGCTAAATTCTGTGGTTAGGGAAGGCAACTTCTACAAAAGAACTCAAAGGAGTTGACTACTTGGTGAAGATTCCATGTAGTATGTGCAAACCTGGTTTCAAAATATTGAATACTAAACTATTTGCAAATACATTTGTTAGCTTTGTATACGTTTACTAAAATTCAATGAATTCTTCTCAGAAGCGTTCATTGAGACCAATCTGATCCCCCTCCACACCAGCCTGGAGCCACAGACTGGCCTCACCTTGTAGGTGCGAGTTTGACCCAGTCGCTGCTTTCCCTCATCTGCATCGTATTCATTGGGGAACTATTTTCTCATCGCTTTCAAAATGTTCCATGACAGCCCTTCCATGAAATTCTGGCCTCCTTAGCTGATTTACAATTGAGCATACGTTTATCTGTTTACGCTTACTTCCACAATGGATTCCATTTTAATGAATAAAAAAGTTGACATAAAAATATATACTGTTCAGACTTATAACCCAATTCAAGCTTCAAATAATACTCACTTGCTTTTACAGCATCTCCTTTTTATTGATAAAGTTGTGTATTTTGGTAGGTTCCAAAGAGTATTAGAAAATACACCTACCAAATGGTTGGGCTTCTAGCTCCCATGGCACATCTACTAGGAAAATGTGTCATGGGTTGAAAATTATTTGTCTGGCTAATAAGGTTATGATTTTATTTAAATTAATTCTCACATACTCATCTCAAACATACTGCGCAATGGTGTGATAAAAATATTGTAAATAAAAAACAACTGGGACACACAAATTTTATTGGCAGGGTTTTGGCACGTCACTAATGAAACCTACACTCATTTCTCATTGCAGGACCTCAGGATTAAATTTAACTTAATGAACAATCTTGGAAAATTTCCCTGGTTGTCAGTTAAAGATTAAGTCTTCAAACAGTGACCTTAGGGTGTCTCTGTCTTCTATAAAAATAAGCAAAGTGTCTCCCTGCACCCATATAGCAATGCATGGCTACTGACTTGCAAGTCCACGCAAGTCTGCAGAAAAAATTCTGTAACTCTCAGGACTAGCTGAAATCCAAGAGTCTGGACTAGAAAACACACAGAACAGCCTTAAAAGTCAGAAGAGGTTGAGCTGCTATTTGCTTATAGACTAACTCATCCATCTAGAGATTGATCTGTGCCAGATTCTCCGGGAGTCTGTTTCTCTGTTATTTATGAGAAGCTGTGGCACCGTGCCTCAGAAATTCCCAACCAGTCAGCACTGATGGCTATGTATTTTTCTTGCTCACTCAGTGGCAAGAAACATATATAATAAATTCTTAGGAACTTTATCTCTTTCAGCTAGAGTCAAAATAACTGCTGACTCAATGATTTGCCACAAAAATCTATTCTTGAGTAAAAGGGAGAACTACTCTCTACAGCCAAGAAGGATTTCAGTACTTCAGTGTTTCCAACGAGAACAGAGACCAAGGAGAAGTAAGATAAGAGTCTATGTTCTGTGACTGAGAAATTGTCCATAAATGTTTTCACAATATTTTAAATTTGTTACCAATGGAAAGAGAACAACAAACTGCCATGTGTCCATTTGATTAAATTTTTTTAACTTCTTGTACTTTTATGGTTGCAAATAGAAGTTATGAACCATCTGCCTTTGTGTTATTTAAACATTATACAAATAAGCATTATTTCACTACCAGAAGATAGTTATTCAAAGTTATACATTTATACCCCAATAATTCTTCTTTGCTGTTTAATAAGGGCCAAAACAACCATGATTCAATTCTTTTTAAAATTTATTACCTACAATTCTAACAAGAACAGATGATAATGCAGTATTTCATTGCAAATGAAGAAGGCCTTAAAGAAAGATTTTAAAATGTACCAGCAGCATCGATCGTGCCCTTCTAAGGAACTAGGTAAGGGAGAAAAGTGACAAGTTAAATAGTAAGTCACAGGGTTAGAGGAAGTAGGGGCAGGCCTACTAGCAGCTGACAGTTCCACTAACTGATCCTCTGACCTAAGTGGGCATCATTTTGAGTAAGAACAGAATCTGAGTAGATTAGTTCATATTTTATTTTTCTACTCAAAGAATAAGGCACTATCCCATTCAAAACTAAGTGGAAAGTCCTTTGCTATGCAGGGCAAGGAACAGATGAAAAAACAAGGTAAAAGCAAAAGACAAGCTTAAGATCTTTGGAGGTGACAGAAAGATCCCAAAGAACAGACAATTAGAATATACCAGCCGAAGGGAATCTTCATTGAGAACAAACACGGTGTGCACTGTAAACCCAAGTTATACATATAATCATAAATCATAACATTGAGTAGATTTTTGCCAAGAATAAATATCCATGTAACCATGGTTCTGATAAAAAATAGAGTATTAACAGCACTATGAACTCTTTCTCATCCTTTCTGTGTCAGTTTCTTACATTCAACCTCACATTTCTGATGTTCTTCCAGATTTCACAGAACAATGCTTTGTTTATGCTCACTCCTATTTAACATTCCATTTTAGGACTAGACCACAATTTATTCACTTTACTACTGACGGACATATGCAGTGTTTTTGACTGTTTCGGGTGGAAGAGGAAATCTAGCCCCTTTATTCCATCTTGACCAGAATTCTCTTCATTCTGAATAGGTAATTTTCCCTGGATACAAATTCTGAGTTGCTATTTTTTTTTTCTTTAATTATTTGAAAGGCTGAATAAAGGAAGAAACAAAGACACGGAGAGAGAGAGAGAGAGAGAGAGAGAGAGAGAGAGAGAGAGAGAGAGAGAGAGAGAGAGAGAAACAGAGTATATCCACGTTTTTGTCCACCAGGTAACTGTAAAAGCCTAAGGGGGCCAAGCCAAAGCCAGGAATCCTTAACTTCATCCAACTATCCCCCACTGGTGTGGGGCCCTGCACACTTGAGCCACCTTCTGCTGCTTTCTGAGGCACATTAGCAGGGATCTAGACTGGAAATGGAGCAGCTAGTAATTGAACCAACACATAAACAATATGCTTGCATCACTGCATCACAGGAGATGGCTTCAACCTGATGTGCCACAAGACTGCAACCCTGAGTTGTCTGTTTTTACTTCAGTAGACAGAGTCTAACCTTCACAGTCCATGGTAAGAAGTCTGAAATGTTTGAATTGTTATTCCCTTATGTATAAAGTGTTTCATTTGTTTTTTCTTTCTTTCTTCTTCTGAGATTCCAGTTACCCATATATTAAACTACTTGACTGTTTTGTCTTTCTGATAATTTGTCCTCTGTTGAGGCTGGATAATTCCCTGCACTTTGTCCCATATATGCATAGTTAAGGTCAGTCAGAAACTTGGGAAGAGTATACACAAGGTATGTGAACTCTTCCCTTACCTTTCTTCATTCCAGAATGATTCCTCTCTGTTCTTGCAGTCTGAAGCTTCCCTTTGGCTCTTTCCTCCTTCATCTTCATCAGCCAGAAAGTAGCGTGCTTTCTATGGGAATTCAGCAGGCATCAATCACAGACCATTTTTCAGTCCAAGGTCACAAAAAATGATATAATCACAATGTGCTACTTTTACTGTGCTCCATAATCCACCTAATCTGCTTACTCACAGAGCCTTCAGATACTAGTTTATTTTATAGAGTTTATCTAATTTTTTAATCAGTAAGAGGTACAGCCTAGTAGTAAATTCATCCACTCTAACTTTTTAAAAAGTTTGAATTTCAAAAATTGAATACACAAACATAAAAGTGAATAAACTAGAGGCAGCTTAAAGAATTAGTATAAATTGAACAGATATATAACTACTACCTCAAGTAAGAAATAGAATACTGGTGCTGGCACAATAGAATAGTACGCTAATTCTCTGCCTATGGTATGGGCATCCTATATGGGCACTGGTCGGTGTGCTGGCTGCTCCACTTTGAATCCAGCTCCGTGTTAATGGCCTAGGAAAGCACAGGTGAATAGTTCAAGTCCTTAGGCCCCTACACTCACATGGGACACCAGGAAGAAACTCCTGACTCCTAGCTTTAGATTAGCTCAGCTCCAGCCATTACAGCCATTTGGGAAGTGAAGCAGCAGATGCAAGATCTCTCTCTCTCATTCTCTCTCTCTTTCTCCTTCTCTCTTCAAATCTGAATTTCTAATAGAAATAAAATAAATCCTTTTAAAAACTAAAAAAAGAAATAGAACATTGTCAGCACTCCAAAAACTGCGAGTCTGTTGTTTGTTTCTTTGCTTGTACTTCTTAAAATTAATTTATTTATTTTATTATTCCATGATACAGTTTCATAGACTCTGGGATTTCCCTTCTCTCCCCCCAAACCTCCCTGCCACTGATTTCCCCACATCATTACAATAGTATAGTCCTTTACAATCAGCCCATCATTCTGCTATTTAACTGTATCCTGATATTGCACTCATGGACAATGGGACAGAGTCCAGCATCCTATTGTCAAGATATATTTAACAGTTACATTGGGAGTCCATCTTTGCTTTGAAATAGAAATGCACACTGCATTGTATTGTCACATCTGTATGTGATAGTCTCTACCATAGTTATTATACATCCCCTTAAATGAAAAACCATAAAACCAAATCAACAACAGAGAGAAAAATACAAAACGTACAACACCATGAATCTAAATAACATGCTGGAAAAAATGAAAAAGAAAATCAAAGACCATCCTGAAGCAAGTGATGCTACCAATCTGAGTCTCAACTGCTTCACTTCCAATCCAGATTCCTGCTAATATACCTGGGGAGCAGCAGACGATGGCTCAAGCACTTAAGAATTTAGGAGAACTAGATGGAGTTCCCAGAACCTGGATTCAATCTGGTCCAGCTCGAGCTGTGGCAGCCATTTGGGGAATGAATCAGTGGCTAAACAAATACATTATGTATATATAACTGGAGTCCTCAAAAGAATGAGACAACAAGAAATATTTAGAAAAAAAGATAGCCAACATTTTTCAAATTAGATATATATTAATGTCACAGTCCAAGAATGTTCACAAACACTAGAAACATGAAGAAACTAACTCAAGTTGCATACAATCAGGTTGCTCAAAACTAGTGATGAAAAACACTACAAGCCTTCAGACAAACATTTGTACATCAAATAAACAGGGATGGCAGGACAGAATCTCAGTGGAAACACACTGGTGTAACAACTTTAAATGGATGAAAAAATGAATGAAAAGAGTGTTGGCAAGGGAATTAGAACCTTGATGGAGTGAGAATGTCAAAGGCTGCATTCATCTGAAAAAGTTGGCAAGTTTCTCAAAAAATTAAACGTAGAGCCAACAAGTTCATTTCTAGGTAAATATCAATGAGAAATGAAAACAACTGCCACACAAAAATATCTGTATGTGAATCATCACAACAGTGTTATTCCTGATAGCCAAAAAGTGGAGATTACAACAGCCAGCCAGGGTAAGTGACAAAGTGTGGTATACCTATACATAAAAACATTAGTTGGCCATAAAAAGCAATAAAGTGTTGATACACAGACCACATGAATAAATCCCAGAAACAGACCCCACACACAAAGGGCCATCTACTACCTGATCTCATTTACATTTAATGCCCAGTATAGTCAAATCCATAAAGCAAAAAGCATTAGTGGCTGCTAAAGCTAGAGGAACATGGACACTGGAAGTTGGCGGGGGGCAGAAGGAGGGCAGAGAGAGAGAAATTAAGAGAGAACATGACCTTCCACAATTCAACAATGAACCATTTCCCAAATGGCTATAATGTCTGGGGGTAGGTCAGAGGTGAAGCTAGAAGCCAGAAAATCAATCCAGGTCTCTCACTTGAGGGCAGGAGTCCAATTAACTGAACAACCTCCTCTGCCTTGGCAGAGTTCACCTCAATAGGAGTTAGTCAGTAGCCACACTTAAAAATCACATCAGGTACTCAGATGTGAGATGCAGGCATCTCAACTACTGGGCTAACAGCTTACCCTGAAGTATTGTTTTAGGCCAATAAAACATGTCTAAGAATTATAATAACTGTTTTTATGAAAGGCAAAGTGACATAGAGACAGAGAATGATCTTCCATCTACTGATTCACTCCCCCCAATGGCCTCAACAGCCAGCACTGGCAAGAATGAAGCCAAGATGGGCCCAGCACAATGGTTCAGTGGCTAAATCCTTGCCTTACATTGGCTGGGACCCGATACGTGTTCTGATTTGTGTCCCAACTGCTCCATTTCCCATACAGTTCCCAGCTTCCAGCCTGAGAAAGCAGTGGATGATGGCCAGTAGTTCCTGGCTCCTGGCTCCTGGGTTCAGATTGGTTCAGCTCGAGCCACTGTGGCCACTTTGGGAGTGACCCAGTGATTGGAAGAGCTTTCTCTCTGCATATCCTTCTATCTGCAGATTTGCCTTTCCAATAAAAATAAAGAAGGGAAAAGAAAAAGAAAGCGTAAGGGGAAGGGAAGGGAAGGGAAGGGAAGGGAAGGGAAGGGAAGGGAAGGGAAGGGAAGGGAAGGGAAGGGAAGGGAAGGGAAGGGAAGGGAAGGGAAGGGAAGGGAAGGGAAGGGAAGGGAAGGGAAGGGAAGGGAAGGGAAGGGAAGGGAAGGGAAGGGAAGGGAAGGGAAGGGAAGGGAAGGGAAGGGAAGGGAAGGGAAGGGAAGGGAAGGGAAGGGAAGGGAAGGGAAGGGAAGGGAAGGGAAGGGAAGGGAAGGGAAGGGAAGGGAAGGGAAGGGAAGGGAAGGGAAGGGAAGGGAAGGGAAGGGAAGGGAAGGGAAGGGAAGGGAAGGGAAGGGAAGGGAAGGGAAGGGAAGGGAAGGGAAGGGAAGGGAAGGGAAGGGAAGGGAAGGGAAGGGAAGGGAAGGGAAGGGAAGGGAAGGGAAGGGAAGGGAAGGGAAGGGAAGGGAAGGGAAGGGAAGGGAAGGGAAGGGAAGGGAAGGGAAGGGAAGGGAAGGGAAGGGAAGGGAAGGGAAGGGAAGGGAAGGGAAGGGAAGGGAAGGGAAGGGAAGGGAAGGGAAGGGAAGGGAAGGGAAGGGAAGGGAAGGGAAGGGAAGGGAAGGGAAGGGAAGGGAAGGGAAGGGAAGGGAAGGGAAGGGAAGGGAAGGGAAGGGAAGGGAAGGGAAGGGAAGGGAAGGGAAGGAAGACACCAAGAACCAACAAACTCCATCAGGTCTCTCACACAGGTGGCAGGAATTGAATCCTTCAATCATCTATTGCACTTGATCTTAGCCAAAAGGCCGAGAAGCGATTCAATCATCTTTTGCTTCCAGAACCACAGCAGTTAGGACTTGATCGAGCACTACAATATGGGATATGCAAGTACCAAGCAGTAGCTTAACCCACTGCATCTCAACACCCCCTGGAATTATACAGCATTGATCGGTATACAACCCTAAAAACCAACAAAATGCACATCTTTAAAGGGCATCTTTTATGTATAAAAGTTACATGTCAACAAAGTTGTCAAAAGAAATGATGGAAACACATTGCAGACGATACCTAAAAACTGATAATGTTATAAATGCTATACTATACACAAATTCCATGCAAAAAAATAAAACTGTAAAGAACAATTGTTAAATGTAAGTGTCAAAATAGCCTAATGAAAACACAGAAATTGTTATATTGGTTTTTTTTTAAAAAAAAAAAGGAGATTCAACCACATGGTAGCTATAAGAAATAAAATTTAAATATAAAAAAATAGTAAAAAAAAAAGTCTGGAAAAAAATATACCACACTAACATCAGTCAAGAGAGCAAAATTAGTATCAAAAAGTAGAAATAAAAATATCCCCAAAGAAAAAGAATAAGAACGTCACTTCATATTAACAGACCGTATTTTCAAAAGGATACAACTATTCTAAACATTTATGAACCTAATAACAGGGCTTCCAAACACTTGATTCAAAAAAACACTAACTAAAGATGTTAACACTGCCTTTAGTGAATAGAATTCTAAAACTACTTCCAAATTCCCCCACTGCTAGGATACAAGTCCACACTGTTAGGAATCCCTGGCTAATACTTTTGGATAGTTGTTATATTATATGATGATCATAAAAAAAAAAAGCTTTACAGATGTAATAACATCACTTACTAGTTAGCTTTGACTTAATTAAAAAAAAAATTCGGGGGGAGGGTTGACCCAATATGTGGGCCTTTTATAAGTTGGGTTGCAAAATCAGACGGAAGTCACAAGGGTCATTCTGCTCTAGCAGGCCTTTAAAAACCAGGCTGCCTGAATTCAACAACTGCTACGAGAATCTTTCTGTCAACCACTCGCGCTGGGAAGAGGGCCTGAGCTTTAGCCAAAGATAAAACTTCGAAATCAATCTTCTGAGAGTCTTAGCAGAAGATGAACCTAAGCCATTCCCACACTCCTGGTTTCTGATAATTAAGAGACTACAAATTTGTGATGTAGAAAGTATGCCCACTTTCACTAAGTACAGAAGATACTAACAGACAATCAGTAAGAATATCAGTTTGAACACCACCAACCAACTTGACAAGCAGGAAATATTTAGTACAACTCCATCTGATAAACAAATATGTGCTTTCTGAATGTGCGTGGACTCTGGCCAAATGCAAATCATATTTTAGGCCACAATATATAAATCCCAGTAAATTCAAAAGTATTCACATCAAATAATTTCCTATGACTGTAAAAAAATCAAATGAAAAACGATTAACTGAAAGATTTTTGGAAGTCCACAAGTATGGGGCTGGCATTGTGGCATAGCAGCTAAGCAACCATTTGTAGAGACAACATTCCCTACGGATGCTGGTTCAAGTCCTGGCTGCTCCACTTCCTAACAAGCTCACTTCCAATGGCCTGGGAAAGCAGGGCCCTTGCCAGCTAATTGGGAGTCCCAAAAGAAATTCCCGGTTTCTGGTTTCAGAGTAGCCCAGCCCTATTTACTGCAGCATTTGAGGGAATGAAATAGTAGGTGGAAGCTATCTTTCTCTTGCTCCCTCTCTATATAACTCTGCCTATCAAATAAATAAACAAATCTCAAAAAAGAAAAAGAAATCCACATGTATTAGGAAACCTACATATTTCTAAATAACCCATGAGTCAAAGAAAAAAATGAGAGGAAAATCATTCTTCCAGAACATTGTAAAACATCAGACTGAGCAGTTATAATTTCACAAAGTTTTAAGTAAATGCACAGGCAAAAGTAGATTTAATGAGTATATTTGAATATTTTAAAATGCAGCCACAAGAGAGGATAATAGAGCTTCTGTTGCAAGAATAGAAACAGAATTGTTATACTATCAAATATTTTTCCTAAAAGCTGACAAAAAGGAACTGTCTCGTAGCCTGATGGCAATGAAAGACAGAAGATGAATCATTGCTGCGGAAACCAATTTATTTAGTCACTTGAAATTGCTGTTATTTATTACTGGTCAGCACATGCTCTTAGTTCAATTAAATACAAAAAATCTGAAGTTCTCTTTTCTCTCCATCCCCACACTTTAAAAAAAAAGAAATTGTACAAACTTAAAATAGTAAAAGAGCATTTTATTATTTGCAATATTTAAGGAGGTATTCATTATACATCTTTAACAAAGGAAAGATTGTTCACTGCTTTGACTAGTTTAAACTTCAATATTTTCAATGGCCATTTGGGACCTCTCAGCAAAACACAAATACAAAAATGTAAGGCAAAGCATTCACTGCAATGCTGCACCATATTTTGAGGACACTTGGGACAGCAAACTCACAGCTAATCACAAAAGTCTGATTTTTGAACTAACATAAAAAAACTCAGGGAAGGTACACTACCCATACTTGTTAAACACAAGGTATATCATAGTTCATTTCAACCACATCACAGGGGTGTCATCATTCAACCCCAATCAACCATACAAACATCTTGTTCATATTAATTATCAGATACACAGCGGCACAGCTGACATGGGGGAAAAGAGGTATCTGGAGACTCTGAGAGAGTATTATCATGTATGTATTTTAACTCAATGTGCTGTCTACTCCTGGCAGGCACAAAAGCCTATTGTGCCTAATTACATTCCTCATGCTTACACCTTTAAAGTGTCAAAAAGAGTGTGGTAGTTCTGGGCTAATTTCAATTTTCAATGACAAATCTTATGCTCCAAATATAAAGTGGCCATGTACCACAGAGTACACAATTCCATTTTCTATACTGTTTCAATGAACAAAAATTCCATCATTTCCTGCAGACTTAAAAACAAATGAGAGCCTGTTTTATAAATAAATACCTCATCTACCCCGTAAATCAAGAATTTGTCAGCATGAAAATTTGTATGGCTTTACAACAAAATCTAATTGAATGCTATTTCTTACAGATTTATCATTGGAAACAAATTTTTTTAAAGAAAGATTTTTGAATTTTTATTTGAAAGGAAGATTTTACAGAGGAGAGATAGAAAAGGTCTTCCATCCACTGATTCACTCCCAAATGGCCTCAACAGCCAGAGCTGATCTGATCTGAAGGTGGGAGCCAGGTCTACATGGGTACAGGGTCCCAACCACTTGGGCCATCCTCCAGTGCTTTCCCAAGCCATATGCAGGGAGTTGGATAAATGAAGCACCCAGGACATGAACCAACACCCATATGGGATACCAGCACTAGCAAGTAGAGGATTAGCTTGCTACACCACCACGCCAGCCCCAAAACTTCAAAATTTTTATACTGTACTGATAGAGCAAACAAAAATTCCTGACTGCGAGGCATTATCTGCCCTACTCTAGCCTCTGTAACCCACACACCATAGCTCTATAATTTCTTTATCAGATGTCATTGCTCCCTGCTTGTAGGTGCTTCCTCACACATCTCACACTGCTCTGACACACCTGCAACACTCCCCAGGCTTGAATAATCAGACACTATAGTTAATGAATAGACCAGGACACAGACACTTCACAACTTCTTGATTATTTACATGGATTCGTGGCATGTTAAAGATATAAACCATATGGCTTTTACATTTGTGCAAATACTTGTTCTCCAGATTGTTTGCCTGTTCTTTCTCTTTCTTTCTTTGTATCAATACTCAGTTATCATGTACGTATGTATATACATGTATACATCCACATATAATCAATTGGTGCAATTTCATGCTGCCCAAGTGATCAATACATAAAAATTTTAAATATTGGATAAGGCAAAATGCCAACAGGCTCTGTCTAAAGAGCATTCCTGACTATGTAATCTTTTCTTTTCACCAAGCTACTTCTACTTCCTGTTAGAAATACGGAAGAGGAGGAGCCTGCATTGTGATGTACTAGGTAAAGCCACTCTCTGTGATGCCAGTATCCTACATGGGCAATAATGCATGTCTCACATACTCCACTTCCGATCCAGCTCCATGCTCTTGGCCTGCAGAGATGGCCAAAGTGTTTGACTTTGACTTGGCTCTGTCTTGGCGACTGCAGCCATTTGTAGAGTGAACAGTAGAAGGAAAAGTTTCTCTGTATCTCTCCCTCTCTCTAATTCTTACTTTCAAATAAATAAACAAACTTTTTCTTTTAAGGAAAATGAAGGGGAACTTAGGTATTAAAAAATGACATTCTTAAAAACAATTCTTTTAGCACAGAATCACTCAGCATTCATGCGCTTGTGATAATATCAACCTAGGCTGCATAAAAAATAATTTAAAAAATATTAACATTTGGTCCAGCACCATGGCAGAGTATGTTAAGTCTCTGATATTGGTGCTAGATAACATAGGCATGCCAGTCTGTGGCCTGTCTGCTCCACTTCTGATTCAGCTCCCTGCTAACGTGTCTGGGAAAACATTGAAAAGATGGTCCATGTCCTTGGGACCCTACACTCATTTAAGAAACCTGGACGAAGCTTCAGGCTCCTGGCTTCAGACCAGCCCCACTTTGGCCACTGCAGCATTTGGAGAGTGAAATCAGTGGATGGAAGCACTCGCTGTCTCTCTCTCTCCTCTTCCTCCATCTCTCTGTAGAACTGGCTTTCAAAGAAAAAGCAATAATAAATTTTTAAAAACAAAGGCATTAACATTTGTGTAATACACACTTGATACCCTCTGAAGTAACTGTGTAGAATGAAGGACGGAAGTAGAATGACGAAAAATCTTGACTTTTTCTATAATTAAAAAAAGATTCAAAATTGACTTTTGAAAATCATATGCAATAAATGTTAAATTTGTTGGTATTTCAAACTAAGTCTTTAATACCTCATCTACTGAAAAATTGCTTCTCTGGTTCTATTTTTATAAAATTCCCACTATCTACTTCAAAATTCAGAATTAGGCTTTTCAACAAAATTTTAGCAAGCATTTTTATTTAACAATATTTTTGTTTATATAAAAGAACAAATTCCATATATTTTATTTATACAGATTTAGGAGCATGAAGATACTTCATTTGCTTCTCTCCCTCTTGCCCATGCTCCTATTATTATTATTATTATTTACAGAATAAAGGTGAATTCAGCAGAAGCAACAAGAAACTTTTATCCTAAACAACATACAGTTAAGGAAGAAAGTGAAAGTCAGGAAAATGTAGAGCGGCAAAGGAAGAGGGTAACAGTGAGGCAGAAGACAAAAAGGGTAACAGCCAAAAAGCGTAACTTAGAAGGTCGGTCAGGTGGAACCAGGTCAAAGCAGGCACGTCAGGCAAACCGATGTGGGCAGCTATTTCTATTCATCTGGTAGTTTCAGAAGCTCTTTTCAATCAAAATTCAATTTTCTGATAATATCTCGCTAATAAAGGCAAATACTTTCAAACTGATTTGTAATAGAATGTGTTTAAGATTGATGATTCAAATATTTACTTTCACAAGGAGCTACAATGCACTTAATAAAGGTTAATTTTGGGGACCTTAAAATAATCACCAGTGAAAAACCTACCCTATTCACTGAAGGCTAGCAATAGGGCTTTTTAAATCAATTAATATTAATTAATATGTAACTGGAAATATGAAAACCAAACTCTTACAGTTGCTGTTATATTTATACAAATATGTTGTGTAACTAGGAGAGACTGATTTCATGTATCCAACACAGACAGCAATAAGTTATGTAAGACTGATTTGGGACACAGGTTAAAAATGTAGTTAAAATGTAGTTCCTAATAAAACGTATTTCCAGTTGTGACAGAATTTTCTCTGTATGGATTAGGTGGGAAAAGATGACACCTCCAGGTCTAGCTAAGAGCAGAGCTGGCTCTGCGCTGGTCAATGGGCTGTGCCCAGGTTTTCCTAACCATGCAGTATTTACAGTTAGAGCCGTCAGCTGTTTCTCCGGTGACTACAGCAGCAGTCTGATGAACTAGTACACAGACTTTACAATGCTTAAGCAGTCCGTTAACATATTTTAATGCTAATGGCAATAGAGAACCATAAAACATAAAACTTGACAAAAATGCAGTATTTTAACATTTAAAGTTGGCAGTCCATAAGGGAACATAAATACATTTTTTTCTCTTTGTACATACTGAAGATTTGTTACAGAAATAAATATGAAGGTTTATATAATCATAAATAGACTCAAAGCCTCATAATCAGATTTCAATGTTATGTTAGTATTCTGAATATTATATTCTTTTTTGCATTTATTAATAGAAACAAACATCAAAAAAATACCACATGGACATTTAAAACAAAAACAACTTTTCACAACTATCACATGCATCAAGCTAGGGACAGAGAAAAAGCTTCGTATAATTTTGTCATGATATCACATGAATCTGAATCTTTTCATACAGAGATTTTTGTTTAGTTGGTTTTCAGTGTTCTTGTGACTGGAACACACTAATAAACATGATAAAAAAAAGTTTCTGGTTACAATAATCAGTTATCAAAACTTCTAGTTTGCAGGGCTTTGAAAGAAAATGTTCTCGATAGTGATACATTAGAACAGAGGAGTAATGGACAAATACAAATTGTTCAAAAGAAATGATTCCTTGAGAGTTGGCACAACAGTACAGGTAAAGCCATCACCCATGATACCAGTTCCTCAGATGAACAGAAGTTCAAGTTCTGCCTGTATCATTTTCAATTAGGCTCTGTGCTAATATGCTTGAAAAAGTAGCCCTGCTGACTGGGTTTCTGCACCCATGTAAGAGAACTGTATTGGAATTCTTGGTCCTCGGCTTTAGCCTGGTTCAACCCTGGTCATTGTAATCATTTGGCAAGCAAGGAGATTGTGTTTCTTCTTCTCTGTCACTCTTTCAAATAAATAAATATATCTTTTAGAAATTAACTTACAGGCGGCCAGCACTGTAGTGCAGCAGGTTAAGCCTTTGCCGGTGATGCTGGTGAAGCAGTCCTAGCTGCTTCACTTCCATTCCAGCTCCATGCTAATGTACCTGGGACAATGAAAGATGGCCCAGGCCTGCCACAATGGCTCAATTGGTTATTCCTCCCACTTCAAGCACCTAGATCCTACATGGGCGTCGGTTCATGTCCCAGTTGCTCTGCTTTCCATCCAGCTCCTTGCTTGTGACCTGGAAAAGCAATAGAGGACGGCTCAAGTCCTGGGGACACTGCACCTGTGCGGAAAACCTGAAGAAGCTCCTGGCTCCTGGGGTTCAGATCAGCTCAGCTCTGGTTGTTGTGGCCACTTGTGCAATGGACCAGCAGACGGAAGATGTTTCTCTCTGTATCTCCTTTTCTCTGTAAAACTGCCTTTGCAATAAAAAACAAATGAAATCTTCATATAAAATAAAAATGCCCCAAAGTTTAGACTCCTCACCCATGTGGAAGACCCAGAAGAAACTCCAAGCTCCTGGCTTCAGCCTGGTCCAGTTCTGGCAATTGCAGCCATTTGGGAAGTGGAAGCAGAGGGTAGAAGATCTTTCTCATCCTATATACCTTTGCCTTCCAAATAGATTTTTTTAAACACTTTTCAAATTATCTTTTAAGAGTGACACAGTGGGGAGTAGTGTCTCAAAGCCAGTCTGGATTGGAGTTTGTAATGCCAGTGGAAAGGATCAGAGTGCCAGCTTGAGCCCTGTCCACTACCTACCCAACTTCCAGGTCATGTTCCTGAGGAAACAGTGGGAGATGGCCCAAGTACTTGCTATGTGGAAATTGAATATAATATGTTAATTTTTGATGGAGGTTCTCGCCACCCACAGAGATGGAAATACTAAGCAGAGAATGGTATCATGCATATTTGGCACAAGGGTGAGCTGTTCCACACTAAGAAATACCCAACATGAATGAACCAAAGGGTTGCCTGCAAAAGAGAAAAAGAAAAATCGCAAAATGCTGTCTTTAATTGGGAAAGTCTGTCAGCGAGTGGGGCAGCAGGAGAGATCCTTTGGAGCCCCGTAGCAGAAGAGCTCATCAAGAGCCACATGCCTATGTTAAGTTCCATAATGGAAAGAGGTCACTGGTGACAATGCTATTGCCATCAGAGTCCTGGTGGATAGAAGGTGTGATAACCCCAACTAGATGTTCAAACAGGGTGGGGCCTTGGCATGCACCTTCACCTTGCAATAAAAGACATATCCTGGCAGTTGTGCCTACCAAACCAAAAGACAGCATCCTTCCATAGGCATGTAGGAGATCCAGCTCCAAACTAACTTCCTGCCTGTGCCATTCATATTGGAGACTAGGCTGGAGTTTCTGCTTCAGCCTGGCCTAGGGCTGAGCCACAACAAGCAGGGCTGTGCTAGACCAGAGCCAGGAACTCCGTCCAGGTCTCCCAAGTGGTTTGAAGGTGCCCAACCTCTTGGGATATCTTTCATTGTTTTTTCAGGTACATTAGCAGAGAGCTGGATCAGACGCAAGAGGAGCTGGGACTCCAAACAGCACCCAAAGAGGATGCCAAGTTTGCACTCAGCAGGTTAACCTTGTACACCAAAACACTATTCCCCAAATAAACAAACCTTAAAAAAAAAAAAGTAATCTGTCTTCCCTTTAATTTTTTTTTTAAAAAGAACACTAAAATATTCAGGCTTTTGATTCTGGAAAACATCTTTTGATGTACATATGGCTTTCAGTTTTATGTAACAGGAAATTTTATGTTTATCAGGAAAAAACTTTCAATAATTATCTATTATGAAAACATGCTTGATAATACTAAAGTACTTTGTTATTCTAAGGAGAAATACAAAATTGTTTTTGCCTTCAGGCCAGTAGCTGCTTATATCAAATAAGATAATTAAGCTTTGGTTCCAAACTCTTTGAAACGTTAAAAACTTAAGAAAAACCTGTCAAAATTAGTAATTTCAGGAAAACTTTGCAAATAATTCAGTAATATTTATCATAAATTGGTTCTTCTTGATATAGAGTATATTATTTGTATTTTAAATAAAAATAAATTTGTATTAACATTTAAATACAAATATTAATTTGCAAAGTTTAGATATTTTAAAATGAAAAGCAGAGTTTTAGATTTCTCTAAATCCACACATAAAACTAGGCACAGCAATAAAAAGAAACATCAAAGCCTTTCCAAATAATGTAGGCATTTACACTTACAACACAAACAGGTTAGAACAAACCAGCACCGAATCATAAGGCCCTTGTCAATACTTCTGTGGAGAAAGCAAAAACAAGACAACCAAGCATCTAACAGACCTATGGAAGAAGAAAACAACCGGTTACCATAACAAGGCGATTTGAGACAGCAGTTGAAACTGAAAACTTTGCCCCTTGTAACAGCAGGTGATCACAATGACAGACAGATCTAAACAGCACTAGAGCAGTTTAGCCCCTAGGAACTCCAGCAAGCAATCAACTGGCACTCCTTCTAGGACAGATTCCCTCACTAAGCAGGAACAACTGGTTGTGAGGCCAAAACAGCAGGACAGAGAAAACCAACAGCATGGAAAGAGAAGTCCACATGAAAGTAGAAGCAGGAAATCAAAGAGGGTGGGTCTCCATATTGTGCAACATAAACCAGAAAAACCTGTAAGAAGTCCCTGTAAGAGGTCATTTTCAGGAAAATGAACTTCAAGTAATAATGAGAGACAAAAATACTACGTCATGGGCAATGAATGCACACCAGAAAGACAAATCTATAGAATATACTGAAAGGCCTAATTTGTGTTTTAAAAGGAAATGAAAGAATTTTAAAATGATACAAGGTGTAAAAGAAACAAACAAATCAGAACTAGAAATAAAGGGATAGAATTCAGGTAAGTAATAGAACCAAAAGATATCATTTTAGAAATTAAAAATAAAATAGAAGGAACATACACAGGGATAAACAGAACAGTCAATACCTTTAGGGAATCAGGTGAAAGGGGAGGCATTTAACTGGGTCCAGCACGATGGCTCAATAGCTAAATCCTCACCTCACAAGTGCCGAAATCCCATATGGGCACCAGTTTGTGTTCCAGCTGCTCCACTTCCCATCCAGCTCCCTGCTTGTGGCTGGGAAAGTAGAGGATGGCCCAAAGCCTTGGGACCCTGCACCCTTGTGGGGGACCTAGAAGAAGCTCCTGGCTCCTGGCCTTGGATCAGTTCAGCTTCAGCCACTGCAGCCATTTGGGGAGTGAACCAAAGGATGGAAGATGCTTCTCTCTACTGTCTTTCTCTCTATAAATCGGATTTGCCTTTCCAATATGTGTATAAATAAATAAATATTTAAATAAAACTCAAAATGAAGTCCAAAAGAACAAAAAAAAATGGAAGTATAAGAAAGTTACATGTTGTACCGAAAACCAGCAAGATAATGATGCACATAACAGGAAATTCTGAAGAAAACAAAAAATAACAAAAGGAATGTGAGATTACAAACTGAAAGAACACATTGCGTTTCCAACAACACTGACACTTAGTGATCAACACCAAGACACAGTTTAGTTAAAAATTACTGGAGTTATTTTTTGCTTTTGGCTTCTGAATCCATCTTTCATTTCCTCCCATGGTCTATACTCATGGACAACTGTTTGGCCCACTTCCAGGCATCATAGCTGCAGGTGGGGTGTCTAACACTCACATGTGAATTTCTGTTTGCTCTTTATTAAATACATCTGTGTTTGTTAAACAAACAAATAAATAATGCCAGGGCCCAGCACAATGGCCCAATTGGCAACTCTTGCCTTGCACACGCCGGCATGCCACATAGGTGCCAGTTCATGTCCCAGCTGCTCCACTTCCCTTCCAGCTTCCTGCCTGTGGCCTGGGAAAGCAGCTGAGAGCAGCGCAAAGCCTTGGGACCCTGCACTCACATGGGAGTCCCAGAAGCTCCTGGGCCTGGCTTCAAATCAGCTTGGTTCCGGCCACTTGGAAAGTAAATCAGCACACAAAAGATCCTTCTCTTTTACTCCCCTTCTCTCTATAAATCTACCTTTCCAGAAAAATAAATAAATCTTTGAAAAAAAATTACTGGAGCAAAAGAAAGAAGGGAAACACATGACCACCTGTAAACAACAATGTCATCACCAGTCCTAGCCATCACAATGCCAGTTGATGTTTTCCTTCTCAACTCCTTCAAAACAGTTAAGATGCTGTATTAAGCTGATCTAACTTGGACTTCAGAAAAAATATTGTCGGACAAAAAGAAAAGTAGGTTCAAAATCCAGTCACATATGCTTAAACATAATTTATTAACCACAATGCCACCATTATCTCAAAAGCACTCACTGGAGATTAAAAGAACTAGTCCATTCAGACAACGTAAGAAAAGCAAGAGAGGAGTCACCAAAATTTTGGAAGTTGAATAACAAATAACTGAGTGGAAATGACAGAGTAGCTTTAAAAAAATTGTCTATGAAGAGATGACACCAAGAAATAGCGTGACTCCACAAGCAAGGCTCCATCATGCAGATCCCAGGTTGGAACAACACAGAGAAGATCAGCATGAACCCTACGCGAGGCAGTGAGGTGCAAATTCGTGACATGCTCCGTAAAATTCATGAAGTGCTCCAGAATCACCTGAGGTTGTCGATGTCCCCTTTATCACTGCTATTGCCATAAGTAACAATGATCTAGTCCTTCTTGTGCATTCATTAGTGCCACATGGGACACATGCTGGCAGGAAGATGTTGAACACTCCTTGTCACCACCCTGGTGTCACATTAATACCTTTGTTAAATGTTCGTCAACTTTATGGGGATGAAGGCTCACCTTCATTTTTCTTCTCGGGTGGACGGCACCTAAGGGGATGCATAATGGAAGTGTAGCAGAAATTAATATGTTCATAGATAGAAACAGAGAGAAGTTATGTCCCTGTGCATGCAGTACAAGGATGGACTCACAGCAAAATGACTGATAATCTCCTATACTGTTGGGAGACACCTCAGTTGCAGCATGATGGACTTGTGAAAATTCACAAAAGACAGCCATTGTAAGACTGAAGGGGAGAAGAAAGGGGAGAAGAAAGGGGAGAAGAAAGGGGAGAAGAAAGGGGAGAAGAAAGGGGAGGGGAGGGATCCTGGGGAGGGAGAAGTGAGACCCTGGTGCCTATTAAATTGTGTCATAAAATAATAAAATAAATAAGCAAATAAATAAATAAATAGAAAGCAAGAAGCAAAACCTCGAAGCGAATCTCCTCTAAAACAAGCAAGCCACTCATCCAAGTAAGCAAAGCTGCAGCATGCAATTCTAAAATCAGGTGTGCCAAGCCAAAGCAAAGGCAGGGTTAGCTTAACGGAAATCGGCAGACTACATAAAAACTCCCCAGTGATTTGTGGCTATCCTCAGCCAGCTGCCCTCTTCCCATTCCTCCCCCGCCAAAACAAAACCAAAACCAAAAAACCGAATTGCACCCATGAGTGAGTGTCATCCGTAAAGGTTCTGACTCATTTGTCAGTGTCTTGCTCAGATACACAAGCAAACATCATCAGATTCAAGGTAAGTATGAGAAAACAACATACAGAAAACAAGAAAAACAACTGAAAGAAAAGGCAAAAAGAAAAACTTGAAAATTGCTAAAATATCCAGTAAATGTTACATTCATGAAGCAGTGGTGCACAAGCCCAAGGCCAACTAAGCCCTGACAGTTTCACCCAGAAATCTCTGGAGATTCAGACGTCTTACTACTTACACAGATGGTGAAAACACAGCAATCAAAGCAGCCAGGCGCCAAGTCCCCACGGCCCTTGTGCAAGTGACACTAAGACAAAATGGAAGCGATGACAAAATAATGATGCTATAAAGTAAAGCCACACTGAAGTTAAGCCAGCCTGCAACTAGACCTTAACTGGAGAAAGGCAGACAGTGCTGGGATAAATAAGAGAAGTGCCTCACAACACCTTCCTACAAGGCAGGGAACCTCCCCCAAGAGAGCAGGGCAGATGCGACAATCACACAAATGTCCTCTCCAATACTGCCTAACTTGTTCTGGGAAGGATCCAAGGTGCTGCACAGACTTAGGGCAGTCTGAAATCCAAACTTTCTGTACTGCCAACCATGTTATATATAACATCCAAGGATAGTAAGCTCCAGCTCCAGCCACTGGCCTAGACACAAAGTATGGTGCTGTTCTAAAAACAGAATATTTAGGGGTCTGAATAATCTGCTGGCAACACCGGCATCTCATATAAGCACCAGTTCCAGTCCCAGCTGCTCTGCTCCCAGTTAATGTACTGGGAAAGTAGCAGATAACAATTACAGTACTTGAGCCCCCTGCTACCCATGTGGGAAATCTTGATCAAGCTCTGGGCTCTTGGCAGAGGTTTAGCCCAACCCCCTAGCCACTATACTCACTTGAAGAATTAACCAGTATATCAAATTTACTTCTTCCTCTCTCTGCCTTCCAAATAAATGAAAAATCATTTCAAAATGGAATACTGAGAGAATTTAAAAATACCAAAAATTGTTTTGGATATTAAAATCCATACAGAAAAATTTAAGTCATTGGAAGAACTAGAAATGCAAAATAAGCAGAAGGAAAATGGAAGACTGAAACATGAAAACTTTAAACGCAATTCTTGACAACCATGAATGAATTCTAAAAGCAGTGACTGAAAAAAAAATTATAAACAGATAGGGCCTGGCGTGGTAGCCTACCAGCTAAAGTCCTCACCTTGCACACACCAAGATCCCATATGGGTGCTGGTTCTAATCCTGGCAGCCCCACATCCTTGGGACCCTTCACCTACGTGTGGGAGACCTGGAAGAGGCTCTGGGCTCCTGGCTTCAGATCGACTCAGCTCCGGCAGTTGCAGCCACTTGGGGAGTGAATCAACAAATGAAAGATCTTCCTCTCTGCCTCTCCTCCTCTCTGTATATCTGACTTTGCAATAAAATAAATAAATCTTTTAAATTTTTTTTAAAAATCAGGAAGGGATAGAACTTACCCAGGAAGTATTTTTAAGTTTCTCAGAACTGAATGACAAGAATAAATTAACGCCTGCGACACAGGACACTGAACAAAAGATGTAAAGCAATTATATTAATTCTAAACAAAACAAAAATCGAGTCAAAAAAGGAAGTATAATTATAGCCACTATATATAGTTCAGGTATGAACAGTATTTACATAGTCAAAATAGTGTAAGGCAAAAATGTTAAGTAAGCCATAAAGTGTGACATAACTGCACGCTAACAGGAGGACGAGAAAGGTTTGTGCCTGGGGGACAGACAAGAAAAACTAGAACTTAATCTTCATATTGCACCAGAGACCATTAGCTGAAATAGAAGGCTGAAATGCAGAGAATTAGCAAAATAAGCATGCCATTTAGAAACACAAAGACTAATATAGCAGGGGGTGACAGACAGATTTGAAAGCAGTTACCTGTGCAGCAAAAGCTGGGTATAAAATGGAGAGAGATGGGGAGTGCTAGCCTTCATTATGTAAACTGGGGGAGGGGAGAATCCTTTTGGACTAAACACTATTGATGCGTTTTGAAATAAATAAAATAAACTAAAAATAACCTAACTTATGGATCAAACTGAGTCATCCTAGGCAGTATACTTACCAAATGCACCTAGCAATGAATACTGTAACAGATAAAAGAAAAAATATGTAACTTGAATTTTCTTCACACCAGGTATCTTGCAGGCACAGAGACAGACTAGACTACTACTTCATTATGAAGTGCAGAAAAGGGGGAAGGAGTTGAGACGCATCAGAATCCAAAAGAGTTACTTAAGTCTCATAAATTTTATGGTACTCCATTTTGCAAACACAGACTATTAAAAGAAATCATTTACACTGGCTAACAATTTATTTTCCTCATTGTAGCTACTTGCCCAGGGACACAGGTGGTTTGTAAAGAATCAGAAACCTGTGTTCTTAACTTTCAGCATTTTTTTAAGTTCTATTTTTATTGGGAAGGCAGACTTACAGAGAGGAGATACAGAGAGGAAGACCTTCCATCCGTTGGTTCACTCCCCCAGTGGCTGCAGCAACTAGAGCTGAACTGTTCCAAAGCCACGAGCTCCCTCCAGGACTCCTATGCGGGTGCAGGGTCCCAAGGCTCTGGGCCATCCTCTCCTGTGTTCCCAGGCCACAGACAGGGAGATGAGACAGAAGTGGAACAGCACAAAATGGCGCCCATATGGGATCCGCGCTTCTGCAGAGAGGATTAGCCAACTGAGCCATCACACTGGGCTCTTACATTCTTTTCATTGCACCAAAGCATTTTAAAACAAAAATTAAACATAAGGGAACTATAATGGCATTTTTCCTGATATATTAACTAATCCCTCATTGTTTTAACAAGAGAGTTTACTTGAATACAAAAGAAAATGTGAAAATATGAAAAGACAAAGTTTTAAGTTAATATACTGGTCTTCACTTTTGAAAACTTAAACAAATGCCATCAATGAAATGTTGAGCTGAGTTTTTTCTTCCTACTTTTTATGATGGAACAGAACTGAGAATTTTTAAACTCTCAGGCTGTCCAAATTGCTTCTGCTTTATGTACCTTGAAAATGGCATCAAAAAATGCTTATTTTACTGCAATTTGTATTAACTGTTCAAATGATTCAGAACACCTTTATTCAGATAACTTTTCACGCCATAGAATCTAATATTTTCTTGAGGATAGGCTTTGGTAAAAAGATTTATGAGAACAGGATATACGACCTGACAGTTTAAAGGAACTGATGGTTTTAAACAAAAATGGTTTGGGGGTTTGCAGTGATTTTTCATGACTGAAAACGTTATACTGGTAACTTGATGATAGGTTCTTGTGAGATGGCTGAGTAAGTGGATTAGTAGAAGCATGTTTTAAAAGTTGGCAAAAGCCTAGTGCTTAAAGTAGCTGCTCAACAATGCAGAGCATCTATCACCAATTGCCACTCAGCCTTCAAAAATTCAGTCAACTTCCTGGTCAAACATCAGAAGTGCTTAACATTGCATAGAAAATTTAGATGCCATTTTCTCTTTGGTATTTTAATTTAGATAGTAATTAAATATTGCCTAAAAATACTGCTTTCCTTAGCAAAAGGAAGGAACTAGACATAAGAAGCAGCAGGATCCATATCTTAGCAATCTGTTCCATAATTACTGTAGTATCTCTGGGTTTAAGGCATGAACAAGGGGCCAGTGCCATGGTGTTGTAGATTATGTATCTACCTGCAGTACCAGCATCCCACATGGGTGTTGGTTCGAGTCCCAACTGCTCCACTTCTGATCCATCTCTCTGATAATATACCTAGGAAAGCAGCAGAAGATGGTCAAATCCATGGGCTCCTGCACCCATGTGGGAGACCCAGAAGAAGCTCCATGCTCCTGGCTTCCAACCAGCCCAGCTATAACTTCTGAAGCCATTTGCAGGGTGAACAAGCAGATGCTAGATATCTTGCCATCTCTCTTTTTTACATCTACCTTTCAAATAAAAATAAATCTCTTTTTTTAAAGACATGAACAAGAGTGAACACCTTAGAGGAAGCCACTAAATAGCTGTGTTGATATCTTAAAGGGCACAATTACATCAACGCATGGTATTTCCCCAATATTCACACATTTCTAAAAATTTTATTGTCCTAGCCATTCATTGTCAAAAAACCCTTAAGTCTTTTAACATTAAAAGAACGTTGAAACAAAAAGACATTTGACTCAAAAAAGGCAATGCAAGCAGCCTCTGGTTTGTATAGTTCATTCTACTGCACATTTTCCACTCCAGTCAAATATTCTCTACTCCATCTGCACACTTAACACAAAAGATCCACAATATTTCCCAAAGGTGACGACTTTCATCAGCCAGAAAGTACTCACAGCTTTTCCGATTTTTACGCTTAATAACACACATGCCACCTGCTGTACTTTACTAGTAAGTAAAGCTGATAATGTACTAACTTGTTTTAGGTTTACTTTAAATTACAATAGAAAAAGAACTTGACCATAACCGATGCATTTTTTTCTTGTAGCTTTAACAATGAGAACACATCCACTCTGAACAGACTAAGATTTAGTTTTTTACTTATTTGAAAGTCAAAGATACAAAGAGAGGACAAATGGGGGGGAGAAAAGAAGGCGAGAGAGAATCTTCAAGTTTCACGTCTCCAATGGTTTCAATGGCCAGGGCTGGGCCAGGCCAAAGCCTGGAGCCTGGAGCTTCTCCTGGGTCTCACACGTGGGTATAGAAGCCCAGGCACATCCACTGCTTTCCCAGGCACGTCAGCAGGCAGTTAAAGGAGAAGCACAGCAGCTAGCTCTACAAGCGACATCTAATGGGATGATGGCACTACAATCAGAGGTTTAACCCACAACAACGGCTCTTAGATAATCATTTTAAACAGGAAGTGGGGGTACCATTTTATTGCCAGTGGTCATTTGGATATTTATAATGTCATTTAAAGGCTAGACAAAATTTCAACTTAAAAATTAGCTTGAAAAAAAAATTAGTTTGCAAATGATTTACCTAATTTCAAGTCCTGCCTGCAGATCACGGACACAGGACCAGATGAAATGATTTTGTATGTTTTATTTGGTTCAGAAGCCAGATGTTTCCAATGCCTGACTCTAAATGACACAGGCTACTGTAGTTCTTTAGACTCAGGAGGGAGCAGTCTGGGGGATAAATGGGCTAATACTACACCTGCAAGAGCTGGCACCCAGTAAAGGCACAGGTTTGTGTCTCAGCTGCTCCACTTTCAATCCATTTCCTGCCAATGTCCTAGGAAAGCAGTGAAGGTTGACCCAACATGGAGACCCAGAGGAAACTCCTGGCTCTTGGCTTCAGATCGGCTCAGCTATCAGCCCTGTGGCCATTCTGAGAGTAAACCAGCAGATGGAAGATTTTTCTGTCTCCCCTTCTCTCTGTAAATCTGCCTTTCCAAGAAAAATAAATCTTTTTAAAAAACACTCAAAGAGAGGAAAAAACGGTAAGATTATTAATATGCATGTTCACAAAGATTACAAAAATTGGTAATTGCAACTCAAATGTTACATAATGTTATTTCCATTTTTTAGAAAACTCTCTAAAATTAATCCTTATGTAACTTTTGTATGTAAGAAAAACTTCAAGCTACATTAGTAGAGCATGGCTTAGGAAGTATGCCATATTTCTCATCAACTATAAAAACAACAGCTTTGGGTTTATATTTTAGGAAAATTAATTTATTTTAAGCAAAGTTTCTTTATCTAAACTTGCTTTGGCATCAAATAACTATATTTTGTAATGGAGGGAAAAACATCTCTAGTTGTGGCAAGATATTTATTTATAGAAACTATGCAAAATTGCATTAATTACAACATTAACTTATCAAAGGATCCTGAAATTCATTTCACTTTTTGAAAACAATCTAAAGTCTTCAGATTCAGCCAACAGTCTTTTATTACTTTTGCTTCGTGGAATAAAGCACATCAGATCTTCAAGGAACAATATCAGATAAAATCTTACATGATAAAAGTTTCTCTTTTCTGGTAGCTTGGAATGTAAAGGAAAACTTGTTCCTTTTTATTGAAGAAAAAAATGAGAACAAAATGTCCAAGAGTATCAAATTCCTATTAGAACGGTCTGTCTGCTAGGATTGCACATGGACAATTAGTCCTGCACTGCTAAAAATTGCCTTAAATTAATTCATTCTTCCCTTTATAAAAAAGTTTTTCTAAGTCATTTCAGGTGGTGTAGCCTTTTAACCAACACTGTGATTCAGTTTTAACTTCAGAAATACTCATCCACAGGAGACATCTTCAAAGCAGTTCATATTTTAAAAGCAAATATAAATAAAAAAATAAATTTCTTAAATTCTTAAATGTAGGAGCAATAATTTAATATTCCACTGCAACATATAGGTAGAGAAACATGCCTTGTCAATCTCCCTTCAGCTCCTAGGTTTGGTGCCAAAACATTGAAAGTAATAGGAAAAAAAAAATCATGACTCTTTGCTAATGGTTTATGAAGTATTAATTGGCAGACACAGCGAAAAACCTAACAAAGCATCCAGGCTACCCATCTATTTTTACCATGAATTCAAAAATAGTAATGTGTCTATAATACAAAAGTAACCAATGAAATTTAACCATGGATAACATCAGGCCTGTGATGAGTTTACCTAAGGAGGGTCACATGAGAAATACCACATAGGATCCAAATTAAACTTCAGATACAAAATTGTATGGCATAGCTTCATTCAAACACACTCAAAATTCAAAGTGCAGTTCAGTATCTAGGCTGGCTTTTTACATCCCCAGCTTTCATGAGGGCCTTAATTGCTCTTGCCCTCATCTCAAGTTCTAGCAGCTCCAGTTGCTGTGCAGAAGGCTGAACATCTTCTGGCGGAGGCACAGTCAGGGTGGCTGCTTTCGGTTCCTTTGGGCTTGACCCAGCCAGTCCCAGAATCTCATTCACACTTTTTTCAATGTCTTTCTGCAGATCATCTATCTGACCAGCATCACTTTGGACTGTATTTTCTGAGGCTTCAGGAGCAGCTGCTTCTTCGTTGCAGGGGCCTTCTATGTCGCTGTCATAAGCATCTGCATTTATACTGAGTACATCACTATCTTCCCCTTTGCCTGTAATAAACAAAAAAAGGGGGGAGGGGAGAACCAAATAACCTGAATACCCTGGGTCAAAAGCTTCCTCCTCTCCATGACTGAAGGGCTACTCTATCCCCCCTCCCCATCAGGGAATCCCAAACTCACTACAGATTCCCGTTCCAACCCCTTTTCCCCTGACTCTTCAGCTTTCAAAACAGACCCAATTTAATGTAAATTCAAATGTATTTTTTATTCCACTTAAGTAGAACATGGAAGCATTCAGAAATTTGTTTCATCATATGGAGTTCTCATGATCTATTTTCCTAATTAAAATGACATTATGTTTTATATCACAGCCTAGTATCTGCATTATAACATGAAAACTAACATTGGAAATCCTTGGGATAGCATATTGCTAATTATTAAAGAAGTAAAACAATTTTAGAAAATGTTTAAAATACTTTGTTATACAACCTACAAAAAAAAATCAGTGGTAAGCTAGACACGACGTAGATGGCAGTTACCCTGGGTCCTGTCATACGCTTCTTCGCACACCTGGTTCTAAGTCAAACGAGAATGCATAAGGGCAACATTTCATGGGAAGGGCTTTAATTAATAAAGTTACCACAATGCAGGTTTTTTTTAAATGCATGCGATGTAAAATCTCTATAACTCAAGCTAAGACTTGATTACAGACGCAAAAAATGGCTCTCAGCCATTTGGGTCCTGGTGCCAACTGAGTACAAGCAGCATTTTGAGTATTCGGTTATAACTTCAATTTACTTATCAATTAAAACCCTAACATTTTGTTGCTGTTGTTGTTAATGTTAAAGAAGATAATGAGTTCCAAAACAGTGGGTAAAAATTAATTAGTAATAGTAGAGAAAACTTACTCATTAAACATAGATTGAGAAATGGAAATTTCCTATAATAGAAATACATAGGAAGGACATAAATGAATCTACTCCATTGATTTTATAACAGATGATTTACTCACCTTGACCAATCCTCCTACATCACTGTAATTCAAAAATTACTCCCTATTCCAAAATTAAAATGGAAAACAAATAAATATTTTTGCATCACAGATTGGAAAAAAATTGCAATTTTAATTATCTGATGCCAAAAAACAGCTTACATTATTTCCCTAAAGAAAAAAAGTACTTTCAAATAGTAAAATAAAAATTGCAAAAAAAAAATGGATTTACCAGTTTGTATTAAGAAACAATATTTGGTGTAAGTATTGTAATTTGAGGCAAAACCTTATTTAAATAAAGAACCGTTAACTGATTCATAGCCTCAAAGTCTAATTTTCATGCAGGCTTTAGCCTAAAATTCTTAATCTACAGTCACTGGGTTTGAATGAAAATCTGAAAGCTATTTAAAGTACTTCAAAACTTAAGGCTTTGAAAATGAAGATGTGTTTTTCACTCCTGCACTTGTTGCCACATAATGAATGAAGAACACAGTATACAGGACAGGTGGAGAGAGGGAAAGAATTTCAGTTAGGAGTTGGCATCATTACTCTGCGATAAAATATTTAATGTTTGGCAAGTCCCTTGGCCTCTCAGAAGCTTACTTCCACAAAAAGGAAAGAAACTTGTCCTAGACTATTTTTTATGTTCAAAATCTAATATTATGCTAAGTTAGGACTATACAAACACATATAAATTACAAAATTTCAGGCTATACCTGTTCCACTTTATTCATCACAAGAACAATAATTCCAAACAAAATTTCTAATGGCAGCCCAAGCACAATAATTCCAAACAAAATTTTTAATGGCAGCCAAAACAAAGATACATTACAAGGGGATAAATTATATTCTACTAATTTAGTTTTTTTTTCTTTTACTAAACAACCTTTTTTGGCAACAGATATTTTTAAAGGAAAAACTTACTTATCATGTTCACACATTGTAACTGTGATATAAAAGTATCACAACCAGTTTACCTACTACCTTAGTCCAAAGATACAACACAACTATGCAATCCTGTACATACATAAAATTGTAAAACTTGAACTAGGCACATTTTATTAAATTAGTTTGCCTTGATTATGCATGCAGGAATACTTGAAAATGATAGCAAAACTTGTAAGAGCTATTTTCACTAAAAGTAAAGAATCTACACTAGTACAACCTGAGGAGATACATATTTGGCAAATCTTCAATCTGAATGTCACTCTACCCACCACTGAATCTGTATTTAACACCAAGAAACTACAAGGATACAGAATGCTATTTATAGATAATTCTTTTAAAGAGAATATTATGTTCCTTTTTTCTGAGAAATGATCCATGTCTTCAAATCCTTTCCAAATCACTAAGAAGCACTGATCTTGATATTCTCATTTATTCTAGATCACTTTGTCTATTTCTATGAGCTTATTTAAGAAGTAACCACCATTAAAGAGCTATTTTGCCCTTAGCTTCTCATAAAATATTTATAAAACCATCAACACCAAAAGTTTACGTCAAAATATTTATACACAACAGACCTAGTATTGCAAAATGGAAAAAAATCTGGACAAGAAATATGTTCTTATTTATGATGTCTATGGGTATGTTTGAAATGTGTTAGTGTGGCAGGATGTGGGCTTTGTTCTATATCAGAAACAGTACATATATTCAACACTGAAGAAACGGTGGGATATAAAATTAGTATTCTTCATTTGCAAATTATCCATATCCAAAATCTAAGTTGGTAAATCAGTATTGCGGAATGCAACTAAGGTTTCATTTCTCCACTATCACTGAAACACAGACAAAACATCTTTGTAGAAATACTTCAGTATTTAAACTTCCAGCAGCCTGTTGGCTGTTGGTGGGTGCCTGGCCGGGATCGTCTCCATGCTCGGAGCCCTGATTCCAGCTACTGCGTCCACACAGTGACCTGTCCCTGGATGGCCAGTGCACCCTGGGGTTTTGGGGCTTTGAATTGCTGCTTAGGTTTCTCCATGTTAAGCCCACTGTATGTCTGGGATGTCAATCAATTCTAAAGACTTCCCAACAACAGAGTAACTTTTCCTTTGAAGGTAAGGGAGGGTAATGAGACCTACTAGGTTGGAGGAGAGGGACCAGATGATCTTTATGGATAAGACTGATATACCAAACTCCTTTAAATCCAGTGTAGTACTTGCAATCACTGAACAATGATGACCACCGAATACCAGTCCATGCAAAACCTATGGCTCAGGGCTTGTCCATCAGAATCATATCCTATAACCTGACATGATGATGGATCAGGAAACAGGTCATATTAGGCAGGGCCATGAAATTCAGTAGCACACGTGAGAACCACATCCAGGGGTAGATTCTGTGGGGGATGTGTGGGCCAAACCCCGTGGAAATACTAGCCCCACTGGTTAGCTCAAGAGTTGCAGGGGTGATGGACTAAACTAGGTATGACCAAAGAGCCTGCCATCACTCACAGGTAAAGGAACCCACAACAGTGTGGACTGGTCAAGGCAGCAGCACCCAAATGTGCATCCTGAATAGGGTGTGGGGTGGGCCAGGCTGCAACGTTCACCAGCTCATACCTGGCCAATGGGAAGGCCAGACTGTGCCGGACACTGGCCTAAAAACCAAAGGCATGTATGAGAAATGGATCTGGGAGTGGGTCAAGTGGAAAAACTTGGGAAACTCCCCTGGCGAGTCATAGCTCCCGCTGATGAACACATGGTCCGGACATGGGGGTTGGACAAGCTGGACAGAGTAGCTCCAATGGCTGGCTAATGTGTCAATTGGTAATAGAATGGGGAGGACCGGGCAGGACTGAGCAAACAAGCAAAATTAGAAATCAGGACAGAGCACAGGTCATGCCGAGCTAGGCTCTTGCACCTACTGGTCTGCGTGAGCCAGGGACACTAAGACACAGTATCTAAGGCAAGGGCCGGGACAGGTGAGAGGCTGAGCCAAGCTGAGTCAGAGCAACCACCGGCATGCGCGTGATCTACGGTTTGGAACAGACCCGGTTGGGGAGCTAAGGGGACGCCCTATCTGGGCTGGGGTTCCCACCAGGGAACACGGGGCTGGAATGGGGGCTGCATTCCGATCAGGATACAGTTGCAGTCTCCCTTGGCACAAGTGTAGGCTGGGACTGGATGCACTGAGCCAGGCTAGACTTCAACACCATCTGGTGCTCTGGAAGACCAGGGCAGATGTGAGAGGGACTAGGCTAGGTCTCAGCCCCTACTGAGCCATGTGTAAGCTGTATGTGAGTATGGACGAGCCGTGGCTGGGCTGAAACATCCAACAGTAAGAACTAGATTGGGTTGAGGGCCAGTCAGGAAAAGCCACTGTTTCTGCTAGGACAGGAGGTGAACTGAGTAGGGCTGGCTCATGGACCCACTGGTATGAGTAAAATCTGCCATTGGGAGAGGTTCTGATGGAGGAGTCTGGGCAACTCCTCTGGCAGGACACAGACCCTGCAGGTAAGCACAAGAGGCATGAAAGGAAACAGCCCAGAACAGGCCATGGAAAGTTTCCCACTGGCATACATTTGGCATGGCTCAGGGGCAGACCAGGCTGAATCAGTTCACATCATCCACTGGTGAATCCAAGCACCAGTGGGTCGAGCCAGGTTTGGTCACGGCAAAAACCAGTGCACATTACGGAATGCCAAGGTGAGGTTACCTGTACCAGAAGTGACCACAGCGCCCAACCAGCATGTGAGAACCAGGAAGGGAGGGGGCGGAGCCGGCAGGGGGAATATGGGGATGCTCCTCTGCTGGACAGCTACTTCTACTGGAGAGCATGAGCTGGGATGACAGACCAGACTAAGCAGGGCTACAACACCTGTGGGCCTCATGTGGACTAGATGAGGGAAAAGCCAGGCTGGGCTGATTATTCCTACTGGTGCCAACCAAAATTAGAGTGGGTGAGGGTTGTTTGGGCTCAGCCCCAGCATCAGCTGACAGAAGCTGGCACTGGGGGCTAATTCTGTCAAGTTAAATTGCAGAACAACATGAAGAGTGCATAATCCGGGAGTGGAAGTGGCCTAGAAGGGAAATAGTGGGCTCCTCCCTCTTGGGTTACCACGCTCACTGGACAGCACAAAAACCAGGACAGGGGCAGGGGTGGTTAGACAGAGACACACCCAACAACACCTGTGTGGGCTGGATAGTTGAGCTGGTTAGATGGAACTAGGCTTCAATGCCCATCGACATGTATGAGAGCTGAATGGGATGTGGGACAGACTGGACTAGTCTGCTATACATACTGGCAAACCAGGGTAGGAGGCGGGCCTGGTGGGGGTTATTGTGGGTCGTTCCAACTAGGCTGCAGCTCCCACTGGTTTATGCGAGGGCCGAGTATGTGCTCTGCAGAACCAGGCTGGACTGTAATACCCACTGGTTCAAGTGGAAGTTGGGACTGAAAACAGAACCAAACCAGCAACTGCAACCACCAGCTGATCGTGGCGATGGACTGTGCCGGGCCCTGTGCTTGCTAGTACATATAAGAATCTGGTCTGGGAACACCTCAAAGTTTCTCTGGGGATCACCCCAATAACTGCCAGACTCAAAACCCTAATCAAGAAAAGACAGAAGACAGAACAAGTCAATCAACCACCTCAGCTGTATGTTGCCAGTGAAATACTGGACAAATGGAGACTCTATGATGGACTATGTCAATCAGCGGATTCTTCAACGACCCCATCGTGCTTGGAGTGGAGAGACTGGCAGCAATTCATAACTGGTGAACTATCAAAACCACTTGAGCAAGACCCTCAGATATTGCCCCACATAAGAGACCTGGGGTGGGTGGGAAATTGGGTTGGGCTTCTCCCTTAAAACCCCCTTTACCTCAGATACATGAAGGAAACAATTGGAAATAATAGTCTTACCCACTTTCCTATAGCCCTTGAATTTTTTTACCCTAATTAATTATGTCAAGATTGCCAAAAATATAATAAAAAATCGAAAAAGTAAAAAAAAAAAAAGAAAGAAATACTTCAGTATAGTGCTTTACTTCACAAATGCAAAAGCAGGTTAAGTCACTTGCATGACACATGTGACACATTATTTGGAGATCTTGGGATCATGCTTCAAGTACTTTGTACTGTATCTTAATTTTTGTAATTCTGGTTGACCAGTATGAACTCCCTTTTAAAAATATTACTTGCAAACATGTAAGTACACTTCAAAAATATTTCCTTCTCATTGTTGGCAATAGGAAATTACAGGTTTCTTCCAATCATTTATGATCCTTAACACAGAAGAAGTGAAGCTGATACATTCCTTACACTGAAGAAACTTTATGCTAAAATATCCACCTAGAGCCTATGAAATTTCCTTCGGAACCCCTACTCTCTGCATATGAGCCTGCACCCCCATGTTAGCACATTCGTGGTGTCAAGGGGATATAACTGTCCATATATAGTATTTAGAAATTCCACAAAGAAGTATCAAGTTTTACACAGGTGTATGAGTCTACATACGCACTAACAAATCAACAAAAAATCTAAATTGTTTCTACTCCTTTAAATAAAACCTAATTAGTAGCAGGACATATCCCAGACATCAGAGGTAATGTGATATCTATTTTAATAAATTGTTATAATCAGTTTTCACAAAATTAAATTCAAAAAAAGTTTCAATAATAATTAGAAGTAATTCTGTAGCATGAATGATGCTAAAAAAATCTCAAAAATCAGTTGTGGAAAATGAGGTATTTGAGCTTTACAAACACGTTAGCACTTAAGACCACTTCATTTTTAAAGTTTTTTTTAAGACTTTAATGGGAAGTAGAAATAAAAATTTCAGACATATAATTAAATTAAACTAAGGAAGATACTTTTAAATTCTTTTAAAGATTCACTGACTTTTATTAGAAAGGCAGACTTACAGAAAAGCAGATTCAGAAAAAAAGATCTGTTAGTTCACTTCCCAAGTAGCTGAAACAACCAGGGCTGAGCCTATCCAAAGCCAGGAACCAGGAGCTTCTTCCACAAGTGTGAAGGGTCCCAAGGCTTTGGCCCATCCTCTACTGCTTTGCCAGGCCAAAAGCAGGGAGCTGGATGGGAAGTGGAGCAGCCTGAACACGAACTGAAGCCCTGATGGGACTCTAGCACATACAAGGTGAAGACTTCAGCCACTGATCCATTGGGTCCAATTAAGGAAGACCTTTTAAATTCACCAAGAAAAATAATGCCCAGGTGAATCCATAGCAAAAATGTTAAGCATAAAACTAAAAATTCTAAGTAAAAATTTGAACTATAAAAAGATGTTTAATACCCAAAAACAGAATAGCAAAGAGAACAACCAAAAAATCAGACTCAAGTTACAAATGTCACAAAGCAACAAAATAACTAAAATAGCTTTAAGCAATGCACAAAGAAAAAAGAGGACTTATTATATACACATATATGATTTATTTATTTTTATTGGAAAAGTCAGATTTACAGAGAGAAGGAGAAACAGAGAGAAAGAACCTCCATCCACTGATTTACTCCCTGACTGACTGCAATGGCCACAGCTGGGACGATCCGAAGCCAGGAGCCAGGAGCTTTTTCCAATCTCCCAAGGCTTTAGGCTTTGGGCTTTCCTCTACTCTGTTTCTCCTCCCCAAATGGCCACAACAGTCAAAACTAAGCCAATCCAAAGCCAGGAGCTAGGAGCTTCTTCTGGGTCTCCTACATGGGTTCAGGGTCTCAAGTCCTTAGGCCATCCTCTACTGTTTTTCCAGGCCACAGGCAGGGAGCTGAATGGGAACCAGGGTTGCCAGGATTAAAACTGGTGCCCATATGGGATCCTGGCACATGCAAGGTGAGGACTTCAGCTACCTGGCTACCATGGCAGGCCCTAATACGTATTCTTACATTTAAGATGAGTGACTCATAAAAGAAAAACTAAGAGTTAAGACATATTTTAGGGAAATAACAATAAAAGGTTCAGGGATTTATCCAGCACTTCTTACGGCCAATCCCCTGGCAAAGCAGATACTGATGTACATTCAATCAGACTGTCCTTCGGTCTGCACACATCCACTGTTTTCTTGCTATTCTCTTCTTCTAAACACTGTTTTTTGGGCAGGGGGTAGTTTTCATACTAGCTTATGTCCTACTGACTGATTCATATCCCAGCAAAATTCCAAGTACTAAAGATTTTTTTTAAATAAAAACCAATCCATCTACACTCAGTATCTAGACAGGAAAAATGAATCAATCATTACTCAAATTCATCACTGACACAGATAAATAAATGAAATGATTCATCAGTGTAGTATCTGCTTATTATTCAAAGACAGTTATGAATGTGGGACAAAACTATAAAAGTAAGATACTGGGCAATAAAATAGAATACCCAACATTCTTCATAAATATTATTTGATAAGTGGAAGAATAAATTACTACTTAAGATCCAATTTCTTCAGAATAATATACTTTGAATACAAATAAAACAGAATATACTACTTAATAGGGAAAATTAAGTCATAAACTTATATTTTTATTATCATCTTTAACAAACTCAATGTTTAAGAGCCACAGGGACTTTCCATGCTAAACACAGGAAAAATATTATATAGTATTATATTTTGTTAAAATAAAAGTTTTAAGCAGAATACTAGAAAAAGTAAACAAACATACAAGAATTGTTAATAATATCACAGAGATTTCTAGCCACAGAAATTAAAAACAGGGCTCGGAAATGTGGTAGAGTGGGTTAAGTCACTGCCTGCAATGCCAGCATCTCCTAAGGTCTGCTTCAAGACCCGGCCATCTGCTTCCAATCCAGCTCCCTGTCAATGCATCTGGGAGAGCAGTGCAGGTCCCTGCACCCACACAGAAGCCCCCACTAGCAGCTCTAAGCTCCTGACTTTGGTCTGGTCAAGCCCTGGAGCTTGCAGCTATACAGGGAGTAAACCCAAATGAAAGATCTCTTTCAGTTTCTCCTCCCCTCTACCCGACTGCTGTAACTCTGCAAATATAAAACTCTGTAAATAAAATTAAAATTAAAATTAAAAACAACTTCTAACTTACGCTAGCACATTTAAACCTTGGCAGGGCTTACAATATTCTAGTTGCTAGCAATTCAAATAATCAGAACTAGGTATAAAAGTGTTTCTAACATTATGATTGGCTGCATGTTACTGAAACCTCTTGAGAGTGAGTTACTGAATTAAACAAGAGCAAACCAAAACCAACCAGAGAATAAGAATTATTAAGAGTATAAAATTATAATTGCCAAATGCAAACATACAATGACTGCAGGAAAATAATGTTAACAAAATCTCTCAAAAAGCAGGAAAAACGGTAAATACATTTTAAATATGTAGCAAAAGGAGATAAGGATTAACAACCCACAGTGGTCAACAGTCATATAATTTGTGAATATTATTGAGCATCTTCTATGTACAAGACACTGGCAGTACAGGGTGAATAAAAAAAAAACTCCCTGTGTTACACTCAAGTCATAAGAGAGAAATTTAAAAATACATAAATATATCAGATACTGCGGGAAAATAAAACAGCATAAAATATTAGCAACAGAACACTTTCAAAGGTTGAAAACTGAATATCAAGAAATTAAAAGTGAGAGAACAAAAGCCAGAAAGCAAAAACACAGTGGAAATTGAAAATAAATAATAAAAACCTGGAAGAAAATTAATCTAAAGTAAAGAATATTTTTTCACTCTAAAAGGACTGGTCAAGCACAGACCATCATACCTAACATACATCCTGGGAAATATCATAGTTCAATAATTTTTTTTAAAAAAAGGTCCTCAAAAGTTCCAAAGGAAGTAGATTACTAACAAACTATTAAAATAACTAGTACTTTAGTGTGTTCTCTGTTGATATAACAAAATACCTAACAGTAGGAAAATTTTTAAAGAATAGTGGTTTACTTGGTGGAAGGTTCAGGAAGCTAGGAAATACAAAACAGAGCATTGGCACCTGCCAGCTTTCTGCTGAGGGAGGAAAAGAGGAAGGGAGGGAGGAAGGATACATCTACAGGGTGGCGGGGAGGCGAATGAAGGTAGAGCAACTGTCTAAGAATCCATCCTCTCAAGCAGCGCAGTTTAGAATGAAGATCTCCTGGAACTTACTCAAAAGAGAACACCACTCCACAGGTGGGCTGGTAACACCTCAGTGCTCTACAATCCACCCATCCAAGGAAGGCGTGCTCAAGGTTTCCCATACTGTCCTATGTCCTGTCACTGTCACTGTCTTTGTTGGCTTAAACATAACATAGGCTCAAAAAATGGACTACAGATTTTAATTAAGTTTCAGATAATGTAAATACACATATTAAAAGCCTTAACATACTATGTGACAAATATATTATGAAAAAACTATGCATAGACGTCAAAAAATGTTTACACCAAAGTAAATCCATATTTTAATTTCCTTTTTCTCAAACTTTTTAAATATTCTCAAATACTCAGGGTAATCAGCCAGTCATCATCAGTATGCAATAAAGTCACAGTATATTTCACAAAATATACTGAAATTTTATCCTAAAACTAAAAACACTGATTGAAGAATCAGAAAAATAATAAAAACTATTGGCTTCCAAAAGAAAAAAATATGAAAACTAAATAGTGACAGCCTGTAAAATAAATAATTGCCTATGACGGTGAAGGTAGCAACCATGGCAAAAAGTGCTCTATATGCTTTCAGAATAGTAGGAGAGAGTACCGTTTCATGAGGAAAGATAGCTGAGGACTGTAGACAGACACTCAAATATAAAATTCTTTCTAAGCATTAATTATCCACATGAAGAAACATCCAAACAAATGCAAGCCACAGAGGAATCTCTATAAGGACCACATATTTTAAAAAGAACAGATAATCAATGATTAATATAAAAGACAGGTAAAAATCTATCTAAGTAGTAAAAATAGAGCAAAAAGCTAGGGGAAACAAAAACCAAATAACTCAACTTTGTTAATACCAGAAAAAAAAAATATGCATGAAAAGAACTTACTTTTTTATGGTTTATATGATATATTTACTAGTATCTACTAGGCAGTTTACAGAGAGAGGTGGAGACGGAGAGACAGCAATCTTCCATCCACTGGTTCACTCCTCAAGTGGCCACAATGGTAAGAGCCGAGCTGATATAAAACCGTGAGCCAGGAGCTTCTTCCAGGTCTCCCATGTGGCTGCAGGGACCCAGGACTGGAGCCATCCTCTACTGCTTTCCTAAACCAAAGGCAGGGAACTAGATTGGAAGTGCAACAGCTTGGACTTGAACCGGTGCCAATATGAGACGCTGATGCTGCAGGCTAAGGGTCAGCTTGCTAAGACACCATGCCAGCCCTAAAAAGAACATGTTCTTTAGCGTAGAAAAAAACGCGTTCTTTAGGGTAGGATTTAGAATAGTAATGGGTAAAAGAAGGTAATAATCCATTTCCTCTATAAAGAATAATATTGATTAGGACTTTTCAGAAAGAAGGAATATTTTCATGCAACTGTCCATTTTATTACTCAATTTATTGAGTGAATACTATGAGTTATTGCTGAACTCTTAGACATCATTCTTTGTCCAAAAGATCTTCATTTAAACAAAACAGTTACACATAAACAAAAATACTACCAAATGGAAAGTTATATAGGGTAGGAACCGTATCAGATTCATTAAGCACTCCTAAATGTCTGTTGAAGTGAAACAATTACTAATAGTTGGACAATGTTAAAACAGAAGAAAATAAACACATAATCATGGTATGAACTAGGTGATAATCACATTGAGAAGATGTGAAAAGAGCAGAAGCAGGTTAACGAAAGCTGCTTAGTCTTTAAAAATCTCAGAGTTGAACAAATTGGGTTGTAGGTATTAAAGCTTAGTCCCCATCAACAGACTTCCTTCCAAGCCAGAGATATGCTGTGAACTAGGTCATGTGACACTGAAACACTGAAACAGAGTTCTAGTTTCCAAAAGAAAGTGACTTCTATAAGACAACCTCTCAGAAATCTTGACCATTAACTCCCAGAAAAATTTCAGGCTTAATAGGTTTATGAGCTCTTCAAAACAGTAGTGCTAGCCAGTTCAGACAGTTCAGCTAACATTTTGATCACAAGACACAAGCAGGTAAGGGAACAGCAAACAGCAAAGCTCCTGGATTCAAGAATACCTGCAGCTCGGGCCAGGTGCCATAGCCTCATAGTTCATCCTCGCCTTGTACATGCTAGGATCCCATGTGGGCACTGGTTCATATTCTGGCAGCCCCACTTCCCATCCAGCTCCTCACTTGTGGCCTGGGAAAGCATTAGAACATGGCCCAAAGCTTTGGCACTCTGTACCCAAGTGGGAGACCCAGAAGAAGCTCCTGGTTCCTGGCTTTGGATCAGCTTAACTCTAGTCATTGTAACCACTTGGGGAGTGAATCAGCAGACAGAAGATTTTCCTCTCTGTATATAACTGACTTTCCAATAAGAATAAATAAATCTTTTAAAAAAAGAAACCTCAGACTTAAAGAATATATTAAGAATGAATGAATATTAAGAGAACAAAGGACTAGCCACAACTAGGTAAAAAGTATAAAATATCTGATAAAAGATTAGTATTCATAATATAAAATCTCTTAAAATTTAAAAACAAAAACATACAAAATCCAATTTAAAATAAAATTCTAAATTGTTTAATTTTTCTTAAGGGATAACTCACTAAAGGACATATACAGGGACTGGCATGATGACTCACTTGGCTAATGCTCTACTGCAAGGATCGACACTCACAGGGCACTGGTTTGTGTCCTAGCAGGTCCACTTCCGAACCAGCTCCCTGCTTCTGGCATTTAGGTGCCTGCACCCAGGTAGGTGACATGGAAGAAGCTCTTGGCTTTGGATCAGCTCGGCTCCAGCCACTGCAGCCACTTGGGGAGTGAACCAGCCGACAGATTTCTCTGCAGCTCCTTTCTCTCTGTAAATCTGCTTTCAAACATGAATAAATTAATCTTGCATTAAAAAATAACATGCAAATGGAAATAAGATTTTGAAAATATGTACAGTATATCATTAGGGAATTACAAAAAAAAAGAAATCATCACATACCTATTCAAATGAGCAAAATCCAAAATGCTGACACCATCAAATGCTTAATGCTGAGGAACACCCAGCACTCTCATCCATACTTGGTGTGAACGCAAACTAGCACACTTTGGATACAGATTACTACTTATAAAACTAAACTTGGTATTACATAAGTAAATAAATTATAATTAAGTGAACACAAAGCTAGTCAGTGACAAAAAGAAATGAGCTATCAAGGTACAAAAAGTACACTAAAATACCACCCTGTATACTCCTAAATACATATAATTTACATATACGTATACTTTGGAAAATAAGAAATTTCAACACATGTTGCTAATAAAAGAAACCAACGTAAAAAGTCTACACATTAAATGACTCCAGCAGTACAACATTGCAGAAAAGGCAAAAACTACAGACACAGGTAAAAAATAATCAATGATTGTGTTCGGGCATAAGAGGGAGAAAGAGAATAAACATGTAAACATACATATTTAAGGCTGAAAATTCTCTGTATGCTACCCTAAAAGGGGTATATATTATCATACAAGTATCAAAACCCATGGATCACAAAGTAAATATGAACTTGAGTTATTACTGAGATTTAGTTATTAAGTGGCTCACTGGGTAAAGGTGATGTGTAGGTATATGAAAATTCTTGTATTTTTTGCTCAATTTTTTTTTTTTTTTGGTAAATCTGAAGTTACTTTTAAAAAAAGTCTTGGGCCCAGCACGATGGCCTAGCAGCTAAAGTCCTCGACTTGAATGCACCAGGATCCCATATGGGCGCCGGTTCTAATCCTGGCAGCCCAACTTCCCATCTAGCTCCCTACTTGTAGCCTGGGGATGACCCAAAGCCTTGGGACCCTGTACCCACATGGGAGACCCAGAAGAAGCTCCTGGCTCCTGGTTTCAGATTGGCTCAGTTCCGGCCATAGTGGTCACTTACGGAGTGAACCATCAGACGAAGATCTTCTTCTCTGTTTGCAATAAAAATAAATCTTCTTTTAAAAAGTCTTTAATTTTTGCCTGGGAAAGCAGCAGGTTACTCAAGTCTTTAAGCCCCTGCACCCTTTGGGACACTAGAAAGAAGCTCCTGGCTCCCAGTTTCAAATAAGCTAGCTCTCACCATCTGGGGAGTGAACCAGCAGATGGGAAGTCCTTTTCTCTGCTTTTCCTTCTCTCCCGGTAAATCTGCCTTTCAAAGAAAAACAAACAAATCTTAACTATATGTAATCTATATAGTTTAATATATAGATAGCTTCAGTTCTCTATAAGATTAACAGTTAAATGACATGGAAGGCAAAATTGTTCATCTTGTACTGGATTCATGGCATATTAGAGTTCAGGAACAGGTGACAACTTCTGAATTCCTCCCTAGAATCGACCGTCTTTTCTTTGGCAGCAGCACTCTGGTCAGTTGGTACTTTCCTTAATGAACCAGGCAAGACTGTAATGAACAAAACCGCACAGGGCCCCAAAGGGGAACCAACCATCTGCTGAAGATTTATACTACATAATCTCAAAGTAAGTAACATGGCTAGCGTCCTGTCAAAAAATCGCATGATGGGATGTTTCAAAATACAATGAAAATAAACAGTTTTCTTCATGCAAATCATTCTTTATAATTTTATTATCAGTAAAACAAGACACATTCAAATGCATGCTTATCCAAAAATTTTCTAATTGCTTTTGCTTGAAATCAAGAAGCATTACATTTAAAAAGAATGGCCTTTAAAAAAAGTCTCCTAGGATAGGATAAAAATGTAATTTCACGTATTCGTTCAACTACCACCCATAAAAAGAAACAAATTTTAAAAAGTAGGATCTTGCTTGGTGTCATTGCTATTAATAACTTGCAAAAATGTTCAAAGAGATGAAAAGAGAAGTTAAAAATCAAAGACTTGCTGATAGTTACACCACAGCCTCTTCCTACTTACCCAGCTGTGGAACCAGACACCATTTTCCCAGAACCACTTTTTTTCAATTCTTTAAAGAAATTAAATTCCTATTTAAAATCTGTGTTCTCTGACTGCTTATTTGTTAAAGCCATTCAAGGAGACAAAAGAATCACATACAAACTTGGAAAACACAACAGGCGTGCACATGCTTTGCCACTGCCAACTCCAGACAGCCGTGGGACAGTGCTCAGTCCTTCCACGGCTCTCTAACACTTGTAACCTGCAATTCAGATCTCCAAAAAGAAGCCACATCAAGTCCCGTGGAAACACACAGACAGCAGATATCTAAAATACTTTTAAAAATTTAAGATTTATATTTATTTTTATTGGAAAGCCAAATATACAGAGAGGAGGAGAAACAGAGAGAAAGAGCTTCTGTTCATTGATTCACTCCTCAAGTGGCCACTACGGCGAAACTGAGCCGATCTGAAGCCAGGAGCCCACAGCCTCTTCTGGGTCTCCCACGCAGGTGAAGGATCCCAAGGTTTTGGGCCGTCCTCAACTGCTTTCCCAGGCCACAAGCAGGGAGCTGGATTGAAGTGGGACCACAGGGATTAGAACCAGCGTCCATACAGGATCCTGGTGCGTTCAAGGTGAGGACTTTAGCAGCTAGGCCACCGTGCTGGGCCCTATCTAAAACCCTTGACCTACAGATGATGCTTAAATAGGTGAAGACGATTGTTTACCTTGACAAAGTAGTGAAGCATTGATGGTATCTTTCTCAGTGTAACTTTTCATAATCATATTTATTTCTTCAGCTACAATGACAAAGTTCATTTCAGCAAAACCCAAATCTCTTTCAACTGGAAATTCATTTTTTCCCTTTGTTATCTAAGTCTCGATTTAACCACATTAGTTTCCCACTACAGCGCCACTCATTACAGCAACAATAGCAACAAGGACAAGAATGGTGTTTCTCATGGATCCGTTCCAGATTTCAAGTGGTATCACATAGTTTTATAGCTAATATATTCATTAAACAATGGTAGAACATTTTATATAATGTCTAAATTTTTAGAAATACAATATATAGTCACCATAATGAACAAAAACTGTTCTATAGAACTTATTCTGACACTAAATCAAATTGTCTCCAGTGTCTACATGCTTTTATGATAATGTAAGAGTAGTGGTGTATAAACTTCATTATCTATGTAAACCTATCAGAGAAAACATTTTGGAACAGTTGCTTCGGTATACATTTGTTACTTACTTATAAATTGGCATGTACTACATGTACTGTTACCATAATATACATGAAGCTACTAGAAAATCCATGGGAAAATCAAATTAAAGGTTAGTTTATTTTGCTGGAAATTTTTTTCAAATACTTGAACAATTTTTTCATAACATGAATTTGCATGAATTTTGTAAAGACCCCTTATTTGCATGAAGTTCAACATTTAGCACCAAAATAAACTTCAGATTCCAAAAATTCCTACAAATATCCTCATCTACAAATCAGAAATTTAAAGAGAGAGTTTAAAATACATATGCATACATATACTTATTTACTTTAGAAGTGTGATGGGCCTGTGAAGAGCACAGCGAGTGACCACTGAGCTGAGAGACGGAAAGATGTCACCAAAAACAGCTATATTAAGCTTTCCTTACACAGTTAGCCACTGACAACCATGTTCCCCATAATGAGAAGGTCTGCTTTGCAATTTCTTGAAGCTCTTGAAAATGAGACTTTTCATAGGGATGCTCACATCCACTAACTTGTGAATGAGAATTCCAAAACATAACTGCAGGAAGTAACCAGTGTTCCTTACTAGGTAACAAGACGTAAGCCTACCAAAAGTAAAACTGTGTGAATATTTTCTGTGGGCTTACAATTCTTTCTCTAATACAAACGCAGAATAATTTTCATATGAAAAGTTTAATATATAAAGATTCATAGTAAGAGCTTATAAATGCTTTATTGATTTTGATCATTTTATATACCATATGGCTACATTTATTGTAATGTCTGAATTCAAATGGACATATTTTAAGGAACCATCAAAAAGTCTAAATGCCAAATGAAGCATCTTTTCTTTTTCTGTAACAGACTACAAAATGTAGAGAGATCACAGGAAAAAAAAATGTATGCTTCGCTCTTCTTCCACTAAGCAATCTAAGAAAACAACTATTGAGCACTTTTCCCAAGTACAAAGAATGCAGAGGGCCCCAGTCTTTACAAAACCCTGCCAGAAAACAACCAGCTGGAAACTTCAAGACCAAGGCCAAACACCCTCCCACGGCCTCCATCTGCTCGACAACAGCACCACCCAGTGGTGACTTAGATAACCTGTTAAATTTCTTCAGCAACAGCAACAAATCTTAGGATTCCACATTGTATTTTCCGACAGACAATTCTAGCTCTTTGAAATATACAAAAAAAATCTAACAATAAATTTACCTATTAATCCTATTTTTACTCTAAGAAGCCAAATATAGAGCAAATTAAATCACTCTTGTATTTGATAGCGCTTCAAATGTATACTTTTTTCAAAAACCCCGATAGGCCTATTTTAATAAGTTATTCTATGCACATATTTATCTAGTATTGCAAATTGAAAAAGCACATAAATATTTCCTTTTGTTGCAATTCAAACATTTGAAAACTAGAATATCTGTCTGCACTAATCAAGCTCTAAACAAAATATCCAATGTTTCCTTCACATTCCTCTGCCACAAGCTACTTGCAAGTCAGTTCTTGCTGCTGGGTTTTACCCAACTTCAAAAAAAACATGAGAATACTTGAAATTAATGGGTGATTCCTCTCCAGCTCAAATCAAAAAGGAAAAGAAAAAGAAAAACTAAAGTATACTGAAGTCATCCAGATACAAACTGCAGATTCCATATAAAGTAGAAAGACACCACAACATCGATTATCCAAAGTTCTTGTATACAAGTCTATCTCAGCATACAACAGCTTTATCCACTACATAAAATAAGTCTTCCGCCTAAGACTCTTTGTCATACTCTGTTCCTATCCTGGCATTCCCCGAAGGGTCCTATCCATGAGAGGCAGACACTGAGGCAACATCTGAATAGCTCATTTTTTCACTCAGTCTGAACTCCGTTAAGATCACTGCCTCTGTGTTCCTTTTAAACTGTTAACATCTGTGTGTTAACAGTGTCTCAGCTCAGCCAGTCTTTCTCTGTGCTCAGGTAACAATGTCACTAGCCCTCTTCCCTTGGACCTCTGGAATACATCTTCACCTCTTTCAGACTGTTGAGGTGCCTCTTCTGGTTCAGGGAACAGCAATGTGGCCATTGTGCGCTTAAAGGATACCACTTCCACCATTTGGGGGGGTCTTTTTTCTCTTGGAGCCCCTCTTCTGGTGGCTCACAGGAGGTTCCCATCTTTAATATCCCTAGTAAATTTTGCTTTGCACACTGCAATTGTCCACATGAAAATTCTTCTTTTGTGTGCGGTAAAAGCTGAGGCTGCCTTCACCTTTTCGTGGGAAATTCTGTGCAGCAGTACCACCCAGAAACTTAGCTTCCTGGCGTGAAATGCAACTTAGATGTCTACATCCAGATATGGTGGTAAGAGCCCAAGTCTGTCTGGAGTGCTGAGGAAAAGCCCCAATCACACAATCATGCATTTTCAAGGGTTCTGTAGTGTTTTACAATGGTGGTGTGCACCCCAAACATGGTGGCTTTATATATACAAAAGAAGTGTTATGTAGTAATTAATCCGCAAGGGAGACCCCAGCAGGCTTACTGAAACAGGAAACTCCTCAGTGGTCTGGTCAAAATACAGTCCCTTAGCACACTTGGTTAAGTAATGAGCTCCAGTTTAAGTACACAAAGAAAATCCAGGCTTCAGAAATTACAGTTGATGAATGAATGACTCTAAGTCAAATGTGTAAGCATAATTGGGCTTGGGGAGAGTCATGTCTACTTTTGCCTTTTCAAATCCTACTAAGAGACCTAGCTGTATGCTTCTGCATGCCTTCCTATGGATTCACTTCTCAGGGTACAGTTTCAAAACTGACTATAAGATCTCAAATCTCCATAAGCTGAATGGTAAAATATGTGGTTGTGTGTGTATATACACATACATATATACATATATGTATTATATATATACATATGTATATATGGTAGCATTTTCAGTGTTTAAGTGATCATTTAAATAGTGTTATAGAGATATACTGCAAACCACATAGCTTGTATAGAAGCCTATCTTAGCATACAACAGTTTTATCTGATAGAATGGCAATCTTAAGTAGCACTCCATGGCCTCAAAAATCATGCCAATTGGACCGGAAAGCCCACAAGAGATCATTTCAGGTATGGAAAGCCAAGATACTGGTGCAGAGTGTCCCTCCATGCAGGACCTCTGGGGTATGAGCCCCTGTGCAAGCAAGTGGCCATCAGAGGGCTGTGCTCCTCTCTGAAGGCAGCAGAGAACTTCCACTTTGCACACAGTCTTGACTGCCAACTGATATGGTCTTTGGATTCAACAGGCTTCTACAGCCTAGTCAGTTCAGGTCAAGAGCCTCAGTGATCATGGACACACACATACAAGTGTTAATTTGTTAAATTAACAATCAAAGTCATTGTGTACTAGCATCCTATGCAGCAACTTTGTCTTCAAAAAAATGGTATTATTAGAATTAATGGTAAACTTGCATTGAAAGATTTACTCTATTTTAGTGTGGTAAAGAAACAATAGTCTTACCTATTTTTAGTAATGCCTGAATATTTTCAAAGCAACAGCTTTGCTTGGAAGAGATTTGTTATCGTTAGGTGCTTCCCTAAAATTAATTTCCCCTAAGTCTAAGTTAATTGTCAGAATGTTTTGACAAGTTTTTCAAACACGGATTCTTCGCTCTACCTCAGTATCCCTGTAATACTCCTATCCTGCCAGTACTGAAGCTAAATGAAGAATACAAGCTGATCCAGGACCTCAGGGCTATCAATGAGGCACTTATTTCAATCCACGCTAGTGTGCTGAACTTTGAGTGAGGAAAGAAGATTCTACATTGTATATGGGGACACTATAGACAAGTAAGAGCTAAGAACATTTCTGGGGATGGCAGGATTTTTTAGCCAAGCCTTTATACAAAGCTTTAAAAAGTTCTAACATAGACCTTGCTGGACATGTGAGCTACAAAAAGCCTTCCAAAGAATTAAAGGACTATTAACAGAAGCTCAGCCTAGGAATCTACTATGCTCTAATCACTTGCTTCTTCAGCTCTGCTAAATGCTATCAATGTATTTCAGATGCTTCTGAAGCCGAGTAAGAACCTATGTGTGATCTTCAGACTCTGAAACTTTCAAAAGGCCTAAATGTTGTGCCATCCGGTTACTCTGCAATCTTTTTATCCAACCAAGACTGTCTTCAAGTGATTGATGCTATCATAAGAAAACTGGAGCAACACAGACTATTGTGAGTGGAAAGAATGTTCTAGAAAACTCTTGGTGTTTCGAGAGAGCATGAGAACAAAAAAATCTTCCTTTACAAGGAACCACTGGATAATCTGCTCAATTAAGTCTTCATTCCTATAGCTATGTAATTTTATGCCCATGGTGGTGCTCAGAAGGAGTAACAGTACAAATGCGTGTTTTATAAGACTAAGAAACAAGACTTCTGAAAAGATTGCTAATTCTCAAAAAATCCCAGAGTACACAGGTAAGAACTGTGGACAATCTAGATGTTGTTCTCTCTTCAGGTAAATTAAATCACAAATTACTCAATCAATGTCATTTTCCATTTTATTAGCCATTTCTAATAGATCACAATTGAAAAAACTAGTACTAGACAAAGAAATGTCAATTTCAATTTAATTTGTAGTTAACACTTATTACTCAAGAAATAAGTGAGTATTTTACAGGCTAAAAAAAAAACCTGAAAAGATAATTTAAATAACTTGTCATATTATATGCTAGTAATAAATATTATGATTCATTTTATTCTGAAAGAACAAACAGAAAACTCAATGCTGCTTTACAACTTTGGTTTGGTGAACAGAGAATGAACAGAGAATATTATCAGAATAATAACCTGATCTATCACATTAAATTCTTATGACTTAAGTTTTAGAGAAACTACATCAGATATTAAGTACTTACATAGTAATAGACAACCCAACCCTATTAGTTTTAACAGATTCTCATTGCTCTGAATTAATATTTACCAGAAAAAAAACAACGTGCAAGTAATGGCATTTTAACAATTAATAACTCGGGCCCGGCGCAGTAGCCTAGCGGCTAAAGTCCTCACCTTGAACGCGCCAGGATCCCATATGGGCGCAGGTTCTAATCCCTGTGGTCCCACTTCCCATCCAGCTCCCTGCTTGTGGCCTGGGAAAGCAGTCGAGGACGGCCCAAAGCCTTGGGACCCTGCACCCATGTGGGACACCCAGAAGAGGTTCCTGATTCCCGGCTTCAGACTGGCGCAGCATCGACCGTAGCCGCTCACTTGGGGAGTGAATCATCGGACGGAAGATCTTCCTCTCTGTCTCTCCTCCTCTCTGTATATCTGACTTTGTAATAAAAATAAATAAATCTTAAAAAAATAATAATAATAATTAATAACTTACTGTATTTTTTATTTTTCCTACTAAAGATCTCAAGAAACAAACAGAAGAGACATTTAAAAGATTAGCCCTCCTATAGATTCTAGGCAGGCCATACCTGCAGTGTACAAAAATGCCAGTCTGGGAGTGGGTGGCTATGGACCTCACAATTCCTAACCAAGCCTCTCCCCTGGTGCACCAAAAGGTGGGCCTGGGAGAAGCAGCCCAGTGGCCTGATGCTAACACCCTGGGTAGGCTGCATCTGCAGCGCATCACTACACCTGGCCAGAGGCTTGAGGCTGAGCTCCTCAGCAAAGGGGCTGGTGGGGGAGGCACTGATGCTTTGTTAGGCCAGGTACCTGACAGGTCCTGGGCAGGCTACATTCACCACACAACACCGCCCTGCTCTGGGAACGGCAGGGTAAAGAACTGGTGGAGTCTAGGTGTCGAACCATACTAGGCCAGGGTCCTCAGGAGATCCACCCTGATGGCCTTTGGTATCACCAACAAACCTGGCTTTCATGTCCTGTCCATCCCAGAAGCCACAGGATCTCTGGTCTTGGGGATGAGATACTGTAGTGTCCTAGCATCGGAACACTTAGCGCACATTGCGATGTCTCCTACGCTAACTCCTGTGCCCGGGAGAGGATCATGCCCAGGTGCACATGAACAATGAGTCACCCTGCTCCTGTGAGCCAGCTGAGGCCCTCGAATGCCACTTCAAACACAGATAAAGGCCAGTGACTTCTCAGAGTGGCGATGACATTGCAAGAGACAATGACACTGCCATCAGCTACACTCTACAGCTCATGAAATCAAATCGATTAGATGAGACAGGAAGAGATTTTCAAAGCTGGGACACACAAGACCTACACTCCTCATCCGTAGGAAGTAGCTATACATGAGGAGACAGACGTCAGAAATCTCAGGAGGGACTGAAATGGGACAGGCAAGCAGCAAGCCAACTTCAGACTTTAAGAATTGGAATCCACACCCGTCCCATTCAGGGGCTTGTCAATCATATGACCCCTTCCCCAGGGTGTTTTCCCCCTCACCTGGGGCTGGACGGTGCTACCACGTGATTGCTTACCGCCCCAGGCTCAGAGAAGCCAGGCAGTGGGGAGGAGCACCCTCTCTCAATAAACACACTTGGAAGCAGAAACATCTCTCCCACCTTCCCCCCACACCCACTCTGCCCATTCTATCACAGAACATGTTTCTGTGATAGCCTCACCTTTTAGATAAAGTTTAGTTTTAAAATGAGCCCTATTAATCTATTTGGGTTGAGTGATCCATCACATTATTTGTGATGGTTGGTAATGTCAAGAACTATTGATTTAAAGAAAACAAGAAATAAGGAAGAAACGTCAGTCTATGAAATTTATTTTCCACATCCAGCTCAACACTATCTAGTTAACGTATCTCCAATGTCTACAATTAGTCAAGAGAACAAGAATTTTCTGATGGCATCTATAATTTACACCATTAAGGTCTAACCACTCCTGTAGCAAAAACAGACAGGAAATAAACAATGTATTATTTCCTCTTTTGATCTGAGACCAAGTGAATTATCTGTTTCCCTATTTTAAAATGGGGTAAAATCATGCTTGCTTCAGCAACACATATAATAAAATGGGGTAAATTGGAATAGTGAAAATTAATTACTAGTAAAATGCTTCTAATCTTCACACAAATGTTATGCAAAAGTTAAGTGTTTGGCTCATACCTTGTTTTAATTCCAAACCCTCGGATTGCTTGTTTTCTCTCAGGGATGATGTGGAATCTACACAGTTGTCTTGCCTGTGGAATCAAAATAAATTTTTAAAACTTGTGAAATTATATTCAACCATGTAAATTCACTGGCCACATTCCAGGGATTAGGCGAGGCTCCTGGAAAGACACACTGAACTCTTCTAAGCCCCCGCTGGAAACTGAAAAACGTGCCCAAGAGCCAGGAGCGGCCTCTACAAGCTACAACCAGAGCCAGCAGTCTATTTCCGTGTAAAATCAAGGGCCGAACCTGGAGGTTTGGGACAGGAAGGTAATTTTCCTCCTTCTGAGACTCGGCAGGATAGCTAATGGGAGAAATCACAACTCGCAGCAGTCTCCAACAATTTTTTCAAGTTCAGCTGCTCAACTTAATGGGCATTTTTGGCATTCAAATTGCTTTATATTCATCTAATTTCATACTTCAAATGCTTTGATGTCTGCAGCATGTGAAAAATACATATTTTATATCTAATATACATATATAATCAAAATAGACGGATTAAATGTAAGATCACACAAAAGTTTCAATTTGCTATGTTCTGCAATAGAGCTACAAACAAAATTGATACTCTTTCTTAAAAACAGCATACCACCTTAGCACAAACACAAGAAACATTTTCCAGCAAAAAGGTTAAGAAATTGTAAGTATACAAATGGTCATTCTCCCCAAAATGAGTGATTATTTTCTTCAAAATATGTACCTATTATCAACATAATTTTCAGATTCCTTCAGACTAACATGCTATAAATACTTAGAAAAAATTTAGTAACAAAATCATTTACACCTAATTAACAGGGATTCCTTAAGAAAGAAAACTTGTGACTGATTCTTTGACAAGTTTACAGTATTCTTTCCAGCCACTTTCTATGGCACTCTGCGCGAGTGCTATAGTAAAATTTCACTAATGTAAGCCCAACTCAAACACTGTACAAAAACACTAAATGATGTGGTATTAACCATGACATCTGAGCTATCTCAGGTCTTTATACGTCTTTCTTTCTTGTTTAATACCATCTACTCAGACTGCTTTCACAGAATGATCAGCAGATCCCAAGGACAGTTACAATTCTCACTGGCAGTCACTGGACAGGATTAAATACACACCAATATACCGCACTAAGAGCTTTGCAAGGAATAAAGGTAAGATGTGCTCCCAAAGGCCTGCCACTCATATTAGACTCTACCAGCTGGGAATTTTCATGTATTTCTAATAGAAACAGAAAATATTTGCTTCTTTACATCTTAAATGGCACTTAGTTGTTCTAAATATATACAACTAAATTTACAAAAATTGACTCCAAAACAAGACTAAAAACACATGTAATATCACCAATAAAATACAGGCAAATATAACACTCCAAGTGGTTTACATCACCTATATATCCCAACTATACAACCGGTATTATGACAATCATGAGATAGAGCCAAAATGAAGTGAATAATGTTCTATCTCAAGAATGAAGCCCAATGACGATGCTAGACAAGACAAAAGTCTATGAAAATACTCTAGGCTCAAAACAACTCTGAAGAGTTACAACTAAATATTGTAACTAACCCAAGGGCTGAGCTGAAGGGCAAAACCTTATAAATGACATAATGGAGTCAAAAGTTTGTGTAAAAGGATTGCATCGATATTAAATTCCCCGAGGCTGATGCCAGTACATACACAGCAGATTATCATTTGGAAAAACAAAACATGACATTTAGAGATGTCATAATGCATAGAACTTAACCATAAAGTCTCCTAAACATACCCCATACATACACATAAGGGGACTTGACAAAGCCCAGTGGAAAACAAAATTAAAAGGCAAGATGTTTATTTTGGTGCAAAAAAAATAATCTCAAATGTATGCATTTTTTCTTATTACAGATTTTCAAGGAACTTTTCAAAAGCCTGTGTACAAAGATTTCAAAGACTTTTGCACCAGAGTAAATCTCTTTTATTTCCATGTGTCCATTAAATTATGAAGTTCTGTCATCTGTAACAAGAAGGTGTGCAACACAGATGATAACTTAATATGTGGTCTAGAAAAAAGGATTCACGGATGTTTCTTGTAATAGCTTTCCAATGTGAATCTAGAATTATTTACAAATAATTGTTTTAACTAATATTAACGCAACAAAAAGTGGTCAAAAAACCTGAAATTCCCTCTATAAAAAAAAATTCCGCTGCCAGAAACAAAAGAGTACCCAGATTTTTGTAACATTCCACTTTCTCCTGGCCTGGGTTTGAGCAGCCTGTTGAAGAGTCCCTGAACACGATTTCAGCTAGTAGGTAGAGTACGCCACCCTGTGGCAGAAGAGTGAAAAAATTGGAAGTGAAAAAAACCTCAGCAGATTTTCAGTAGCTTGAAAATCAGAACTAGCAAAATGTTTTAAGATGTAGACACTATATTGGAGATCCCTCCAACTGAACTGAGGATCTCAGAACCCCAACCACGAAGAGACTATGTCAGCCAGTGGATTCTGAATAGGTTTCAACGCGATTGGAACAGTGAGATTGGCAGAAATTCAGAACTGTTGAACTATCAAAACTGCATGAGACAATCAAGATGGCAGAACAGGGTAATGACACGTTTAAACAGATGGAAAAACATTTAATCAGGATGAAGAACTCTCCGTCCCGCTGGTCCGTTTGATTTGACCAGGAGCAGAGACAGAGCAGCAGGTCCCAGACGGGACAGTGCAAAAACAGCGTGGATTTCACAGCCCAGTCAGCCCCCTAGAGCCAAATTGGGCATCATTTTGCCTATGGAGGCAAAGGCAAGGGAAAGGACGGAGCATACACTGAGCAGGCAGTGAACTCATTTGTGACTCAGTGAATTGCATCAACGTGGCATTCTACAGGTTCCACCCAAGACAGGTCTGGGTAGCCCTCAGACCTGACTGCCAGCAGATCAAGAACTCTAGTAGTGGTACGTCAGGCGCCATTTTGTACACTGTGGCAATAGCTTTAGGACTACAGTGGACAACAGTCAGCTGCGCATGTGCTGAGCTTGCGAAAAACTCACTGAGTTCCATAGATTGCACTGGTCCCGAAGGAAAATAATACCAACTGTGGCATCATACGGGTCAAAATAGGTCCGTGTGGCACGCAGACCTAACGTCCAAGAGATTCCGGCAAGATCAGCACCAACAACAACCTAGCTTTATAGGACACCTGGTGTCTCCCTAATCCTGGGACCTGCTCCAACTGGAAGTGGGAGAAAGGTTGCACAGACAACGGTGCAGCCTCAGCACAGTTTCACAGGAGGTAGAGACTGCTGAGGCAGGAGCTGGGGCTACATAGACCACGGTGGAAATCTAACATAAGAACCCAGACCTGGAAATCACTGGAGGTTGTGGCACAAGAGGCTGCAAGCAAAGAGCTGTGTTCCAACTGCAGTAAGTAAAATTGAACTGCAGACCTGTGGGTGACACAGCTTAGAAACCTGCCCCAAGCAGAAGATTCTGCTAACCAGAACTACAAGGACCAAGAGCAAAAGAAGAGACAAAGGCACAATGAATATTACTGAAAACTCCCCTGCAAAGGAGCAAAACCCTTTGCCAACTTCAAAGTTAACTGAGGAAGACATCGAGAAAATGGGGGAAACAGAATTCAGATAACTCATTTTAAAGCTTCTGATCAAAAATGAGAAGCACATACATGAGTTAAAAAAATTTAAGAAGCAATAAAGCAAATCAAGGCTGATATATCAGAAATTAAGAACACAGTAGAGCAAATTAAAAGTACAATGGAGAGTCTCCAAAATAGAATGAAGCAAGCAGAAGAAAGAATCTCCGAACTGGAAGATATTTCCTGTCATCGGGGGGAAGCAAACAAAACCTGGAAGCAGAGCTGGATCAGGCCAAAAAAAAGTATTCAAGAATTGAAAGACACTATGAAGAGGCCAAATATAAGAGTTACGGGAGTCCCAGAAAGTGCAGAAAGAGAAGCTGAGTTTGCAAATGTATTTAATGAAATAATAAAGGAAAACTTCCCTAATCTAGAGAAAGAATTGGGAAACAACATCCAGGAGGGGCACAGAACTCCCAACAGGCTTGATCAAAAGTGATCTTCACCAAGACACATGATCACCAAGCTCTCTTCAATTGAACATAAGGAAAAGATCCTGAAATGTACACGTGAAAAAAATCAATTGACATATAAAGGAATGCCAATTAAACTCACAGGAGATCTCTCACAGGAAACTCTACAGGCAAGAAGAGAATGAAGTGACATATTTCAGATTCTAAAAGAAAAAAATTGTCGGCCTAGGATAACATATCCAGCAAAGCTTTCTTTTGTCTTTGAAAATGAAATAAAATGCCTCCACAGTAAAGAAAAGTTACAAGAATTTGCCACTTCCAAACCTGCCCTACAAAGGATACTTCAAGATGTTCTCTTGGCAGAGAAGAGGAATAGCACCTAACAAAACCAAAGGCAAATGGGAAGAACATCCCAGTAAAATGACAACAGAAGACTAAACCAATGAACAACCCATTCCTAAAATGACAGGACCAAAGTACCATCCATACATGTTAAACTCTGAATGTAAATGGCTTAAGCTCAATCAAACGTCACGGATTAGTAGACTAAAGAACAAAACCCATCTATTTATTGTCTAGAAGAGACACACTTCACCAACAAAAATCAGAGGAAACTATATTGCATGGGTTTTGATGTTTTCTGTTAGTTTCATCTCTTCAAAACACTTTCTTCTGATTAAATCATTCAATGACTCATAGATTATAGAGTAGCATCATTTTCTGCAAGAAGGTTCTTGATTTTCATTTCTTCGGCTACACGTTAGTCATTTACTAGCATGTTATTTAACTTCATCGGGTTGTTAATTTCTTTTTTCTCCCTGATGTTGATTTTGTTTTTTGGCTTTTCATTTAAGGAGACGTATAGTAGCTGTGTAATGCGGACTAACATCCAGATGTGAGAATACAATGTAGTATGCATTTCTACTTCCAGACAAAGATGGATTTACAATGAAACTGTTTACTCTATCTTGACAATAGGATGCTGGACTCTGCCATTGTCCATGCCCGCAATGATGGACATATGACTGTGTATGAAGAACTATATGTTAGTAATGATATAGAGGAACTAGGTGGGGGAGGAATTGGGGCTGGAATAAGGGAAATACCAGAAGTCTATGGAACTGTATCATAAAATGATAATAATAATAATAAAATCCGAAAAAAAAACCTGCCTGAGCAGGACCCCTCGGAGTGTGCCTCACATCGGGGACCTGGGATGGGTGGGAGGCTGGGTGGGGCTTTTCCCTTTGTTTCTCCCCTGACCTCAGATACAGGGAAAATAATGATATTAGTGTGTAAACAATGGTATAACCCACTTTCCTGTAACCCTTGACCCTTTGTAGCTTAGTCAACTAAGTAAGATCATTTAAAAAAATAAAGTAAAAAATAAAAAGATGTAGACATTATAAATAAAATTATCACGTAAGCTCACATTTTAATGATATAAAGATCTCCATTAAATGGCATCAAAGGCATTTACAAATAAACAAAGGTTCTAAAAAAGTTATAGACATGCATATGTTTAGCTCTAGGTTAATGAAAATAAAAATATCTACTTTCAGAGATAGAAATGGGTAACAGAAATGTGAAAAAATTTTAAAGCTCAATTCATACGTAAATACTGCTACGCAAAGAGTAAAAACTATGTTAGAATCTTATTAACAACAGGAGAAAAGGGACAGAAGGCAGCAGCAGAGCCAGTTTAGTTGAATATTTCAGAAATGAGGACCGGGCATGATAGCCTAGTGGCTAAATCCTCCACTGGGAATTCCTACGGGATATGTCCCAGCAGCTCCACTTCCCATCCAGCTCCCTGCTGTGGCCTGGGAAAGCAGTCGAGGATGGCCCAAAGTCTTGGGATCCTGCATCTGCCTCGAAGACCTGGAAGAAACTCCTGACTCTTGGCTTCGGATCGGCACAACTCTGGCCATTGCAGCCCCTTGGGCAGTGAGTCATCGGACGGAAGATCTTTCTCTCTGTCTCTCCTCCTCTCTGTATATCTGAATTTCCAATAAAAATACATAAATGTTGTTTAATTCTGAAATGATCTTTGTTCTCCTTTCCATTTGAAACAAAATAAAAGGCCTGTTTTTACTAACTGCCTTCTCCCATCTACAGTTTGGCTGCTTTAAGTCAGTTTTAACTCACATGAATGGCCTTGAATCACATAAAAGCCCACAACTAATTCTGTGATTTATAGTCTCAAACAACATCAATCTAACTTTCTTTAACAAAAAAATACATTTTCTCAGTCTCCATGCTCTCTTATATCCTGATGATTTCTTTAAAGATTTATTTTTATTTGACTGTTACATTTTGTTGGAGGACTATACTGCTATGATAATATAGGGGAGAATGGTGGGAGGGAAAGGAAGGAATCCTTACACCTACAAAACCATATCATGAGAAATAATAACAATTGCAGAAAGGAAGTAAAAAAGAAAAACAATTTCAGAGCAAAGGAAAAACACAAAGAGATCTTCCATGAGCTGGTTCACTCCCCAAACAGCAACAGACAAAATGGACCAATCCGAAGCCAGGAGCTTCCCCTGGGTGTCACATGTGGGTGCAGGAGCCCAAGTACTTGAGCCACCTTCTGCTGCTTTCCCAGGCCTTGAAGAGGGAACTGTTTTGGAAGGGGAGCAACCAGGACACAAGCCAGAACCCACATGAAATGCGGGTGTATCAGGTGGAGGCTTGGCCTACTAAAACACGGCACTGTCAGCTTAGACCTTGGTGATTGCTTATTACTATTTATTTTTTTAAGACTTATTTATTTTTGTTGCAAAATCGGATATACAGAGAGGAGGAGAGACAAAGATCTTCCATCCAATGACTCATTCCCCAAGTGACTACAATGGCTGGGACTGAGCCGAACCAAAGACAGGAGCCAGGAACTTCTTTCCAGGTCTCCCATGGGGGTGTGGGGTCTCAAGGCTTTGGGCCGCCCTCGACTGCTTTCCCAGGCCACAAGCAGGGAGCTGGATGGGAAGTGGAGCTGCCAGGATTAGAACCAGCGCCCATATGGGATCCAGGTGCGTTCAAGACGAGGACTTTAGCCACTAGGCCATCGTGCCAGGCCCTATTGCTTATTATTAAGATAATAAGGTGGGGAGATTTGTGGGACTTAAGAACTAAACATGTGATCTACCTAAGATTTTTTAAATGTCAATTTAACTATTATTAAGGCAGGGAGATGGGGAGTGCCAATTTCTCATTCAAATGAAAACTGTGAAGGTACCACAACAGGCTGAGTCTGAAGTCTGATTCTTCTCATTTTGGCAAGGAGCACCTGACAAAAGACCTGCATAAACTGGCGTAACAAAAGGTGTAATCCTTGATTCTCTTCTTATTTCTGGGAGTAGCAATAGAAGCAGAGCAGCCTATCTTCCTATAACCATTTTCCTATTTAAAGAGAGAGAGAAAAGAGGGCATGTGGCATAGTGTTTAAGATGTTGACTGGGAAACAACCATACTGCTCCTCACACTGTCTGGGATTGATTCTAATTCCAGCTTCCTGTTAGTACAGACCCTGGGACATATTACATGACGATGCTCACTGCTGGATTCCTGTAATCACATGAACCCCTGGACTGGGTTACCAGCTGACCCAGTCTAGACTGTAAATGTGAACATTTGGGGAGTAAACTGGTAGGTGTGATACCTTCCAGTGCCCCCCAACACCCACAAAATTCAAGTAAAACAACAGAAAAGCTAAAGCAAGTTGGAAAAGAAAAAAGTAGAAAGCACAACCTGATTTGAAGACTTAGCTTACAAGAACCCATGGTATTGGAAAAAGAAGAAAATGTAGGTTAATGAAAAAGAGAGAGTCCAGAGACATGCGATTCTGTATGTAAAAATGATTTTCAACAAAGATACAAAGCAATTTAATGGATAAAAGACAGTCTTTGAATACACTGTGACAGGACAATTAATGTTATTTTGCACTGCAAGAAAACACTACCTTAACACTTATAGAAGATACAAGAAAAAGCCTTTGTTATCCTGAGTTAAGCAAGCATGTCACCAAAACATGATCTGAAAATAAAATCAACCAACATGCTGGATTTCATCAAAAGTAATAAATTTCCACTCTTTCAGAAGAAAATAAGGCAGACTTCAGAATGTAAGTCCAAACCATACGTATGATAAAGAACTTACATCCAGAATATAAAGAACTCTCAGATTACAATAAAGAAAACAAAAATCCCATTTAAAAAAACTGACTGAAAATTAACAATCGCCCCACCAAGCCAAACACGCAGACAGCAAATAAAGTAACAAACATTCAACATCACTAGTTATTGGGAAATGCAAATTAAGGCCACAAAGTGATACTGCTAAAGATGTATTAAACAACAAAAATCAAAACAACCAAGAGATGGCCCTTTCATAGTTGGTATTAGTGAGTATGCAGATGTGAGCCAACAATTCTGCTCCTAGGTAACTGCCCAAAGAAAATGAAAAGTGTTCATACAAGACTGTGTATGCAAAAGTCTACAGTGGTTTTTCTTCTCAAAAGATTTATTTATTTGAAAGAGCTAGAGAGGAAGAAACAGAGATCTCTCATAAGCTGGGTTCACTGCCCAGATGGCCACCTAGAGTCAGAACTGGGCCAGGCTAAAGCCAAGAGCTTCATCCAGGCTTCCCATATGGATGGCAGAGGCCAAAACATTTGAACCATCTTCCACGGCTTTTCCCAGGTACACGAACAGGGAGCTGAGCCGGAATGACACAGCTGGGAGAAAAACATTATGCAATAAAGGATACGGGCAGCACAGGCTACAGCACCAGCCCCAAAGTTTATATTAATGTTATCTGAAATTTACATAAACAGTAAACTGCTCATATATCCCTGCATGTTTCCAATTGCTGTTGTGACAAATTATGACAAATATGATGATTTCAAACAACATAGCTTTCGTACTACAGTCCTGAAGTTCAAAAGTCTGGCATGGTTTAAAATTAATGTGAGCATGGGGCCCGGCACAGTGGCCTAGTGCCTAAAGTCGTCGCCTTGAAAGCCCCAGGATCCCATACGGGCGCCGGTTCTAATCCCGGCAGCTCCACTTCCCATTCAGCTCCCTGCTTGTGGCCTGGGAAAGCAGTCGAGGACGGCCCAAAGCTTTGGGACCCTGCATACACTTGGGAGACCTGGAAAGAAGTTCCTGGTACCCGGCTTCAGATCGGTGCAGTCCCAGCCATCGTAGTCACTTAGGGAGTGAACCATCAGACGGAAGATTTTCCTGTCTCTCCTCCTCTCTGTATATCTGACTTTGTAATAAAAATAAATAAGTCTTAAAAAATTAATGTGAGCCACATTTACTTCTGGAGGCCGTAAGGGAGAATCCATTTCCCTCTCCCTTTTGAGGTTCTAGCTAAATTCGTTTTCTTGTTGGACCAAGGTTCCTGTTTTATTACTGGCTATTATGTAAAGATCATTGCTAACTCCTAGTCAAGTCCTTCTCACATCATCTCATTCTGACCCATTGTTTCTTCTTCTTCTTTTAAGAACTTCTAAGAATTCAAGTAATGAGACAGGCCACCTAGAAACCCAAGATTGATCTCCCCATATCAAGATCCCTAATCATACCCAAACCGGCAAAATCTCTTTTATTATATAGAGTAACACATTCTCATAGTTGAGAGATTAGAGTGTAAATGTTTTGAGACCCACTATTCTGCCTACCAGAGCACCTCAACATAGTTTGTGGTACAGATAATAAACTAATGTGCACTCGTACAATAGAACACTAAACCCCCAGAAATGAGAAACTACTGATGGAACAACATGAATGTCAAATCCATCACTCTAAGTGAACTAAATTGCACTCAAAAGGCTGTATACACTATTACATATCTAGTATGACTGTAAAAAGAAAAAGCTTAGGGTCAGAAATGAGATCTGTGACTCTTAGCAGACAGGGCTAGGAAAAGGAACTGACTAAAAAGAATCATGACGGTACTTTCTTACACTCCATATTACGAATGGAGCTGTTCTATATCCAATGGTGGTGGTTTATACATGACAATCCATTTGTCCAAACTTGCAGAACTATACAAAATTTATTTATTCATATTATCCCTTAAAAAAAAGTTGGAGGACCAGAAAAGCCTTAGATTCAGAACGAAGCATAAAGTACTCTATTAGAACCTTCAACATTATGAAATAAGCCACAACAATCTTAATTGTTTAAAAGGGGTTTTCCAAATGGCAAATTAATGCAAATTCACATGACTATTACATCCCTCATCAATCTCCTTCCAGAAAACAGAATAAAATTTAACCTTACTTCCGCTGAAGGAAATTTTTCTCCATTTTTTTCTCCAAATACTATAATTCTGGTAATCAGTTACCATCCTCTAATTCTCTCGCTAAGTCCAGACTCTTTAAAAAATTTGTCACAATATAAACTGCCCTGTACAAACCCACGCTATTGTGAATGGGCATATCTCGAGAGGAGGTCCTATTCTACTTGAAGTACTCATGGAAAACAAAGAGATCAGTGTATCCTCTTTGCTCTGTTTCTACATACCTACGTTTTTATGTCCTTTTCTCATTTCAAAAAGTTCTAGGCTATCACACTGAACGAGTAGTTAAAGGTATTAACACACAGGTTCCACTACTGTAAAAGGGGAATGCTGGTGCGGGCATTGGGACACAGCAGGTTAAACTGCCACTTGAGATGCTGCCACAAGTCCTGGTCACCCTTGTTTCCAACCTAACTCCCTGCTGATGTATCCTGGAAAGGAACAGATGGGAATTCAAGGTCGTGGGCCCCAGCCAGGCCAGAGACGGGAATGGCGTTCTGGGTGTATACATTCAGCCCGCCCCAGCCCTGCTGCAGACATCTGGGAAATGAAAACCAGCAGATGGAAGAGCACACTCACTTGCTCTCTCTTCCCATTTGAAGAAGATAAAAATAAATAAATGAATAAAATAAAATAATAATAAGATAAAATTAATAAATGAGACACTTTTCACACAGTGAAATATAATGCTAAGCATTACAAGTCATTATGTTGTCAATGGTAGTGATACACTTTATGAGGATTTTCTGGAAGGCTAACCCTGTTATTTCAGAAAACATCTGGTTATGTAGACTATTCTACCTATTAAAGCAATTTATCAAGAATATGAGAACATAAGCTGTATCCAAATATTCCTTTATCAATCAGAAATACAATCAGTGCACATATATATATACTTATATATACATATTTCATATGTGTGTATAGTACATATATGTATTTCATATATACATATATTTCATATATAGTTTATATATATGAAAGCTAAGCTTACTGAAAATGTCAACACAGCATTTGTAAGAAAAATATCCTTTTGTATATGAAGATATATACAAAATAGCTTTCTCAAGCCATTTTTGTATTAAGTAAAAATCCTTTTTAAAAAAAAAACCCAGAGAATAAATATTCTAGGGATCAGTACATTTACATTTTGTATTGCTGAAACATGAAAGCAGAATGAATACAAAATGGATATCACACAAAGCTATGCTGGGTATCACAAAGATACTATGTGTGAGAAAATGGCTTTATTTTCTAAAAATCCAAAAGTATTTATAACCAAATATCTGTAACTTAATGAAAAATATTTCAGGGAAAAAAGTAAATACACAAAATTGGAATATTATTAGATATACTCTACTTTTTCTAACACTTGAAAGAAAATAACTTAATGAAATGAAATCACTCTTTTCTAACTGAGGAAATGTTACCTGAAAAAATTATGATTCCAGGGAAATAATCTACTTTCCATCCAGCTCCCTGTTTGCGGCCTGGGAAAGCGGTTGAGGACGGCCCAAAGCCTTGCGACCCTGCACCCGTGTGGGAAACCTGGAGCAGGCTCCGGGTTCCTGGTTTCAGCCTGGGCCGATCATCGCCATTGCAGGCATTTGGGGAATAAGCAACAAATGGAAGATCTTTCTTTCTCTATGTGTGTGTCATTCAGTCTTTCAAATAAATAGCTCAATCTGGTTTTGGGGTTTGTTTTGCTTTGGTTTAGCTTTAACATCATCTCTGTGCAGTGGGCATTTAGGGAAGCAGCCATGATGCTAAGATGTTTACTTCCTGTAACAGAGTGCTTAGGTCAAAGTGCTCCAGACCCCACTCCGGCTTGCTGCTGGGCAAGATGAAAGGCCGAAGCACGTCACTTCCTGTCGGCCATGTGTATTTACTTCCCAGATCCTCAGCCTGGCCCAATCCTAGCTGCTGTAGGCTTTTTGGTAATTAATCAGTGGAAGATCTAACTCTCTCTTCCTTTAAAATAAACTTTAAAAAAATAATGGTTACATATATGATTTTAAGCATTTTAAGTTAACACGAAACACATTTCCATTCAGCAATCTTTGGACATGATATAGTCTACTCACATAAACCAGTATGCACATTTCTGGCTTTGGTTTATTCAAAATTAAAAAAAAAAACCTGAGTCCAAGAGAAAAGTTTTTGTTTATACAATGGTCTCTTAATCTTTGTTGTTTTCCCACAGTTAATTGACCACAACTTTTTAGCAATTCAAATTTGGATTTTTCCAAAGCATTCTGCTTAATCAGCTACTCTTACACTAACACTTCACCTGCTTATATATATTTAGTTGCACAATTACAATCACAGCATTGGAGACAGACCTAAGTGATGATAAGTAAACAGCTCAAACAGTGGGAGAAGTGCAGAGTGTGAGACAGCAGTAATTAACAACCAATTTTGCCACCATTAACATCAGAGAATTAAATGGAAGGGAGAATTAATAAAAATGAATCAGTAATTAAGAGAACTTTCCATTTTTTTAAAAAAGTAATAGGGATAGACTACAATAATACTTGCTAATCACCTAACTCAGCACCTGAGCAGCAGGATGTGGTTGATGGAAAAATGACAATGCTGTTCAAATTATATCTCTGTAATCTAAGGAATATAATTTTTTATTGTTTTTAATAGAGATGGCTACGAAAACACTGAACCATGCTCCAAGCCCCAACACAACTGCATAAGGTATGTCTTGATTAAAGAGAAGATTCTCATTAGGAGACTCTAAGAAGCTCACACCACTTCTAGAAATGTTCTAGAAACTCTGGGAAGGTGCCTATCTGTTTTTATAGAACAGTAACTAGGTACAGATGTGCATCAAATTAATCAGGCTGGAAAAAATTACAATAGGTTTAAAATAATACGAATGTATGCACAAGGCATTTGGCCCAGCAGTCAAGAGGCAGTTTGGAACACCTGCAGTCCAGCCACAGGAGCCAGGGTCAAGTTCTAACTGTTGTAGCTGAAAAGTAAACCAGTATGATTAAAGCATTCCCTGCCTGTCTTCTCTCTTAAAAAAAAAAAAAAAAAAAAAACATGCAAGTAATAATATTGGAGGAGACCAAGAGAGTGTTCGTATGGAAAGATTTATGGTACTAATGTCTTCTTTGAAAAAAAAAAAAATTCCATAATAGAACAAGATAAAGTAACAGGAACTTGACACTCCACACGGTCCACAGTGGTGAAAAGAACTGGCTGAATCCCGAGTCAGTTTCTCAAGTACAGCATTACCAACAAGCCCAGATCTCAGGCCTACTTGAGGCCTTTTTTTCTTTGTTTGTTTGTTTGTTTGTTTTAATTCAGTGACAGAACTACTTAGGTTTTATGATGCTCCAGAGCAGTGCAAATTATACTTTCTTTATATTGAAGTTCAATAATAACAGGTGATGGAGGACTCTTACTGCAGCAAGATTATTTTTAGTGAAACATAAACATATTTGAACCAAACAGCAAATTGTCCTTGTAACAACTTTATATATACATATTTAGGTCATACATGCTTCTTGAACTGAAGCCAATCAAATTCTCAATAATCAAAAGACAACTGAACTGAATCCACTGGACAGCCATACACAAAAAGAGCACTGGTGTTTTTCTTCTATTAAAAACAAACGGTGGAGGGCCCGGCGATGTGGCTTCGTGGCTAAAGCCCTCGCCTTGGACACACCAAGATCCCATAGGTGTACTGATTCTAATCCAGGCGGCCACACTTCCCATCCAGTTTTCCTGCTTGTGGCCTGGGAATACAGTCAAGAACAGCCCAAAGCCTTGGGATCCTGCACCCGTGTGGGAGAACTGGAGAAGTTTCTGGCTCCTGGTTTCGGATCAGCTCAGCTCCTGCCATTGCGGCCACTTGGGCAGTGGATCATCAGAACATCTTCCTCTCTGTCTCTCCTCCTCTCTGCATATCTGACTTTGCAATAAAAAAATAAATATATCTTAAAAAAAACAATTGGTGGAGAGTAGCTAGGCTGCAACAGCTCTGTAGGAAAAGCAATGCAGGGGGCTAATCTTTGGCTTTCTACTGGACCACGTAATTGGATGTGCTATCTAAGAGAGTTTGCTGAACAAGAACAACAGTTTTATACACATTGCTTTTCTATTAGGCATACACACAGCTCTAGTTCCCTCTCAGCGCAACGAATGACCATGATAAGGAAAGAGTTTAGTAACTTAAAAAACAAACAAGTCACTGTAAAGGAATCATCACACTTTCTACATTTCACACAGTTATTTCTCTGTTCCTGCTTCTCTAGAGTGCCTACCTGAACAACCAACAGTAGTGTACAGGAAACTAGTACAGTTTCTGAAGGCAACAATAACTACAACTTGCTCTCTTCTAAAGAATTTTTTTTCTTTAATTGAAAGCTAGAGCAGTAAGAGAGGGGAAAAGATCTTCCACCCAGGAACTCCATCTTGGTCTGCTACAAGGCAGCAGAGACCAAGTCGCTGAGCAATCGTCTGCTACCTCTGAGGCTGTGCACCAGCAGGAAGCTGGATTCGAAATGGAGGGGAGCAGATCTCAGGTTCCAAAATTGGACGTGCGTCCCCAAAACGAGCATAACCTGCTGGACAACAATGCTCACCTCCTCCCAACTTGCTCTTTTTAATCATTTTATAATATTATAATACCCATGTAATCTATCTTAAACAAAGTAACTCACTTTATCTATAAAAGATGTAAATAGAAATCCTTAAAAAAATTCTTACAGAGTTGGGCACTGTGGTAGAGTGAGTTCAACTGCCAACTAGGATCCTGGCATCTTATAAGAGTGTGCCTGGAGTGTGAACAAGCAGCCGGACGATCTTACTCTGCCTTCCAAATTAAAAATAATAATAATAATAATAATAATAATAACACAAAAACAACAAGAATAATAATAACACAGCCCAGCGCAGTAGCCTAGTGGCTAAAGTCCTCAGTTTATACACGCCAGGATCTCATCTGGATGCCGGTTCTAATCCCGGCAGCCCCACTTCCCATCCAGCTCCCTGCTTGTGGTCTGGGAAAACAGTCGAGGAAGGCCCAAAGCCCTGAGACCCTGCACTCCAGCAGGTGGCTCAAGAAGCTAATCCTTCGCCTACCAGCATATGAGTGCCAGTTCTAGTTCCGGCTGCTCCACATCCAATCCAGCTCCCTGCTTATGCACTAGTAAAGCATATAGGATGGCCCACAGCCTTGGGCCCCTGCACCATGTGGGCGACAACAGGGAAGCTCCTGGCTCTTGACTTCGGATCAGCTTGGCTCCAGCCATTCCAGTCATTTGAGGAGTGACTCACTGCATGAAGGAACTCATTTTCTCTCTGTCTCTGCTTCTCTCTGTACATCTGCTTTTCAATTAAAAATGAATACATTTGGGCCCAGCACGGCATGGCCTAGTGCCTAAAGTCCTCGCCTTGAACATGCCGGGATCCCATATGGGCGCCAGTTCTAATTCCAGCAGCTCCACTTCCCATCCAGCTCCCTGCTTGTGGCCTGAGAAAGCAGTCGAGGATGGCCCAAAGCTTTGGGACCCTGTATCTGCGTGGGAGACCCGGAAGAGGTTCCTGGTACCCGGCTTCGGATCAGCACAGCACTGGCCGTTGTGCTCACCTGGGGAGTGAATCATCGGACGGAAGATCTTCCTCTCTGTCTCTCCTCCTCTCTATATATCTGACTTTGTAATAAAAATAAAATAAATCTTATTTAAAAAAAAAAACTTGTTCAGGACCAATGTTGTGGTGCTGTTAGTTATGCTGCCACCTGCAGTGCCAACATCACATGTCAAAGGCAGTTTGAAAACAAATTAAAGCCCCAGAGGTTCCATTTCCAATCCAGCTCCCTGTCAACACACATCGCAAAGCAGCAAAACACACCTTTAGTGCTGCCCCTGCCATACACATGGGCCCTAATGGAATTATAGGTTCCTGGCATCAGCCTGGCCCAGCACCAAGTTGTTGCGGTCATTTCAAGAGTGAACTGGCAGGAGGAAGATCTCCCTCTCTCCCTTTTATAATGTCTTTAAAACAAATAATTTACAAGAAAATAAAATAGTTCAGTTTATAATGCATTTCCCACGTATATGGCTTCCTTAGGATATCTTATTATTTTTGAAGTGAACTGTTCACAATTAGAACTCAATAGCTTACTCAGAATATGCCATTCTCTGAAAAAGAAAATAGCAGTGGCTAAAAACAATAATTCAGAACATTCATACAGAACTTTCTTTGCAGGATAACTTCTTTTGAAAACCCAGATTTTGGGCTTGATGCAGTAGCCTAGTGACTAATATCTCCACCTTTTACACGCTGGGATCCCATATGGGCACTGGTTCTAATCCGGGCAACCCCACTTCCCATCCAGCTCCATGCTGTGGCCTGGAAGGGCTGCTGAAGATGGCCGAATGCCTTGGGATCCTGTGCCTAAGTGGGAGACCTGGAGGAGGCCCCTGTCTCCTAGCTTTGGATCACCTCAGCTCCAGCCATTGCAGCCGCATGGAGAGTGAATCAGCAGATGGAAGATCTTTCGCTCTGTCTTTCCTCCTATATGTATATCTAATTTTCCAACAAAAATAAATAAATCTTAAAAAAAAAAAATGAGATTTTTTTTTATTTTCTTACCTGGTAAACTGTTATATTATCTCAACATTGTTTATTATCTATATGGAAATAAAACATGATTTTCACTGACATCTCCCTGAATATCACTCAATAAATGTACATTCGTTTAAAATTCATAAAAAAGATAATCAAGATGCCAGATTATGGTAAGGACATGTTTCAGTGGAGAAACATTAGACAGTGTGAAGCAGAAAGAACACATTCCAGGAAATAGGAGAGGACAGAACAACAGCAGAGGGGTACCTGGAGACTGACAGACACAGGAAAGCAGTGGACACAAGGACACAACGGTGTGGTGTTGTAGTGACTGATACTCCAGCAGCATTCAGCAAGGGACGATCTGAACTCCACCAGCAGCCAAAACTCCACCAGCAACCAGGTGGGAAGGGATTTTACCGGGAGCTCCAGAGGTGAACCCAAAGCACTGCTTGTCCTGCTGATTGTTAGATTTGACCAGGAGCAGACAGAGCAGCAGATCCCAGATGGGCAAAGTGGGAACAGGTTGGATTTCACAACCCAGTACACCCCCTAGAGCCAAATTGGGTGTCATTTTGTTTAAGGAGGCAAAGGGTTATGGATAGTACTGCGCATGCACTGGGCTGGGAGTGAACTCATTTCTGGCTCAGTAGATTGTAGAGGTCCCACAGAAAAATAACAACTATGGAATTGTACGGGTCAAAATAGGTCCGTGTGGCACCCAGACCTAATGGCCAACAGGTTCCAGCAAGATTATCACCAACAACAGCCTAGCTAAATAGGACTCCTGCCGTCTCCCTAACCCTGGGAACTACCCAAACCAGAAGTGGGAGAAAGGTTGTACAGAAAATGGTGCAGCCTCAGCAGGGTATGACAGGAGGTAGAGACTGGTGAGCAAGAAGCTGGGGCTACAGAGACCTTGGAGGAAATCTAACATAAGAACCCAGACCTGGAACTTGCTGGAGAGAGTGGCACAAGTGACTGCAAACAAAGAGCTGTGTTCCAACTGCAATAAGTAAAATTGAACTGCAGACCTGTGGGTGACACAGCTTGGCAACCTGCCCCAAGCAGAAGATTCTGCTAACCAGAACTACAAGGACCAAGAGCAAAAGAAGAGACAAAGGCACAAATGAATATTACTGAAAACTCCCCTGCAAAGGAGCAAAACCTTTTGCCAACCTCAGAGTTAACTGAGGAAGACATTGAGAAAATGGGGGATACAGAATTTAAAACACTTGTTATAAAACTTGTTATCAACAATGAGAAGCATGTAATGCAGGAGTTCAAGGAATTTAAGGAATATGTCACACTGGAAATGAATCAAATAAAAGCTGATACATCAGAAATTAAGAACACAGTAGAGCAAATTAAAAGTACAGTGGAGAGTCTCCAAAATAGAATGAAGCAAGCAGAAGAAAGAATCTCCGAACTGGAAGGTATTTCCTGTCATCAAAGGGAAGCAAACAAAACCTGGAAGCAGAGCTGGATCAGGCCAAAAAAAAGTATTCAAGAATTGAAAGACACTATGAAGAGGCCAAATATAAGAGTTACGGGAGTCCCAGAAGGTGCAGAAAGAGAAGCTGAGTTTGCAAATGTATTTAATGAAATAATAAAGGGAAATTTCCCTAATCTAGAGAAAGAATTGGGAAACAACATCCAGGAGGGGCACAGAACTCCCAACAGGCTTGATCAAAAGCGATCTTCACCACCAAGACACATGATCATCAAGCTCTCTTCAATTTAACATAAGGAAAAGATCCTGAAATGTGCATGTGAAAAAAAATCAATTGACATATAAAGGAATGCCAATTAAACTCACAGGAGATCTCTCACAGGAAACTCTACAGGGAAGAAGAGAATGGAGTGACATATTCCAGATTCTAAAAGAAAAAAATTGTCAGCCAAGATAACGTATCCAGCAAAACTTAAAGATGTTCTCTTGACAGAGAAAAAGAATAGCACCCACCAAAACCAAAGGCAAATGGGAAGAACATCCAGTAAAATGACAACAGAAGACTAAACCAATGAACACTCCATAACTAAAACAACAGGACCAAATTGCCACCCATTCATATTAACCCTGAATGGAAATGGCTTGAACTCATCAATCAAACCTCATAGATTAGTACTCGGGATTAAAAAAACAAAACCCAACTATCAGTTGCCTACAGATCAACAGAAACTGTTTCTCAAATTTTTTTATTTTTTTGTTAGTCTCATCTCTTCAAAACACTTTCTTCTGATTAAATTCTTCAATGACTCATAACTCATACAGTAGCATCATTTTCTTCAAGAAGCTTCTTGTTTTCTTTTTCATTTCTTCAGCAACACATTAGTCATTCAGCAGCATGCTATTTAACTTCATGGTGCTGTTAATTCCTATTTTTCCCCTGTTTGCTGATTTATTTTGTGGCTTTTCATTTAAGGAGATGTATATTAACTGTGTAATGGAGACTATCATATCTAGCAGCATGTTATTTAACTTCATGGCATTGTAAATTTCTTTTTTCTTCCTATTTTTGATTTTGTATCATGGCTTTTCATTTAAGGGATTGTATAGTAACTGTGTAATGGAGATTGTCATACCCAGATGTGAGGGTACAATGCAGTATGCATCTCCACTTCCAGACGAACTAGACTCCCAGTGAAACTGTTTACTACATCTTGACAATAGGATGCTGGAGTCTCTGCCACTGTCCATGCCCTCAATGATGGACATATGACTGTATATGAAGAACTATACTACAATAATGATACAGGGGAACTCAGTGAGGGGGGGATGGAATTGGGGAGGGGATAAGGGAAATCCCAGGGGCTATGGAACTGTATCATATAATGATGATAATTTAAAAAAGTAAAAAAATAAATATATAAAATTCATTTAAAAAGATACAGCTATAAAATTGCTAAGATTTCCCTAACGTATTTGCACTTATTCTTTATATATGTAACCTCAATCTATTTCATTATACTTTTCAACACTTAAATTTCATTATACATTTTTGCAGCATAATCATCTAACATTAAAAAAGGTCAGATAACTACTCTCATTTTCAATGCTACCTTAACTAAAATAAAGGTTCCTTTCTGATCCATTTCCAAATATAAATGGCACTTAAATTCTAGACCTCCAGACCATCAAACTCCTTTAAAACTTGCTGTTTTTATGAAGCAATTTTTCTTAAGACTTTAACAAATCTGGTCACAATTTATAATAGTTTTAAAAGTCTGAAGGGCAGATGGTTACCCTATGGGTTAAGATGATAGGTAAGACACTAGATAAGAAGTTCCATAACCTATTCGGCCTTCTGACCAGTTCCCTGCAGGTGAAGATTCAACTAATCAGGTTCCTTAGTCACGCATCAGGAGACCTGAACTCGCAGCTCTGGCTGACAGCCTGGTCCATTGCAAGCATCTGGGGAATGAAGCAGAGGTTCACTGAACCACCTCGCACTGCTTCTCAGTCTCTCAAAAACAAACTCTACTTACGTTTTTAGACTTTCTGCAACACAAACTGTTCATCTGACTATCCAGGATAGATTAAATCTCTTTTTTTTTTTTAAGATTTTATTGTTATTGGAAAGCCGGATATACAGAGAGGAGGAGAGACAGAGAGGAGGATCTTCCATCCGATGGTTCACTCCCCAAGTGAGCCGCAACAGGCTGGTACGCGCCAATCCGATGCCGGGATCCAGGAACCTCTTCCAGGTCTCCCATGCAGGTGCAGGGTCCCAAAGCTTTGGGCCATCCTCGACTGCTTTCCCAGGCCACAAGCAGGGAGCTAGATGGGAAGTGGAGCTGCCGGGATTAGAACCGGCGCCCATATGGGATCCCAGGGCTTTCAAGGCGAGGACTTTAGCCACTAGGCCACGCCGCCGGGCCCAAATCTCTTTTTTTTTTAATGAAATTATTTAGAAATTACACAGTTCTTTAAAATTTCATCCCCAATAAAGCTGTTGCTAAGTCTTAACTCACAGTTTCAACTTTCAAAGAAACACATTGTCAAACATTTTTCATAAATCTGCTTTCTTGGTAATTTTTGTACTCAGAAAGAAACTTTTTAAAGTCCAGAGTAGGGCCCAGCACAGTGGCCATTGCCTAAAGTCCTCGCCTTGAACACGCCGGGATCCCATATGGGCACTGGTTCTAATCCTGGCAGCTCCACTTCCCATCCAGCTCCCTGCTTGTGGCCTGGGAAAGCAGTTGAGGACGGCCCAATGCTTTGGGACCCTGCACCCGCGTGGGAGACCTGGAAGAGGTTCCTGGATCCCGGCTTTGGATCGGCGCAGCACCGGCCGTTATGCTCACCTGGGGAGTGAATCACCGGACGGAAGATCTTCCTCTCTGTCTCTCCTCCTTTCTGTATATCTGACTTTCCAATAAAAATAAATAAAATCTTAAAAAAAAAAAAAAAAAAGACTATGCTATCAGTTGGTTTTTAAATGCTGGAAACCATTTTAAAAACTATAAAACATAGCTAGGCTCAAAGGAAACTCCTTTATAGCTTCAGGAAATCAATTTGTAACTCTGGCTTATTGTCCACATTTTATCAAATATTTTTTAATAGCTTTCTACTGCTACTGTAACATATTACCACAAATCAGTGCCTTAAAAAAATAAATAAACAAAAAAAATAAACTGGGACTAATCCTTGGCCTGCAGTTCTAGCATCCCATATAGCCACCAGTTCATATCCAGCTGTTGCACTTCCAGTCCGGTTCCAGCGGAGGATGGCCTGAGGCCTTGAACCCCCTGTACCAAAGTGAGAAACTAGACACTCCTGGCTCCCAGCCTTGGACCAGCCCTGCCCAGCTCTGGCCATTGCAAACTTTTGGGGAGTGAACCAGTGGATAGAAGATATCTCTCTGTCTCCCCCATTCTCTCTGCAATCCTGACACTCAAGTAAAAGTAAATCTTTACATGAAAAAAAAATCACACCTTTTAAAAATAAAATCACAAATGTGTTTTCCTAAAGTCTTAGAGGTTATAAACCTGCACTGAATGAACTGCAATGAAGGTGGTGGTAGTGCTGCATTCCTACTGAAGGCTCCCAGGGAAGTACACGTCCCTGTCTCTTCCAGGTCCTCGAAGGTCACGTACATTCGGTACAAATGGCTCCTGCTCCATCGTCGAAGCATGATACTCCAACCTCTGACTCCAGTTCTGAATTCAAGTTTGCTTAACATGATGAAGGTTAATATCTGCTTGCAACTAAAGATGCTCCTTGATTTTAGATAGGTTGGTGTCCCAAAAAAACAAATTTGAGTCGAAAACATAAAGTTGAAAATACATTTAGTACAACTAATCTACCTTAAATATGTCCCGGGCACTTATAGGGCTAACATAAAAATCTGTTTTATATCAAATGCTGAAATCTCATGTAATTTATTGACTACTGTACTCAAAGCAAAAACCAGATGGCTGTGAAGGCACACCCCACATCACTGTGAACAAAGCTCCGGACGCCCAGCACTGCCTGTACTTCTTCCAGATCTGTTAGCTGACTTCATTCATGACACATGTTTGGGCATCTGGAAATTTTTTGACACACGCACACAAATATTTGAAATAGTGTCTGGGATTTCTGTTTTATTTAAGAATTCCCTCCCATAAGCACAGACTATATGAGTGCTCCATTTTTTTTCAGATCACCATTTTTTTGCTTTTAATATGATTTTATGACTTTATTTACTAAGTTTCTATTAAACACACTTGAAAGTATATCATAGCTTTTATTATAACTATGAGTACAGTATTTTTCCAATTCCTTTTTAAGTGTTTCTTATAGGAAAAAAAGTTTTGACTCTTTCAAGCACATATTCCAAAGTCCATTCTATCAAATTCCAATCTTTCCTTTTATAATTTAATTTCAGATTACCTAAATTTGTAACTTCATAATTGGAAAAAGGTATTTCATTATCTCCCAGAGTTGATACACTGGTCTACCTGTATATGCATTTGTTGTCAAAGAAACTACTTAAACTTAATTTTCATATCTTCCGCTAATTACTCATTTTAATTTTCTATGTAGGGCAGTTAAAAGTTTTGATTATATGGTATTTACTATTTCTGAATGATTTTCTACTATATCTTTTTAACTCACAGCTTCAAAAAGAATTATTGCTGAGTGGGGCCAGCACCATGGCAAAATAGGTTAAGCCTTATGTACAGATGCCAGTTCGAGTCCCAACTGCTCTACTGCTGATCCAGCTCCCTATGTTCCTGGGGATATAGTGGAAGATGGCCAAGTCCTTGTGTCCCTGCACCCACACCAGAGACCCAGAATAAGCTTCAGGCTCTTGGCTTCAGACCAGCCAGCTCCAATCCTGCAGCCATTTGAAGAGTAAAAAAACCAGTGGACAGAAAATCCCTGTGTGCGTGTGTGTGTCTTGCCTCTCTCTGTAATTTGCCTTTCAAATACAAATAAACAAATCTTTAAAGAAGGAAGGAAAGGAGGGGGAGAAAGAGAGAGAGGAAAAGAAAGAGAAAGAAAGGAAGGGAGGGAGGAATGAAGGAAGGGAAAGAAGGCAAGAAAGGAAGGAAGGAAGGGAGGGACAGAGGAAGGAAGGAAGAAGGGAGAAAGAAAAAAGAAAGAGAGAAGGAAAGGGAAGAGAAGAGAGAAAAGGAGGAAGAGGGGAAGGGAGGAAGAAAGGAAGAATGAATTGCTAAAAAGGACTACATCAAACTAAAACATTTTTGCACAGCAAATCAACAATAAACAAAACGAAAAAGCAACTTATAAATATGAGAAAACATTTGTTAGTTAACCATATCTGACAAAGGCTACTAACCAAAATATGAGGAACTTACAGCATTCAAAAAATAAAAAATAAACCACCCAACTAGACAACAGGCAAAAAGATGTGAATAGACATTTAAAAAAAAGACATAAAAATGGACAAAAGTGTTCAACATCACTAATCATCATGGAAATCAAAACCAAACTGAGAGGAGCAGTATTGTGGCAAAGTGAGTTAAGCTGTTGCCACTTGCAACAACAGCGCAGCGTTCCTTGTGAAGTGCCAATTTAAGTCCTGGCTACTGCTTCCAATCCAGCTATCGACTAACGAGCCTGGGAAAACAGATGTCAGCCCAAGTACTGGGTTCTGGAGACCTACTAGTGTTCCAGGCTCCTGGCTTTGTCCCAGTCCAGCCCTAGACACTGCGGCCACTGGGGAGTGAAAGAGCACAGGCAAGATTCTCTGTCTCTCCTCCTCTTTCTGTAGCTCTGCCTTTCAAACAAATAAACTCAATCTTAAAAAAAAACTCACAATCTTACCTGTCCTACCTTTGTTTCACAGAGCCGAATGTCTCCCCTGTGCATAATTAGCATTATTATTAATAAAAAAAACTATTCACATTAACTTCCTTACTCCCTATACTCCTATAAGACAGATTCTCTTCATCTTACAAATGAACAGTCACTTCATAGGAAATTAGTTGTTCCCCAGCTGTAAGCAACTAGCTACGATGCCTTGTACCTAGGCAAGTGTTACATTGCTGGGAGAAAAGCAGCCAACAGCTAGCAGGTATTCTGGGCCTGGTTAATGCCAAATTTGTATTAAGTCTACCGGTGTGCCAGCAGAGTTGTCTATTCTAAGCTTGTTTGTTTGTTTGCTTGCTTGTTTGTTTGTTCTTAAGATATGTGGAGAAAGCAGGGAATGTTGGGCTAGGACATGCCACACCAGCCCCCAGGTGGGGAGGCTGCAGGTTGTTCAGGAACAGGAGGTCTGAGGACGTACTGGAGTAGGAGGGGCTGAGGGCATTTTTGACAGTTGAGACGTGACTTATAGGGGCTTCCAGACCTGGCCAACACACTTGCAAGTGGGCGAGGCAGATGAGTCAGGCTGGTTTAGAGGGGAGAAACTAGAGAGCATGTCTGGGTCAAGTCACTTGTCCACATGGGAGACCTAAACTGGGCTAAACAGCATCATTCAATGCCCGCCAACACATACAAAACTGGGGCTAGGGAGACATCCCTGGCTGGGCTCGGCTGCATAACTTGCCCACAAGAGAAACAGATCTTGGGGCTGGTTCTGTAAGGAACTTGTGGGCTCACCTCTGTGGGACTACAGTACCTGCTGGTTTACGCAGACAGCTGTAGTTATTAATGGCCAACTCAGGCTGGATCAAAAAACTCACCTGACAGGAAGCCACCTGACACTCTCGGGAGCTGGAGCTGGGAGAAGGTCAGGCTGGACCAGGCTCCAACTCCTGCCAGCACATGCAAAGGCTGGAACTGAGGGCAGATCATACCAAGCAGGGCACCTGCGTGGCACCTGCCAACACACAAGTGATCCACAGCTGGGAGCAAACTCAGTAGAACTTGGGGAACTCTCCTACTAGACTGTGGGAGCATAATAAGGTGGCTGTGGGCAGGCCAGGCCAGGCCACTCTGTTTGCAGCACTCCAGCATTTGTGTGGACCAGGTGTGGGGACAGTTTGTGTTGAGCCAGTCCACAACACCCACCAGCAAGAGCTAAGACGGTGGGTGGGTCATGCCAGGCTGAGTTGAAGCATCTGCAAGTATGCACAAGATCAAGGACTAGTGAGCCCAGCGTATTAGCCTAGTGGCTAAAGCCCTCACCTTGCATGAACCAGGATCCCATATAGGAACCGGCTTATACCCCAGCTGCTTGCTTGAACCCTGGGAAAGCAGTCAAGAATGGCCCAAGGTTTGGGACCATGCACCCGGTGTGGCAGACCTGGAAAAACCTCCTGGCTTAGGACTGGAGAACAAAGCTCCGGCCATTGCGGCCACTTGCAGAGTGAACTAGCCGATGCAAGATCTTTCTCTGTCTCTCTTTCTCTCTGCAAATCTGCATTTCCAGTAAAACAAATAAATAAATAAATAAATCTTAAAAAGAAAAAAAGATGCAGGACTAGGAATAAGCCTAGTAGAGGAACTTTGGGGAATGCCCTGTTGAGCTACAGCTCCCATTGATGAGTGTGAGAGTCAGAACTGTGGACAGACTTGGCTGAGCAAGGTTACTGCACCCATCAGCATGAATGTGGGCTGGGTGAGAGCAGGCCAGACTAGGCTAGGCTCCAGCACCCAGTGGCACCCAAAAGAACAAGAGTGGGTATGAGACAGGCCAGGCTAGGTCATGGCACCCAACAGGTCACACAAAGACAGGTCTAGGAGTAGGCCAAGACGGGTTAGGCAGTAGCACCCATTGCTTGGAATTGCAGCAGACGCAAACAAATTGGGCTAGGCTATAGCACCTGCCAATGAGTGCCAAGACTGAGGGCTGACCATGTCAGGATGGGCCGCAGCACCCACTGGCACTCACGAGGTCCAGGACTGGGACCAGGCCTGGTACAGAACCTAGGGAACTCCTCTGCTATGCTCCCACAGGTGAGTGCAAGGCCAGGCTAGTTTGGGCTACAGTACCTGTCAGTGTATTTGTGGGCTGGGTCTTGGTTGGGGGTTGGCTATGCTAGGCCAGGCTGGGCCAGTCCACAGCACACTGGCACAAGCAAGAGCTGTGACTGGGTGTACGCCATCTGCCAGTTCATATGAGGGCTGGAAGTGGGCCAGGATGAGCTAGGCTGCTGGACCCACCAGCAACAACGGGGACTAGGGGTGAACAGGGCTGAGCCAGGCTGCAGCTCCTGCTAGTGAATACCAAGATTATGAGTGGGTTATTTCAGACTGGACCACAGTACCTGCCCACATGCACAAAATCCAGCGCTGGGACTGGGCCTGCCAGGGGAACCTCAGGAACTCCCCCACTGGGCTGCTGCCTCATGAGAGCTGGGACTAGGGCAGGCTGCTGTGGGCAGCAATGCAGCACTCATTAGCCAGCATTTGGGCTGGTTCTGGGAGTGAGCCAGACTAGGTACCCGCTGTGGCAAAAGAGAGCCAAGATGGGTTCAAGCCAGCCAGCCAAGGCAGCAAAACCAACTGGCAAGTGCCTGAACTGGGTACAAGTTATCTGAAGCAGAACCGCAGTATCCCCTGGTGGGCACATAATCCAGGGCAGGGAACAGGCCTGGCAGGGGAACTGTGGGCATTTCCTTTCTAGGCTACAGCTCCCAGCAACCCAGAACCAGGCTGGGAGTGAGGCAGGCTGGTCTTGGTGGCAGTACCCAATGGCATAAATGTGGACCAGGTCTGGGAACTAAACACCCATGGGTATGCAAGAGAGTCACATGCTAGCACATGCAAAAACTAGAGCTGGGAGTGTGCCCGGTGGAGGTTATTGGGGGTCACACAGTCTACACCAGTGGTGTGAGTGAAGATCAAGCCTGTGGTAAGCTGGTCACAGCACCCACCAGTTCACATGAGATATAGGGGTAGAACTATCAGGCAGCTACATCCACCAGCTAATGTGCATTGGCTGGTGCAGGTAATGGACTGAAACTAACACAGTACTAGCCAGCACACATAAGAGTCAAGTCTGAGATCACCCCAGATGGCTTACATGTATCAATACTGGGTTTCCATTGTTGCTGATGCCTGTACAATGGACAGCATGCCCAGATGCACATGACAGCCAGCTCTACTAGGCCAGCATAGGATTCCTAGCGCCTCTTCAGAGGATGGAAAGCAGAACAGATTGGACAACTCTCCTTGCCAAGCTTTGCAGTTAATGTCTGGGTCTATTAAGTTTGACTTCCTCAACCAACAGACCTTAGACAGATTTTTCTCAACCCTATTGCAATGAAGCCAACAATCTCAGAGCTATCAAAGCCACTCAAATAATACGCTCAGGACACTCTTTCCCACATCAGGATCTCTAAGATGTTATCAAATGATTGTCCTCCATCCCCACATGCTAATGTGGTTTGACAGCAAAGATCAGTTCCCTCCCTTTCCCCCTCTATAGACCAAGGGAATAAAAAGAACTGAACATTTGTCCCCGCCATATTCCTCCACACCTGGACCTTCCCCACCCTAACTGGAGGCCCACACGGGCATGCATCCCTCTCAACAATGTAAACAATAATTAAAAATTTTTAATTAGCTGTTTCAGAGATTCCAAAGCAGTTACGTTTGCAAGAAAACTTACATAGTTGCTTATAACAAAAACAGCCTCCAACTTTGATAAGCATTTGTATAATGTGATGCACACAATTCGTTCTGGGTCTCATTGTACTGCCAGAAGATAATGTTAATATCTACCTCAGAAGGTTGCTGTGCAAACCACATTCATTCATTTATGAATGAAATGAATGAACGAAAGAAATAAAGAAAAGAAAGAAAGAAAAATGAATGAAAGCACATAAGTGCTTAGAACTGCACACAATTTTTAGTAAGCAGTAGTATTAATAGTTATTTGGCATATTTTGCATAGAAAATTGAACTATGGTAAAAAAAAAAAACTAGAAAAAAACAGATTTGAACAAGAGGAAAACAAATGTAATCAAGTAAAAGTTCAATTCAGGATTCTCTACAAGCAACATTAAGAAAAATAATCAGGGCCCAGCACAGTGGCCTAGCGCCTAAAGTCCTCGCCTTGAACAAGCCGGGATCCCATACAGGCGCCAGTTCTAATCCCGGCAGCTCCACTTCCCATCCAGCCCCTGCTTGTGGCCTGGGAAAGCAATCAAGGACGGCCCAAAGCTTTGGGATCCTGCATCCGCGTGGGAGACCCAGAAGAGGTTCCTGGTTCCCGGCTTCAGATCAACACAGCACCGGCCGTTGTGCTCACTTGGGGAGTGAATCATTGGATGGAAGATCTTCCTCTCTGTCTCTCCTCCTCTCTGTATATCTGACTTTGTAATAAAATAAATAAATCTTCAAAAAAAAAAAAAAAATATATATATAAGTATGTATACTGGTAAGATACATATTTTGCTTATAAATTAATTTTATCATTTTCATCTATGAAACATGCTATTATCATCTAACATAACAGATTATTAATCCAATCAAATAAAGCATTCTAAGTGTCTAACAGGGTATCTGACAAAATCAGAATTTCATAAACAGTGAATATCAGGAATAGTATATTCCAAATGCAAATCAGAGTTGTGATTCTGATTCAGGTTGGCATGATCATTATTCTACATCTATAGTAGTTCAAGAAAATCATCTTTTTAAGATCTACTTAATTCTTGGAAAGGCATCAAACTTACAGCCAGAAGGAGAGACAGAGAGAAAGATCTTCCACTCACTGATTCACTCCCCAGATGGCCACAACAGCCAGAGCTAATCCAAAGCCAGGAGCCAGGAGCTTCTTCCAGGTCTCCCACGCGGGTGCAGGGTCCCAGGGCTTTGGGCCACCTTGACTGCTTTCCCAGGCCACAAGCAGGGAGCTGGATGACATGTGAAGCAGCTAGGATATATGAACCAGTACCCATATGGGATGGAAGGATTGGTCAATCAAGCCACTGTGCCAGGCCCAAGAAAATCATCTTAATCCTGAAGGCGACTAATTCCGTATCACACAGACCTAAAGGACCATTTCAAGTAAATGGTTCAATCTCTCAATGCTGTTGTACTATCTTATACAAATAAAACAAAGAAAAATAATCATATACTTGATGTAAAAAAAAATCTTCAAAGGAATAAAAAAAATTATAATAAAAATTGAAGCTTTTTTTTGTAACTTACTGGCTGGCTAAATCAGATCCCAGCTTAGAGTCATCAGGTGCCTCCTGTTCCATGTCAGAGTCCACACCAGACTCACCTGAAAATAAAACAGACACTGAGCCCACCACTACACAAAGCATCATCTCTGAAGAACTTCACAATCATTACATGAAACACTTATGCTTAAAATAGTGAGTTCTTTCCAATGCCTCTTTACATATATTCCATTGTCTTTTTTATTAAAATAGGTGCATATATACTTACAGACTGCATACACAGTATACACCTATTTCAAGAATTACAAGATCCCAATAAATCATTTTACACTTTTAAAAGTTCTCTCTGAAAATTTAGTCTCCATTTTGGTTCTTCTTCTAGGATGCAAATGCTAAAATTCTTAGTAAGTTCCGAAAGGAAGAAAAAGAAAGTCTCAAAATCCAAGTGTCTATCACAAAGAGCACACAGAGTAGTCACACTTCAGGGCACACAGAGACATCACTAAGCTGCAGAGGAGCCTTCTGAGCTGCACCTGGCCTTGCTGCAGAAACAGCACAACAGGTAACTAGCCACTGTCAAGAATGTAAGGAGGAAAATCTAAAAACTATTTCTGAAAAAAAAATTCTGCCTTCTCAAAATTTTCTAATTTTATAGACATATTACAGGGTACAAACTCATGTTCTCATTTATACATTTGATTTGAAAAACCATTTATCAAATGGATTCTGAATGTGCTACTCTGATACACAAATTATATCTCTCGGTACAAATACAAACAAAGATACTCTCCAAATAATGAAAGCAAACTGACATGCAAGTAGGGAAAAGTAATATTTCAAGAAGCATGCTAACTATATTAATAAGCTACCAGAAGGCAGGAATGAGTCTTACCTTCAAGAATCTTCAGGATTTTTTTTTCAGACAGCAGCTCTAATTGGTCCTGGCATAGTTTTTTAATTTCTTCTATCGAACAGTTCTAGAGGAAAGGAGATTTTCAAACAACACCTTTATGTAATATAACTCCAACGTAAGTCAGAAAATAATTGCAAAAAAAGGTTCAAAAATCTTAGCAATAAAACTAAGCATTCAAGTAGATGCACTAAATCTTTTCATGGGATGAAATCTAAAAATGTTCACATGAACATTTTCTGAGATTTGATACGAATATATAAAGTCATGTTCATGATGAAAGAATGAACTAGAAGATCTAATTTCCCAAGTATTGTTGTATCCTATTTGTAATAAACTATTCCTCTGAACTTTAAATAATTTAAGCTTTAGCTCTACACATATATCAAGCATATAATCTTGGATTTAACCTGTTAAAGACCTGCTTCCAGCACAGTAAAACTAGAATTATACTCTACCCAAATACTATTTTCTAAGGTAAGTATATAAAAACCCTTGTGAATTTAACAAAATATAAGGGTACTTCAAAAGTTTGGAAGAAAATGGAAATACAGAGCATGTGAATTTTCCTTGCACATTTGGAAGACTCTAGCACCGTCACTACATGCCCAGTGATTTTATTATTTCTTACAACACCAAAAAGATTCAGCATATTTCCAATGTAGTTACTACTGTTGCCAGTACTTAATAGAATTATTCCTACATGATCAATACACTTCTTGTCTAAACATTTTTTTCTAGGCAGAATTTTAAATATACAAAACCATATATGGTTTCCAAAGTCCCTTCACTACATATTTTCAAGTCTCTCATATAAAAACATCTAATTACATATAGCATTAACTGATGCACTGGCTACTATATAGAAAGTTGCACTTCCGGGTACAGGACAACATCAAAAATCTTGTAGAAAATGAAACTAAACAAACACATGAAGTTTTCCAAAAACTTTTCGAAGCCATCTCATGTGTACAGTGTGAGCATGTATGTAGTAACGCAATACCTTTAACACATCAGGAAGCATCTTCTTCAATTTCTTCTCTCCTATAATGCAAAAGCACTGTTGCAGCATCTCTTTTTTGTCTGAGATGTAGAAGCTAACGGGTTTTAATGACACAGTCAGGTCCAGTCCACCTTCTTCAAGGTCACTATGTTCTGCCAACAGCAATTCATTTTCCAAAGTTGGCAAAAGATATTTGGTTTCCTAAAATTAAAAGAATAACGAATCATTACACAAAACTACCAAAACTATATGGATAAAGAATTACAGAATACGAGTATGGTATCACATAGTTCATCCACTAAATTCCTCATTAAGCATTTTTTTTCTTTTGAAAGGCAGATCTATAAGGAGGAGAGAGAGAAGGTCTTTCATCTCCTGGTTCAGTCCTCAACTAGCCGCAAAGGCCAGAGTTGAGCCAATCCAAAGCTAAGAGCCAGAAGCGTCTTCCAGGTCTCCCACATACATGCAGGGTCCCAAGGCTTTGGGCCATCCTCCACTGCTTCCCCAGGCCACAAGCAGAGACTTGGATGGGAAGTGGAGCAGTCAAGACACGACCCGTTGCCCACAAGGGATGCCTGTGCCTCGGGGCCAAAGAATGGCTTGCTATGCCACAGTGTTGGTCCCTAAGCATTTCTAATTATTTACACACTATTAATTAAAACCATAGGAAAGAATACTTAATTGTTCAGCATCCTTTACTCTTTCTCTCCATACTTCAATTGATTTAGAGAGCAGCTACAAAGAAAAGAGATAATATTTTAGTGCACATAAATAAAGGTATATTCAATATTGAATAATTTCCTAGACCTTAGATTTTGAAGAATTAGGACATTCCTCCATGTCATCATTGTCTATATAAACTCATATAAGGTTACAAAACAGGATCAAAATGTTAAACAGCAAAAAAATTCTTAAATAATGCTTACCACACCTCAAAAAAAAAAAAAAAACAAATTACATCATATTCACACTACTCATTTTCAACAATCCTGATCATTTAAAACATTTCCATTCACTTTGGCTTCCATTTCCCAAACCACACTTAACATCTCCAAGCAGACTGCAATAATCCTGTTCCAAACTTCCACGATCCTCTGCTTAGATTATATCAACAGCCACCTATCTGGACTTCCTCTATCTAAACTGAAGTCTCTGTTCTATTGTTAAGAGATGAATTTTATACTCAGTGACTTCTTCTGGTCTTCTTGGGATGACACAGCCTACTTAGCTCCTCCTGCTCATTCTGTCCTCAGGAAATGCTCTTTTTTGAAAAACCCAAAGGCAATCTGTTCTTCAGCTTAGAGAGGCAAGGCTTTTGTACATACTAATCTCTCCCCAGTAATCTGTCCTCCCCAGTTTCTCCACACCACACTATACTCACAAAATGAGCAAATTCAGAAGTCTCAGGTATCAGTTACCCTCCCCCACCCCTCACAGAAATCTTCTCTTCCTTGAACATACAAATCAAGATGTATTTCGTATTGTGACAGAACTGTCCAAAAAATTGTACAGGTTATTAACATAATTAGACTGAAAGTAGAAAACTCACGCGTTGCTACTAGAAACAGAAAATGGAGCAGTAGCTTTGGAAGGAAGAGTTTGGCAGTTCCTCAAAAAGCTGCCGAATGGTCCAGCAAACCCACTTCCAGACGCATATCCAAAAGAAACATAACATGTATATACAGAATTTGTATATAAACGTTCATAGCAGCATTATTCATAAAAGTCCAAGAGAACGGGCTCGGCAGCGTGGCCTAGTAGCTAAGGTCCTTGCCTTGATTCAATATTGCCGCTGGTGCTAATCCCGGCAGCTCCACTTCCTCTCTGTCTCTCCTCCTCTCAGTATATCTGACTTTGTAATAAAAATAAAATAAATCTTGAAAAAAAAAAATCCAAGAGAACAATCCAGATGGCCATTATGTGCTAGATGGGAAAACAAAATGCAGTATTATTCAGCCAGAGAAAAAGAAACTTGTGCTAAGAAATGTCCATGTGCTATAGCAAGAATAAACTTTCATAATAGTATACTAAACCTTAATAATACTTTACCGGGGCTGGCTCAACTGGCTAATCTGCCACCTCCAAGAACCAGGATCCCATATAGGCACCAGTTTGTGTCCCAGATCCTCCACTTCCCATGCAGTTCCCTGCTTATGGCCTGGAAAAGCAATGGGACCCCACACCCATCCAGGAGAACCAGACAAAGCTACTGGCTCCTGGCCTCAGATGAGATCAAATCAGCTCCAGCCATTGCAGTCATTTGGGGAGTGAACCAATGGTTCCAAGATCCTTCTGTGTCCGTCCTTCTCTCTGTAAATCTGATTTTCCAGTTTAAAAAAAAAAAAAAAACTTACATACCATGCTAAATAAAAAGCAGACACGAAATCCCAGACACTTTCTTTTTCCATTCATATAATGTGTCCAGAAATGTAAGTTTACAGAATTATTAAGTAAATGAGCAGTTACCTGGGATGGAACAGTATGGAGGCACCAGGGATTATTGCTATTTTTGGAGTGATAAAACACTTTCAAAATGACTGTATTTAAAAAAGAAAAAACAATGAAATCTTTTTTTGAAATGGACAAATGGCATGGCAAGCCAATAATATCTTAATCAAGCTCTTGGGAAATACACAATGAAGCTGGGACAGGTGTGGTGGTACAACAAAGTAACCCTCTGGTTGGAATACCCACTTTCCACACCACAGTGCCCATGTTCAAGTCTGGATTCTACTCTCATTTCACCTTTCTACTGACACACACTGTGGCTCCGATACCCTGACACATGCGATGGACACCAGGACTTTGTTCTTGGGCTCCCAGCTTTTGTCTGGCCCAGTCCTAGATGTTTCTGGCACTAACGGAGAGAAACACCATGCAAGACCTCTCTCTATATGCCTGTACACATTTCAAAGTCTGTTTTTAAACAACATGATCTAATCAAGAGAAAGATGTGTGATTTTTATCAACAGAATGCTAAAAAACATCTGTTAAAATTCAACAAGCCCAAGTAAACAAGAAAATTTCCCTAACCTTATCAAATCTATCTCTCAAAAATCTATGACAAATATATTTATTGGTAAAACATCACAAATGTTTCCATCCTACAGGACACTGACCCTACAAATAACCGAAGGAAGCATGGAGGTAAACAACCCAGAAGAGGCTTTGGAAAGTGACCCACTGGCATGCACTTGGCTCGGGTTGGGGCAGACCAGGCTGAGTCAGTTCACGTCATCCACTGGCAAGCCCGAGCGCTGGAACTGTGTAGGGGCCTGGCCAAGCTTGGTTGCGATTAAAAAAAAAAAAAAAAAAAGTACAAAACACCAAGGCGAAATGGCCTATGCCAGTAGGGAATGCAGCACCCGACCAGCACTGCACTCCTCCCGCTGGTTTAGGTGAGGGACGAGTGTGTGATGGGCAGAGCTGGGGAGAGCTGCAATACTTATTGGTTCCAATGGAGGTCGGGGCTCAGAAAAGATCCAACCCAGGGGTTACAACCACCAGCTGATCGGAATGAACCAAAAAAAGATGGAAGATGGAGTAGATCAATCAACCACCTCAGCTATATGCTTGCAGCGAAAAACCTGGACAAGGGGAAACTCTAAGATAGACTGTCAATCAGTGGACTCTGCACCAGCCTCATCGTACTTGGACTGTTGCTGATGATATGTTGGAGCTTCTAATTGATCAAGGTGACGCTCTGCTGGCTCTGCCTTCAAACCTGAGAGGGCCTCCCTAAGAGGCCGTTGATCTTGACTGGACAGTGGGATGCTGGACTCTGTATGGTGTGAGCCTGTAATTAGGGAATCCCAATGGAACCTGAGCTGTGGTTATGCATCATGGTGAAGGAATTCACCATGGGGAAAGGGTTTGGGTTGAAGGGGGGGGAAATCCCAGTACCTATGAAATTGTGTCATGTAATACAATGTAATTAATGAATAAAAAATAATAATTAAAAAAAATGTTTCCATCCAAAAAAGGTGGGGGGGGGGGGGGGTGTTGCGGGAGGAGAATAAGGAAGAATGCTGCAAAAACAAAACAACAATAACAAAAAGTTAGTGTTAAAAGGAGCAGACAAAACTCATTGCAACCAGAAACATTTTGGAAGAAAAATTTGAACAATTTTGTTTAGTTGTATGTGGCTATGTATGTAATAAAATAAATCACCTATGCTTCCAAAACTCTCAATTTAAAGATGTCATGTTAAAAACACTGCAATAAGAATAATTGTTGTGTAATCTTAAACAGGAAAGTTTCTTCTACAGAACAAAATCCTGGGAACTACATAGTGACATAACTGGCTGATTCTTTCCCAGCATCCCATTTGAGCTCCAGTTCATGTCCTATGTGCTCCACTTTCCATTCAGCCTTCTGTTTTATGGCCTGGGAAAACAGGGAAGGACGACCCAAGCCTTTGGGCCTGTGCACCTTCGGTAGCTCCTGGCTCCACACTTGCCCAGCTCTGGCTGCTGCGACCATTTAGGTAGTAAGCAGCAGATGGAAGATCTCTGTCTCTCCCTATCTCTCACTCTGACAAAGTAAAATAAAATAAATCTCTAAAGAGAGAGAAAAAGAGAGACAGAAAATAAAATCCAGAAGGCTAAACTAGCCTGCGTTTTGACTACAAAGAAATCACCAGTAGGGTGGCATCATAGCTCAAAGGCCAGGCCTCCAACCTGTAACAGCAGCAACCCACACGAGCACTGGTTCGTGTTCCAAATGCTTTGCTTGTGATGCAACTCTCTGCTTACGGCCTGGGAAAACACTGAAGGATGGCCCAAGTGTTTGGGACCCTGCACTCATTTTAGAGACCCAGAAGAGGCTCTTGGCTCCCAGCTTTGGATCAGCTCAGCTCTGGCCATTGTAGTCATTTGCAGAGTGAACCGGTAGACACAAGACCTTCTCTCTGTAAATCTGCCCTTCCAAAAAAATAAATCTTCAAAAAAAATCATCAGCTTTCAAACACACTGAACAGTTTACTATTACAACAATAGTAACTATTGTAAACTATTGCCTTTGAAGTATACGTCCCTACAAAAGGCTCAGAGTCAAACTTTATGTAGAGGCACTTAGAAATTACCAGTCCAAACAAGGAAACAAAGAGAAAAACTGGCAGAATATATGTATGGAATCAAATGGCAAACAAAAAACAAAAATGTTCAACCTCAGTCTTAACCAGGAAAGTATAAATGAATGCAACTGCACATTTAGTTTGATCCACTGGTTTTGCAACTCTTCAAAACATGAATTTTAAAAGTTAGCAAAGACTTGTAGAAATGATTATCCTCACACTGTATGAACTACAACCTGTGAAGTCTTCTATGTGGCCCCTAACCGGCTTCCTGAAATTGCAAAAACTGATGAAGTCATTTCACTCCTGAGACTAATCCACATTCCAGCTCATCTTCTGCGTAAGACTGTATCTACAAGGGTTTGCCTTTTGTATTGCATTAACAATGAAAAACTTTAAAATATTCATCCATGAAGATATAAAATACCGAAATGCACCATAACATGATGTAAAATATATAGAAAGACACGTATGCCAACAGCTCAGCTGTATTACCCAACAATGGAGGCGCCCTGTAAAGCTTACATGTAGAAACTTCCCAAAACACGTGTGTGACACAGGGTGATGAAAAGACTGGGCTACAATGCCACTAAAGGGAAAGCACGTAGCCCTTTATTTCTGGGTTGAATGAATTTCAGGGATTTATTCATTGTATGATTTGTAAATTTGTTTCTTTACAACGGTGGGGTGGCTGAGGAGGCTTACTGCAAATAGCGAACGTGCTTTCGGTAGTCAAGATACTAGATTTCAATCCAGGTGCTATTCACCTCCGGGACGGTGCGGGAAAGCTCCTCAACCTCCGGGGCCTGGTCTGCTCGTGTGTCATGTGCACTTTTATCAAAAGTGAACACGAAGAGAAAAGTAAAGCGCACGGCTCACAAGGGCACCGAGAGCTGCTGCCAACTGACACTGTGTGGGGACCGAGGACAACCCCAGGAATGGTAAAGGGCAAATTTCTTTTTTCTTTTTAAGGACCGAGTAGTTTCAGCAACTTTTCGTCCAAACCCTGGGGGAATGTGGGGGTGGACACTCGGGCCGGTGCCCCGTCACTCAAGCACCTGCCTCCTGGGCAGCAGGGGATCCAGGAAGCGGCCAGGGGGAGCGCACGCACCTGCTGCAGGGAGCCCGAGACGCCGGACGACGAGTCCGTGCTCCTCCGCTTGCGGCCCCCCCAGCTGCTGCCCCCGCTGCCCCCGCCGGTCACACTGCCCGTGAGGCTGGCGTTCCCGCAGCAGCTGACGCTCCCGCAGCCGCTCGTGCTCCCGCAGCCGCTCGTGCTACCGCTGCCGCTGCCGCCCACGGCGGGGACGGGCTCAGGGGCCGCCACCGTCGCGGCCACCTCCTGGCCGCTACGCTTGCGCCGCTTCTCCCGGGAAGACTTCTTCCCCGTCATGATCGCTCCGCTGCAACCATCCAGGGAAAGCCCTCCGTCTCCCGAGCGACCGAAACCTCCCTCCTCCGGAGGCAGGCACCTGGCGGCGGCGTCGCCGGCTGTGCGTCACTTCCGGCCTCGGCGCAGAGCGTGGTGAGGCATTTCTGGAGGCGGGGTCGGGGCGGGCCGCAGAGCGTGTTGGGGTTGCGGAGGGCGACACTGGTGCCGGTGGGCTTTCTCACACGTGTCCCCATCGGGCGTGGAAAGCGCAGCCTTACAGCGGCTCTATACCATGCTAATAGTAGTCTTCATTGTTTCTTGTTTTTATAGCAATACTCCATAAAGCAAAAGTGCGGTTTCTACCTCTCCATTTTCATTTGTTTCCCAATTTTAGAACACCTAGCCACACAGAACAACAGAAAAAGTAGGGAATGGTACTTCCATTACCGTCAACTCCTAGCAAAGCTTTCTTTCTCTTTTCTTGTAGTTTACAGAATTGTGTTACAAGTAGGGGGTCTTGCACTTCCTTATTCTTCACCCTTGGGCTTATTTCTAGCATGGCTCCGTGTTGCTTCTAGGCACCTGGCTCCGGTACTTTATTATGCCCTTAATTTACTTAACTAATAATTAAGTACTAGCATGAGGCTGTTAATCCAGTCTTTCGCGTTTCAAAATAATGCAGTCATTAACAGTCATTCTCCTTAGGATACTTTGCACCCAAAAAAGATAGGAGAACCGCAGCATCTTGATTTTTTTTGTTTTTGTTGTTCTGTTTAACAGACTCCTGTGAAAAGGGACAGTAAATTTAAAATATCACTCATACGCTGAAATACTTGTTTAAAATTTATCCTGACATTTGAATACTAGAGTTTCCCATTCTTGGTACACAGTGTTGAGTACTATTCCACTATTTGCAATGTGCATTTGTTCATTGTGAAGTTTAGCCTTTTATCGAATGGAATAGATGCGGTACTGTGCAAATGGCATCTTTATGTTGATGCCATGCGATGAAATTAAAAGATTGGCAGATCAGTGTTTTGATCATTTCACTATCCGTTTCTCCCTCAAAAGCTGCTTTTTGGGTCAGTTCTTGGTTTTTTAAAGAAGAAAATGAGTTTGAGAATGACTGAACTTGATGAGGTAAAGGACGTTTTGGAAAAGTTTGAGGTAAGAAATTCAGGAGAAAAGCAGCAATGTGTGAGAGTTGCAGTAGCGGAGAATTGAAAGGAGTTACTTGTGGAGATTATGTAGTACTTCTTGAAAAGAATCCAAGGAACTAGCAACCGGGGTGGGCCAGTCTAACCATGAATGATCACTTTATGAGGGTTGGATGTTTATGGTTGGGCGATCACCAGAACAGAAGCCAGGTTTCTCAAACAAAGCAGGCCAGGATTCATAACCAGGAGCATCTCAGCCCTGGGAAAACAGTCTCAGCCCCCAGCACCACCCTTCACTTTGCTTTCTAGATTCTGACGCTGAGTCTGCTGTGTTCCTAGGAGTTCCATATTGTTCTCATTAAGTGTCACACATGAAAGGAATGAGAAGGCTGTGCTCACCAGTGGGATCATAGACGAAATTAATGGTGCATAACATTTGCAACTCTGTTATGAAACGACTTTTATTCCCGCAAATCCAAGTGGTGGAATTCTAATGCTAACGCACCTTTTTTTTTTTTTTTTTTTAGATAGGACCATTCAAGTTGTAATTAGTGTTAGGAGAGGTCCCAAAGAAGGGACCCTCATTTGACCACTGTCCTTGCAGAAAGATGAAGAACCACCAGAGAAAGCCCTCTGTGCTCTCAGTTTATGCAAAGGAAATGTGACTTGATGATGTTGCTGGAAGGCAGCCATCCACAGTCAGGAAGATAAGCCTGGCCAGAAACCAAACCTGTGGGCTCTGGATCTTGGCCCTTGAGCCTCTCTAACCCTAAGACCATAAGTATCTTGGTTGGTTGGTTGGTTGGTTTTTATAGTGTTCTGGATTGTAATATTTTGTCGTGGCAGACTGACATAACACATAGAAACCCGAAATAGTGTGTGTTAGCTTCAGTAAAGCTAGTTGTTTCTGAATTCTTGCTGCAAACTATTACACCACTAGTTTTGAGAAACTTGTGAGTTTCCATTTTGTTCTCAACAACTAATCCATGGTTTCCATCTTTCTTTGGCCGGCCCAGGAATACAGAACAGTGCTCCCTAGATTGCTGAAGAATATGGATTTGCCAGATGATCCCAGTCTTTGCCCACCCAGCATACACTTGATCTGGATCAAAGGCATTGTATTACATGCGGTGATAGAGAAGGGAACAAACCAGGTAAATGTCAGGTGGGGGAAGCCGACAACACAAAAATGCATATAGGGTATGTTTCTGCTTTCACTGGCTGTAGCACTCTGCATAATCGTCACTGTTTTATTTTTCCTCAGTGCTCTTAAAACCACCACACACATTTTTTTAAGCCTTGTTGATTTTTTATTTGAAAGGCAGAATTTACAGAGAGGAGAGACAGAGTGAGAGAATCTTCATCTGCTGGTTCACTCCCCAGCTGGCTGTAATGTCTGGAGGTGGGTCAGTCTGAAGCCAGCAGCCTTTTCCTTCTGGGGCTTGCACGTGGATGCAGGCACCCAGGGAATCCTCCGCTGCTTTCCAAGGCCGTAAGCAGGGAGCTGGATTGAAGCAGAGTCTCCAGAACTTGAACCCACACACAAATGCAATGCTGACATTGCAGGCAGAAGCCTATGAAGTCAACACACATATTTATTTGGCTGCTTCTGCTTGAAAGGAAGCTCCATGAGAGAAAGCACTTGGTTTATTTCTATGTTCCCAATACACTACTGTCCTCTAAAAACTTGGCATATGCTGAATCCTTAATGAGACTATTTTGAGTGAATGATTAGATAATTTCATTTGGAAAACCAAATTTGTAAAAGATTATGTAATTTGCTAAATCATGGGAATGAACGTTCCAATGAAGTTAGAAACTGCTTTCTATGTGAGGTTCTGCCAGGCAGAGAATACGGAAAAGACTTGACCTTGCCTTACAGGACCGACTTAGAGCCAGAGCAATGTCATTGTGTATTGATGGAGGCCATGCAGTAGGTGTGTATAACACGAAGGTGTGAAGAGAACAGCTCCCTGACTGGCAGGGCCCGGGGAGCTACCAGCTGCTTAGCAAGGCTCAGTGGATTTATCTCTGACCACCTTGACGCAGTTTTCACTCCCCCTCGCATGGGCTCTCAACCACCCCACTATGTAATCTATTGAGGCATTGTCTGCCCCTGTGAGATGGCTTTTACAACCAACATGAGCTTAAGAGTTAATGTTACTGAGGATGTCCTGGTGAGTGGGCCTTTAACTACACACAGGAGTATAATTAAGTCTGTGCTGTTTACCCATTGCCATAAAATCTGGCCCAGATATTTATCATGCTTTCCGGGGAATGGCTTGATAAGAGGAACCCTAAAAGTTATCCTGTTACTGTGACCCTAAAGGTCATTCTGCTATGACAAAGAATATAGCTACTGTAACCCTGAAGCCTATCCTGCTAAGGCAAAAAATATAGTTACTGTGGTCTTAAAGGTTAGCCTGTCCTTGCAATTCTTTAGAATATAGAAAATGTAGCTGTTTTAGTTGTTTTCATAAATTTTTAGCTAGAGGAAATACAGGGTGATTTCACTAACATCATAAAGAGATATTTTTGATTATTGTTTGATCACTTATGAAGTTGTAGAGCCTGCAGTTGTGGAGGAATGTAATGTTTATAACTTTTTGTCTTAGATCTTCATGTTTTTTCTCTCTTGATGTATTTCTCCCATTTAGTGATAGATAAGTTGTAGAACAAGAATCGTATTAGGAGTGTATTACTGCATAAGATGTGTTGTCTACTAAGAAACTCTTGGTTGCAACGTTGGAATAGATAACGCCTTGTCTAATACTGAAACAATTTGTAGAATTGTCTTTGGAAACACTCATTCATCCATTGTAGAGTTGAAACTTAAATAGAGTAACTTAGCTCATTGCTAACTGCAATTCTTTCCACCGTTTTTACCCTTGCTTTACTTGTTTGGTTAACAAACTGTGAGCTTACAGACCTATGGCCAACTAATGTCAATAATCCTGATCCCCATAGACCAAGGCCCCAGTCCTTTTAACTCATACAAGATAGGGGTCTGGTTGATACAGATGGCGCCTAGGTTATAGCCCAGACCTGAGGAGAGGAGATGAAGACTGGCAAGCCAAGATAAGCAAGGAATGTGGAATCCTTCCTCAATCATTTCTCAGGAAGTTGTAAATTGTGCCCCCCTGAAGCTGTGTCAATATGCCCCTAAGAAAAAACTTTGTACTGCTTCTGTATAAATAAAGCGGACAGCTTTCTCGCTTTGTCCACTACGATCAAGGAATCTGGTGGTCCGTCTCCTTTCTTTCTCTCTTCACGCCTCATCCACGCACCCTTCCCGAGCTCCGAACCTCGGCTGGAGCTGGACTCCGGCAGTGTATCTAGATTGAACTGTGTGACATTGCTTCTATCTGGTAAGTTGAAAAAGATTGAATATTCACTTTTGTATGGTCCAAACTAACAGTGCTTAAGGAGCCCAGCACTAAACACTCCTAAGCAGTTGAATTTCTGCAAACAAAGGTAGACTGCTTTTCTGTCCTCAAACAAGCGCGCAGGAGGATAGACAGAGATTGGTATTTATTTGCCATTTTCGTACAGCTTCTCACCAACTCATGGAGCACGGAGCACTGATCACTGTGCTCAGCCAGGAATTGCCATGCATGCATTGTTGGATCAATCAGCAATTCTCTAGGATTTTATAGTGATATTAGATGAGAAACTTACACTTTCATCTTAAGTGACAAACTTTGCAGAAATTCACCTCATATAGCTCCTAGTTGACGTGTTCTGCATCCTATGACATATTCGAAGAAAATGAGAACAAAAGACTTGCATTTAAAGCAAGACAGAAAATCCTGATGTATGATTTCTTTTTGTGCCAATTAAGTTGGTTTCTGTCACTTGCAAATTAGTCTACCATAACATGAAGAATTCTCAAACATACAAACAGCATTTTCCTTTTCAACCATGTATCTCCCCCTAGAAAGATACCCTTCAAGACTATTAAGCAACATTACCTTATCTCACTGTATCTAAGATTCAGTGCAGGGCATGCATGATGACTCAATTGGCTAATCCTTCCCTCTGCAAGTGTTAGGATCCCATATGGGCACCAGTTCATGTCCCTGCTGCTCCACTCCCCATCCAGCTGTCTGCTTGTGGCGTGAGAAAGCAATGGAGGATGTCCCAAAGCCTTGGGACTTTTCACCTGTGTGGGAAACCCAGAGGAATCTCCTGGCTCCTGGCTTCAAATTGCCCTAGCTCCAGCTATAACTCCTAGTCATTTGGGGAGTGAACCGGTGGATGAAAGATCTTTCTCCCTCAGCTGTAGATAACTGCATAGGTTGTCTTATAGCTAGGCAAGTGTGCTCTGCCTACAAACCTGAGAGGGCCTCCCTAAGAGGCGGTTGAACTTGAACTGGACAAGTGGGATGCTGGACTCTGTATAGTGTAAACTTTTAATTAGGGAATCTCAACGGAACTTGAGCTGTGGTTATGCATCAAGGTGAAGGAATTCATGATGGGGGAAGGGTTTGGGGTGAAGGGGGGGGAATCCCAGTACCTATGAAATTGTGTCATGTAATGCAATGTAATTAATGAATAAATGAATATTTAAAAAAAAAAAAGACTATTAAGCAACATTACCTTATCTCACTGTATCTAAGATTCAGTGCAGGGCATGCATGATGACTCAATTGGCTAATCCTTCCCTCTGCAAGTGTTAGGATCCCATATGGGCACCAGTTCATGTCCCTGCTGCTCCACTCCCCATCCAGCTGTCTGCTTGTGGCGTGAGAAAGCAATGGAGGATGTCCCAAAGCCTTGGGACTTTTCACCTGTGTGGGAAACCCAGAGGAATCTCCTGGCTCCTGGCTTCAAATTGCCCTAGCTCCAGCTATAACTCCTAGTCATTTGGGGAGTGAACCGGTGGATGAAAGATCTTTCTCCCTCAGCTGTAGATAACTGCATAGGTTGTCTTATAGCTAGGCAAGTGTTACGCTGCTGGGAGAAAAACTAATAGCTGGCAGGTATCCTCAGCCTGGTGAATTCCAAATTTGTGTTAACTATACCAGAATGCCAGCATAGTTGCCTCTATTTTTTTTTAAGATATGTCAGAGACACGCTCTGGCATTCTGGCAGACAGGGTCTTGGGGCCCATGGACAAGCATGCAGGGGCCCTGGGCAAGCAGATGGGCCCCCAGATGGCACAACACACTGCCAGAGAACTGGGCTTGGGATCTGTGCACTCGTGTGCATGGGGGTCTGTGGCTTGCTCAGGGAAGGGGTTCTGTGGATATGTGAGAGCGAGGACTGCTGAGAGAGAATGTGACAGGTGAGGAGTAACTTCTGGAGGACTTGCACCAGCTAGGCTACTGCACTAGCAGGTAAATGAGGGGGCCAAGACCCAGTGGTTTGTTGGAGGGAAAATAGAGAACTTTCAGGACCAAGCCAGTACACATTCACCCATGTGGGAAAACTGAGCTGCGCTTGTGGGTATCAATCACCATCTAATGGCATACACAAAAGTCATGGCTTGGGGGACCACAATACCTGCCAGTGAGTATTGGGGCAGAGGGTGGACCACATCAGGCTATGGTATGACACTAACCAGTATGTAAGAGAACTGGGTCTGGGAGCATATTCTGTGTGGGATTTGTGGGCTCACCCCTATGGAACTGCTATACCAGCTTGTTTACTCAAGGGCTGTGAGTGGTGACAAGCTTAGCTAGGCATGACCATGGATCTCACCAACACTTATGGGTGATGGCATTGGGAACAGGCTGTGCTGGACCAGCCTACAGCACCTGCAGGCACACCCAAGAATTGGATGTGGGGCTGACCAAGGTACGAGACTGGATGGCAGGCTATGCTGGGTAAGGGCTTAACACCCACTGGCACAGGTAAGATCTGGGTCTGAGAGTGGGCCTGGTAAGGGAACTTGGGGAACGCTCCTGCTGGGCCATAGCTCCCACTGATGAGTATGTGAGTCACTTGGGTGTTAGGCCAGGCAGGGCTGCTTCACTTGTTGCCAGCAGTGTGGGTCGGCACTGGGGGTGTGAACTGGGCAGGGCTAGGCCAAACTTCAGCACACTGGCATGAACAGGAATCAGGATGGGGTGTGGCCATGCTAGACTATGCTAGGCTATCATACCTACTGGTTTGCATATAAGCCAGGGGTGGGGGTAGGCCGGGCAGGGCTAGACTGCGCACCCACCAGTGAAAGTTGGGATTGGGGGCAGACCAGGCAGGCCACGCTGCAGAATCTATTGGCAAAGGCTATGGCAGAGGATGGGTAATGCTGTGCTCAGAGCAACCACTAAAACACATGCAAGATCTGTATCTGTGAGAGGGCTGGTTGGGGAGCTAAGGGGATGGCCAGGCTGGGTTGTGGTTCACACTAGTTATTAAGAGACCTGAAATGGGGGGTGGTGATCTGGGCTGGACATGACTGCTCTGTCTCAGTATGAGTGCGGAATCAGTCTGGGGTGTGCCAGACTCATCTTCCTGCTGTTAAAATACATAAATAAATCAGACGTCTTCAAAAGTGTCTTGAAATTATTACTACTTTTTTTACATTTTATTATTATTATCATTTTATGATACAGTTCCTTAGGCTCCTGGTGTTTCCCTTATCCCAGCCCCAATTCCCTCCCTGCCACCTAGTTCCTCTGTATCATTACTAAAATATAGTTCTTCATACACAGTCATATGTCCGTCATTGTGGGCATGGACAATGGCAGAGAGTCCAGCATCCTATTGTCAAGATACAGTGAACAGTTTCATTGTAAGTCCATCTTTGTCTGGAAGTAGAAATGCATACTACATTGTATCCTCACATCTGGATATGTTAGTCTCCATCTCACAGCTACTGTACATCCCCTTAAATGAAAAATCATAATATAAAATTAACAATAGAAAGAAAAATACAAATTTACAATGCCATGAAGTTAAATGACATATTACTAGATATGACAGTCTCCATTACACAGCTACTATACATCCCCTTAAATGAAAAGCCACACAACAAAATCAACATCAGGGAAGTTAAATAACGTGCCACTAAATGACTAACATGTAGCTGAAGAAATGAAAATCAAGAACCTTCTTGAAGAAAATGATGCTACTGTATGATCTATGAGTCATTGAATGATTTAATCAGAAGAAAGTGTTTTGAAGAGATGAAACTAACAGAAAACATCAAATCCCATGTGATATAGTTTTCTCTGATTTTTATTGGTGAAGTGTGTCTCTTCTAGACAATAAATAGATGGGTTTTGTTTTTTAATCTAGTCTACTAATCTATGACATTTGATTCAACTTAAGCCATTTACATTCAGAGTTTAATATGTATGGATGGTACTTTGGTCCTGTCATTTTAGGAATGGGTTGTTCATTGGTTTAGTCTTCTGTTGTCATTTTACTGGGATGTTCTTCCCATTTGCCTTTGGTTTTGTTAGGTGCTATTCCTCTTCTCTGTCAAGAGAACATCTTGAAGTATTTTGTAGGGCAGGTTTGGAAGTGGCAAATTCTTGTAACTTTTCTTTACTGTGGAAGCATTTTATTTCATTTTCAAAGACAAAAGAAAGCTTTGCTGGATATGTTATCCTAGGCCGACAATTTTTTTCTTTTAGAATCTGAAATATGTCACTCCATTCTCTTCTTGCCTGTGGAGTTTCCTGTGAGAGATCTCCGATGAGTTTAATTGGCATTCCTTTATATGTGAACTGATTTTTTTCGCGTGCACATTTCAGGGTCTTTTCCTTATGTTTAATTGAAGAGAGCTTGATGATCATGTGTCTTGGTGGTGAAGATCGCTTTTGATCAAGCCTGTTGGGAGTTCTGTGCCCCTCCTGGATGTTGTTTCCCAATTCTTTCTCTAGATTAGGGAAACTTTCCTTTATTATTTCATTAAATACATTTGTAAAACCAGTTTCTCTTTCTGCACCTTCTGGGACTCCCGTAACTCTTATATTTGGCCTCTTCATAGTGTCTTTCAATTCTTGAATACTTTTTTTTGGCCTGATCCAGCTCTGCTTCCAGGTTTTGTCTGCTTCCCCCGGATGACAGGAAATATCTTCCAATTCTGAGATTCTTCTGCTTGCTTCCTTCTATTTTGGAGACTCCATTGTACTTTTAATTTGCTCTACTGTGTTCTTAATTTCTGATATATCAGCTTGATTTGCTTTATTGATTCCTTAAATTCTTTGAACTCTTGTAGGTGCTTCTCACTTTTTATCAGAAGCTTTAAAATGAGTTTTATGAATTCCGTATCCCTCATTTTCTCGATGTCTTCCTCAGTTAACTCTGAGGTTGGCAAAAGGGTTTTGCTCCTTTGCAGGGGAGTTTTCAGTAATATTCATTGTGCCTTTGTCTCTTCTTTTGCTATTGGTCATTGTACTTCTGGTTAACAGAGTCTTCTTGGGGTAGGTCTAAGCCCTGTCACCCACAGGTCTACAGTTCAATTTTTCTTATTGCAGTGGTACACAACACTTTGCTTGCAGCCTCTTGTGCCATTCCCTGCATTGAGGTCCAGGTCTGGGTTCTTATGTTAGATTTCCACCAAGGTCTCTGTAGCCCCACCTCCTGTCTCAGCAGTCTCCACCTCCTGTGATACCGTGCTGAGGCTGCACCGTTGTCTGTGCAACCTTTCTCCCACTTCTAGTTGGAGCAGGTCCCAGGATTAGGTAGACACCAGGTGTCCTATATAGCTAGGTTGCTGTTGGTGCTGATCTTGTTGAAACCTGTCCAATTTTAGGTCTGCGTGCCACACGGACCTATTTTGACCCATACAATGCCACAGTTGGTATTATTTTCCTGCAGGACCAGTGCATTCCACTGAGCTCAGTGAAATCTCACGAGCTCAGCATATGCGCAGTTCACTGTTGTCACCTGCAGTCCTAAAGCTATTGCCACAGTGTACAAAATGATGCCTGACGTACTCCTACTAGAGTTCTTGATCTGCTGGCAGTCAGGTCTGAGGGCTACCCAGACCTGTCTTGGGTGGAGCCTGTAGAATGCCACGTTGATGCAGTTCACTGAGTCACAAATGAGTTCATTCCCAGCTCAGTGTATGCTCAGTCCTTTCCCCTGCCTTTGTCTTCCTTACGCAAAATGGCACACAGTTCGGCTCTAGGGGGCTGACTGGGCTATGAAATCCACCCTGTTCTTGCACTGTCCAGTCTGGGATCTGCTGCTCTGTCTCTGCTCCTGCTCAAATCAAACAACCAGCAGGATGGGCAGTTCTTTGTCTGGGTTTACCTCTCAAGCTCCCAGTGAAATTCCCTTCCCACCAGGTTGCTGGTGGAGTTCCAGCTGCTGGTAGAGTTCAGATCGCCATTAGCTGAATGCGGCTGGAGTATCGGTCACTGCAACACCACACCGTTGTGTCTGCTGCTTTTCTGTGTCTGTCAGTCTCCGGGTACCCCTCTGCTGTTGTTCTGTCCTTTTCTGTTTCCTGGAATATGTCCTCTCTATTTCATCCTTATTAAATGTTTTTCATTCCATTTAAATGTGTCCTTACCCTATTCCGCCATCTTGATTCCCTATTTTGTTAACAAGGAAAAAAAGTGGGGGGGCGGGGGTTGGAGCTGTGAGGAATTCTGAGAGATTTGAAAGGAAGTTACAAAACGTGGGCTGGGGGAGATAAGACATTTTCCATCTGCTGGTTCACTTCCCAAATGGCTAACATGGCTGGGGCTGGTTCAGGCTAAAGTCATGATCCTGAAGCTTCAGCCAGGTCACCCATGTGGATGGCAGGTTCCCAACTACTTGAGTCATTTCCAGCTACTATTCCAGGCACATTAGCAGAGAGCTGATGGGAAGAGTCACAGTTGCATCTCAAACTAGTACTTCGACATGAAATGCCTAAATCAAAGGCAGCAGCTTAACCTGTTGTGCCACAATGCTCATCCTTTACGAGCAATCTTGAGACCAGTACTAGGGCTGGATTTGGGGTACATGTGTTTCCTCCAGTCCAACAGAAACAGCTGATATTTCATGATAAATTTCTGTGGTATTACAGGAACCTTAAAGTCATCACAATGTGTTGCATTTTAAGATTTACTTACTTGAAAGACAAAGTGAAGAGAGATATCTTTCATCTACTGATTCATTCATATGCTAACTTTCCCAGGGCATTAGCAGAGAGCTGAATTGGCAATGGAGAAACCAGGACACGATGTGGAACCCAAATAGGATGCTGGCATTGCAGGCAACATCTTTACCCACTTCACCACAATGCCAGCTCCTTCAAGTAATCCCTTAGCCACAGCACCAAACGTCCACCTACACTGAGTAGTATCTTCTTATCAATACTGGATAATTTCTCTTTTAAAAGATTTATTTATTTTTATTGGAAAGACAGGTATACAGAGAGGAGGACAGAGAGGAAGATCTTCCATCCGTTGATTGACTCCACAAGCAGCCACAACGGCCGGAACTTAGCCACTCCGGAGCCAGGAGCCAGGAATTCTTCCAGGTCTCCCATGCAGGTGCAGAGTCCCAAGGCTTTGGGCCATCCTCGACTGCTTTCCCAGGCCACAATTAGGGAGCTGGATGGGAAGTAGGGCCACTGGGATTAGAGCTGGAGCCCATATGGGATCCTGGCGCATGCAAGACAAGGATTTTAGCTGTTAGGCTACTGTGCCGGACACAGGTAATTTATCTCTTACAACTTCTTGGAAGCAAAATGCATCACAAATGATTCTCTATACATTTTATGATTGCCTCATAAAGAAATTTTAATATATATTGTAACATCTACTACTAAGTACTCCCTTCCTACATTTAAAACCCACAATTATCTTCCTAAAAAATCCTCTGAGTGTGTTGGCCTTTCTGGGCACCGGTTCATATCCAGGTTGCTCCACTTCTGATCCAGCTCTGCAGCTCTCTGCTTATGGCCTGGGATAGCAGCGGAGGATGACCCAAGTCTGTGGGACCCTGTAGTCTCATAGCAAGAGGCTCTGGTTTCCAGCTTCAAATCAACCCAGCTCTGGCAGTTGCAGCCATTTGGGAAGTGAACAAACGGATTGAAGACCTTTCTGTCTCTCCCCTTCTAAAATGTCCATTTCAAATAAAAATAAATCTTTTTAAATACACCAATTCCAATAATTGAACAGAAGTGAATTTGCAGTATGCATCAGTTTAAAAATTGTACAAGTCAAATATCCATCAATTCCATTTTTCAAAGGTTAATTCACAATTTTCATGGAAAAGGTGATTCAGAGATTTTTTTTGGTGTAAAGTATTTTGAAATGCATGCATAGCTTTTTTTATGCTATAACATTACCATGACGAGCCCTAATATTCATAGGGAAATACTAAGATTCATGGAAGTTTTGTCACAGCACTACTTAGTAACAAAACTGGAAAGTGTGTCAGATAATAGGAAAAATATACCCACATAATATTTTATTTAATAAGTTGGAAATATATGTATTATATATGTTAAGTTTGAAGGCCAGATTATTAAAATGGTATTTATGATACCATCCTTTCTTAAAAATAAATGGTTGCTTACATATCAACAAGAATTTAAGACTGGTTCTCTCTAGATGGTGGGATTACAGACAAATTTTAAAAATATTCATTTGAAAGGCAAAGTGATTGAGAGGAAAATCTCCCATCTACTTCCCAAATGTCTATAACAGCCAGGGATGAGCCAAAACTATCTAGGATTCCCAACTGTGTTCCCGGGAGCATTAGCAGGGAGACAGACTATAGGTGGAGGATCCCAAATATGGGTTACAGGCATCTCAGATTAAGACTTAAATTTTTTGCCACAATTCCAGTGCCTAAAGGTAATGCTTATTTAGGGGAACACATGTGGTTTTACTCAGTGAATGTTGACGATGGTTACATTCAGAAAATAACATAAAAGAAAATCAGAGAAAAGTTGGAAGAAAAAATCATTAAAAATAATGTTTAACCTTTCAAGTGTGAAGTTTTCCCCTTTTGCTAATTGTGTTTATCTTTCCTTCAATAAACATGAAATGGTATAATGAAACCTCTTTTAAAAGGATTTACAACAGGGTTAGGATTACAATTTGCCACCCTTTTCATTTTGAAGAGTGAACTCTTATTATTGACCAAGATTATAAGTCATGCCATTATTTAAATGTAGTCAGTTTTTCAAAGTATTGCAGATAAACCGTACTTACAGCTTCATGCTAGAACGGACATACTACCAAAACATGGTACCAGACCGGGGGCTCAAATCTTAGCTTTGCCACTTAGCTGACATAATCTCCCCAAGATCCCAATTCAAGAAAAAGTCAAGCACAGGCACCTGATTATCAAACAGAACACTTGTCCAGACACACACCAAGAAGTAGCAACAGTGATGAAAGTATACATCGTTCCCATATTAACATTTTATTCATTCCATCCTGCTATTCCAAGTGTTCCCATGGGATATTCTACACTATCAGGACCTTTTTTTACCCCTTACTACGGAAGAATCTTTCTTCCTTTCCCCTTCCCTCCTTAACTTTCAGAGTTTTTTGTTTTGTTTTGTTTTAGTGTTGAGAAGAATAGCTAGTAAATCTAAGACACAATAAACATTTTATATAGTCCCTACTGCAGAAATGTTCTTAGATGACTAAGTCAGAAAACTTTTTTTTTCAGACAGAGTTCCCATCTTCAAGTTGACTCTCCAAACACCTGTAATAACTGGGACTATGTCAGGCTGAAACAAGCTAAATGGTCCCAAATCATGTGTTCTCCTCTCTACCCACCCCCCTTTTAATCATAAATACTTCAAATATAGCTCATTTTAGGGAAAGTCCTCATTGTGAAAAGAATTCTCTGGCTTTTACCATAGAAGTCACAATTACACTAAAACTAGGTCATCTCAAAGGTAATAATGTTTAGTTTACTAAATTTTAATAATTAAATGTATAATTAATTAGGCAGTGCCTTCTTTGTATTAAGATGGTTACCTTCAAATCTCTTGATCTCTATAAAAACCAGAATAGCAAATATTTAAAACAGTTGACTCAAATTTTTTAAGTTTATTTATTTTTATTGGAAAGGCAGATTCAAAGAGAGGAGAGACAGAGAGAAAACATCTTCCATCCTTTGGTTCATGCCCCAAATGGCTACTTCAAGTGGAGCAGAGCTGATCCAAAGCCAGGAGCGACGAACTTTTCCCAGGTTTCTCACATGACTGAGAGACCGAGCAGAGACTGTCTCTGTATATCTGCCTTTCCAATAAAAAAACAAATAAATCTTAAAAAAAAAAGAGAATATGCCTCTTCCAAACCTGCCCTACAAAGGATACTTAAAGATGTTCTCTTGACAGGGAAAAGGAATAGCACCCACCAAAACCAAAGGCAAATGGGAAAAACATCCCAGTAAAATAACAATAGAAAACGAAATCGATGAACACCCCATCACTAAAATGACAGGACCAAATTACCACCCATTCATGTTAACCCTGAATGGAAATGGCTTAAGCTCATCAATCAAACCTCCTAGATTAGTAGACTGGACTAAAAAAACAAAACCCATCTATTTGTTGCCTACGTGACATATCTCACCAACAAAGATCAGCGGAAACTGTAGCTCAAGCATTTTGATTTTTTTGTTAGTTTCATCTCTTCAAAATAGTTTCTTTTGATTAAATTCAATGACTCATAGATCATACGGTAGCATCATTTTCTTCAAGAAGGTTCTTGATTTTCTTTTCATTTCTTCAGCGACACATTAGGCATTCAGTAGCATGTTATTTAACTTCATGGTATTGTAAATTTCTTTTTTCTTCCTGTTGATTTTGTTATGTGGCTTTTCATTTAAGGGGATGTATAGCAACTGTGTAATGGAGACTATCATATCCAGATGTGAGGATACAATGTAGTATGCATCTCCACTTCCAGACAAAGATGGACTCCAAATAAAACTGTTCACTATATCTTGACAATAGGATGCTGGACTCTGCCATTGTCCATGCCCACAGTGATGGACATATGACTGTGTATGAAGAACTATACTATAGTAATAATATACGGGAACTCAGTGAGAGGGAGAGGGCAATGGAAATCCCAGGGCCTATGGAACTGTATCATAAAATAATAATAATAATAACTAAATTAAAAAAAAGACCATCAAGCTAAATAAATAAATAAATAAATAAATTCTTAAGTTAATAATAAATAGTAAACTTTTCATGGGACCGGTGCTATGGCTCAACAGGCTATACTTTGGCCATCAAGTGCCAGCATCCTCTATGGGCAGTGGTTCGTGTCCTGGCTGCTCCACTTCTGATTCAGCTCCATATTTATGGCATGTGATGGGTAACTATAACTTTTTAAAAATATATACCCTAAAAAAAGACCTTAAAATGTTTTAGTGCTATTGATGTGCTTGCTTGGGCAGCTGATATACTAACACTGGAACGAGAATATTTTAGTGCTATTCAAAGAATCAAACAAGGGAAGAAAGTGGTAAAATTAGATAACTGCCGGGCCCGGCGGCATGGCCTAGCGGCTAAAGTCCTCGCCTTGAAAGCCCCGGGATCCCATATGGGCGCCGGTTCTAATCCCGGCAGCTCCACTTCCCATCCAGCTCCCTGCTTGTGGCCTGGGAAAGCAGTCGAGGACGGCCCAAAGCTTTGGGACCCTGCACCCGCGTGGGAGACCTGGAAGAGGTTCCTGGTCCCGGCATCGGATTGGCGCAGCACCAGCCTGTTGCGGCTCACTTGGGGAGTGAAACATCGGATGGAAGATCTTCCTCTCTGTCTCTCCTCCTCTCTGTATATCCGGCTTTCCAATAACAATAAAATCTTAAAAAAAAAAAAAAAAATTAGATAACTGCCAGTACTGAAGAGTTTAGTGTATTATAAATAATAAGTTATAAAAATAAATCCTTTATGTTCTGTTCTTCTAACTGGGCCAAAGTGAGAAAGAAATTCTGTTGTAGTTGTGGTATTAGTTACTGTTCTTCCCTATGTTGCTTTAGTAATCTTTAAAGCTCACATTCATAGGAAAATCTCATAGTTCATCAGTGCAAAAATTTTATTTCTTCCTTGGTTTTTCCCTCCCAAAACTTTATAAGATTTGAAATTTTGCTTCTTCCACAGTATGTTTTTATAAGCAGTCATGTAAAATGTGAGAAAAACACAATTATCAACTTAAACTCCCCCCCTTCCCACTTACAGCAAATTCAGGATAAGTCTACAGCATTCACTTACTTTAGCTGGTTCTGACACTGAGGAATACTTTTTTATTTGAGAATCAACGCCTAAAGACTTGGCTAACTGTACAGCATTTGAATCATCACTGATAAGTGTCCCAAGAGCCACAAGAAGTCTAAAAGTGGCTTCTAGGTCTTGTACAACTTCGAGGATTGTGCTAATTACTGACAAGCAATGAGCTTTCCCTTCAATATTATGGTCTTTATGAAGACAAACAGAATAGTTCAGGGTCAAGGTAGCCAGAGCAATGTGAATGTTCTTATTGGTCCCTGATTTCAGTTCTATTGCATGGGACATCAGGGATTCCCTCTGGGTCATCATGAGCTTTTGTCCTGCCTGGCCAGCAAAACAATTGCACAAAGTTCTGAGAGCGAGCAGTTGGTTTGCAGACTTTCCTTTAGGGTTCAGAAGGTTGACCAGATGACTGCTGAACTGAGACCCTTCTTTTTCATTGCAGAAATTCTCATTTACACTGGGATGTTTAATTGACAGCCGAAGAATGTCAAGGGCAGGAAACACAATCTCTATAAAAAGAAAAATTCATTAAGGTTTATAAAAATCCAAAAAAATTCCCAATAACTGTTTTATTATTTTTAAAGATATTATTTTCCCACTACAATGCATGGCTATCTTAACATACTACTACTTTATAAAATGTCAAAAATGTTTGCTTTAAAAAACTATAGTTTTGAAACTTGCGTTTATTGCTTTTATTTACATAAAGTAGACTTAGTGCTATAGTGTCATATGTGTTAAAAATAACTTGATACCCCCATGTTATCAAACAACCTGACTAAAAATGAATTGAATACATGGGGTAAGGAACTTGCTTTAAAATTCAGAGCCCAGCGGCTAAATTCTCACCTTGTATGCTCCAGGATCCCATATGGGTGCCAGTTCACGTCCCAGCTGCTGCACTTCCCATCCAGCTCTCTGCTTCTGGCCTGGGAAAGCAGTTGAGGATGGCTCAAAGCTTTGGGACACTGCACCCGTGTGGGAGAACCAGAAGAGGTTCCTGGCTCCTGGCTTCGGATCGGCTCAGCTCCAGCCATTGCGGCCATTTGGGGAGTGAACCATTGGACGGAAGATCTTCCTCTCTGTCTCTCCTCCTCCTCTCTCTATATCTGCCTTTCCAACAAAAATAAATCTTTTAAAAAAAAAAAGAAGAAGAAGAAGAAGAAGAATTCCAGTTACCAAATAATGTTTCATGGGTGGTATGTTCTTTATTTAAAAGGACCCGGATAGGTACCATCTGAATGAATGCACTAAGCAATCACTAAAGATGGGGACATCAACATTGTGTGCTTGACTGTAAAGGTGGTCTGTGGCATCATTTGCAGAAGATTCTTATCTACAGAATGACTATGAAACCAGAATCTAATGCCACAGCAGAAATACGTACAGGACTGTATTAAGCAATCAGCCAACTCTATAATATGGGCATTCTGCAGGGTAGAAAAATGACTTTTTCTCCAACGAATTAATGTCATGGTATAGATGTCACTTTTGGAATTAAATGACATTGATTCTCATGCTGGTAAAGTCTATGTCAAAATTCTAAAATCTGAAAAACTGGTCTCGGACATTTTAGCTTCTTTTTCATTATATGACCCAAACAAGGTTATCACAGTGATACAGTGAATCTTTTCTGGGAAATTTTTCAACACGTAAGTCAAATTCCCAGGTTAACTTTTACTTAATCTCAGAAACACCAGTAATACTGGTAGAAATGAAAAGCACGTTTCATCCTTTCTTACTACATTTTGAAGAATTTATTTACCTTCAGGCCAGTTAACCGCTTTCCACAAAATCTGAAGTTGCTGGGCTGTGGGTTTTTCTGAAGAACTGTTACATATTAGTGACAGTATCTTTTCAAGAAGTACTAAGTCATCCTCAGTTAACTTCTTGTCTTCAGATGCTGTCCCATTCAGTTCCTTCAGTTTACCTAGAATCCAAAATCAAACTTTAAAAATTCCCTAACTCTAATAAGCCAGATAAAATACAAACATTTTAATAATAGTATGCTACTGTATGAAAAAGGGGAGTTAAGACACTTCGTGGAAATCATTAAAAAATATAAAGAAGTGTGGATTTTTAATCTGAGAATAATATGGTTGAAGAAACATTAAAATGATCCTTTTCACCATGCCTACCAATTTCTTTAAAGCTTTTATTTATCTGAGAGGCTAAGAGAGCGAAAGAACTTGTGAGGCTCTCAACTGCTCCAAACATCTGAAGGAATTGCCAGGTTTGGGGCTGGAGGCCAAATACAGGAGCGAGGAGCACAATTCTGGGGCTGCGCCAGTGGCAGGAACCCAGTCACCAAGCCATCACCCTGCGCCTCAGTGTCTACGTGAGCAGGAAGCTGCAGTCGGCAGCAAGAGGAAGGGATCAAAGCTAGAACTCTGCGGCTAGGTGCAAACATTTTAAATGACAGGCCTCCTGCAACCAATGATTTTCTAAGCTCTTCTAGAGCTTTCAATTCTGAAACAAATTTAAAAGTATCATTTTGGTATTCATGCTAAACAGTTCTCAAACAACATATTTTAAATGCATGCAAGTACACTCAGCTCTTCTCAATGTAAAATTTGGAGCAACTTTCTGACAATATCATTTTCTATTGTTGTCTGTGAAACAGAGTTAAATACCTACTAATATCTGGCTCAATTTCCATACACATATTGGGCACATTACTTTAAAAATGTATGTAATGGAAATATTGGTGTTCCTCCAAAGTTTGCAGCTTACTTCAAACTTTTCAGATGTATCTTCAATGTCAATATTCTCGTCATCACTAATACAACTTTGAATCATGTAACACTGTTTTTCCAAAGCTATCAAGCTTGAGCACGGGTCTGAGTCCTGCCTGATCCACTCGTGACTGAACTTATTGCTAATGTTTCATATGGGCCAACAGATGATGGCTCAAGTGCCTGGGTTCCAGATACCTATGTGGGAAATCCACAGAATTCTAGATTCCTGGCTTTGGTCTGGCTGTTGCAGACAGTTGGGAAGTGAACCAGAAGACGAAAAATCTCCTTGTGCCTCTGCCATTCAAGTAGATGAATAAACATTTAACAGACATTTAAAAAGTAATTGAAGGGCTGGATAGAAGCTAAATGCCAGCAACACAATGCAGGCCCTCTTCTTGGAGGTTAGGAACCCAATTACTTGAATTATCACCACAGGCTGGATTACCAGGAAACCGGAGTCAGGAATTGAAGCTAGATACCAAATCCAGGCATTCTACACAGGCATCCTGACCAGTAAGCCACAACATCTACCCTAGGGCCACTCATTTCTTTCATATTTTACTCATTCCTTTTTCCCCCTCTTCAAGAAAACATCAGGAATTCTGAAGGATGAGACTCAACATTTTTTTTTCTTTAGGATTTTTTTTCTTATTAAAGGCATCATGGAACATTTCCATTATTACATCAGGATTTCTTACAAAGCAGAATGAGACCATTGCCACATTATTTATGGACACATTTGTGTAGTATCACAACAGAAACCTCTATTTGTGTAAGCTTCTGATTACTGACACACTAGAAAGAGGAACAGCCTTGAAAACATCTCAAATAGAAAAAAATACTTACCTAATATTTGTGTAGGGTTTGCTTGATCGAAAGTAACAGCCTCTTTTTTAGGGAAATAAATATTCACTACTTTAGATGCAGCTGATCGGTAAGCACTGTTCCCTAGTTACAGAACAGACAATGATGATGGAAATTACAGAGTGACCTCAAATGAGAATTTTCCATGTATAACTTGTTCTCAGAATTACTGAGCTATGTAACCACTCAGTATACAGAGTAACAATCAACTTCAAAAAAAGAGAAAATTCATCCACAGATTTTCAAATATACTGTTTGTACTTAATTATGTAAGTTGTACTTAATTATGTAAGCACTTCTGGTTTGTGGAAAGGAAGCTCACATGCATAAAAAGTCCTTCCATCTCACATTTTCCACTTTTCTAAGATTTGATCTAAATTATAAATTTTGAAAAGAAAAAATACGAAACAATCATAAGACATTCCATCTCATCCTTAAGAGATCAACTGACTTCTCCCTTCTCATGTATTTTTTATTGTTTATTACAAATGATAGACAATCTGAATTGTCATTATTCCCCTTTTTCTACATCATTATAAATACCCCAAGCTGCAAATTAACACAGGGCAGGGTTCCTAGTCTTTGATTTTCCTTACATCTCCACTACAGTAACTGATACACAGTATTTGAATTGAACAAAACAAAACAAGACAAAAAAACCTGGCAAGAGATGAAAATTCAGCAATATTCAATGAATATAACTTCAAGTATTATTTGCATATAATTTATATCCTACATTAAATAATTTAACGTATACTTCATTTCTGTTTCAACGTAAAGATTTTTTGCAAAAACACGAAGATTTATGTAACATATAAAAGGAGTGCAGATAGAAAGCTGAAGTAATATAACTATATAAAATTATTATTTCTAAAACAATATTTAGAGATATGATCAAAGGTGAGCTTTACATGCACTCGCGGCTGTTATATTCAAGCAGTTTGAAGAATACAAATGCTAATTAAGTATCACTCAAACGTATGGTGCAATTTGGTGCAGGAAAGTGTAGAATGCAAGGAGAGCATTTGATAGAGACGGATGTTCACAAATGTTCAACTGACTTCATTAAATGCTACAGACAGGGCCAGAGCTGTGGTGGAAGCAGGTAAGTACCCCATATGGGCAGGTTGTTCGTGTCGTGGTTGTTACAATTCCTGCACGGCTCCTTGTTAATGGCTTGGGAAAAGCAGCCGAATATGACCCCAGTGTTTTTGGTCCTTGGGTGAAGCTCCTGGGTTTGGCTTGTCACTGCTGCCATCTCAGAAATCAAGAGATGGAAGATCTGGCCCTCCCCACTCCTCTCTCTGCAACCTAATAAATCAGCAAATCTTAAATAGAAAATGAGATAAATACTACATACAGGGCCAGGCATGGTAGTCTAGTGGCTAAAGTGCTCACCTTGCACGTGCCTGGATCCCACATGGGCACCTGTTCTAATCCCAGCTGCTCCACTTCCCATCCAGCTCCCTGCTTGTGGCCTGCCCAAGCCTTAGGCCCCTGGAGGAGGGAGCCTGGGAGCGAGACCTGGAGGAGGCTCCTGGCTCCCAGCTTTGGATCAGTTCAGTTCCAGCCATTGCGGCCGCTTGGGGAGCGAATCGGCTGATGCACAATTTTCCTCTCTGTCTCTCCTCCTCTCTGTATATCTGCCTTTCCAATAAAAATAAACAAATCTTTAAAAAAATACCATATCCAAAAAAGTACAAAATTAAATCAAGTGCCATGGGAGAGGTCTAGTAATCTGTGGTTGAAACAAAGCAAAAGGCTTTAGTATTCTAAAAGAGAAGAGTATGTTCAAACTTGCTGAGGCAGAAACAAAACCATGTGAATTCCAAAAGGGAACAGTGTTGTCAAAGCTGCAGAGGCAGAAAACCACCTGGCATGTGTAAGAAATGGACACAGGCAAGTGTGGAGAAGTGGAAGGCAAGGAAGCATGCCAGCAAAGGGCAAGTCAGTAGAACCGTTACAAGGTTTCCGATCAAGCCAGGGATACAGGGCAAACTCTAAGACACAGGCTGCAGAATGGGCCAATTTGGAGGCTGAAAGACATAGTATAACAGGTATACAAACGTTCAGTACATACCCTCAAATGTTAAAAATTACCTTCTAGAAAATGTGAGAAAGCCCTATCGACTTTAGGCACAACTAATAATTACTAAAAACACTGTCTACTAGGTTATTTACATATATTGTGTAATTTTGGACTTTCTTACACATTTATTCATTTATTTTTATTGGAAAGGCAAATTTACAAAGAGAAGGAGAAAGAGAGAGAAAGGGAAGGAAAAATAGCAAAAATCTTCCATCCTCTGGTTCCCAAATCGTCCCAAATGACTGCAATGACTAGAGCTGAGCTCATCCGAATCCAAAGCCAGGAGCCTTTTCCAGGTCTCCCACACAGATGCAGGGTCCCAAGGCTTTGGGCCGTCCTGGACTACTTTCCCAGGCCACAAGTAGAGAGCTGGATGGGAAATGGAGCAGCTGGGACAAAAACCCATGTCCATATAGGAGATACAGGATGTTGGGGCAGGGGAGGGAGAGGATTAGCCAGTTGAACCACTGTGACAGCTCATAATTTAGGACTTTTTTCTTAAAAGATTTATTTAATTCTTTTATTGGAAAGTCAGATATACAAAGAGAAGGAAAGACAGAGAGGAAGTTCTGTCCACTGATTCATTCCCCAAGCAACCACAACAGCCAGAGCTGCGCCAATCTGAAGCCAGGGCCAGGAGCCTCAACCCAGGGTCTCAATGTTGGTGCATGGTCCCAAGGCCTTGGGTCGTCCTTGACTGCTTTCCCAAGCCACAAGCAGGAAGCTGGATGGGATGTGGAGTTGCAAGGATTAGAACCGGCACCGATATGGGATCCTAGCACATGCAAGATGAGGACTTTAGCTGCTAGGCTACCGCGCTGGGCCCAGAACTTTAATTCATTTTTATTGGAAGGTCAGATTTACAAAGAGGAGAGACAGTAACATCTTCCATCCACTGCTTCACTCCCCAGATATCCACAAAGCTAGAGCTGAGCTACTCCAAAGCGAGGAGCCACAAGAGCTGGGTTTATTCCAATCTCTCTTCCTTCAGTTTTTCTTAATATATTGAGAATGCTATTGTTATTCACAATGGTTTCTTTCAAGGTGACTCAGAAAATAACTGGTTTTTATGGTTTTGGTCTTTGTCCTAAACAACTATTTTTTTTCTTCTATCTTTTAACATTGAGCCTAGAGGGCCTGGCGGCGTGGCCTAGCAGCTAAAGTCTTTGCCTAGAACGCACCAAGATCCCATATGGGCGCAGGTTCTATTCCCCGCAGCTTCACTTCCCATCCAGTTCCCTGCTTGTGGCCTGGGAAAGCAGTCGAGGATGGCCCAAAGCTTTGGGACACTGCACCCGTGTGGGAGACCTGGAAGAGGTTCCTGGTTCCCGGCTTCGGATCGGCACAGCACTCACTGGCTCACTTGGGGAGTGAATCATTGGATGGAAGATCTCTCTCCTCCTCTCTGTATATCTGACTTTGTAATAAAAATAAATAAATCTTAAAAAAAAAAAATTGAGTCTAGAGTTGACATTCCTTACTGGTTTGAATACACGCAGACGTGTTGTTCACTGCATTGCCTACCAGTTAAAAATGCATAGCTGAATCTGTGTTTTATCACTTTCAACTCTGACTTCTTGGCATGTACTTTTCTCTACGTAATTATGCTTTTATATTTTATGTGACATATACAAAAGAATTAGAGTGAGGTATGTTATTAAACATCATAAAAGACACTCCCACAAACACATTACTATACTTTTTTTAAAAAAGATTTATCTATTTATTGAAAAGAAAACTTTATAAAGTGGGAGAGACAGAGAGAGAAACTTCCATCTACTGATTCACTTCCAAATGGTTACAAAGGCCAGGGCTGTCCTAGCTGGTCTAGGCTAATAAGCCAGGAGGCAAGGTGCTTCTCCCAGTTCCCGTGTGAAACACAGGGACCTAAGGTACTTGCACCGTTTTCTGCTACTTTTCCCAGGACATTAGCATGGAACTGGATAACAAGCAGAGTAGCCAGACATTAACTTGTACAGATATAGGATGTGAGTGTCATGTTGCAGGTGGCAGGTTAACCATAGAGCCAGTCACTTTGTTTCAAAGGTACAGTGAGAGGAGGGGGAAATACAAAGGCATTGGCGGGAAGTGAAAGGCCCACCAACAGATGACTCTGGACAGACAAAAGTCAGGAATTAGGAACCAGGAACCACATCCTTGTATTTCTCATGTGGGTGGCAGGTGGCAGGTGGCAGGTATCTGGGCCCTTGCCTGCTGTCTTCGCAGGCACACTCACAGGAATCTGAACCATCACTCTAACGTGGCATACGGCGTCACAAGCAGCAAGCTAACTCGCTGCACCACAGCATTCATCTCTAAAACAGTAGCTCCTGCTCAGAATCACAGAGGAAGTTTATAAAACTCCCCTTTCCTACAGGAATAACAGACCAGGTTGAAATACTTTTAACCCAAAGTCCAGATGATTCTATAACATGCTAATGAGACAATTCTGAAAAAAATTCTAAAAGGTCATTCAAGAGATTGAGTCTTAATTTACTGTTTAAAAAGTTTTCAGGGAATCTGTTGCAGTAGCCTAGAGGCTAAAATCCTCGCCTTTCACACTAGGATCCCATATAGATGCCAGTTTGTGTCCTGGCATCCCCGCTTCCCATCCAGCTTCCTGCTTGTGGCCTGGGAAAGCAGTCAAGGACGGCCCAAAGCCATTGGACACTGCACCCACATGGGAAACCCGTATGAAACTTCTGGCTCCTGGCTTCAGATTAGCTTAGCTCTAGCTTCTGTGTCTGTAGGGGAGTGAATCATTGGATGTCTCTCCTCTTTTCTGTATACCTGACTTTACAATAAAAATAAATAATAAAGCTTACAAAAAAAAAGTTCTCAGGTAAGGAACCAACACAACTTTTCTTAATCTTTCATTAAATAAATGTTCCAGTGAAATGTTTTAACGATTGAAGAATGATAGAGAAGGGGAAGAGATCCTCCACCTGCTGGTTTACCCCTCTTCTCTCTCAAAGCACAGTAAAAAGATGACTCTTGAGGGCCTGGCATGGTGGTATATCAAGCTAATCCCCTGACTGCAGCTGGCATCCCATACGAGTGCTGATTCAAGATCTGATGCTCTGCTTCCCATCTAGCTCCCTGTTTATAGCTTGAGAAAACAGCAGGGGATGTACAGACTTGGGCCTCTGTACCCACATGGGAAATCCTAAAGAAGCTCCTGGCTCCCGGGTTCAGATGGACTCTGCTCTGGCTGTTGCAGCCATTTAAGGAGAAAACCAGAGGATGGAAGATCTCTGTCTGTCTCTTTGTAACTCTTTCAAGTTAAAAAATTTTTAAATAACAAATCTTAAAAAAAAAAAAAAAAAAGGATAAATTGACAATGAAATGAAATCTAAAGCAAAATAAATAAAAAAGACATTAAACATACCAGTAAATGGATCAACTCCAGCCATGGAGGTTCCCATACTTGCAGAACCTGGCACATAACGACCGGCACCTACAATACAGTAATAGGTATAGTAAGCAAAGGCAATGACAAGTTACACTGTTCAAACTTGTCCTCCTGTACATAGAATATTTATTAGTCACACTTCAGAAAGTCATTAAATACATATTATATGCTATAAATACAATACATAAAATGCTCACTGCCTGGAATGTGGTATCTCTTCAATAAATTGATTCTAAAAGTCATTGTCAGGCCCAGCGCAGTAACCTAGTGGCTAAAGTCTTCGCCTTGCATGTGCCAGGATTCCATATGGATGCCGGTTCTAATCCCGGCAGCTCCACTTCCCTTCCAGCTCCCTGCTTGTGGCCAGGAAAGCAGTTGAAGATTGCCCAAAGCCTTGGAACCCTGCACCTGGTGGGAGACCCAGAAGAAGCTTCTGACTTCACATGAGCTTAGCTATCGCCATTGTAGCCACTGGGGAATGAATCAGTGGTTGGACGATCTTTCTCTGTCTCCCCTCTCTGTAAATCTGAGTTTCCAATGAAATAAATAAGTAAGTAAGTAAATAAAAAAATAAATAAAATGAAAAAGTTAAGTTACAAAAAATTTAGTCTCTTATGCATTATAATTACAGAACTTTAGTGCATTACAAAACATGAATGGACATAAAGGTTTGCACAATGAAGTATGAATGCTATTGTGTTGAACTAAACGACAGCAGTAGCTAAGACACCGTATCAAGAGGGAAGACTTAGGTAAGTGTTAGGGATGTTGTTACAATTGCCCGGTCCAATCCAAGACTATAATAATTGCTGTCTTACTGAAAAATCACATTTAAAAAAAATGTGAAGATAAAGAATTAGCAGAATTCAGAGATACTCAAAGCTCTAGATAACTTCTCTGGGAAACAATCTAAAAGTTGATATAACCAATGCAACACACACAAAAAAGGAAAACACTTAGAAAAGTTTACTAAAAAATTAAATCCGAGGCTAGGAGGATGGCTCAACTGGCTAATCTTCTGCCTACAAACACTGATATCTCACACAGGCCAGAGTTTGTATCCAGGCTGCTCCACTTCCCATTGCAATTTCTTGCTTCTTGCGCGGGAAAGCAGCAGAGCATGGACCAAAGCCAGAGGACAATGCACCTGCATAGGACAACCAGAACCTCCTGACTTCCAGTTTGCTCAACTCCAGCTGTTGTGGCCACTTGGGGAGTGAAACAGCAAATGGAAGATCATTCTCTCTGTGTCGTTTCTTCTTGTGTAAATCTGCCTTCCCAATAAAAACAAATAAATCTTTTTTTAAAAAAATGAATATCTACCCAGAAACCATCTAACTATTAGAGAAAGACATAGGAAGCTCTCTACAAGATATAGGCATTGGTCACCAAAAGCACAGGCAGTCAAAGCCAAAACTAAACAAATGGGATGACATCAAACTAATTATCTTTGTTCAGCAACGGAAATGATCAACAAGATGAAGAAGCAACCAACAGAATGGAGAAAATCTTCGCACATTACACAACAGATAGGGGACTAATATCCAGGATTTAAAGCAGCTTTGGAAACTCAACTGCAAAACAAACAACCCTGTGAAGAAATGGGCAAAGGAAATGGCATACAGTTTTCAAAATAACAAATTCAAATGACTAATAGCCACATGAAAAAATGCTCAGGCTCCCTAGCTGTGGGAAATAAAAAAAAAAAAACTACAAAAGTTCCACCTAACTCTAGTGAGACTGGCCTACATTCAGAACTCTACTAACAACGCTTGCTGGTGTGGATATGGGGAGAAACTACCCTGTTTCATTGCTGGTGGGAGTGTAGGATAGTATGACCACTATGGAAGTCAGTATGTAGATTCTAAGAAAACCAAAAATTGATCCCATCAAATGACCCAGCTAGCCTACTTCTGAGAATATATACAAAGAAAATAAAACCTGCATATGAGAAAATGACCTGTAATCTTATATTTACAGCAGCACAATCTACAAGAGTAAAGACTTGGAAACAATCAAGATGCCCATTGAAAGAGGAGTGAATAAAGAAACTGTGGCACATCTACTCTATGGAATAATACTCAACCATTTAAAAGAATGAAATTCTGCCATTTGCAACCAAATGGTCCCAAATAGAGACCCTTATGCTCAGTGAAATAAGTCAGTCCCAAAAAGGACAAATATCATATAAGGCAACTTGCGTGCAAAATACAAAACAGATAAATGAGTGAACACATATATGTCTATAATATATATATATATATATATATATTCTTATAGATGAACTACATATAATGAAGGATAGCATATCAGAAGGTTAAGACATACTGCAGTATGCATCCCTAAAGAAGGACTCCCAATGAAAGTGTTAAATTTATCTTGGCAATCAGATGCTGGACTTTCTACCATTGTCTATGTCCACAATATCGGGATACATTTAAATAGCAGAATGATGGATTTGTGACTGTGTTGAAGGATAAAACTATTATAACACAGGGGAATCAGAGGGGGAGACGGTAGGGGTAAGGGTGTAGAGAAAATCCCTCACCCTACTGGACTGCACATAAAGAATGAAAAACAACCAAAAAAATGAAGATCAGAGTTAAGTGAATCTGTCAAGTTTTAACTATTGCTAGCCAACATTCTAACCATCTACATGTTCATTTAAGTAATAACTGGATACCATCATAATTCATGATTATTTTAGAAGAGGAAAGTTGAAAAGCTCACTTTAGGCATTCAAATCTCCTTAAGAGTATGAATCCTTTTTCCTGAATGAGAGTCACATTCAATATTCAGAGTGCTAGAGTTCACACATAACCTAATGGTACTGTCAACTGGCTGTATCTAAAAACACATTGAGAGTTCTTGTATGTGTGTGTGTGTGTGTATACATTATATATATATTTTTTTACACAGGGAGACTTTAAAACATACCTAGGGGCCAATCCCAGAATAGCAAGTTAAGCTGCCACCTGCAGTGCTAGCATTCTATATGGGTGCCAGTTTGAGAAATAGCTGCTCCACTTCTGATCCAGCTCCCAGCTAAAGTGCCTGGGAAAGCAGCAGAAAATGACCCAAGTGTTTGGGACCCTGTACCCACACTAGGGACCAGTGACAGCGTCCTGGCTTTGGCCTAGTCCTAGTCACTGGAAGCCATTTGAGAAGTAAATCAATGAATGGAAGACTTCCCTAATTCTGCTTTTCCAATAAATAAATCTTAAAAACAAACAATCAAACAAGCACAAACAGCAATAAAACCACAAGAAACAAACCTATGTGCAAAGTACACTCAAGACCATTTCACCAGAATCCTTGAGTGATAGATCACAGTATCTATATGTTTAACCTGTTCACTCACCTAGTAACTCAGAACGTCTGAAGGTAAATTCTTGGATAAGCAAATAGACACAAGAAGTTTCCATGAGGAAAAGGAATTACTATTGATCATAAGTTGTAGACCAGAATGGGAAACCTTTTTGCTTCGGTGCTATTGGTAAAGTTAGGTGAATAATATCTAAAACATTTTAGCTAACACGTATGGGTAGCTTAAGTGCATTATTCTAGACATTTTGCTAAATAGTTCCTACATGTACTATACTATTTACTTTTCACATCTCATGATGGTATGCTCTGGTATCTATCTTTCCATTAAAGCATTGCTTGCTATTCTAATGGTATCCTAATTCTGCTGTAGATGTAGCACACTGTCCTGCATACCTACTTCACCATTGATTTTCTGACACTGTGGAACTTTAAGACATGCTCTGGGTAGGTCAGCCCCCAGGAGTACTCTCGACTTTGTTGGTACTGGGTGAAACTTTCTTCTTTCTGCTCCAGGGAGAATCAAGAACACTGCTGCTTTGAGTTTCAGAGTATCACTGTTTCCGAATTGCTGATTAAGAGAAAATCCTCATCTTATGAGGCCCTTACTGACATTTGAAATACTGCAATGCCATCAAAGACTTCCTTAGAAGATAGTGTAACAATTACAACATTCAACTTTTTATTTAGCATTATATATATATATACACACACATACATTTATAATGTAAGTGTAAAGGTGCAACCATTTGCATGCAGGCCACCAATTCATCCATAGGGGGACAAAATCTCCACAAGAGCACACTTCATGACACAAGGCTAGCACTGTGGCAACTGGCTAATCCCCTGCCTTCAAGGGCAGCATCCCATATGGGCGCCAGTTAGTGTGTGCCCTGGGAAAGCAGTGGAGGAAGGCCCAAGTCCTTAGTACCCTGCACACAATGTGGGAAACCTGGAAGAAGTTCCTGGCTTCAGATCATCTCAGCTCCATTGTGGCCATTTGGGTAGTGAACCAGTGTTTGGATGATCATTCTGTCTCTCCTTCTCTCTGTAAATCTGCCTAATAAAAATAGATAAAATCAAATCGACCTGGAGCCGGGAGGACTACAGGTTGTTCTTCTGTAGCTCACAGTACTAACTCTGCTACTGGATTTCATACAAGCCACGAATATCTTGTAAATTGTGTATTGGCAAGTGTGGTCCAGGAACTTTAGCTGAAGATCCAAAAACAGCATCACAAAACGAATTCAGCTGCATTAAAGTGCAACTCTGGCCATTTTTTTTTCTAGTAGTGTTGACGCTGAAGCATGCATACCTTGGGAAGTAAATTCACTTTGAAGAGATACACCGACACTTCAAGGGCTTCAAGAAGGCCATTTACAACTTAGATTAGGAAGACTAATCCTGGATAGCTGAGTGGAATGTCTCCTTCCATTCTAAGTCAAAATCTGCCTGGGCAGACTTCTTGAATGCATTGCTCCATCCAGTATTAGAGGCTCCCATGGCTGCTTCTCTGCTCAGGGCTGGTAGTATCTCGCCAGGGACAGCACTCATACTGTGTCTTGGTTGATGGATTCCCTTATTATCTAATTTCACAAATAAAAAAAATAGGCTCAGACAGGTTAAGTAACTTGCCAATTTTGCACAGCAAGTAAGGTGGCAGAGCCAGATTGTGAATCACATCTGTGACTCAAAAAGCTACATTCTTAACTATTCTGCTCTCTCCTGGCAGAAGGACAACAGGAGGAAAACATGACTTCCAACCAGTAATATGCTATCTAACAATCACAAAGAAATCTACAGAAGTATTCCAAGAAAGAGCAAAATTGTGAAGTTAAAGAAAGGAGATTCATCAAAATACAAAATACAGATAAGGAAATTATTAGTTAGATATTGGATAACATCTCCAAAAGTCATATACTGCGAAATGCTATAGGTTGGTGAAGGATGATATGGTAACCAAAACTGTAACCCACCTGTAAAAGGATCTGTTGTAGGCAGTGTGTTAGAAGATGTTGAAGTACCCGGAACATATCGACCACCACCTATGAATGCAAAAAAAAGCAAAGTTAAAACTATTCCTAAATTTTGAATTTCAATAACAGCACAAGATTATATCAGAAGAACCTAACATGAAGAAGCAGAGAAGAGTAAGACTATAATATGATAGAAACTATGGTCAGATGCTGTATACCTGGGAAGAAACTAAAATTTCAATGATTCTCCAAGTTTTCTTTTTCCCAACTTTAATGCTTTTTATATCTTAGTCCCAGCAACTGCACATTACAATACATGAGTTTAGATAGAAAACAAGAAGTTCAGGTGATCTGACCTAAAAAATACACACACACAATCCATTCCTGTCATGTTCCTATACAAATTCGTGAGAATTCCTGCTGTTGTTGCTGCTATCAAAACCACAGGCATTAAGTGTTAATCTTTGCAACAAGCTCTGGATTCATTAATCCATACGTCACACAGTGCATTAAGTGCTGGGGCTCCAGCAGGAAACAAAATTGCTCGTATATACTGACGCTTATAACCTACTGGAGAAGAGAATTACATAGTGGAGAGTACTACAAAGGAGAGAGTACCCTTTACACATTTACAAATGTGTGGTATGAGTGCATACTTATTTTGTTAATACCTCCAGGGAATAATCAAGATGCTTGAAAAAAGATATGTAAAGATGCTTAAAAAGTTAGAATCTTGGAAGAATAAAACATGTCAAACAGCTGTTACATTTCCAGTTAAAGCTAGCTACTTTCCAGTTAAAGTTAGCTACTAAATACCTTTCCGTTGTCCTACATAGTTTACATGACACTGTAATGTGTCCACTCTTTCTCCCTGTACTGTGAGATTACATATGCAACACCTAAAAATGAAAAATCAAAGCATAATGGGGGGCCTGGTGGCGTGGCCTAGCAGCTAAAGTCCTCACCTTGAATGCACCAGGATCCCATATGGGCGCCGGTTCTAATCCCCCGCAGCTCTACTTCCCATCCAGCTCTCTGCTTGTGGCCTGGGAAAGCAGTCAAGGACAACCCAAAGCCTTGGGACTCTGCACCCGTGTGGGAGACCTGGAGGAGGATCTGGGTTCCTGGCTTCGGATAGGCATAGCATCGGCCGTTGTGCTCAGTGGGGGAGTGAATCATAGGACAGAAGATCTTTCTCACTGTCTCTCCTCCTCTCTGTATATCTGACTTTGTAATAAAAATAAATAAATCTTAACAAAAAAAAAAAAGCACAATGGGGCTGGACTATCTACAACACTGACATCCCACATGGGCACACTGGTTCCTGTCCCTGCTGTTCCGCTTCTGATTCAGCTTTCGGCTAATGTGCCTGAAAAAGCAGCAGAGGATGGCCCCAAGGCCTCAGGACCGTGCAGCCATGTGACAGACCCAGAGGAAGCTCAGGTTCCTGCCTTTGGCCTGATTCAGCACAACTATTACACCATTTGGGGAGTGAACCTGCAAATGAAAGATTCTTCTCCCTCTCCCAGGTTCTTTCTCCATCTCCTCCTCCTCTCTCTTTAACTTTGCCTTTAGAATTAAAAATAAAATTAATCTGAAAAAAAATAGTAAGTGACAAAAAAACATTAATGGTAAAGTCATCTACTGTAAAATGCTATTGAAAGTAAGCTCTATAACTTAAGAACAGTAGAGATATTTTATTTCTGCTTGTACTTCAGTTCCCAGAATCCAGATCTCAGTGTGATATTAGTAGGATTAAAAATCAGGTTTTTTTTCTTTTTTTTTTTTTTAAGAGGGAAAATTAGTTTTTCAGTTTTTTGGTTTTGTTTTTCTTCTGAAGATTTATTTATGCTTATTGGAAAGGCAGATTTATAGAGAGGAGACAGACAAAGATCTTCCATTGGCTGGTTCACTCCCCAAATGGCTGCAATGCCTGCAGCGGAGCCAATCTGGAGCCAAGAGTTTCTTCCGGGTCACCCATGTGGACAAAGGGTCCCAAGGCTTAGGAGCAACCTTCACTGCTTTCCCAGAGCACAAGCAGGGAGCTGGAAGGGAAGAGATGCAGCTGGGACACAAACCAGCACCCATATGGGATCCTGGTGCTTATATCGGGGACTTAGCTGACTGAGCCATTGCACTGGGCCAAATAAATCACCTTCTAAGAGACCTGAATTGAGACTAACACTCCTCCAGCACAGCTTATATAGTGATATTATCATGTACAACATTTTAGACAATGCAAAAAACTGAGCATCCCTAATCTGAAAATCCAAAATGCTTGCAAACACAAAGCTTTTTAAGCAGCAACTCAGGTGGAAAATTCCATGCTTGACTTCCTAGGAAGGGTCATATTCAAAATACAGGTATGCTGAAATTATTATGTAAAGTCATCTTTGGGTTATACATATATTTTTAAAAGATAGCTAAATTTCATGTTCCCTCTCCAGTACATCTAATCATATATTTACAAATATTCCAGAATTTGAATAAAATCTCAAATCTAAAACACTTCTAGGCCCAAGCATTTCAGATACAGTCGACTCATATACAATATTGCAAACAGTAACTTCCAATTAATATGCAGCAGACAAATCACATATAAACTGAAATCTACAGATACATCCAAGATATGATATATAAGCAACAGAATTTCAATTTAGTAAATTCCAACAAAATATATATTTTTAAAAAGAGAAGCTATAAAAAGAACTAAACACTTTTTATTTTGTATGGTTTAATAAGAATTTAGTTTTATTTATGGTATAGCTGTATTTCTGAAAGAATAATTTACAACTGTTAATAGAAAATACATGATTTTTGGGCTGGCACTTTGGTATAGCGAGTGAAGAAGTTTCCTGCAATATGACATCCCTGGAAGAATCTTCTGACTCCTGGCTTGGGACCAGTTCAGCTCTGCTTGTTGAGGCCATTTGGGGAGTGTACCAGAGCATGGAAGATCTCTCTCACCCTCCATTCCCTGATCATTAACTCTGCCTTTCAAATAAATTAATCAATTTTAAGAAAGAGAACTACTACATAATTTGAGGCTTAAAAATATGTGATTCAGAAGTTTCCTGCAGATCTTGATTTTTTTTTTTAAGATTTATTTATTTTCATTGGGAAGCCAGATATACAGAGAGGAGGAGAGGAGGAGAGGAAGATTTCCGTCCGATGGTTCATTCCCAAGTGAGTGCAATGGCTGGAGCTGAGCCAATCTGAAGCCAGAAACCAGGAGCTCTTCCGGGTTTCCCACATGGGTGCAAGGTCCCAAGGTCTTGGGCTGTCCTCAACTGCCTTCTCAGGCCACAAGCAGGGAGCTGGGTGGGAAGCAGGGCTGCCAGGATTAGAATCAGCACCCATATGGGATCCCAGCACGTGCAAGGCAAGGACGTTAACCAGTATGCTATCGCACCGGACCCCCACATCTTGCCTTTTTTTAAATTCAAACATCTGCACATAGTGGATAAATACTTAAAAAAAAAAGAAAGAAAGAAACTGAACTTACCCGTAAATGGATCTGAAATACTGGTATTCCCAAATCCCAACATTTGACCTTTCGTGTTATCAATAATAAATTTAGCCACCTGATCCAAAAACATAGGATTCAAATCATTCTTCTGCAAGAAGTTGTATGCGGTCAACCAGGGATCATCACTGATATTATATGGCAATTTATATGATGGTCCACCTTCATTGACATCAATTGAGAAAACATAATCAAATTCCTGTAACAGGAATATAAAAAGGAGATGAAATGTTAATAATTAATGTTTTCACACATATTTACATATTAATTCACATATGCATATATAGCAGACATTACATACTCTTCCCTTTGATAGTTATAGTAAACTCTCCTTAATGCACAACGCTAAAATAAAATGCTCCTCTTAAGTAGAGAAAGACCAAGAGTGACCACTCACGTGTGCTGCAAGGTTACTATTCCGGTAGGGGGTGGAATGGAACTGGAGGATAATTATGACCACACATTCATTCCAGAACCAAAGTAAGGCTGCCAACTGGCTGATCCCAAAGTCGCAGTATCAGCTGTTACCATGTCCTGGTCACAGAACATGCTGGCATTTAAGCACTGCTCTACGGGGTCCACCATGTCGCATCAAATTAAACACAGTCAGCTCTGAGGTTTTAGATGAAGAATGGCACAGAATTTCTAATCTAGATGGTTGGGAATTGCTTATATATGGGAACCACCAAAAGACAATGGTCACTTTATCAAATGCAGCTTTCTAAACAGGCAGAGGCATTTTATTAATCAATTATTTCAACATAGAGAGGAAAGAATTTTTGCTTAGTAATTTATTTCTAAACTTAAGTCCCACACCCTAAAATTAAATCAGCACAGGAAAAAGAAAACCTTTAGAATAAAGATTTAATAATTATAAAAGAGAAGTCAACATACTTTCCCTTCATATAAAACTTTTCCAGATGTTTGCTGATTAGCACCAGAAGAGCCAACGACATCACCAATTTTTATCCAGCGTCTCTCACTCACACTCCACTGATAGGCTTCGACTTTGTCCCCATCTCTGATAATACGAGTCTGTCCTTCTCGGGTACCTTACAACGAAAATATTAAGAATCAGAATAGGATGGCAGAATAAAATTGACAAACATCTCTTAACTTAGAAACAACAGAGAGATTATTTGTTGCTTCGCTCCCCAAATGCCAGGAACTCACTTCAGGTTTCCCCTGTGGGGTACAGGAATCCAGTTAACTGAGCCATCACTGTGTCCCAGTCACTTCCTGTCTCAGCACTGGCAGGAAACTGATAAGAGGCAGATGCTGATCCAGGTACTTCAATTAAGGACAATGGCAAATTCAGCACAAGGCTAAGTACCCACTTGCTCTACATCACTGAGATAGCAAACTAAGCACCGTTTACATATAAGAGTATATGTGTTATGGTTACAAAAAATTAGCTAAAGATTCACATTTGATCTTAGTCAAAAGGCCAACAAGCAATTTGCTAAAGACTTAAAAATACAATTCCACTATATGATCAAACAAAACTTAAAATGGCTCTCCATTCCTCCAGTGGCACAGACCAAAAAACAGAACAGCCTGTTACCTCTTTCAACCCTCCAGCCAATCTTTCAGTAACTTACTCTATATTCTGTACTCTTCTATATTCTTAAAAGTTTATCCAGAAAACTCGTCATCTTAGTATCTCCTCCAAGTCACCATTTTTTCTCAGTTGAATTGACTCACTGGGTTCTGACATCTGCTCTTGACACTTCACAGCATACATACAACTAGCAACCATAGGAATTTTTTTTTTTTAAAAGATTCATTCATTTTATTACAGCCAGATATACAGAGAGGAGGAGAGACAGAGAGGAAGATCTTCCGTCCGATGATTCACTCCCTAAGTGAGCCGCAACGGGCCGATGCGCGCCAATCCGAAGCCGGGAACCTGGAACCTCTTCCGGGTCTCCCACGCGGGTGCAGGGTCCCAATGCATTGGGCCGTCCTCAACTGCTTTCCCAGGCCACAAGCAGGGAGCTGGATGGGAAGTGGAGCTGCCGGGATTAGAACCGGCGCCCATATGGGATCCCGGGGCTTTCAAGGCGAGGACTTTAGCCGCTAGACCACGCCGCCGGGCCCAACCATAGGAATTTTTTCAAAAATGTACACAGGTTCTGCCCACAACCCTCTGACTGCTACTAATCTCATGGAAAGCCTAAATTCTTGCAGTATTGTACTGGGACAAATAAACTGTCCCCCCCATCCTCTTTCACCTTATCTTCTCTTACTTCTCCATCCCCATTACACAACTTCACTCAGGAAAGCCACCGCCAATTTGTTTTCCCTAGGACACTTCTCACGCAGATGCTGACAAATTCTGTAGCACAGGACTTTTCTCAAGTATCACCTTCCCAGCAAGGTTTACAGAAGTGGAAGCCAGCGAGCTCTCATTTGGGGTTCCTGCACTCTTCTTCCACAGAGAGGAGTCACAGCTGTGTACCTGGTGATGACTTGACCCAGCCCCCTGCACATGCCTAAGCCATGACCAGTGGAACCCGGCAGGCGTATGTCAATTCTGCCCTAGTCCATCATCTCCCAATATCTTCTCACACCTTGTCTCAATCTGCAGCAATATTTTGCTTTGGTTAAGTTAAATAAAGTAATTCCAGTCCAGAGATATGTAGTTCAAAAAGAAAAGATCTAATTATCTCTTTCAGAAAATGTGAGTGTGAGTATCTGGATAAAATGTAGAATCTGCACCTATACCAATGAAGTTCTTCGAAATGTTTATCCACCTAAGCCAGAGCTGAGCCTATCTGAAGCAGGTCCTCTTCCAGGCCTCTCACGTGGGCGCAGGGTCCCAAGGACTTGACTCATCCTCCACTGCTTTCCCAGCTCATTAGCAGGGAGCTGGATCTGAAGTGCAGCAGCCAGGACTAGAACTAGCACCCATATGGGATGCTGGCGTCACACGCGGAGTATTAACCTACAATACCATGGCGCTGGCCCCTACCAGTCAATTTTTTTAATGCTAAAATACAGTATCTTTTACCCATGTATGAATCTGCTCCATCATATACTGATCATTTTGAAAATACCATTTCACAGACTTAGACAATGTCTCTATTTTCACATTATTCAATATGAATTGCATGTGTTAATATTATCACTATAATCATCAACCAAAGGGAAGCTATCACGCTTCTGGTAACACACACAAATTTTCTAGAATTTCAATTTTCACTTGAAAGCATGAATTTTATCTTTGGCAACAAATACTATCAGTCATTTCCTTAGAGTGACATATTCACTTTCATCATTCTCAAAAACGTCTATTATATACGTAAGCATGAATAATACCAGTCTTTCAAACAGAAACTGCATTTCATTGAAAAAGGCTTATTTTGTGCTGTAACTCAAATGACTAAAAAAGTAGTTTTCCTTTGAGACACCATGATATATTTTATCTTTTGCTCTACAGAATATTAAAAGGATGTAGATCAAGGGCTAGCTTTGTGGAGTAGCCAGTACAGCCGCTAGCTGCAACGCCAGCACGCCATATCGGCACAGGCTTCCAATACCAGCTGCTCCATTTCTACTCCAGCTCCAGGCCAATGGTCTGGGAAAAGCAGCAAAAAATGGCTCAAGTTCTTGGGAGGCCTGGAAGCTGCTGGCTCTGGGCTTGAACCTGGCCCAGCTTTTGGTGCTATGGACATCCAGGAAGTAAGCCAGTGAATAGATTTCTGCATTTGTTTCCCTCTTTGTCTCTCTGTAACTCTGATTTTCAAATAAAATAAACTTTATAAAAATGTACATTAAAAGATTAAGAAGGAATAAATTAAGTTTTAATGTTTCATCAAGTACATTCGCCCAGCGGCGTGGCCTAGCAGCTAAAGTCCTCGCCTTGAACATGCCGGGATCCCATATGGGTGCCGGTTCTAATCCCGGCAGCTCCACTTCCCATCCAGCTCCCTGCTTGTGGCCTGGGAAAGCAGTCAAGGACGGCCCAATGCATTGGGACCCTGCACCAAGTGGGAGACCTGGAGGAGGATCTGGGTTCCTGGCTTCGGATAGGCACAGCACTGGCCATTGCAATCACTTGGGGAGTGAATCATCGGAAGGAAGATATTCCCCTCAGTCTCTCCTCCTCTGTGTATATATCTGACTTTGCAATAAAAATAAATCTTTAAAAAAAAAATCTCATGTCAGTGAAAACACAGTAACAACTGGAGCAGAGACACTGCTTTGATTTGTGTACCAAGGACAATAAAAATTTACCAGCTTTTGTACCCTAAGTGCAAATGTTAACAAAATATAAAAAGTCAAATGACACCTAATCATAAAATTAGTTTTTACCTCCTGGGCATTTTGAAAAGAGATAATTTCTAGAGCTCCACGAAACAAGACTTGGAAAAACATGTATAGATCATTTAATATATAGCGAGGCAGGATACATCCAAAATAAAATTTTATTTAAGATTTTTCATTTATTTATTTACATTGGAAAGGCAGATCAGATTTGCAAAGAAAAGGAGATACAGAAAGACCTTCCATGTGCTGATTCACTCCTTAAGTGGCTGCAATGATCAGAGCTGAGTCAATCCAAAGCCAAGAGCTTCTTCCGTGTCTCCCATGTTGGTGCAGGGTCCCAAGGCTTACAGCCATACTCTACTGCTTTCCCAGGCCACAAGCAGGGACCTGGATGGGAAATGGAACAGCCGGGACATGAACGGGCACTCATATGGGATCCTGGTGCATGCAAGGTGAGGAATTACCTACTAGGCTATCACACCGGGTCCTATACCGTATTTTCAAAGAAATTGATCTCCAACTAACAAAGCAGACACTGCTTTGTTAAAACTTGTTTTGTTTGTACTACCTCTCTCAGGAAATCCATTCCATTAAACAATATCAAACGAGTGATTTCCAAATTGTATACTGTAGATAAGCTAACTAACTGGGAGACTCATTTTCTAAAAACAATCTCTAGAGGCAGGCATTTAGCATTGTGGCTAAGATGTGGTAGCCTAGGAGCTTAAGTCCTTACCTTGCATGCGCCTCCGGGATCCCATATGGGCACCAATTCTAATCCCGGAAACCCCACTTCTCACTCAGCTCTCTGCTTTTGGCCTGGGGATGGCCTGAAGCCGTGGGACCCAGTACCTGTGTGGGAGACCCGGAAGAGGCTCCAGGATCCTGGTTTCAGATCGGCTCAGCTCTGGCCATTACAGCCACTTGTGGAGTGAATCAATGGACAGAGATCTTCCTATCTCTCCTCCTCTTTGTATACCTAATTTTCCAATTAAAAAAAAAGTCTTTTTTTTCTTTTTTAGAATTGCTTGCTATTTTTAGCAACGTAAGTTCACTATACTTTTTCAGATGTCTTACAAATGTAGGTAGAACAAGGTACAAAACTTGTAGGCCAATAAAAACAGATTGTAACATATGGTAACAACTTCAAACAACTTTTACAAAAGACAAACATTAAAAGAAACACATGTGAACACACACACACACACATTTGGAAATTCTAAAAATTATCATCAACCAAGCTTGGTAGTAACAGTCTTTTCCAGAAATTAGTAAATAAAAAAGTTATTGTAAGGAGTTATTCAAATACCCCACTCTGGACCCGGCATCATTTCCTCTTCCTCACAGCTCAGAAAATTCGTGCCAGTCCAGCACTCCACCAATCATGCATTTTTTTCTTTTTTATTTTTATTACAAAGTCAGATATACTGAGAGGAGGAGAGATAGAGATGAAGTGGAGCTGCCGGGATTAGAACCAGCGGCCATAAGCGATCAAGGCGAGGACCTTAGCCACTAGGCCACGCTGCCGAGCCCAATCAGGCATTTCACCTGAGAATCCCACCCTCAATCTGCCAGCCACATTTCCCAACTCCACCCACTTACCAATCATTCTTAGGCAATCACATGTGAGTCTCAGACACCAATCCCCTGGGGTCTGCCCTCAATCCCTCCCAATCTCCGCCCCCACACCTTGCAGGTTCACTTGAGTGACAAACAGGCCACAGGTGCGGCTCTCTCTTCTCCTTCTGGCCTCCCTTCCCTCCTCTTTTTCCCACTGCTCCCTCACCACCCTGTCCAGTTCCTGCCCTGCTGGAATAAACCTCCTAAGATATCTCGTTGTGTCTGGTGTTTTCAGCTCACGGTAAAGAACCAGGTTGCAGAAATTAGCTGAACGTAATAATAATATAATATCATATGAACTAGAGCTTTAAGCTTTTTAAAAAACTAATAGATATGTTATTCCAGTCCTTGGAAAAATAGTTGTTGCTGTGAAATTCCTTCATTAAGCTGAAAATTTAAACTTTAAACTTTCCAGTATCCTAAGAATATGTGGCGAACAACCAGATACAACTATAAAACCAAACCGTCAAAAGCATGTAAACCCAAGCCAAACCCTCACAACTCCATGGACATACAAAACACCCCGATATGACAGCATTTTAGCCCATTTGGCATTTGGCAACAATCTTAACATAATCCAATCAGCATGATCAACTGTCTACACAAAATGAGAGATAAATGCACACTATTTGCAACTTTTGCATTTTTTGGATGCTTTCCTAAGGATGCCAAAAGGGCAAGAAATATCTGAAACAATTTTTGCACAGCACAATATAGATTGGACTCAATTATTGACATAAAATCATCACTCAAATATCTTTAAAACATACAAAATATCAATTCACAGCAGTGAAAAATTTGATGAACAGTCAAAAGCACAGGAATTATTTTAGGATATGAAAATACTTTGGAGAAAATGAATATCACATTAATTTAACTTACACCTTGAAATAATTTAATATTGTGTTAGAGATTAATTTTATACCAAATTATTTACGATATAAATTTTACAGTTTTTGAAAATGTTGCAAATGAAACCTCAAGATTTACAAGAGCCAAATATCCTGACTTCTACATTCCTGATGTTACCATGGATATGCAGATAAAGACAGTTTGCTAAACATTTATCACAACAATGACCTTCCAAGATGGAATCTGCAAGTACCAGGAACAAGTTTAGCAATCAGTTTTGTTTTCCTTGACTTTTTTCATGAAGATATTTAAAAAATGGATGGCCAGGTAACAGGAAATTTAGGATCAGGTATCGGAGATCTGGATGAATCAAAAGCAACCAGTTGCTGGTGAGTCAGCCACATTAACAAAATCAGTATCCCAAGAATTGCTGCCAGAGCAGCACACTGAGCCAAGTGAGTGGGTTCGCACCTTTTTCCCATTCAAATTCAAAATGGGCACCTTAACTCTGTACTTTGGATTAGAAGTCTCTGAAATTCCTATGCCTCAAGGCCACAGTGAAAATATACTTACAAGCAAACAGTGCCTGTGCTAGCAACTCCGCAAAAAAGCAAATACCCTCTAACACACAGACCAAACCAAGGGGTGAAAATCTCAGAGCACAAACTGGGGCTGCTCACCACCGGGCGAAACCTAAATCCCCAAAGGAGGCCTGCTCACCACTGGGCGAGACCAAATCCCACAAACTAGGGCTGCCCCAAACCAGGTGGAATCTGAGCCCACAGACAGGGGCTGGGACCTCACCAAAATTTTACCTGATGTTTTTAAAATAAATTTTAAGGTTTTTTTTTTTATAAATTAGTATTTATGAAATACAGTAGAGGACATTTGATTGCATTTATTTTACAGCAGTGGATGTATTGGAGGATGACAGATCTTGGGTAATTTTTATTTGTAATGACATAGTTTCATAGGCTCTGGGATTCCCTCAACTCCTCCCCAAACCCTCCCCCCATGTTAGATTCCTCCACATTGTTGCAGTAGTACAGTTTCACTTGGGGAGTGAATCAATGGACAGAAGATCATCTCTCCTCCTCTCTGTATATCTAACTTTCCAATTAAAAAAAAAAAAAAGTCTTTAAAAAAAAATGCCGGGCCCAGCGGCGTGGCCTAGCGGCTAAAGTCCTCACCTTGAAAGCCCCGGGATCCCATATGGGTGCCGGTTCTAATCCCGGCAGCTCCACTTCCCATCCAGCTCCCTGCTTGTGGCCTGGGAAAGCAGTCGAGGACGGCCCAATGAATTGGGACACTGCACCTGGTGGGAGACCCGGAAGAGGTTCCAGGTTCCCGGCTTTGGATTGGCGTGCACCGGCCCGTTGTGGCTCACTTGGGGAGTGAATCATTGGACGGAAGATCTTCCTCTCTGTCTCTCCTCCTCTCTGTATATCCGGCTGTAATAAATTGGAATAAATCTTAAAAAAAAAAAAAAAAATGCCAATCGAGACAAGCCTATTGCACTTCAGAGTATCTAGGTTCCAGTACTCCCTCTACCCCTAGCTTCCTATTAATGTATACTCTGGGAGACAGCAAGTGATGGCCCAGGTGCTTGGGTTCCTGCCAACCATATGAAATACCTGGATGCAGTTACTGAGTTGACCCAGCCTTGGACATCGTGGACATCTGAGGTGAAAATTAGCACATGGGAAATTGCTCCTTCTCTCTCTGCCTTTCAAATAAATTATGAGAAGTTCATGAACTCAAAGTCTAAAAACTGTGAGAAGAACATAGTCTTTTTTAACTAAAGATTTATTTTTATTACAAAGTCAGATATACAGAGAGGAGGAGAGACAGAGAGGGAGATCTTCTGTCCAATGATTCACGCCCCAAGTGACCACAACGGCCAGTGCTGCACTGATCTGAAGCCAGGAGCTTCTTTCAGGTCTCCCACTTGGTGCAGGGTCCCAAGGCTTTGGGCCACAAGCAGGGAGCTGGATGGGAAGTGGAGCTGCTGGGATTAGAACCGGCGTCCATATGAGATCCTGGCACGTTCAAAGCAAGGACTTTAGCCGCTAGGCCACTACACTGGGCCCAAGAACATAGCTAGTCTTAATAGTTGTTTATGTCAGCAAAATTCTCAAAAATTAGAATCTGGCAATGAGAATAACACTGAAATCAGTAGGAAAGCATTTTGTTTGCTTAATTGCTCAATATTCCAACAAGACTTTTTTTTTAACCCCTAATAAATTGAAATATTTACCAGGTTCGTTCAGATGATCCCTTCCAGGAAGCTGCTCCGCATTGATGTCCCCTAAATCGCCAGTTTTGGAATCAATTGTTGCCTGAGAGAGCTCTTTTTCAAAAGCTCTGATTTCCTCGGCACTTGCTGCCCGGTCTTCCGATTCTGTAAACACTCTAATAATACCATCACTATAAGGAAAAACAAACTGATTGTTAAAAGTCAATGTGATAGTGCTTTAACATTCTCGCACCCAAATGATCCAAGGGAAAAATAATCTCTATTCATGATAAGAAATGTTCTTAGGTATTTATTACTGCCAGCACGATGCTCACTTCAGCACACAATACCCTATAATATTTCACCTTTTTAGAGAAGTTACTGGCAAAGGATGCAGAAATACTATGCTTAATCTAATTTTCAACTCCAAGTAAAAATAGTTTCTAACACCAAGTTAAATTTATCATTATATAAATCTATAGTACTGAAGATGTGGAATTTAAATATATATTACATTGATATTATTTTATAGTATCCTGATTCGTTTTAGAAGAGGCTCAACATAAACATACAGTTTATTACACAACAGATGTTCAACAGGGAAACACACTCTTTGCTATGCCAATAATGAACAATTGGCCTTCCACCATAGGAAAACAAAATTGGAAACCCAGCCTCGCGTTTTGGCTAAATGGCAGTCTCCAGCCTCTAGTCTCTGAAAAAAAAAAAAATTACTTTACTTCTCTAATTTCTAAATTCTAAAGTTAGAAGTAGCAAAGTTAGCTATTTTCAACTGTATTAATTCCAGTTTTATAATATTGTTCCTTTTTTGACTTTACACAAACAAGCCAACCGTTGAAGTTATTCTTCCACTTGAGCTACAATTAAGGAGCTGAGGGTAAGGGGGAACTGATCCCACAAACCAATCCTAGTCCCAGTCAAAGCAGGTAAAAACTCTTCTACTTTGTTAAACCCATTAATCCTTACAGCCCTCTGCTGTTTTTTTGTTGTTGTTGTTTGTTTGTTTTTCTTTGCCTTCAATTCTAGGGTAGTCCTTAATCCTTTCCTTCATCCATTTCTTCAAGCAGCCCTTTTTTGCCTTGTATATAGATAATATATACATAAATGTGCATTTAAATGTACATGTTGCATAATGTAAATGTACATGCATAATCAAAGAGTTACTAATTAACAGCTTCCAAAGAAAATCCAAATGTTTTTCTAATTTTCCATGGCTTGACTCCTCAAGTTTATTCTCCCTTTGATGACAATTTCACTCAAAAATCTCCCCATTTGTCTTTTTTTTTTTTTTAATGATTTTATTATTATTGGAAAGCCGGATATACAGAGAGGAGGAGAGACAGAGAGGAAGATCTTCCATCCGATGATTCACTCCCCAAGTGTGACCGCAACGGGCCGGTGCACGCCAATCCGATGCCAGGAACCTGGAACCTCTTCCTGGTCTCTCACGCAGGTGCAGGGTCCCAATTCATTGGGCCGTCCTCGACTGCTTTCCCAGGCCACAAGCAGGGAGCTGGATGGGAAGTGGAACTGCCGGGATTAGAACCGGCGCCCATATGGGATCCCGGGGCTTTCAAGGCAAGGACTTTAGCCGCTAGGCCACGCCGCAGGGCCCCCCATTTGTCTTTAAATGCCAACCTCTGGATTCCTTTGACCTGTTTAACCTAGTGGCCTCTCTTTCTCAGTATATTATAATGGTCAGTTCTTAGGCTTCAATTCCTTGTCTGTATTTCTTCCTTTAGGGAAAGATCTCCATTGGTTTGCTTTTTGCAATTTTGTTCACATCTTTATCTTAGTATGGTTTTCACACTGGGCTCCAGCCTAAACTGTCCCGGATCAATTAGCTTGTGCGTGGCCCTCTACTACTCAGGCGTCAGCAAGCCCAAAGTGAAAACTCATCCCCCTCTGCACCAAACTAACTCTCACTTCTCAATTTTTTAAGTAAGAATTCCAATCATCTCAAGTCTGAAGATTCTTTAATTTCTTTCATTCTATTCTTATAATATCTGCTTTCAATTATCTTCTACTTATCTTTTTCATTAGCACTCTGTGACCCATTTTTATAACTTCATATTACAGCAGCTACTTGTCAATTTGTTTGTATCTCCATTGACAGCTCTGGGTAAATCAAATTCACATATTCAATGATTCCTAACCTCTGCCTTGGTCATTTCTTCTCATGAGTTACAATCCCTTTATCCCAGACACTGAAACTAAAAAACTGTTAGCATTCAACTTACCCACAAGTTAAGCTCCACCACACCTATCATCCAATTCTTCCCTAATATTAGCCCTCCTTTATTTTCTTACACTTCAATCCTATCATATTCATTCCGATGAAACTTACACGGCAGTCTCTCAGTGTCCATGGGGCTTGGTTACAGAATATCCTTGTGCACCAAAATCCATGGATGCTCAAGTCGCTTACACATTTAATGCACATCCCCCTACACACTTTGACATCTCTAGACTACTCGTAACACTTAATAAAATGCTACACAATTAAACTGTATTATTTAGAAAATGACAAGGAAAAGTCTATCCATGTCTTTAGTCATTTGGGTAAATTCAGATGTAGAAAGCACATATGGGTCTTGCTGTATTGTTTCATTTGATAGAAACTTTCATTTCCTTTCTTACTCAAAATTTTGCAAAATCCAATTTAAATTTCTTTGAAAAGATTTTCCACATCAATCTCCACTTTTCCTAACTACTTTTCTTGTTTTTTAATTGCAAATCTGGATATATATATAGAGGAGCAGAGACAGAGAGGAAGATCTTCTGTCCAATGTTTCACTCCCAAGGCAGCCGAAACGGCCGGGCCAGGAAACAGGAGCTTCTTAGAGGTCTCCCATGCGAATGCAGGGTCCCAAAGCTTTGGGCCGTCCTCAACTGCTTTCCCAGGCCACAAGCAAGGAGCTGAATGGGAAGCAGGGCTGCCAGGATTAGAACTGGTACCACATTGTATCCTAACGCATGCAAGGTAAGGACTTTAGGCACTAGGCTATCACATTGGGCTCTTCCTAACTACTTTTATAGTCAATGTTTCAACTGCACAACTTGCAGCACAACCATCAGAAAAAATGCTGGAATATCCTTTGTTTTATCAGCTAAAAGAATGTACCTATCATCGCCCCAGGTCACTTGAAATGTCTTACAGCTGTACACTCTAATGCCTGGGAAAGGTCTAGACAGTTATAGACCACTTAGAATATAACTACCTTGCGGGCCCGGCACAATGGCCTAGTGGCTAAAGTCCTCGCCTTGAACACGCCGGATCCCATATGGGCGCCGGTTCTAATCCCGGCAGCTCCACTTCCCATCCAGCTATCTACTGGTAGTCTGGGAAAGCAGTCAAGGACAGCCCAAAGCCTTGGGACCCTGCACCAAGTGGGAGACCCAGAAGAGGTTCCTGGTTCCTGGCTTCAGATCGGCACAGCACCGGCCGTTGCGGTCACTAGTGGAGTGAATCATCGGATGGAAGATCTTCCTCTCTGTCTCTCTTCCTCTCTGTATATCTGACTTTGTAATGGAAATAAATAAATCTTAAAAAAAAAAAAAAGAATATAACTACCTTGCACCAACTACAATGTCCCCATTGTCTAGGACACAGCAGCACCATATGGACTGAGCTGGAAGTCGGATTGTCTGAGCACATTCACCATGTTTCCAGATTCTCAGAGATCTGTCTTCTCCGGTTGTCACAAAATCTAAAATTAATGAATATATGATTTAAAATAAACAAAACAATACAGTTCTTAATCAGGAAAAAGATACTGAACAAACTTACTAGATTATTCAAGTCACAGACAGCACACTGATACATGTAATCACGCTTCCCTCATCTCAGTTAATGCTCAATATAAAATTCTAAAGAAATCTGCCCAAGAATATCTTACCTCTGCAATTTGGAAAGACAGATATGCTATAAATATAATTTGTATGTCCATAATATACTTCTAGACACTCGCCAGTGATTTGCCACCTTCTAATACTAGCATCATTTGCACAGGAAAGAAACTCCGTTTCACTCAAAATTGCCAAGCCTCTTACACAGTCTTCATGTCCTGTATTACAGAAAGAACAAAATCAAACAATAAAATTGATCATGTCTTTGAAGGCTCTGATTTTTTTTAAAAGATGTAATTATTTTTATTGGAAAGGCAGATTTACAGAGAAGAAGAGACAGTGAAAAAGATCTTTCATTTGCTGGTTCACTCCCCAGCTAGCCACAACTACTGGAACTGAGCTGATCCAAAGTCAGGAGCCAGAGGCTTTTTGAGTTCTCCTATGCAGGTGCTGGGACCCAAGGCTCTAGGCCATCATCAACTGCTTCCCAGGCCACAAGCAGGGAGCTGCAGGGAGAAAAGTGCAGCCAGGGCACAAACTGAAATCCATATGGGATCCCTGCACTTCCAAGGCAAGGATTTAGCCACTGAGCCATTGTGCCAGCTCTGGGCCTGGCTCTGAACATCTTATTCTTCATTTAATAAAAAGTTTGAAAACCTAAATTTATACTTTAGTTTTGCCATTCCTTATCACTCGTCTTAGGAAGTGATTTTATAAGCATCCCACCCTCTCAAAACAATCTCCATGGGCTGGTGCAATGGTCTAGCAAGGAAAGTCCTCCCCTTGAATGCACCGGGATCCCATACGGGCGCAGGTTCTAATCCCGGAGATGCCACTTCCCATCCAGCTCCCTGCTTGTGGCCTGGGAAAGCAGTCAAAGACGACCCAAAGCCTTGGGACCCTGCACCCACTGGGAGATCTGGAGGAGGATCTGGGCTCCTGGCTTTGGATTGGCAAAGCACAGGCTGTTGTGGTCACTTGGGGAGAGAATCATGAGATGGAAGATCTTCCTCTCTGCCTCTACTTCTCTCTGTGTATCTGACTTTCCAATAAAAAAAAAAATAATAAATCTTTAAAAAAAGAAAAAAACAATCTCCAAAAACAGTGTTTCAGGAGCCAGCATCATGACATACTCAGTTCCTACAATACTAGCTTTCCATATGGCTGCTAGTTCAAGTCCTAGCTGCCCCACATCTGATCCAGCCCTATGCTAATGCACTTGGAAAAATAGCAGAATATGGCCCGTTTTTTGGGCCCCAGAAAAGACATGGGAGACCCAAAGGAAACTCCTGGCATTCTGGCTTCAGATTCGTCCACCTCCTACCAGTTTTTTGTGTTTGTTTTTAATATTTATTTATTTTCATTGGGGATGCAGATTTACAGAAAAGAGATACAAGGAGAAAAACTTTCCCTATGCTGATTCACTCCTCAAGTAGCCACACGGCCAGAGCTGCGCCAATCCAAAGCCAGGAGCCAGGAGCTTCTTCCAAGTCTCCGACGTGGGTGCAGGGTCGCAAAGCTTTGGGCCATCCTCTACTGCTTTCCCAGGCCACAAACAGGGAGGGACATGAACCAGGACCCATATGGGATCCTGGCACATGCAAATAAAAGAATTTAGCCACTAGGTTTTGGTGCCGTACCCCATCTCCTAATGCTGAAGCCATTTGGAAAGACAACCAGAGGGTTGAAGATCAATCTCACGTTCTATACCTCTGTCTTTCAAATAAGTAAAGTAAATATTGAAAGCAACAAAACAAGCATTTTGATACCAACAAATAATCTTCGTTTTTACTCAAATAACATTTCAATTTTTATTTCCAATAGCAAAAATGCTTCTTAATATTAACAATGCTCAATCATAACTGAAATATATAACAAAGAGTAGATATCTGAAAATTTTAAGAAAAAGACAGTTTATAAAGCTTGGACTCCTATAAAATAAGATGAGAAATCAAAATTTCCAGGCTTAGTATTTGTTGATTTAGGTCAGTTAACAAAGACAAATGCTGACTTGATAAATACATTGCAGGAACTGATAAAAAAAAAAAAAGTGTAACACTTAGTTAGAACTTATTATCCATTCTCCATTTACACCTAATCTTATCTTTACAAAGGGACTAAAAGTCCTCATAGTCTTGAAGGAGTATGCAGAACAGTGATGAATTTCTAAAGAGAAACCTTCAAGAAAGAAGAGGAAAAAAAAATGCAATAAAAACTCAAAAATATAAGTGCCCCATAAGTAAATCAGTGCTGTTAATATAAAACAAGAGACACTTCAGGTGTTACGTATAGTCTACCAGCCAAATCCACAAATTTGTTATCATTATACAATATGTTTCAATATGAACAAAGACACTACGATGTGTTCCACTGTATGTGAAAATAATACTGTTAGCCCATGATCAGTATGGCTAATGCTTGAAATTTCAGGCTGAATGTGTTATTGATACAAAATATGTAATAAATTTATAAATTTCATATAGATACAATATGCAGAAGCACATAAACAATATAGTTTATTAGATAGATAGTCATTAGTCTACACCTGGTTGTCCTATGTATTTTCTTTTTCTTTTTTTTTAAGATTTATTTTATTTTTATTACAAAGTCAGATATACTGAGAGGAGGAGAGACAGAGAGGAAGTGGAGCTGCTGGGATTAGAACCAGCGGCCATATGGGATCAAGGTAAGGACCTTAGCCACTAGGCCACGCTGCCGAGCCCCCGACCTATGTTTTTATTTTCACGATAACATTTATTTAAAAAGTTTTATTCATTTGATTGCCAAAGTTAGAGGGAGAAGGAGGGAAACAGAGAATTCTTCCACTCATGCATTGATTTACTCCACAATGCCCAGGGTTGGGCCAGAAGGCAGCCAGGAGCCATTTCTAGGACTCTCATATGGGTTATGTAGATTTGGGGCTCTGCTCCCTTCCCAAATTTATTAGCCAGGAGCTGGATCAGAACAGGAGCTGCTGGGACACAAACAGCACACACCTATGGAATATGGATATCATGGGCAGTATCCCACTATGCCACAACACTGGCACCTGTGAAATAAACTTAGGGGCCGGCACCATGGCATAGTAAGCTAAACTTCCGCTTACAGTGCTGGCATCCCATATGGGTTCTGATTTGTATCCTCAATGCTCCACTTCCAATCAAGATCTTACGGCTTAGTAAAAAGTAGAGAATGGCTTAAGTTCTTGGGCCCTTGTATCCATATGGGAGACCTGGAAGAAACTCCTATTTCCTGTCTTTGCATCAGCTCTGCTCCAGACATTTAGTCGTCTGAGGAGTGAAAAAGGGGATGGAAGACAGATCAATCAACTGACCCATCAGTTTATCTTATCTCTCTCTCTCTGATGTGTCTCCTTTTCTGTGTAACTCTACTTTTCAAATAAAAAAACAACTTAAAAATTTTAATATTAAGTATCAGAAAAATTACATTCACCCAAGTCAAGTGGCTCTAATAAAATAATGTTTTAGAAATACTATTTTCGGGCCCAGCGGTCTGGTCTAGCGGCTAAAGTCCTCACCTTGAACCCGCCAGGATCCCATAAGGGTGCAGGTTCTAATCCTGGAGACGCCACTTCCCATCCAGCTCCCTCTTGTGGCATGGGAAAGCAGTCAAGGACGGCCCAATGCTTTGGGATCCTGCACCCGCATGGGAAACCAGATAGGGCAGGGCCAAATCTTGGATCACTGGCATGTGCATGAGCTATAATAGGGTGCGGGTTATGCCACGCTAGGCTACCACACCTACCAGTTTACATGACCAGGGATGGGAGCAGGCTGGGCAGGGCTAGGTTGCAGCACCCCCCAATAAAAGTTGGGATTGGGACAGGCCAGGCTGCAGAATCTGATGGCAAAGGCCAAGACAGGGGATTGATTATGTACAGCACTGGCTGTTGTGCTCACTTGGGGAGTGAATCATCGGATGGAAGATCTTCTTCTCTATCTCTCCTCCTCTCTGTATATCTCACTTTGTAATAAAAATAAATAAATCTTTTAAAAATTTTTTAAATTATATTTTGGCAATCTTTACATTGTTAATTAGGGTAAAAAGGCACAAGGGTTATAGGAAAGTGGGTAAGACCACTATTTTCCTATTGTTTCCGTCATATATCCGAGGTAAAGGGAATACTGAGAGAGAAGCCCCACCCATTCTCCCACCCACCCCAGGTCCCGGATATGGGGTATGCTCTGAGATCCTTGCTCAAGTGGTTTTGATAGTTCACCAGTTATGAATCGCTGCCAATCTCACCACTTCAGGCACAATGAGACTGTTGAAGAACCCCTGATTAGCATAGTCCATATCATAGAGTCTCCCTTTGTCCAGTATTTCACTGCCAACATACAGCTGAGCTGATTGACTGACCTGTTCTATCTTCCGTCTTTTCTTGGTGAAGGTTCTGAGTCCGGCATTTCAATTGAGGGGATCCCCAAAAAAACTTTGAGGTATTCCTAGACCAGATTCTTGTATGTTCTAGCAAGTACAGGGCCCGCCACAGTCCATCACCCCGATTAGCTGGTGGTTGCAACTGCTGGGTTGGTTCTGTTTTCAGCCCCGACTTCCACTGGAACCAATGGGTGTTGCAGTCCATCCTGGCTCTGCCCATCACATACTCGGCCCTCACATAAACCAGTGGGAGCTGCAGCCCAGTCAAAGTGATCCACAATAACCCCCACCAGGCCCGCCCCTACCCTGGTTTGCCAGTATGTGTAGCAGACCTAGTCCAGTCAGCCCCATATCCCATATCTTCAAAAAAAAAAGAAGTACTATTTCCAAGCATGTAAAATTTGAGTTAAAAAACCCAACAGGGCAAATAATAATATTCCAAAAGTTACTTGTTCTGATCTTACCTGCATAAGTCCTCTCACATCTTCCAGCCTTCCACAATTTAATGGTTTTGTCTGCTGAGCCAGTCAACATTAAACCCTGTTCAGGTAAGATCTTTACTGCCCATACTGCAGCTGTATGACCCTATGAATAAAAATGGGTATCAATTTCACTAACCACACAATTATATTTAATTTTCATCTAGAATATTCACAGAGAAACACTGTACCTGTAAGGTCATCATGCATTTGTCATTCAGCCAGACTTTAGCAGTGGTGTCCCATGAGCCACTAAGTAATGTTCCAAATTTTCCAGATGAAAGACTACAGACTAGGAGGAGAAAGTCTTGTTAACATATTCAGTCAAAAAAAAATGCTCAGCCCTGCAATGAGTTATTAAAGTACTGCATGTTAAAAGCTCTTTGGAAGTAACAGTACCCTAACCAATCAGGGCATAAATCAATGGACACATGGAAGAGTGCGGTGATCAAAATCAAACGGATGTCAGACTGGACAGTGTAAGGCCCTGCTGTGCTAAGGACAAGCTAAATGACCACTAGGATAATACGTAACATCAGATTCCTGGTCTGAGAAATAAGGAGGAAGGAACATTAAGTAGGAATGCACAGCTCTTTACAGATCTAAGAAATTATTTTAAAATACTCTTATACAGAAAATCATGGCCACTTTCATTAAAATGACTCACACACACAAAAACAAGCCTGCAGTCAAGATCAAAGTTCAATTCTAACAGAATGGCTAATTAAATATCTTAGTACTTTTATGTGAAATTACATATTACCAACACTATAGATATGAAAAAAATGAACTAAGGAAAGGAAGAATGCCCCACAGTGTCAAAGCAGAAGCACCAGTCATGGATTGGGAAATTTTTTCCTGAGACCAGAGGGAGCTTTCCACAAAAACCTTCCCACTCTCAGAAGCAGAGTCCTTGAAACAGCCGCTCCACTGGACTTGAGAACGGCTAGATGAGCGACTGCTGTGTTGGTGCTGTCCTCTTTTTCAAGCGGGAGTGTTTGCTCTGATTATGCTTTCCTTTCCCACTTCCATATACTGGTGACTGCAGAGAGCCAAGGCTAGCACATTGCCCTGGTGTTCTGGTGGACCAGGTCTAGGGAACTTTAAATGGGCCTGGAACTTGGGTGTGCAGAATGGTAAGGTCTCATGCCAACATATATGCCAAGAGCAGGGGACCCTAGAGGGCAGGCAAAGCTTCAGGCTAGCATACCACCCCACTGGAACACTGGGCTAGCAAACCCGTGAGCTCCAAGGCACGGGGACTGTGGATTGATCAGGGAAGAGGAAAAGGAGATGTGAGAGAGTATGTTGCAGGTGAGGAATCACGTCTGAGGAACTTCCATCGACAAGGCCACTGTTCTTGCAGGTAAGCAAAGCGGCTGAAACCGAGCAGTTTGGAGGGGGGAAGCTGGAGTACCTTTCAGGGTCAGACCAATGAACCAGCCCACGTGGAAGACCTGAGCTGGGCTATGAATCACCACCGACCACCACTCACCAACACACACAAAAGCTAGGGCTGGGGCCTACCTGGTGGGGCTAGACCACAGTACTTACTAGTGAGACTCAAAATGGGGACAAGTAATTTTAGGCTGGGTCATGACACTAACCAACATGCAAGACAACCGGGTCTGGGGGCAGATTCCCTGGGGGATATCTGAGCCAACCCCTGTAGAACTGCAATTTCTGCTGTTACGTTTATGAGATGAGTTTAGTGATAGGTTGAGCTTGGCATGATCATGGAATCCTCCAACACTCATGGGTGGGGGGGTGAGAACAGATCGAGCAGGTCCAGGCTACAGCACCCACAGGCATACCCAAGAATACGGTGTGGGGCACGCAGGGCCAAAACATCCACCAGCTTAAAGTCATGGTGGAGAGGGCAGACTGTCGGGTAAGGCTATAACATTTGCCAGCACATGTGAGATACGGGTCTGGGAGTGAGCCTGGTGGGGGAAACTCCCCTGTTGGGCCATAGGACCCACTGGTGAGCATGTGATTCAGGCCTGGGTGTTATTCAGGGCTGGCATGGTAGCTCCACCCATCAGTAAGTGTGTGGGTTGGCCTGGAGGGGGCTAGACCAGATAGGGCAGGGCCAAATCTTGGCTCACTGGCATGTGCATGAGCTATAATAGGGTGCGGGTTATGCCACGCTAGGCTACCACACCTACCAGTTTACATGACCAGGGATAGGAGCAGGCTGGGCAGGGCTAGGTTGCAGCACCCCCCAATAAAAGTTGGGATTGGGATAGGCCAGGCTGCAGAATCTGATGGCAAAGGCCAAGACAGGGGATTGATTATGTCATGCTGGGTCAGATCAACTACTGGCACACCCACAAGATCTGTAGGTTGGGAGCAGGGGAGCTAAGGGGATACCCTGGCTGGGTTGTGGTTCACACTACTGAGCGAGAGCTAGAATGCGGGTGGCGATCTGGGCTGGACATGACTGCAGTGTCTCTCAGCATGGATGTGATGGATCTGGAGTGGGCCAGACTGGGCTAGGCTAGGTCTCGGCACCCACTGAACCATTCAAGAGCTGTATCCAGGCATGGAACAGGTGTGGCTGGGCTGCAGCACCTAACAGCAAGAACCAGAATGGGTATGGGATGGATGGGCAAGGCCACTGCTGCTCCCAGGATAGGAGGTGGACTAAGTCAGTCTCGGCTGAGGACCCACCACTATGCATGACATCTGCCACTGGGAAGAGACCTGATAGAAGAGCCTGGAGAAATCCTTGTCAGGACACAGTCCCTGCAGATGAGCGCAAGAACCAACACTGGCAGTTGCCCAAACCAGACCAACTTATAGTACCAACAGGCATACATGTGGGTCAGGTCTGAGGGCAGGCCAGGCTGGACCATTGGCAGATCTGAGAACCAGGACCAAGTGCAAGACAGGCCGGGTCAGTTTGTAACACCAGCCAGTTCACCACAGGGCTGGGACTGGGGGCTGTATAGGCTGGCTGAGCTAGGTTGCAGGACTCACCAGCATGAGCTGGAACTGGGGACAGACTGGCCAGGCCAGGCTGTAGCACCCACCTGTGAATGCTGAGGTGAAGTAAGACATACCAGACTGCTGCAGCATTCACCAGTACACGTGAAACCAGGGGGGCGGGGGGGAGGGGGGGAGTCTGGTGTTAGTCTTGTGGGGGGGTCTGTCAGGGGCTCTCCTGCTGGGCCACTGTTCCCACTGGTGAGTGTGAGAACTTGAACCAGGGGCAGAGCAGGCTGGGAAGAGCTTCCACATCTGTTGGCCTGCATGTGAACTGGTTAGGGGAACAGCAATGCTGGGTAAGTGACTACATCTACTGGCACAGGCATGAGCCAGAGTAAAGTGTGGCCTAGTTGGGATTTGCCACAGCATCAGCTGGCAAGTGATGGGACTTGGGGCAAGTCATGTTAAGCCAGACTGCAAAGCCACCTGCAGAATGCCTGGTAAGGACAAGACCCAGGATTGGGAATGGGCCCAACAGGAAAATGGTGGCACCTCTTTGATGGGCTGCAACTGTCACTGGTGAGCATAAAAACCAGGGCTGGGAGTGGGCCTGGCTAGATAGTCAATGGCTGTATAGTGGGGTCAGTGGGGTTGAGCTAAGCTTCAATACCCACTGATGTATATGAAAGCTGAATGGGATATGGGATAAACTGTGCCAGTCTGCTGTACATTCTAGCAAGCATAGGAACCACGGCCCGGAGCAGATGCAGTGAGGGTTACTGGGGGTCACTCTGACTAGGCTGCAGTTTCCACTGGTGTACACAAGGACTGAGTATGGGCAGTGTTGTGCTGGGCCGTAGCATCCATTAGTTCACATAAGAGACAGGGCTGGAGATAGAACTGACCCAGTAATTGCAACTACCAGTGTGTGTGTAGGCAGACATGTCAGAACTGGGCCTCCTCAATGGCTAAGACAGGACAGTGGAGAGCATGTCCAGATGCATGTGGACTTCACAGCAGTCCATTGAGGCCTGCAGAGAATATCTGGTACCATAGCAGATGAAGCTAGCAGGAAAAAATTTGTGAACTTTCCTAGCAAAGCTTGACAGCAAACATCTGGGCCAATGGAGACTCTATGGTAGACTGTCAGCCAATGGACCTTGGAAGAATTTCCTCATCCGTGGATCAGCGAGATTGACAGCATTTTAGAAGTATTGAATCCACTTGAGGAGAACCCATGGAGCATGCTCCACATTAGGGACCTTGGGATGCAATTGGGTGGCCATTCCCTATCCCCCGGTACTGAGGCTGGGAGGCTGGGAGCCACTACTCCTCTAATCTCCTCCAATCTCCTCCTCCCCACTCCCCAGAAAAAGAAAGAAAATTGGAAACATTTGCCTTATCTATTTTCCCCTAATCCTCAAACCTTCCCACCCTAATCAATTATGTAAACATCACCAAAAATAAAATTAAAGGGCCCGGTGTAGTAGCCTAGTACTAAATACTATTCTTGATTTTTGCTGGGATCCCATATGGGTGCCGGTTCTAATCCCGGCAGCTCCACTTCCCATCCAGCTCCCTGCTTGTAGCCTCAGAAAGCATTCGAGGACAACCCAAAGCTTTGAGACCCTGCACCACGTGGGAGACCTGGAAGAAGCTCCTGGTTTTGGCTCAGCTCCAGCTGCTATAGCCACTTGGAAAGTGAACCAGTGGAAAGAAGATCTTCCTGTGGGTCTTAGATTTGCCATATGAAAACAGACATAATAGAAGATAAGAAATACAATGAATTTTCCTGAGTAAATGGAGTTCTTGCACAAAGCAGCTGAAAACTGGAACCACAAAGTACACTAAATTATGCATTCTCTTCCTCCCATAACAGAACAATTTACTTTTTGCCTACGTAAATACGTCTGCCTTTATCAACAACAGAAAATTTATAATAGAGACTTTACAGAACTAAGATGGTCCCAAAAGGCTTCTATTGTAGCCACACCTAAGATGGATATGCAAATTTTGTTTTGAAAGAGACAAAACTCCCAAATAGAAAAACATCAAAGTGCTATACTCACCGTTATTCTTGTGACCTTTCAGAATATAAAGTGGCAATGGGCTGTCCAGTGAGAAGATGCATATATTGTGGTCATTTCCTCCAGTGGCAATTAGTCCATGAGGATATGTGTCACTTGAGGGTATGATGCATACACAAGATACAAAGTTGGAGTGGCCACTCATACAGTGCATTTCTGTGAAGCCCCTGTTAGGACTGCAAAGATAAGATAATTAAAACAGGAGTTAACCTGCTGTCAGTGACACCAGCACCCCACAGAGGCACCAACTGGAGCCCTGGCTGATCTTCTTTTAATCCAGCTCCATGCTAATGTACCTGGAGAGCAGTGAAAGACAGCCAAGTCTTTGGGCCCCTGCAACAAGGTGGGATACCCAGAAGAAGCCCCTGGCTCCCAGCTTCAGACAGGCCCAGCTCTGACCCTGAGCCATGGGGGCCAATTGCGGGTGAACCAGTGCATGGAAGGTCTCTCTGTTTCTTCCCATGTCTCTGTAATTATGACTTTAAGTAAACAAAAATAAATTTAAAAAAAAATCCACTTTCATGAATCAATTGTTTTAAATTTATAAAGGATAATATCAATTTAAGAAAAGTCTGATTACTAGTTTTTTGATAAGATGTTAATTAACAAAAAGTATTAAGAAGGAAGGAAATGTGGAGAAAAAAATGTTATGAATAGCTTTTTTCCATTCTCCACTTTCATCTCTATGCATCAGTGACTGTTAACCCTAAGAAATCCTGGTTGAAGGGGCTGTCATGACACCAAGTTGCTGCTTGCAACATCATTGTCCCATGTGGACACAGTTTTGAGTCTTGCCTGCTCTACCTCCAATCCACCTCCCTGCTAATGTGCCTGGGAAAGCAGTGTTAAATGGCCCAGGTCCTTAAACCCTGCAGGTTTACTCCTCAAGGACACAGGGGAGACTTAGATGGAGAAATCCCTGCTGAAGTCAAACATACACACAATTAAGGTAACTAAGTTAGGGGAACAGAAAGTTTTGGCCTGGCAGATAGAAATGCTGTCATCTCACATAGAACTGCCGAGATTTCCTATCTGGCTCTACTGCCACAGCCATTTCCTGCTAGTCAGATTCTAGAATGTGGAAGATAATGGATCAAATGGTTGGGTCCCAGCCACTCTTGTAGGAGATCTGGATTGAGTTTCTGGCTCTGAGCTTTGGTCCAGCCCAGGACTAATTAATGAGGACATTTTGAAAGTGAATCACTGGATGGGAGTTCGTTCTCTCTGCTTTTCTAACAATAGTAACCATAAAATCCATTATCAATAAGCATTAAACGTAGTGAAGACATTTGTCACTATAAATCATTAACTTAGAACCCATTAATATAATGTAACCTACCTGCTAGAATATTCATCATTGTCAATATGCAAAAACGAAATTAATAGGGAAGGGGGACAGGAAGTCTTAGAGCCAATGGAACTGTTTCATAAAACAAAAAAACAATTTAAAAATAGGAACGAATATAAGGATATATAAATGGCTGCTCTAATATAAATGGCTGCTCTAAACAACAAAAAATGGCTGCTTTGGAAACAGTACAATGAAAATTGCCTCGGGACTGGAATGATGATCAATCTGGTGTGAATATCAATTATTTAGCATCATGTCTTATAAGAGGCCAAAAGAATAGATAATAATAGATTACATGGAAAGTAATGTTAGTTGCTAAGGGGGATAGAAAGAGTTGTGGCCATAACACAAGTTAAATCAAGGAGTTCGCAGTATGGGTGAAGAAGACAAGACAAAAGCATGTGAAGAAGTAAGAGTCCCCAGGCAAGGACTGAACACACTCATCTACTTTTACTCCCTTCCCAAGTCCCATTGAGACTGTGTATATGTGGAAATGTGGAAATCCACAAGGTCAAGGCACATGGAAAAAAAAAGAAGAAACAACTTTGAATAGTGAAAGCTGACAAATAGTAAAGGCCTTAGGAAAGCCACCAGAAAATCAAGGGGAAAATGAGCTTTACGCAGGCAGAAGGGAGAAATTATGAAGCACCAATAATCTGACGCCCTACCTACCCAACAAGTACACTGGTAGTATTTGTCTGATGGAACTATTTTGGAACTCTGGAGTCAGGTGAAAGCTTACAATGTCCAGGAAGAAAGGATGATCTACAAATGTGAGGTAACTTGGATCAATTTCAGCTCTCAGCACTGTACCTCATCTCTTAGTTCCGTTGCAGGTAGACTGTACTGGTGTTACTGGAGCAGCTTGTATTCAGGGCAGCAGCTGGGATGGGCAATAAGGATCTAATCTGTTCTCTGACAACTTATTTCTACTCCAACATTGAAGCTGCAGAAAGAAGCAGGCAGTACTGTTGCTGTACCTTCTCCCCTACCGCTCCAACTGAAGTGACTACCAGGGTTTTAAAGTTTCATTTATCATTACTCTTTATCTGAAAGGCTGAAAGACAGAGATGGAGATTCCTTATCTGCTGGTTTACTTCCCAAAGGCCAGTGACAGCCAGGGCTGGAACAGGTCAAAGCCAGGAGCCCAACTAGGTCTCCCTTGAGGGTGGCAGGGACTTAAGTGCCGGAGGGATCACCTGCTGCCTCCCAGGGGGTGCATTAACAGGAAGCTGGAGTTGAAGCACAGCCAGGTATTCCAATCTAGGTACTCCAATACGGGGTGTAGGTGCTCCAAACAGCACCATAGCGCCTATGCCAGACTCCTCCCCAACTTTCATGGTTTCAAAGGTCTGACATCCAATTCCCTTAAACTCTTCATTTTTTTGTTTTGTTTTTTTGGGGGGGGGATGGGAGGAGGGGAGAACTCCATATGCAAAAAATCAAAAAACAAGCATGTATGCTCAAGAAAGAGTTCTGGCTCCGTAAAGACCTGACAGGATGATCTCTGGTACATTCATTCTACAATAACAAACAAAAAAACATAACCAACGAAAACAACCACTGGAAAATGGAGTAATCTAATTTCTAGCATGTTAGATTCAGTATCCAATTGTCAACAATACCAAATACAAAAATCACAAAAACTAAACAGGAGAGCACAGCCTGTTTAAAAAAAAAAAAAAAGCCCACGAAAAATACCTAATGGTAGGTATGCTAGACAAAGTCTTTATTTTTTTTTAATATTCATTTATTCATTAATTACATTGCATTACATGACACAATTTCATAGGTACTGGGATTCCCCCCCCTTCACCCCAAACCCTTCCCCCATCATGAATTCCTTCACCTTGATGCATAACCACAGCTCAAGTTCCGTTGAGATTCCCTAATTAAAAGTTTACACCATACAGAGTCCAGCATCCCACTTTAGACAAAGTCTTTAATACAACTGTTTTAAAGATGCTTAAACAACTAAACATAATGAAGAAGAAAGTATAGGGAAAAAAAAGTCTAAACAAAATTAAAATGCTAGTGTGCAGATCAAATGCAAAAACAAAACAAAAAAATACCCTTAGAATTGAAAAGTAAAACAGCTTAATAGTTGACATCAAAAGTTTACCAGGTGTATTCAAACGCAGATCTGAGTAGGCAGAAAAAAATTAGTGAATTTGAAGATACGACACTGTAAATGATCAACTCAGCAAAAGCAAGAAAAATGATAAACATTGAAAACAGCCTAATGGTCTTAACTAACACATGAACCAAGTTAACAAACTGACAATTCCGTATGAGAGGAGGAAAACAAAACAGTTGAGAAAATAATGGCAGAAGACACCATGAATTTGATGAAGCTCAATTAATTCCAATTAAAATAAACTCAGAGATTCATAATGAGGAACATTAAAATCAAACTTAAGAAAAGCAGAAAGCAGCAGAGCATTTTGAAAGCCTTAATAAAGAGTCAATTCATCAGACAAGGGCACCTCAATGATAAGCACATTTCTTGTTCAACATTTTGGGAGCCTGAATTGAATACACAGAGCAGCAGTAAAGTCAGATCCCAAACTCATATCAGAGTATGTGATTAGAGTTCCAACTACTCCACTTCTGACCCGGTTTCCTGCCAATGCAGAGCCTGCAAAGGAGTAGGCAAAAGTATTTGGGTCCTTTGCACACATGTGTGAAACACAGGTGGAATTCTAGGCTCCAGCCAGCCCAGGGCTGTGGCCACTTGAGCAGGTGGAAGGGGTCTGTTTCTGTCATTCTCTGTCATTGTGCCTTTGAAATAAATTCTTTTCATTGTGGTGTTATGGGGTGCAGCCAGTGATAGGCAGCACCCACTGACAGTGGGCAAATGAAATTTGGCTGTGTCCCCCAACCTCTGTCCTGAAGGTGGGTCCTACAGCAATGGAATAGTAACTGCATCCTCAACCACTTCCCCCACATCCTAAATGAGCCAGGATATTGCAAGTCCAATTAGTCTAGGCATTTTTAGTACAAACCCAGTTCCTGTTCCTGTTCCTGTCCATCCTAACCAGCACTAATCAACTCTTCAGCCCAAAACTCTTAGGTATTCGCTCCTGCCCACCTGTGACTCACCTATCAACTGAGAGGGGACGGTATTGTGTTGTGTGTAACCACTCCCCTCACAAGCCCCTTTAAAAGGCCCGTGAAGCAGGGGCTCTCACTCTCTTTCTGGCCAGGTGCTTCTGTTACTCTGTCACCTTGACTCTTGGCTGACCCAGGACAGGTAATCCCCTGAGCATGGTCCCTGTGTGCTACTTAGATGGGACAATGGTTATAATGATGTTGTTTCTGGTCTGTGTACTATCTGGAGTTCCAGGAGGGGTGAGGCCTAGCAGTGGTAGAATGTGGGCAGAGAAGCCAGGGAAAGGTGAATGTCTGCAGCTTTGTAAGTGTGTCCTGGTTCTTCGTGAGTGTGTCCAGGTTATTTATTACATGTCTCTTAGGATAACATATATTGTTGGGGAAGCTGGGACATAGGTCTTTAGCTTAATGGATGAACTTAAGGATGATGACCATTTGTTTCTTCTGGGATTATAATTGGTTGGATTATGATTAGGTGGATTGCTGTATGGACTTGTAATTTGCTATTGTGCTCTGTTGTCTTCAAGCTTGATTAATAAAGACTCCTTAATAAACCTTAGACATGTCTGGTGTGATCTCGCTCGCACCCTGCAACAGTGGGACAAAAAATGGAATTTTATTCAGTCTTACAAAGGAAGGAAATTTTCACATGTGCTATAATATAGACAATCTCAGTTGAGGACATCATGCTAACTGAGCTAATTCAGTCACAAAAAGCCAAACTGGGGCCCGGCGGCGTGGCCTAGCAGCTAAAGTCCTCGCCTTGAACGCACCAGGATCCCATATGGGCGCCGGTTCTAATCCCAGCAGCTCCACTTCCCATCCAGCTCCCTGCTTGTGGCCTGGGAAAGCAGTCAAGGACGGCCCAAAGCCTTGGGTTTCTACACCCATGTGGGGGAGACCCGGAAGAGGTTCCTGGTTCCCGACATCGGATCGGCGCGCACCGGCCCGTTGCGGCTCACTTTGGGAGTGAATCATTGGACGGAGGATCTTCCTCTCTGTCTCTTCTCCTCTCTCTGTATATCTGACTTTGTAATAAAAATAAATCTTAAAAAAAAAAAAAAAAGCCAAACTGTATGAGCCCACTCAGAGTCAAAAACCACTAGTTGCCAGAGGCTGGCAGAGCGTGTAATGTAGTGTTGCTCTTTCAATAGGTAAAGAGTCTCAGTTTTACAAATCAAAGTTATGAAAATGGATGGTGGTGATGGATGCACAATGCTATACACATTAAATGCCACTAAATCATATACTTTTATATCTTTATTTTCAGCTACTTAATAGAGTGACAGAAACTGAGGGAGAGATCATCCATCTCTGGTCCATTTCCCAAATGACTACAGGCTAAAGCCATGAGCCCATAACTCCATTCACGTCTCCCATGTGAGTGGCAGAGATCCAAACACTTAAGCCATCATTGTTGCTATCCAGGATGCATTAGTAAGAAGCTCTATTCAAAGTGGTCCAGCTGGGACTTGAACTGGCACTCTAACACTTAAGGTATACACTTAACCCACTGTGCCATAATGTCCGCTCCATCAACTCTACACTCTATATCTATAGCTATCTATATAAATATATATATAAAACCACATACACAAAAACAAACCCAGGGAGAAAAAGAATTATGAAAAATTCTACACCTCTTCAAATAAGGTCAAAGAAGTTAGAACTAGAATGAGGAAGACCAGCACAAAGTCTTCAGAATCAGGTCAAAGCAGAATCACAAAAAAATATCTTTAAAGGGAAAATGTCTGGAGGTAGTCCATTTTAACTTCTCCACTTCATTTAGTGAGTTTTTAGTGCTTTTGTTTGTTTTTTTCTCTTTAAGATGTATTTATTTGAAAAGCAGAGTTACAGAGAGAGACAGAGTTCTTCCATCCACTGGTTCACTTCCTGAATGGTTGCCACGGCTGGAGCTGGGCCAGTCCAAAGCCAGCAGGCAGGCGCTTCTCCTAGGTATCCCACGTGGATGCAGGGGCACGGTCCTAGAGCAACTGTCTGCTACTCTCCCAAGCCACCAGCGGGGAGTTGGATTGAAAGTACAGCAGCCAGGACTTGAACTGATGCAGGCACCTGAGACACGCTAGAGCTCTAGGCAGTAGCTTTACCCACTATGCCACAATGCCTGCCCCTTTGATGTGCTTCTGAAGCCATTTTGTCAATAAGCCCAGAGAGAGTTAAAGACATAGGGGACTGGGCACGGCACCATGGCCTAGCAGCTAAAGTCCTTGCCTTGAACGCCCCGGGGTCCCATATGGGCGCCAGTTCTAATCCCGGCAGCTCCATTTCCCATCCCGCTCCCTGCTTGTGGCGTGCGCCTGGGAAAGCAGTCAAGGACAACCCAAAGATTTGGGACCCTGCACCCGTGTGGGAGACCCAGAAGAGGTTCCTGGTTCCAGGCTTCGGTTTGGCGCAACACCGGCCGTTGCGGCTCACTTGGGGAGTGAATCATTGGATGGAAGATCTTCCTCTCTGTCTCTCCTCTCTGTATATCTGATTTTGTAATAAAAATAAATAAATCTTAAAAAAAAAAAAAAGACATCGGGGACAGACATTTGATCTAACAAAATGAGTGCCTGCATTTAAGTCCCAGCTTTGCTCCACATTCCGACTTCCTGCTTATGCACACCCTGGGAGGCAGTGGTAATGCCCAGTTAGGTCCCTGTCATCTATGCGGGAAAGACAGACTGAGTTCCTAGCTCCTGCTTTCAGCCACTGTGTCCACTGCAGACATTTGGGAGCTCTGTCTGCTTGCTTCTATCCAAAAAAAAAAAAAAAAAAAAAAAAAAAAAAATGCTCATAAATATATAAAGCACTAAATCTACTTCTGAATCCCTTAGTACCTCCCAGCATAGGTATTTGCTGTAGTGGTCTGTGGCATTCTTATTCAGATATTCAGACCTGGTTCAGTCACTGACGTAATGTTTATTAGGTAAACACAAATAAGTTCTTGAATCCATGAAAAATTAAGGTATTACAGACCTCTACCATCGCCCCTCCCAAGAAAAGGTAGACAACCCTAACCAACTGCTCTCCTGTATATGGCAAAAAGTGTAAAACTTGTATCTTAGGAGAAGATGAAAGTATGAGAGGGTAGAGACAAAGAAAGTTGAGTCTTGGAGTGTGAGAAACATATACATTCATATTGGAGCACTGAAAGCCAGGCCATCAGCTCAGTGAATGACCCAGGGGGATGATTTCCCTGAGGAGCTCACAACCAGCAACTTCCATGCAGGAACATGGGCTCCCAAGCTTCTGAACTCTCTACCCTCAATGCTGAAAACACAATACAGGGTTTGCCCAAAGCCTCCAACACAAAATATAGTAACCAAAACAAAGAAGAGAAAGAGAACTTGGAGGAAACAGATTGCTGAGGAAAAACAACTTAATTTTTTCCTTTAAAACATAGTCAAGATCCTTAGGGATGTAAGCGAAGGTACTTGAAATAAGGACAGTCTCACAAAAAGCCAAGGCAACATCCTAGAAAGGCTAGTGGAACAGGGACTGAGATGACTGAATGACAGCAGAAAAAAGAAATTTAGAGGCTGGCGTATTAGCTCAAGAGCTAATCCTCCTCCTCCAAGTACAGCATTCCATATGGGTACAGGTTCGTATCCCACGTGCTCCACTTTCAATCCAGCTCCCTGCTTGTGGCCTGGGAAAGCAATGGAGGATGGCTCAAAAGCCTTGGCACCCTGCACGTGTGTGAGACCCTCTGCGGATGGCAAGGGCAGAAGGACTTGACAGCTGCCTCCCAGGATCGACATGGGCAGAAAGCTGAAATCAGGGCAGGACACCGGTATCCAACCCAGCTATGCTGAAATGGTGTATGAGCAAACACTAGCCTAAATAACTTCCCTAATTCCCCCAAACCACCAGCAAACTCTTTAAAACACCCTTGCGTATAATATGATTAAGTAACAGAGTTAATTCTCTTATTTCATAGTAGAAGCTAACCATCGATGCTTACAACATTGCTATATATATATATATGAAAAGCATACATGTATATATAAATGTAAACCACTAAAAAGAACAACTATGAAAAATTTTTGAGAAAGGGAAATGAAAACATAGTGGGAAGGGAACTGACCCGCATCCTAATGTTTATTATTTATTATTATTATTAGTTAAATCCTAATGCTTATACTACTGAGAAGTTACTTTGGCTTCAGAGCATGGTTAATGAAAATTAGACGCAGGGTCTTAAGTCTGGAGTTGTGCCTGGGTAGTTTTCAAAAGGCCAAAGCAATCAAGGTAAAGTTGCTGGAGACTGGCCTCAGCCCAAAGCTGGTGACAGACAGGGGAAATCTGACTGAGGCCTGAAGCAGTCTAAAATAAGGGCATGTTGGTTGGCTCAATCCCACACACCACAGGGCCTTCAGGGGGTCCATATAGACATCTTGGGGATTCAATGTGGACTTTGTGAAAGAAGCAGTTTTTGGTTTAGTCAACTTTACAGAACGTAACTATTTTGGTCTCCCTAGAACAAAACTCCCTGTTCAATCTTTCTAAATATACTGAACCAGAACCATGTCAATAATGTACAGGAGGAAACAAAATTGACTTCCTACCTGGCCCCAAACATTGCATGGTACAGTAACTAACTTTATAAACATGCCATGAAATAAAAATTACCAGTACTGGGGCTGGCACTGTGACAGAGCAGGTAAAGCTGCCTCCTGCAGCACTGGCATCCCACATGGGTGCTGGCTGGAGTTCCAGATGCTCCACTTCCAATCCAGCTCTCAAGCTAACACGTCTGGGAAAGCAGTAGAGAATGGCCTGGGTCCTTGGGCACCTGCACCCAGAGGCCTGGCTCCTGGCTTTGGAACAGCCCAGCTTCACCTGTTGCAGCATTTGGCGAGTGAATCAGAGGACAGATGATAGATTTCTCTCCTTTCCCCTCTGCACTTCTTTTGTCTTTCAAGTAAGTCCATCTGTGAAAAGAACTGCCAGTATCTTTGCCTTGGAGACATTTTATTAAAAATGGTATGGCAGGGTTATTCTAGTCATGACGTAGTAACACCTAGTGATTCTGAGATGTTTTGACCTGTGTAGTTGGAAATGAGAAGTTAAATAATTCTATCTCACCTATCACTCATTAGGTAGTCCTGTGCCTGGAAAAACTCATAGTGTTAATTGAATAAGTACATGAACAATAATTAAAAAAAAAAAAAACCAGTATGAGTTAAATGACAAGTCAGTTGTCCAGCAGAGTATCATTTCAGCCTTAAGTTGCAAGTAAATACAATCCGTGCAGCAACTCTTGTCAACCTAACACAATTCTACAAAACCAAGCGTAATGATGACAGGATAGTTCAACAGCCACCCTTCAGATAATCCTGCCAGCAACGCTTACCCCCTACTGGGCAGATGCTTCCACCAGACCAAATTTTAAACTTTTAAAAATTCAAGCATAATCAATATTTGTACTCAACCACACAGAAAGTTACATAACTAGTGTTAATAAGTGGTTTGGAATACCACAGAATCTTAGAAGAGGTCAACCCATTCAATTGTAAACAAGGGCTTGCTTTAAAAAAAATCCAGTCTGTTGGCTGTGATCACCGCAATCACCTCCACGAGGATCTGCCTGGACAAGCCCTGGCCCACCACCCTCCACGTGCCCACATTTTCAAGGGGTCATTCAGAGCTGCTGCGTTCCACTTCCCACGTGGCTCCTGTCAGCTCACAGTTCACTCCCTGCCCCCACCTTCTCAAGCCTGGAGAGCAATTAGCACTAAACTCTCCTCATTCCTTCCAAAGACCACCAGCTCAACCCAACTGGTGAGTGCTTCAAATGCCAAAAACACACTTCTTCAGAGAGATCTCAGTCTTTGCATCTCCCCACGATTCTTGTTTTCTTCATAGTACACGTGCCGCCTTTCAACTCTTCTATTTGCTTATTTTCCTTGACTAAGGCATCTCCACTAACACAGCCAATTAACAGGGGGCCCTCTGCGGTTAGCAACGAACTACGACGGTCATCTCAACTCCGAAAGCTCCAGTGCTAGAGCTTTAATAAAGCTCCTAACCTCGAAGTTTCTTTTTCCAGAACAAAAATCTCTGTTCTGGTCTTTAAATGTCCTAATAAAACCAAATCAGAGTCAATGATAAAGTTTCTGAGGACAGTGGGGGCTCTCTCCTGAAGAACACAGCACAACCCCTCAATAAGCCATTTGGGGTTTCATCAGAGCTCCCCCCACAACCCCCGCACCGGATTCCCGCAGATCCCTAACTAAGGAATCTAAACTGCATGGCGCGGAAGGATTCAATGCGATTGCTGAGGACTGACGTGTTGTTAACCTGAACCTGAAGAACACTACGGTACAACTTTGAGGGAAGAACCAGGGCATGCCACCTCAGCAGGGTGCACACGGAACCAGTCAACTTCTAAATCTAGAAGAAACTTGGGACAACATCGTCCAAACATCGAAGCCCTCCCCTCTGCCCCCCCCAAAACAGGAGGTTCGCCCAAGGTCACCAGGTAGGACTCAGAAAGCAGGTCGCAGCGCCCCCCCCCCCCAACCCGGGGTTCCTTCCACTTGAACCTCGCTCCTGTCTCACGCAGAGTGCCAAAGCTCCGAGACTGGGGAACGAGCGGGAAGCCCGAGGAGGGGCCAGGAAAAGAGGGAAAGCGCGGGTGACCACAGCGGAGGGACGCGCTGTCCTCCTCCCGCCGGGAAGCTGCCAACACGGACCGGGTACCGAAGCTCGCGGCGCTCACCTGTCTGAGGCCCACAGGCGTGTGGTGCGATCTCGGGACACAGACACAAAGGCCCCCGGCGGGTAAAGGCAGCACACCAGGCCCCGCACGTCCAGCTCGTGACCAGGGAGCGAGCAGCTCAGCTGGTACCTGGCGGCCCCGCTAGCCATGGCCAGAGTCCTTCCGGAGCCCGGACTCCGGGCACCGCGCGAGATCAGTCGTCAGGGGAGACGCGGCGTGCTCCCAGCCGCACAGAGACAAGAGTGCAGGTGACGAGCGGCTCGCCGGGGACCGGAAGAGCCCTGGAGCCGGTGCGGAAGGGCGGCGGGGAAGGGGCGCGCCGAGCGGGCCGAGTGACACAGCAACCCTGATTAGCACGCCGGAATTCATCATCCGCCTCAGCCCGCCATGACGCAGAGCGTGCGCGTCGGGGCTGCCGAAGCCCGCGCGCCGCTCTGGTTCTCCTCCCTCCTGCGCCCGTAGTGGCACACAGGGGAAGAGATAAGGACAGCCCCGGCTGTTCTCCTCCGGGTCCTTTCCAAACCCAGACCCTTTCCGAACTGTTTGTTGTAATTCGGCTAACGGATTGAGACTACAAGTACCACAATGCCGCGCGCCAGTGGGGCGTCCTCAGCTGGCGCGTAGAATCCAGATAGTTCAGCTCGGAGTGAGCCGAGGTTAACACATGGGTTGGGGTTGATTAGTGGCTCTTGTTGGGGAATATGCTACCGGTGTTCCCCAAACCTCCCCTGCAGTCTCTTGACATTTAACGAAGCCAAACCTTTTGTTTCTTGAGTGGGGAGGGAACTTAATAAACTTGCCTTTGTTTCGAGTTACTGTAATCTTGTCTTCCTTCAAAGTTAGCAAGTAACTTTGTTCTTTCAAAGAGCACCTACTTTTTCCTGGTGATTTATTAAAAATCAGATTCTGATTGAGTAGCCCTGGCTTAGGCTGGAAATACCTCATATTGGGCTTTTGATAAGGTGATGCTGCTTGTCAACAGAAGACTACCTGGACGGCCAGGGTCTTTACCCACACAACCTGCTCTCCTATGGCCAATTGCCCTCCCAACCTCGACTCTTACATCCAACTGCACTTCACAAACCCTTACAAATGAGTCCCTCTTGCACTTAGCTGACTTCCTTTTAGAAACACCCACTTCAGGTTTGGAATCCCTACTCCCTGGTTTGTTTCTTGAAAAACAATTGTGAAAGGTTGGCACTTCAGTACCTCTATTGCGGTTACTTAACCTCTCTCTGAGTGGACTACTTTGCTTCATTCTACCTGTTTATCTCAAGATGGACATAATCTGATATGTGTTACAGCTGCTGCAAGTTTGCCTCGTTTTCTCCAGTTTTATCAGTGTTCTCAACCTTTCTACCTCTGCTCTCTCGCCAACTCTAGACATGAAAGTCTTAGAAGGGCTATCCTTAAAACCTGTATAAAGCTATTTAAAGCCGTAAGAAACTACAATCCCTGCTCAATAATCTTCAATAGTTTTATTTTTTAAAATTTATTTTTATTGGAAAGTGAGATTTACAGAGAAAAGGAGAAACAGAAAGATCTTCCATCCGCTGGTTCACTCCTCACGTGGCCACACTGCTGGCTGCGATGGCCAGGACTGAGCTGATCTGACTGAAGCAAAGAGCCAAGAGCTTTTGGGTCTCCCACGTGGGCCTTCCTCAACTGCTTTTTCGTGCCACAAGCAGGGAGCTGGAAGGAAAGTGGAGCAGCTGAGACATGAACGGGCATCCGTATGGGACTCCGGTACAAGCAATGTGAGGATTCAGCCTCTAGGTTACCCTGGACAGCCCTTCAGTAGCTTTCTGTTCTCAGTATAGATTAGTACACATGCGCTCCTTTATCTGATTTTCAAGATTTTCTCCCTCTGTTACCACCCTTTTGAATTTCTCACCATTTGTACCTTGGACACACTAACCTGTGCCATGACTCTATTTTCCTCTGCATATGCTTTTTTCATTTTTTTTTTAACTTAGATGGTCACATTCCTCATGTGTCATTTTTTTTTAAGATTTTTTTTTTTATTGGAAAGTCAGATATACAGAGAGGAGGAGAGAAAGATTTTCCGTCCGAAGATACACAACCCAAGTGAGCACAATGGCCAGTGCTGCACCAATCCAAAGCCAGGATCCAGAAACCTCTTCCAGGTCTCCCTCGCCGGTGCAGGGTCCCAAGGTTTTGAGCCGTCCTTGACTGCTTTCCAAGGCCAGGCCACAAGCAGGGAGCTGGATGGGAAGTGGAGCTGCTGGGATTAAAAACGGCACCCATATGGGATCCCGGGGCGTTCAAGGCGAGGACTTTAGCTGCTAGGCAACTGCGCTGGGCCCTCATGTGTCATATTTGTTTGTTTGTTTTTTTTAAGATTTATTTATTTTTATTACAAAGTCAGATATACAGAGAGGAGGAGAGACAGAGAGGAAGATCTTCTGTCCGATGATTCACTCCCCAAGTGACCACAATGGCCAGTGCTATGCCGATCCAAAGCTGGGAATCAGGAATTTCTTCCAGGTCTGCCACATGGGTGCAGGCTCCCAAAGCTTTGGGCCATCCTCAACTGCTTTCCCAGGCCACAAGCAGGGAGCTGGATGGGAAGTGGAGCTGCCGGGATTAGAACCGGCGCCCATATGGGATCCGGCGTGTTCAAGGCGAGGACTTGAGCTGCTAGGCCACGCCGCCGGGCCCATGTCATATTTCAATACCAGTTTATCATCTGTATCTTTCTAGTTCTTCTCTGGAACCAATACAGTTTTAATTAATATTTAATATAGTATTTACTGTGTTGAAACATGCTTGTGTATATTTCTTTTTAAAAGAACTTTTAGAATTTCAAAGGCAGGGGCACAGTGGGAAGAGGAGTGAGAAAGAAATCTTGCATCAGCTGGTTCACTTACCAAATGGCCTCAAAGGCCAGGACTGGGCCAGGCAATGCCAGGAGCCAGGCTCTTTTTCTCTCTCTCTCCCAGGAGTACAGCGACCCAGCACTTGAGCCATTTTCTGCTGCTTTCCCTGATAACATTAACAGGGGGTGTGATCAGAAGTGGGGCAGCTAGGACTCCAACCAGGGCCTAGATAAGATGCTGGCATCACAGATGGAAGCTTGTTATTCCACGATGCTGGCCAATGTGTTTCTTTTTCACTAGAATAAATTTCCCTCAGGACCCGTCATTAACCTTGAGTACTAACCCTCTAGTTTGCTGACTCATATATAAGATGTATTCAAAAAGTTCATACAAAAAACTACATTTGAATTTGAAGATAGTTTGATACTAAATGAACATTCTTCTTATTTCTATTTTTCTTTTTTTAAGATTCTTTTGTTTTTAATATTAAGCCTCCTTAGATGTTTTTATATATATTTGCAATATACCTTATTGAACAATATATATTTCATATCACATTTATGATACATGAAATATTTTGTCCATAATTAGGTAATTTCCTGAAGTATATTGGATTTTAGGCAAAGTCTGCATAAAAAACTAGAACTAAGAATTTAAAGGAACCCATGCAGAAGATGTATTTTTTAAAAATTTATTTATGTTTATTGGAAAGTCAGATTTACACAGAGGAGAGACGGAGAGAGAAAGGTCTTCCGTCTGATGGTTCACTCTCCAAGTGGCCATAATTTGCCAGAGCTGAGCCAATCAGAAACCAGGATCCAGGAGCTTCTGGGTCTCCCACACGGGTGCAGGGTCCCAAGGCTTTGGGTCATCCTCTATTGCTTTGCCAGGCCACAAGCAGGGAGCTGGAAGTGAAGTGGAGCAGCTGGGACCGAAACTGGTGCCCATATGTGATCCCAGCACATGTAAGGTGAGTAGTTAGTTGAGCCATCATACCAGGCCCTAATTCTATTTTTCATGAACTTTTTGATATACATCCAGATAATATGCCTTCAGTACGTATCATCTAACTTCTTATGGTGTTTATTTTTTTAAAAAAATTTAAGTTTTATTTGAAAGGCAGATCTGCAGAGAGAAAGATCTTCCATTTGCAGATTCACTCTCCAACTGGTCATAATGGCTGGAATTCAGCTATCCAAAAGCAGGATCCAGGAACCTCCTCCACGGTTTTCCATGCAGGTAGGCTTCAGACCATGCTCCACTGCTTTTCCAGGTCATTAACAGGGAGCTCAATGGGAAGTGGAGCAGCCAGGATACTATGGCGCCCACATGGGATGCTGGTACTTGTAGAGTTTATTGCAAAAAATAATTGTACTGGGCCCGGCGGCGTGGCCTAGTGGCTAAAGTCCTCGCCTTGAACGCACCAGGATCCCATATGGGCGCCGGTTCTAATCCCGGCAGCTCCACTTCCCATCCAGCTCCCTGCTTGTGGCCTGGGAAAGCAGTTGAGGACGGCCCAAAGCTTTAGGAGCCTGCACCCACGTGGGTGACCCGGAAGAGGTTCCTGGTTCCTGGCATCGGATTGGCGCGCACTGGCCCGTTGCGGCTCACTTGGGGAGTGAATCATCGGACAGAAGATCTTCCTCTCTGTCTCTCTTCCTCTCTGTATATCCGGCTTTCCAACAATAATAAATCTTTAAAAAAAAAAATAATTGTACTGAGCTATCAGTGATGCTAGCCAGACAATGACTGGGTGCTGGGCCAAACTCCACAATTACAAACAACAAGACTAGCCAGTATTGGACTATGTCCATCAAACCTTGCAGCCAAGAGCAGTCTTACAATAAAAAATTGGGCAAGAAAAACACACATTGTTTACAGTGACCCACACAGGCTGTAAGCAAAAGGGGCAAAAGAAAACTGAAAAGCAGGTAAAAATTTGGGATAGGAGGACAATCCATAGGCACATGTGCTGTTTTTGGCATGAATTGGTATAATAGTCTGAAAAATGTGTTCCTAAGCAGGAGATTTGGTCACATGTTTGCGAACAGGAACAGTCTTCTGTTGATCTCTGCTTTTTAACTGATTGGTTTCCACCTTCCCTCCCTGCAGCTCTCTCTTGGCCCTTGTAGTTTAGAACCTCTCAGACTGTTTCTTTTATTATTTTCTAATCTAGCAAACATCACAGCTTAGCCTTGATTATCTTAAACATGCTCTGAACATCAATGCAAGGTTAAACAGCAAAATAATTTAACACCAAGGATCTTTTAAAAGTTTATTTTATTTTTATCGCAAAGTCAGATATACAGAGAGGAGGAGAGACAGAGAGAAATATTTTCCATCCGATGATTCACTCCCCAAGTGACCACAACATCAGGTGCTGTGGCGATCCAAAGCCAGGAGCCCAGATCTTCTTCTGGGTCTCCCATGTGAGTGCAGATCCCCAAGGCTTTGGGTCGTCCTTGACTGCTTTTCCAGGCCATAAGCAGGGAGCTGGATGGGAAGTAGAGCTGCCAGGATTAGAACCTGCACCCATATGGGATCCTGGTGCTTTCAAGCAAGGACTTTAGCTGCGAGGCCACGGTACCAGAACCAACACCAAGGGTATTTTATAATAAAAATTTAAATATCTTCCCTATTGAATATCCGTATCAGAAAAACACTGGCAGCCCAGTGCACTTTATCACACGCCGGATCTGCTAAGTGTACTGAGAGTCGTGGCTGCTGCCACTGCTCAGCATACAAAGAGTGTTCTGTACTGCTTATCACCAGGCAAGGAAGACAGCCACATCCAAAATTATCACAATTGCACCTCTGCAAAAGCAAAAAATCACAAGTCAAACCCTGGAACTCAGGAAGTGTTATATACATGACATAAACCACTACAAATGTCTTGGTGGAAATCACAGTTTTTGATATTTCCATGTCTTAGAAAGTTGAGACTATGAATTCCCACCCTCCCCCCCATGAAAAAGAGAGAACAACAGATCTATTGGAACATAAGGGGGAAAGTACAAAATGTGAAATGTGAGTGCCATCTTTTAGGGTGGTTAGAAGCCTCTGAATCATGTTGTTCTTGGTGGCATAATAGGAGATTAAAGAAAAAGTTACAAAGCAAAGATTTGTTTCAACATTTCTCTTTAAGATCTGTTAAAATGGATAGTTGGTCTCCAGTTTTTAATGCCCAAAGAAAGGAAGGGCATTCTTCTAAGGATAATACATTGAGTCAGCTTTTTTTTTTTTCTTTTGTTACTATCTAATATCCTCATGGTTTTGAAACAGTGAAAATATTGCATGATTTGTTACAGTCTTAGGCAGCTAGTTCAGGGTCATGAGCTTGGAAGCCACACCTTCCCCACCTATGTGATCCCTTCTGCCCATCTGTGATGCTCACCTGTCATTGCCTGGAACCTCAAAGGGGGTGGTATTGTGAAACCGCTCCCTTCACAAGTCCCCATAAAGGCCCATGGTAGGGAGGGGCTCTTGCCTGGTTGTGTGCTTCCATTGGCCTCCCCAGTACCTGCTTGCTCTCTGGCTTCCTGTGGACAGACTGTGAGGACAGGAAGTCTCTGAACATGGCCCCTGCACATCTGTATTCCTGACTGCTTGGGCGAGACAGTGAAGATGCAAATGCTAAGATGCTTTGTATTTCTAGTTCGTATATTTTCAAGAGATTCAGGAGTTGTAAGGCCTAGCAGTAATGGAATATGGACAGGGAAACCAGAAAAGGTTCAATGTCTGCAACTTCATAAATGTGTCCAGGTTGTTTACTGCATGTCTCTTAAGATAATTTGTATTGCTGGGGAAGCTGGGACATAGGTCTTCAGTTTAATGGATGGGTTTCACGGTAATGACCATTTATTCCTCTCAGGGTTTTAATTCAGACTGGATTGCCATGGTGACTTTATTTGCTAATTTTTAGTGGGCACCGCCATCACCAAACTTGGTTAATAAAGACTTCTAATACACCCTAGTCTTGTCTGTGTGATCTCTTGCACCTGCAACAGATTCACAAAATGATGACTAATATGAAATTTAATCGTTACTTTATTTAAAGTAAACAAAGTAATAATATATTCCTTGATTTTCAGAAAAACATATAAAGGGAACAGATTTCATGTGTTTCATATATGTATAGCTTTTTAAAAAAGATTTATTTTTATTGCAAAGGCAGGTATACAGAGAGGAGGAGAGGCAGAGAGGAAGATCTTTTGTCTGATAATTCACTCCCCAAGTGACCGCAACGGCCAGTGCTGCACCAATCTGAAGCCAGGAGCCCAGAGCCTCTTCTGGGTCTCCCATGTGAGTACAGGGTCCCAAGGCTTTGGGCGGTCCTCGATTGCGGTCCCAGCCTAGAAGCAGGGAGCTGGATGGGAAATGGGGACGCCAGGATTAGAACCGTTGCCCATATGGGATCCTGGCATGTGCAAGGCAAGGACTGTTAGCTGCTAGGCCACTGTGCCAGGCCTGTTTTCCTTATTTAGTTATTTACGTTGTTAATGTTTTTGCTCCTTGGGCCCTCGGATACTTTTGGTGTATTCACATCCTCTTGGTCAAACCTCATTCATTGCCTGAGGGAGAAAAATAATCAATTGGACAACCAGCCTAGGGATTACCTAATTGCCTTAATTAATGAATCTGGTTTCCTCTCACTGAGAAATTTGGTATAGGACAATAATTTGGAAATGGGAAGCAGAAACCAAAAGTCACATAAGAAACAATTGTGTCATTACAACAAGCCAGCAGAGGCCCTAGATAAAGTAGCAACAATGAATAAGCAATTATTATGAGTAAGCAAGAAGCCTCAAGATAAACTATAAATGGAAGAGAGGATGAAATATTTTCCTGAAAGCAGCTGCAACAGCAGATGCAGAATCAGGAAAGTAAAAGATGAATCCCACTATCTGGATTAAGTAAATTCCACTTTATAAAAGTGCTACTTGGCTCTTGATTCTGATTTTTTTTCCGGTGAGGCTTAACCACCTGGTTATTTGATGTTAGTGCACTATTGGTATTTCACTGTTAAGACACTCCTTATTTCATGCAGGTACTCTGGATGCAAAGTAAGAATCATTTGTTCTCAATGAATTCACAGCCTTGTGGGAGTAACATGACAAATGAGGAAACAACAAAATTTATCTCCTTGACCAAACTCTTACTAGGCTCCTGTGAGCCTCTTCTTTATTAGGACTCAGTGTTGGCCTACAAGGCTTGAAAAAACACTGACACAAGTTTTAGTACTGCAAGGCCACATCCTCAGATTCCTTTTGAAGTATGTGCCTGAGAAAATAATAAGGCTACAAAAAAATGTTTTCTAAGAAACACATTAAAGCGAGAGTTGCTTTCTATCTGGGATGGTAGGAACCAAACTTGGATAAGTACTTTTAGCTAACCCAAATGGGGTATTATAAGGACCAAAATCCTATTACAGAAAAAGTATCCAAGACTACTTGTGATTTAGTCCAGTGAGTTTGCTATAATAAAATACCTTGAACTGAAATTTGCAATAGAAATGTATTGCTACAGTTCTGAAGGTTGGAAAATCTAATATCAAGGAGCTAATTGAGTCAGTACCTGGTGGTTTGCCTGGTAGACAATAGCATTTTGCTGTGTGGTGACATGGCAGAAAGGGCTGCAGTTACATTGAGCCTCTTTGAAAAGGAGACAGTCTGTTTACAAGGTCTGTGCCCTTCATGTCCAGGTCAGTTCCCAAAGGTCCAAGGCCTTATACCAGTCGTTAGGGGCTTGTCTTTGACATAGGAGTATTGAAAACATACATAAGGCCCGGCGCGTGGCCTAGTGGCTGAAGTCCTTGCCTTGAACACGCCGGGATCCTATATGGTCGCTGGTTCTAATCCAGCTCCCTGCTTGTGGCCTGGGAAAGCAGTCGAGGACTGCCCAAAACCTTGGGACCCTGCACCCGTGTGGGAGAGACTTGGAAGAAGTTCCTGGCTCCTGACTTCAGATCGCCACAGCACTGGCCATTGCGGTCACTTGGGGAGTGAATCATTGAATGGAAGATCTTTCTCATCTCCTCTCTGTATATCTGACTTTGCAATAAAAATAAATAAATCTCAAAAAATTACATATATTCAGACCATAGCACTTGCTAAAAACAGTAATGCAGGTATATTCAAGACAGACTAGCAACAGGCATATGACCCAACGCAATGTAGTTTTGCAACCAGAGAGAGACTGAGCTCAACATTGAATATGCACAGCATGTGGTAATTTGTATCTAAGAGCAGAGTGAGGGTCAGTTCACGGAAAGTTATGAAGAAGGCATCTCATAGTGAAAACCTCTTGCTGAAGTAGGACCAAGTGAAAAGGCAGCAAGAGTGTCAAATACTGATGGGGAGGTTTTTTTGTTTGTTTTTGTTTGTTTGTTTGTTTGTTTGCCAAACTGACTTAGCCAGATTCTTGCTCAAATTCAGTTTAACAGGATGAGGAGGGAAGATCAAGATGAGAATAGTCAGAAAAGACTGACAGGAACTTGGTTCAAGTTTCGGTCAAAGGAGAGTATCTTCTTTGCAAATTTTTAATCTCTGACCCAACTAGGTATGTTCCTTTAAAATGCACAATACCTTTTGTATAAGCCAAGTTTGATTTAGTCTGAGTGGACTCTTGTCTCCTTTGTAACAGTTTATGAGCATTGATGATTAAAATCTGTCTGTGAGTGGCACTGGCCTAGTGATTGGGAGGACAGTCAGACACCCACCCCATTCTGTGTTGGAATCCCTGGGTTCATTGCTCACCTTTGTCCTGACTTCAGCTTTCTGAAATCAGTGAGGATGGCTCCAGTGACTGGATTTCTGTCGCATTCGGGTGAGACCTGGGTTGAGTACCCAGCTCTGGTCTTCTGCTTTGAGTCCCACCTGTTGCTGGGGTGTGCCCTGGGGACCAGAAGAGGGAAGCTGTCTGTCGGAAGTGCTGCTTCTGCTTTTCATTCTCTTTTTTTAAAGATTTATTTATTTTTTATGACAAAGTCAGATATACAGAGAGGAGGAGAGACAGAGAGGAAGATCTTCTGTCTGATGATTCACTCCCGAAGTGAACGCAACGGCCAGTGCTGTGCCGATCCAGAGCCAGGAGCCAGGAACTTCCTCCAGGTCTCCCACATGGGTGCAGGATCCCAAGGCTTTGGGCTGTCCTCGACTGCTTTCCAAGGCCAGACCACAAGCAGGCAGCTGGATGGGAAGAGGAGCTGCTGGGATTAGAACCGGCGCCCATATGGGATCCCGGGGCGTTCAAGGCGAGGACTTTAGCTGATAGGCCATGCTGCTGGGTCCTGCTTTTCATTCTGTTTTTGGGATGTTGATTCAAGTCAGACTGGAGAGTCTAGCAATCAAAATGCTCATGCCTAGACAAGAAGGAGGACTACAAATGTCAGTGTAGTCACTGTAGCTCAGTAAGGATGGGGTGGGTGAAGAGCTTTTACGACCTAGCTACAAATAATGAAAAGGATCACAACGACCGTTGCCAATATACCTGAACATGTTGTACAAACAGCCACATGACAGTACTGATATAGAATTCCTGGATATAAATAATATATGCAAGTTGGAAATGAGATCTAAAATAGTCTTAAAATACGATGTAATTAATGAATTAAAAATAATAAATAATAAAAAAAATCTATACGTATGCAAGAACGTTATGTTCTCTCCACTAGGAAAACACCAGCTTAAAAGCTGTTGTATTGGATAAGGCGGATTTGAAGTGTAGCAGTTCCTCAATCTTTTAAATTTTCTGTTAGCAAGCCTTGACATTTAATTCATAGCCTCCTTCACAAACCTGTATCAAAACAATTCTGACAGACGGAAGCTTGAAGATACGAAGCATCCAACAAAATGTGGAAATAGACGGTGTCAGAATCGCATCTATGCTTACTGCGGTAGTGTGTATGCTATACATCCTAACATGACAGGAAACTGCACTAAATAGCAGCAGAAGCTTCCTGCCACGGGGAGTAACTTCGAAAAGGAGTTATAAACTGTAAAACGTTCCAGAGCAGTATACTAGCAACATAACACAACCTGCTAGTTAATACAGCAGGGCACGCAGAAGTTACTTTGATTACCTAGAAAGCCAAAGTGTTCAAATAAAACGTTCCTCTCCCTTTCGTAAGCAGCCCACTGCTTTACATTTCTTCTAAACATGAACTGAGGTATCCTGAAAACTATCCCTTCAAATATCGCGAGAGCTATGGGTTGGTCCCGACAGTGGAGGATTGACCAATCGGGAGGCGGGCGCTGCGGCCCCGCCCCCGTTGCCGGGATACGCGACGGCGCGCGTCGGCCTGTGGTTAGGCCTCACGGCCTGAGGAAGCCGCTCGAGTGAACCAGGAGCCGCGCGGGGAAACCGTGGCCGTGGCCGGCGTGGCTTCTTCCTTGGCTGCTGCCTCAGAGAGCGGTTGAAGCGGCCCGGAGCGGGGCAGCCGTCCTGCTTCCTCGCCGGGGAAGGTGAGAAACTCAAGGTCTTATCCAGTCCTTCTGGGGCAGTTCTCTTACATTGGGGATGCCGGTTGCTGCAAACAAAACGAATTCGAACAATGGTTCTTAGCGGTTATTTTCGGGCCCTCAGTACTCGTGAGTCTCAGATTGGAAAGGTTTTAGTCAAAAGTAATAAATTTGTGTCCCTTGGGACTTAGCAACCCTCCACTTCATTTGTCTCGGAAGTTTTCTTAGGAGGATAACGATAATAACAGGTCCTGGGTTAATATACCTACCTGCAATTTTTACAGTCCTGCAAGGTGGGACTGCCTGCCACGTTTCTGTCTTGCAGTTGAGCAAATACATGCTGTGGGAGTAAGGTTAAACAGCTGGTAACTGCCCTGATCTTCCCGTCCCTAAAGGCCAGGTCGCTCCTGGTTGTTGTCATAACCCCAGAGGGTGTATGAATATGGGCTTGGATAACTCTGCAGTTAGTGCCTGACCTCCCCAAATATCCTTAACCCGTTTCAGACTGGTGTCTGCTTTACTGGGTGTTCCCGTATGGCTGTGGTCTGTGTGCACTGACATTTCTAGAACAGTTTTGGGCACTGTGCTCTTTTTCTCCATGTTCTTTCTCCAGGTCATTATTTTGTTAAGTTTTCTACATGAACTACATTATGAAATAGCATTTTTAAATATTTTTATTTAAAAGGCAGAGTTACTCAGAGAAAAGAAGGAGAGAGAGAGCAAGCTTCCATGTGCTCATTCACTCCCCAAATGGTGGCAACTGCTGGGACTGAGCTGAACTAGAGCCAAGAGCTTCCGCTGGATCTCCCCTGTGGGTAGAGGTGGACCCAGGACTTGAGCCACCCTCCCTTGCTTTCTCAGGCCAGAAGCAGGAAGCTGGATCAGAAGTGGAGTGGAGCAGAGCAACTGGGATGCAAAACTGTGCGCATCATGGGATGCTGGCACCTCAAGTGGAGGCTTGACCTACTACACCTTGGCACAGGTCCCAGACAGAACATTTTTTATGCCACAGTCCAGTTGACAAGGATGTTAAAAGTTATATAAGCACAACTGAAATGAAAATTGAATGAAACAATGTTTACTCCTCCTATGTTTAGCAAACGTTTTTCCTACTCTATTAAAAGTATATTAATCATAACCTTTGTCAGATTTTTAAAAACTTGAGAGGCTGTGACCCTCATTTAAAAAATAATGTTACTGGAAATTATTGGCAAAATTTTTACATAGCATTCTGAATCGAAGAGTGAATTAGCAAGCTGGGAGATAAAGTGAATGAAGGAAATGGTTTAAAAGGAGATGTAGTGGTACTAAAAATGAGACAAGGGAGCAGCCATTTGCGGTAGCCGTGGACAGCTTCTGGGATGCCAGTATCCCACTTGGAAGTGGTTGACTTTCAGTCCCTCTCTGTTCCTCTCTGTCTTGTGTCTCGGCCACCCAGATTGAGTTCCAGCTCTCACGTTTGGCCTGGCTCCCACCAGCTCTTTTAGGCTTTTGGGGAAAACTCTCTGTTTCCTAAACTTTCTGCCTTTCAAATATAATTGGTTAACTACTTTTTGTGAAGATATGGTGAAGGCCAGAGAATAGAGTAATTAAGATGTTTGAGATTCTCACGACAAATCAGCGTGAATTAACTGAAGGAAGGGTGTGATGAGCTACTACTGGTGTTTGTTGTAAATATAGCAAAGGGAAAATTGAAGTATTTGTTGTTTCCAAACAGTGGATAAAGCGAGTGAACCATGGCAAACAATCACAAACCATCAACATCTCGTCCTGTTTCTCGAGGTGGAATTGGGTTGACAGGAAGGCCTCCTTCTGCAGTGCGACCCCCATCAGGAAGTATTCGAGTGGCAACTGGAGTAAGTTGAAAACAAATCTGCTGAATTTTTGTACATATTTTCTAGTAGAAGTTGTAAACCCTTTCTATAGTAAGAGATTCTGCCTTGCTGTTCCTTTATTATTTTTTTTTATTTTTTTTTTTTTAAAGATTTTATTCATTTTATTACAGCCAGATATACACAGAGGAGGAGAGACAGAGAGGAAGATCTTCCGTCCGATGATTCACTCCCCAAGTGAGCCGCAACGGGCCGGTACGCGCCGATCCGAAGCCTGGAACCTGGAACCTCTTCTGGGTCTCCCACGCTGGTGCAGTGTCCCAGTGCATTGGGCCGTCCTCAACTGCTTTCCCAGGCCACAAGCAGGGAGCTGGAAGGGAAGTGGAGCTGCTGGGATTGGAACCGGCGCCCATATGGGATCCCGGGGCTTTCAAGGCAAGGACTTTAGCTGCCAGGTCACGCCGCCGGGCCCCCTTTATTTTTTTTTTAAGATTTAAATATTTTTATTACAAAGTCAGATCTACAGAGAGGAGGAGAGACAGAGAGGAAGATCTTCTGTCCGATGATTCACTCCCCAAGTGAGCCGCAACGGGCCGGTGCTGCGCCGATCCGAAGCCGGGAACCAGGAAGCTCTTCCAGGTCTCCCACATGGGTGCAGGGTCCCAAAGTCTTGGGCCGTCCTCGACTGCTTTCCCAGGCCACAAGCAGGGAGCTGAATGGGAAGTGGAGCTGCCGGGATTAGAACCAGCGCCCATATGGGATCCCGGTGTGTTCAAGGCGAGGACTTTATCCGCTAGGCCATGCCACTGGGCCCAGCTGTTCCTTTATTTTATAAACACATATATTTGTTATTTTGGAACACATCTGTAAGTATAAATGTGGGAGAATGTTTGGAAGACCCTATTGAAAAAAAAGAATACTATTGAGGGACAGTCCTTGCTGATCCCCACATTTAAAGCAGCAGTAAGTAAGTTCAATGCAGAGTGTAATGGGCTAGAATAAAACGAAATAAAGTAGACTGGAAAAACATGTATATGTGAGCTTTTTGTTAAGGATTAAAATGCCTGCAGCATGGTTTGTTCAATAGAACATTCCAGTAACTGATAATTTATTGAAAAATTCTATTTAGGGTCCGGTGTGGTAGCCTAGTGGTTAAAATGCTTGCCTCACATGTGCCAGGATCCCAAATGGGTGCCTATTCTAATCCCTGCAGCCCTGCTTCCCGTCCAGCTCCCTGCTTATGGCCTGGGAAAGCAGTTGAGGACGGCCCAAAGCCTTGGGACCCTGCACCCGTGTGGGAGACCCAGAAGAGGCTCTGGACTCTTGGCTTCAGACCAACTCAGCTCCAGCCACTGTGGCTGCTTGGGGAGTGAAACACCGATGGAAGATCCTCCTCTCTGTATATCTGCCTTTCTAGTAAAAATAAATAAAGGAGACAGATGGGTTCTGTCCACTACTAAAGTGGCTGAAGCTGCCAGGGCTGGATAGAACTAAAGCTGGGAGCCAGGAATGCAAGCCTTCGAGGTGTATGGACAGTGGCCAGCTCCTTGAGTCATCATTTACTGTCTCCCAGGATGCACATTAGCCAGGAGAAGAGCTGGGACTTGAACCCAGATATTTCTGTAGGAAATAGGGGCATCCCAGCTGCTATCTAACAGTAGTCCAGGAGTCCACTCTTTTTTTGTAAGATCTTCCATCTGCTGTTTCACTCCCCAGGTAGCTGCAGTGGCTAGTGCTGAGCCAGTCTGAAGCCAGAAGCCAGGAGCTTCCTCCGGGTCTCTGGCATGGGTGCAGGGTCCCAAGGCCTTGGGCCATCCTTAACTGCTTTCCCAGGCCACAAACAGGGAGCTGGAAGGGAAGCCGGAATACAAACCTGCACCCAAATGGGATCCTGGACTTGCAAGGCAGGGACTTTTGCTACTAGGTTACTGTGCTGGGTCCCAGGAGTCTACTCTTTAAAATTCTTTTTTTATTGTCTCCCTCATAATTTCTGTTACGTTTCTAGGTAGTTTAGGAACTAAGTAGTTTAGGCTTATTGCTCGTTCCACTTTCCACATGGGTTGCTTGCTTTCTAGGGACCATGGAACTCACTCCCTGTGCCTGGGGACTCCTGCACATGCTTTGGTTCTGGGAGGGTGTTGTGTGGCAATGGGGGAGGTGTGGGGCCCAAGGCTTTTATGCTGGCTTGCTATATGAGTGGACCAGGCTTGGGGACTTGTAATGTAATGGGGCTCTAGGCCAGCATGCCTGCTTGGGGCCCAGTAGGGGGATCTGTGCATGCGCTGGGGTTATGAGTTGGTGGGCAGGGCTACAGGCCAGCATGCCATCCTGCCATCCTGCCACAGGACCTGGCTGAAGATCCCACGTGCTTGTGGATGTAGGGCTATGGATTGCTCTGGGGAAGAGGGGTGATGGAATGTTGGGGAGGGAACAGGAGAGCACTGAGGACATATGTTGCAGGTGATTAATGACTTTTAGGAGACTTCCACCGGTAAGGCCCTGTACTCCAGGTAAGTAGAGGGGCTGGGACTAAGCAGATTCAAGGAGGGAAATTGGAGGACCTTTCTGAGTCAGACCAATGAAAATCCACCCGTGTGGGAGACCTGAGCTGGGCTAGTTAACATCTACCCTGCTCACCAGTACACACAAAAGCTAGGGCTTGGGGTCTGCCTGGTGGGGCTAGATCGTAGTACCTGCCAGTGAGTGTCGGAAAAGGGGATGGGTCACGTTAGGCTGGGCTATGACACTAGCCAGCATGCGAGAGAACTGGGTTTTAGGGTAGAGTGAGCCCCAGCCCTATGGAAACTGTAGTATCTGCTGGTTAGCTTAAGAGCTGGGGGTGATAATGGGATAAGCTAGGCATGACCGTGGAACCCTCTGATACTCATGGGTACCTGGGTTGGAAACGGGCCGAGCTGGTCCAAGCTGTAGCACCCGTGGGCACAACCAAGAATGGAGTGTGGGGTCGGCCAGGCGACAGCATCCACCAGCACACACAAAAGCAAGATGGAGAGGGTGGATTATGGCAGATAAAGGCCTTGTACCCACTTGCACGTGTGGGATCTGGGTCTGGGAGTGGGGTTGGTTCAGGAAGTTGGGGAACTCTATTGGTGTGCTGTTGCTCCTGCTGATGAGCACATGATTCAGGCCTGGACGTTGGTCAGGCCAGGCAAGGCTGCTGCATTTGTTGGCAAGTATGTGAATTGGCCCTGGGGGAACAGACAGGGCAGGGCAAGGATAAACCATAGCACACTGACACGTGCAGGAACCAGGATGGGCTGCCGGTCATGCTGGGCTAGGCTATCACTCCTACCAATTTGCATGGAAGCCAGGGATGGGGGCAGGCTGGGTAGTACCAAGCTGTAACACCCACCAGTGAGATTTAGGACTGGGATAAGCCAGGCCAGGCCAGGCCAGGCTGTAGCATCCGATGATGGGAAAGGCTAAGACGAGATGGGCTGGCAGCTTCCTACATGTGCCCCAGCACCCCTGTGGGATCCTGACAGTTGCAAGGTGAGACCCGCAGTTTTTTTTTTTCTTTAAGGTTTACTGATTTATTTGAAATAGTTACAAACAGGGAGAGAGAGTTCTTCAGTCCACTAATTCACTGCCCGAGTGGCCACAGTGATCAGGTTCTGAACCAGGCTGGAGCCAGTAATTAGGAGTTTCACTTGGGTCTCCCACATGGCTGGCAGAGGCTCATCTGCCAGTGCCTTTCCAGGCCATTAGCAGGCAGCTGAACCAGAAGTGGAGCAGCAAGACAGGAGCTGATACCTACTAGGGATGCTCATGTCATGAGTGGGGAAACTCCATGGCGGCTATACCTGCCACACCAATGTACGTAGTTTTATACTTCTATATATTGTTAGCTGCTAAATGGAAAAAATGGTGTAGTTCATTAGAGTAGCTCTCACAATCTTTTTTTACACTCTGAATCTAATTAAATATTATTGTTATTATTTTTAAAATTATTTTATTTCGTTTTATGACACAGTTTCATAGGCTGTGGGATTCCCCCAACTCCTCCCCATGTGCTCCCTCCATGTTGGATTCCTCCACATTGTTGTGGTAGTGCAGTTCATATTCAGTCATGATTCTTTCATTGTGAGCATATACCATGGATAGAGTCCAGCCTCTTATTGTCCAGATCAACTCAACAGTTTCCTTGGGAGACCATCCCTGGTCTGAAAGTAGAGCTGGCAGAATATCATCCCCAATTGTTGTTGATATTATTTTTCATTTTTATTGCAAAGTCAGATATACAAAGAGGAAGATCTTCTGTCCAATGATTCACTCCCCAGGTGACTGCAATGGCCGGTGCTGTTCTGATCCAAAGCCAGGAACCTCCTCCAGGTCTCGCATGCAGGTGCAGGGTCCCAAGGCTTTGGGCCGTCCTCAACTGCTTTCCCAGGCCACAAGCAGGGAGCTGGATGGGAAGTGGAGCTGCCAGGATTAGAACCAGTGCCCATATGTGATCCTGCCATGTTCAACGCGAGGACTTTAGCCGTTAGACCCCCACACCAGGCCTGAAGTTATTAAAGTTATTCTTTTGATAGCAAATTTATATCATTTCAATACAGCCTTCAGATTCCTAGATATTCTGAAATATGATTTGGTCGTTGAGGAAGACATAAGTTATAGTAAGAATCCTTGTTCCAGAAGTCTGGGCCCTTCCATCCACACCATCCCTTTTCCAAAATAACGTGCAAATCTTCAGACACCATACAATGAGCTCTCAGAATCTTGATTACAGAAAATGATAATTATTTAGAAGTTTGTTCAGGCAGAGATTTGGCATTCTTCTTAAAGATCACTCCAGGACAATCCTAAACTCATTTGCATAAATAGTTGTTAGTATTCGTGTGTCCAACACATTCTATGGGATGGATACTATTGCTGGCCCACAGACTCAGTAATTCCTGAGTAATTCTCAGAATCAGTTAAGAACAATGCTATTAGGATTAAGGACTACCAGCTTTCAGAATTAAAAATAGTGAAAATAAATGCCAAGGCTTGCGTCCTAAGTCCTATTAAAAATTCTGCCTCACTTTTTGATGCGTAGTGTGTTTTTTTGGTAGAGGTGGGTGGAAAAGTAGAGAGGGTAGATAAACAACAAAAGGAGGAATATCTTGAACAGCTTCAGATCATCTTGTACTTTTCGATGCCATGTGAGCTGACAGGAATGGAGTCTTCTGCTTGCCTCACACTGCGCTGAATTCTGCAGGTGCTTGGAGTAGAGAATCCTGCACAGTAATAATCCAGATACTTGCTGAATGATGAAAGCCCCTTCGTATTTACACGGCCATCTTGTGATGGAGTCATTCCTACTTTTTTTTATATAGAAATTTCCTTTTTTTCTGATTTGAAAGCAATATACAAATATACTCAGTGCGATAATGCTGAAAACACCAAATTATATAAAGGAGACAGTAAGCATAAACTAAATTTTGTTATATGGTGATGACCGTTGTTGTTTTTCATATTAGCCTTTACCATTTTTTTTTTTGTCTTATAAAATGAATTTGAAGGGGTTGGCATTGTGGTTAAGCCTCCCCCTGCAGCACCAACATCCTCTATGAGTGCCGATTCGGGCTTTGGCTGCTCTGGTTATACTCTGTTTCCCTAATGTGCCTGGGAAAGTAGTGGAAGATGGCTCGAATCCTTGGGCTCCAGCACCCATGTGGAAGACCCGGAAAAAGCTCCTGGCTCCTGCTTTTCAAACAGCCCAGTTCCAGCTGTTGTGGCCATTTGAAGAATAAACCAGCAGAGGAAGATCTCACTGTTTCCCTTCTCTAATTGTCTTTCAAATAAAAGTAAATCTTTTTTAAAAATGGAATGATAAAAATTATTTTGTCAACTACATTTTTATGTGATACAACTTAGTAAATTTTTCCCTTGGAGGAGATTTGGTTCCATTCTGGTTTTGAGCTGTTGTAAATAATATCTAGAGTAGTCTAACTTAAATTTTAATTTTCATGGAATTTTAAGAGTTAGATAGTATTGATTATTTAATATTTTAGACAAATATATTTTACAAAATGTGTAGAATTTTACTGTTTTCAAAACCTCTCTGAATTTCTGCAGTAGTTTTGATGTGGTGATTTTCCAGTTCACTGACAATGAATGTTGCTGGTCTTTTAGATACCGCCTGGAACAGCAAGATCAGCCTCCCGTGCTGGTCCTGTAGGGGCTGGTGGAGTTCTGTCTTCTCAAATCAAGGTTGCTGATCGCCCTGTAACACAGCAAGGTTTGAGTGGAATGAAAACTGGAATGAAAGGTACCTATTTTTTTTTTTTAAAGATTTATTTATTTTATTACAGCCAGATATACAGAGAGGAGGAGAGACAGCGAGGAAGATCTTCTGTCTGATGATTCACTCCCGAAGTGAGCCACAACGGGCCGGTGCATGCCGATCCGATGCCGGGAACCTGGAACCTCTTCTGGGTCTCCCACGCGGGTGCAGGGTCCCAATGCATTGGGCCGTCCTCGACTGCCTTCCCAGGCCACAAGGAGGGAGCTGGATGGGAAGTGGAGCTGCTGGGATTAGAACCGGCGCCCATATGGGATCCCGGGGCTTTCAAGGCGAGGACTTTAGCCGCTAGGCCATGCCTCCGGGCCCAGTACCTATTTTAAGAAGGATGTTTTATATAAGAAAAGTATGGGACCATGCTACCCAGTCAGAATTATAGCATGTAATTCTTAATATTTGGTGCACAAAATCATTGGAAGGCTAAAAGCAGAATTAATGTGAAAGTATGTTGTGAACCAGAAAATTATATCCATATATGAGCTGTTTTAGTATTAATTGTTCTGAATATAGAGTTGTACTATAACTGAAAGAAATCTTCAGGATACAAATTAGATTCTTAGCACTACATAGAAATATTCTAAAATATCCTTTAATAATTTTCATGTCAAAGGGACACCATTGAATATATGTGTATTTACAAGAAATGAACCAAGAAATGTTACTTTTTTCTTATAATACTGTATTGCAAATGTTTGAGGAAATGAGACTAATGCATAGATTTATACTGAGTATCACTAAGCCTCTTCATGTGTGAAGAAAGCAGAACAATACATTATCTGTCATGATTCAGAAGTTTGATCTGTGAGTGTTTACAAGCCCAAAACTCGAACTTTTTAATAATGTTTTATTTTATTAATGACAATGTGAGGGATGAAGATATTCTGCTGGCAAAAAATTACCTATAAGGTATCATTAGCCTTCTGTCTCTGAGTATTCCCAATCCAGAATGAACCTACCACTGATTGTAAATATTATTGAACTCCTACAGACTATTTTTCCCTTGTTATTAGTCTCTAAATAATGCAATGTAGTGATTATTTACATAACATTTACATTGTATTCAATATTATAAGTAATGTAGAAGTGAATCAAAGTATATAAGAAGAGCATAGGTTATGTGCAAGTATTTTATATAAGGGACTGGAGCATCAGCACAGTCATTGCTGCAGGGAGTATAGAGCTAATCTGGGGCTTGTCGTGTGTCATGCCCTTCAAGAACCTTACATTTTAAAAATAATATCATCTGTTGCACTATATCTTAAAAACCAACTGATTTTTTTGACGTGTTTACTTAACTATTATACTACCATATGAAAAGTTGAAATTGACTAGTCTAGTAACTTCATTCAACTAGTCTTCCTACTTCTTTCCAGTCTCATTTAAGAGAACAATTCCCAATAGACTTTAAAATCCTAGAGTAGAATTCTGTTTCCCCTATCAGCTACTGTATGCTGTGACTTGTTCCTTCCTTCCGTAAGAAGACAGTCTCCGCAGCAAACACCTTACAGGCAGTATTCTCTGGCACCGCCTCTTACCTTTACAGGGTACTTCATCGCTTGTAAGGTTTGGGATATTTACCTGGAAATATTTCTTTAGTCCTTTTCTTTAGTCTTGTATTATCTTTACTGTGCTCCTGTATGATAGCCATTTGTCAGGTTTGATTACATAAATTAAGTAAGAAAAAATGCTCCTCAGTAGCACCTATCAGGTGTTCTTCAGAACCTGTCAGATTTTAAGTGCTTAGTTAATAGTTCCATGCACTTATTTATTGAACAGTGCTGATGTAGCTCCTCACTGCAGCACTTTCCCTGTTCTCAGCTCGCTTGGATTCAGTTCAGTGTCCACGCAGTCAGCCTGTGCTCAAGACAGTCCTGTTGTCCTAACAGCATCTTCCCATCTTTCTGGTCTTAATTGAGGCTTTCCTAATACTATGGCTAAAGATACTCATTCTCTTCCATTTTGATGATTTTTCTTGACTTATTGGGACATTTTTGCCAATTGTCTGAAAATTGTGCTATGTTGTTTTGATTATTCTTTCAGCTTGTTATTTCAGTGGCATTTTAAAACTGAACACTAATACTTCAAAATATTTTGTAGGTCCCCAGAGGCAGATTTTAGATAAATCTTATTATCTTGGACTTCTCAGGTACGTTAGATAAATATATCTTTTCTGTGCATGACTGTTAAGTTTTTAGTTGTAGGTACTTGTTATGATGATATTAAGTCTTTTAATTTAGTATTGGTTCATTTGACTATACTGCAGAATAGATGTGATAATACAGTTAGGCTGAGAATTTTAAGTTTGTACGTGTGAGTTGTCTGATTTGTCTTAAAATCTGATTGTGTTGCTGTAACAAAATACTTGAGACTGTGTCATTTAGAAATAATGGAAATTGGACCCAGCTCAATGGCTCAATGGCTAAATCCTCACTCACATTATTAGCACCGGGATCCCACACGGGCTCTGGTTCGTGTCCTGGCGTCTCTGCTTCCCATCCAGCTCCCTGCTTATGGCTGGGAAAGCTGTCAAGGATGGCCCAAAGGCTTGGGATCCTGCACCTGTGTGGGAGACCCGGAGGGAGCTCCTGGCTTCTGGCTTTGGATCGGCTTTGCTTCAGCTGTTGTGGCCATTTGGGGAGTGAACCAGTGGATGGAAGATCTTTCTATGTTTCCTTCTTTCCGCAAATCTGATCTACCTATCCAATAATAATAAATACAGCTTAAAAAATAGAAATTTATTTCTCACAATTTTGAAGGCTAACAAATCCAAACTCAGGGTACTGGGAGAGCCAGTGTTTGGTGAGGGCCTATTTCTCATCGATGGCTCTCTCTGTGTTGTATCATGTGTTAGAAGAGCAAAAAAAATTATCCTGTCTGTTATGGAAAAACCTCAAGTTCTAATCACATCCTAAAGGCCTGACCTGTTAATATTGTTTTTTTTTAACTAAAAAACTTTAACTACTTTATTTGAGAGGTAGGCAGAGAGAAAGTCACTTCCCACATGCCTGCAGCTGCTGGAATGGCACAAACCAAAGTTAGGAGCTGAGAACTCATCCTGCGTCTCTTCTCTGGGTGGCAGGGACACTACTGCGTGAGCTGTCACTGCTGTCTGAGTGCACATCAGCAGGAAGCTGAGTCAGAAGCAGAGTTGGGACTCAGACACAGGCACTGCAGTACTGAGTGCGGGTGTCCTAACTGGCAGATGAACTGCTGCACTGGATACCTATCTTAATTTTATTAGGGGTTAAGTTTGAATATTAAGTGTGATAGGAACACAGAAGTTTAAGCCATAGCATATTTGAGACTGGCATTTCGGCATCATGTGTTGAGCTGCATCCTGCAACACTGGTATTTCAAAAAGGATGCTAGTCTGAAACTTCACTACTCCAATTCCAGTCCAGCTACCTGCTGATGCACTTGGGACAGCAGTGGGAGATGGCTTAAATGCTAGGGACCCTGCACCTACATGGGAAACCCAGAAGAAGCTCCAGGCTCATGGCTTCAGCCTGGCATAGCTGGGCAGTGTGGTCATTTGAGAAGTGAGCCAGTGTGGGAAAGATCTCTAAGTTTTTCAAAATAAGGGAAAGAAAATCTGAGAATAAAAAGCCCCAGCATATTTAAAGTTTATTTTTAATGTAATGATAAAAATAATCTCTTACGCTTTTTCAATAATTCTGACGCACATTATTCATGTCTTTGAAGTGTCACTAATTATATCTAATATCATCATGTTTATGCTTTAATCAGTGCAGAGTTTTATATAGGTATGTATTTAGTTAATTGCTGCAAATGCAGCTTATTTTTAATCAATTCCTAAGCTTTGTTGTAAGTTTCTAAGTATGTAGCTCTAAATTAAGGACTTTGTCATTCTCTGCCTCCCTTTCTCTGTCCAGATGTGCTACTGCTGCATCTCCATTTTCTGTTTTACTTTTGTTCTTTTATTTTCTTTGTCTGCTTCTTTTTGATTTAATTGATCCTCTCATCATGCCCTAAAAGCCCTGTTTTCTTAATTCATCTTGATTCTAGCTGTTTGTATAATTGTGTAACTTTGGAGCAGTAGTTCTCAAGGGGTTTGGTTGTGATCCCCCCCCCACCCCCAAGGAACACTTGCTCAATTCTATACACTTTCCTGGTTGTTACACCTGGAGTTAACAGAGGCACTATTGGCATTCAGATGAAGGATTCTGCTAAGGCATGCTTTAGTGCAAAAGGTAGTTTCCCTCACAAAGGATCATTCACTATAAAATATCAATCATGTCATCGTTCAGAAATTGCTCTAATAGGGATGACAGTTGGATATCTACATGTGTCTATGGATAGTGCTGTTTGATGAGCCATCTGTTGTGGTTCTATTTCCTCATTGTTTTTAAACATCTTTATTTCTTTTCATTTTTTTTTTTTAAGATACAGAGACAGAAATCTTCCATCTGCTTATTCATTCACGAGTTGCTGGCAATAGGGGGGACTAAGCTAGGCCAAAGCGAGGAACTCCATGCTGCTCTCCCACAGAAGTTGGCCCAGGCTGGAATAGCTAAGCCATTACCTTCTAACTCCAGGGGACACATGAGCAGGCCCAGGAGCTGGGACTCAAAGCAGGCACTCAGGCCTTCCTTTCGTGTGTTCACTGCTCTACCACGTACCTACCCACCTCCCTTCCTTTCTCCCTCTTTTTTTTTTTTTTTTTAAATTTTTAATTTCTCTTCTCTCTTTCATAGAAGATTTTTTAAAAAAATGTATTTGAAAGACATACGGACAGATTGAGGGAGAGAGAGAGATTTTAATTTGCTGGTTCAATGTCCAGGTGGCTGTAATAGCCAGAGCAGGCCAGGCTGAAGCAAGGCGATTGGAATTCCATCCAGGTTTCCCATGTGGGTAGCAGGGACCCAAATTCTTGGGCCATCAACTTCTGCTTTCTCAGACACTTAACCAGGGGCTCGACTGAAAGTGGCAGAGTCAGAATTTGAAGAGGCACCCATATGTGCCCAGCTGTGCCTTAAGCTGCTAAGCCATATGCTTGCCCCCCACCCCACAATCCTCTTAATGTTTAGAGAATATTTGTCAGTTTCTCATTATTTGAGTAGAATAGACTTGGGGTGGACTTCATTTGTAATTCAATGAGCCACTGAAACATTTTCTTAATTGAATAAATTTCACAAGCCGTTAATATTTTTGTACATTTATGAAAAATGTAAGATTTAACTAGAAAGTTTTTTGGATTAGAAGTATTGGTGACTGTCTTATTTCCTTTTGATCAGAAGCAAAATAAATGAACTTACAACTGAAATTAATAAACTTCAGAAAGAAATAGAAATGTACAACCAGGAGAACTCTGTGTATTTGTCTTATGAAAAGAGGTGAGTAGTTTTTCAATTAAAATATGCAAGACCTTTTTATTATTTATTTACAAAGTACTTCTCATTTGTTGTTGTCTATGAATAATATTGAGCTCATAATGGCTATAATGTTCACCTGTTTATGAATGTGTTTTTTGCTTGCAGAGCAGAGACTTTGGCTGTTGAAATCAAAGAATTTCAAGGACAACTAGCAGACTATAACATGGTATTTTTTCTTTTCTAGAGAATTTCTTTTTAATATTTTCATTTTGTTAACCACTTTGAAATATATTTTAAATATAAAGTAATACAGGAGTATATACTGATTGTGGGAGATTGAAACTAATAAAAGCACAAAGAGTGAAGGGCCTTTTTTCTCTCTTACTTCCTGCTCCAGAAATAAAATGCATTAATAGATTGATAGGTACTCTTCCAACATTTAAAAACAGAAAATCTTCACTTACCAATGTGAAACATACAGGTGCTTTTGTCCCTAACAATATTAAAAAAAATGATAATTAAAATAAAAAATCAGGAAGAAACTAATATTTATTGGGTAATAATAATGTCATGGCTGTAGAATCCTGCTCAGCTTTGCTGTGACCTGTTGTCAGCATCAGATTTGAAGAATGTAATGAGTTAGCATGCAGATTGCTTCCATCTGTATGTCTTATTCTAAGTAAAGTATTTGGAATATTCTATAAAAATAGACTGTAATGTAAGAATAGTTCTACCAAGTATGCATCGTAATGTGGCCGTTCAGAACCAACAATCCCCTCAGTGATGTTGATAATCATTGCCATCTTTGGGTGATATTGGCCTCATAAAAATGGTTAGCGTCTGTATTTTCTACCTGTTCCTTGGGTGTTTTATGCAGTGATCATGTCTGGATTTAATCACAGTGGTAAACTTTTTATCTCACTTCTCTTATTAAGAGCTATTGTTATAAGAAGAAAGTGATATTCTACCATAATTTTGAGCTAAATTAAGATATAGCTGTCTCATATTGTTGTATTATACTTATCAATGGAATTTTGCTAGTTGTATATTGTCATTCTAAATTATCCTGAGCTGTACAATCCATAACAAACACTTTGTAGCATGGAACATTCAGTAAGGCTAATTTAATAAGTGAAATTTTGTCTAAATTTGAGGAAAGCAGTTTTCATAGAATTTACAGTGACATTTAAAAGGAATTTTTAGTTATAGAATGCATGAAGTAAATTAGTTAACATGAAAATAATACTAATATGTAAAGTCTGCTGTTTATAAGTTTAATAAACTAATCCCCAATATTGAGGAAGCATTTAGTAGGTATTGACAGATGTATGATTAGCATTCATGTAAATGTTAGATCTCGTTAGCCGTTTATCTATAATTGTGGAAATTCAGTATGTTAATACATATGTCAGGCTCTGAACATTTTTTGGCACATAATAAATGCTTTGTTAGCTACCACCCAACATTTTGAAGCAGGTTTACCAGTGCTCAGGCTATGTTTTGTTGTTTTTTTTTCTTAGTTTTTGGAAGATGAAGAAAAATTTTGTTTTCCTTAGTGTACTTGTAAATACAATATCTTAGTGTAAATTTGTAAACCTGTTAATATTACTCTTCGCTGGAAAAGAGAGTAAGCCAGATAATCCAAAAACTTGTTTTTTGTAGAGCCCTCTTTATAAGCTCAGCTGTCTTTCCAGAGCAGGTAAAATGCTATAAAACACCTGAAGAAATGGTTAATTACTGCTCACTTTTCTGCTGTAAAAAAGTAGTTTACATATTTTCATATGTGTAGTATGTGTTTACTTAAAATTAGTTCAATATATTTTTTTTTAATTTATTTTATTTTTATTACAAAGTCAGATATACTGAGAGGAGGAGAGATAGAGAGGAAGTGGAGCTGCCGGGATTAGAACCAGCGGCCATATGGGATCAAGGCGAGGACCTTAGCCACTAGGCCACACTGCCGAGCCCCAATATTTGTTTTTATCCTGGAAGATATTATACTTACAAGTACTAAAATTACTACTCCTAGTTTATCAGATTGAATGCTAATGTTACGAATTATAGAGAATTACAAAGAGTAGTATGTTTATATAATTTTTTGTTATTTTGTTTTTAGTTGGTAGATAAACTTAACACCAATACTGAAATGGAAGAAGTAATGAGTGATTACAACATGGTAAGAAAATGTATAAAAATAAGCAATAGATCTATTATATAAATGGTAACAATGAATTTATATTTAAAAACAGTTTGATAAGACTTTATGACACACAGCAATGGATATTACTGTGCTCTTTTTTTTTTTAAAGATTTATTTATTTTTATTACAAAGTCAGATATACAGAGAGGAGGAGAGACAGAGAGGAAGATCTGTCCGATGATTCATTCCCCAAGTGAACGCAACGGCCGGTGCTGCGCCGATCTGAAGCCGGGAACCAGGAACCTCTTCCAGGTCTCCCACACTGGTGCAGGGTCCCAAAGATTTGGGCCATCCTTGACTGCATTCCCAGGCCACAAGCAGGGAGCTGGATGGGAAGTGGAGCTGCCGGGATTAGAACCGGCGCCCATATGGGATCCTGGCACGTGCAAGGGAAGGACTTTAGGCACTAGGCCATGGCGCCGGGCCCTATTACTGTGATCTTAAGTAACACTATTATATTTGAGCTTCCCTAGCTGCTATTTGAAAATTTGTTCCAGTTGGTATTAATCTCTTGATTAATACTTAAGCTACTGTCTACAAAGCTATGTTTTAATTGATCTCACCTTTCTCATTGTTTGGAGAGTACCATCTACATTTCTTTTTATGTAGTTAATATTTCTCACTTAAGTTTTGCCAAAACGGAGCTAAATATTTGATAGAAATAAGTGACACTTTTACATAACTTTTGTAGCAAGATGAGAAAAAAAATAGATATGATGCCATGCATAAAACTGATTTTGCTAGGTAAATGAGAATATATATATAACTCTTGGCTTAATTATTTGAAAGAAAACAATGAAGCATTTTTTAGCTTGTTTTGATTTAGATGGGTTATTTGGAATGAAAATAACATAAAATTTGTTTATAGGATCAAAAAATATTCTGATAAACCATGTAAAATATCTCTTCTGAAATTATGATAATTTAATATATTATAACTAGCTTTACAACATAGGAGAATTCTAAGATTCAAAACTGTATTATGTATTTGGTCAGTTGTTTGAAATTGTTCTATACTGAAGATTGGATATGCATAGGTAGAATCAAGTACTCATGTAAAATCCTGAGTGGTTTAAAAATAAAATTTGTGATGGTTTTCAGTTTAGCAAAGTACTAAGCAAATATCTAATAAATATTTTGCCAGATCACTAAAGGACATGAAATAGTTTTCCTGTGAGATTTCCCTAAAAAAAGACTTTCTTTTTGTTAGTGATGTTGTTTGTTAAAGGAAGCAACTGTATGTTTTTTCATAAACTTTTTATATGGCATGAAGATTACTTATTTGAATCCTTTCATTTGCTTCCTATCTGGAATAACCTTTAAAGGAAGAATTGGATTAATTTTTCTTTTTTTAAATCACTAACTTGTTAACTGTTTATTCAGCTTAAAGCTCAAAATGATCGAGAAACACAAAGCATGGATATCATATTTACTGAAAGACAAGCGTAAGTTCAACCTGTTTTAATATCAAACTGATTTATCAGTGAACCTTTTTAGGTGGCTTAACTTGTAAGTTATTTATTACCTTATACATTTTTTGTAATGCTTTTCATGTTGCTTTTTTTAAAAAATGCTTGTAGTGGAGTTTATTGTTATATATGTTATCTCCATTTACCACTAAAATGCTAAATTTTGTTTAATTACTGCATAGATGATATAAAAACATGATTTCAGCTTCTAACAGAAGAATTTAAAACCTAAGATAAATAGGGACATCTTTTTATCTACCAGTTTTAACTTGAGGCTTTAACTTTAATTTAAACTATGATGTTTTGATCTCAGTCTAATGAAACATGCATTATTAGGCTGTAGGTTATTTACATTATTTTACTGATATTTATATTTATTATATTAGTAATCTATATCAAATAGAGGTTATATGTCATCTTTACATGTAAATATAGCTTGTCTAGGTATAAATACCAACACGGTGACTTTGATGATAAAGTAACCCTAGTGGTGGAAGTAATGCTGGTTACCGAGGTGAGATGCAGATGTGATAGTTACAATAATTGTTCAACAACTTTTTACCATAATCAAATGCCATCTGTGGCAATGCACTCTTAGAAGATGAGCTATTTTATATACACTTAGATTTGCATTCTGTACCAGAAATTATCTCTGAACATTTATGATTTCTTTGGGAACATGAATAGTAATTAACCAAAATTGCCAAAATATGGTAATACCAAGAAACTGCTATTTGTATAAATAGTGTCTATTTGAAAATACTAAGATGCCAAAATATTTGAAAGATAAAATGAAGTCATTGCCCCCTTACCTATCATTTGATGCAGCTGAAAAATACTTCCTTGGTAATACTAATGCACTCTCCTTTTATAAAGAAATTTCCATTCATGGTGACCAGATTCTTACTTGAAAACTTTTTTTCCTGTTTTTAAACCACTTAGCAAATAACCATCAATTGTTATGTAGAAATACATAATAATGTATGAGCTACAACTTTCTAAACACCTTGAAGAGTTTAGAAGATTTAAGGCCCATTTCTCTTTTTTTTTGTCTCAAAGTTCTATAATATCCACTTCAGATTTACAAATGTTATACTTATACGTTTTATAGATACTTGACACAAAAATGTAATTCCCAGGTTATAAATTGAAGATTGTTAAAATCTTGTGTTTGATTTGACTAAAGAAAAAATTCATTTGTTTTTTTAAAAGATTTATTTTATTTTACTTAGAAGCCAGAGTTGCGGGAGGGCTGCGGGAGAGGACGTCTAGCTCGGATCCCGAACCCAGTCCGCCATGTGCCCATGGCTCATGGCGGGCTGGGCCCGGACATGCCTGGGTGCGGCCTGCTTCCTTCTGGGGTGAGTACGCCGAGGGGGGAGGCCTCCGTGACTGGGCATGTCCGGGACCCACCCAACACCCTCATTGGGTGGTGGGTGAATGGGATTGGGGAGGGGCGCAACCTCGGGCCTGCAGGATTTAACCTCCGGCTGCCAGAGGCGAGCCGAGGGCTGCGGGAGAGGACGTCTAGCTCGGATCCCGAACCCAGTCCGCCATGTGCCCATGGCTCATGGCGGGCTGGGCCCGGACATGCCTGGGTGCGGCCTGCTTCCTTCTGGGGTGAGTACGCCGAGGGGGGAGGCCTCCGTGACTGGGCATGTCCGGGACCCACCCAACACCCTCATTGGGTGGTGGGTGAACGGGATTGGGGAGGGGCGCAACCTCGGGCCTGCAGGATTTAACCTCCGGCTGCCAGAGGCGAGCCGAGGGCTGCGGGAGAGGACGTCTAGCTCGGATCCCGAACCCAGTCCGCCATGTGCCCATGGCTCATGGCGGGCTGGGCCCGGACATGCCTGGGTGCGGCCTGCTTCCTTCTGGGGTGAGTACGCCGAGGGGGGAGGCCTCCGTGACTGGGCATGTCCGGGACCCACCCAACACCCTCATTGGGTGGTGGGTGAACGGGATTGGGGAGGGGCGCAACCTCGGGCCTGCAGGATTTAACCTCCGGCTGCCAGAGGCGAGCCGAGGGCTGCGGGAGAGGACGTCTAGCTCGGATCCCGAACCCAGTCCGCCATGTGCCCATGGCTCATGGCGGGCTGGGCCCGGACATGCCTGGGTGCGGCCTGCTTCCTTCTGGGGTGAGTACGCCGAGGGGGGAGGCCTCCGTGACTGGGCATGTCCGGGACCCACCCAACACCCTCATTGGGTGGTGGGTGAACGGGATTGGGGAGGGGCGCAACCTCGGGCCTGCAGGATTTAACCTCCGGCTGCCAGAGGCCAGCCGAGGGCTGCGGGAGAGGACGTCTAGCTCGGATCCCGAACCCAGTCCGCCATGTGCCCATGGCTCATGGCGGGCTGGGCCCGGACATGCCTGGGTGCGGCCTGCTTCCTTCTGGGGTGAGTACGCCGAGGGGGGAGGCCTCCGTGACTGGGCATGTCCGGGACCCACCCAACACCCTCATTGGGTGGTGGGTGAACGGGATTGGGGAGGGGCGCAACCTCGGGCCTGCAGGATTTAACCTCCGGCTGCCAGAGGCCAGCCGAGGGCTGCGGGAGAGGACGTCTAGCTCGGATCCCGAACCCAGTCCGCCATGTGCCCATGGCTCATGGCGGGCTGGGCCCGGACATGCCTGGGTGCGGCCTGCTTCCTTCTGGGGTGAGTACGCCGAGGGGGGAGGCCTCCGTGACTGGGCATGTCCGGGACCCACCCAACACCCTCATTGGGTGGTGGGTGAACGGGATTGGGGAGGGGCGCAACCTCGGGCCTGCAGGATTTAACCTCCGGCTGCCAGAGGCGAGCCGAGGGCTGCGGGAGAGGACGTCTAGCTCGGATCCCGAACCCAGTCCGCCATGTGCCCATGGCTCATGGCGGGCTGGGCCCGGACATGCCTGGGTGCGGCCTGCTTCCTTCTGGGGTGAGTACGCCGAGGGGGGAGGCCTCCGTGACTGGGCATGTCCGGGACCCACCCAACACCCTCATTGGGTGGTGGGTGAACGGGATTGGGGAGGGGCGCAACCTCGGGCCTGCAGGATTTAACCTCCGGCTGCCAGAGGCGAGCCGAGGGCTGCGGGAGAGGACGTCTAGCTCGGATCCCGAACCCAGTCCGCCATGTGCCCATGGCTCATGGCGGGCTGGGCCCGGACATGCCTGGGTGCGGCCTGCTTCCTTCTGGGGTGAGTACGCCGAGGGGGGAGGCCTCCGTGACTGGGCATGTCCGGGACCCACCCAACACCCTCATTGGGTGGTGGGTGAACGGGATTGGGGAGGGGCGCAACCTCGGGCCTGCAGGATTTAACCTCCGGCTGCCAGAGGCCAGCCGAGGGCTGCGGGAGAGGACGTCTAGCTCGGATCCCGAACCCAGTCCGCCATGTGCCCATGGCTCATGGCGGGCTGGGCCCGGACATGCCTGGGTGCGGCCTGCTTCCTTCTGGGGTGAGTACGCCGAGGGGGGAGGCCTCCGTGACTGGGCATGTCCGGGACCCACCCAACACCCTCATTGGGTGGTGGGTGAACGGGATTGGGGAGGGGCGCAACCTCGGGCCTGCAGGATTTAACCTCCGGCTGCCAGAGGCGAGCCGAGGGCTGCGGGAGAGGACGTCTAGCTCGGATCCCGAACCCAGTCCGCCATGTGCCCATGGCTCATGGCGGGCTGGGCCAGGGCGGCCAGTGCGACATTTGGCGCCAGGCTGAGCCTGCTGGCCGCCCGGCCGGGGAGCTCTGGGGTATTGGACATCTGAATCGCTGCTGAGATAGCTCTAGAGTGACCCCACTGTTTCTGGGATCTGAGTCAATCCTAAAGATTCCCAATGCCAGTAACTCTTCCTTTGAAGAACTTCCAATCCCTTAATAATGCTGAGCTTTGAACACGTATCAAGTAAAAGATAAGCTCCGGCTTGTGTAGCAGGCTGGCACCTAATGGTCCTCGGAGCAACCACGTGCAGGTGCGTGATTTACAGCTAGGAACGGTCCCAATCTGGGATGCCACAGCTGGGATGAGGTTCCCACCAAGGGGTGTATGTGCTGGAATGGGGGCTGCGTTCTATCTAGGAAACAGTTGCAGTCACCCGAGGCACTAGTGTGGGCTGGGATTGGATGCACCAGGCCGGTTCAGATCCCAGCACCATCTGGTGTTATGGAGAAACAGGGTAGATGTGGGACTGACTAGGCTGGGTCTCAATCCCCTTCTGAGCCATGTGTGAGCTGTATGTGGGTATGGACGAGCCATGGCTGGGCTGAAACATCCAACAACAAGAGTCAGAATGGGGTGAAAGCCAGCCAGGAAAAGCCACTGTTCCTGCTAGGACAGGAGGTGAACTGAGTAGGGTTGGCTCAAGAACCCCCTGGCAAGCGCAAAATCTGGCATTGGGAGGGGTTCTGATGGAGGAGCCTGGGCAACTCCTCTGGCAGGACACAGTCCCTGCAGGTAAGCGCGAGAAGCAAGATTGGAAACAGCCCAGAATAGGCCTTGGAAAGTTTCCCACTGGCATGCATTCGGCATGGGTCAGGAGCAGGCCAGGCTGAATCAGTTCATGTCATCCTCTGGCAAATCCGATCACCAGAACAGAGTGTGGAATGGGCCGGGTTTGGTTGCGACAAAACCAGTACACATTCTGGAACGCCAGGGCGTGGTTGCCTGTACTGGATATGAATGCAGCACCCATCCAGCACACGTGAGATCCAGGAAGGGAGGGGCAGAGCTGGCGGGGGGGTTAAGGGGCTGGTCCCCTCGCTGGACAACCACTCCCACTGGAGAGTGTTGGCTGGGATAGAGACAGACACGACTAAGCAAGGCTACAACACCTGTGCGCTGCATGTGCACAAGATCAGGGCCACAGCATCAGCTGGCAGAAGCTGGCACTGGGGACTAATTCTGTTGAGTCAAATCACAGGACCACCTAAAGAGTGCATAAACCGGGACAGAGAGACCTGGGAGGGAAAAAGTGGGTTCCCCCTTCTTGGGTCACTATTCCCGTGGGAGGGCATGAAAACTAGGACGGGGGCTGGGATGGCTAGACAGAGGCACTCAACAACATCTGTGAGGGCTGGATGGTTGAGTCGATTAGATAGAACTAAGCTTTAATACCCATTGACAACTACCAGAGCCAAATGGGATGGGGGACAGATTGGTCTTCTGCTACACAAATTGGCAAACCAGGGTAGGGGGCAGGCTTGGTGGGGGTTATTGTGGGTCGCCCCGACTAGGCTGCAGCTCCCACTGGTTGATGTAAGGGCCGAACCAGACTGGACTGCAACACCCATTGGTTCCAGTGCAACTCGGGACTGAAAACAGAACCAACACAGCAATTGCAACCACCAGCTGATCAGGGTGATGGACTGTGCCGGGCCCTGTGCTTGCTAGAACATACAAGAATCTGGTCTGGGAATACCTCAAAGTATCTTTGGAGATCTCCCCACTTGAACTGCTGGACTCAGAATTCTAACCAAGAAAAGACAGAAGACAGAATAGGACAATCATTCATCTCAGCTACATGTTGGCAGCGAAATATGGGACAAATGGAGACTTCATGATGGACCATATCAATCAGTGGACCACCTCATCGAGCGAAACTGGCAGTGACTCATAACTGGAGAACTATTAACTCCACTTGAGCACATATCTCAGAGCATGCCCCACATCTGGGACTTGGGGTGGGCGGGAAACCGGGTGGGGCTTCTCCCTCAATATCCCCTTTTACCTCAGATACATGATGGAAACAATATGGACATAATAGCATTGCCCACCTCCCTATCCCCCTGAACCTTTTTTTTTTTTTTTTCTTTTTCTTGATTTTCCTTCAACTATAGTTAACTATGTAAAGAATGTCAACAACAATACAATAAAATGGATAAAAAAAAAAAAAAAAAAAAAAAAAAAAAAAGAAGCCAGAGTTGCGGAGAGACAATAGGAGAGACAGATAGCAAGAGATATTTTCCATGCACTGGTTTACTCCTCAAATGGCTGTAACAGCCAGAGCTGGGCCGTTCAAAGGGGGCGGGGGCAGGAGCTTCTTCTGAATCTCCTGTGGGTGCAAGGTTCCCTGGCTTTGAGCCATCCTTTACTGGTTTTCCAGGCCTTGAGTAGGGGGGAGCCTAATCAGAAGTGGAGCGTCTAGGACAGGAACTGGTGCTCATATGGGATGCTGGCACCACAGGCGGAGCATTAGCCAGCTATGCCAACACACTGGGTGCAGGAAGAACATTTTAAAACATGGTAAATTTTCCTTAGAATGTAACTTAGCAGTTTCAAAACTATATGTACAATTTATAGTTAAAGCTGAGTGAAATAGGCCTGCTGTCACTTAGGCAGAAATTTACATTAAGAACAGAAGTATTTAAAATGAAATTTATTTTATAGATAGCTAAAAGACAAATTTATGTCTTGTATTAAACAGATGACTAATATCTCAATAATTCAAGGAACTTAACATTGACTGTATATTCAAAGTGATTAGGAAATAATATGTTTTAGAAAGACTGGTGGGGCCCTGCGGCGTGGCCTAGCGGCTAAAGTCCTCGCCTTGAAAGCCCCGGGATCCCATATGGGCGCCGGTTCTAATCCTGGCAGCTCCACTTCCCATCCAGCTCCCTGCTTGTGGCCTGGGAAAGCAGTCGAGGACGGCCCAATGCATTAGGACCCTGAACCCGCGTGGGAGATCCGGAAGAGGTTCCAGGTTCCCGGCATCGGATCGGCGCACACCGGCCCGTTGTGGCTCACTTGGGGAGTGAATCATCGGATGGAAGATCTTCCTCTCTGTCTCTCCTCCTCTGTGTATATCTGGCTGTAATAAAATGAATAAATCTTTAAAAAAAAAAAAGAATGGTGGAAAAAGTTTCTGTTTTCACTCTTTCAGTACTATCTTCTAGTATGATACAATCACCTAGTTAAATATGGAAAACCTATTCACAGAAAGTTGGTTGTAGTATACTTTGTTTTTCATTTTGAAAAATCATTTATGTGGGGACATAGGTGGAAGGAGAGAGACAGGGGATTTATCATCTGTGAGGTCACTGCCGGAATACCCACAGCAGCCAAGGCTGGGCCCAGCTGAAGTGAAGAGCATGCATCGCTGTCCGGGTTTCCACATGGGTGGCAGGTATGCAGGTACTTGGGCCATCATCCATTGCCTACCAGGGTGCGCAGTAGTGGTTAAGCTGAAATTAGAATTGGAGTCAGGACTCAAACCCACTCACTTTTTTTTAAAATTATTTTTTGTTACAATTATTTGGCGCTGAGTTCTCCCTTCCTCCTCCCCCTACCTACCTCCCCTCCCCTCTGGCCTCCCCTCCAGTTTTACAATGTGTGTCTTTAGTGAAATTTCCCAAGTCCATCATGCTGCTGTTGGAGTGTCTTCCAACCATGTAGGAGACTCTGTCATTTGGTTGTGAGTTCATTCTTGTATTCTGAGGCCCTAATGTAGGTACAGTGAGGATTAGGTCTTCATTATTTATGGGTAGTACCAATAACATTGATAAAGGGGTCATTGACCATCTCAGGTGATTATAAACAATCAGCTTCTTATGGATGCTTGATTAATGAATTATATCACAAGATCTTATTACAGAAGGTACAGGTAAGTATGAAGTGACAGAGTAACAATCACATATAATATCTCTAGATTTGACATCATATTATATTGGAGCAGACATATGATATCTGACCTTTTGGGATTGGCTCATTTTCCTTAGCATAATGGTCCCTAGTTTGGCCCATTTGGCCATAAAGGATTGTATTTCATTTTTTTTTAATAGCTGAGTAGTATCTTAGTGTAGATGAATCAGTATACATTCTTGATATCACTTCAGTAATATTTAGAAACTTGTCTTTAATTCATTTTTCACATACTTGTTTGAACTTAATGATGCTCTTTCAATTATGTCTATATTAGTCAAAATCAGTTGTTACTTGAAAGTGCATGTTATTATAATTTTATACCCATTTATTTTTCTTTCTTTAGGCAGATAATTATTGAGATAATTAAATCATTATGTTTCCATAATTATTCTTGCAATGATTATATTTAACTTAAAAATTTATATCCTTGTGGCCAGTACAATGGTTCAGCTGACTACTCCTCCACATTCAAGTGCCAGCATCCCATGTGGATACTGGTTTGTGTGCTAGCTGCTCCTGGCTTCAGATTAGCTCAGCTCCAGCTTTTTTTTTTTTAAAATTTTTTTTAGATTTGTTTATTTTAATTGGAAAAGCAGATTTATAGAAAGGAGAGACAGATAAAGATCTTCCGTCTACTGGTTCACTCCCAAAGTGGTCACAACATCTGAAGCTGAACTGCTGAACCAATCCAAAGTCAGGATTCAGGAGCTTCTTCCAGGTGTCCCGTGTGGGTGCAGGGTTCCAACACTTTTCCCAGGCCACAATCAGGGAGCTAGAAGGTAAGCGGAGCATCTGGCACACGAAACTGGCACTCATATGGGATCTGGGCACATGCAAAGTGAGGACTTTAGCCACTAGGCTACCATGTCGGGCCCAAAATTAAATAAATCTTTTAAAAAATTGTTTCCTTTAGTTAAAAACATATTTCTTACAATGGAGCAAGTATGCGTTTTTATTAAGTTCTGCTTCACGTGCTAAACATTTGAACTGACATTCAGACTGAATTTACTACTTATATAACTTGTATATTTGTTTTCGTTGAAAGCTAGGGGACAGAGGCAGAGAGATCTTCTGTCTATGGATTCACCCTGTGAATCCCAACAGTAGCTAGAGCAAGGCTAAGTCAAAGCCAAGAGTGTAAGGGTTAATCCTGGTCTCTCACCTGGGGAGCACAGACATGTTTGAGCCAGCAGCTACTGTCTTCCAGAATGCATGAATAGGAGGCTGGAATCTAACATGGAGCTGGGACTTGAGCCCAGGTATTCCAGTATGGAAAATGAATGTCCTAAGTGGCCTTCCAGCTGCTGCACTGAGGTCTGCTCTTGTAGAACCTTTAAAATCACTGTTCTGCAGATTACGGCATAGATGTGCAATATGCTTAGCGACTTTTTAAAAATAAATTGTCAAGAACATACATAGTTTAAAAATTGTTATTGTCAGGAAAATTAACATACATTAAAATTCCATATCCAAATGTACATCTCCCAGCTTTCGTCAGTTCCCACCAAAACCTGCTCATCCACAGCTGTAGCAGCTAGTCTCCTCTATGTATTTAGATGAAGAAAATCCCATGTTATTTCACCTATAAAAGTATTTCAGTGTTTCAGTGATGTGTTCATCTTTAAAGATAAAGAAACATCTACTTTCCTCATTTATAGAAAATAAAAGTTAGTAGATTTTGCCAGAGTTTTTTGATATCACCGTAGGTAATAATGTTATTACAATTGGAATAGCTGCTGGTTGATTACAGGGAATGGCAAATAATTCACTTCAGATAGTCCCTATTATTGTCAAAGTCATTGTTTCCTGCTGTTTCTTGGACTGTTCTTGTGCTATGTACTCTTATTAAGCCATAAACCTTTTTCTTTATGTGCTTAATATCTCACTAGAAATCAGCATACCAAAAACAATTTAGCAAACATTGCTTCATCTACTGAGTCTCTAACAGCTTTCCATGTGGACCACCTGAAGATTCTAAGCTCCACAACAGACCCATTCCAATAAAATTTTCCAGAGAAAGGAAGAAATATGTGTTTTTAGAAACAAGACTTTTGGATAGTTGTGATGCACAGTTTGGAAGCCAACTGATATTAAATTGTAGTGGTGATACCTTATGATGACAGTGCTTATCAACATAAATAGAAATTAATCTACTTAAAGATTTTGGTTGAACACTTTTCCTGTGCTTTGAGTTGCCAGTAAAAATTTTTTAAAGATTTATTTTATTTTCATTGGAAAGTCAGATATACAGCGAGAGGAGGAGAGACAAACAGGAAGATTTTCTGTCCAATGATTCACTCCCCCAGTGGCCACAACAGCCGGAGCTGAGCTGATCCAAAGCCAGGAGCCTGGAGCCTCTTCTAGGTCTCCCATGAAGGTGCAGGGACCCAAGGCCTTGGACCATTCCCAATTGCTTTCCCAGGCCACAGGCAGAGAGCTGGATGGAAAGTGGGGCTGCCGGGATTAGAACCCAGCACCCATATGGGATCCATATGGGATCCCAGTGTGTGTAAGGTGAGGACTTTAGCTGCTAGGCTACCGTGCTGGGCCCTAATTCACGATGAATTCAACTCCATTAATTTTCTCTGTGAACAGTCTTACATAGTGTAGAGTAAGCTATGTTCATTCCTTACTTTGACTCATAATCCAAAAGCTTTATTTCTTTCCTGAATTGAACTCAATTATAACTTAATGCGTATTTTACCAAGTATCTGTTAATATGAGAATCCATTTGTTATAATTCATGATTTCTCTATGGATTCTTGTACGATCTCCTGAATACTGCTGAGAAAAACAGTGCTAGTACTGTAGATTGTTACCTCCAAGTAGGTTAGTTACTACTATAGTTGGAACTTCTTTCTTAAAATAATGAGAAAATAATTTTAGGGTGTTTTTGTGTGTTGTCCTCATTTATGTAGTGCTTTATAGCAATAGTTTGGTTCAGAATCTCCATGTTTAAATTGCACATGGACTGATGCTATTTCTTAAAACACATGTTGAAAGATTAATTTTCTTCGCGTATTTCATGGGTATCTATATACTTGTCTTCAATAAACCCATCATCATCTATGACGAATGAATGTAATTGTTCAAATATTACTGTAGTATCTGCAGGGTTTGCATCTGGTATCTCTGAAAGAGAAGTTGGGTTTGCGGTAGAACCATCTTCGTAGGTTTCTGCTTCGTGTTCTTCCAGGCGGTGATGGTTGTAACTGACCAGAAGGTTGTACCATACGGGGCACTTGATAGCCATATATATAAGGAACGAAGTAATGAGTACGGTGATAACAACACCGACAAGAAAAGCCCAACTTTTTCCAAGAGGTTCATGTTCTTAAATGGTAGAGAAAAATGAGACAAAAACTTGATTAAATTGACAACAATTTTATAATCATAATCATGTCTTAATACTCCCCCTGTAACTGAGCATACTTTGTAAGTTTGGGCAAAAATTACTAAAACCGTACTTATTAAAAGATCCCGCATTATATGGTGACAAAATATAAATATTTTAAAAACACAAGTACAATTTTAACATTCAAACCCCCCCAAATTCAAAACACTCCAAAATCTGAAACTGTGGGAGGGCTTGGCACATGATGCTACAAGCAGAAAATTCCACACCTGAACTCATGAAGGATCACAGTCAAAACAAAGGAGTGCTAAAAATACCATAATAATGTATATAAAACAAATAGGTTTTTTTTGTTCAGACTTGGCTCCCATTCCCAAGATACCTGATTATGTACACATAAATATTTCAAAATCCCAAATAAAAAATCTAAAATTCAGAACACATCTGGTTCCAAGCGTTTTGGATAGGGGATATTTAACCTATCCTTGTGTTTGCAGGTGTTGTCACCCATTTCCTGAGACTGTTATTGATTTCTACCCATTAAGAATTATAACTTGATTGTTAAAGCAAAGGCTCAGAGAAATTGAATACTACACACTGGCATTGGATGGTAACCTGAAGAGCTTAATTTGGAGTCCTAGTAGTTTGTAAATCTTTAGTTTAGATGAAGAATTGTTTTACATTGCTTCCAGAATTTAAAATGGAGAAAGATAGAGAGCTACTTAAGTCTGTTCTGTTTGATACTTCAGCAACATTAATACTTCAAACCAGAACCTTACCTGAATTTCCTGTTAAGTTGTTCAGAGAACCATTATTGGTGATGAATTGAAAATAAAGGTCAGGATCTCCCATTACAGGTGAAGTGAATATTGAGGTACATTCAGCTGCATAAGGTGCTGTTTTGATATTGTACTTCTGTTGGGTATCAGGATAGTTACACGTGGTCATGTTCTCATTCTCTAATAAATAAGAAAGGATGAACATCATTATAGAAAATACAAATGCTTAGCATTTTCTATTTTTTACTTAGAGTTTTTGACTTGTCTGTCATTATTACAGACATAAGAACCTTATATTTTCCTAACAACACAATGAAGAAATGATATACATTTCAATCTTACTTTCAATCTTACTTTTGTAAATACAGTTTAAATGTCTTTGTTTAATGTTCAGTTTGAGTCAGTAAAGAATTTATGGTAAGACTACTGTTGCAGTCTGGTTCTCAGAGCATGGTTTGTAATTCATAAAGACACCTGTTTCCACCTCCTCTGGCAAGATATTTCAAGAATAAACAGAAAGGACTTAGAGATGGAAATGTGGTTACACATTGATTCTACAAACTTAATGCATAAAGTGAGATATATATGTGCATATATATATATGTATGTAAACATATATGTGTGTAAATATATATAACCTTATTTTTCCTGGAGTGAGGGAAGGACAACATTTATTCTGCAGTTACTTTTTACTTTTGTTTTTCTTCAGTTACCATTAAGCAGAAGGCATTTTCTTTTTAGTTTTTATTAAAATACTTATTTGTTTAGACTGGATCCAGGAGCCAGGAGCTCTATGTCTGTCTCATGTGGGAGGCAGGTACGCTAGTTCTTGAACCATCATCTGCTGCTTCCGAAGCATGTTAGCAGGAATCTCCATCAGAAGCCAAGTAGTTAAGACTTGAACTGGCAACTTGATATGGAATGTGGGAGTCCCAAGCAGTGGTTTGATTCACTGTGCCTTTATACTAACCCCAATCATTTCCCTTTTAAGAAAGCATGAAGTAAGATTTTTCTGGACCAGAACACCAAAAGTTAGCCACACCTTGGTTTAGATTAACTTTTGATAGCTTACCTAGTGTCACATTTGATGTATTCAACCATCTCTGTAAATTGTACAGACTACAGGAGCAGTTCCATGGATTTCCATATAAAATTATTAATTCCAAATGAAATAATTGTGGTACATCCAAATAGCTTATTGAATTACCTTGTAGATTTAGAAATTTTAGGTTTTTTAGAGGCACAAACACATCAGGATTCAGTTGTGATATGTGATTTTGGCAGACATGTAACTCTTTGAGTTTATGTAAACCTATAAATGCATCTTGTTGAATTACAGAGATGGAGTTGTTACAGATATTTAAAATTTCTAGATTGGAAAGGCTGTGGAAGCTATTCTTATATAAGATAGTAACTTTATTCCCAATTAAATAGAGCTCACTGAGTGAGGAATACTGCTGTAGAACCTTTGTGTCTGTAACATTGAGAGTAATTTGGTTATAACTGAGGTCAAGTATAGTAACATCTTTATTGATATTCGCTGGAATCAAATAGTATTTCTTTTCAGTGAAATTACATTTAATTTCCTAAAAAAAGAAAAAAATAGAAATGAGTTAATCAGGAAAAGTATTAACAGAATTTCCTGCAATTTCTTATCTATGCATTTATGAGTTGATAGAAAATCATTTTGAAAAGGAAACTCTACCATCTAGTCTTTTGGTGGAGAAGGGGGGAAGGGTAGTGCAAATGTTTTTCTTTCTCTTTTGGGATGAAATGCTGATAATTAAGGAAACCCTGATGCAATTAATCTGCAGATTCTATTTTGTATGTACTATATAAATGTAACAATATACTGTATATAATGGTCATTACTAATAGAATATTGGTATATTACCATATTTGTTGTTACGTGGTAAACAGCAATTCTGTTAACTTATTTAATATTCCAGAAAGATAGAAATTTAAAATGAAATTATCTGAGAAAATCTTTGTAAAAAAATCAGAGATTATGGCACTCTGCCTAATTAAATAACTATGAGAAACAGTAACTAATATATAGCTCTGTGGAGTTAGCAGCTCAAAATCTGGTATTTTAAAAGGAAAGACTTGTTTTGTGTCAGAAAGTTAACCTTTGTTTGGACGTTATGGGCCACACATTTTCCTTTTCTAGATGTAAACTCAAACAAATAATTCTTGTTTTGTCAGGTGTGCAGTTGAACTGTACCCCCAAAAATGTCACTACAAAATTTCCTAATACATGCTTTTCTTTAAGAGAAATTTCCCACATTTTAATTTTTTTAATGTTGGGAAGCTAATCTTTTGATTTAATAGTGAAAATTCACAGAGTTTTCCTTTAATCTGTTTTTAAAAGATTCAGTTGTTAAAAATGAAGACCACTTTTGTAACACTAGAGTCTGGCTCAGAAATCATAGACTGAATGTACACAGTTTTGCATTTGTGAACTCCCCCCTCTTTTTGCCTGGGAATATTTTACTAGATTCACAGAAAACATATTTTAAAAAACATTTTCACTACCTTCATTGTGAAAACTTACTGTGGTAGAAGTCTGACTCTTGTCCGGTAATAGCATGGAGAGAAGCCAAAGTGAGGCTGTGATGCCTGTGACCTTCATAGTGCAAGCCTGATAGAAAAGAGAGTGTTTTCATCTCAGTAGGAGACTGGAACTTTAGAGGTTATTAAGGATGTTTGGTTTCCTTTTTTTTTTTCTTTTCAATCTACTTTTGCTAAAAGTGCAGAAAACATGGAACAAGTGTATGACTGCTTACCAGCCGTACATATAGCTCTTAAATTAGAAAGCCCCTTTGGAGAATGAGAGCTAAATATTTTTAGGGTGTCTTTTTCATTCCCTTGATATATTGGAAAGGACTTAGAAGTAATTGACGTGATTCTGCGCTTAACATGTGCAGTCTGTATGTACACAAAACGAAGTCCAGAAGAACATATTTTGTCTGTATAAAGTGTTTCTCTTTTATTTCCTGCTCCTGGTTTCCAATTCAGAGGAACTGATTGATGGGCCTTCTGCACTCTGCTGTCTTCTGCCCTCACCATGGGGATTCTTTTTGGTCCTTATTAAGTGGATTTTTGTTTTCTAGAATGCTATGTCTTACCTTATTGCTTTGTTTCAATGAAATGTCATAATTTCTGGGATCAAGCATGGAAGGGTTTTTTTTAAGGCTGGAAAGAAATTTTTGGCTAAAAAATTAAATTATAGGGCCCAGTGCAGTAAGTAGCCTAGTGGCTATAGTCCTCACCTTGCATGCGCGGGAATCCTATATGGGTGCCAGTTCTAATCCTGGCAGCACCGCTTCCCCTGCAGCTCCCTTCTTGTGGCCTGGGAAAGCATTTGAGGACAGCCCAAACTCTTCGGACCCTGCACCCATGTGGGAGACCAGGTAGAAGCTGCTTGCTCCTAGCTTCAGATTGGCTTAGCGCTGGTTGTTGCGACCACTTGGGGAGTGAATCATCGGATGGAAGATCTTCCTCTCTGTGTCTTCTCCTATCTATATATCTGACATTGCAATAAAAATAAATCTGTAAAAAAAATCAAATTATACTTAGGAGGAAATCTTCCCTCAAAACATTGGTGCGGTGTCCTGTTGTCTTTGAGTTTCAGTATTACCGTTAAGCATTCTAATTCTTTGTCTTTTGTGTAACATGTGTTAACTTATCACAGGGCTCTCAAAATCAGCATTATGAAATTTCATGGTGTTTTTAGACACAGATACACACTGCTTCCGTATGCCAGTTCACTCCAGAGCCAGTGTCTCAATCCAGGTCAGTTAGGTGGGTGTCAGGAACTCAACTACTCAGACATTGCGTGCTGCTTTCCAGGGTCAGTATTTTCTGGAAACTGAAATCAGAACTGAAGCTGAGGTTTGAACCCAGGCATGTGGGTATCTTAAGTGATGTCTCCACTGTTAGGCCGAATGCTTGCCCCAGTTTTCTAATTATTTTTATCCGTACTCTTCCCACATTACATCTCAGCATATATTTTCCTCTGCTTTTTTGGGATGCATCCTTAACTTTATCTTCCATTTTTTTTAATTAAAGCAGCATTTTTCACGTATTTCTTTTAAAATTCTTTTTAAATTTTATTGTTTAAAAAGATTTATTTGTTTTATTGAAAAGACAGATCTACAGAAAAAAGGAGAGACAGACAGAAAGATCATACACTGGTTTACCCCCTCAAGTAGCCACAACGGCTGGAACTAAGCTGATCTGAAGCCAGGGACCAGGAGTTTATTTCTGGTCTCCCACGTGAGTGCAGGGTCCCAAGACTTTCGTCCATCCTCTACTGCTTTCCCAGGCCATAGGCAGGGAGTGGAATTGGAAGCAAAGTGGCAGGAACATGAATTGGCACCCATAATGGGATTGTGGAGCCTGGGTGGGTGGGTTGCGGGAAGGATTAGCTGATTGAGCTGTTGCACGGGGCTCGTTCTTTTTTTACTCTAAAAGCTCATATTGTTTGAATATTTTCTTTAGTATTCTGTCACATGAATGTACTCATGTTAGCTTATTGCTTCCTTTGCCTTTTATGGTTTTCTTTTTATTTACATAGCGTTTTTGTCCTTAGGTGGTAGGCTTCTGTTTTATTTTGGGCTTACTTTGTACAATCTTCATATGTTTGGCAGTGTTTTGATTTTGACTTAAGTGAAGAATGGGTGACTACAACACTGACCGGAAACTGTGTTTATGTAGATCTTGTACACTCTGGAACTTGGTTACAATGTGAATGTGATGGACTGTTTTTCTTTAGATCTCCTCTCTTGGGCTTATTGGCTTTCACAAAATGTCTCATCTGATCTACTCCCTGGCCAGCATTCTGAGAGCTGAGTGCTTTTAAAAATGGTTTATATTAGAATTTGTTGTGTAACATTTTGAGGTACTCTTGTAAGTGTCCCTGTTCTCACTTCTGTCTGCTGCTCGGTTTACTTTAGTTTCAGATCTCCCCATGGGGAAAAAGTCCTGCGATCTCTGCTCGTGGAGGGGAAGAACGTTATCTGAGCAGAGCAGGGAGGCATTTACCACTGCTGCTCTACTTCTAGACCACCTGGTACTGCCAAAGTTTTGGACCATTTACAGTTTCTGCAGTATACAGCAAGTGGTTTTTCAGCTTTTCCATCTGCTGGCTTGGAAGAATTAACCTTTCCCAGTGAATTTCCATTTGATTGATGGCTTTCAGGGTTTTTCAGTTTAATTCCTGCCTCGTTTTCTGTTATCTTTGTCCTTGTGGGTTTATAGCTTGTTTTTTTTTTTTCTTTCTTCATCTTTTACTTTTTATTTCAGTTTTGAACGAGAGTGAAAGTTACTAGGCGCATTCCACATACCATCTTTTGATTAAAATTCCCATTTAACTGTAGCTTACTCTTGCTAAGTAATTTGCATATAATAATTTTATTGATAACCTTGATGTTTCTCACCAACTCTCTATTCTCTGTTTCTTAAAGCCAACACTATAAACTCTTCTGCAAACAAGTAATATATAAATATAGCTAGGTCTTCTGAAATTTATTTTTTTTTTTAGAGTCCTTATAACATTTGTTTGATTTTTTAAGGAAAGTATGTTTCACTGGAGCAAAAAGTAGAGAAACTAATCTCAAAGTAAGGCTCCCTTCGAGTTCCTGATCTGTCACTCCCCTTTAGGAGTGTGGGGTATGCTGCTATTTTAATGCTGATCTGGGCTAGTCAGTCTTTCCTCGTTGCCTTCATATTGTTTATCTGCCTGGCTTATTCTCTTCCCACTCTTTCCATAGTTTAATCGGCTACTCTGTCTTGTAGAGTTTTTATAGCTTTCATGTAGATTTTAATAGAACCCCTTTTAGAGCCAGAAATGAGTTCAGGCTGTCACTTATTCCAGACCTTTGCTTACAGAAGGGGAATGCCTACATCATTTCTGAAAGTGTATTTACCTGTGTTTAATGATCTTGTAGTATGGGCTGGCCTCTGCAGTGGTTTGTGGTGTTATTTCCAGTAGCCTGGTCAAACTCTAATGTCTCTGAAGATAAGTAAGGGAAAGTGAGTAAGGTTGAGTTCTGTTGTTTCATGAATTCAGATAGAGCTGGCTAGAAAAAAATAAATAAGCGGCAAAATTACTAGTTTTAAGGAAAGTGTTGATATGGAATAGAAGCAGATGAGAAAGGTAATAGAGGTATGATGAGCCTGTGATCTATGTGAAAACAAATGCAGAGGATGAATTTATATTTAATGATTACTATTTTTATTATCTATTTACTACTATTGATTACTTTCTTCAGTATGCTAAAGGAAATAAAATTATAAGGATTAGAAAAATAATATTTTTTCTTTTATAGCAATAAATGTTAGAGTGAAAAAAAGTGTATTATACACAAGAAGACACTGAAGAAGTTAAAGCATTACTGGGTTAAAAGCTGTGAACTGTCCTGATTTACATGGTCTTTGGTATTTCCATGTGTTTGTCTTTTGAGAGGGGAAGAACGCAATGGAGGAGGATGAATGTTAACTATCATGACACTGAATCAGTCCCTAAACAAAAACATTTGCTATCTTTGTTGACTCTCTCAATTTGATTGGCAGAGGGGTTAGTGAGTGGATTATCCATAAATCATCAGTTTATCCAGAAATAGTTCAATAGTCTGTTTGCCCTACTTAATATTATTGATTGGAAAATTTTTTTCTCAGTTTTAAATTTCTTTGAGATGATATTTGAGTTTCAATTTAGTGATTCCACAGGAACTAATAATAATAATAGTAGCTTTTATTTGCTGTATGATTATTGTGTCTAATAGAATAGAATTATGCTGTGATTATTTTGATTTTATTAAATAAAACACATTTTGCCATTAAAATTTATATTGTATTTCAGTGTCTTTGGAGTAAGATGTTAATGATTCACAATCAATTTTCCTAAGCATTTAATTATAGAATTTTTTGAAACCTTAAAAGGTTTTTTATAATGAAAAATTCCAAGGAATAAACCTTACCGAAGGAGCTAAGGTTATCACCTATCACCAAACTTCAAAGGCTATCAACTAATTACCAGTTGTTTTGTTTTGAAAATTGTTTTTCGAGTGATGTCACTTCAAAATGTCCTGTGGTGAACACATTTCAAAATAATCAAAACATCTTATACATTTGCTTGGCTAGATTAAGCTATTTTTGTTTCCTAATGAAAAATAATTGCTTTGTATTACATTCTAATTCTATTTACAAAAGTCTTTGCTTTATCACAGGTTTTTACTATTTCTGAGGTAGATGATACTGAAAATATAGTCATATCTATGCTCATTTATTGAAGGAAAAGACTGTACAGACTTAGCAAGCTTAAATAAGATTACTTTCTTTTTTTTTAAAATTCAACAACTTCCACCAAGCCTATCAATTCATAGGATCTTACCTTTGGTTTTTTCTTTTTTTGTTGTACTTCTTTCTTTTTCTGTTGTACTGAAGCGCTTCAATCTTCTACACCATTTTAAAAAAAAAGTATGTCATATGATTGTATTTCACTTTGTTTTAACCTTTGTACCTCATCAACCAGTAATAAAAAAAAAAAAAAAGAAACTTACTAGACTTCCTTAGCAAAAGATTGACTAGAAGAATAATTTCTTAAAGTCACCTCTGACATTTTCCATGTAATCAATGAGGCAGTCTGCTTAGCTTTGTGTTTCCTAACTATTTTTCAAAACTTACTGAAATATTAATCTTAATTTGTGGCATAAGATGTGTAATATTAAAAATCCATACTTTTTGAAAGATACACCATTGCTAATGTGCATTATTGCTGCAGGTATTTTGTGTCTCTTAAAATATTTATTTATTTATTTATTTATTTATTTATTTGACAGGTCAAGTGAGTCTTCCATCCACTGGTTCACCCCTAAATGGCCTCAATGGCTGGGGTTGATCCTTAGTGCTAACCTGGTTTAACCCAGTGTACCGCAGTGCTAGAAAAGTTTAAATGAAAAAGTTACTGCCAAGTTTTATATGCTATGGAGTTCAACTTTATGGTTTGTTCTTTTTGATGGCACCATCATTGTTGGTTTTTCTTTTTTCCTGCCAAATTATCACAAGAGGAAAGTAGTTAAAGCACCAAAGGTCTGGCAATAGGCTGCCTTTCGGGCTTCATAAAATCAGTTACCCTCCTTGTGCTGTAGTTTCCCCTTTGGTCAGTGGAATACTGTCCAACATTATTCCTCCTCTAAGCATTACGTGAAATGTAGAGAATAGGAAGAAACATTGCTAGTGGTGAATAATCATGTGGGTTAGAATGAGTTAGTTCCCAAGGACTAATGTCTCTGAGATTCTGGTCTCCCTAGTCTAGGAGGCCGATTAAAATGGTGGATATCTGTTGCTTGAAAATTCTGTAAATCCATATACCAATATAAACTGCAGCAGTGTAGATGTTCATATGTTGTACTGTAGTGGTTGAGGGTTACACTAATGACATTATTCATTGTTCAACAGGGAGACAAAAATAAATTCAAACTCGAGGTATCTATGTCGTGTTGTTTATTCTTTTAGGTTTGTTTTAAAGATATGTCTTTTTATTTATTTGTTTGGAAGGCAAAGTAATAGAGGGACGGAAATCTTTCAGTTGGTTAGGTCATTATCCAAATTCTTGGAATAGCCAGGATTGGCCTAGCTAACGCCAGGTACCAGGAACTCCTAATCTCTGATATGCGTAGCAGGGTATTATCTGTTGCTTTTTCAAGTGCCTTAACAGGAAATTGAGACTCAAATTAGCCTTTTGATGTGTGATGCAGATGTCCCAAGCAATGGCTGAACTCGCTATACAACAGTACCCAACTTTATTTAACTGTTATGGGGTGTTTGCAAAAAAATTTTCTGAGTTTTAAGCTATTTAATCTAGCAGTGAAGAATGACTTTGGTAGGCCAGCATTGTGGGATAGTGAGTAGAGCCACCACCCGTGATGCTGGCATGCCATATGGGTGTGGTTCCTGACATGGTTCTACTTTCAGTCTAGCTCCCTGGCAGTGTGCCAGGGAAAGCACAGAAAATAGCCCAAGTCATTGTGGGAGACCCAGGAGAAGCTCTTGGCTGCTAGTTGTGGACTCGGCCAGCCCTGGCTATTGTGGACATTTGTGGTGTGTACCAATGGTGGAAGATTCTCTTTGCTTCTCTCCCTCACTCCATATCTCCAAATCTACCTTTCAAAGAAATAAAATATCTTTTTTTCTTTTTTTTTAAAAAAAGGATGTAGGAAGTGTGTGGGAAATAAATGAATCTACAAGGGATAGCTAGCAGTTGTGAAAGAGCTTTCTGTGGGTGAAAAATCAAGTCAGAAATTAACGAGATTTTGAAATCTAAGAAATTAATTGATATTTAGATTGAATATTTATGTTCATTCAAGGTTTTTTATGTAAATCTTGACATACTTACGTAAGTGGTGTTTCACTTTTTTTTAACTGAAATTTCCTCTATAGATAGTTGACCTTGCATAACAAATAAGTGACATTTCTTGTTATCATAAGAAAAAAAACCTGTTTCTTAATAATTCCATGAATTTTAGTCAAACACTCATTTTAATTAAAGCAGTGATTGAACACTTAAAGTAGAGCTTATTATTAACCTAAAGTTATACAATTATTTTAGAAGTCGTACTGCTCTGCTGTTCTTCAGCTTACTCCAAGTTGCATTGCTTTATATCATTTACCTGGCAGTCTGCCATACAAGAGTCCATTTGTTCAACGAATTCTGTTGCTAAAGGATGATTAACCATTATTTTGTCATTGTGGAATGTAGTAGCAGAAAATATAAATACATCCTCATGGGTACAAACCCTGAGGGATTTCTTGTGATAACTTTTGTGTTATCTTACTAAACTAAAAAGGAAAGTAAGGAAGAATCTGGAGGAGGAATATATACAACTCTGTAATGACTTCACCAGATTTTATTCAACTCAAATAGAAGTTTGCTTCTTTTGTATAAATGTAGGGACTTTGCTGCCATGTACTGTGCTTGAATATTATTTAAGTTCCCTATTAAGTTGAGGCCATTACCTGGACAAAATTATGTGATGCTTTTTTTCTTCAGTATGGTCATAAGATACTGCATGCTTTTGTTTTCAGGAAAGAAAAACAAATTCGAAGTGTAGAAGAAGAAATTGAACAAGAAAAACAAGCAGCAGATGGCATTATCAAGGATATGTCTCCTGAAAAACAAGTCAAATACATAGAAATGAAAACCACAAATGACAAATTGTTGCAGGTAATATAAATTACAACCAGGTCTGCTGGCTCCCATCATGTCCAGAGAGTTTGATTACAGTTACTAGTCAGTTTACATTTGAGCAAGATTTTCAGTTGCTTCTTAGGGACTTTTAAACTTGAGAAGTCTCTTTAAAAAAGTGGAGGTGAAGGAACTGTGGTTCAGTGGTTTCAACTGTAATCCGCAATGCCGGTATCCCATGTGAGTCCTGCTGGAGTCCTGACTGCCAAACAGGTCTCTCCTACTGCTCCTGGGAAATGCTAATATACTACCAAATTTTGGTTAATCTTGTTCAGTCTAACAGTTTTGTCCTAGATTTGAACCATTTTACGCGTTTGTGTGCACGCATGTGTGTGTGTTAGTGTGTGTTCTGTAGACCTTGACTCTAAAAGAAAGTAGACAAAAAGAAGAAAACATGGTTAAAAATTAAAACTTTAAAAAATGGCATTAATTTGAAAGCTTTTGGTATTTAATGTTCTCAGAAATGTACACAGAAATGATAAACTGTGACAAGGTATAGCTACTTTTGATAAACTTGAAGGATATGAAGATACGTGACAAGGTTTATACAAATAACTGAAGAAATTGACAGGAAAAAAGATAATGAAATATTAATAAATTCACATCAAAATAAAGCCTTTCAATTGAAGATGTTTATACAGTTTCCTTTGCCATATATGTATTTAAAATGTTGAGAACTGGGGAGGTGAATTTTTCTCAGTGTATTTTGTATTTATGTTTGCTCTTTTTCCTAGGAATTAGATACACTTCAACAACAACTGGATTCACTGAACATGAAAAAAGAGAGCCTGGAAACTGTTAAGTATACAGTCAAATAAGGGTCCTTTAGTTACTCAGCTGTGAAAGATAATTTAGCTAAATTTATGAATGGATCTCATTCAGGAGCATATTTATTAAGTATTTATGAACAGGGGAGTTCAAAAATTTTTTCTTCCTATTCTGGACCACAAAGATTACTTGGTTTGGAAAGATACTAAATTACTAAGCACCTATCCTATAGAAGTCCTTCTGCCCTGGTAGGAAATGCAAAACCTAACAACAGTTTAAAGATACCTGTCTAAGAGACTAATATCAAATAAAGAGGGGAAGAGGTTTAGTCTATCATTTTAAGGATTTTAAAGCTTGTATTTTTTTCTTATTTATTTAAAATTTCATTTGTTTTTATATAAAGGGAGAGAACTAAGGATCTTTGGTTTACTTCCCAAATGCCTGCAATGGTTGGGAATGGGAAAGGCCAAAGCCAGAAGCGTGAAATGCAGTCCAGGCCTTCCACATGAATATCAGGGACCCAGGTACTTGAGCCATCATCCGCTGCCTCCCAGGACGTGAGTTAGCAGGAGGCTGGATTGGAAGCAGAGTAATTGGGACTTGAACCACCGACTCTGACATGGAATGCTGGTGTTCCCAATGACATCATGGCACCAAATATCTGGCTCCTTTTAAAACATTTTCTTTACATTTTTATTTGAAAGAGTAACAGCAAGAGACAGACAGAGATCTCTGCACTGGTTCACTCCCCACATGCTCATGGCAGCCAGATCTAGGCCAGGTTCTTGTGAGTACCATGTGTGGCAGGGAGCCAAGTCTGCTTAGTGATAGGTCGGATTCATGAGTTTATAAGGTTAGGACTACAATCTGTTTCTTGTGGTGATACAATTCAATCTATAACATTGTGGAAACTACTGTATGACTTATTCATGAGAAAATATCTCATACATATCACTGCTTTTGCCTTTGAATAGGACATAATGGTTAAAGTTGTACAAAACACTGATATTTTTCTTTTTCCTCCTGTTGGTAGAGATATTCTGTATTTTATAGGGCAGATGAGTATCTTCTGTGCCTCTGCACTGGCTCATAGATATTTATATTTAAAGATGTTGCGTCAAGGGGTTGTGCCGTGGCATATATGTCTGTGGCACCAACAGCCCATGTGGGTGCAGGATTGTGTCCTGGATGTTCCACTTCCAATCGAGTGCCCTGATACTGCCTGGGAAAGCAGTGGAGCATGGCTTAAGTCCTTGGTTCCCTGCATTCATGTGGGAGACTTGGAAGAGGCTCCTGGCTTCTGGCTTTGGATCACCTCAGCTCCAGCTGCTGTGGTCATTTGGGATATGAACCAGCAGATGGAAGATCTTTCCACCTCTCCTTCTCCCTCTGTAACTCTGCCTTTCAAATAAAAATTAATAAATCTTTAAAAAAATGATACATATAAGTTCCTAATATCCTTGGTACTCATTCATACTACAAGCACAGTATTAACCCAAAGAATAAAAATATATCTGTATATTTAATAACCTATTTTCAGTGTAAGATTCACAAGAAGTTGGCAGTCTCAGTTTATTTTATTTTCTAAACATGACATAGCTCCGTTCTGGCCATCGGGGTCATTTGGGGAGTGAACTAGCAGATAGAAGGTCTTTTTGTCTCCCCTTCTTTCTCTGTAACTCCTCCTTTCAAATAAAAATAAAATCACTGTCAAAACTAGAAAACAATATAGCCTTTTAAAAACATGGTGCTGTGGTTATCAAAACAGCGTGGTACTGGCACAAAGATAGAGAGGAAGATCAATGGAGCAGAATAGAAACACCAGAAGGAAACCCACACAGATACAGCCAAATAATCTTTGACAAAAAGACAAACGACAATCCAGGCAAATGGGAAGGTCTGTTCAATAAATGCTGTTGGGACAACTGGTTAATAGCCTGCAGAAACAAAAAAATAGATCCACATCTCTCACTATACACTAAGATCAGATCTAAATGGATAACAGATCTAAACCTACATCCAGAAACCTTCAAACTTTTGGAAGAAAATGTTGGAAACACACTGGAACACTTAGGGGTAGGCCCTCACTTCCTAAAAAAGACTCCAAATGCAGTAGAAATCAAGACCAAAATAAACAATTGGGACCTCATCAAACTAAGAAGCTTCTGTACAGCTAGAGAAACAATCAACAAAGTAAAAAGGCAACCCACAGAATGGGAGAAGATCTTTGCACACGACATAGGTGATAGAGGGCTGATCTCCAGAATATACAAAGAGCTACAAAACAACCAAAATGTCAAAACAAACAAGCCACTCAAGAAATGGGCACGGGAAATGGGCAAACACTTCACAAAGGAACAAACCCAAATGGCAAATAAACATATGAAAAAATGCTCAAGTTCCCTGGCAATAAGGGAAATCCAAATTAAAACATCAATGAGGTACCACCTAACGCCAGTAAGACTGGCCCACATGAATAAAAGCACCAACAACACTTGTTGGCGAGGTTGCGGGGAAAAGGGATCCCTACTCCACTGCTGGTGGGGCTGAAGGCTGGTACAGCCTCTATGGAAATCAGTATGGAGAATATTCAAACAACTCAAATTCAACATACCGTATGATCCAGCAATAGCACTCCTAGGAATATATCCAGAACACTTGTTTCATGAGAAACCAACATGCACTCCTATGCTCATAGCAGCACAATCAGTAATTGCAAAAACATGGAAGCAACCAAAATGCCCATCAACAGAGGATTGGATAAGAAAGCTATGGTTCATCTACTCCATGGAATACTACTCAGCTATTAAAAAAAACAAAATGCAGTTCTTTGTGGCCAAATGGGCCAAACTGGAAACCATAATGCTAAGGGAAATGAGCCAATCACAAAAGGTTAAATACCACATGTTTGCCTTAATTTAAGATGATATGATGTTATGTATAACATGTTATGTTTTGAATGTTATATGTTGTGTATAAACTAAATTGAAGTATAGGTGAGGTGGTCACAGAAGGTGGCTGGGAACTCGCATTTACTTTCAACATGTTGGTTACTCATTACTATGTCAATTAATTCCATAATGATGTAAATTTTTGCTGATGGTATGATGGAGCTTTCAATTGACTGGGATAATACTCTGCTAGCTCTGTCTTCAGACCAGAGAGGGTATACCTAAGAAGACGTTGAACTTGATTGGACAATAAGATGCTGGACTCTATGTTTGGTGTATGCTTGCAATGGGGGAATCTCAACTGAACTTGAGCTGTTGTTATGCAACAAGGTGGAGGAATCCACCATGGTGGGAGGGTTTGGGGAGGGGTGGGAGAACCCAAGTATCTATGTAACTGTGTCACATAATACAATGTAATTAATGAAGTTAAATAATAAAAAAAAAAAAAAAGGGGGAAAAAAAAAAAAAAAAAAGAGCAAAGGGCAAAGTTCCCTGAGAAAACTTTGTTTTTTGATAGTGGCCTGGGAACAAAAATAAAATAATTTTATATCCTGAAAAAAAAAAAATAAAATAAAAACATGGTGCTGGTAATTTTATCCTTATAAACTGAAACTTATTTGAGAAAAAAAAATTTTAACACCTTAATTTTTCCCTTTTTGTTCCCTTTAGGAAATAGCACACTCCCAGGTAAAACAGGATGCTGTATTATTGCATGAAAAACTTTATGAGCTGGAATGCCATCGAGATCAAATGATTGCAGAAGACAAGAGCATGGGTTCGCCGATGGAAGAGAGAGAGAGATTACTTAAACAAGTAGGAAAAAACATGCTTGCTTGTCAGAGTTTGCTAAATATTTGATTCATTTTATTTAGGGACTAGGAATTTAAATGTTTTTATCTTAAAAAAACCTGGATAAGCTTATATCAATTAATACTTGATTAGGAAAGTTTAGAGAAAAGTTCTTTACTTTTTTTTTTTAAGATTTACTTATTTTTATTGCAAAGTTAGATATATATATATATATATATATATATATAGAGAGAGAGAGAGAGAGAGAGAGAGAGAGGAAGAGTTGTGCTGATCTGAAGCCAGGAGCCTCTTCTGGGTCTCCCACGCGGGTGCAGGGTCCCAAGGCTTTGGGCTGTCCTCGACTGCTTTCCCAGGCCACAAGCAGGGAGCTGGATGGGAAGTGGAGCTGCCGGGATTAGAACTGGCATGGCATCCTGGTGCATTCAAGGTAAGGACATTAGCTGCTAGGATGCTGCACGGACCTGAAAAGTTATTTTCTTGAGAAACTATTTTTGGGGTCTAATCTTGATTTTACATAATCTTTGTACATTTTTGACCATTTTTCATGTTTAGATAGTTATTAGGAAAACATAAAACTCTATTGGTAATTTAATATTTAGTTAATCTTTTTAAAAGATGCATTATGTTTTTTGTTTCGGGCCTTGTATGCACAAAATGAAGTATCTCTAGGCTAATGAGTTCTGATGTTATTGCGAGTGCCTCAAGAAGGGAGTGGAGTTCAAGTGTCCTATGGAATTACAATACAGCACAAAGTGGGGTCACATGTGTTCAGTAGGTTTCTTTTTATCCCTAAGCAGTCTTCAGTTTAACTCAGTTATGGACAGCATGTTTATTCTGAAACACTCTGTCACTGGAGAGACCTACCTGTGTATTTGGACTCGAGTCAGGAGCTCCTCTGTACTCTTACGCTGAATCCGCTGAGTATGGAAGAATCTTAGAGATCAGGGACTATTTAAGTATTAGCATCATTCCAGAAAGTTATTAAAATCTAAAAGTTCTTCATTTTCTTGGAAAAAAAATCAATAGAACCAAAGAAGGGAGAGAGGATGTAGGGTGGGACTGCCAGGTAAAACACAGTTTGGCTTGTTAAATTTTAGATAGGCAATGAGTAATCTTTTAGAACAATCATATATGTTAGAATAACCCTGAAAGTTATTCATTATCTAAAATCCAGATGAAATTGGGCTTGCTGACTCTTGCAGCGCCATCTTGGAAGGATGGAGGGAGCCATCTCAGAAATCCTAGGTGATGATCAGCATTCAGATGTGCAGATGTGTTAAGCTGATGGCGCGTGGTGGAGAGATGAGGATGTATCTGTTGCACCTGTCCTTTGAAAAGGAGGAAGGACTCTCTGAAGAGTTGCTTAGGAATGGTACCCTTAATTTTAAAGGTGGACTTCTAATAAACAGGTTTTAAAAAATGAGGTTGATGTTTAGTACAACATACTTGAGAAGGAAATTCTCTTCAAGATAGTCTAGTAGTAATTATTCTTGAAAGAGTATTTTCTTTTTATATTTTTATAGGTTAAGGAGGATAATCAGGAAATAGCCAGCATGGAGAGGCAGTAAGTATGTTGATACTATGATGTTTTGCATTCATTTCTCATCTTAAATTATATTCTTAAACTAAAGGGACTTGTGTATTATTATAGGTAAAATTTCTGTGGTTTGTGTTGATAATGTTGACATTTAACATACAATCTTTAAATATTTCCCTGGGTATTTAAGTAAGAACCAATCATAGTACAATTGTTTTTTTTTTAAATACTGAAGATATGATTTTACCATAATTCACATGTTTAAAGTCTGTACTCCAGAGATCTTTACTATGTTCACGGAGTTGTGTGACTGTCACCCATATCAATTTTAGAACAGTTCAGTTAAAAAACAAAAGCAAAGTGTGAAATCCCATACCCTCTAGTCATCTGCTTGCTGACCCGTTTCCCAGCTCAGTCGGCTTTATGCCTCTGGGTTGGCTTATTCTGAATATTGCATGTAAAAGGAATCAGACAGTACATGCATGATCTTATGTATCCAAATGTTTTTGCTTAGCGTAATGTTGTTAATGTCATCTGTGTTGTAGCATGTATTAAAGTTTCTTTTCATTGTCAAAATATCACATTGTGTGTATAGACCACGTTTTATTTATGCATTCACCACTTGGTGAGCATTTCTTGTGCTTCTGTATTTTGACTGTTGAGAAACTTGCTGGTATGAACATCCATGTACAACTTTTTGTTTAGATATACCCTTTGGCTTTATTTTTGTGTGTATATTCTTAGGAATGGAGTTTCTGGCTCCTTTGTAACTCTTGGGGGAATTGCCAGACTCTTTTCTAAGGCAGCAGTACCATTTTACATTCTGGTGGCAGGATATGAGAATTCTCCTTGTCCACATCCTCACTAATGCTTATTGTCTTTTTTCCTTCAAGCCATCTTCATGGGTGTTTTGTTTTATCCTGTTGGTTTTGAGTTGCATTTCCCTTAGGCTAATGATGTTGAGCTTCTTTTCCTGTGCTTATTGGCACTTTATACACACACACACTCACACACACGTATTCTTTATATATACATATAAATACTTTATATATACTTTATATATCTCCTCTAGAGAAATGTTTATTCAGATAATTTGCCTAATTTTTGAAGTAGGCTCTTTTTATTATTGAATTATGAGAGTCCTTTGCATGTTCTAGATACAATTTGTTTATGAGTTATGATTTGCAGAAATTTTGAAAATGGTTCAAAATCCATTGACTACAGACTTACAGAATTATTTGTGGATTCCTGTTTCTAGCTGATGGATATAGAAATTGATCCTATGCCAGTGCTGTATTTTCTTAATTATTAGCTTTAGAAAGTACATGTTTCTTTGATTATTAGCTTTGTAGAAGGTATAACCACTTTGTGGTAATGTTTTAACCTGTATCAACTTCCATTAGTCATAGATTTTTTTTGTGTGTGTTCTACTATTTGGGTCTAGTTATACAAGCCAGTATAAGAAGGTTGCTAAAGACTTCTTTAATATTGCAGTCAAACTCAAAAGACGATGAAAGATGTTCTGTTGTTAAAGTTGGGTGATCTGTCCCCAAATACACTTGTACTCTAAATATGTAGTTTGAAGACTATCTGGAAAGGACTTTTTTGTTTTGTCCTCAACATAGAATATATTATTTCTGGATTTTGCTTATGCAGCCTTGAAAAAAATGTTCTGAAAATCATTAGGCGTTTCTGTGTTGTCTTCATAAATTTATTAAATAACATTTTCAACAGGTTAACAGATATAAAAGAAAAAATAAACCAGTTTAATGAAGAAATTAGACAACTTGATATGGATTTAGAGGAACACCAAGGTAACATTTCTGATATATATATTTTAAAATCTAGATTACCAGATACTCAGAAATATTGGTGCAATATTAACTAGGATCTCATTGGCTGTTTTTCTGAAGTTTATCATTTAATTTTTGATATTAAAATTTTCTAAGTTATGTACCAAACATATATATTTTATAATTATTTAAAATACTACATTAAAATTGTTTAAATTAACCAAATATTTGGAATAACTTGAATATATTACATAATGATAAGTATTTATTTGATGTTGTCAAGAAGTTTGTTTTAAATGAAGTTAGGCAATTTACAGTTATTTTAGATGCCCAAGTCATACTTTCTTAAAATGGATGTCTATTAATAATCCAGGGTAGTTGGGTAAAGTTGGAGATGATAGGGATCAAGTCCTAAAACTCACATATGACCCAGAAGGAATTAGTTCCAGAGAAGGGTCTAGTAATAGGTTGGGAAACACTGATTAATTCTGGTGTTCTCTCCTACTTTCCCTCGCAAAAGGTTTTGAAGAATCAGTGCAAGGACCAGAGCGTCTAGGGGGCTTAGGCTCTGAGAAAATGGACGTTTTGAGGAATACGATGTTATGTGTAGTAGAGGGAGGAGATTGATTATCGTAGTTGGCAACCAGCACCCACCTAATAAGTTTCCTCATGGTGCACTTTAATCACAGATAGTATATTTTGTAAATCAAGAATTGACTATGTCTTTATGAGTTAGGTATGATATAAACAATAAATGTATATGTATCTATCATGGCTAAGGAACTATTCATAGAACCAGGAAAGGCTGATCTATGTCTAAATTGTTTACTTCAATTTTAGTGATATTTTACCAATTTTATTTGAACTTGATTTTTGAGTAGTATTGTTAGCTGCTATGAATTAATTTCTTACCTGGACTGGGCACTTTACAATCTTTACAAAAAACCTCTGAAGCTTTGTTCACCCTCTTCATAGATGTTGAGGCTAAAGAGGTTGCATAACTTAGTCAAATTTCACCACTACTAAAGAGCAAATAGATTTAAACAATGATCTTTTGACTCCAAAATCTGTTGATCTAAACTTCACCTGAAAGTGCTACAGTTACAACATAAAAATGTTTTTTGTAAGTTCTTACTTATTTTTGTTTACATTTAACAACTAATGGCTTTAAATTAGTCATCTACCACCAGAATTTAAGTTCAGTTTTTAGGTAAGTAAGCTTGCCTAAGTTTTGGTTTTCTCATCTACAAAATAAATATAATGATCCCATTTCATTTAGATTTATGAATATTATATGGCATGCATTCTGAGGTAGGCTCATGATAAAACTAAAGTCATGTTATTTTCTTTTTGAAATGAATTTCTTGTTTTCATTAACAATTGGTATGTATTTATTGTGCACAACATAATAGTTTGAAATACGTGTACCTGATGGAGTGAATCATCAAGCTAATTACATGTGCAATACGTTATATGTTTATCATTTTAATGATTGGAACACTGAAAATACGCTCTCAGTCGTTTTTAAGAATATACTGCTGTTGTTAACTACTCACCATGTTATATACAATAAATGTCTTCAACTTTCTTCTTCTGTTTAACTGAATTTGGTATTTTGGACCATGTTGCTTTCTTTCCTAAATTATTTCATTGTTTTTAATTTATGTGGATTTAATATTCTGCAGTTTTATGAATATATTTAAACTACTCTGCAAAATCAAATGTTTTTGAATTCAGATACTGTATAGGATACATCCTAAATAATTTCTCCATCCTAACTTCTTTTCACTGAAATAAAATATTTTAGTGCAGTTTATTATTAATTATTACCTCTATGATATTTGTGATAGTTTGAAGTTTAGCTTGCATTTTCATTTTTGTTTTCTATCCATTATCCTTTTATATTAATGTGGAAAAGTTTAAAATATAATGCTATGTAGTAGTGGGAAAACAATTTTTATGTACGTGCATATCTGATATATAAATATGTATACGTGTGTGTACATACTCATATACACATTAGTTTTTATATATACATATTTGCATTTAACTTGTATTCTGCTTTATTGTGATCATCATAGATTGTTGGTTCGCCATCACAAGGGGTTTTGTTAGAAGGTTACTTGTTAGAAGGTTACTTGTTAGTTCAGGACCTTGTTATTCTTGTCTGAACTATTGTAGTAGCCTCCTAACTGGTCTCCCCACCACCAGCCTTGCCCCCTTTGATTCTCTGCTGTAATGCTAACAGAGTATCTTATGTAATGTGATCCTGTATCATCTTGATTCCCCATGGTGTACAATTTTTTAAATTGCATGTCCTACTAGCCATCTATGGTATGGCCTCTGTATCATCAGCTTCCCTTATAGTCTAATTATCTACTTGTGTACCCCACCTCTCACCTCCTCTGTCATACGGCAGATTGTCTGCCCCAACATCTTCCCCTGCTGTGTTTTACTCCTTCTGCTGAATGGTTTTTCCCTGTTACTTCCCTCACTAAAATTCATTTCCTTTTAAAATCTTTCTTTGGTACTGTACCTCCTATTTACCAAAAACTAATTTCTTTCCTAGCCTGTTTCTGAGTTGGGAAAGTGAGTAACCATCCCTCAGTGTTATCAGAGCATTGTGCATGAAAAAATTCCACATTGACCATATTATGCTAAAGTTAGTTGCTGTGTGTTTGTCCTTCTGCTTAGGCTAAAGTTCCTCAAGGACAAGAACTGTGTTTTATATACTTTAAGAGAACTGCTTGGGAAAGTAAACAAATGTGTGGACTATCCAAACAATTCATATTTCATCAAGGAAAACTGAAAATGAACTAAGGGTGAAATTGGGCCCTCTGATCTTAGGAGGGAGTTATGTATTCTTCCCCAAATATATCTTTTTTTTTTGCATTTTATTATTACCATTTTATGATACAGTTCCATAGGCTCCTGGTATTTCCCTTATTCCAGCCCCAATTCCCCCTCCCGCCACCTGGTTCCTCTATATCATTACTAAAGTATAGTTCTTCATACACAGTCATCTGTCCATCGTTGCGGGCATGGACAATGGCAGTCTCCAGCATCCTATTGTCAAGATATAGTGAACAGTTTCATTGTAAGTCCATCTTTGTCTGGAAGTAGAAACGCATACTACATTGCATCCTCACATCTGGATATGTTAGTCTCCATTACGCAGCTACTGTACATACCCTCAAATGAAAAGTCATAATACAAAATCAAAAATAGAAAAATAGAAATTTACAATGCCATGGAGTTACATAACATGTTACTAGATATGACAGTCTCTATTACACAGGTACTATACATCCCCTTAAATGAAAAGCCACACAACGAAATCAACATCAGGAAGAAAAAAGAAATTAACAACACTATGGAGTTAAATAACAGGCTACTAAATGACTAATGTGTAGCTGAAGAAATGAAAATCAAGAACCTTCTTGAAGAAAATGATGCTACTGTATGATCTATGATTCACTGAATGATTTAATCAGAAGAAAGTGTTTTGAAGACGTGAAACTAACAGAAAACATCAAAAGCCATGTGATAGAGTTTCTGTTGATTTTATTTTTTGGTGAAATGTGTCTCTTCTAGACAACCAATAAATAGGTTTTATTTTTTAATCCAGTTTACTAATCTATGACGTTTGATTGAGCTTAAGCCATTTACATTCAGAGTTTAACATGTATGGATGGTACTTTGGTCCTGTCATTTTAGGAATGGGTTGTTCATTGGTTTAGTCATCTGTTGTCATTTTACTGGGATGTTCTTCCCATTTGCCTTTGGTTTTGTTTGGTGCTATTCCTCTTCTCTGTCAAGAGAGTATCTTGAAGTATCATTTGTAGAGCAGGTTTGGAAGTGGCAAATTCTTGTAACTTTTCTTTACTGTAGAAGAATTTTATTTCATTTTCAAAGACAAAAGAAAGCTTTGCTGGATATGTTATCCTAGGCCGACAATTTTGTTCTTTTAGAATCTGGAATATGTCACTGTTTCCTGTGAGAGATCTCCTGTGAGTTTAATTGGCTTTCCTTTATATGTCAATTGATTTTTTTTACATGCACATTTCAGGATCTTTTCCTTATGTTTAATTGAAGAGAGCTTGATGATCATGTGTCTTGGTGAAGATCGCTTTTGATCAAGCCTGTTGGGAGTTCTGTGCCCCTCCTGGATGTTGTTTCCCAATTCTTTCTCTAGATTAGGGAATTTTTCCTTTATTATTTCATTAAATACATTTGCAAACTCAGCTTCTCTTTCTGCACCTTCTGGGACTCCCGTAACTCTTATATTTGGCCTCTTCATAGTGTCTTTCAATTCTTGAATACTTTTTTTGGCCTGATCCAGCTCTGCTTCCAGCTTTTTGTTTGCTTCTCCCGATGACAGGAAATATCTTCCAGTTCGGAGATTCTTTCTTCTGCTTGCTTCATTCTATTTTGGAGACTCTCCATTGTACTTTTAATTTGCTCTACTGTGTTCTTAATTTCTGATATATCAGCCTTGATTTGCTTTATTGTTGCTGTTGCTTGTGTGAAATATTCCTTAAATTCTTTGAACTCTTGTATGTGCTTCTCATTGTTGATTAGAAGCTTTAAAATGAGTTTTATGAATTCTGTTTCCCCCATTTTCTCAATGTATTCCTCAGTAAACTCTTAGGTTGGCAAAGTGTTTTTGCTCCTTTGCAGGGGAATTTTCAGTAATATTCATTGTGCCTTTTTCTTTCTTTCTTTTTTTTTTCAACTCCTTAAGAATTATTTTATTTATTTATTTATTTATTTAAATTATTTATTATTTTACTTCATTAATTACATTGTATTATGTGACACAGTTACATAGATACTTGGCATTGTGCCTTTTTCTCTTCTTTTGCTCTTGGTCATTGTACTTCTGGTTAGCAGAGTCTTCTCCTTGGGGCAGGTTTCTAAGCCCTGTCACCCACAGGTCTACAGTTTGATTTTACTTATTGCAGTTGGTACACAACACTTTGCTTGCAGCCAATTGTGCCATTCCCTGCATTGAGGTCCAGGTCTGGGTTCTTATGTTAGATTTCCACCATGAAATCCATAGCCCCGGCACCTGGCCCACCAATCTCCACCTCCTGTGATACTCTGCTGAGACTACACTGTTGTCTGTGCAACCTTTCTCCCACTTCCAGTTGGAGCAGGTCCCAGGATTAGGGAAACACGATGTGTCCTATATAGCTAGGTTGTTGTTGGCACTGATCTTGCTGGAATCTGTTGGCTGTTAGGTGTGACAGCCGCACAGACCTATTTTGACCTGTACAATGTACAATGCCATAGTCGGTATTATTTTCCTGCAGGACCAGTGCATTCCACTGAACTCGGTGAGTTATCATGAGCTCAGCATGTGCGCAGTTCACTGTTGTCCCCTGCAGTCCTAACGCTATTGCCACAGTGTACAAAATGGCGCCTGACGTACTCCTACTAGAGTTCTTGATCTGCTGGCAGTCAGGTCTGAGGGCTACCCAGACCTGTCTTGGGTGGAGCCTGTGGAATGCCACGTTGATGCAGTTCACTGAGTCACAAATGAGTTCACTGCCAGCTCAGTGTATGCTCAGTCCTTTCCCCTGCCTTTGTCTTCCTTACGCAAAATGGCACACAGTTCGGCTCTAGGGGGCTGACTGGGCTGTGAAATCCACACTGTTTTTGCACTGCCCGTCTGGGACCTGCTGCTCTGTCTCTGCTCCTGGTCAAATCAAATGGACCAGCAGGAAGGTAGAGTTGTTTGTCTGGGCTCACCTCCCAAGCTCCCAGTGAAAGTTCTTTCCCACTAGGTTGCTGGTGGAGTTTTGGCTGCTGGTGGAGTTCAGATTGGTGTTAGGTGAATGCGGCTAGAGTATCAGTCACTGCAACACCACACCATTGTGTCCGCTGCTTTCCTGTGTCTGTTAGTCTCCGGGTACCCCTCTGCTGTTGTTCTGTCCTCTCCTATTTGCTGGAATGTGTCCTCTCTGCTTCATCCTGATTAAATGTTTTTCATTCCAGTTAAATGTGTCCTTACCCTATTCTGCCTCTTGAATCTCTCAAGATTTATTTATTTTTATTGGAAAGGCAGATATATAGAGAGGAGAAAGATCCTCCGTCCAATGGTTCACTCCCCAATTGGCCACAATGACTGGATCTGAGCTGATCCGAAGCCAGGAGCCAGGAGCCTGTTCTGGGTCTTGCACGCGGGTACAGGGTCCCAAAGCTTTGGGCCATCCTTGACTGTTTCCTCAAGTCACAGGCAGGGAGCTGGATGGAAAGGAGGGCTACTGGTACATGAATTGGCTCCTGTATGGGATCCTGGTGTGTACTAGACTATCCACTAGGCTATCACGCTGGGCCCATGTGAGTTTATTTTTACAAACATTTTAATGGGATAATGGTTCTTATGAGCTTGATTTCACTTAGTTTCAATATAATGTACATTCTTCAATATAAGGGTGTACACATCATCCAAGGAGTAGTACAGCACTAGTGACTAGTGTGAGGGCTCTAAAGCTTGACTTAGAATGATGCTGTGACATCATTAGCTCCTGTTATGGTTGCTGGTTGTATGGTGTTTTTGTATGTGTGTTGACATCTAGACTGTGTCTAAGTTTTTGCTACCTGGAGCAGAACTATAGTATATATTTTATTGTATCTTTATATAAAATTTCCAGAGGGGAAATTTTGAAGAAAGTATTAATTGCATTTATAATTTTTATTGGTTTGGGAATTTTTTTGCCAGAAAAGATTATAACATTTTGTTCTATAAAAGTAACACATACATCATTGACAGTTGCAATTTTTTTCTTTTAAATCTTGAGTTTGTAGTATGAAAGTGAGCCACAAGGTGGAGCTAATTTCCCAGGTACCCATATGCATAGAGTCGGATTGACAAATAGTTTACAAAAAATAGCTGTAGTCATTCATTTCTCCTATGTGAGTTTCTGAAAGTCTTCCTCATTAAAATTGTTTCTTCATTTGTAGAGCCAGTTATTTTCTAAGTATGGATTAGATTGTAAAACCAAATATGTGGCTATGAATATTTTTAGACATGTAAACATCTAACATCTAATAAACATCTCATTGCTGTGGTGTGATAAGTATATGTTGTAAACATACATGCAATGCTGTAGGAACACTATACTGCTATCTCAAATTCTGAATTAATTCGTTATAAGTATCCTAATTTACATATGGTAGAGTAAATTATGTTTTATAATTTAAGTATAAATATGTTTGTATGTCTTTAAGAGTCATAAAAATATAAAACGTAGTATTTTTTTTTAGTTTTCACAGTAGGGTACATCTTCATACTCAAAGTCCAGGCTTAGATTAGGAGCTTTTGCTTTTTGACTGTCAGATAAAATAAGACTTCAAAGACCTGGTCCTTGTTTAAGAGCACGTGTTGTGCAAGCACAGTGCTTAGATTCAGATCCAAGCTGTGCTACTTTATTGGATGTTTGATCTTGGACATAGTATTTCAGCTTTTTAAAATCTTTTTTTCTCATCTTTGAAAATAGAAACAGTTACCATCTACTTATTAGAGTTACTAATGAGTATTGGATAGATATTTTGTGTGTGTTTTTGGGCACGTGCGTGAGTCAGAACAAGGCTCTATTTTTTTTTTAAGGATTATTTATCTGAAAGCGGAGTTACAGAGAAAGAGGGAGAGACAGGTTTTCCAGGCAGTAGTTCACTCCTCTGATGCCTGCAGCAGTCTGCGCAAAGCGGAAGCCAGGATCCAGGAGCCCCGTCCAGGTGTCCCAAGTGAGTGGCAGGGTTCTAGCACTGCGACTGTCCTCTCCTGCTTCCCAGGCTCCTTAGCAGAGAGCTGAATCAGAAAGGGAGCAGCCAGGACATGAATGGCACCCGTTTGGGATCCTGGAGTTGCACGTATCAGCCTAACCTTTTGTTAGGTCCCAGCACTTGATTTTAAAACTGCTTATAAATATTAGTTATGAACTGTTATTAATAGTGCTATTAATTTGTAATTTCAAACTTGAGTAAGTTTGTGAGATTTCCAAAAGCATGTGTTAGAAAGTATTTTCTTGTATTTTCCACAAAATATGCCAAATAATTATTGAATTTCAATTTTTTTGTTTTCAAAAGATGCACTCCCAATGAAAGTGTTAAATATAGCTTGACAATAGGATGCTGTACTTTCTACCCTTCTCTGTACTTACAATGTCATGATTCATTTACATAGCAGAGTAATGGACTTATGACTTGCTGAAGGACTATGCTGTTGTAACAACACAGGGAAAAACGGGCAGGGAAGGGCAGTGAGGAGAGTGAGAGGGAAAATCTTTGAATCTGTGGAACTGTGTCATGAAAAACAAAAATAAAAAGATTCATAGACAAAAGATAAAGTATTTTTTTCTTATATCTGAGGTTTTAAAGGGCATCCATTGATTTTGATTCTATGGTTTCTACATATAGGTATGATAAAAATAACTAGTTATTTTGGAAATCAATAAAAGTACTCTCTGTACCATGTATTCTGGGAAATGAAAACCTCAGAACTACTTGTTAGAGTACTGAAGTCAAGATAGCGCTGCCCTACGCTCTATCAAGAAAGTGTTGTGTGATGCTAGGGAAGCAAGTTTCAGATGAACTGCCTCACAGGGTGGACGGAGGTGGTTGTGGAAGTAATCAGCTAGTGGCTACTTCAGGAAAAGTGTGTTTCTCTTACTCTGCTAGCTAGCCATAGCAGAGAATAACAAAAATGCCAGTTTTTTTCTATAGCAGCCCAAATTTTTTGTGAGAGCCTATACCTGTTTTTTCTTTTTTCTCTACCCAGGAGGGTGAAATTTTTTTTTTTTTTTTTAAGATTTTCCACTGAGAAATCACAAAATAAGACATGTCATCACCTTGATCCCTTTTCTTCTTGGCAGAGCTGATACTGGAGGAAGTTGTCAAAGTTGGGAATCTCCTGAGGTGTGTGGGCACCAGCCCATCAAATCTAGTGAGTTGGGTGCGCAGCCGGAGACATTGGCCAGCTGTGTCTTCCAGCCCAACCTGTTATCTGTTAGGGGCGACATGAGGGGAGTAGGAGGGAGTCTCTGATCTGGACGATAAAGACATCCAGACCTAATTCGAAGTAAAAATAGGTGCGGATTTTGATGAGTAAGTTTGTTCATAATACTGCATTTTAGGGTGCTCTGAAGGACATCCAAATGAACAAATATATACATATATGTGCATGTGTGTGTGTGTAAGAACTAGAAGAATTTGAAAATGGTAACTAAATCCTGCCAAAACCAGGAGTCTAGGCCTTCCTCTCGAATCCTTTAATCCCTGGCCAATTTCTCAAGAGCAGAATTTCTCAGCTAAAACTAGAAAGATGCTTTTTAGTAACCTATCTGTGGCAAGCTTAAAGGAGCTGAGTTTGCTGCTGCTTCACTTGGTCCTCACACACACATGATCTTCTGATCTGGCATTCTGTGTCAGGTGTTCAAGCTCTGTTTCCAACTTAAAAAGCATTTCAGTAAGCTCAGTGAATGATGACATTATTATTAGGTGAATCATAATCTTATGTGTAATGCATATTTACAAAAATTTCAGAGTAGAGGTTACCTTGGTTCATCATATCATTTATTATTTTAATATTTTTGGTATGGTCAAAGCATGAATGGAAACAGCAGTTTCATAGTATAGGTAAACTTTAGACATGAAAAAAAATAATGACTGAAACTTGATGGCAAATAGGTTCTGAAAAAGCAGATTCCGATAAAAATGTGTTATAAAGTTTGTTATTAATAACAAATGACCTTTTCTCCCTCAGCTAATTTTGGCATATGAATCTGCTGTGAGAGCATTTCTGATCATTGAAACGGGGTAGTTTTTAATGCATCTATAACCTTTTCTGAGTTGACCTAGTATTTTATATATATATATATATATATATTTTTGAAAGATTTATTTTTATTACAAAGTCAGATATACAGAAAGGAGGAGAGACAGAGAGAAGGATATTCCATCCAATGATTCACTCCCCAAGTTGCTGCAACGGTCAGTGCTATGCCGATCCGAAACCAGGAACCAGGAACTTCTTCCAGGTCTGCCACACGGGTGCAGAGTCCAAGGCTTTGGGCCGTCATCGACTGCTTTCCCAGGCCACAAGCAGGGAGCTGGATGGAAAGTGGGGCTGCCGGGATTAGAACCAGTGCCCAAGTGGGATCCCAGAGCGTTCAAGGCGAGGACTTTAGCTGCTACGCCACTGTGCAGGGCCCCTAGTTTTTGTTTTTTTTTTTTTTGACCTACTATTTTACATTAGTGTTGGACATAGTCTGGCTAGGAACTCATGACTACTAATTATTTACTGTCCTTCAAGTACCTTTCATTTCAGCTTCTTACCACTAGTAATATTTTGGGAGCCTTGACGTAACATTTTATTAGAATCAAGGCTGTTCACTGTGAATTTGAGACAAGCATTTTCGAGACTGGAGGGAGAAAGCTGCTGGTGCAGGTCTCTGATCATGTCACCTTCTGTGTGCTTGAAAGTCCCTTCCCACCCTGGGAAGTATAGAGGCCCCTGCTGCCCTGGTTCCTTTAGTGAGTGGGACCTCAGCTTCTACCGTCTTCTTCCATTTTCCGCCTTTTCCAAGTGCAACTTGTACAAGCTGCATGGTTCCGGGAGGATACACAGAATCTTGATTGATATTTGGAGTTCTGGCCTCTGGGTCTCAACTGTTGGCTCGTCCATTTTCCTTGAATTCTTCTACCTAAGTTTCTTCTACATGGTATCTCCTGATCTGGAAACTTGTTAGAACTATTCAGCCTATTTTTTCATTCTCTCTGAATATTAATAAGCATCATTAGTTTGTTCAAAATTTTAAGAACTGACTGGGACACACACACAAAAAAAGTTCAGGTTGAAGCAAGCACTAATTCATTGTGCTTTCTGTGAATGGAGTCCTGGGCACATGGGACTACAGTCAACTCACTACAGGAAAATAGCCACAGGCCACTGAATCTCAGTATTCATTACAGCGAAATCTTGTTGTTATCAAATTATCATCCACTGCTATCAACATTCTTTTTAAGACTAAAAAAAGTATCACATTTCATGATCTTTCTGGACATAGATTCTTGTTATTTAAAATTGAACTTTTGTGGTCAGTGGTCAGTTTCTGCCTCACAATGAAGCAGTATCTGACTTATTTCATTCTGATTTTTACCAAAATCTGTTAACTCTGGCTCCTCAATGTGCTGCGTATAAAACTATTACCTTCTTCCTAATTACTGCCTCCTAATTGCAGGTAATTTTCATCTTTCAGATTACTAGGACAGCTTTTAATTGGTCTTGCTATCTCTAATTTTTTGTCTCCAGACCTGAAATAACTTTCCGAAAATGCAAACTGATCATTTTATTGCCCTGCTTAAATTCTTCAATAATTCACTCTAGGAGAAACTCCAGGCTCTTTAACCCTGGAGTCTTCAAAGGTATTTCATAATTTGCCTCATCTTTGTGCCTCCATTTCTCTTCACATTTTATACTTCAACCATGTAACTCAATTCTTTGTGCTGCTTCATTCATCTTTACTTCCAAACTTTAAAAAAATTTTTAATTTCTATTGGAAAGTCACATTTACAGAGAGGAGGAGAGACAGAGAAAGATCTTCTGCACTGGTTCACTCCCCAAGTAGCCACATTGGCCAGAGCTGAGTTGATCTGAAACCAGGAATCAGGAGCTTCTATCAGGTCTCTCATGTGGGTGCAGGGTCCAAGGCTGGGGCTGTCACAACTGCCTTGCTAGTCCACAATCAGGGAGCTGGATGGGAAGCTGGTGGCCGAGACATGAGCTGGTTGGTGCTCATATGAGATCCCAGTGCATGCAAGGCAAGGCCTTTAGCCAATAGGCTACTGCGTCAGGTCCTGCTTCCAAACTTCTGTGTTGGATATGGTTTTATATTTGAGTTTTCCTTCCTTTGTTTTTCTTTCATTCATCCATCTATTCATTCATTCATTCAGATTTATTGTATTTTATTTGAAAGAGTTATGTAGACAGACAGATGGATCTTCCATCTGCTGGTTTACTCCTGAAATGGCTGCAGTGCTGGGGCTGGGCCTGTCTGAAGCCAGGAGTCAGGAGCATCTCCAGGGTCTCCTACATGGATTTGAGTCATCTCCTCTCTTTTCCAAGGCCATTAGTAGGAAGATGCCATGCACATCTGGAACTAGGCCAGGCCAAATCCAGGATTCAGGAATCTGTCTGGGGCTCCACGTGTGTAGAGCCCTCCGGCTATCACTCGCTGCCTCACAGGTATACCAGCAGCAATATGGATCAGAAATATGTATTGTTATAGTAACTTAGAACTTCATTTTCAAAATTGCTAAATTATTAGACCATAAGCTCTGTGAAGGAAGTTAACCTCCTGCCTTGCCGGTGTACAGTGAAGGACTTCGTGGGAATTTATGTTTCACATCAGTTGGGAATGAATGTAAAGACCAAATTGTAAATTCTTTCCAGTCAGGAAATTATCTTTTTCAAATGTTCAACATATACATATTTAACTGTTTTAATGGACTTTATAAGACGTGTAAAAGAATTTCTCAAATTGAATACATCAAATATTTAAACATAATTTAAAAGGTATTTTTAAAGCAGTGTACCTTAAGTTTTTGAAATTAATGTTATATTTTTTATCTGTTTTAGGTGAAATGAATCAGAAATATAAAGAACTTAAAAAAAGAGAGGAAAATATGGACAGTAAGTGGTAATCTAATAGATTTTAAAATATAATATTCTCAAATTAATGTTTACTTTATTCCAAATCAAAATTTAATTTTGGGGAGATAAAATGGCCAGTGAGTACAGAATAGTAGACATTCAAAGTATTCTTGCCTTGAAGAATAACTAAATGTCAGACATAATGTGAAAATAGAGGATTCCAAAAAGGGGTGTGTGTGTGTGTGTGTGTGTGTGTATGAGTATTGAAGATAGATTCTAAAACTAGTGCATACGTTCATTGTTTGCCTAGAGACTTTTGACAGTATGTTTGAGTGTTGAATGTTCCCTTTTATGTATTTCACTGTGTTCCTCCTTTTTATATATTTTGGTTTTTGTAGTTCTCATAGTATTTATTTCTGTCAGCTCTACTCATTACTTGATTCTGTCACCAACTAACTTCAGTAACCTTCTGTTGTAGTTTTCAATTACTTAAAAATTAATGTACTTCTTTAAGAAGTGAAGAGGTGGTGAGAGAGAGAGAGAGCAAGAGTCTTGCATCCTCCTGTTCACCTCTAAGTGCTTGCTGGCCCAACCTCTGAAATGTATTTTTGGCTCCTGGCTTCTGAACTTGGGCCTGAGCCACTTGGGGAGTGGCCATTCTCCACTGCTTTCCCAGGCCGTAAGCAGGGAGCTAGATGGGAAGTGGAGCAGCCAGGACACGAACTGGCAACCATATGGGATACTAGCACCACAGAGTGGGGCATTAACCTGCTGAGCCACAGCACCAGCTTCCTGATCTCCATTTTTATTATGTTTCTTTTGAGTCTATCTGTATATCTGAGTTGTTTACTCATACTAAGTTATACTGGTCTTTAAAAGTTTAAAAATATGTAGTCTTATTAAAATTTTCAATTGACAGATTTTATTGAGAATTTTGAGGAAATTAAGAATCAAGAAGTGGAACGGAAGGCCCAGATAGAAGCCAGCATTGTTGCGCTTTTAGAGCACTGTAGCCGAGTAAGTACTGTGCACTTGTCTTGGTGTCCTGGTTACTTTCACTGTGATTCCCTCTCCAAATGCAACTCAGCAAGTGGAGTGTCTCAGTATTATGGCTTCTCAATTGCTTAATTAAATTCTCTTGCTCACCAGTATCTTCTTTAAAATACTCATTTAATTTCTATGGAAAATGTTTTCTTGGTTTTTTAAGACTATAACAGCTCACGTCTGTCATGGCAAGGCTGGATCAAAGATTAGGAACCTAAACTAAGCCTGGCCTCCCTTGCCAGTGTTAGGACCTGCGTGCTTGAACCCTCTGTTGCTTTCCAGGGCTTACACGAACAGGAAGCTGCGTCAGGAGTGTAGCTGGGAGTGGAATCCAGGCTCCCTGATGCGGAATGTGGCATTCTAAGCAGCCCCTCAGCCCTCTACACCTCAGTTCCCATTGCTAAAAAAAAAGAAAAAAATCGTACCCCTAAGCGTCTTTAGCAGTGTTTCTCAAATGTTTTTTCGGAGAGTTAAAGCTGTGGAATGTTTCTATTTTTGTTTTTCTGAAACTACAGAATATAAACCGTATGAAGCAGATATCCTCGATCACTAATCAGGAGCTGAAGATGATGCAGGACGACCTCAATTTTAAATCTACTGAAATGCAGAAATCACAGAGCACAGCCAGAAATTTAACTTCAGGTGGGAAAACACTGGATTTTGACTTTTTATTTTCTGTACCAAATTGAAGCTTTTAGAAATGTCATTTTATTCTCTTTGATTTTTTTTTTAAAGATTTTATTATTATTATTGAAAAGCCGGATATACAGAGAGGAGGAGAGACAGAGAGGAAGATCTTCCATCCGATGTTTCACTCCCCAAGTGAGCCGCAACGGGCCGGTACGCGCCAATCCGATGCCGGGACCAGGAACCTCTTCCAGGTCACCCACACAGGTGCAGGGTCCCAAAGCTTTGGGCCGTCCTCTCCTGCTTTCCCAGGCCACAAGCAGGGAGCTGGATGGGAAGTGGAGCTGCCAGGATTAGAACCGGCGCCCATATGGGATCCCGGGGCGTTCAAGGCGAGGACTTTAGCTGCTAGGCCATGCCGCCGGGCCCTTGATTTTTTTTTGAAAGCTTCATTGACTAGGGATGTGGTTTGTAGTTACTTGTATTGTCACTATTTGTAGTGTCAGAATTTTGTGACCTTTCTCATCAGCTTAGGATTATATTGGTACATTCTCATTTATTTAATATTTATTTATTTAATATAGACTTACAGTGATCACTTGAAGCTACTGACTTTCTTATGGTGTAAAAGCTATACACATCCAATAGGAGCTATGCTCCTGGGCTGGTGCTGTGTGCACAGTACCCTCGTGATAGTGAGCAGCAGCAGTGAGCTGCATCTCCTAATCAGTTGTGCCGTCTGGAGGGCAAAGATACCTGTGCCCTGTGTTGCTGAGCTTTGCTCTCCAATAGGTTAGGTGTACTGTGAATTTTTGACTTGCCTTGTTTTCAGCATACTGTGGCTTTATCAGGATGTAACCCTATTGTAAGTCAAGGAACACCTACACTTACTCCTTTTTCTTCAGTGGTTGGACACCTCATTTCCATTTCTTACCTGTTATGAATTATGCTGCAATAAAAACAGGAGTACTGGTGTTTTCTGACACTCTGATTTCATTTGCTTTGATGAGATTGATGAATGGTGTGGTAGTTTTATTTTTAAGTTTTTTTGAGGACCTCCGTAGTATTTCCCACCATGACTTTATTAGTTTACGTTCTTACCAACAGTAGGAAAAAGTTCTCTATTCTCAACATGTTTACCAACCCTTGATTTTTTTTCTTTTTGGTAACAGCCAAACTGGAGTGGAGTGATATCATTGACGTGTCAGTTTGCATTTCTTTGATGATTAGTGATGTTGAGCATGTTTCACGTACCTGATGGCCATTTGTGTGTCTTCATTTAAGAAATGTCTGTTCACGTTTAATGCCCAGTTTTAAATTAGAGTGGTTGTTTTCTGCTGTTGAGTTGTTTGAATTCCTTATATAATCTGGATATTAGTAACTGGTTACATTTATAGTTTGCTTAAAATTTCCTCCACTCTCTTCAGTTTATCTGCTTGTCTATTTGTATTGATTCGTTTGCTGTGACGAAAGCTCTTTAGTTTGATGAAATTGCATTAGTCTGTTTTTGTCTTTGTTTCCTGTCTGGTCCAAAAAATGTTTGCTCATTCTAGTCTCCTGTAATGTTTCATTTATTCTTTTTTCCAGGAATTTTAGAGATTTAGATCTTACATTTAGGTTTTTATTCAGTTTTGAGGCATGTCTCATTGGTTTTGATATGTTGTGTACCTGCTTTTATGAAGAAATTTTTAAAATTTCTTTCTTTTTTTTTTAAAAGATTTATTTATTTTTATTGGAAAGGCAGATATACAGAGGAGGAGAGACAGAGAGGAGGATCTTCCATCCAATGATTTACTCCCCAAGTGATTGCAACGGCTGGAGCTGAGCCAATCCGAAGCCAGGAGCCAGGAGCCAGGAGTTCTTCCAGGTCTTCCACGCTGGTGCAGGGTCCCAAGGCTTTGGACAATCCTTGACTGCTTTCCCAGGCCACAAGCAAGTGGTGGAAAGAGAAGTGGAGCAGTCAGGATCCGAATCAGTGCCCATATGGAATCCTGGTGCACGCAAGGCAGTGACTTTAGTCACTAGATGCTGGGCCCAGTACCTAGATGTTCTTCACCCTACCACCAGGAAGTAATTTCGCCTTACTTTTGCTTGTATAAGCCTTTTTTTCTATAAAAACAAAATAATTTTATGTTTTAATAGTCTACCAAAAAATGCTTTCTTTTGTACTGTAGATCATATCTAAGGTCAATATTAGCCCCAATTTTTTCCCTCTTAAAATGTTTGTGCAACAGCTACCTAGAAACATACATTTTTTTTTTTTTAATTTTTATTACAAAGTCAGATATATTGAGAGGAGGAGAGATAGAGAGGAAGTGGAGCCGCCGGGATTAGAACCAGGGGCCATATGGGATCAAGGCGGGGACCTTAGCCACTAGGCCACGCCGCCAAGCCCGAAACATACATTTCTAAAAAAGTGAATAGCAATGCCAAAAAACAAGTTCAATAATCAGAACTTTTTACATCTTCCATACTTCTATACTGTGTGTTTTACATTTCTTTTTGAAAAGTAGTCATTATGTTTTCTTTTCTACAGACAATGAAAGTTGAGAGTCAAGAATTGGCCTCAGTGGAGATTAAAATCCAGCTTATTACTATGTAAAATATTTTGAGGCAGATTTGCTTGTTTTAGGGATTGAATTCTGCGATCGGTAAAACTAATTTCACTTACTAAGGTGTTTTTGTGTTATTAGCACAATACTAGCATGTCATTTATACTGACATATAAATTACTCTTCCTTTCTTTCCCTAATACCATCCTCAGTTCATGAAATTTCCTGTGTCTAGAAATCATTGCAGGGGGTTGATACATTTTTATTTACCTCTCAGAGATGATGGGCTAGATATCCCCGTCTGTGAATTGTCTCCCTGCTGCCCTTGAGGCTGCAACCGGGACTCAGTTGATTGTCTTAGGTGCTCCATAATTTTAATGGGGCGATATCATCCCCAAGAGGGCAAAGTTACTTCCTGTAAGGGAAAGGGTGAAGAAAATCTAGATATTGTAATTATTTTTTTTAAAAGATGTATTTATTTATTTGAAAGGCAGAGTTATATAAGGCGAGGGTGAAGGAGGAGCAGGGAGGAGAGAGAGAGATCTTTGATTTGCTGATTCACTCTCCAAATGGCTGCAAATGCCAGAGCTTGGCTGGTCTGAAGCCAGGAGCCAGGAGCCAGGAGCTTCTTTTGGGTCTCCCAAATGGATGCCAGGTCCCAAGCAGTTGGACCATCCTTTGCTGCTTCCCTAGGCACATTAACAGGGAGCTGGATAGGAATTGTAGGAGCCTGGATTTGAACTGGTACTGTATAGAACAGCAGACCTGCAGGTGGAGGATTTACATGCTGTGTCACTATACCAACCCCATTATATTTATTTGTTTATTGTAACTTAGAATTACAGAAACACACACACACACACACACATCTTCTGTCTACTGGTTCACTCACCAACTGGCTGTAATGGGCAAGTTTGGACCAGGCACAAACTAGAAACTTCGTTTGGATCCCCCATATGGGTGGCATGGTCTTAGTTGGACTGCCTTGTGCTGCCTTTCACTGACAGGGACCTTAATTGAAAGTGGGGGGCCAGGATGTAAACTGGCTCCCATAAGGGATGCCTGTGTCATAGGAGGCAGCTTTACTGAGTCACCACACTGGCCCTGATGCCAAAGGGTCACTGGTCATAAGCAAATGCACAGTGTGCCTATGATATAAAAATCTCAGAGGAATTGGGTTATTGGGGGGGTGGTGGGAGAATAGCCACAAGTCTCCTTAGGGGATCAAGAATGGGAAAAAGATAGAGGAACACAGTACTTGTGTTGGTCAAGAGCAAGGAGTCTGTCAGCAGTAGTTTTTATTTGTATTTTTATTTTATTTTTTTTTAAAGATTTATTTATTTTTATTACAAAGTCAGATCTACAGAGAGGAGGAGAGACAGAGAGGAAGATCTTCCATCTGATGTTTCACTCCCCAAGTGAGCCGCAAAGGCCGGTGCTGTGCCGATCCGAAGCCGGGAACCAGGAACCTCTTCTGGGTCTCCTACGCGGGTGCAGGGTCCCAAAGCTTTGGGCCGTCCTCGACTCTTTCCCAGGCCACAAGCAGGGAGCTGGATGGGAAGTGGAGCTGCCGGGATTAGAACCAGCGCCCATATGGGATCCCGGGGCGTTCAAGGCGAGGACTTTATCCTCTAGGCCATGCCGCCGGGCCCTATTTGTATTTTTAGAAAGGAAACTTCAGAGAGTAAACAAAAGTGCTGAGGGCAACATATTTCAGAAGCATTTCCCCAGGTCAGTGCGATTCTTTCTGAGGTTCTGCTACTGTGTACACACTGTTTGGTAAACTTTTCAACTTCACAGCATATCAGAAGGAACTAGACTGCATCCTCTTCCTGTCTCTTCCCCTGGAGAAGCTGTTAGCTCTTCATGGGGACCTGTTGTGAAAAGAAAATAAACTTTGCACTATGCCACCCGACATCTTCCCCTTTTTCTCTAGAAAAATCAGTTTGCATAATTCTTAAATATATTTATATAATATATATTCAAATTAAACTTGGCAGCTAGATTTATTTAACTGTTTACCCTAAACAGTCAAAGTATTTACTAGCATGTTTTCGATTTAAAGTATTAAAATACCATAAATGTTGGTGACTTATTCAAAACCTTGCTTGCAATTTTCTAATCCTAATAGAAATGCAAATCCAATAAAACAATACTCATTGTAACATGTAAGTCCTTTATATATTTGTGTGTATGTGTATATACATTTATATTTTTATGTCAGTTTGGCTGATATGAATATTTTGTTAAATTTTAGAACTCCAAAAGAGATAAAGAAAACATTCAGGGAAAACTGGTTTAATTATGGCAGCTGTAAAAAGTTCAATTGGGCAACAACTTCTAGTCTTAAAATGATAAATTTTGAAGCTTTAAAAAAATCTTATTCGGGCCCGGTGGCGTGGCCTAGCAGCTAAAGTCCTCGCCTTGAACACACTAGGATCCCATATGGGCGCTGGTTCTAATCCCGGCAGCTCCACATTCCATCCAGCTCCCTGCTTGTGGCCTGGGAAAGCAGTTGAGGATGGCCCAATGCATTGGGACCCTGCACCCACGTGGGAGACCTGGAGGAGGTTCCAGGTTCCCGGACTTCGGGTCAGCACAGCACCAGCCGTTGTGCTCATTTGGGGAGTGAATCATCGGACGGAAGTTCTTCCTCTCTGTCTCTGCTCCTCTATGTATATCTGACTTTGTAATAAAAAATAACAATAAAAAAATCTTATTCACCTGTATTTAGCTAGTTAGTATTAATATTATATCACCTTTGGATCTGGTGCCATGATGTAGCACATTAATCCTTTGCTTGCATTGCTGGTGTCCTGCTTGGTTGCCAGTTCAAGTCCCGGATGCTCCACTTCTGTTCCATCTCCTCGCTAATGACCTGGAAAGCAGTGGAAGATGGCCCAAGTATTTGGACCCCTGTACCCATGTGGGAGACCCGGAGAAAATTCTAGGTTCCTGGTTTCAGACTGGCCAAGCTCCGGCCAGTGTGGCTATTTGTGAAGTAAATCAGCAGATGTAAGTTTTCTCTCTCTTTCTCTCTCTCTCGCTCTGTGTGTGTGTAACTTCGCCTTTTAAATAAAAGCAAAAAAAAAAAAAAAAATACTTGGGGCCAGGCACAGTAGAGTAATGGTTAAGGTCCTTGCCTTGAACGCACCAGGATCCCATATGGGTGCTGGTTCTAATCCCCGCAGCTCTGCTTCCCACCCAGCTTCCTGCCTGTGGTCTGGGAAAGCAGGACGGCCCAGAGCATTGGGACCCTGCACCTGCATGGTAGACCCGGAAAGAAGTTCCTGGCTCCTGGCTTTGGATCGGCACAGCACCAGCCATTACGGTCACTTGGGGAGTGAATCATCGAACGGAAGATCTTCCTCTCTGTCTCTCCTCCTCTCGGTACATCTGCATTTCCAACAAAAATAAATAAATCTTAATAAAAAAATAACTTGATCTACTGAAATCTTGTTACCTGCTCAAAGGTAACATACTTTCTTACCTCTTTGTAAATACTGATTATTGAGCACTTTGTCCTTCTTTGTATAGTTGAATTGTAGTCATCAAGGCCCTGTGGAGAGGCCTGTCCTAGGAGCTCCTTGAGTCTTGGCACTGTGCTTTTCATGGTGACCAAGTTTGATATTTCTTTCTTTTTTTTTTTAATTTTTATCGGAAAGGAAAATTTTTTTCATGTTTGTCATATCTGATCTTTTTTTTTTCTGTTTATTTTTTAATTAATTAATTTTTTTATCTTTTGACAATCTTTACGTAGTTAATTAGGATAAAAAGGTTCAAGGGCTATAGGAAAGTGGGTAAGACTGTTATTCCCATATTGTTTCCTTCCTGTTTAAAGGGGGATATTAAAGGAGAAGGTCCACCCAATTTCCCACCCTCCCCAAATCCCGGATGTAGGGCATGCTCCTAGGTTCCTGCTCAAGTGGTCTTGATAGTTCAACATGGTGACCAAGTTTACTGTAAATGCTTATTTAATTGCTTGGTTCTATGTCTAGAATACAGCTCCTAGAGTGAAAGCAATGTCTGTTGATTTCTATTACCTCCTTAGAATCCAGCTTAAATTTTTAAATGAAAGATGAGACACACATATAGTCAGTCTTCATTGTTCATGAATTTGAGAATTTGTGTGCTTACTAAAATAAAATTGTAACCCCCAAATAATACTTGGTTTACTTTCAGAGTAGTGAAAAAAATTGAATGGCCTGACATATGTGTTCCCAACAGAAATTTTAAAAGAGGAATATTTTGCCTTCTTCTCTTGTTGTACAATAAATAAGTTTCCCCTTTGTGTTTTATTTAATACTATGTATTTCACATTTTTGTGTTTTCTTTTGGTAATCATGCTATTTAAAATGGTTCCCAAGCAAAGTACTGATGTACTATATAAAGTTTCCAAGCACAAAAACACTGTGATGTGAACTCTGGGCAAAGTGTGTATTGGTTAAGTTTCAGTCAGACATAAGCTATAGTAGATATAGTCCGTGAGTTCAGTGTGAATAATCAGCAATGTATGCTATGTGAAATGTTTTGGAACAGAAACATACATAAAACAAAAGTATATATTGGCCATTTGACAAAAAAATTGTGGCCAGAGGCTCACAGGAACCTTGCCTTGCAGTTAACCTGAGGGTCAGTAGTTTGGTGTTTGATAATTCATTTACACTGAATTCATACTTGCATAATGTAACTACTGCACATTGCAGAATAGGCTGTACATAAAATGAAACTGTACTCAAATATATTAAAAAACATGTTTAACAACCAAAATGCCCATCAACAGAGGATTGGATAAGAAAGCAATGGTTCATCTACTCCATGGAATACTACTCAGCTATTAAAAAAAACAAAATGCAGTTCTTTGTGGCCAAATGGGCCAAACTGGAAACCATAATGCTAAGGGAAATGAGCCAATCCCAAAAGGTTAAATACCACATGTTTGCCTTAATTTAAGATGATATGATGTTATGTATAACATGTTATGTTTTGAATGTTATATGTTGTGTATAAACTAAAATTGAAGTATAGGTGATGTGGTCACAGAAGGTGGCTGGGAACCCGCATTTACTTTTAACATATTGGTTACTCATTACTATGTCAATTAATTCCATAATGATGTAAATTTTTGCTGATGGTATGTTGGAGCTTTCAATTGACTGGGATGATACTCTGCTGGCTCTGTCATCAGACCAGAGAGGGTATACCTAAGAAGCCGTTGAACTTGACGGGACAATAAGATGCTGGACTCTATGTTTGGTATACGCTTGCAATGGGGAAATCTCAACTGAACTTGAGCTGTTGTTATGCAACAAGGTGGAGGAATCCACCATGGTGGGAGGGTTTGGGGAGGGGTGGGGAGAACCCAAGTATCTATGTAACTGTGTCACATAATACAATGTAATTACTGAAGTTAAATAATAAATAATTAAAAAAAAAAAAAGAAAAAAAAAAAAGAAAAGGATTCTAAAATCCAAAAAAAAAAAAAAAAAAAAACGCTTTCTGAATAATACATGCTACTTTTATAATTAGGATTTTAATTAAATGACTTTTAAAATATTATTATAAAAAAAAAAAAACAAAAAACATGTTTAAGTTGCCCTTTTTCCCTACAGAGTTATGTATATGTCATGACATTATTGCAAAGTCTTTATCTCATAACATAAGTTCTAAGGTAGGGAAAAGCTTGCAATTTGTTTTTATATGTTTTGTATGAGCATTAAAGAAATATGATAATATACACTAGGCTAAATAACTTATCAAGAGAAAGAAATTTTTTTTCAATTTGTTTTTACGTTACTTCACTATTTTCTGTAAACATGTCCTTCCCATGATTTTCAGATTGATGTATTACATTTTCTTACATGAAAGGAATAAACTTTTGAGTAATTATGACCTTAAATTGCTGTGTTTCAGACAGTCAACGTTTACAGTTGGATCTACAGAAAATGGAACTTCTGGAAAGTAAGATGACTGAAGAACAATATTCTCTCAAAAACAAAATTAAGCAAATGACAACTGATCTGGAGACATACAGTGATTTGCCAGCTTTAAAATCATCAGGTGAAGAAAAGAAAAAGGTAAATGCTAACAATTATAAGATTAAAATTTATAAAATTACAATTATGAATTTTTTTTGATCAAATTATATAAGGGCACTTCAAAAAGTTCGTGGAGAATGGAATTAAAAAGTAAGTTTTTTGCAAAACGTTTTTTAAATCCATGCATACCTTCTTGCTGATATACATTTTTCATTAACTATTTGATGATCCCTCATGTATGGGTTTCAAAATTTGTAACAAAATAAACTTTTTAAAATTATATTTTTCTACAAACTTTTTGAAGTATCATCATACATTATTTATTTTTAGTTGATTATTTTATATATAAGCTGTATTTACATATATCATTGGAATTTGGAATAATGGTCTTAGGAAAAAAATAGAAAAGCAAAGTGCTTGATACAAAGAAATATAGTAGATATGAACTTCAGTAGATACAGATTTGATACAGTACTTCCTGCTTAAAACTTGGCAGCCTGTTTGTTTTTTATAAATACTTTTATATATTATTTGGAAGGCAGGGACACACACAGAGAGAGATCTTTCATTTGTTGTTTCACTGCCCAAATATCCGCAATGGACAGTGGTAGGCCAAGCAGAAGGCATGATTCAGGAACTCCATCAGAGCTGCCATGCCCACTGCCTTCCCATGAGCATTATTAGCAGGGAGCTGGATCTGAAGTACAGCAACTGGCACTCATATGGGATGCTGGTGTCACAGGCAGAGGCTTAACCTTTTGTGCCACAACACCAGCCCCTTGACAGCCTCATCTACTGTCCCTTACATTAATTTAAAATTGGTGGAATAGGTCCTGGCACAATGGCTCAACTGGCTAATCCTCTCCTTGCAAGCGCAGGGATCCCATGTGGGCACCAGCACCAGTTTGCGTTCTAGCTACTCCATTTCCCATTCCTCTAAACTTTGTACATACTTATTATACATACCTGTTTGTGGCATGGGAGAGCAGTGTAGGATGGTCCGAAGCCTTGGGATCCTGCACTTGCATGGGAGAGCTAGAAGAAGCTTCTGGCTCCTGGCTAAAGATCACCTCAGCTTTAGCTAATGTGGCCATTTGGGGAGTGAACCTGTGGATGGAAGATGTTTCTCTCTCTCTCTAATTCTCTATGTGAATCTGCCTTTGCAATAAAAATAAATGAATCCTTAAAAAAGGAAAATAAAATTGCTAGAATAGGAACAGATACAGTGGCATCAGCATAATTAGTATTAATTCAGTTAATATTTATATAACCTAAGTAGTTCAAGGTATAGTTTTACAGATTTTGGAATAATTATAGCCTTAGTAGAATTTTATCAGCATATGGTCATTCAAATTAATAAATCAAATATTTCTGTTGGCTTGCTAGTTATATGATATAGCCTGTTTGTATCTTTCTAGAAATTACATGAAGAAAAAACAGTGTTATCAACCCGCAGAAATACCTTTAAAAAAATAATGGAAAAATTAAACACAGAACATGAGGCACTAAAAACAAAATTGCAAGAAAATGAGACACATGCACAGGTAAAAAATTTTATTTTAATAAGTAGCATTCTTTTATCCTTGTAATCTGTCCAGTTCTCTGAATAATTAATACATTCTTTTACAAATATTTATTTTATTTATTTGAGGAGTTTCAGAGAGATGGGGAGGGCTGGGGAGGGACAGCTCCATCTGCTACCCCCACACTGATATCCCAGTGGCCACAACAGCCGGTGTTGGGCCAGCTCCAAAGCCAGCATGGGCTCCGGCATCCTGGCTCCAGCATGGGTGGGAGCAGCAGAAGAATTTGGCCATTTCCCATTTCTTTCCCTGGCTCACCAGCAGGGAACTGGGTTGGAAGTGAAGCATCCAGGACTCAAACCGGTACAAATTTAACCCGCTATACCACAATGCCAGTCCCAATCCATATTTTTACTCCCCAAAAAATCCTTAAAAAAACTTGCTTTATGTATGTTCCGGATTTTTGGCTTTATACAATCTCTCCTCATGAGTTAACTTCTACCTTCTAAGAACACATATTGAATAGCAGTTCTGTGCTAAGAACTGTCATAGGTTCGCTTCCCAAGTAACCACAATGGCCAGAGCTTCTTCGAGGTCCACCATGCAGGTGCAGGGTCCCAAGCCTTTGGACCATCCTCTACTACTTTCTCAGAATACAAGCAGGGAGCTGGGTGGGAAATGGAGCAAACAGGACAACAAACCGATAACCCTATGGGATGCTGACGCATGCAAGGCGAGGACTTTAACCACTGAGCTATTGCACCCAGCCCATAAGCCACAACTTAAAATCCTCTATATTGTTTGTTGTCTTTTAAAGATTTTTTCTTTTTAATTGAAAAGTTAGATTTACAGAGAGAAGTTGAGATAGAAAAAGATCTCCCATCCACTGGTTCACTCCACAAGTGGCTGCAATGGCCAGAGCTGAGCGATTCTCAAGCCAGGAACCAGGAACTTCCTCCATGTGTCCCATGCAGGTACAGGGTCCTAAGGCTCTTGGCCATCCCTTTACTGCCTTCCCAGGCCACAGGCGGAAGGGAAGTGGAGCAACTGGAACACACACTGGCGCCCATATGGGCTTCTGACACATACAGGGCGAGGACTTTATCCACTAGGCTGCCATGCTGGGCTCTTGTCATTTTTTGGCATAGCAATTTACCGAGTCAAATACTGATCTTGTTTTGTAGATATTTTCTTTAAAAACTGATTTTTAGCATCTATAAATACTTTTACATAACAGATTGCTTAAATAAATTATAAGGCAAAAAATTTCTAAAAATTAGCTTGTTTTCTGTGATGTCCTTTGAGATCTAAATGCAAGTCAGTGATATAAAATATAAAAGAAATGTGACGATCTAACATAGTGTTGCTTTTTTTTCATTATTTGTATATCACTTAAAAGTTCTATTGCATTGTAAGCAAGTTACATCTTTGAAACAAAGATCAAAAGGTCTGACATATGATTTTGCAAAAGGTGATTAGAGATTTACTGCTGAAAATTGCTGACTGCTTCTTTAAAATCAGCTTAACTTCAAAGTCCTATCAGGGCAATACATCTGATTAGTAGTATAGCTCACGGCGCGTTCAGTTCACATAATTAGTTAGTTATGATTCAACCAAATATGAATATTTGTCCCTGGAGGAGAGAGCGGAATGGGTTCTGTATCAAGACTGGACTTATGTCCTGAGAGTCATGTTAACATAGAAAGAAGCATCAGTTCTGCCTCATTCAATGTATTCTTTCAAACTGTTCACTACTCCTTTGGAATGTCCAGGCAGAGCATTGTTTTAGTTTCATTTTTCAGACAGTCCTTTGCTTAGGAAAAACTGTGTGCATCTTAAAAAAGAACGAACGTAACCCAGAGTTACAAGGTTAATTAAATCAGAAAAACAATTTAATTCTATAACAGTAAAATTGTCTTCTGAGGAAGTAACCATCAATATAATATCCACATTAGCTTCCTGTTGATGTAGAAATTATTGTATCAGTGCCAACTTTTTCCCAGCCCTCTTATAATCTTCACACTGCAGCTCTGCTCTTATCACAGCTTGTGGAATTAGACAGGAAATTTAGCCCTGGAAGTAAGGAAGTTTCTCCTATAGAGCTGAACCTTTGACAGCGTTAGAATATATAATACATTTGTGGCACAAGAGTTCCAGATTTCAAGGAGAATTCCCATGATATCCTGTTCTTTTTGAAGTTCTTTAAGGAAACAGAAAAATCATAAATTGTCTTTCAGTTGACATATACCTGTGAAAATAAACATTTTAAGTATCTTCTGATTAAAATAGAAGAAAATTTGTTGTGAAACTTATCATTATACTAAAATATTTACTATTGTTTAGTTTTTCTTTTTTTTTCTGTTTTGTCTACCATGGTTTTATCTCAATGAAATGAAAAGAGCTGATAAGATTTAAAGTTGAGTGGGTCTTTTTGTCTTTACTTATACTCTCAAAAGAGCATATAATTGTTTGAAATGTGGGCACTGGTAACCTTTTTCTTTTGTGTTTTTAGCTTACAAATTTGGAAAGAAAATGGCAGCATCATGAGCAAAATAATTTTGTAATGAAAGAATGTATCCTTTAAAATATTGCAAGTTAATTTGTCTTATATTTTTTATTGTTTGATTTTTAAATTTCTGTAAAAACTCAAATGCTATGAAGTTCGACAAATACTTACCGAATACTTAAAAAGTGTTGAGCCTTTGGATGACAAGTGGAGCATAATTAAGTAAGATTTAGTTTCTGCTCTGCAATAGTCAGGGTATATGTTTACTCCAAAATAGCCAATAGAAAGCAGACTTTGAAAGTTGCCAGTGAAGATTGTACAGTGTTACAATGTGGCATAATGATTCCAGTATTCCGCTTTTAGAGTTGGGGGATCTAAGTTGAAATACACATTTGAAACATTTGGATATCTCTTTTTCTTTCTGTCTGCATGTACCAGCATTCACACACACTCTCAAAGCATGGCAGTTTGGGCCTAGTTAGGAAGTACGCCAATAAGGCTCACTGCTGAGAGATGCTGAAGGCAGAGGCATGGGTTGCTTTTCTGCATTCTTGAAAGACAAGTAGCATTTTCTAAGTTACAGAGGATGTTTCGCCTTTGTTGATATCATTTCATGATAGAAGTAAGATTTTTATTTTTTTTCTTCCTTCAGATTTTCTTTCAGTTAAATAGTTGGCAGCAACATAAACAAACAGCTTATTTGGGGAAATGATATGATATAATGTAATAGTCATGTCAGAATAACCTAGAGGAATCCAAAAGCCTGAAAAAATTAAAAAGAAGCCCAAATTATGAGTCTGTCTAATCGGAACCCACTCAAGACAGAGTATAATTGTGACGGGTTATTTGGTTCCAATGAATTATGAAGAAATGTCCTCTGAATGATTGTTTTGGCCTCAAGCCTCATTTTAGAATTATACTCATGTCCATTTCCAGTTTTTAAAAAGTAACATAAAACTTACTATTGACACTTAAACTATAAAATACTGAGTTGCATTCATCAGATAGAACCTTTAAAATGATAAATCCTAGAATTATAATTTAAGAAATATCTAAGTGTAGTTAATGCATACTTAGTATTTTATATCTGAAATTACTGTTTTTATGAAACCAGTCTTGATCTTATTTCTCACAGTGTCAAAAACCATATATACACAATAACAATATAGAATTATATATAGCATATGTATAACTCTATGTTTAAATATGTATGTGTAGAATGTTTATATGCTTCTACATAGTGTATCTGCCTTTGTTGCCCAGAAAGCCAAGGAATAGCATTTGTGTGTGTGTGTGTGTGTGTGTGTGTGTGTGTGTGTGTGTGTGTGTAACACAGCAGAGGGAGATTGATGAGTTTGCCCTTCACATTCATCCATGTTTCAGCCAGTTCATCTTCCTCTTTCTGTCAGGATGAGACTTCATCTTGCCTTCTCTTTCTGGGTGAGCATAGCAGGCAGGAGCTGGTGAAGACAAGCATGGTAGAGTTGTAACAAACATTCGCTGACTGTTTGCTGTTTCCTTCTTAGTCACATTCAAGGGCATCTCTGCTTGGAGAAATAGATCCTGGTTCAGGGATAGGATAGATGGCCTATTAGGGTGCTGCGGGACTTCATTCAGCCCAGGTCAGCACGTCCCCAGCTTACCTCCACGTAACATGCTGTGGGAACTCCATTCACAGCAGTAGAACAACATAGTTTAAAAGCAGAAGACTCATTTAGGTCCAGTGTTCTAGTGGCTTTTTTTTTTAAGATTAAAAAAAATTATTTGAAAGGTAGATTTTTATAGAGAGAAGTCTTCCATCTCTTGGTTTACTCCTGAAATGGCCTCAGTGGCTGGAGCTGAACCAATCCAAAGCCAGGAATCAGGAGCTTCTTTCAGATCTCCACAAGCATGCAGGGTCCAAAAGACTTGGGGCATCCTCCACTGCTTTCCTAGATGTAAAGCAGTGACTTGGATCAGAAATGGAGCAAGTGAGATGTGAACTGGCATCCACGTGGGATGCTGGCCCTGCAGGTGGAAGATTAGCTTGTTATGTGACCTCGCGGCTCCCCACACTCCAGTTTTGCTCACCATGAACTAGGTGGTTTTAAACCAGGGTAAAGTCTGGAAGCTTGTCCCAAATCCTGTATGGCATACTAAAGAACACTTTTTTTAAGTATAAATTGTTTTAAGATGAGAATTACATTGGGATGTAATAATATTAATATAAAAGAATCTGTACTGCAGGTGAACAGTTATGAAACAAGTTTTGCTTGGCTTTTCAGGCTTTAATTTATGCTTACTTTGTTATTAAAATGTATGTAAAGTATTATAATTGGGATTTTTTGTACTGTCTTGCATTCAGTGAGAAAAATACAGATATTATTTAGTTCCTTTTGATCCACATAAATTAATATTTTTACTGACAATGTTTTCCCTTAACTAATTCAATTAGTCATAGCATCGAAAAGTCAGGAGAGTGATTACCGGCCAATTATGAAAAATGTGACCAAGCAGATTGCAGAGTACAATAAAACCATCGTGGATGCTCTACACAACACCAGCAGAAACTGAGACACCAAGTGGCAATCTGCATGGAAATATCTTCCTGTGTGAAACATTCTACAAACAGACTAAAACAAAATAACTAAAAGAATTGTTACTAAAATTTTTGAGTGGTATATTTATACAGCGTCTTTGAAGAGTGATTAAATAATAAAATAGTTCAATAAATAGATTACATATCAAAGTGTGTAATCTCTTTTTTTAAAAAAAGACATTTGTTGGGCCCTACGCAGTAACCTAGTGGATAAAGTCTTCGCCTTGCACACACCGGGATCCCATGTGGGTGCCATTTCTAATCCCGGTAGCTCCACTTCCCATCCAGCTCCCTGCTTACAGCCTGGGAAAGCAGCCAAGGACAGCCCAAAGCCTTGGGACCTGCACCTGCGTGGGAGACATGGAAGAGGCTCCTGGCTCCTGGCTTCAGATCAGCTCAACTCTGGCTATTGCGGCTACTTGCAGAGTGAACCAGTGGACAGAAGATCTTTCTCTGTCTTTCCTCCTTCTGTATTTGGCTTTCCAATAAAAACACATGTTTAAAAATATATTTGTTTTACGTAAGAAAAATATTACAAAATAAGCAAAGATGAAATTTAAAGACATTGTCAACATGTGTTTAGCTTGTATAATGCATCTATGACAACTGTTTAGATTTTCGTCATGTATCCACACTAGGAAAGTACCAGGGAAGGTGAATCTGGTTTAGCAGTTAAATCAACCTTGCCATTATTTGCTTCTAGAAAAAAATTTAGTAATGAGAGAATTTTAGATTTAGACTTTCTCAAAAAGTACAACTATATGTACTTGGGCACATAAAGCCACAGATAATATGTAATATATAACTATGTATTGGTTATGTCTAACAGATTTGGAATTTGAAACTTTGAATATTTTCATTCTTTAAATATTCCTTCTCATATATATATCAGGAAAAACAGGTGTGAAAGAAATGGCTACCATTATGGTGGCCTATTTTACATTACAGTTAATATTCTTTATTTCTACCCTGTATCTTGCATTTGCTGTCTTACACTATTAAGAGTACCTAAGGGTCCGGATGTGTGGCCTAGCGGCTAGAGCCCTCACCTTGAACTGTATCAGGATCCCATGTGAGTGCCAGTTCTAATCCCGGCAGCTCCACTTCCCATCCAGCTCCCTGCTTGTGGCCTGGGAAAGCAGTTGAGGACGGCCCAAAGCCTTGGGTTTCTGCACCCATGTGGGAGACCTGAAAGAAGTTCCTGGTTCCTGGCTTTGGATCAGCACAGCACTGGCCGTTGCAGTTACTTGGGGAGTGAGTCATCGGACGGAAGATCTTCTCTGTCTCTCCTCCTCCTCTGTATATCTGACTTTGCAGTAAAAAATAAATCTTTTTTTAAAAAAAGAGTACTTAAGTAGATTAATTTCTAAACATTAGCCAAACAATTGGAAAAAAATTTGAAAGAGGTAGAATTGCTTATCTGTCAGCATCCCTGAACTCGAACAGTGTATTGGATTCTTAAAAAAATTATATTGATATTGTTCATGAACAATAAAATTTGCTCATGTGTCCATTGTTGTAATATTTTATACTGGAAATTATTCCATTTTAACTAGATGTAGATAAAAGAGGGAGCATTTTTAAGCATGGTTGGTGCTGGATTCTGATACAACTGAAGAACGGTGATGAATTCACTGAGGTGGCATTCATAAAATGTGTTCCTAAGATCCTGAGTTTCTCAGATTCTTACCAGGTATTCTACCACCAAAGGGCTTACAGTCAAGGAAACACTGTTAGAAATAGACAAACTGTTTTCTTGGCTACTCAGAAACCTCTGTGTCCTTTAGTGTTGAGAGGTGAAGAAGAGCATGCCTTCGCCTTCACAAAGCTTTGGTCATCTCAGACCCTTAAGCCAGTGTCCCAGTAGTCTTCATCCACTGAATTTCCTTGCAAGTCCTGCAGATGGTTCAGCCTTCCCAGGCACTGCGGAGTGGTCTCTTTGCAGTCTCCTCTGGCTTGTTTTTACCATGACTGTGGAGAGTTTTCCGTTAGAAAGTTGTAGCAAACACACAAACAAAATTCCACTGAAAAATGTTCTACTCTTTGGGAGTTAGCATGAAATCTGAAATTCAGCAGAAAGTAAGTAATGAAATTTGAGAACAAATTGCTGGCTCTTTATTTGTTTATCAAGTACTCCTGAAGTTTGCTGAGTAGAAGACTTTGTATGCACCTGAATTCTGAGAAAAGCAGCTTTTCTTGTTTAAAAAATTTCTTGTTTAAAAACTATTTAATGATACAGTCGGATAGGCCCTGGGATTTCCCTTATCCCTTCCCAACCCCCACTACACTGAGTTCCCCTATATTATTACTGTAGTATAGTTCTTCATAAACAGTCATATGTCCATCATTGTGGGCATGGACAATGGCAGAGTCCAGCTTCCTATTGTCAAGATATAATAAACAGTTGCACTGGGAGTCCATCTTTGGAAGTAGAGATGCATACTGCGTCGTATCCTCACATCTGGATATGACAGTCTCTATTACACAGTTACTATACATCCCCTTAATTGAAAAATCACACAACAAAATCAACAGGAAGAAAAAGAGAAATTTATAATGCCATTAAGTTAAATAACATGCTGCTAGATATGATAGTCTCCATTACAGGATTACTATACATCCCCTTAAATGAAAAGCCACAAAACAAAACAACAGGAAGAAAAAAATTAACAACATCATGACGTTAAATAACATGCTACTTGACTGATGCGTTGCCGAAAAAATGAAAAATCAAGAACCTTGCAGAAAGTGATGCTACTGTATGATCTGTGAGTCATTGAAGACTTTAATCAGAAGTGCTTTGAAGAGATGAAACTAACAAAAAATCCATGAGATACAGTTTCTGCTAATCTTTGTTGGTGAGGCATGTCACCTGTAGGAAGCAAATAGTTGGGTTTTGTTTCCTTAATCCAGTCTACTAATGACATTTAATTGATGAGCTTAAGCCATTTACATTCAGGGTTAATATGAATGGGTGGTAATTTGGTCCTGTCATTTTAGCAATGGTTTGTTCATTGATTTAGTCTTCTGTTGTTATTTTACTGGGATGTTCTGCACATTTGCCTTTGGTTTTGGTGGGTGCTATTCCTTTTGTCTGTCAAGAGAACATCTTGAAGTATCCTTTGTAGAGCAGGTTTGGAAGAGACATATTCTTTTAACTTTTCTTTGCTGTGGAAGAGTTTTATTTAATTTCCAAAGAAAAGGAAAGTTTGTTGGGTATGTTATCCTGGCCTGATAATTTTTTGCTTTTAGGCTCTGGAATATGTTGCTCCATTCTCTTTTAGCCTGTAGAGTTTCCTCTGAGAGGTCTCCTGTGAGTTTAAAGCACCTCTTCTATACAGTAGATTCTACTTGGAGGCATTTCCAAGGCAAAAGAAAACTGAGAAACATGTTTATGGGAAGGTAAGATTTGTTTCCTCTGTGTCAAACTGAATTTAAATACCTTTGCTTTTTCTTTAGTTTCTTCTGTTCCTAAGTATTGTTGACTTTGTACTGTACCATTTCCAGACTACCAATTTAATAATTTCACTGTCATAAGACTTTTTCCCTAAGTAGTAGTAGGATTGTGTGTGATTTGTTGGATTTTTTTATATGTTCAAAAATGTCTTTGATATTGTATTTGGAAGTGAAATAATCTAAATAAAGTGTTATATAAGCTTTGGCCTTTTACAGAAATGATTATGGCAGTATACAACATCTGTCACTGACTGTAACTAGAACAGAACCAGTTTTCTATCCAGAAAGAAGTAAGAGGAAGACTGTCCTGTCCATTAAATATGTGCTTTATTTTAACAATGGGAAGTTTGGCAGGAAAAAAAAAGTCTTAAAAAAATTAAGGTTTCCAACTTCCATCCTAAATTACTCATCTTACAAATGATATTTGGGGAACATAATTGAGCAGGATTTCTTTAAACTAGAACTTTTTTTTTTATCTGAGGGAAATTCTCACTAATGTCTCTTCCTTCCTCTCAGAGTCAACAAACCAACAAGATTTTTCTCTTTGCTGGGATAAAACTGGAGGTTAGTATCTGTCTGAACCAGCTCTTCCTCGGTCAGTCAGATTGTTCAGTGAGTTCCATTCCTGTTAAAACAACACCTTGAAAACCATGTGGAAAGAGGTTGCAAATTGAACTAACATGCCGAGTAGTTTTACTAATGAAAAGATCAACATGGGAAAGTTAGCAAGTCTGTTTTCCCCATCGTTATCCATTATCAATAAATAAACGAAAGTTCTTGAAACTTTAGTTAGTTAGTTAGTTTTATTGTGAAGTCCGTTCTTTGCGCCATTCTCTGGTTTCATATTAAGATGTGAAGTAAGGAATGAGGGTACCAGGTAGTAATAGTCACACTAGTGATGAAAGGCTGATTCAGTACCAGTTCCAGGGTTTCTTGCTGTCCTGACCAATTTTTCTGTAGCTTCTTCCTTTTGCTTTGTGATTGCAATTGCAATAAACAACCTTAATAAAGAATAGTGTTTTGGGAGGGTTTGAGAGGGGTGGGGGGAATCCCAGTGCATATGGGACTGTGTCACTTAATGCAATGTAATTAATAATAAAAAAAAATAGTGTTTAGACTTGAAGAAGAAATTAGGATGTACTACCATAGTACTTAATATAATTTAAAATTGGTATTCTTTCATTTTCACATATATTTTTAAAGAAAAATCAGCTGTGTTTTCAAATTGCAGATTCACAGTTTGAAAATTGAAGCTGACAGCTTATAAAGTAAGAGTTTTCAATACATAAAAAAAAAAAGGGAAGAAAGGTAAGCAAAATGAAGAAAATAAATTACCTGTTATCTTACCAGTCTAATTGTACATCTTTATATGTCACATTTTATTTATATATGTATTTATTGTTAATAAAAATATTGTAGCCTTATGGCTGGGGTTCTCGCCTTACCAGTGCCAGATCCCATCTAGGCATTGGTTGTAATCCCACCTGTTCATCTTCCCAGCTAGCTCCCTGCCTGTGGCCTAGGAGAGCAGTTGAGGACGGTCCAAGGCCTTGGGTTCCTGCACCTGTGTGGGAGACCCATGGGAAGCTCCTGGCTTCTGGCTTTGGATTGGCTCAGTTCCAGCTGTTGCGGCAGCTTAGGGAGTGAACTAGCAGATCTTTCTATATCTGCTTCTCTCTGTGTATCTGACTTTCCAATAAAAATACATCTTTAAACAAACAAATAAATAAATAAATACTGTTTCTACATTTATTTTGCTATATGTTGCAGGTACCTTCCATTTCATTGAATAGTTTTTGTGCTAGTTACATTGTTGCATATTACTATGTTGTTTGCAGTGTAGGGGTTAAATGTAAAGTTTAGAGGGGATAGCTGTGAGTTTGAATCCCACGTCCCCATTTACTTGGTATAGGTGCTTGGAAAGTTATTTTGTCTCTGAATTTCAGTTTCTGCATCTGCAAAATGGAATAATATTACTTAGCTCATGAAATTAGTTTAGAGGGCAAACAGATTCCAACTCTTCTGATGCAAATTACTTTTGGAAAAGCAGTATCATTAATAGTATGTAAAAATGAGTGTCTCCCTGCACTGTGACCAAAATTGGTGTGTAATCTAGGTTACAATGTCCTGCCTTGTTTGTTTCCTTATTGATTTTATTAATAAGCTCAACTGACTCTAAAAGTATGATTAGAAATTTTATTGTGTTTTAATTAAGAATGTGCAGAATATGTTTTCATACTGAAAATTAGAAAAATAAATGTGGTTTTTAAAAATTTTATTTTTAGGCCAGCTTTGTGGCATACTGGATAAAGCTCCACCTGGGATGCCAGCATTCTATATGGGAGTTAATTTGTGTCCAGGATGCTGCAGTTTCAATACAGTTCCTTGCCAAAAAGTAGCAGCAGATGTCCAAGTGTTTTGGTCCCTGCCACCCATATTGGAGACAAGGATGAAGCTCCTGGCTCCTTAGTACATTGTGGCCCAGTGCTGATTGTTGTATGCCCTTGGGAAGTGAACCGGTGGATGGGAGATCTTTCTTTTCCTGTTTCTCTTTCTCTCCCTTTCCTTCCTCCTGTCTCTGTAACACAAATAAATAAGCAAATCTATACTAAAAAATCTACTTAAAAACATTAATATAGTTTTTGCAATAATGAAAACTGAAGGATTACTGCCAAGTTTTAGAAGATAATAGACTATGCTGCCTCAGCATCTTCTCTCATAATGTATAGGAATGAATTGTTGCTGTGGAAATCTATTAAAAGGGAATAGGACTAACCTATAAGACTAACGTATGTAGAAATGACTTACTTGGTATCTAAGGTCGTTCATCCTGTCTGTTTTCTCTACATTCCTGCATGCCAGTGGTTTACACATAAGGGAGAAATTGTGTCATGGAAAAAATAGTATCCACTGGAGAGCCCATTATACAAGACAGCTTGGAGGAAACATGAGTCAAAGTGGAGTGGAACCCAGAAGAGGCTCAGATGCACTAAATAAGACTTTCAAAAGAGAAATTTACAAACAAAAATGAGATTTACAAAGCTAAATTCTGTTTCAAAAATCTTTGTAGTACAGTATTATTACTGTAGACGTAAAGTGCTAGTACCATTGGCAAACAGGAAGATTGAATCAATTAAAGTTGCATTTGGCAGAGGGTGAAGAAAGAGGTATTATTAAATTAGCTATTTAAGATTAGAAGACAATAGCTGAGATAACTAACCAAACTGAATATTATCTCATTTTCTGTTATCATTTTCAATAGACAAACGCACTCCATTAGAAGAAGCCCAGACTGACATAAAGGTGAAAATATTTGATAGTCCATAAACTCAATCTGAAATTTTTGCTTCAAAGGGAAATATAATAAAATTTTCAAAGCCCCCCTCTTTGTTATCTTCTTGCTAAAATGAACTTTCCCTCAGTTTATTGGAAGGAGGGGCTGCTTTACGGATTGAGCAGCCCCTTCCTCCCTGCTCCCCTCCCCAGCCCCATTGCCTGCCAAGGACAAAGCAGAGACCTTGTATCTCAGGATCAGGGGAAATGGTTAAGAAGGAGAGGAAAAGAAAATTGCTTTTCCAGCTTCTTCAGCTTCCCATGCAGCCTACTGAGAAAAGCAAGCATCCCATGGGAGGAAATAACAAAAATGCCATAGTAGATGGATGGATGAGGCCTGGCTTCATAATGTCACATAGGCTTGAAGCCCTTGTTTATGGTGCTTATGTGAAGGACAAATGAATATTTGCTAAAAACAGGCCCAATTCTCCAGGGGATCTTTACCCTTGAAGCCATTCCTTGTTTCAGTTCCTTTTCCTGCCAGAAATAACAAAGTAAGAGAAGGGAGTCTGATAAAGCTATGAAAGCTTTTTTTTTTCTTTCTCCCTACAGCACAATGGAGGCAGCCAGTTAGTCTGAAAGAGTTGTTCATAGGAGACATCAAGGGACAGCTAAGTAAAGGGTGCCAGGTAATAGAAAAGCCTCCTACAAAACCAGTCACCACTCTGAGGTGACAGAAAACACACACACACAGTGCCAAAGGAAAAAAAAACAACTAAATTTTGAAATTTTTTATTTTTAAAGATTTATTTGAAAGAATGAACCTGGGCCTGGCGGCGTGGCCTAGTGGCTGAAGTCCTCTCCTTGAACACACTAGGATCCCATATAGGCGCTGGTTCTAATCCCAGCAGTCCCACTTCCCACCCAGCTCCCTGCTTGTGGCCTGGGAAAGCAGTCGAGGACGGCCCAAAGCCTTGGGACCCTGCACCCGTGTGGGAGACCCAGAAGAGATTCTAGGTTCCTGGCTTTGGATCGGCACAGCACTGGCTGTTGTGCTCATTTGGGGAATGAATCATCAGATGGACGATCTTCCTCTCTGTCTCTCCTCCTCTCTGTATATCTGAGTTTGTAATAAAAATAAAATAAATCTTAAAAAAAGAAAGAAAGAAAGAAAGAGTGAACTTGGTGAGAAAGACAGAGATTTTCCATGTACTATTTCCATCTCCCAAAAGATCACAATGGCCAGTGCTGGGTCAGGCCAAAACCAGGAACCAGGAGGTTCATCTGGGTCTCCCACGTGTGTCTCAAGGGCCCAAGTATTTGGCCCATTCTCTATTACTTTTCCCAGACCATTAGCAAGGATGGGGATTACAGGTAGAGAACTGGTATGGGAACCAGTGCACATAAGGGATTTCTGCATTGCAGGCAGCATCACACTACAGCACTGTTCCCAACACTCAGTTTTTATACAGGATTTTTTTTTTTTTTAAGCGTAGATTGGATTTCTTTCTTCTTCTTTTTAAAATTTATTTATTTTTATTGGAAAGGCAGATATACAGAGAGGAGAAGAGTCAGAGAGGAAGATCTTCCATCTGATGGTTCACTCCTCAAGTGGCCAAAATGGCTGGAGCTGAGCTGATCTGAAGCCGGGAACCAGGAGTTTCTTCCGGGTCTCCCACGCGGGTGCAGGGTCCCAAGGCCTTGGGCCGTCCTTGACTGCTTTCCCAGGCCACAAGCAGGGAGCTGGATGGGAAGTGGCATCTCCGGGATTAGAACCAGCGCCCATATGGGATCCTGGTGGGTTCAAGGAGAGGACTTTAGCCTGTACACTATCACACTTGGCCCGTAGACTGAATTTCTAACACAGATTTGCCTAACTGCAAACTTAGATGTATCAGACCTTAACTCCTAAGGTACTTTATGACTTGACTGTATACTGCTGTACCCTTTCCTCACCAATAACTTCAACCAAGACAGCATTGAGAAAGGTATTAATGCCTCATCATGTCAGAATTAGTGTACAATGGGGTGAAAAGAGTGTGTAAGAGTATTTTCATGTTGATCTAGAATTCCATTCCATGCCAGTGGACTATTCTAGTGTGGTCGCAGCCTGCGAAATCGCAATACAAACAGAAATGTTCCTTTCCCCCGAAGACTGAGAAGAAACTTGCCATTGGTACATTGCACCCTAGAGAAGAGAAATCCCTGGGATATTCACTGCCACCTGAGTCAGACTCTGTCCTGTCTTCGGATACACTAACTTTTTTCCTACTGCATCCATTCTGACTCAAGCGTCTGTCACACAAAAAATAGACTTTAATCTTTGTTAATCGAAATAATCTTAGAAATCTAACTTCTGCAGAGTTTTCCCTCATTTGATGACAGAAAAGCATCCCTTTATGTTCAACAAAATCTCTTTTCTTCAGCACTTTACTGCACTTGTGCATAATAACATGTGCTATAGCCTTTGAAAACACAGAGAATTCTGAACCTTAAGCAGCATCCCTGCTGCTCAGTCTCCTAAGGACTGGTCAGTTAGTCTTCCCATTGGTGCATTGCAAAGTCTGGTTGAAGCTGTAACTCCTACCCCAGTATCCATGTATTGAAAGAGATATGGATGTTCAGGTACAGGAAGTTCAAAGGACCCCAACCAGACTCAACCAAAAAAGACCTTTTCTCAGGCATATTGTGTTCAAAATGTCAGAAGTTAAGGACAAGTAGAGAAAATGAAATAGGCCAACAGCAGGTTTCTCAGCAGAAACCATCCAGTTCAGAAGAGAGTGATAGGGCGTATTCAGGGTCTTTAAAAACTTCAACCAGTAATGTATATAGTGAAGTTATCCTTTACATGTGAAGGAGAGAAAGTATTTCCCACATAAGCAAAAAGCAAGAGAAGTCATCACCAGCAGAGACTAGTCTTACAAGAAGTTCTGGAGGGTGTCCTCTTTTATGAAAATACATGGCAGTACCAAATTCACTAATACAGCAGATATAAAAGTTAGGGTATACACACACACACACACACACACACACACACACACACACCCAGCACTAGATCACATAAACACATATATCAAATAACGGTAGAGAGACTTCAACCTTCTGGCTGTCATTAATGAAAATATCATCCAAAAAGCAAATAAGATATCAGATTTGAACCAGACTTAACATTTTAAAATGGAGTTCACATGTATCATCATTCAATATGTGTATTCTAGCAGAGACCATTTATTAAGTCACAAATCAAATCTCAGTAATTTAAAGATGGAAGTCATGCATGTGTATTTTCAGACTACCAGGGAATGAAATAAGAAAGCAACAAAAGCAATGGAAAATTTATAAATATTGGTATTTAAATGACATGATGCCTAATTGATTAATAAAGAATAAAAAAGAAATTTTAAAAATTCTTGAAACATGAAAACAAAACTATCAAAATCCATGGTGTAGGGCAAAACCAACGTTAAGAGGAAAGTTGTAGCAATAACATCTTAAAATCTAACTTTCAAAAAAGATCAAATGGTTACCAGGAATGAGAAATATAGAATCAAAGCAGAAATAAAGTAAACTGAGCTAAAAACAATGAACAAAATGAAAAGCTTTCTCTTTTTGAGAAGGTAAAATAGAAACACCTCCAGTCAGACTAGTGAAAGAAAAAAAAAAAAGAGATGAAAAAGACATTACAGTTGATAACACAGAAACACAAAGGATCATAAGACACTACTATGAACAACTAGATGGTAACAAACTGGAAATATTGGAATAAATGAATACATTTCTGGATAGATTATGTATAATCTACCAAGATTCAACCAAGAAAACAGAGAAAAGCTAAACCGACCAGTAACAAACAATGAGATTAAAGCAGTAATTAAGTCTCTCATCAAAGAAAAGTCCAGGATCTGAAGGCTTCATCCCTCAATTCCACAAAAACATTTAAAGAGAAACTAACTTCAACAATTCTCAAATTATTCCAACATGAAAAGGGTGTAACTCTGCCTAACTTTTTTTTTTTAAGAATTTTTTTTTATTATTATTGGAAAGTCAGACATACAGAGAGGAGGAGAGACAGAGAGGAAGATCTTCTGTTTGATGATTCACTCTCCAAGTGGCCACAACAGCTGGAGCTGAGCCAATCTGAAGCCAGGAGCCTCTTCTGGGTATCCAAAGCAGGTGTAGGGTCCCAAGGCTTTGGGCTTTCCTAGACTGCTTTCCCAGTCCACATGCAGGGAGCTGCTGGGATTAAAACTGGCGCCCATATGGGAACCCAGCCCGTTCAAGGTGAGGACTTCAACCACTATGCTATCATGCCGGGCCCTGACTATTACGAGACCTGTATCACTGTAATATGGAACCAATGACCAACACAAAAACAAAATGTCCTTGATGAACAAAGATGCAAAAATGTTCAGCAACATACTCACCAACCAAATCCAACCATACACCAAAACGATCATACAATGCAACCACACACAGAATGAAATATTATTCAACTATTAAAAAATCATGTTTGTAGCAAAATGGATGGAACTGGAGGACATCATATTGAGTGAAATAAACCAGACATGTAAACAAAAATGCTGCATGATCTCCTTATAAGTGGGGGCTGGAATTTTAAAAATCCACAAATTCAATGCTAACGCAAAATGTTGATTACTAGGGGCAAGGAGAGGTGGGCGGCATAAAAGGAGGGAAGGGTTATAAAAGGGGAGAGTAAGAGTTCACTGACTATGACAAGTAAGAGATGTTAGTGGGAATGTGGTGAGGGGTATATGGGAACTCTGTGTATTACTATGTCACAATTTTTGTTTTATGTATTTAGACATAATAAAAAATACTATGTCTATTTGATGATGTTTGTTTAAACAGTGTTTACCTTGGGAACTAATGGAATTTTAGCTTGTTAATAAAATGTCTTTAATAAAAGTCACTTTTAGATATTCAGCATATTAGTAAATATTATTTAATAATATATAAAACAATGGCTCACACAGCAAATTTGCCTGCTACCTCCTGAGCTGTGTGTGCCTGTCTCCCTGCCCCCTCCCAGCCACACTCTGGCTCCACAGGCCTTCCTGCAGCCTCCCAGATCCCTGGCACCAGGATCAGCAGAGGAAGGAGTGGGGACGAAGCTAAACGGAGGAAAACAATGGGAAGGGAAGAAGACCAAGTAGGCAAAGTACCTTTGTGACCTTAAAATAACGAGTTGTGTTTTCCTGTGTGTCTGCTCAACTGTCTCTAAAGACAATTACAAAAACGAAGCTACAAAAATGTCGAGAATAAAGGCAAAATCCTCCAGCTAAGATCCCGCCCCGCAAGCTTGCCCCTTTGAAGTACAACACACACGCCTGTAATTCAAAGGGAGATTAACTACGGTCTGGTGGTGAGAAATGAGTGTGAAGATTCCGTTTTACACTTTGAAATCATTGTTTTTAACTTAAATTGCAATCCTTTTTTCAAGTAGTTAATCCTAAGGCATAGAGTTCCTCTTCCCCGACCCTCTCCACCATTCCCAACAAGTATCTAAAGTGAAGACTTCTTGGCAAAGATAAGAACATATTTGCCACTTGTTGGTTCAGATTGAAGTGCTGCTGTATATGCTTTTAAATGTTCTAAATTCTCAAATTTCAGATCTTTTACACTGAATCAACAACAGAATGAGTAAAGTGAAAGGTTCAATATAAGTAAGATTTCTAAATAGCTGTGCTAGACAGGCTAGCACCCCAAAGATGTCCACATCACAGCTCCTAGAACTTACAAATGTGCTACTTTCCAAGTAAAAAATGACTTTGAAAATGTCACTTAATCAAGGATCTTTAGAAGGGTCAGATTGTTCTGGATTATTCAGATGGTTCATTGCCATCACAAATGTTGTTTTATTAGAGATCAGCCCGGGTCAAGGTCAGAGCAGGCGTAACAACAGAAGCACAAGTTGCACCGATGCACTTTGAAGATGGGAGGAAAAGACCGTGAGCCGAGAAAAGCAAGCGGCCTCCGAAAGCTATAGACAGTGAAACAAGCTCTCTGCAAAGCCTTCAGAAAGATTTAGCCTAAAGCTGCCACATTTATGACTTGCAGAAGTATGAAACAAACAAAAAATACTTTTTTTTTAGATTTATTTATTTTCATAGGAAAGGCAGATTTACAGAGAGAAGGAGAGACAGAAAGAAATTTCATCTGCTGGTTCACTCCCCAAATGGCCACAATGGCCGGAGCTAAGCAGAGCCGAAGCCAGGATGCAGCAGCCTCTTCCAGGTCTCCCATGCAGGTACAGGGATCCAAAGCTTTAGGACATCCTCTATTGCTTTCCCAGGCCACAAGCAGGGAACTGGATGGAAAGTGGAGCAGCTGGGACACAACCCAGTGCCCATATGGGATCCTAGTGCTGCTAAGGTGAGGATTTAGTCATTGAGACATCAAGTTGGATCCTAATTCCATTTTTCCAAGAACTTTTGAAGTGCCTTTGTATGTTCTTATATGTATTTATCTACTGATGTCTTTCCTTGAGATGGATTCCCAGAAGTAGGATTGTTAGATTGGAGGATAAATGCGTTTAAAATGTTAGCAGGTATCAGTGAATCTTTTCTAGTAGTAGCAAGAAATGTGCTATTTCTCTTTGATAGAAAATATCACTTTTACATAATAGGTATGTTGTGACATCTTTTTGAAAAACCAAGAGAATAACGTTCTGGTAAGGAAGTTTCAAGAACAAAGAATTCGGTAGGGATAAATCTTCCTTTTGAATTCTGGTCATTGAGAAGCAGAGTTGGGTAGGGGGATGGGGTGGAGCAAGAAAGCTGAAGAAGAAAGAGTGCAGAAATCACTTGTTTCCAGGTTTACTTTCATCAATAAGTGACTTTCCCTGCCACAGCCAATGCTGCTTTGTAAACAGGATGTCTGATTATCTTGGCAATACACAACCGTGTGGTACTTACACACTTTTCCTTTCAAACTCAATGGCTGATTGATTCATGTTGGCTAAATATTTTGCGGTGTGCAGCACACGCATACAGTGGCAGGAAGTGGAGGAAGGGGAAAGAGTTTCAAGAACAAAGACTCTTGTGAGGATGTAGTTGATATTCTCAAGTCTTTAAACCAGTGGTTGAGAGTCTTAGACCTCATTACTCAATCTGTTAAGCTTACAGACTCGCCTACTGTGATGAATCATTTGTGATGTAAAATAGGAGCCCTGTGCGTAATAGATATATATTTAATAAAGACTGACATACTTAATCTGCATATTTATTTAAAAAATGTGATGTGTTGGGCCTGGCACGGTGGCCTAGTGGCTAAAACCTTGAACGCACTGGGATCCCATATGGACGCCGGTTCTAATACCGTCAGCCCTGCTTCCCATCCTGCTCCCTGCTTGTGGCCTGGGAAAGCAGTCGAGGACAGTCCTGCTCCCGTGTAGGAGACCTGGGAGAGGTTCCTGGCTCCTGGCTTTGGACTGGCGCAGCACCAGCTGTTGTGGTCACTTGGGGAGTGAATCATCAGATGGAAGATCTTCCTCCTCTCTGTATATCTGAGTTTGCAATAACAATAATTTAAAAAAAAAAGGTGATAGGTTTAAAATTGGCTAAAATGAAAGGTGTCCAACATGCCAAAACTTAAAACTATATGTATTAACAATACATAATTTTGTGGATCAATAACAAAAGAACCTGATTGGTGCTGTAAACTACTTTAAAAAGCATGGTAATGGAATGTGAAATAAAATACATATAAAATTTTTAATTATTCTAAGAATATTTCAAACTGTAGAAACATTAAACATGAAAATACATTTTAAAAATATCAGTACTTCTATGTTTTCTTACCAACTTGCTTGCTTAAACACTAAGAAATTCAGGGAGTCAACATTTGGCTTAATAGTTTTAATTGGTAAGACACTGATTGTGGCACCTGCATCTCACCTTGGGCATGGATTTGATAAGTTGTTCTGGCTTCAGATTTCAGCCCCTGCTAATGTGGATTCTGGGGAGAGTGTATGATAGCTCAAGTTATGGGGTACCTGCTACTCATTTGGGAGACCTGGATCGGCCCAGCCCTTGCAGACATTTGTAGGGGAACTGGCAGATAGGAGTGATCTCCCTCACTCTCTCTCAAAAAAAGTTTTATAATACATAAGATGGGATAAAAAAGAATTTATGTAGGCATTGAGAATAGTACCTTACTTATCAATTTCATTTTATTGTTTCTTTTTTTAAAATGTATTTATTTTTATTGGAAAGTCAGATATACAGAGAGGAGGAGAGACAGAGAGGAAGATCGTCTGTCCGATGATTCACTCCCCAAGTGAGCGCAATGGCCGTTGCTGTGCTGATCCAAAGCCAGGAGCCTGGAACCTTCTCTAGGTCCCCCATGCGGGTGCAGGGTCCCAAGGCTTTGGGCCGTCCTCGACTGCTTTCCCAGGCCACAAGCAGGGAGCTGGATGGGAAGTGGAGCTGCTGGTATTAGAACCGGTGCCCATATGGGATCGGCGCATTCAAGGTGAGGACTTTAGCCACTAGGCCATGCCACGGGGCCCGATTTTCTTGTTTCTTGATATCACAATTGTGCTTAAGATGAGAGTATTCTGTAAAATATTTTACTAAGAAATGTATCAACTTTTAAAAGAACTAAATAAATTCAATTTCATTTTTTAAAATAACACCAGCTTATATTAAATGAATACTGTGCTTATGCTAAGGGAAAATTTCAATTGCTAGGAAAATTCATGGATGGGTTATAGAATATCCTGTTGCAGTAACTCTGGATTTGCCTTTTTTCATTATCTTTACATTTGGACAAACGTTAGGCCTGGTCTTCATCAGTTTTACTGTGAAGTGAAGAGTAGGAGGTGAAGGTAGAAAGACCAGGCATATCTTGTGGTGTGGGAGTGTTCAATCTCTTAAGTTTAAATCTTCAAAGAGGATAATGATTAGAGAGTCATTTAAACTAATAAGCCAAAGAATTCCTAGTGTTACACCCACTACCTAACTGTCAAAGGAGCAATCCACAAGTTGCTTACTTATTGGAGGAGAGAAGGAATCTTTGGAATTAGAATAAACAGACAATGCACAGTTAACAAGATCTGCCAAAGTTCCAAGTGCTTTCCCAATAATTTGGTTAAGGTCTGAAAAGGGTGTCTGGGAGTCCAAAGCTTATCTAACAGCAACTCAAACTGACAACTCAAACAGGATCATCTCCCTCCCTAACTCGGCTCCTGTTTCTGTGTGACAGAGCCTAGTAGCTGTGTTTTGCTTTTACCTGGCAGTCTGTTATCCTGACTATAGTTTTAGAGAAATCAGAATGGAAGGCTTGCTGATTTTGCTCTTTAATGAAAACTATGAATTATAACTTCTCCAAACTTGAGTTTGTAATGAGGCATAACCATGTTCAGAGAGAGTATAGAACTCAGAAAACAGAAATGTCTGTTCACACAAAACTGTCAAGAATTACCTCCTTTGTGGTCCTGAGAAATGCCATGCCTCCCAGTTCATGTGTTCTTTAGTTTAAATTCTCTGATAATGTTTGTTCTTATAATAAAGAAACTGAAGTACTAACTTTGAGACATAAAGTTAGAAAAGATTGAATGCAGAACACATATATGCTGTAGTTAAAAAAAGAGAGAGAGATATGGGCCCGGCGGCGTGGCGGCGTGGCCTAGTGGCTGAAGTCCTCAGCTTGAACACGCCGGGATCCCATATGGGCGCTGGTTCTAATCCCGGCAGCCCCACTTCCCATCCAGCTCCCTGCTTGTGGCCTGGGAAAGCAGTCGAGGACGGCCCAAAGCTTTGGGACCCTGCACCCGTGTGGGAGACCCGGAAGAGGTTCCAGGCTCCTGGCTTTGGATCGGCACAGAACCGGCCGCTGCAGTCACTTGGGGAGTGAATCATCGGATGGATGATCTTCCTCTCTGTCTCTTCTCCTCTCTGTATATACGGCTTTCCAATAATAATAAAATCTTTAAAAAAAAGATAAACATCTGAATCAGAGGTAGATTGAAACAAGTTCCTGGTGTTACACTAAGAGTCTAGGTACTTGGACCCCGTTACTGCTATGGGAGACCTCACTGAGCCCTGGAAGTGAACCAGTAGATGGACGATTTCTCTCTCTCTCTCTCTCTCTCTCTCCATACATAACTCTTTCAACTGTAACTTTTTTTATTTTCCAAAAAAATTTTTTTTCCATTGTAAGTGTTTCCTTTTCCAGAATGTTAACTAATTGAAAGAATACATTATGCAGTCTTTTCAGACTGGCTTTTTTCACTTAGCAATATGAATTTAGAATTTATCCATGTAAGTAGATGGCTTGATACCCTAACCTTTTTTTTTTTTATCATTTGATAGTATGTTGGATGGATGCATTTGGATATTTAAAAAAATTTGAATCTTTAACCACATAGAGCAAACTCTTTTTTTTTTTTTTCATTATCTCTAGAGATGGGACCTCTGTTTTGAACAGCTTCATTGAAACGTAATTCACAACCCATATAAATCCCCCTTTTGCAGCGTGTAACGTAGTGGCTTTGTGTGTCTGTGAAGTTGGGTAAATTATCACATGATCATTCCCCAAACAGATTATGTGCCTTTTAAAAGTAACTTCCATCACCAGCTTCTCTCATCCTCCTCTGCCTCCTACTCCGTTCTTGGGAAACCACTAATCCACTTGCAGTGTATGTGGATTAGGCTAGTGTGATGTTTCATATAAATGGAATCTCTTGTTCCCTACTCTATCCTTTCACTTAATATAACATTTTCAATGTCCACCTGTGTTGTAGCAGGCATCAATATTTGATTTCTTTAATTGTCAAATAATACTGTATTTTTATAGATATATACTTTATTCATGTATCAGTTGATGGTTTGGGATATTTCTAATTTTTTACTATTATGAATAGTGCTGCTATGAGTAACTATTAATTTTATATGGACATGTTTTTTTAAAGATTTATTTTATTTCTACTGGAAAAGCAGATATATAGAGAGGAGAAGAGACAGAGATGAAGATCTTCCATCCAATGGTTCACTCCCCAAGCGGCTGCAATGGCTGGAGCTGAGCCATTCTGAAGCCAGGAGCCAGGATCTCTTCTGGATCTCCCACACGGGTGCAGGGTCCCAAAGCTGCTGGGGTTAGAATTGGTGCCCATATGGGATCCCGGCGTGTTCAAAGTGAGAACTTTTAACAATTATGCCATTGCTCCAGGCCCTATATGGACATGTTTTAGCTTTTCTTGGGTATACACGCAGAGTAAAGGTGCTGAGTCATACAATAACTCTGTGTTTAATCACGTGAGGCACTTTTGCCTGTTTCCCTAGTGGCTGTATATTTATATTACCAACAGTGACATAGGGGGAATTCAAAATTGTCAAAGTTGAAATATGAGGGTTCAGAGTTTCCATGTTGTACCCAATATTGGCTTTTTCATTAGGGTCACTGACATGTGATATCTCAGTTGCCTGTATTATTTTTAAATATAACATGTCTATGGGCTATCCTATGATATTTCAATACTTGTGCAGAATATATACTGTTAAAATCGGGGTAATGAACATTTTCTGTTGTTTGGTATTTCTTTGTAATTAGAGCCTTGAAGTTCCTTTTTTCCATTTGTTTATTAAATAAATAGTAGATCTTAGTGAGCTTAGAGATCTTAACACAGACTATGCTGTGTTAACACTGGGAACTTTTTTTAGTCTAACTCTGATTTGGTTCCTGTTATCCAAAGTCCTTTAATATCCTCCAATACTGCCAGACTCTAGTGGTTACTGTTCCATGTTCATACTGAGGGTTATTAGTATTTAAACAAAATCTTCCACATATGAGGGAGAACATGCAGTGTCGGTTGCGCTGATATTTTAACTTTGTGTCCTGTAGTTCCATCCATTTGCTGCAGATAATAAGAACTCATTCTTTGCTATGGCTGCATGCTGTTTCACACACACACACACACAAACACGTACACATCATACTTTGTCTAATCATCTAATGACTGACACCTTGGTTGATCCATAACTTGGCTATTATGACTGATGTTGCAATAAACATGGTAGAATAGGCAGCCTTGGTAGTATGATTACATGTGCTTTGAACATATACTTAGTAGCGTGATTACTGGATCATATGGCAATTCTGGTTCTAACTTATAAAGGAATCTCCATGCTGTTTGTGCTATTTTATTTTCCCAACAATTGCCAAAAGCATATAAACGTTTTCTTTTCTCCATATCCTCACCAGTATTTACTACATTTTCATTTTGTCTTTTTGCTAATATACATTTTAAGGTAAAGTGATAGCTCCTTGATTTTGAAGTGATACAAAGCTTTTTTAATTTTAATTTTTAATTTCTAAAATATTCATTTTTATTGAAAAAGCAGAATTACAGAGAGAAGGAGAGACAAAGAGAAAGATCTTCTCTCTGCTGTTTCACTCCCCAAATGGTTGCAATGGCCAGAGCTGAACAGAACCACAGACGGGAGCCAGGAGCTTCTTCTGGATCTCCCCTGAGGGTGCAGGGTCCCAAGGGTTTGGGGCATCCTTACTGCTTTCCCAGGTCATCAGCAGGTAGCTAGATGGAAGCAGAGTAGCTGGGACACAAATTGGCACCCATATGGGATCCTGGTGCTCAGAGGTAAAGGATTAGTCAAAGAACATCATATTGGCTCCCTGATACTGAGTTTTTTTTTAAACCATGTAGTATTCTGTTATTATTATTTTTTTCATGACATGGTTCCATAGGCACAGATACCTCCTCATCCTTTCTCCTATTCCCTCCACCCACTGTTTCCTCATTGTACAGTAGTATGGTCCTGTATAATTGCTGGCTGTTTGTATATTTTCTTTTGAGAACTGTCTGTTCAGGTCCTTTGCAAAAATCTTAACAGGATTGGTTACTTTGCAATTTACTTCCAATTGCTCTCTTAATTCTGTCTTGTCCCCATTTCCAGCAGTAGAAGCTCCTCTTAGTGGTTCTGTGGTGTGTATTTCTATCTCCCATCAGTCACTTGGCAGTAAAACATCTGGGTCTATAACTAAGATTGTAAGATTTGGCAAAGAGGGAGTCCTGGAACATGGGCAGAGAATCTGAAACAGCTTATTGTGTTTTGAAGGCCACCACACAAAAGGAAAGCTGCAAGAAAGCAGTGGGAGCCAGAACTTGGCTCTCTGAGGATGTTCCAGGAAAGCTTACCTCCCAACATCATTCTCAGAGGAGCCAGAAAACCACAAACAAGGAGAGCTGCAAGGAACCATTCTGAGTCAGAGTTTTCAACATGCAATGCATCAGATGCACAGTGCAATCAGGAAAGGCCCTCTCTGCACTTCCATAGGCAGTGAAAACCAAGGCTATAGCAAACTGATTCAAGGATAGGTGCTTTAGGGAATCATACCTTCCTACAGTCTTTACCTGCCTCAAACAAGTGAAGCTTCCCTCCTAGCAACTCCCAGTGCAAGTTGCTCTGCAGTTGGCAACACCCCAAACAGAGCCGTTGTGTCTGCTGACATGTCTGCTGTATCAGCAAACTCTGGTCTAACTTCCAAACTTTGGCCTTCTCTTTCATATTCTTTGTCATACTGGCTTCATGCCCTTGAAAGATGTTTACTTTGAGTTAATAGATGTTGAGAGGAGTAGCAAATTCACATGATTAATTCACTCTCTCTTAATTTGAAGTTTATTTTCATTTGTACTCACATTGTGAAGTTTTTTTTTAGGTGAACAAAATGTACCAAATGTTTCTTGTTGCTAAAGGAGATAATCAAGATGTAAGGCCTACTTGAATAAAGCATTACTTTTGGGAATGAACACAGATGCATATTTGAATTATTCATGATGATTCTTTCCTCTTGTGACCACTTAAAATTTCATTGATTGTATTTTGTTTGTTTTCATCTTTTATACTAATCACTGAGATACAGCATTTAAAGTTTAATACAATTCATGTTTACTCATTTTTAGAGCTTTAACAATAATAACATCTATTTTAAAAAATTCTTTCTTTATTTGAAATGCAGAGTGATGGAGAGACACGGTTCACTATCCAAAAGCTATAACAGCTGGGACTGGGCTGAGCTAATCCAGAAACTCCGTTTAGATCTCCCATGTGAGTCGCAGCAGCTCCAGTGCTGAGGGGTTCTCTGCTGCTTCCCAGGCTCATTGGTAAGCAGCTGGATTGGAATCGGAGTAGCCAAGACTCAAGCTAGAACTCCCATTTGGAATGTGGGTTTTGTCATGGCTTAACCTCCTATGCCATGCCTACCTCAGTAATATTCATTTTTTACATACTCTGTCCCAGCTACTGTACTAGTGTTGCACATATGTAATCTCATATAATCTTCAAGCTTATGAAGTAAATTACTTTCAAAATACTAATACATGTCAGGAACTCATAGGCTTGGGCATTATACTTGCTTTTCTGATTCTAAAGCTTTTTTTTTTTAACATTCTGCTCTGTATTCTTGGGGAGATACTAATTTGTTCAACGTATACACAGGTTAAATGTGCCATCCATGACATATGTGTCTATGTGTTTAGATATTGTGTCACTGCATGGGTATTATTAATATATGGCTACATTTTAAATTAGACCCATATAAATTATGGAATAAATTTTGCCTACTTGTGGATTTTCTATATCTAGCCCAGCTTATCATCAATTAACAACAGTATTAATGTGATTCTGAAATGCTAGTTTTATAAATCAATTCAAATAGGGATTTTTTAATATAAAAAATTATAGTTCACATGCTCCTGGCTTAAAGAATATTTTGGGGGACTGTGCGATAGCCTAGTGGCTCAAATCCTTGCCTTGCATGTGCCAGGATCTTGTATGGGTGCAAGTTTATGTCCCAGATGCTCCACTTGCCATCCAGCTCCCTGCATGTGGCCTGGAAAAGCAGTGGAGGATGGCCCATAGACTTGGGACCCTGCATCTGCATGGAAGACTGGGAAGAAGCTGCTGGCTTCGGATTGGCTCAGTTCTGGCCATTGTGGCCATTTGGGGAGTGAACCAGTGGATAGAAGATCTTTCTCTGTATATCTCCTTCTTTCTTTAAGCGTGCCTTTCCAATAAAAATAAATAAATCTTAAAAAAAAACACAAAAGAATATGTTGGCAAATGTAGAAAAAAAAACCTTCCTTACTTAAAAAAACGAATTAGTTTCTATTTTAGGCTATCTTTGTTAGATTTCTCAGTAGTTTATTTTGTTTGTCTCTGTAGCTGACAAGGACTGATGACTTTCTCAGAGGATGGGTGTGGCTGAGGAGATTCTCTCTGGGTTTGTTTTGTTCTTCTCCATCTCTTAGCCATGTCATAATGGTGATTAGCAGAGGAAGCTTCCAACAGGATGGGAGACGCTATTACAGATCCCCTAGGAAAGAATGGCTGTGAACTTGGCCTGTTGCAAGATCAGGGATGGGGCCGTGATGCCCAGAGTGCAGAGCAAAAGGGAGGGGGACTGCTGATAAAGCCAGAGAGGTTGGCAGGATGGCTTCAGTAGGGCACGGCAGGCAGGCCATGCCAAGAGTTCACAATGCAGAACTGACGAGGAGGCCTCGAGCCACAAAGGGCAGAGGCATTCGGGCGGCCTGGATTATAGCCTTCAGCATCCTGCCCCTCCTGGGAACCACAGGGAGTGATTTTGGCCTGTGTTTCTAGCAGTTTTGGGAGTGGTGTTCAGATGTCAGAGGATTGTTGGCATTTTACAGTGACAGGCTTATGTTCCTGACTGGTTTGGCAAGGATTTCTTCAATATCATTTACAGATATGTACACACAAATGTTCTAAATCTTATGTGCAAAAAAAAAAAATAGCCTCTCTTCAGTGCTTTCCTGAACATTGAAATCATTGGTATTAACAACACTGAACTGAGCAAACTCCTACGTGTGTTGGAACTTGTTGAACTACCTTTATTGGATTTTCCAAAATATGAAAAATAAAGTTTCCCAGGCCAGAATGTCTCCTAAATAGCATGTCTCAGATCTGTAAATATTAATAAAAGTAGCTGCTGGAGATGAAGTGATAGATATGACATGATTGCTTCCCACAATCTAATAGTGAGAGAAAGGAAGGCAAAGGAATATTCTTCAATAAAATATGGTAGATTCTCCAGTAGAGGCGTAATTTACCTTTCTCTGTAGGGAGCCATAGTTTGTTGCTGAAACTTGCCGTGGTTTTAATTGGATTTTGCCACCAAATTCAGGCTATATAGTCTCTAAAATCTTTCTTTTAAAAAAATATATTTTTATTTGAAAAGCAGACTTACAGAGAGAGGTAGAGGCAGAGAGAGAGAGAGAGAGAGAGAGAGAGAGAGAGAGAGAGAGAGAGAGAAAGAGAGAAAGAGAATATTTGATATGCTGGTTCATTCCTCAAATGGCCACAATGGCCAGAGCTAAGTCATTCCGAAGTCAGGAGTTCTTCTAGGACTTCCATGTGGGTGCAAGGTCCCAAGGATTTGGGCCATCTGCTGATTTCCCAGACCACAAGCAGGGAGCAGGATAGCAAGTGGAGCTGTCAGGATGTGAACCTGTGCCTGCATGGGATGCTGGCACTTGCAGGCAGAGGATTAGCCTGTGAGCCATTATGCTGGTCCCAGTTAAGGTGTTTACAGAAGGTGCCTTTCCTTTAAGAACTGATTAGACTGGATTAGATGCTTAGGGAGGGCCCCATGATGGGCCATGATTACTTTATAAGGGTAGATACAGACTTTATCATTTTCTCTCTCTTGTGCTGTTATGCTTCTCCAGAATTTGGTCAGCATGACTTCATCATCATTGGCCAAACCAGTGAAGCTCATGTGCTTTTGGACTATAACCCTCCAAGTGGTAAGTACATCAAACAGCTGATCCACAAAGGGAAATTTATAGCACCACATAGTTATATTTTGTTTTGAAGGAAAGAAGTCTTCAATTAATGTTTCTATCTTCCAAAGATATTAAAAAATTAAGGAAAAATGTAAGTCCAAAAACAAATAGAAAGATAAAAGGGAATTAGAATGATTTAAGCAGTTTTAAAATAGAGAACGTGTTGGGGGAATTCATACTCATTACAAAGTTGTAAGAACTAAGACAGAGGTTCACAATAGAATAAGTACTCATTGGTGAGATACAATGAGATACGCAAATATGCAAATGTATCAAATGAATAATGCCAAATGAGAGAAATAAGTTTTGAAGCTATGTATTTTGATTCTTTTGTATAACATCTTAGAGAAGTTAGAATTATAGGGACAGAATGCACGTGAGTGATTGCCCAGCGCTGTTGGTTGGTGAAGCAGATTCTCTGTAAAGGAATCTCAGAGACCTTAGGGAGTGATAGAAATGGGGCTGACTAGAATGCTGACTATACTGAGGGATGGATTCATCAAAACTCAAAGAATTGCATGAGTAAAGGGGGTGAATTTTTACTTAACCTCCTTCAAACCCCAAGAAATTAGCGAAATTTGAAGCTGGTGTGCAGAAATTTGAACACCATGCACTGCTGACGGGAATATAAAATAATGTAGCATTGTGGAAAACAGCATGAAGTTTTCTCCAAAAATTAAAAATAGAATAGAATTACATGATCCAGTAATTGAAGAAAGGATGTAAAGGAGATGTAAGTGCATATTCACAACAGCATTAGTCACGGTAGCTAAGAGATGAAAACAACCCCAAACTGTGATGCGAAGTATCTTCCAATTCTGAGATTCTTGCTTCTGCCTCCTTCATCCTATTATTGAGACTTTCTACTGAAATTTTAATTTGCTCTATTGTGTCCTTCATTTCTAATAATTCTGCTTGATTTTGTTTCAATGTTGTTATTTCCTGTGTAACATATTCCTTAAATTCCTTGAACTCCTGTTTGTGCTTACAGCTTTACAACAGGTTGGCAAAGGCTTTTGCTCCTTTGTAGGGGTGTCTTCAGTAATATTCATGGTGCCTTTATTTCTTCTTTTGCTGTTGGTCATTGTACTTCTGGTTATCAGAGTCTTCTCTTTAGGGCAGGCTTCTAAGCTGTGTGATCCACAGGTCTGCAATTTGATTTTACTTATTGTGATTAGTGCCTAGATCTTTGCACTCAATTGTGACACTCCCTCCAGCAAGTTTCAGATCTGGGCTGTTGCGTTAGACTTCCACCATGGTCTCTGTAGCCCCGGCTCCTGGCTCAGCACTCTACCTCCTGTGATACTGTGCTGAGACTGCACTGTTGTCTGTACAACCTTTTTCCCACTTCTGGTTAATACAGTTTCCAGGATTGGGGAGACATCAGGTGTTCTAAATAGCTAGGTTGTTATTGGTGGTGATCTTGCTGGAACTTGCTTGCCGTTAGGTTTGAGGGCCCTATGGACCTATTTTTGAGTTATAAGATGCCAAAGTCAGTATTAGTTTTGATTTGGGACCAGTGCAGTACTCTTAGCTCAGTGAGTTCACTCCCAGCCCATCACATGTGCAGCTAACTGTTGTCCTAGTGGTCTCAAAGCCTTTACTACACTGTACAAAATGGTGCCTGATGTGCCACTTGTGGAGTTCTGAATCTGCTGGCTGTTAGGTCTGGGGGCTACCCAGCCCTATTTTGGGTGGAACCTGTAGAATGTCACACTGGTGCAATCACGAAGCCAGAAATGAGTTTACTGCCCGCTTAGTGCATGTGCAGTCTTGTCCCATTGACTTTGACTCCCTACACAAAATGGCACCTGATTTGGTTCTAGTGAGGGTCTAGGCTGTGAAATCCACTCTGTTCCTACACTACCTGTTTCTGATCTGCTGCTCTGTATCTGTTCCTTGTCAAATCAAACAAACCAGCAGGATGTGCAGTTCTTTGTCTGGGTCCACCTCCTGAGCTCCTGGTGAACTCCCCTTCCCAGCTGGTTGCTGGTGGAGTTCTAGCCGCCAGTGTTCAGATAGCTGTCACTGAATGCTGCTGGGATATCTGGTCACTGCAACACCACACTGTTGTCTCTGCTGCTTTCCCATGTCCATCAGTCTCCAGGTGCCCCTCTGCTATTGGTCTGTCCTCTCCTATTTCCTGGAATGTTCCCTTTCTGCTTCACCCTGGCTTATGTTCCTCCATCCCTATTCTACCATCTTTATTCTCCCTTTAGGAAGTATTATTTTTTGAGTTTCAAGAGTTTTATTTTTTTTTCTGACTTTTATTTGGTTTGTTTTTATTATTTTAAGACAGTTTAATAGGTACTGGGGTCTCCCTTCTCCCACCCAGGCTCTCATTCCTCCCCACTGTTCTCCCCTCCAGTCTTATAATGGATGTCTTTCATGAATTTTCACAAGTCCATTGTGCTGCCAATGAGGTGTCTCCCAAAAATGTAGGAGATTATCAGCCATTTCACTGTGAGTCCATCCTTACACTGCATGTACACAGACATATTTCTCTCTGTTTCCACCTATGAACATATTAATTTTTGCTACACTTCCATTATGCACCATGGGGAGAAAAAATGGTGTACCTTAATCCCCATGAAGTTGACAAACATGTAACAAAGGTAACAATGTGACACTAGGGTGGTAAAAAGGAATGTCTAACATCTTTATAGGAAGTATTTAAAGTAGCCAAGCTAATCAAAACAAAAGTGGAATTGTGGATGATAAGATAAGGGGCAAATGGAAAGTTCTACTTTTGCAATATGAAAATTCTATAAATTTGTTGTACAACAATGTAAATATAGTTAGTATTATTGACCTATACTCTTTAATAGTTAAGATGGTAAATTTCACAATATGTGAGTTTTTAAATCACATTTTAAAGGTGGTAAATATAACACATCCATAATACCTCAACAAATATGAGTTGGAAATATCTACTTACTTCATATATGTGTGTATGTATATATATGTGTGTGTGTATTTGTATGTATATATTGAGAGAGAGAGAGAGAGAGAAAGAGAGAGAGAGAGAGAGAGAGAGAGAGACCCTCCATCTGTTGAGTCACTTCCTATATACCTGCAAGAGCCAGGGCTGATCTAGTTCAAAGCCAGGAGCTTCAAACGCAATCTAGGTCTTCATGTGGGTGCCCAGGACCCGATTCTTTGAGTCATTACCTACCTATGGCTTCCCAGAGTGCACAGTGGCAGGAATCTGGAGTGGGAAACGAGCTGAGACTTGACCCCAGGCACTCTGAAACAGAATGCAGGCATCTGAAGTGGCACAAACATCTGTTTCTTCCTATCCCCAAACTTGACTTTTAAAAAATGACCCAAATCCTTAATTTTATTTAATTCTTGCTCTTTTTTACATTAATGACTTTACATAGCCTTTCATGTTGAAAGGTAGACTTTGTTATTCCAGTCTTGTATGTATTTGGGCTCATATTTTGGATTTCTAAGATTGCCACAGTAATCGGTAAGACTAGCTTGCTGTAGTGTGAGAGATCTGTGGAACCTTCGGTCCTGGTTGCCCTCTCTTGATGCTGAACTACTTTTGAACAACTGACATTTGATTGTGGACATATGAGGTATGCTTGCCAGGATCAAAATTAATTGTCCAGAAGAACCTGAACTATAGATCACCACGCCCATAGCATCAAGAGATATATAACTGATTGTTGTATTACGCTTAGTTATGGATTAATTTGTCAGATATCAGTAGCTGTTTGAAGGAAGCTTTCATGCACAAAGTCAGGTTTGAAATTTTTTTGTCTTCTCTTCCTATTTGCATCTTTTTGGAAACTTGCTTTTGGAGGTAGTTTAGTTGGCACTGGAGTCTCCCAGTGCCGACTGTTCTCCCAATTGTTCTCCCCTCCAGTTTTATAATGGGTGTCTTTGGGGAGCTTTCACAAGTCCATTGTGCTGCCACTTTGGGTATCTCCCAACAATGTAGGAGCTAGTCAATCATTTCATTGTGAGTCCATCCTTGTAATGCATGCATGGGGACTTACTTGTCTCTGTTTCCACCCTTGAACATACTCATTTCCGCTACATTTCCATGTGTATCCCACTTTAGTATAGTCCACCATGAGGAGAACAAGGAAAAAAGAAAAGGATATTCAGCGAACCGTCATCCACGCGAGGTTAATGAACATATAACAATATGATGTCAAACCTAAGGATTTTACATGTGAGTTGTAGCTTATTTCACTTCGTAAGTTACTTGTACCTTTCATAATAAGACCTTGTGATGTAATTCATTAATCAATCATTCATTAGAGACTGATTGTTTATAATCACCTGAGCTTGTTAATGCCCCTTTTATCACTTATTGCTACTACCCATAAATAACGAGGATCTAGTCCTCATTGTACCTTCATTAGTGCCTCGGGACATGCACTGGCATTTATTCCTGTGAGAAGATGCTGGACACTCCTTCACTACTCTAATGTCACATCGATACCTTTGTTACATGTTCATTAACTTCACGTGGATGAAAGAAACTTTTTTGATTCAGAGCTAGGATCCATCTTCAGATTATACTGTCTGTGGCCACGTGGTCTCCTAGGGGTTGTGGGGAAATTCTGGTTTCTCTTTGCCTGAATAGCAACAGATGATCTGAAATGAAAGGCAGAGCTCCTCCTGCCTTTCGGCTGACAGTCTTATCTAGAAAGAGACCACCTGCTACAAGGAAATTCCAGAGAAGAAATAAAGCTACAAGTATCTGTATCGTTAAGTATTGGAGGACCAAAACAAATTAGTACTTGAAAACTTACTACCCGTACCACCCATTGGTATTGAACCATATTATGCCTGATTTTGTTGTTTAACATTTCTGTTTGTCTGCATTGTTGCCATGCAGGGATTATTTACTTATGAACTTCAAAAGCAGACACCACGTTTTGTATTTCTATGTCTCCTCCAATAGCAACTACCGTGGTGCTTGCCATTTAGATGCTAACAAATAAAAAGAGACGAAAAATGCTACAGTTGCTGAGAGGTTTTAGAGTAAATGGGGTTCAGATCGGGTCAGGCATTTTCCATAGCCAGCCACTCCAGACCAGGGTGGGTGTTACCACTTCTAACTGTGGTATTCTGGCTGAAGGCCAAGACTTAATTGTTGATGACCCTTCCTTTTCTGCAAGCCACTGTTAAGTGCAGCAGGTTCACAATAAAAGCTCATGAAAGTACTGAAGGAGCCAGATGTGGTGGCTGTGAAGGCTCAGCACCCTTACCCTAGCAAAAGCCAGAAGATGCAGACTATGTGTACTGCAGTTGGCAAACACCTCCTTCCATTTGTTCACCTCCAAGAGCTGGAGGCACACGTGGGTGCTGTTGCTGGTGGGTGTTTTGAAGTATACTCTGCTGTTCCTGGTGGGCTACCGTAAGGATTTCCCCCTAAAATGTCTTCAGCTGTTTTAAAAATGTTGCCATGGAAAAGGGGGCCTGGAGTTGCATGAAGCGAATAAAGCCACTACTTGTGATGCTAGTATGTGCCCCAACTGCTGCACTTGAGGCTCCCTGCTGATGGCATGGGTAAACCTGGGCAATATGGGACCCAGCCTGATAGGCTAGGCTAAAGCCATCACCTTGTATGCACCGGAATCCCATATGGGCACAGGTTTGTATCCCAGCTGCTCCACTTCCCTTCCAGCTCCCGGATGGTGGCCTGGGAAAGCAGTCGAGGACGGCCCAAAGCCTTGGAACCGAAGATGCTTCAGGCTGCTAGATTTGGGTTGGTTCAACTATTGCTGTTGCAGCCACTTGGGGAGTGAACCAGCAGATGGAAGATCTTTTTCTTTGTCTCTTCTTCTCTTTGTAAATCTGACTTTCCAATAAAAATAAGTAAATCTTTTAAAAATAAAAGAAAAGATGGCCCAAGTGTTTGGCCCCCTGCTATCCTTGTGGGAGGACTGGAGAGAAGCTCCTGGTTCCTGGCTTTCACCTGGCCTGGACCTGACTATTGCTGCCATCTGGGAAATGAACCAGCAGATGAAAGAACTCTCTATGCCTCTCCCCTCTCTGTCTGTCTGTAACTGTGACTTTTGAAACAAATGAAATATTTGTTTTAAAAGGAAAATATAAAAAAAGTATAAAGAAGAAAATAAAAATGATCAATTTCATAAAAACTTGAAAATAGTTCACATTTGGTACATATTTACCATTTATGTGTAGTATTTGTGGGGTAGTTGTGCATTAATTTCATGATGTTCAAACTAGTTTTCCTTTTACAAAAAATACAAAATTATTTGATAGGCTGTGAGACAGAGAGAGAGAGAGGGAGAGAGAGGAAAAGAGAAAGACCCTCTGTGTTATCCCTAAATGCCTGCAATAACACAAATTAGGGATGGTCCCAGCATCATAGAGACTGCAGTCTAACTTATATCAGAGAGGACCTTAAAAATACAACAACATAAACACGATAGACTCTCCATGTCCGTGAGTTTCACATCCACAGTTTCAAGTAATCGTGGACTAAAGTGTATGGGTGCTGAACATAGACTATTTCCTTGTCATTATTCCCTAAACAATACAATAATAAAAATTATGCAACATTTGTATTGCATTAGATGTTGTGAGTAAAACATTGTATTTGTGTAGGTTATATGCACAGATTCTGCTGAATCTGTGGAATTTGGTATCAATGGAGGATCCTTAAGCAATCTAAATGGATACTCAGGGATGACAGTGATTAGCAGTTGAACAAGGGGTGCAGAGAGGATAGCAGGGGAGGCCTACTTCAGATTGAACAGTCTGGGGTGACCTGTCTGAGGCTGACCTAGAAGATGAGAGTTAGTCGGTTAAGGCTGGGGAGAGTGTCTCTGCCTCTCCAGGTGAATGGAGCAGTTCAGAGCTGGCTCACCTGGTCAACAAGACTTGTCAACTAGTGAAGATGCCCTAAAATGGCTGCAGACCACTTTTACAGGAGAGATGTGGCCATATCCAGGCATGTGCCATTTCATTAATACGTTATGTATTGGGGGAAATACTATCCAATGTGGGAGTGGCCTCTCCTTTCCCTGGAAAGCCCTGGCATGCCATCAGCTCTAGATATTTATTGGCCCCAAAACGTGTGCTGAAGCACTTATTACTTTTCCTTGTTTGTTTCTCCAGGTTCTGAGCTCTGCATGTCAGAAAGCAAAAACAGATTGTCTTGGAATTCTTATCTTCAAAGTAACTTTTCATTTCACAGCTGGAATTTATGTCTTATGCTGAGATTCAGACATCCCAGAGAAATGATGCTTTGGACTGGGGAGATAGCTGTATACAGGCACAGGAAACCTAGGATTGTTAATGCAATTGAACCACTATGCTGGTAACAATGATAAGGAGTACCTGGAATAATTTTTCTGTAGTCTGAAAGATGAAATTATATCCCAAGGCTTCTCTGAATTACTAGAGGAATAGTTGAATCTGAGCAACATTTCTGGATTGCATAGAGATAAATGAAATGGAGTTACCAGTTCTGGATAATGGAAGAAGGAAGATCTTGAAAAACATCTCTGAGTAACAGAGCATCTTCCTAGATAAGCAGGGAAAGGATGAAACCAAGCTGCTTTTCTGGAGAGCAGAGGGAATTGTAGCAGAAAAGAAAACAAGGCAGCATCTTCAGTTAACCAGAAGTAGCCAGTGGGAGGGAGTGTCAGCAATGACAACTTCCTGTTGTGCCCAAGAAGCATAAACACAGAAAGCCTGGGCTGCAGGTGGCAGGTATCCTGAAGATTCTCGCTCTCCAAGGCCTCTTGCTCTCCCATACGGCTTGGGGTCAGTGGACCTCACAAAGCCTAGGCCACAATGTTCTTAAAATAGGCATATTTGGGATCCTTTCAGGCTTCCATGGTGACAGAAATACAAAACCAGCATCTTTGAACTGCTCAGATGAAAGAGAGTGGAGCCATTTATTCATTCATTCTAGACTTAATAGAGTATAAAATCAGAAGAGAAGCTTGTCATATTCAGTGTAAATTCTTCCTTTTACAATTGGGGAAATAGGATCACAGAAGGGAAATGACTTATCCAAGATCTCACAGGTAAATAATAGGACAGCTGAAACTAGAAGCCAGGACACCCAACTCCTTGACTGGTCCTTCACTGTGCTACAATGAAAACAATCTTACAATAGAGAAAGACTTTTTGGTAGAAGCTCTTGGGATCCAGGATAGAAACAGAACTGCTGCTTTCTTTCACTGGCATTTAATGAAAACCTTCCATGAATTAGGCACAGTGCCTGATGTTTTTACATATTTTATATCTCATTTAATCCATTTGAAAAACCCACGGGGGAGGTATTATTGCTACTTTACAGCCGTTGAAACCAAGACTGTAAGAAGTGGAGTAACATTTTCAGGCCACATGTAACTGAGCCAGTATTGTAACTCAGGTATGCTTAAAGACAGTGCCCAGGCTTCTCCATTCCTGCAGATTGGAGACATTAATTGGTTTTGAAGGTCATCTCTGATGTGTTAAAGCCTGGGATGGAAATTAGTCAAGACTTGCAGCATGTGCCTGTCCCCCCAGTGGGTAGGAAAAAGGGGAGCAGAGAGTTTATTTTCCCCTCAAGTGTGGAGACAAAGGATGAACAGGGTGTTTATTCTTAAGCATATTTATTCTGAAGTATTTCTCTACAGTTATAATTGATATTGTAGAGAAATTATCACATGGATAAATTTAGGGTCTCTGAACTCGTTTTAGTGCTGCTCCAAGGATTATTTTCTCTCTGCTTTATGAATACATTTTAAAATCTAAATCTAGTTATTTGTTTGCCTTGACATAGGTTTTTAAATTTTTAAAAATAATTTGCTCCTGACACAGCATTGGTCAATAAGTACAAAATAGTCCACAATACTAAAATCCTTCCATGTGCATACTCATGCAGAATTTAGACCCTTTCTAATGAATTCGTAATAAAAATCAATGCTGTAGCCAGTAGCTTGGGTGTCTTTGGGCTCACAGCCAAAAAAGAGGCCATCTGTGTTAAAGAAAACAGCCAACAATTTTGGACTCTGGTCTCTTGTGGCTACACTCAGCATTGACCTCACCGGGGCTCACTCAAATTAATTGCCTTTCAGGTTGTATGAATTAGAAAACTTCTCCCAATTCAAAACATGTGGGTGAAAATGAGTCCATGAAAGCAACAGCTGCCTCCCACGCCCCAAAGCCCCCTGGGTCAGGAATCTTCAGCCGAACACCGCCCCCCACCCCACACGCACACCGCCCGAGCCAGCTGCTGCTGGAGCCCTGCGAAGTGCTGGCTGGTCATGAGCGCATACCATACCTAGGTGGAGGGCTTGTTGTTTTCAGCTCCCCGCCCTCCAGAGCATACCCCCATTGTTTGTGAAAGTGCTGACCAGGACCCACGCTTCCAACCCAAATCCCTCTACCCCACAGGAGCAGCTCACGCAGAGGCAGAAGCCACGACAACAGATAAGTGTTTTTGATGAATTGCAAGATGGATAGGGCTTGCCATGCCCCAAGCCCCGCGGATACCAAATGCCTTTAAGATACAGCCTTTCCCATCCTAATCTACAAAGGAAACAGGAAAAAGGAACTTAAAACTCCCTGTGCTGAGGCAGAAATTGAGACTGCTACAGCCTGCTTCTGTGCTGTTCCTTCTTGCCTCCAACTTGTAAACAAGACCAAGTGGAACATGCGAATGGAAAGTCACACAACTCCAGGTTTTTGAAAGGATCCGTGGGACCTGATGCACATCTGTGGACACTGGATGGAGAGATTTGGGGAAGCATGGATTCTTTAGCCGGTTTAGTTCTCTATGGAGTCAGCTTGCTGCTGTCTGGTAAGGTTTGGCTTTGTATTTTTAACTCTACTGTTTTTAAAACTCAGTGGTTTTAGGATGCTCCTACCCAATCTTCAGGGCTGGTTCACGAAGGGTGGTCGTGGCAGAGGCCCCATTCCGCTATGACTTTCAGTTAATATTCAAGAGGAGTGAGCTGACTTTTCTGGAGTCTCCTCTGGAGCATGGCCACAGGCGCTCAGCATTCAGGTCATTGTCCCCTTCTTTGAAGATATTCACTTATTTTCATGCATTAATGTTCTGCTCTCCATTATGGACTGTGTTCTTATTTAAAACAAAACCATAACTCTCAAAAAACCCCCAAAATGGTGTTGCTTCAGTGATAAAACTTCATGTAGAATGTTGTAGGGGCCCATGAAGGCAATGCATAGGTTGTTAGTGTGAATGAGAATTTAACTCCTTTTGCCTAAAGATTTTGTCTTTGTACCCTGTTTTAACCAAAGCAGCCAAATCCTAAGCTTTTTATTTGTCTTAAGATTGGGTTCAAGGAAATTTTGGCTGTATAACTGTTCATGTATTAACTCGAGGTCTTTATTGGCCCAGTGAAGAGATAGTTAAGATGCTGATCAGGATTATTGGGCACAGGAGTGTATAACTGAAACCAACTGTAGAGTAAATGGTTGGCCAGAATGTGTTTAGTATGTGTGTTGTTTAGGTTCACCAGAGTCACTTGCTTCTCTGACACAGTTTGAAAGTAGCATCACAACCTGAACTGAAAATGGCAAATATATCATTATAAATGTTAGTTTTTCCACTCTGGTTTAAAAGCATTGTAATTTTAAAAAGTTGAATTGGTATTGGAAATGAATTCAGGAAAATTTGCTGAATTTAATAAGTACAGGCTATATTGTCAGAGCTTGATCCAAATATATACAGGTGCCATATTTTTATGTGTTTAAATGTTTTAAGTATTCATACTTGAAAATTAAGATAATTGTATAATTGTTCTACAGCTTTTCAGTTTGCATGCAACAACTAATATACTGAGAATTTATTTTGAGAGTAACAGGGGTTGTTACAGCTAATTTCAATATTTATATGCCTATTTCTGTTGTAGTAGAAATATTGACATCTCCAATATAGCATCTTCAGATAGTTACTGTGAGTTAATTTTAATATTTCTGTAGTGCCATAGTTATCAGGAACATGAAGTTGGAACTGTTTTTATATTAGGGCTTACACGATTGTAAAGCCCAGGTGTTCATACTATGATGAGACAAGTTTAGGTTAAATAAGTCACACCTGTTTGAATTCACGTTTAGCTTTTCATAATGTGCCTGTTAATAGTGTGTTGCAAGGTAGGCTTGGGTGAGCTCTCTTAAAATCAAAATAAAAGATTATGTGGCTCAAAAAACAACCAACCAACCAACCAAACACCTAGTCCTAACTTTGTGAGAGAATGGATCCAGGTTAGTTTTCTAGGGTAGATCTGTTGTGTTGAATCTGAATTTGCATGCTTAGTCTAAACATCCATAAACATGAAAGTTCAAAGTTTCACAATTACAAGAACCCAGTTTGATTGGTCTACAGTCTTAGCAGCCATTCCTTAATCTTGATGTTGGTGGACTACAGTGGTAGAGATAGGGGCTTCATGGTTCATGGACTTGTCTCTCTAGTTCAGTGTTTCTCATTCCTGTTTTTTCTGAATAAGCACAGTTGGAAAAATCTGTTCATGTTCGCCTGAATAAGGGCAGGTCTGTGTGGCAGAGATGCTGGGCTGAAAGGGGGCTGAAGGAAGAAGAAGCTGCCAGAAACTTACCCACAAATCCTCCTAGTTTTTGATGCTTTCCTCTGCGCAGTGAGACTCCTTGCCAGTGCGATTTTACAAATGAATCCTAATAAACATGTTGGGTTTCCCCCTCTCCATGCTTTCCCATCTAGACTACTTTGAAAATTTGTGTATGCTCACACAGAAAAACAAATCACTGTTTCATCACAGTCTGTCCTATGTGATCCAGTGACAAATCTCTTGTCATACAGCTTCATACTTCTCTCTGGTCTCATTTGACATTTCAAGGATGATCTGGATTCAAAGATAGTGAACATCTTGTCAGGAATGGCAGAGTCAGGGAAGTGATTGCCAACTGTTGTTGGAAGATTAGGGTCAGATCTGAGTAACCAAGGGTGGAGGGCTGGAGGTTGGGGTCGGAGACACCCCTTGGAATTTTCCTGCAAGGGAGGAGTCTTGTTTTCTTCACAGATGCTCCCTTCCAAACGTTGTCTGAGACATTTCACTTTCAGCCCTGCACTGGGACAGCCCACTAGAAGTGTCTAATTGTTCTGAGATGTTGTTCCAGGACTCCAGGAAGAAAGAAGTCTTCTGAGTCCATTTCTAAACTACTGTGTCCTTTAGGGGATTTTGATGGTTGAGATCTGAATCGTTCTAAAATCATGAATTTGTCTCCTTGAGGCTGTGCCCTCAAAGATACGTGGGATTGTATCACCTCACTTCCTGGAGATGACTCTTCTGTACAAGGAATCAAGATTCCTTAGGATAGAAGGGAGACCTGTACTTTAAAAAGAAATATGTGATAAATTCTGTTCAACATAGGAGATAGCAGGTTTGCTGAAAGTTCTTATAAATGACACTGAAGTTTTGGTTACACATGAAATTCTTGGAAGCCAACAAATGCTTCGTTTGTCAAGAGGATAGCGTATGAACTGCAGTGTGTTGTATTAGCATAAATCTAAAGCCAAAATCACCAATGGTAATCACTTCATGTCAGGCTGTTTAGGGGACATTCATTAACACTGAAAAACTGAAATTTGACAGCAAATGTAGGCAAGTTGAAGAAGGAATTAAGAACATAATTTATGAGGTCAAGATCAAGTTAGAAAAAAGCAAATTAATGTGTCCAAATTACATTTTTCTCAGTTTCTTTGATTGAAAAACCCGTTTCCAAAGATTGTGATAAATTCTAATTACGATAATGAATGTAAAATGAGTCCCTTAATAAATGAAGCTTCTGGGCCTCGTGTGATAGCATAGCGGTCAAAGTCCTCGCTTTGAACACGCCTGGATCCCATATGGGTGCTGGTTCTGATCCTAGCGGCTCCACTTCACATCCAGCTCCCTACTTGTGGCCTGGGATAGCAGTTGAGGACGGCCCAAAGCTTCAGGACCCTGCACCTGCATGGGAGACCCAGAAGAGGTTCCTGGCTTCCGATTGGTGCAGCACTGGCCATTGCGGTCACTTGGGGAGTGAACCATCACATGGAGGATCTTCCTCTCTGTCTCTCCTCCTCTCTGTATATCTGCCTTTCCAATAAAAATAAATAAATCTTTAAAAAAAATGAAACTTCTTTGACAGATAAATGTTTCTCTATGCTAACCATAGTGCTAGTGAAGACTGGTTTAATCTTTGCCATGCTATGGAGGAGCCACTTCTCATGACACAGACTCCTGCTAAAGGTTCTCGACATAATGCAGGCCTTTTCATTTTGTGCATCCACTCCCCACTTATCAAGCCAGAACATTGCTAACCAAAGCTTCCCTCATCTTTCTCTGTCCCTGCTCATGTCCTGTCTACACCTTATTGGCTTTTGTTGTTGATATTCCATGAACTTTCCATCCACTTGGAAACGCAATCTAGCTCAGTTTACCTGAGTTGCCTCTGCCACTTGGTGTGGCCTTACCTCCCTAATTCTGGGTTTTCTCACCAGGTTGAAAGGCTTAAGCTTTGTGAACATGGAAGTAGCCTAAATAGTCTCCAAAGTCTTTCACAACAAATACTATTTCGTTACTATTTTCATTAGTGTATAAAGTTAATGTTGAGAATTTTTTAAAAAGTTTATGTATTCAGTTGGAAAGTTAGAATTTGCAAGAAAGAGGGAAGGAGAGAGATGTTCCATTCACTAGGTCACTAACCAGATGGCTGCAAAGGCTATTGCTGGGGTGGAACAAATCCGGGTGCCAGGAGCCTCCTTTGGGTCTTCCATTTGAAATAGAAGGAGTCCAAACACTTGGGCCATCTTCTGCTGCTTTTCTCAGACCCTTAGCAAGGAGTTATATCTGGAAGTAGGGCAACCAGGACTGCTAATGGCAGTACCGAGAAACGCAATGTCACTGATGGAAGCTTTACTCTCTGCATCACAATGCTGATGCCAAATGTTTAGCAATTCTTATTGAATGGAATTTGTTATAGAAAACTATTGACACCACAATAGACCTGAGGGGAAAAAAGAATGTTATCATAATAGTTTGTCACACTGAAAGAAAAATGATGGTATGTCAATATCATATATATTTCAAGTAATATTAACTATTTAAAAAGTTTTAGATATTTGATGTAAATGAAGTAAAAAAGAAACACTTCGGTTGCAGAACATAAGGTGTTGTCTTAGAAACAGGGTTAGCTAGGCCTTTTGCAGAATGTTAGTATTTAGTATTTGCTAAATATCAGCTATTACATAATTATTGAATATTGCCTGTAACATTTCCACACTTCTTATTTAATAGATAGTGATTGAGTTATTCCAATCACTCATTCATTCATTCATTTATTCGTCTACACTTTTGGTAAATTGAGACTCATTAAAGGATTAACTTTGAGCTATGTACTTACTGTATTTGAAACTAGAAATATAAAAATGAACTATTTCCTCTTGCTAAGTTCACATTTTAGTGAGAAAATAAATATGGGAGTAGTAAATCAGGTAAGTTTACTTTTTACTTTTTTAAGGATTGATTTATCTTTATTTGAGAGGCAGATTTACAGAGAGAATCTCCCATCTGCTAGTTCACTCTCCCGATAGCTGCCATAACTGGACTGGGCCCTTCTGAAGCCAAGAGCCAGGAGTCTGGAACTTCTGTGTCTCCCACGTGGGTGCACAGACCTACTGACTTCAGACATAATGAGCCTGGGAAAGCAGCGAATTAGCAGGGAGCTGTATTGGAAGAGAAGCAGCCAGAACTTGAACAAGCACCCACATGGGTTGCCAACAAGGCAGGTGCAGGTCCTTGGTTGCTTTGTTTTATATCCAACGTCCTGCTGATGTGCATTCTGGGACACAGTAGATGATGACTGCTGCTTTCTGTGTCCTGCCCTTGGCCTGGTGTTGTACCAGCCTGTGTTTGGTGAGTAAACCAGTGGATGAAAGATCTGTGTGTGTGTGTGCGTGCACATGCACACACATATGCCTATATCTGTATGTAGTGTTGTCTTTCAAATAAACATTTTCCCTTTGTTTTAAATACTTATTTCTTTCTAAGGCAGAGTTAGGGGTGGAGGGACAGAGAAAGATCTTCCATCTATTGCCTTACTGTCCATATGGCTGTGATGACTAGGGCTGGCTAGGAACCTGGAAGTTCATCCAGAGATACCATGTTGGTACCTAGAGGTGGGCCATCTTCTGCTTTCCCAGGCACACTGAAAAAGAGCTGGGTTGAAAATGGAGGAACTAGGACTTGAACCAGCACTCATGTGGGATGCTGGCATTGCAGAGTGTAGTGTAACCTACAGCATGACAATGCTGCCGAATGTGTTTAAAAAAAAAATAACACTAAGTATGGATTGCTAATATTTTATGCCAAAGTAACTTTTAAGATTTTTTTATTTGAATGGTGGCATTACAAAGTGAAAGAGGGAGAGAGAGAGAGGTCTTTCATTTGCTGGTTCACTCCCCGAATGGCCACAACAGCTGGAGCCAGGACCTTCCCCTCATCCATGTGGGTACAGGCGCCCAGGGACTTGAGCCATCCTCTCTGACGCTTTCCCAGTTTCATTAGCAGGGAGCCGTATTGGAAGTGCATTAGCTAGGGTACGAACCCACACCTACATGGGATGCCAGTGCCACAGTTGGAGGCTTATTCTACTATGCAACACTGCCAGCCACTCCCCCTAAAATTTTAACTTCATTTTAAACACAAACTTTTTGAAATGCCCTCAAGCAGGCAGATGATTATATAATAAAGATGTTATGCGAAACATACTTAAGAACTTTCAAGGTCTAAAAGTATTTTTACTGAATCCAGTATGCAAAATAAAACTTTAGTATCTGGATTAAATGTAAATATTTAGTTGTCTAAAGTCAAGTTAGCTTCATTAATTGCTAAGTTTAGCATAAATGAAATTTGAACACAATTTGTGGTTTGAATTTTTGTCATTCTGTAAGAGCTCCTAAATATGAATATTGTAAGAAATCACAGTTGACTAGTTTTAAGTTATACATAGCTATTTTAAAAAAACAATAATATAAAAGGGTGAAGGGAAGAAAGAACTTCTCGTTAGAGGCGGTAACCTGCAAGGAGTGGGTACTTTCAAACAGCAGGGCAGGCTTTGGGAAGCTGAGCAAAGTTGGAATGTAGAAAGGAGAAAGAGAATTAAAGGTTAGGATCAGTTAGGAAGGATCTTGTAGGCCACAATAAGTACTTGTAGCTTATTCTATGTGTACTGAAATGTAGCAAGGCATTTTTTTTTAAGTAGTGTCATATCTGATTTATGTCCTGAAAAATTCACCCTAGTGAATTCACATTAGTGGAGGATAGACAAACATGGTACTGTGGATGGGGATGAATCTGGCTTCCCAATACTGAAGGGAAAAAGTCTTGAAAGAGGTTTATGAGATGATGCAGGAGTTAGTGGTTGGTTGTCTATGGGATATCTAGCCAGAGGAGACTAATTCTTCCCCAGCATTCTGGTTTCCAATGTGGCACCAGTCTGTGTGCTGGGAAACATGGCAGACAGCACTGGTTGTGAATAGACTGAGATGTAGCGCAGTAAGAATTATTCAGCACATGTTGTAGAGGCAGATTATTTTGCAAAAATTGGCTTGCCGGGTGTAAAGCTCAGAAGTAAATAGGGAAATGGGCTGAGACATGAAGAGTTTTGGTTTATGGTAAGTGAATCCATGGCTTTGGGTGAATACACCAAGGTTTAACTTAAGGGAAGAGAAAGGGGAGGCAGCCAAAGGGTCGATGAAGAAAAACCAGTTAAGTTAATAGTAAGAGAATCATAAGCCAACGAGTCCTTTCCTGGGATTTTGGAGAATTGGTGTTGTGCTGACTACTTTTAAGAAGGAAATATGAATTCGGGGGAAAATAATCTCATCTCTGGCTCTGGCTAGGGGACACTAGCACACAGGTGTGTAATCTTTTGGAGCCAGAGTTGGAAGGGATGTCCGAGGAACAGACTTTGGAAGAGGGAATGTTGAAAGCAACCTCCTTTATTGTTGGGATTTTAAACTGATAACCTAATTCCTACCAGCCTGGCCAGATTCTTCCAACACTCACATCACATGTGCAGAATGAATTTTGGACATATGTTAGAGGGCTGGCTTCCTTCTAATCCACCCCCTCTGCCTGCTTTTGTCCGTTTAGGAATACTGGTCATCCTTTCCCTCATGTCCCTTCCAAAGGCTGCAGGAACCGATGTGGAGAGGGGTGGGGGGGGGGTCTGCCAGCTGGGCACAGACCTGACATTTTGCAACCCCTCTGCTGCTTGGAAGGAGTACGTTCCCATTGCTTGCTGGTCACATCTAACATGGGGTGGGTGTGATAAAGGAGGAACAAACTTGAAGACCAGCCAAAGTAGCTGGTTGGGCATTGAGTTTGGGGGGCATCATGGGTGGTGACTGTTTATTCTCAGCTTGTCACAGCCCCTTGCTCAGGGCTTGGCCAGCGAGGTGTGTGTGTTAGACACACCCATCTCAGCAGATCTGTCAGTTTTCCCGCTTTTGTTAGAGGGTGATATCATGTTTCCTGGGGGGAGCTGCAAGACAATGCTCGGCCACTTTCCTCCAGATACAATAGGCGGAGTCAGGAAGGCAGTATTGACATTGCTGGGGCTGGGGAGGCACTCACTGCTCTGTGGCCGTCAGCTGCTGAACCAGCTTCACCTTGGCACACAGGGCCTGGGTTGTGCAAAGCGTCTGGCTGGAAAGCCAAAGGCGACTCCACCCTGGGGACCAGAGTGCTTTAGACATCTGGGAATCTGGGATGGGCTACAAATTTCAATCGCTGGGTCAAAAACAACCACAACACAATAATAGTAATAATGTAAAACAACTATGATAGACTGAATGCCTTTATGCTAAGGGTTAAATGTGATTTTAGCATTTTACAACTCTGCACAGCAGATACTAATATTTAAATTTTTTTAACTTTCATTTTATCTGAAAGGGAAAGAGAAAGTGAACTTCGTTTTACCAGTTTACCCAATGCTCTCAGTATCCAGGAGCCTAGAACTCCATCAAGGTCTGCCACATGGGTGGCAGGATCCCAAATATTTGAGCCATTACCTGCAGCTTTCCAGGGAGCCATTAACAGGAAACTAGATCGGAAGTGGGGTAGCCAGAACTTGAACCAGGTACTCCAAGGTGGGAAATGGATGTCCCAAGTGGAGAGCTAAACTCTGTGTCATTCATCACTCATTTTGTTAACCATGGGTAAACCAAGCCTTAACAAGGTTAAATGACTTGCCTAAGGTTAAAGTGTAATGAATGTCTATTGGCAAGGACTGCTTAACATCCCAACTTTTCAAGAGCTTCCATGCTTTCCATTTGTGTAATTCTAATGAGATTGCCAATTATGGATCACAAAATGCCATATCCATCTAATGGTGGCTGTTGACTCATCCCAACTGCCAGTGTAACCTTTGTTCCAAGGAGGCTATGAGGACACAAATAGAAAAATGCCCCTTTGTTTCCTGAGGATGCTGTGTGCCTGGCCACCTGAAGGAAGCTCAGCCTTAGTAGGAGAGGATGAGATCAGAACAGCATTGAAACAAGCCAGGTCCTCTGGTAGTATTTGAGTCCTGGGTCCCCTGGCTGCAATCACAAATCCATCTCTGTTTCTTGCAGTTATGTGAGCCAATTTTTGTTGGTGGTGTTAAATATGCTTGAACTATTTAAGTTTGTTTTTTTAGCGTGAATCATCCCGATTGCATGTTGCAGTAGGAAATGATGGAGACAAGAGTTAAACTGAGGATGACCTGAGAATAGATTCTGAACTCATTAAAATACTTCCTTGTGCTGTCCTCTAGTGTTTGGTGATCATTTCGGTTGGTTCCTAGATAATAAGGCCAATAGCCCTTAGTCATGTGGTCTTTGCAAAGGTTTCAAAATGATGCTGCTGATAAGTACAGTGCTGGTACATGGTAAACACTCAGTACAAATCAATATTTTTTTGTATGCAAAGCCAGAGCCTCTTGAGTTGCTTTATGCTAGCCTTTTCATAGACTGTCACCATCTAGGAAGGCAGCAACTCTTATTTTCCATGAAAAGGTTTCCTAGTTTCCTTGGTGCCATAAGCCTGGCCTTTTATCAGGAGCAAGAAAAGAGAAACGTCCAACTGAAGGCTCCTGGGCCTCTGTTAAAAAATCTAGAGTTAGATGGGAATATTGGACTCACTACTGTCCTCTGGGAACCCCTAATTTACTTCTCTAGATCTTGCCAGAACAAATCTCTAGGATCTCTTTAGGTCACTAACAAATCTGTTGCTGTCGGTTCTTTAAATGTTCTTTATGATTTCATTTATTTAAAATGTAGAGAGAGAAAATGAGAGAGAGAGACAGACATATCTTCCATCTGCTGGTTCATGCCCCAAATGGCCACATTAGTTGGGATTTGAATAGGCCAAAGCCAGAATCCACAAAATCTATTTGAATCTCCTCACAAGTGGCAGGGATTCAGATACTTGGGTCATACGCTTCTGCTGTCCCAGGTACGTTTACATGGAGCTTAATTGAAAGATACTTGGGTCATATGCTTCTGCCACCCCAGGTGCATTAGCAGGGAGCTGGATTGGAAGCAGAGCAGCCAGGATGCAAAGCAATGCTCTGATACAGGATCCAGCACTGAAGTTGGTGGCTTAACCCACAGCACCACTATATTGACTAGGTTGTCTAGTTCCTGGTAGTTTTTTGAATCGTTGTGAAAGCTGCTTCATTTCTGTCCAACTTTTTATTGGACTTTGGAACTGTTATGGAGTATGTATGTGTGTATATTAGAGCGTGGGAGAAGGAGGGTGTGGGACTGCAGAAAGTAGGGAGGAGAGAGGGAGTGCATGAGAGGGAAAAGGGGAGAGGGAGAGAGAGAAAGAATAACTGCTCTAATTTTTACTGTGTATTTCCTCTAATTCTTATTCCCTTAGTTGCAATTTGTCCTGTGCCCAACTTTTCTTTTGGGATTGACTTAAATATCCATCTATTTCATGAAGGGACTGTGAAGTGCTTCTGGAAAAATAGAATTAACCAATCAGTTTAGTGGTGGCTACTTAAGGCACTGTTGCGTACAATCACACCTCATAGCAGAGTGCCTGGTTTCAATTCCTCCGCTCAGCTCTCATTTCCAGCTTCCTGATGATGCATGCCTGGAGTCAGCAGGTGATGGCTCATGATGATTTCTCCCAACATCAAAGACCTGGATTGAGTTTTGAGCTTCCTGATCTGGTTTAGCTTTGGCTCTTACAGGCATTTGAGTAGTGAATAAGTGAATGAAAAATATTTTCTATTTCTCTCCCTTTTAAATAAAATTAAATCAAAAGCTGGCTAAATTTTTTTTCAACAGCAAAAATGTTTTGGGGAGCTGGCATTGTGGCCTATCAAGTAAAGCTATCCCTGGCATCTCCTATGGATGCTGATTTGAATCCTGCCTGCTCTGTTTCTGATTTAGCTACCTGCTAATATGCCTGGGAAAACAGAGGAGGATGACCCAAGTGCTTGGGCCTCTGAACTCATGTGGGAGACCCAGAAGATGCTTCTGGCTTCAGATTGGCCCTGCTCTAGCAATTTCAGGCATTATGGGGGGTGAACTAGCAGATAAAATATCTTTATATAACTCTACTTTCAAACAAATAAATCTTTAAGAAAATTTTGGAATACACAAAAGTTTGTTCAAAAATTTTACACAAAATGTGTGTTGTGAATAAAACTACGTATGACTCAAACTTTTTTTTTTACACTGAAATAAACTTCTTTAAATTTTCTTTCATTTAGTTGAGACAGAGATTAGGAGTTAACTCCCATCTTTTGGTTCACTTCCCAAATTCTTGCAATGACAAGAGCCAGGTGATGGCTCAAGAACTTGGGTCCCCGCTACCCATGGGCTAGAGTAGGATTGAATTCCTGGCTCTGGCTGCAGTCTAACTCAGCCCCAGATGTTGTAGACATTTAAGAGTAAATTTATGAGTAGAATATCTCTGTTTTTCTCCTTTTCAAATAAAATGAAATAAATGTAAGAAAAAGATTCAGTGCATCTTGCTTACTGTACAAATGCTGGACTTAGACACAGGGAGTTTAGAATTTGGTTCACATTCCCTCAACTCAATAGAAGCCAAGTTTTCACTTTAGTAGAATATGGAACACAATGTAAATTGGAGCTTAATTTCTCTAAAACGTTTTTTTTTTATTTGAAAGGTAGATTGACAAATATCTTCCTTTCACTGATTCGCTCCCCAAATGGCTACAATACCAGAACCAGGCGAGGCCCAAGCCAGGAGCCAGGAATTCCAGCTGGGAGTCTCATATGGGTAACTGGAGTCTAAGAACTTGGGTGATGCCAGTGTTGCAGGGAGCAGCTTAACCTGCCTGCTCATAAATTAGTTTAATATACACAGTGGTCAAACTTTCCTGGCTTGTATCTTAATATTTTTCTAGTGCTGGTTAGTTACTGCTGTGTGACAATCTACTTGCAGAACTCAGTGGCTAACCAACGTTTATGATTGCTCTTGTGTTTTGGGATAATTTGAAGATTGGCTGATGTGTGCTTGAGTTGGTATGCACAGTTGGGTATGTGCTAAGGTCCCAGCAGGTTGGACCAGCTCTTCTTGCTGCATGGATGTGCTGTCTGCATGACTCGGCTTACATGTCTTCTGTGACAGCATTCCATCTTGGGCGTATTGTTTTTCTGGTGATGTTAGAAACACAAGTGGGCTAAGTAGAAGCAATCTAGAAAGCTGAGGCTATGAAGTCTGCTCAAGATCAAAGGCTGGGCTGCACAGTCTGTCCACAGAGTGGCCAAAGAAAATGTGGGGATTCAACAAAGACTGAAGAGTTAAGATCAATGATTCAACCTACTATTGCTACTACTGACTTTTTACTTAAGTGCCAATTACTTGGCTTCATCCAAAGAAGAGTTGAACTACCTCCCTTATGGGCATTTTGATGGGGAGGCAAGAGTCAATTCATATGAACCATTTAGAACAATGCTTACATTTAGAAAAAACAAAGAAATTGTTAATAGAGTCTCTTGTCCTATCCCTCTTGTCATTACTACTCATTATGCTTGGGAAGGTTAGGGTGCACCTTACAAATCCATCTTGACCTCAGCCCATTAAGCACCAGCATAATACTGAGAAGAGTGTTCTTCCAAAGTGCTCCTACATCACTCATTCATAAATTTCATTTCTTCTTTTTTGAAAATTATTTTTAGTATTTTCTATAATTAAGTTTTATAGATGATACTCTCAGGGGCCGGGGGTGCTGGGGTGACACCCTTAGCCGAGGTGCTATGGCTTGGGCTTTTGCTTCCTGATAGTCCCAGCTCCCTGTCCCCGTGTACCTCACACTCAGTGCAGCAATGCCGCTGAGAAAGGCTGCCTGCGGGAGGTGTGGTGCTGGCGCCAACACCAGACAGCTGGGCCAGCTCAGCCTTGTTCCGAGGCCTGTAGTCATCTCCCAGCAGGCCTGGCTGCATCCCCAACTGCTGAGTGAGCCTAGTGTCACAAACCAGCAGCAATTTGGTTCCCATGTGAGCACTGCATAAGCTCTGCCAGCTGCTTCTGCCTGCAGACAGAAGGGGTTGTTGCGGCCAGCCAGGACGTCATCAACTCTGACTGCATCCCTTCCTTCCCACCACGGCTGAGGAGAGCCAGCCTAGCTTGTATCAGAATCCCCTTTCCTCTCTGAGATAACTTTCTGAGGAAATGCAAAGCTTGGGGTCCCTATCACAGCTGCCTTTCCACCTTCTGACTAATGGGCAGGAGCTAGACTCCTAGAGCCCCACTCAGTCATGTGAAGGGCGTGTCACCTGGATAAGTTGTTTCATGTTTCCATGGAGGGAGGGCATTACCCCCATTAAGGAATCATAGAGATTACACTTGTCAAGAAGTTTGTCAAGTTTTTTTTTAAAGATCCAAAAAGGTACAAATAGTGCTATCATTATTGTTCTTTTTGTCTGACTGTGCTACTCAACACTGAGTATCCTGCGTCTAGGAATCTATATAATTGTTCCATTCAGTTCCTTTTCAACACATTTTATTATGTTCCAATACTTCTATGGGTGGTTTTGATTCCATGCTGAATCCTGGGTCAGTTGCTTAGTGGAAGTAAACAAGAATAAGAGGGGAGTGTTTGGCACATCCTAAAGTGCCTGGTTTGAGTGTCTGTGCCTCTGCTTTCTGATCCTGATTCCTGCTAATTTTCACCCTGGAAGGCAGTGAATGATGGCTCATGTTCATCCGTGTGGGAGAACTGGGTTGTTCTGGGACCAGGCACAATGGCCCGGTGGCTCTATCCTTACCTTGCACGCATTGCCAGGATCCCAATGGGCACTGGTTTGTGTCTCAGCTGTTCCACTTCCCATCCAGCTCCCTGCTTGTGGACTGGAAAGCAGCAGAGGATGTCACAAAGCCTTGGGACCCTGCACCCATATGGGAAACCTGGAAAAAGCTGGCTTCATATAGGATTAGCTCAGGCTGGTGGGGCCACTTGGGGAGTGAACCAGAAGACAGATCTTTCTGTCTCTCCTTCTCTATAAATCTGCCTTTCCAGTAAAAACAAATGTTTTTTTAAAAAATGATGTTCTGATTTGGCCTGGCCCAGAGCTGGCTGTTGCAGGCAGGGTCAGGATAAACCTGCAAGAAGAGCAATCGCTTCGTTTATTTTCTTCATGTCTCTCTGCCTTTTGGATAAAATGAATATAAGTATGTGTTTCTTTTTTTTAAAATCTATTTTATTGTGTTGTTGTTGACATTCTTTACATAGTTAATTACAGTTAAAGAAAAAGAAAAAAAAGGCTCAGGGGGATAGGGAAGTGTAATACTATTATGTCCATATTGTTTCCATCATGTATCTGATGTATCTAGGATGTTTGATTGATGAGCTTAAGCCATTTACATTCAGGGTTAATATGAATGGGTGGTAATTTGGTCCTGTCATTTTAGTGATGGGTTGTTCATTGATTTAGTCTTCTGTTGTTATTTTACTGGGATGTTCTGCACATTTGCCTTTGGTTTTGGTGGATGCTATTCCTTTTGTCTGTCAAGAGAACATCTTGAAGTATCCTTTGTAGAGCAGGTTTGGAAGAGAATATTCTTTTAACTTTTCTTTGCTGTGGAAGAGTTTTATTTAATTTTCAAAGACAAAGGAAAGTTTGTTGGGTATGTTATCCTGGCCTGATAATTTTTTGCTTTTAGACTCTGGAATATGTTGCTCCATTCTCTTCTGGCTATAGAGTTTCCTGTAAGAGGTCTCCTCTGAGTTCAATTAGCATATCTTTATATTTCAATTGATTTTTTTTTCCCATGCACATTTAAGGATCTTTTCCTTATGTTCGATTGAAGAGAGTTTGATTATGATATATCTTGGTGAAGTTCACTTTTGGTCAACCCTGTTGGGAATTTGTGCCCCTCCTGGATGTTGTTTCCCAATTCTTTCTCTAGATTAGTGAAATTTCCCTTTATTATTACATTAAATACATTTTTAAACCCAGCTTCTCCGTCTGCACCTTCTGCAACTCCCATAACTCTTATATTTGGCCTTTTAGTAGTGTCTTTCAATTCTTAAATACTTTTTTTGTCCTGATCCATCTCTGTTTCCAGTTTTTGTTTGTTTCCCCCTGGTGACAGGAAATATCTTCTCATTTTAAGATTCTTTCTTTTGCCTCCTTCATTCTATTTTGGAGACTCTCCAATGTGCCTTTAGTTTGCTCCACTGTATTCTTAATTTCTGATATGTTAGCTTTCGTTTGATTCTTTTCCAGTGTGACACATTCCTTGAATTTCTTGAACTCCACTTTACGTGCTTCTCATTGTTAAGAAGTTTTATAACAAATGTTTTGAAATCTGTATCCCCCATTCTCTCGATGTCTTCCTCAGTGAACTCTGAGGCTGGTATAGGGTTTTGCTCCTTTGTAGGGAGTGTTCAGTAATATTCATTGTGCCTCTGTCTCCTCTTTTGCTCTTGGTCATTGTACTTCTGGTTATCAGATTCTTCTCCTTGGGGCAGGTTTCTGAGTTGTTTCACCTGCAGGTCTACAGTTTGGTTTTACTTATTGCAGTTGGTACATGGCTCTTGTTTGCAGTCACTTGTGCCACTCCCTCCATTGAGGTCCAGGTCTGGGTTCTTACATTAGATTTCCACCATGGTCTCCATAGCCCTAACTCCTTGCTTGCCACTCTCCACCTCCTGTGATACCGTGCTGAGGCTTCACCATTTTCTGTATAACCTTTCTCCCACTTCTGGTTGGAGTAGGTCCCAGGATTAGGGAGACACCAGGTATCCTATATAGCTAGGTTGTTGTTGGTGATCTTGCTGGAATCTGTTGGCTGTTAGGTCTAGGTGCCACACAGACCTATTTTGACCTGTACAGTGCCACAGTCGGTATTATTTTCCTGTGGGATCAGTGCAATTCACTGAGCTCAGTGAATTCTTGCTGAGCTCAGCACTTGCACAGCTCACTGTTGTCCCCTGCAGTCCTAAAACTTTTGCCACAGTGTACAAAATGGTGCCTGATGTGCCACTACTAGAGTTCTTGATCTGCTGGCAGTCAGGTCTGAGGGATACAAGGACCTGTCTTGGGGGGAACCTGTAGGGTGAAACATTGTTGCAGTTCACTGAGCCAGAAATGAGTTCACTCCCAGCTCAGTGCATGTGCAGTCCTGCCCTATTGCCCTTGGCTCCTTAAACAAAATGACAACTAATTTGGCTCTAGAAGGTGGATTGGGCTGTGAAATCCACCCTGTTCCCACTTTGCCCATTTGGGTTCCGTTGTCTGTCTCTGCTCCTGGTCAAATCGAACAACCAGCAGGACCAGCAGTTCTTTGTCTGTGTTCACCTCCTGAACTTCCAGTAAATGTCCCTTCCCTCCTTGTTGCTAGTGAAATTCAGATTGCCGTTTGCTGAATGCCACTGGGACATTAGTCACTGCACCTCCACACTGTTGTTTTCACTGCTTTCCTGTGTCAGTCAGTCTCCGGGTACCCCTCTGCTGCTGTTCTGTCCTCTCCTATTTGCGGGAATGTGCCCTCTCTGCTTCACACTGGATAATATTTCTCCGTCTGTTTAAACGTGTCCTTACCCTTTTCTGCCATCTTGATTCTCTGCCCCATGTCCATTTCAAGCAAGACCCAGGACTGAGATGCCAAGCCAACATGAAATTGGTTCAGCTCTAGTACCAAGGATTAAAATATATTTTAAAAGTTCTAACATATAGGAATGCCTATTTTTTATTTGTTTGTGAGATGACAGAAAATTCCCATTAGCTGGTCCATATCTCCAATGCTCCTAATGATCAGGGCGGGACTAGCTGCTCTGTTGAATCTGGGAGGTGAACATGCACTCCAGGTCTGACTTTGGCAACAGAGACCCAATTATTTGAGCCATTGTTGTTTTTTTCCTTGGCCTGCAGTAGCAGGAAGCTGGAATCATGAACTGGCAATATGAATTTATCTCTGACAGTGTGATGTGAAACCTTGGTGTCTTCACTGACATCCTGATGGCTGGACCACAGGCAGGAATTTGGTGTCTCTAAGGGGAGGATGATTTGTGTTGAGCAGTGTGCAAAATCTGAAGTTGGCAGAAGACATCATTCTGTCCTATGACTAAATTCCTCTCCAGCTCTTGCCCTGTTTCACCTCTCTGCTTCTACTATTTCAAGCAGTTCCACCTTGACACACAAATCTATCTCCTTGCATGCATTAGTTTCCCAACCTCCTCTTCTCAGAAAATTTCACAGGAGCCCTGTGTTGTTACCTGAGTAGGGCTTACAGTTTTTACTCGATCCTCTCTGTATCCCCCACCCCTAACTCCAATGACTTACTCAAATATTCACCCAGTAAAGTATTTTCTCCATGCTTTGACACAAGCATTACCAAAGTAAGGTTCTTTTTTTTTTTTTAAAGATTTATTTTTATTACAAAGTCAGATATACAGAGAGAAGGAGAGACAGAGAGGAAGATCCTCCTCCGATGATTCACTCCCCAAGTGAGCCGCAACGGCCGGTGCTGCGCCAATCTGAAGCCGGGAACCAGGAACCTCTTCCAGGTCTCCCACGCAGGTGCAGGGTCTTAAGGCTTTGGGCCGTCCTCAACTGCTTTCCCAGGCCACAAGCAGGAAGCTGGATGGGAAGTGGGGCTGCCGGGACTAGAACCGGCGCCCATATGGGATCCCGGGGCGTTCAAGGCGAGGACTTTAGCTGCTAGGCCACTGTGCCAGGCCCACCAAAGTAAGGTTCTAAAGGAGCACTCTGTGTCGCTACTTTTGCCAGTTTATTCCTGACATAACAAGCATTTTCTCAATGTAGATGCATGATACAAAGCCACAGTTGTGGTATAGTAGGTTAAGCTGCCACTTGTAACCCCCCAGCATACCATACTGGAGTGTAGTTTTCTATTTATTGTTTTAAGATTTATTTATTCTTATTTGAAAGGGCAGAATACAGAGAGATGGAGAGACACACACAGAGGGAGAGATCTCCCATTAGTTCACTCCCCAAATGGTTGCAACAGCAGGAGCTGAGCTGATTTGATCCAAAGCCAAGAGCCAAGAGCTTTTTCCTGGTCTCATGTGGGTGTAGGGGCCCAAGGACTTAAATAGTTTCCCACTGCCTTTCCAGGCCACAGGCAGGGAGCTGGATTGAAAGTGGAGTAACTAGAACTTAAACCGGTGCCCACATGGGATGCTGGTGCTAAAGGCAGAGGTTTAGTCTACTAAGCCATAGTGTCGGTTCTTGGATTGTGGGTTCCAATTCTACTACTCTGCTTCTGACCAGACTCCTTCCCAGTGTGCTGAGAAAGCAGTGCAAAATGAGCCAAATATTTAGGCTCTTGCTGCCCACAGGGACATCCAGATAAAGTTCCAGGCTCGTGAGGTCAGCCTGGTCCAGCCCTGATTATTGTGGCTGGGGGAGTGAATCAGAGAATGGAAGGTCTCCCTCTCTCTGCCTCTGTTACACTGTGTTTCAAATCAAAAACTGAATCTTAAAACGTTGTAGCAATTATTTTATATTTCACAGCAAGATTTGGCAAATAAGAATCATATAGTGATAAATCTCATTTCCGCAGAACCTGCATGAAACCCCCCCTCCCAAAGACAGTAATTCTGAATTTTAACAAAAATGTCAGGTTTTTGTCTTGGCAAATAGTCAGAAAAAGAGCTGAGAAAATATTTCTGGAGTGTAGCCCTACTAGGTCTTAAGGCAGAGCCTCATAGCATAATACAGTGAGGTGGAATCCCAAGATTTTCAACATAGACCAGAGTTTAAATAAAACCATCATATCTCACAAAAGAACCCAAGTCAATGGAATAAGCGTTGCCTAAAAAGATCCACTCTATCTTCCCACACTTTAAAAAATTTTCAAATGAATTGAAGGGTAAATGCAAAGAAAAATTAAACTTAAAAGATGAAGATGGAGTGAATATATATTGAGTTTTCACATGAAGGACTACGTTTAAAAACAAGAAGCTATGAAAATAAAACTAAATGTGACTATATAAGTAGTTAAACTGTTAGGACCAGTAGCAACATTAAAAGGCAAAGAATGCAATGAAACGTTCACAACAAATACATCAACTGAAAATTTAAAGTGCTTTTTTTAAAAAAAAACTTACTGAAGTTGATTAGAATGAAATAAATACAGAAAAGAGAGGTAAATACTTCAAAAGAAGAAAGAAATGCAGCTAAAAAGATTGCGAAAAAGCTCACCTTCTAATAGAAGTTAAACTGAAGCAAGATAGCATTTTTCTATGCCAAGATTAAAACCAAGTAAGAATACTCAAAGGTATGTGGTGTGGGATGGCGAGATGTTCATTTTCATGTGCTTCTGCTTTTTGAAAGAAATTTGGCAATCTAAAGCAAGAAGGCTCTTTGTTATGATAAGATTAAGTAAACATCCAGGATATGAAATGGATTTCAACCTAGAAAAACTGTATAAGGGTTTCTTCAATTTCTTGCTACGTTTATTCTTTGAAAAATGAAGACTGCATCCAAATGATAACAAGAGTTAAAATGTTCCTTTCTACGCATTGCTTATCAGTGTTTGGACAAATACAATCTAGTGTTTAAAGAGGGATTTCTTTTTTTTTTTTTTTTTTAATTTTTTATAATCTATTTTATTGTGTTGTTGACAATCTTTACATAGTTAATTACAGTTAAAGAAAGAAAAAGAAAAGAAAAAAAAAAAGGTTCAGGGGGATAGGGAAGTGGGTAATACTATTATGTCCACATTGTTTCCATCTTGTATCTGAGGTAAAGGGGGATATTGAGGGGGAAGCCCCACCCGGGAGAGGGATTTCAAAATAGGGATCCATATATACTTAATTCTGAATGTTCTAAAATGGTGATTGTATAATTATTCCTTTAGAGGTATTCTTTAATGCTTATTTTCATTATAAAACTGATGACACCAGGTTAAAAATAATAAAAATGTAAATATCAGTGGATTACTATCTGTTTTGAGTATATAAAAATGTTTATTACTATCAGGATACTAATTAATGCAGTGTTATAGGAAACATTCTTAGATAGTTTCTTATTTGAATGCTTTTACTGGGATACTCAGATGGCTAATTGAAAATATAGGAAGATAAAATATAGGAAAATATGGGAAATAGTTCATAGAAGTTAGTTGGTTTTTTTAAAAAAGATTTATTTGTAGTAGAAAGGCAGATTTACAGAGAGGAGAAACAGAAGAATCTTCCATCCATTGGTTCACTCCTCAAGTGCCTGCAGCGGCTGTCGCTGAGCCCATCTGATGTTAGTGCAGGATCCCAAAACTTTGGGCCATTCTCTCCTGTTCTCTCAGGTCCCAAGTAAGGAGCTGGATGGGAAGTGGAGCAGCCAGGACATGAATTAGCACCTGTTTGGAATCCTGGTGCTTGTAGGGTAAGGAATTAGCTACTAGGCCATTGTGTCAGGCCCAGAATTTAGTTGATTTTCAAAGTTTGGAAATAAAATCTGTAAAAAGGGAATAGAATCAAAACTATTAAAATGGGAACCCTGCCTGGTTATTTCCAACTATAACATTCATGTGCTTTAGCATCCTTAAAATGGTTTAAAAATTATTTGCTTATTTTTAAGGGAGAGAGACACCCAAAGGATCTTCCGTCCACTGGTTCATAGTCACAGCAGCCACGTCAGGGCCAAGCTGATGCCAGCAGCCAGGAACTCTTAGTTGGGTAGCAGGAAACCAAGTACTCAGGCCATCTTCCACTGCTTTCCAAAACTCTTAGCAGTTATCTTCCATTGGAAGCAGTGGAGATGAAACTTGATCCAGCACACTGGCAGGGGCTCTAACATTGTAAATGGCAGCTTAACTTGCTGTGCCACAAAAGCGCCCTAAAATGTGCATTTTTGTAAATGCTATGTAAAAAAAGTAATTCAGCTAAAAAAATTGACATGGAGAAAAGCAAAAAATTCAGTCAGGGCTGGTATTGTGACTCAACAGGCTAATCCTCCACTATCAGGTGCCTGCATCCCATAAGGGCATCTGTTTGTTTCCTGGCTGTTCCATTTTTAATTCAGTCCTCTGCTTATGGCCTGGGAAAACAGTGAAGGGTGGCTCAAGTATTTAGAACCCTGTACCCATGTGTGAGACCTAGAGGAAGCTCCTGGTTCCTGGCTTCTGGTTTAGGATTAGCTCATCGCTGGCTGTTTTGGCTATTCTGGGGAGAGAACTGCAGATGGGAGATCTTTGTCTATCTATCCCACTTGCTTTTGGTACATTTGCTTTTCAAATAAAAATAAAATAAATCTTAAAAATAGCAGTTAATGAGCTATGTTTCTTAGTAACATAAGAAAATGTCTCAGAAGAGGAAGGGAGAGGGAGGCAGGTTCAATATAAATGACTATTTGTTACCTTTTAACATACACACATTTAAGAAAAAAGCAGAGTTGTCAGTCACAGGATTGTGGACTGTGACCTGGAAGACACATGGAGGGGGAGCTCTCAGACGTAATCCAGAATCCTTGGTGATGCCACATTATTGTTCAGGAATGCCTGAAGCAATTATTTTCCTGCTGTCTCAAGATCTTCTCTCAGCACTGACTTACCCCTGAAAGAGTTGAGGGGTGGAGGAAATGTGAGGAGGAAATATCAGAAATGGGATTTAAATGCTATATACACATTGTTTGTTAGTTTAAAAAGCAGGGAAACTACAATCAGGCCTTGTTTTTAGATTTGCAGCATAGTTGTGAACATCCAAGAATTTCTGGCATTAAAAGAGCATCCTTCCAAATGTCATATACTTTTGTTCTTAGCTTCACTGTATTTCTTATGAGCCCTAGAGGTCACTGTTAACTGAATTAGAGTGAGGTGAGGACTATGGCCCATAGCAATCCTCTGTAACCTGCCCCTTTGTCATGATAATGGCTGATGGACACATTCCACCCTGAAAGCTAATGTCCTCAGTTTATTGTTGCCCCTTAGTGATTGTATCCTGAGCATACTTCAGGAGCTGGCCCTGAGGCAGAGCAGCCAAAGCCGCTGTCTGTAATGCCGGTATCCTTTATGGTTGCCAACTCTGATCCAGTGCCCTGGGAAAAGAAGCAGAAGATGGTCCAGATACTTGGCAGAAGTTCTCTGCTCTGTCCTGGCCCAATCCCAGCCATCGTAGTCCCTTGGAGAATTAGCCAGTGGACAGATGATCTCTCACTCTGTGTTTCTCTCTCAGTAACTCAGACTTTCAAATTAAAAAAAAAAAAAAAGAAAAAAGATTGATTTATTTAAAAGCACATGCCTCATCTTTGTGTAAGTCTCTTGTTAGACTGTAGGCCAGTAGCTTTCACACTTGTTTTATGGAGATGACTTTGGAACTGCCACAGCCGCTGGGAATGAGATCATTGCCTGCGAGGCTCTGGGCTCTACACCCCTGCTTCACCCTGACTTCAACCAGAGTAGTTATGTTTTATTTAGTTAAAATATTATACACAATATTTGATTTGGTAAAATGATATCTGCTTAAACAAAAACACAGTAGGAAACCACTGACGTAAACTGTAACATTTGCTCTGGCCAAGAGAGTTCATAGCTGGGCCTCATGTGTGAGGAATTGGCTAAGTCAGCAGTACTCAGCAGTGCAAGCTTGAAACTGTAGTCTGACAGTTGGCTTGTGCCTTCCTTTTGCTGTAGACCAGAAACCAGATAATCAAGCCTATAAGTTTTCATTGAAGATGTGGAGTGGGTATTCTAGTGGAGAGGAGGCAATTTAAGTCATGAACTTCATAGCATTGGTTTTTGACAGTGTAATGAGGAAGTGTGTTTGATAGCAAAGGATTTTGTGTTTGAAATGTTATTGTATTGATAGTAATATTACATGTACTTGGATTAGAGCATTAGCATGATCTCATTTGCCCTGATTTTATTTGCCTGCATGCTGAAGTTTATAGGAGCTTGGGGATTCTGTTGAATGCAGTTTTTTTCTTCTAAGTTGACATTTGCATGTTACTCATGCAAACATTAAAATGTTGAAATTTGCCAGATAGATGTCAGCAGCCAAGTTTTTCATTTTAATCATATATAATAGAGCAGAATGTTGGCTTTCTTTGAACCTCTTCTGCTTTGTACAAGCTAAGAAGTAAAATCTGTTTAACACAAGGAGATGTTAGAGCTGATTCTACAGAAATGAAGACTTGGTAAGACACTGACAAGACCCAGAACTGTAAAACTCTCAGAAGAAAACATAGGGAGAATGCATCCTGCCATTGGTTTTAGAAATGACTTCATGGATATAATGCCAAAATCATAAACAAGTACAAAAATATGTGATACTGCATCAGTAAACTAACCAAATAAAAAGGTAGTTTACAGAAACCCAAAACATATGCAGCAAGCCATATATGGATAAAGATTCATTTACAAAACACAAATAATTCCTACAACTCAAAAACAATATTAAGTAAATACAGATGGAGTGATATCTGAAATATGAAAAGCTCTATAATTAAAATTTTTCTTAGTGTCATGTCAGTGACAGGAAGGTTTGGGGTTTCTGGGGCCAGTATTGCGACAGAGCTCATAAGGTCTCTACCTGTGATGCTGGCATCCCCTACGGACACTGCTTGGTGTCCCAGTTGCTCCACTTCCAGTCCAGTTCTCTGGTCATTGCCTGGGAAAATGGTAGAGAATGGCCTGGTGTTTGGGCCCCTGCCATTTATCTGGTAAGGAGATACCAGAAGGAGAATGTCTCTTTCTCTTTATCTCTCCCTCTCTTTGCTTAACTCTCACATTCAAATACATCCTTACTGCTTTGAAACTCATAAGTTTCCTTTATTATATAAATTTCAGATTTTCAGTGAGGGATGCTCAACCTGTAACCCAGTTAAAAATGGGCTAAAGACTTGGCTAGTTCTCCAAAGAAGACTTGTGAATAGCCAATAGGTAGCTACAGGACAAGATGCTCAACATCACTAATTATCGGGAAATTGCAAAGCAAAACTATAATGAGATATTGTGAACTAGAGAGCTAGTATTTTTTTAAAGATTTATTTTATTTTTATTACAAAGTCAGATATACAGAGAGGAGAGACAGAAAGGAAGATCTTCTGTCTGATGATTCACTCCCCAAGTGACTGCAACGGCTGGTGCTGCGCCAATCTGAAGCCGGGAACCAGGAACCTCTTCCAGGTCTCCCATGCGGGTGCAGGGTCCTAAAGCTTTGGGCCGTCCTCGACTGCCTTCCCAGGCCACAAGCAGGGAGCTGGATGGGAAGTGGGGCTGCCAGGATTAGAACCAGCGCCCATATGGGATCCTGGCACATTCAAGGCAAGGACTTTAGCCGCCAGGCCACTGTGCCAGGCCCAGTTGTAGTTTAGCATTCTGAATTCTGAGATTTTAGATTTCAGTTCCTGGAGTACATGGCAAATATTATTTTCCATTTGTATCCCGAGACTAAAAATGCATGTCATCTTTAGATGGAGTCTTCATCACCAAATAGGCCAAAATGAAAGCTTGTTTTCAGAATCTCCCACTAGAAGTCAAATTCATCTGAAGGGCTAACAAAGGAACTGGAAGCTTTGGCCTTGACCCTCAGAATTCCATGACTTAGAACATGGTTCTGGGTTTTCAGAAACCTTTTAAGGTACTTAATGAAACTCATGGAAAATGTGTGTCCTGCAAACACTGCATGGATTACAATTACTTTTTTCACACCAAATTCCCCCTGATCTTTTGATTGTTACCAATGCGTGTGTTGCTTCTCTGGCTATGCAGGTACCATGCTGCCTTACGAAGGCTTACTTAGAACAACTGTTTTGCAGCTAAGCAGATTCTGTTTTCTGTTTAGGGATCTCACAACTTCAGGGAATTACACAGTTATCACTTTTATTATCATACTTACAATAATTTATGGAGTATTCCACTATTTGTCAGATATTGACAACTAAAATAGTTTGAGGATACAGAGTGAGAGTGAAGGTGAGGGTTGGACGAGTGAGAGTGAGAAAGGGGGGGGGAGGGAGACAGTGTAAGCACTCCTATCCAGTGATTTACTCTCTAAATGCCCATAAGAGCCAGAACTGCGCTGCGCTGTGCTAAGCTGCTCTGGGCTGCGCTGGGATGTGCTAGGCTGGGCTGCCCTGGGCTGCACTGGGCTCAATTGCACTGGGCTGTGCTGGGGCTGGAGCCAGAATTAGAAACTAGAAACTCAGTCCAGATCTCCATTGTGGAAGGCAGAAAACCAATTCCTTAAGTCCTAACTTGCTCCCTCGCCGATGCTACATTAACAAGAACTGTAGTCACAAGCTGCAGTAGGGTCTTGAATCCAGATACTTTGAAATGGGACACAGGCATCTTCACCACTAAGCTGAATTCCATCCTTTTACATACTCTTAGTGTAGTATTCATAAAGTTTAAGAAGCTTGTTTGTGAATGTTTATGTAGTTATAATGTTTAGAGAAGTGCTTGGATGTAAGATCTCACCTCCATTTTATGAATTGCCAACCTTAGGCCCAGAGGCTAAGTAGCTTGGTAATGGTCTTAGATGAGTATTAAGTGGCAAATGGAGAACTCAAACCCATGGTAGGCTGATTCTTGAGCCTGTCACAACATACTGCGTTGCTCCGGTTCTGGGCAATGTGTATCGTCCTGGTCTTCTGCTATGTGATCTGCTCTGACGTGAGGCATAGCCTGGTGCAGGAGCATCACTGTGCTGACAGTACTATTGTAAATCCAGGATTTAGAGTGCAGAGCAGGCCTGGTTTTCCTTCAAAAGAACTCACATTTTAGATGCTTATCTTTAGCCTCTGTATACAACAGCATAATTTAGAGATAGCCAGTGTTAGCATTTTCTGGATGATATGGGATTTTATATCCCTCTCTGTGGAATTAACATGCCCTTCACAAGATTGGCCCAGTGAGTTCTAGGGCACCGGGTTCCTCCGAACTCTGGCTTTAGTTTTGATTTTGTTAAATTCATACCTTCCCTTGCTCACTGCTGCCTGTCCCTGTCTGCTAACAGTGCAGCTCAGTCTTTTACCTCACTTACAGATACAGAGAGCAACATCCTATCCACATACAGACCCACAGATACAGTTGGACACACTGACACAATCCTCAGTACAGGGATACGGGGGCAGATGATATGTGGTTGATATTGGGGCATTATAAACTTGGCCTGAAATATGAGACTCACTTGTTAAAGTCCTCACTCACTGGTAGCATTCCTTGGTCTTGCTGTTTTCTTTGCCTCTCCCCCTTTAAGTCTTTTTAATGATCCTGTTACTTAACTCAAAATATTTTCTTGAAAAAAAAATTACTCCTCATCAAGCTAAGGAAAAAATTACTCCTCATTCTGCACAGCAAAGGAAACAATCAATGAAGTAAAAAAGCAACCAACAGAATGGGAGAAGATCTTTGCACACTACACAGGAGAAGGGGCTAATTGTGCTATCCATTGGAAACTCTAATTAGAATTATGTCTAAGTCATGAGCTATTTTAGGAAGAGTTTCTCATCTTGTCAATAATTCTACCTCGTAGCTCAAAACATTTCCTAATATCTTTAAGCTGTCTCTATCTTTTGGCAAAGTTTCCTAGATATTATCATATAGATCATTTGTATTTCATGTTAGGCTTCTAAGCCATAAATGAATATATATTGTGATGTTTTAAATTTTTCTTGTCTTCCTCCATAGTAGTTGCACCAGCCTGCAATCCCACCAGCAGTGGAATAAGGTTTCTTTTTCGCCGCGACCTTGCCAGCAGGTGTTGTTGATAGTTGTATGTGGGCCATTCTTACTGGAGTTAAGTGGAACCTCAGTGTTGTCTTTATTTGAATTTCCCTTATTGCCAGGGAGCTTGAGCATTTTTTCATATGCCTGTTAGCCATTTGGATTTGTTCCTTTGAAAAAGCCTGCCTGTTTCCCTTACCCATTTCTTGACTGGTTTGTTTTGTTATGGTTTTCTGGAGTTCTCTGTGTATTCTGTAAATCAGCCCCTGTCTCCTGTATGTATGCAAAGATCTTCTCCCATTCTGTTGGTTGCTTTTTTACTTTGTTCATTGTTTCCTTTGCTGTAGAGAAGCTCCTTAGCTTAATGAGGAGCAATTTTTTTTTCCAAGAAAAAATTTTAGGTTAAGTAACAGGTTCATTAAAGACTAACTTAAAAGTGTTGGCAAATTTATATATTTTAAAGAATATTTGTATTTCACATAAACATTTTTGCAAAACCAACTGCCCCTGTGAACTTTTGTTGAAATAATTTAGACTTGAGTTTTAATGTTAAGGGGTTTGTTTCCTAATGAAGCTATTATATCCATACATATTTTCAATAAAAAATTTAAAATGTATTTTTAAGTGTTTGTAATGTACATGAGGGGATTGTAGACCCATGCCGGTCTCCGGGTGAGGTTACGAGAGAGGGAGGGGCAGTGAAAACACCCGTCTATCCTTTGTGGGACCGTATGGCATAGGGGAAGATGTGCTGCTCCTTGCTGCCGGATTACATTGGTGCCAGGAGACACAGATGGTTCCCTCATGAGCTCCCAGGTACAGTGATGGGGGAAGAATGTGCTGAGGATGCAACTGATTGTTCTGAGATGGTGTTGGCCTCATTGTTCCAGGATACATACACTTTGTATTTGTGGAGTATCAGCTGTAAGATTTTTTTGAAATGTCTTCTAACAAAAGTTATTTTTTTTTTGTTTTATTCTCAATTTTAATTCAAGTCAGAGTTCAGAAACTTCTATGGGTATTTCCACCCACAGCAAAGGCAATCTCTTGGAATTTCTTTTTCTCTTTATTTAGATTTGCTTTCTTTCTCTTTAGTGTCTTAGTTCTTTTAAAGTGGTTTCCTGAGCAGAGTTTGTGGCTTATTTCTATTCAATAATAAATATTTAAAGCAATAACTTCCTCTATGAAAGCAGTTAGACTTGTAGCAATTAAAAAAAACTTCTTTTCATTTGACAGTTACAAGAACAGAGACGAGAACAGATACACTTTCCCTGACAGTTTTGTAGGCATAGGGGTTATGTCTCCACTCCCCATTTACCACACTCACCATTTCTCCTCAGTTGATCACAGTAGTATAGTCCTTTCTTTAACAGAAATTTAGCTTTCTGCTATTTAAGTGTTTTATGGCATGGTAGATACAGGCAAAGGTAGAAAATCTAGTATTCTACTGTAAAGGTATATTCAAATGTTTCATTGAGTCCTTTAATTTGGGAATAGAGACATATACTGTAAAGGATATTTAGTCAGTTAGCAGTTCATCTAAGAAAATATATGTATATAGTTGGTTATCTGTATATCCATTTATTTTTTGCTTTGCAAAAAGGCTGTCATATCAGAGAGAATATATGGTATTTATCCTTTTGGGACTGGTTTATTTCACTAAGCATATTTAAGATTATTTTCCATTATTTTGAATGGGACTGTTTTTACAAGTTTTTTCTTAGCCATGGAGTTGTTTGTGTATACTAAGACCATCAATTTATATTCATTTATTTTGTATCCTGTTACTTTCTATTTAGTGGACAACTGCAATTTGGACCACTTTGTTGTACATGTAAGAATTACATTCTTTTTTATGACTGTGTAGTACTTCATGGAGTAGACATACCAGTTTCTTTATCCATTTATCTTTGGACAAGCATCTGGGTTGTTACTATGTCTTTGCTATTATAGATTGTGCTGCCTTACTATAAGATTACAGGTCACTTTCTCCTAGGCAGAATCCATTTCCTTTGGATATAATCCCAGGAGTGGGATTGCTGGGTCACACAGTATGTGAATTTTTAATTGTCTCAGTACTCTCCATACTGACTTCCATAGTGGCTGCACTAGCTGACATTCTCACCAGCAGTAGAGTAGGGTTCCTTTTTCTCCACATCCATATCAGCAGGTGCTGTTGGTAAATTTTTAAATGTAGGCCATTTTCATAGGAGTTAGGTGGAATCTCAATGTGGTTTTTATTTGTATTTCCCTAGTACCTAGGGCACCTGAGCACCTTTTCATATGTCTATTAGCTATTTGAATTTGTTCTTTTGAACAATGTCTTCTCATTTCCTTTGCCCATTTCTTAACAGTATTGCTTGCTTTGCAGTTGTTGAATTTCTGAAGTTCTTTGTAGATCTTGGATATTAGTCCCCTGATGTGTAGTGTGAAAAGATTTTCTTCCATTCTGTTGGTTACTTCTTCACATTTTGATCATTGCCTTGGCTGTACAGATACTTCTTGGTTTGATGTAGTCCCCTTCATTTATTTTGGCTTTGATTGCCTGTGCTTGTGGTATTCTTTTCCAAGAAGTCTTTGTTTACACTTATGTCTTACAAAGCATTTCCTACATTTTCCTGTAGTAATTGCATGGTTTCTGGGTGAATATTTAGGACTTTGGTCCATTTAGAGCTGATTTTTGTGTAAGGTACCAACTGGGGGTCTTGTTTCTTAATTCTGTAAGTTGATATTCTATTATCTCAGCAGTATTTGTTGACGACACCAACCTTTGCCCCTGGGTTATTTTCAGTTCTATTGTCAGATTAGTTGGCTGTACATGTGTGGGATCATTTCTGAAGCTTCTATGCTTTTCCATTGGTTGCCTTCTTTGTTTTTGTACCAGTATCAGACTGTTTCAATTGCTACTGTCCTATAGATCAACTTAAAATCTAGTATTGAGATTTCTCCAGTTTTGTTTTTGTTATTTAAGATAACTTTGACTGTTCATGGTCTCTTGTGTTTCCAGATGAAATTTTTGCATCTTTTTTTTTTTATCTATGAGAAGAATGTTGTTGGGATTTTGATTTGGATTACATTGAATGTGTGTATTGCTTTCAGGACTATGGACGTTTTAATGATGTTGATTTTACTGATCCATAGCATGGTAACTCTCTCCATCTTTTAATGTCTTCTTTCTTTAATGTTTTATACTTTTCATCATAGAGATCTTCCACATCTTTAGTTAGACTTATTACAAGCTATTTAAGGTTCTTTGCTATTTTGGAGGGAGCTGTACTTCAAGTGCTTTCCCAGCTGGGAAGTTGTTAGTGTATGCTAAGGTCATCGATTTGTATTCACTTATTTTGTACTCTGCAACTTTACCAATCTCTCCTTTGGGTTCCAGTAGTGTCTTTGTTGACTCTTTTGGTTCTCCTATGTGTAGAATCATGTCATGTGTGAATGGGGATAATTTGGATTCCTTGTTTCCAATTTTAGTTCCTTTAATTTCTTTTTCTTGCCTAATAGCTCTGGCTAGGACTTTCAGCACTATGTTGAATAGCAGTGGTGAAGGTGGACATCCTTGTCTGGTTCTAGATCTTACTGGAAAAACCACCAGCCTTTTCCCATCCAGAATTTTGCTAACATTGGCTGTTGTTACTACTATTGTTGTTTTGTATATTGCTTTGATTGTGTTGTAGAAGGCAGTATCTTTTTTTGTCTACCTTGCTTAGGTTTTTTTTTTTTTTTAGCATGAAGCGATATTGTATTTTACAAATGCTTTCTCTGTATCTTTTGAGATAATCATACAGTTTTTATTTTTTTAATTTGTTGATGTGGTCTATCACATTTATTGATTTGTGTATGTTGAACCATCTTTACATTGCCAGGGACAAATCCCGCCTGTTTTTGGTGAATGATCTGCCTAGCTTATGGTTGTATTTTGTTGGCTAGTATTTTGCTGAGGATTTTTACATCTGTGTTCTTCAGGAGCAGGGTGAAGCCAAGAGCCTGGAGCTTCTGCCAGGTCTGCTATATATGGGTCAGGGGGCCCAAGCACATAGGACATTTTTCAATGCTTTCCCAGCAGCATTAGCATGGAGTGAGGATGGAAGTGGAGCAACCAGATCTTCAATAGACACCTAAAAAGGATGCTGATAAAGCAGGAAGTGGCTTTAACCACTAAACTACAATACCAGTTGCTAGAGGAAATGTTTATTTGAAATTTATTTTGAAGTTGCACAAAGTAATCAAGCACAAGTTCCTTTTACCGCTGAGAATTGAGTTGCATAATGGGAGAGATTGGTCTTCATAGATAAAATATATGAAGTCAAAGGCAGCCTTGGCAGAAGAAACAATATCAGCAATGGCCAGGAAAGAGACACTCACAGGAGTTTGGGGCTGAAGACACAGTAGCACTAACATTTTGTGGCAGCTCAAGTGAGTGACTGAGGATGTGAACAGGTATTGAATATGAGAGAGAAGACAGCATGAGGATGGCCAGAATATGGGAACATGATATAATTTCTGAGTGAGTTGTTGACAGTAACTCGGTTCTCAAGCACTTGTGTTGGAAAAGGGACAGTTTTAAGAGACAGAGGAGGAAGAAATGGAAGGTTAAGTGGAGGCATTCTGAATCAATTTCATTTGAAGAGCCTCTAAGTATCCAGCTCACCTTTTCATAACATCTGTTAGAAGCTGGGAATGGATTAAAGGGAGAGATCTGCATTTGGAACAGGTGACAGCTGAGTTCTGGGAGCTGGTGAGATCATTGTATGAACGGAAATGGGGTCTTCAGTAGCACTGGTCAGGCTATAGTCTCTGGGCCAAGGCTACAGCCTCTTGCTGAGTTTTGGCAGGAAGGGTTAATGGGAAATGAGATCCAAAAGAAACCTGCTATTTTAAGTTCCTAGTCTTCACATAGTTCATAGAGGACACATGTTTCTATGAGGATGACCAAATGGCTACGCAGTTACCTGGTGCACATGGAGGACCAATTGTGCCAGAAATTCCACCAGGTAAAAGAAAGGGTTGTGAATTCTAACACTGTTCCAGATGGATTTTTTGTCGTTTCAGATCTGATTTAGTCATCACTATTGCTTATTTTGACTAAGCCAGTTTGCTCAGCTGTGCTATGGATATAGAAGGTCTAACTCAAGTAGTGATTGTGTAAATTGAACACAAGTGGTGCATTTAAACTATCTGAACTGTGGTAGATATTTAATTATATTATAGCTGTTATATTAATACTAAATACTAATGTATCATAGAAACGGTGCTGTTGAAACACAGAGGTCACAAATCTTGATAGTAGTGATTTATAAACTGTGTTCCTCAAGAAAATAACCACTCTGGGGAGGTCCCCAAAGGACAGCTTCAAGGTCGGAGGGATAGGTACAAAGGGAGGCTCTAGCTCCCTGCTAATCTACAGGAAGCATAATTTTATCTGTTTATGAGTGCTGCTAAACATGAGTGTAGATCTAGGGTGCAAGGAGAAGGAGCAATTACTGAACCTAGAGATGGCCCTTAGCAAGAAGGAACTATCCACAGTAGCAATGGCTTCTAATATGGCTCATAAGGGATTGAGCTGGGAGGATAAATGCCCTGGCCACACTCCCCTTCTACTCTCACGTATCTGTCTGTCTGATGTGACCTATGAGTTGAGTCTGATAGGACAGCAGGAACCTCTGTGGACTCACAGTTGGATGGAAAAGGATGGAGAGTAGAAGGAGAAATATGAACTTCATCAAAAGGAAGGAAAGAATTGAGGAATAGGTGGAATTTTGCACCTGAAATTGACACCTTGATGTTTAAATTTTTGTACAAAATGACTTCGGAATGGATCAATTCCATGGGAAGAATATGGCACTTGAGGTTTTAATGAAATCGTCTCTCTGGTTTTAATATTTCTTGGATTGTTTGCGACTACACAGATATGCTATCTCTTTGCAGCCAGATCATGTAGGTGGTTTGCGCCTGTCCTACTTAGGGGTTTTTAAATTATTTATTTATTTGTAAGGCAAAATTACACAAGGAAAGGGAGTGATACACACACACACACACACACACACACACACACAGATAGAGAGACAGAGACACAAAGAGAAATCTTCCATTCAGTGGTTTACTCACCAAATGGTTGCAAAAGCAGGAGCCAGGGCAAGACTAAAGCCAAAAGCATCTTCCGGTCCTCCAATATGGATGACAGAGCCTAAACACTTGTGTCATCCTTCACTGCGTTTCCAGGCATATTAGCAGGAAGCTGGATCAGAAGTGAATTAGCTGGGATTCAAAACAGGTTCATATGGGATGCCTGTGCCTCTGCACTGGTCCCAACATAATCTACATAGGAAGATCAAAGAGGAGTTGTTCTCCTGAGCCATTTTTGTCACAGAATACATAGCAGCTGCTGTATACACAATCATGGCCTTTCACACCTGCCATACAGGTGCCAAGTTTGTCTAGAAAACAAGACACAGCTTCTGTCCAGAGGCATCTTGCAGGCTTCCTGGATGGGGGAGAGCATGAGCCAAGTGTTGGAGGGCATGCAGAAGTTAACTAGCTGAGTGTGAAGAGAGAAGTGTTGGAGGAGGGCAGTGCAAACAGGGAGTACAGTTCATGAAAGGATTCCATGGATGATACCCAAAGAAAAGCTCTTTGTTGCTGACATTGGACTAAGTGTGGAGCCTGGTAGGGGCTCAAGAGGGTGACACTGTATATGGTTATACCCAGAGTTTCTCAGAGTCTCTTATGATGAAGTCATTTGGCCCCAAAATATTTCTTGTGTGACATTTTTGGGGAAAATTGATATAAATTTCAGTTGGAATTTCATTTGGCAGATGTATCTGCAGTTTGGAAGTATACAGGTAATAAAACCAGACAAGTTGCTTCCCAAATATGTGGTTTCCAGTTACAAAAATAATTCATATAAGACCCAAAGGATAATAGATTCCAGAATTGTAATAAAGGAACCCCTAAACCAGACTGGGAGGGTTAGGATAGGAACCAGGAGAGTTCTTCCCCCACCAAGTTAACATTACTCATGTGTTAATAGTAACATGTTAGGACTACCATTTCAAGGCTGATGCATGGAGATAGGAGACGGGTGTCAGCTTTATTTTGTTTTAGCACCATAAAACGTTTAACAGGACTGTGGCCAGCAATAGCATATTAAACATGCACAGAAAAACTTCTAGAGACTGAAGAAAGTGGGAGGGAAAATTCTCCAGTCAAGAGCTACATGGGGCCCATTGCCAGTCTCCTAGCTGCTCAGCTGGCAAAGGCCCATAGGGTGGCTGCGCATGTCTGCGACTTCCCCACCCCATTTCTCCAAGGCTGTCGTCACTCCGCCATGCTGGTTGGGAAACAGTTTTCCCAGAATCACTTCAATGAGCAGGAGTTGTTAAGGTCAGTTTGGTAAGAAAAGGGGGCAAGAATCAAAGGACTTTTGAAGGAAACACAGGGAATCTTCCCAGCTCATGATGTGCCTGTTTCCTGTCCATGGTGTTTGAAGTGTGAGGCTGGTAGGGACAGGGCAGGATATGAAGCCGTTAACAGTTCTGTCTTAGGTGCCCTAGACTTAAAACACCACCACCTTCCTCCAGGTCTGACAGAGTATAGCTGCTTACAAATACATTTCATCGATTTGACATTGTGCCATGCTAATAAAAATGGACCTTTATTTTAAAGATCAATGATTTGAAAGCTATCCATCCATCTTACAGATAAAATAAAATCAGACAGAACTTCAATACCAAAGATTTTAACTGCCTCTTTGTCCCAGGAGTAGTTGTGCCATGCAGTTAGTAATTCACAAAATAGTCACTGGATTATTTTCAGGTATTGTTGAAATTCTGCCAGTTCAACTCATATATTCTACAAATAGATACAGTCTGTCGAATATGCCCTTGGGAGTTGAAGATGAACAGTATGGAGGAGGACATGTTGATAACTAACAAGAATGCTGCCACTGAATTGATTGTTTGTGCCCTTCTGAAAAAAAAACTTTTTATTTAAAAACTATGAATGAAAAGGTTTGTGCAGTGGCACACAGGCTAATCCTCTGCCTTGCGGTGCCAGCATCCCATATGGGCTCTGGTTTGTGTCCTGGCTGTTCTACTTCAATTCAGCTCTCTGCTTATGGTCTGAGAAGGCAGTGGAGCATGGCTCATGTCCTTGGGACCCTGCAATCACATGGGAGACCTGAAAGAGGCTCCTGGCTTCCAGCTTCAGACCATGCAGTCCTGGCGCTTGCAGCCATTTGGGCAGTGAACCAGTAGATGGAAGATCATCTCTGTCTCTCCTTCTGTTTGCAATTTAATCCTTCAAATAAGAATGGACAGACATTTTTAAAAAGGGAAAAATTATGAGTGCAGCAGTAAGTATGTAAAGTAGTAAGCAAACATCTTCTGTGCTCTTCCCCCACCCTACCCCCATCCCTGGTGCCTGCACATGGCAATTATGTTAGGGTACCACTATTATCAGGTTGATATGTGTCTTCTAGGCTTTTCTTTTTTGGTCCAAGTGAGTTTATACTCATCTATACAGTTCTGTGTCTTGTTTACTTTACTCCATATATTAAGAATATCATTCAGTGCCAAATTAAATACTTTCTTATGTGAATATATGATTTATTTAGCCATGTCCCTATTTGTAGTTTTGTATTTTCAGATCATGGCTATTTGTTGTAATGAATGTCCTTGCCATGTTTTACTGTTAATTCTGGAAGATACTTTTAAAAATATTTATTTGAAGGAGTTATAGAGACAGGGAAAGACAAAAAAAAAAGAGCTCTTCAACCTGCTGGTTCACTGACCAGATTGCTACAAAAGAGGATTTTGGACATGCACGTAGCCATTTCCTGTTGTTTTGCTAGGCATATAAGTAGGAGCTGGGTTAAAAGTAGAACAGCTGAGACTTGAACTGGCACTGATAGGAGGTGCTAGCATTATCAGTGGCAGCTTAACTTACTGCATCACAACACTGGCCCCTGAAAGATACTTTTAAAAACAATTTTTAGCTTTTAAATGTTCTTTATTAGTTGTAAGGTGAACACACACCCACATACCCACACATGCAGATGAAACTTTTCATTTGCAGATTCCATTGGAGAATCAGCTGCCCACAGCAGCCAGCACTGGGCAAGGTGGAAGCTAGGCTCCTAAAACTCCATGTGACTCTTCAATGGAAGTGTCAAGGACCCATATGATGGAGCCATCAACTGCTGGCTCCTATGGTGTGTATTAGCAGGAAGCTGGATTAGAGGCAGAAAAACTGCCCCAAACCAAGCATTCTGATATGAGTTGTAGCTGTCTTAAGTGGCAACTTAACCATTTCATCAAATGCCCACCCACTAAAAAATGTTGTGTTAACATATAATGGTGTACATACATGTACATGGTGTGTATGTTTTATTGCAGAGAGTGACAAAGATCATGCTGGACACAAGTGTAGGATGTAAGGAGGAGTCTTTGTTAGCCAAACTTGACGTCATCTTAGCATAATGTCATGTTATAAACACTACTCTGAATGCCACAGCTCAGTTCCCATAAATAAATAAATCTTTAAGCAAATTTCACGAAAAATCTTTTAAACTGTTTTACAGTAACTGTACCATTTATTTTATCTTACTACCTGCTATTGTGGCATAATTATATAAAAGAGGTAATATAATAGAAGCTTATATTACAATACGATATAAAATATGTTATAGTTCCCTCTCATTCTAGCTAGTATTTGGTATTATCAGTTTTGTTTTCTGAACTGATTTAATGGTTATGTAATAATATCTCACTAAGGTTTTAATTAACATTTCCTTAATGGATAACAATATTTCTTTCCATTTATATAGTTAATAAATCATCTTAGGCAAAATGTCTTAGAAGTTTTGCTCATTAGAAAAAAAAATTGGCAAATCATCTGTGGCTTCCCAGGAAGCTGGTTTGGAAGCAAAAATTCACCATGACCTTTGGGCACTCTGAGTTTGGGATGTGGGTGTCCCAAGTGGTAGCTTAATGTGCTGTGCCACAACATCCACCCTATGTAACTTTGATCATGGTTGATATTGAAAATATGCCCTAAATAAAGGATCCATTCCATTCCCTATCAACAACGTAGATATTCCTGTTATCAGCCAGCAGCACTTAAGACGTTATATATATTTTTTCAATGAGATAAGGTAAATAATGAAATGCCCTGTTAGTTTGTAGTCAGGGTAAACGTCTTTCCATATACTTATTGGCATATTATGAGCTTTTGCTGAATAACAGGCATCTCAAAATGTGATGCTAAAACTGCAAACATTTATTATGTCTTGGAATTCTGTATGTCAGCCTGAAAGTTTTTTTGGTCTAGTTTATTGGTTAAATATCTTTTCCTTTATTTAAGAGGAAGAGAGAGATCTCTCATTTGCTAGGTCATTTTCCAAATGCCCACAATGGCTAGGGCGGGACCAGGACCAAAGCTGGAAGCCAGGCACTCAACCCAGGTTCGCCCATGTGTGTAGCAGCAACCCAGCTACTTGAATCAGCACCTGGCACCTTCAAGGATGTACAGTAGCATGAATCTGGAATTGGGAACAGAGCTGGGACTCAACCACAGGCACTCTGATATTGAATGTAAGCATTCCGAACAGTGTCTCAATAATCGGCCCAAACACCTGCTTGTGAATTGGTTAATTCCTGTGATCAGTTGATAGCTTGGCTGTGACTAGATGATTTAGGATGGTTCACATGTCGCACAGATGGCCTAGTGACTAATCAGTGGCTCCCGTCTACTCTGTGTGGTCTCTCATTCTCTAGTAGGTTTGTCTGAGTTTCCACTCTAGGTTGTCTCAGGATCAATTAAAACAACAGAAGCGTGAAAACTAAATGAGCAAGTGTTTTCTAAGCCTCTCCTTCTATCATATCCTCCACTTTTCCATGAATAAGGGAAATTCCATGGCTAACCTTTGACTTAAGGGACAGAGACATAAATGCAACTTCTCAAGGACCTGAAATATCAAATGTTGTGGATATATTTACTCTAGTCTATTGAAGATAGCTATTTGTGTATTGTCATCTGTGAGTTGCCATTGACTTGTAGGTTTCTTTATATATTTACATGAAACCATTATTTTTACATGTAACAATTTTCTAAACCTCATCATTTAAATTCACTTATGTGATACTGGTAATCTGCTGCTGTGTAGACATTCTTTGTTCCTATATTCAAATCTTTTACAATAAATACATTCATGTCTTGAATGATCAAAGGGCAAGTTTTTTGAGTGCAGGTGCCATCAGATGCAGTTCTTATCTGCATCTATAGAATGTAACACAGAAGGCAAACTGTAGTGCTTATTAAATAAATGTCTATTGAAGGAATTCATTAACTGAACACCATTTCACTTATTTCATCATTTGTTCAAACATCAGTGTGTGTTGCATATCTGCTATACACTAATCATTGTGCTTATTGATAAGAGATACAAAATAAACTTCTCTCATTGTGTTGAGAATGAAGTGTAGTGGGCAAGAATGGAATTAATATCACCGAGACATGAGTTTACATCTCATGTTCCTATTTGTGTGATCTTGGACTTGCTATTACCATGTGCTAAACATCTCTGAGGGGTTTTGATTAACTTAGACAAAATGGAATGTAGACGTGTTCCCTCATTGTGAGAATTCAGGTGGTCAGTACTCATAAAGCGCTCAGTATAGTGTTTATTGTATCGTATACCAAAAATGTTTTCTTCCTTCCCTACATGGTCTGACTAACCCTGCTGGGAAGGCTAGTCTTCTTCCTTTGCCAATCTCATCTTAGCAACTGCTGTCACTTTGCCTATCCCATGGTAGACTGATTGATTTGCTCCTCTAATATTTCTCATCAGGTTGCCACTTTGAGCAATTGTTGGTTCTTTTTTTTATATGTATTTTTTGGTACGAGCAAGTCAACCACTATTTTTTCTTCACTGGGAACTGGAGAAAAGGGCCCTGTGAAGTTGAGTTTTTTGTATTATGGTGCCTTGGAGAAGAGCAGGCTTTGGTTGTAGATGTGGAAATGGACTTCCTTTGGTAGTATGTTATAGAAGGGAATGTGGCAAGCCACTGAAAAGGAAGAGTCTTAACAGGGAAGGTGGCCTGACTCTAAAGATGAAGTCTTTCCAGACCAGATAGATTTCATAGTACTGATTCCAGAACAGTCATATCAGTCTATTTTCTGCAGGTAGAGTAGAATACCAGAGATTCATTTTTAAAGGAAAGATGTATTTGGTTCAGAGTGCTGGAGACTGAGAGGCCTGAGGAACATGGTGCCATTTCTGTCAGGGTTTCCTTGTTATACCTTGGCAGAAAGCAGACGGGCAAGAAGACAAGACAAATTAGAGGAAGCCCATTACTGTCATGATAATGACATTACTTCATTCATGAGGGCAGAATGCTATGTACCTAATCATGTCTTTCTAGGTTCCACCTCCCAGCACTACTGCAATGGGGGTTAAGTCACCAAATTATGGACTTGGGGGCACAGATTCAAACCATAGTACCCTTTCCTAGAGTCAGCTGGAAAGGAAAAACTATGTGGCTTGGGGGATAACCATATGGGAGGAAAATTCATCTCTGCATAGTTCCAATCCCTCTGTGTTTTTGCTCTTCCCACTGATTGGAAGTTGTTCTTATATCTGCCTGCTTGATTCTCCAGATGCCAAACTGCCAAATCTGTGAGTGTTCCAAAATCCTGCACCTTAAGGATTTGACTGTATTACACTGGTGTGAGAACTCTGCACTAAGATCTGGCTTTACTGACATCTCTTCCTTGGTCTTGGGTCATCCTTTGTAGAGTATGAAGCTTGCATCAGTCTCTAAAATCCAAACTATGGGACCACGTTTCCTCTACCCACCACATCTTGGAATGGAATTACCTGTGAATTCACATATAGTTGCTACGATTTTCAATGAAGTCTCATTATTTGGGTATTCTACTTTTCCCTGAAAATAGTTTCCTGTCAGTTGATTGACACTAATTCTAACAAAAACATGTGCTTTTTGGTCCGGATGGAAAATTCCTGGTATTTAAGTTGGGAAAGGATTCCATTCCCTCCAACAGACAGACAAGTGCTCTATTTGTTGGAGAAACAGTGGTGGGAAGTGGGCATGCCCTTTGGGGAGCTGGCTTGGCACAACTCCCGAATAAGAGTAGTTTTGTTGTAGGAGAGACACAATCCAGCCACATTCAGGATGCCCTTGTCTGACTCTAACCTCCCATCTATACAATAATAACATGGGAAACTTCTTTTATTTTCAGTGTTGTACATTTGGTACCTTCTCGTTAATTGCCCTGTATCTTGGAGAGAACCTTGAAGGTGAAGTTACTGCTCTGAAGCTTACTGCCTAAAAAGATCATCAAGAACAAAAAAAGATCCAAGTGTTGGAAACACACCAGCAAACTGCATTTCTGTAGTGGGGGAAAGACACTGACAATGTGATCACATAGGCTTAACAGAGAAAAATGGCATCATTAGTTCTTAGCACTCTCTCCCTCCCACCCCTATTAATGCCAGACCAACAATGAGGCATAGTGGCTATGCCTCTACTTGTGACACTGGTTACTCACATCAGAGTATAGGTTCAAATCCCTTCTGTTCCACTTCGAATCCAGTTTCCTGCTAGCAAGGTAGCAGATGTACCTGGCCCCTGCCGCTCATGTAAGAGACCAGGATGGAGGACCTGCCTCTTAGCTTCAGCCTGACTCATCACTGGTTCTTATGGATATTTCAGGAGTGGAGAGTGAACCAGTAGATGATTTTCCCCCTCTCTCCCTCTGTCTCCATTGGAACTTCTTTCAGGTCTCCCACATGGATGAAAGGGCCCAAGACCTTGAGCCATCCTCTGATGCTTTCCCAGCCCTTAAGAAGGGCGCTGCATTGAAAGTGGAGCAGTCAGGACTTGAACTGGTGCCCTGTGGGATTCTGGTGGTGTAGGCAGAAGTTTGGCCTACTATACCATGGCACTGACCCCAACACTTACTCAATCTTTAATATCTTGCTCATTAGCTATCCTATTGAGGAAGGCTTCTTTTAAAATAAGTTCTAATATTTTGTGCTTTGCTTGGTAACTGATTCTACTTGAGACAAAGTGTCCACGAATTCCCCCTGCCAGCCCAAGTTAAATCTGATTAAATTTTTTAATTTTACTTTTTAATATTTTATTTTTGATGTTTATATAGTTGATTATGGTTGAAAAGGTTGAGGATTAAGGGAAAGTGGGTGAGACCTCTATTTCCACACCTTCCTTATTTTCTTCCTGTATCTAGGGGGAGAGGGGAGAGAAGGCGAGAAGCCACACTCAGGCCCCCAACTACCTCAGTATCTGGGGGAAGGGGAAGGGCCACTCGATGTCATCCTAGGGTCCCCAATGTGGAGCATTTTCTGAGAGTTCTGTTTAAGTGGTTTTGATAGTTCTGACATGTTGTAGATCTCAACAGTTTCAAGGGTGAGGAAATCCTTCTAAGGTCCTTTGGCTGACAAGTCCACCTTGGAGTCTCCATTCCCCCAGAAATTTGCTGTCAAGCCTCACTAGGGTAGTTGATCGATTTGTTCTGACCTCCTTCCTCTGCTATGGTGCCAGATAAAGTCCTCCGCAGGCTTCAGTGGACTGCCAAATCCTCCATGTGCATTTGGGTATGTTGTCCACTGCACCATCTTCAGTAACTGAAGAGGCCCCATTCAGACAATCACAGGTCCTGCCACTCTCCCCATGGTTGGAGTTCTTAGTCCAGTGGTTCAATTGGGGGGAACCTCAAGAAATATCATCTGAGGTGATCACAAACCTGATTCTTGTGTGTGCCCGCCAGTTTGGCTCATTCTGTCACCCACATTAGTCTATGCACGCATTGATGGTTGCAATTGGTAGGTCAGATATATCTCCAGCCATGTCTCTTATGCAAACCAATGGGTGCTACGGTCCAGTTCGACCCTGCCCACCATAAATTTGCCCCCCACATACACTATCAGAAGCTGCAGCCCAGTCAGAGCAATCCCCAGTAACTCCCACTAGATGGCTCCCAGCCGTGCTTCCTGTGCCTGCCAGCATGTGCAGTGGACTTGTCTGGTCTGTACCACATCCCATTGAGCTCTCAAACACATCATTGGGTGTTGAAGCCTAATTCAGCCCAACTGACTCCACCATCCGGCCCTCACTAATGCCAGTGCCTATCTAGCCAGGCCTGCCCCCAGTCCTGGTTCTTGTGCCCACCTGTGGGAGCTGCAGGCCATGAAAGAAGTGCCCACAGTTTTCCTGCTGGACCCATTTCCTACTCTGAATCTTGCACTCTCCAGGTGGTTTTGCCATCTTGCTTGACAGGACTTTCCCCAGCCCCAGCATGTGCAAGCTGATGCTGCAGCAAAGCCCTTACTCTGGCTTATGTCTGTACCAGTGGATACAGCCAGTTAGCTCAACCTGGCTCTCCTCAAACCAAGTTCTCATGCAGGTCAATAGGTGTTGTAGCCCTGTCCAGCCTGATTTGCCCCTAGTCCCGGCTCTCATACTCATCAGGAGGAGCAGTGGCCTAGCAGGGGAGTCTGCATTTTCCCTACTGGGCTTGTACTCCCGCCCTGGGTCTTGCCTATGTTGGTAGTTGCTATGGCACAGTCTGGCATGGCATATCTTACCTCAGCATATGCTGGCAGGTGCTGTAGCCTGACCTGGCCTGGTCTGCCCCCAGTTCCAGCTTGTACTGACGGGTGCTGCCACCCAGCCCAGCCCAGCCCTGCCCCCTGTCCTGGCCCTAATGTGAACTGACTGTTGTTGTGGCCCAACCTGGCCTGTCCTGCACCTGTTCTGGTTCTCAGATCTGCCAGTGGGTGTTACAAACTAGCCCAGCCTGGCCAACTCCCAGACCTGACCCACACATGTACTGGTGGGTAATATAACCTGGCCTGGTCTGGGCCATACTTTGCCTTGGTTCTTGTGCTCACTTACAGGGACTGTATCCTGGCAAAGGAGTTCTCCAAGCTCCTCTATCAAATTTTGTGTACACCAGCGGGTCCTTGGCTCAGGCTGACTTAGTCCAACTCCTGTCATGGCAATAACAGTGGCTTTGCCCATCTGGCTCATACCTCCAGTTCTTACTGTTGGGTGCTACAGTTCAGCCACACCTGGTCTATGCCCTGACACAGCTCCTGTGTGGTTCAGTGGGTGCCGGGACCTAGCCCCGACTGTTTACACCCACCCTGGCTCTCACAAGCACCACTGGGTGCTACAGTCTAGCCCAGTCTGGCACACCCCAAACCCAGTCCACACCTATTCCAAGATAAATAGCATCAATTTCCACCGCAGATCCCTGCTCCTATTCTGGCTCTTGCACTCACCAGTGGGAACCACAGCCCAGTCAGGGAGTCCCCTTAGCTGCCCAACCAGGCCTGTTTCCAGCCACTGATATTATGCATGCCAGTGGTTGTCTGACTTCCCACATCTTAGCCTTTGTCATCAGATGCTGCAGCCTGGCATGGCCGGCCCTGCTGCCAATGCCAACTCTCACTGGCTGGTGCTGCAGCCTAGCCTTGCTCAGTATTCTCCCATCCCTGACTCTTTGCAAACTGGTAGGTGTGACAGCCTCGCTGGGCATGACCCACATCCTATCTTGATTCCTGCATTTGCCAGTGAGCTAAGGTTGCCCTGGCCCTGCTTGATCTGCCCCCCTCCAGAACCAACCCACACACTTGCCAGTGGGTGGAGATACCCTTCCGAGCCTGACCAACACCCACGCCTGAGTCAGATACTCAGCAGCAGGAGTTATGGCCCACCAGGGGAGTTTTCCAAGTTCCTCCACCAGGCCCACTCCCAGAACCAGACCTCACATAGCCCAGGTTGTGCCAGTTGGATTCTAGACTCTTATTTGGCATCGTCTGTTCTCTCTGTCCTGGCCTTTGTATGACGTTGTGGATGCTGTGGCCCAGGCAGCCCCATACCCTATTCTTGGGTGTCTGCAGCTGCCTCAGCCTGGACCAGCCCAGCCTCATGAGTGTTGGAGGGTTCCATAGTCATGCCTAGCTTAGCCTATCATCACCCCCAGCTCTTAAGTAAACCAGTGGAAACTGCAATTCTACAGGAGTGACTCCACATATTGCCTACAATCTGTCCCCAGACCTGATTCTGTCACGTGCTGGTTAGTGTCATGGTTCAACCTAACATTACTTGTCTGCTGTTCCGACTCTCACTGACTGATACTGTGATCTAGCCCTGCCAGCTAGGTCCCCAGTCTTAGCTTTAGTGTATGCCAGTGAGTGATATTCGGTGGTAGCCAATGTTGAGCAGCCCAGCTCAGGTCTCCCATGTGTGCTGGTGCTTCAGTCTGACCCTTAAAGGTCCTCCCATTCTCTCCTCCAAATGGCTCAGTCTAGCCCCCTTGCTTACCTGAGAGTAGATGAAGTCCCTCATAAGTCATTTCTCATCTGCATGTGACCCCCTCAGGCCTTGGCACACCCCTCCCCCATGCCAACCCCAGACTCCTGCAGAGCCAACACTCCCAGTCTCCTAGAGTGCACCACTGGGCCCGGGGCCTCACTGGGCTTCCTCACCTTCAGGGTTAAGCCAGTCAGCCGCATGAATGCATGCTGGTCCAAAAAGTAAATCTGATTAATTTGAACATTGTTATTTCATAGCATAGTATGATTCTCATTGTACCTGTCATGGTACCAATACTATGTTTACCCAGATGACTAATTTTCCAGGTCTGCCTTTCACGTGAGCTACTTCAGAGTTGAGGGCTTATCTGCTTTATTTGTCCTTGTGCAGCTAGAGCTGAGAGCAGTACCTAGTATATAGGAAGTGTTACTAGTTTGCTAAGCAAATGAATGAACAGATGTATACATGACAATCAGAATTCTTTTTTTTTTCCTTTTTAAACATGGAAGTTTTCCTTTTCCAGATAGCATTCTATAACAACTCCAGTTCAAACACTTCTACAAACTATGCTGGACAGTTGTAGGGTAGTCTTTGTTTCTTGGCCTTATTGCCAGAACTTTGATTCCAGAATTTTCTTTTAGCTAGCTTTTTGGTTCATTGCTGAGCCTCTGATTTCTGCAGTGTTTTGAGCCAAGATTATGCTGTCATTTCAAATATTTAGAAACGTAAGATATCTTCTGTCACAAATGTGAAATGAGCACCCAAGAATTTTATTATTATCTAGTTTCCAAAATTCCAAGAAACTGTACAATTATTTTGAAGGCATGACATATTATTCCAACACACAGTGAAACTCCACCCAACATTATTTTTCTGTTAGAAGCACAGGGGAAAAAAAGCAGCAGCACAAAGGAACAGACTTACTATGCAGTGGTTTGGCTTGCCAGCTTTGGAAGATCAGGCAGCTGTGTTAATCAGGGCTTGACTATATGAGCTGTGTTGAACCTGATTGTGGAAAAAAGCAAGGTACTTGGAGCAAGTCTGTTACGCTACAGTGGAGTACATCTCCCAGATATTTTGTTGGAGCTCTTTTTCTTTTAAACCATCTGGTACTCTCTTTTTTATGCTAACGTGATATTAATAGAAAAGGAACAGATTCAATGCAATTCATAGAAATAATTCTAAAAATATGATATTCCCTTCTTCTCTCTTGCTTGTACCCACCTTCCCCCTCCCTCTTTTATATCTTCCCCTCTTCCTACCTCCTTCCTTCCTTCCTTCCTTTTTCTTTTGTTCTTTGTTTCCTCCTCCCTGCCACTCCCATTTTTCCTTTCCTTTCTTTCTCTTATTTTTAATTTATTCTCTTTATTTTGTTATAATTTTTAAAAAGATTTTTATTTTGAATTTTGAATTATGTGGTACATTTCTGTATAGACTGGGATTCCCCCCAAACTCCCACCCCCGTCAGATTTTTCCCATTTTGTTACAATAGTGTAGTCCTTAATAAGGAATCAAAATTCAATCAGTCTTTTATTTAAGTGTACCCCGACATTGTTGGTACAGACAATGTCAGTCCAGCATCCCATTGTCTACACATGTCCAACAGTTTCATTGGGAATCCATCTTTCGTCTGGATGCAGGGATGCATGTTCCATTGTACCCCCACGTCTGTATATGATAGACCCCAGTACTCCATCACTATCCATTACCATAAGTGAGAAGTCATGAAACAAGGTAAACAACCAGTATGGGTTAGAACAGCCACATCAACAACAACATCAACAACAAATTATAGCACCTTGAAAAAATAACACGTCACTGAGTAACCAACACATGAGTGACAAAAAGGAAACACAGAAGTCCTTTGTGAAACATGATGCCATCGTATAATTCATGAGCACATGATGAATTTGACTAGAGAAAAGAGATTTGGAAGCAACCAAACTGAAATAAAAACATCAAAGCACATGGGATACAGCCAAAAAGCAAACAATCAAAAAACAGTATGGATTGGACTATTGGAGTTACACTTTCCATGTTGGCTTCCTTATATAAGAGAGAATATATGGTATTTGTTCTTTTGTGATTGACTCATTTCACTGAGCATAATGGTCTCTAGTTGGGACCACCTGGTTGTAAATAAAATGATTCCATTCTTAATAGCTGAATAGTATTCCATGGAGTAGATGTACCACAGTTTCTTTTTTTCTTTTTAAGATTTATTCTGTTTCTTATTGGAAAGTCAGATATACAGACAGGAGGAGAGACAGAAAGATCTTCCGTCCGACGATTCACTCCCCAAGTGAGCGCAACGGCTGGTGCTATGCCGATCTGAAGCCAGGATCCAGGAACTTCTTCCAGGTCTCCCACACGAGCGTAAAGTCCCAAGGCTTTGGGCCGTCCTCGACTGCTTTCCCAGACCACAAACAGGGAGCTGGATGGGAAGTGGAGCTGCCAGGATTAGAACTGGTGCCCATATGGGATCCCGGCATGTTCAAGGCAAGGACTTCAGCCGCTAGGCCACGCTGCCAGGCCCTGAGCCACAGTTTCTTTAACCACTCTTCCTTGGATGCACATCTGGATTGTTTCCATGTCTTTGCTGTTGTAGATTGTGCTGCTGTAAGTACAGGGTTACAGATTCCCTTCTCACATGCAGATTTCATTTATTTTGGGTATATTCCTGGGAGCAGGATAGCTGGGTTGTATGGCAGGTTTATTTGCAATTTTCCAAGCACTCTCCATACTGATTGCCACAGTGGTTGTATTAGCCTACACTCCCACCAGCAGTGAAGGAGGGTGCCTTTTTCCCCACATCCACACCAGCAGGTGCTATTAGTTGAGTTCTGAATGTAGGCCAGTGTCACTGGAGTTAGGTGGTACCTCAACGTGGTTTTCATTTGTATCTCTCTCTGATGGCTAGGCAGCCTGAGCATCTTTTCATATGTCTGTTAGCCATTTGAATCTGTTCTTTTGAGAAATGTCTGTTCATTTCTTTTGCCCATTATGTTACAGGGGTTTTTGGTTGGTTGGTTGGTTGGTTTTTTTTTTTTTTGCTGTCCCTGGGTTTCTGAAGCTCGTTGTAGATCCTGGATATTAGTCCCTTATCACTTGTGTAGTATGCAAAAATTTTCTCCCATTATGTTGGTTGCTTCTTCACTTTGTTAATTGTTTCTTTGCTGTATAGAAGCTTTTTGGTTTGGTATAGTTGCATTTGTTCATTTTAGATTTGATTGCCTTTGCTTTAGGCGTCTTGTGTGTGTGTGTGTGTGTGTGCAGCATGTTTTTTTCATATTTTATTTATTTTTTTATTTATTACATTGCATTATGTGGCACATTTTTATATGCACTGGGATTCCCCCCACCCCTCCCCAAGCCCTCCCCCCATGGTGGATTGCTCCACCTTATTGCATTTCCACAGTTCAAATTCAGTTGAGATTCTTTCATTGGAAGTATTTACCAAGCATACAGTCCAGCATCCTATTGTCCTGGTAAGTTCAGTAGTTTCTTGGTGAGACCATCTCTGGTCTGAAGGTACATTAGGCGTCTTTTCTAAGAAGTCTTTCCCTGTTCCTAGATCTTGGAGTGTGCTTCCTATGTTTTCCTTTAATAGTTTGATGGTTTCTGGGTGCAGATTTAGGTCCTTGATCCATTTAGAGCTAAGTTTTGTTTATTGTGACATGTGTGGATCTTGCTTCTTAGTTCTGCATGCTGCTATCCAGTTGTCCCAACAGCATTTGCTGAGAAGACCAGAATTTTTGCCTGGATAATTTTCAGTTTTCTTGTCAAAGATTAGTTGACTATACATGTGTGGGTTCCCTTCTGGTGTTTCTATTCTGTTCCATTGATCTTCTCTCTTTCTGTACCAGTACCAGACTGTTTTGATAACCACTGCTCTGTAGTATGTCTTGAGGTCTGGGATTGTGATTCCTCCAGCTTGATTTCCATTTTTCAGGATAGCTTTAGCTGTTTGTGGTCTTTTGTGATTCCAGATGAATTTTTGTATCATCTTTTCTATTTCTGACAAGAATGTTGTTTGGATTTTGATTGGGATTGCATTGAATCTGTATATTGCTTTTGGTAATATGGTCATTTTGACAATGTTGATCTTGCCAATGCAAGAACATGGTAAGGTTCTTCATTTTTCAAGGTCTTCTATTTCCTTTTAAAATGATTTATAGTTTTCATCATAGATGTCTTTATTATATATTTAGTTAGCTCAATTCCTAGGTATTTAAGATTCCTCTCCTCTATTTTAAAGGGGACTGTACTTACAATTTCTTTCTCAGCAGTGGAATTATTTGCGTGCACTAGAGCCATCGATTTGTGTTCGTAATTTTGTATCCTGCTACTCAGCCAAAGTCTCTTATGAGTTCCAGTAGTCTCTTGACTGAGTCTTCTGGTTCTCCTATGTAGAGAATCATGTCTTCTGCAAATAGCAATAATTTCAGTTCCTCATTTTCAATTTGTATTCCTTTAATTGCTTTTTCTTGCCTATTAGCTCTGGCAAGAACTTTCAATACTATATTGAAGAGTAGTGGTGAGAGTGGACATCTCTGTGTAGTTCCAAATTTTAGTGGGAAGGCTTCCAATCTTTTCCCATTTAGTATGATGCTGGCATTGGGGTTTTCATAATTGCTTTGATTGTGTTGTAGAATGTTCCTTCTATGCCTATCTTGTTTCGGGTTTTAGCATGAAGTGGTGTTGGATTTTATCAAATCCCTTCTCTGCATCTATTGACAGGATTATATGGTTTTTATTTTTCAATTTGTTGATGTGATGTATCACATTTATTGTTTTGCGGATGTTGAACCATCCCTGCATGCCTGGGATGAATCCCACCTGGTTCGGGTGAATGATCTGCCTGATGTGTTGTTGGATCCTGTTGGCTAGTATTTTATTGAGGATCTTTGCATCTATGTTCTTCAAGGATATCGATCTGTAGTTCTCTTTTTCTGTTGTTTCTCTATCTGGCTTTGGTATTAAGGTGATATTAGTGTCATAGAAAGAGCTTGGAAGGATTGCCTGTGTTTCTATTGTTTGAAAAAGCTTGTGTAGGACTGGGGTAAGTTCCTCTTGAAACGTTTGGTAGAATTCAGCAGTGAAGCCATCTGGTCCAGGACTTTTCTTGGTTGGGAGGGCTTTAATTACTGATTCAATCTCAGTGCATGAGATTTAGATTGTTATTTGCTTCTTGATTCAATTTTGGTGGATTGTATGTGTCCAAAAATCTATCCATCTCTTCTAGGTCTTCTGATTTGTTTGCATATAGTTGCTTGTAATAGTTTCTGATGATTCTTTGTATTTCTGAGGTATCTGTTGTTACATCTCCTTTCTCTGATACTACTGATGCGTATTTTCTCCCTCCTTTTTTTGGTTAGTTGGGCTAGTGGAGAGTCTATTTCGTTGATTTTCTCAAAGAACCAGCTCTTTAATTGTTTGATCTTATGTATAGTCCTCTTGGTCTCTATTTGGTTTATTTCCTCCATTTTTTCCTACTAATCTTGGGATTGCTTTGTTGTTGTGTTTCTAGTTCCTTCAGCTGTAAGGTTAGCTGATTTACTAGGTGCTTTTCTAGTTTCTTGACATAAGCACTGATTGAAATGAACTTTCCTCTTAGCAGCACCTTGATTGTGTCCCATAAGTTTTGATATGTTGTTTTGATGCCTTCATTTGCTTCAAGCAATTTTTTAATCTCCCCGTTGCTTTCCTCTCTAATCCATTGCTCATTTAGTAACACATTATTCAGTCTCCATATGTTTGTAAGTCTTCCTTGGTGTTTCGACTTCTTGGTCTTTAGCTTCACTCCTTGATGGCCTGAGAAGATGCATGGTATGATTTCAACTTTTTGAAGTTTGCTGAGGCTTGTTTTGTGACCTATTACATGATCAATTCTGGAGAAAGTTCTTTGTATTGATGAAAAAAAGGTGTATTCTCTGTCTATAGGATGAAAGGTTCGATAAATGTCAACCACGTCCATTTGCTGTAGAGTTTGGGTGAGTTCTGTTGTTTCTTTGCTGAGTTTCTGGTTTTGATCTGTCCATTTGTGTTAATGGGGTATTAAGGTCTCCCACTATGATTGTATTGCAATCTATTTCTCCCTTTAAACCCATTGATACTTGTTTCACGTAGCTAGATGCTTTGGCATTTGGTGTGTAAACATTTATTATGCTGATCTCTTCTTGCTGAATGCATCCTTTGATCATTATGTGGTATCCTTCTTCATCTCTTTTGATGCTCTTTACATCAAAGTCTATGTCATCTGATATAAGAATGGCTACTCCTGCATGTCTTTCCTTACCACTTGCTTGGAATATCTTTTTCCATCCTTTCACTTTCAATTTTCTCTGATCTTTGTTGGTGAGATGTGTCTCCTGTAAGCAGCAGATAGCTGGGTTTTTGTTTTTTGATCCAGTCCTCTAATCTATGGCATTTGACTGATGAGATTAAGCCATTTCCATTCAACATTATTATGGATAAGGGACAGTTTGGTCCTGTCATTTTGGCGATGTGTTGTTCTGTGATTGAGTCTTCTGTTAGCCTTTTAGTGAGATGTTCTCCAGGTGTTTGCTATTTCTTTTTTCTTTCATGGAAACATCCTTGAGGTTTAGATGAGACAAAATCTTGAAGTTTTTCTTTGCTGTGGAAGAGTTTTATTTCATTTTCAAAGACAAAGGAGAGCTCTTCAGGGTAAGTTATTCTGGGCTGAAAATTTTTCTAGAATCTGGAATATGTCACTCCATTCTCTTCTGGCCTATAGTGTTTCCTCTGAAAGGTCAGCTGCGAGTTTGATTGGGATTCCTTTTTATGTCACTTGATTTTTTTCACGTGCACATTTAAGGATTTTTCCTTTTTGTTCAACTGAAGAGAGCTTGATTATCATGTGTTGTGGCGAAGTTTGCTTTTGGTCAACTCTGTTGGCAGTTCTGTAGCCCTCCTGTATATTATTTTCCAATTCTTTGCTCAGATTAGGGAAGTTCTCCTTTATTATTTTGTTGAATACACCTCTAATCCCAACTTCTCTTTCTGCACCTTCTGGAACTCCCATAACTCTTATGTTGGACCTTTTAATCATATCTTTTAATGCTTGGATACTGTTTTTTAGCTTGACCCAGCTCTGCTTCCAGCTTTGTTTGTTTCTTCATGGTGACAGGAAATATCTTCTAATTCTGAAATTCTTTCTTCTACCTCATTCATTCTATTGTTGAAACTCTCCACTGCATTTTAAATTTGCTCTACTGTGTTTTTAATTTCTGATATATCAGCCTTAACTTGATTTATTACTGCTATTTCTTCTTTGAACTCTTGTTTGTGCTTCTCATTGTTGATCAGCAGATTTATAGAGTTTTCTGAGTTCCTTGTCCCCCATTTTCTCAATGTCTTCCTCAGTTAATTCTGAGAGTGGGCGAAGCTTTTGCTCCTTTGTTGGAGAGTCTTCAGTAACATTCATGGTGTCTTTGACTTTTCTTTTACCTTTTGTAGTTGCCAATCTGGTTGACAAAATCATCTCTAAGGTGTATTACCTACAGGTCTACAAGTTGATTTTTTATGTTCAAGCAGTGCGCTGGACTTAGAAAACACAGCTGTCCTGAATAATTGCTTTGTCCACTGCACTGATTTTGTAGATAGCACTGATGTTGTCACCCCCTGCTGGCCGATAAGTCCGAGTACCTCCTGGAGTTATTTTGGGTGGAGTTGGCGGCGTGCCTTGTTGGGGCTGTTTTTTTCTGTGGAGCCTGTGCAGTGCTCTAAGATGGTGGTGATTTTGTTCCCAGCTTAGTTCTTGGGCAGCTCAGCTGTCCTCCCTTCAGTGTAACAGTGTCTGCTCCTGTGGCACTGATATCTGAGAGCTGCTGAATTAGTGCATGCACAGTTTGCCACTCCTCCTCTTGCAGTTTACCAGTGTTCGGAGCACTTGCCTCAGTGTCCAAGATGGCGCCCGTAGGGGCACCAACAAAGATCAGGGGGCTTTGGGCCGTCAGCTCCAGGGACCACACAGACCCTACAGGCTGCAAGGCTCACACTGTGGGCTCATCTCAGTGCAATTAACTAGTAACACACCCACTCTGTGCCTTCACTTGGGGTCCACACTTGCTGCCCTGCTACCCGAGATGGCGCCAGGCGGGACACTGCTGGAGAACTACGGCTGCTTGCTTTCAGCTCCAGGGTTCACACCGACCCTGCAGGGAGCGAAGCTGGTGCTACCCTCCCCACTTGGATCAGTTCCGTGTGATCAGCCATAAATGAGCCTCCTCTGGGCTGCTCCATCAACTCCACGTTCGGCCTCTCCACAGAAGGAGGCGCCCTGAGTCTACTACTCTTTCTCTGCCTGTGGCTGGCCCTAGCAACCCAGCTTGATTGTCAGGTCCCAGACTGCACTCACCTCCTGAGCTCCCCGTGAGGACCCAGGCTCCCACTTGGCCGTCACAAGAGCTGTGTGGAGGCCACGGCTGGATGTCTGGCTGGTGCTGGAACTGGATCTCCAGAGCCTGGATCACCGGGGTCTGAGTTGCTGCTTGCCAACTGCTGGTGGGTTTTTCAGTCCACTGCAACACTGCTGTCCTGTAACCACAGCTTCCCTATGTCCAGGGAGTCTCCAGGTACCCCCTGCTTACTGCCTGACCCCTATTTTTTGCCTGTAATCTACTTATTGTACTTCACCATGTCTAAAGATCTGACTAAACATGCCTGTACCCTATGCCGCCATCTTATTTTGTTATAATTTTTAAAGACTTACTTATTTTTATTAGAAAGTGAGATATACAGAGAGGAGGAGAGACAGAGGAAGATCTTCCATCTGCTGATTCACTCCCCTAGTGACTGCAACAGCCAGAGCTGAGCTGATCCAAAGCCAGGAGCCTCCACGTCTCCCACACGGGTGCAGGGTCCCAAGGCTTTTGGTCATCCTTGACTGCTTTTCCAGGTCACAAGCAGGGAGCCAGATGGGAAGTGGGGCCGCAAGGACACAAACTGGTGCCTATATGGTATCCTGGCACATGCAAGGCAAGGACTTTAGCTGCTAGGCTACTGTGCTGGGCCTATTTTATTTATAATTTTAATTGCAGATTCAATGTGTTGGGTCTTTTTGGTCGATAACAATTCTAACATGTGATGTTCCCTTCTTCCTCCTCTTCTGCCCTCCTTCTTTTTCCCTTTTTGAGATAACCTATTTTAAGTTTACAGTATAAAGGCTTCACCAAATAAGCTCCAAGACATTGGCTATGAGCAATAATTGCATGGTTGATCTTAAAAAAAAAAAAAATGAGGCTCTGCTTGTGGTGCAGTGGGTGGGGCTGCCACTTGTGGCACCTTATCCTAGTGGACATTCCAGCTTGTAATCCGGGTCCCTGTAACGGGGCCTGGGAAAGCAATGGAGATGGCCCAAGTCCATGGCCCCTGCACCAACATGAGAGGACTGGAAGAAGCTCCGGCTCAATTTCTGTCTGACCCTGCCCTGGACATTTTGCTCATGTGGGGAGTGAACCAGCAGATGAAGATCTCTTTCTACACTCACCCCATCTTCACTGTCTTTCCTCCCCCAATCTTCCACAGCCCCAGAACTCTGCCTTTCAAATAAAATCTAAGAAATATAAAAGGAAATTGATGAGCTTTGAGGTTTTACACTTTTTAAAAATAGTCATTTTTTTTCCAAATGAAAGCTTATGTGGAGTCCAGATATTTAAAAAAGTCTAGCAGTTCTATTGGGGTTGGAGGTAGAATGAGTGAGTGAGTGTATGTGTGTGTGACTCATTCTATTCATTTTACTTCTCCAACTCACAAGCTTCTAGAATACCTTTTAAGAAAATGGAAATTTGCAAAATCAGTTTGAAAAGCCATAGCTGTGTCTCCAGTTTCTAACTGTTTAGTACTCTTATATGAATATTGATTTTGGTTCACAATCATTAGTATGATTATTAAAAAATGTTATGTGTTAATTTGTGGCTTGTTATTCAAAAAATATTGAATGAATAAACCTAAAAATGAAAGCAATAGTTAAACAACATTTAGATTTAGTAAGAGGATGATACTGTGGTTAGGTATTGTTGGGTACAGCACCGGGAACACGTGGGAAGCAAAGCATTTCAGAGCAGTGTTCTGTTTCAGCTGTATTCCTCAGTTATTGTCAACTTGGCAGATGCCATGAAACAGTGGCAAGTATTTGATTATAAATAAGAACACAGTTTTATGCAAACATAGAGAAGTGTTAGTGATCTTTTGATGAAATAGAATAGCATTAATTCCAAAAATGTAATATGTGAAATTGAATCTACATCTTAATTATGTCAAGCTCTTAGCTTCAAACATAGAACTTAAGTTGAACTACTTAATGATTTGATCAGAGTCCCTATGAATATGATTATGATGAAAAATTCAATCTAATTCTTGAAAGAGATCAGCCGTGTAGTTGCCATCATGCCTTTCATGGTGTCAGCAACCAGACTCTTTGGAGAAGTCACAGATTCACAGGCCACATTTGGATCCATGTAGTAGGGATCCTCTCTTTATTCTTTTTGATAGCTAAATCTATCTACCCTTTCCAGATTTTATTTTAGTTTGTTGAAATTTTCAGGGTAGTGGAATAATATCACATTCCATGTTATGACAATGAAGAGAGAACTGATACATCATCTGGATGCATTCCAAGGTACAAAGTGAGTTTAGAGGCAAATAAGAGACATTGCAATAATGCAGATTTCCAGAACTCTTGCTTTCCTTCCAGTTACCGTCTCTCAATGGCAAGAGAAGTAAAATTTACTGTCTTATGTTTAATTTTTATGTATATTCAAGATGTGCAAAAAGTCAATACATACAGATAGATGGGCATGTTGTTTTCCGATAATCGTCCCTTCACTGCCCAGTTCTCCCTAACAGTCTATCCTTGTTCTTAGCTTATTATGCCACATTGGGTGGGAATGTCTGGTCCATGGGCCATAGAAGGCCTGTGTAACATTTGGTCTGTCCCTGACAAGGTAACCTTAGGTGGAATTCAACATTCAGAAAAGTCTATGACAGGCTAATTTTTATGTTGATAATTTTGTATGGCTCAGGAATGACTTTACAAATATTCAAATGACTTTTGCCAGAAAAAATCTTCCACACCCCTGTGTAAAATCTTGAAACATACAAGCATATACATATTTAGATTTTGATTATAACAAAACTAAGCAGTGGTTTTTAAGATCCATCTTAGGAAACTGGTAGCTTTTCTCACACCCAAAGCTCACAAGAATAGTCATCTGATCGTTCTGATGCAAATGGTATTCCAAAAGCCAAAGAGTTCCCAAATGGCAGGGGGCTTCCTTCCTGGAACTGTCAGGCTGAGTAAGGGCATCAAAGTGCGGTGAAGTCTGGAACCTGGTTGGGAGTTATAACCCGCCCCCTCACTGCAGGTCGAGGAGATATCTGGGAGGAGCAAGATGAGAGCAAACCAGATCTGTACCTAGAAACAATGCACAGATGGAGTGTGCTTGTCTTTTTATGTCGATGATTTTCTCTATTTCCTAAAATCATTAAATAGACCATAGCCAGTGCCAGTGCGATGTGCTCAAGAGCAAGTCACTCAATTGGTGCTAGAAATGGGGCTGGAGTGAACCAGCGCTGAAAGAATTATAGCACTTCCTTCCTCTTGCTGACCTTTTCTGGAACATGCCTGGAGTGAGTGAGTGTAAGGGGGAGGTGAAATTCACTCAGTGGCAGGGTTGACTACAGAAGGTGGAGGTTCAGGCTAGCATTTTTGAAGACTTTAATCCACTTTTAGGTTTCCTAGCTGATTTTTTTTTTAGAGATTTATTCATTTTATTACAGCCAGATATACACAGAGGAGGAGAGACAGAGAGGAAGATCTTCCATCTGATGTTTCACTCCCCACGTGAGCTGCAACGGGCCGGTGTGCGCTGATCCGAAGCTGGGAACCTGGAACCTCCTCCGGGTCTCCCACGCGGGTGCAGGGTCCCAATGCATTGGGCCGTCCTCGACTGCTTTCCCAGGCCACAAGCAGGGAGCTGGACGGGAAGTGGAGCTGCCTGGATTAGAACCAGCGCCCATATGGGATCCCGGCACGTTCAAGGCAAGGACTTTAGCCGCTAGACCATGCCGCCGGGCCCCCTAGCTGATTTTGTTGCAGTATTTCCACAGTTGATTTTAGTCAAAGGCCAAGAAGCAATTGTTGTATTCCTAGTTTCCTAGCATCTGTAACATCTCCCAGTATCTCAAAAACTACTGATGTGGCTAGAGGTAAGATAGATAATTCATGGTCAGTTTCAGAACTCCATTCTAGGGAAGATTTTCTCCATCACCCTTATGAACATTGAAACAACATGCAACTAGAACTCATGCTTACATTGACTTGACTTGACTTTGAAATTCTTCCTAATAAATCATATAAGTTGTAACTCCCAGTATTATCATCCTTAAAACATTGCATTCAAAAAACACTTGCAGTTATTATCAAGAACAACTTGAAGACTTGGCATAAGCAGATACTAAGGAAAGATCTGGTAAATGAGTACCAGTCAACCTCAAATACTCAACAACTATTGGGCCCAGGGGCGTGGCCTAGCGGCTAAAGTTCTGGCCTTGAACGCCCCGGGATTCCATATGGGTACTGGTTCTAATCCCGGCAGCTCCACTTCCCATCCAGCTCCCTGCTTCTGGCCTGGGAAAGCAGTTGAGGACGGCCCAATGCATTGGGACCCTGCACCCGTGTGGGAGACCTGGAAGAGGTTCCTGGTGGCGGGCTTCAGATTGGCGCAGCACCGGCCGTTGCGGCTCACTTGGGGAGTGACTCATCGGACGGATCTTCCTCTCTGTATCTCTGACTTTGTAATAAACTGAATAAATCTTTAAAAAGCAAACAAAAACAAACAAACAAGCAAAACAACTATCGATTACCTTTCCATGGTGCTTTTTTAAAAACTGAGGCATTTGGTTTGTTTCCCCTTGTAAGCTAAGTAATTACGGAAACATTCAGTTAAAAATGGGTTAGGAATCTTTGGCTCTAAAATTAGGGGAATCCTTTAATTTTTAGTCATTATTCTAGAAGCAGAAGCCAAATAAATGGATAGTCTTGGATCAGGCAGATATGGAATAAATTTGCCCAATCACAAAAATATTTACATAAAAAAAGAAGCAAACAGACTGAGTTAAAGGAAAATGGAAGGAGAGTAGATAGGTTGCATCTCTGCCTGCTCTATCTGTATCTATGAAAATGTAGCATTTATAGTGAAAGTAAAGCATGAGCAAAAGTTAGCCATGCAAAGAGTAGAGAAAAACATTCAAATGAGAGGGAGTGGCTCATGCAAAGGCTTTGAGTTGTGTGTAGGGATTGTAAGAGCAGTAAGTGTTTGCTTTGCAGCTTTGCCTGAAAAACCTGTGGAAATTCCAGTAAGCTCAATCTTACGAGTCTTGTACTCTTTATATATAAGGTTGAGATAATGGAGCATACCTCGCAAAATTGCTGGGAAAAAATTTAATGGGATTCAATGAGTTAACTCATAACTTATTTGAATCACTTTCCAACTGCATAGAGGTATTTGATATGCTAGTTGAAGTCTTACCACCCGGTGCACCTGAACTTTCCAGGTTCATGGTCATTTTAGGTTAGACAGGAGTCATCCATCCCTGAGACTGGAGAACATTTTCCATCTCTGATATTTCTACTTTTAAAGAGGGAATGGAGCAGGTTTATATTCCATTTAGAAACCTTTGAAATCACAAGAAGGAGGCAGAGGGAGGAAAGTAAAACAAGATGATTTTCTTTAAATATGCTTTACCCCTATGGATTAAATTTCAGTGGTAAGGTACGATTTTGTTTTTATGCTTATGGAGGGGATGAAGTTTGGGGTCTAGATTTCCAGAATTTGAATAAAAAGAAAGGAAATAAGAGTCCTCAAGTATTCAACATTTTATTCAATCTTCACAGAAATCCTGGAAGACAGGTCTTACTTTACTTAAAAGGAGGAGCAGAGAAGACTCACAGGGAAACAGAGACTTCACTTGATCACTGTCCCTTTCTTGATTTACTCTTTATTATTTTGGAAAGCAGAGGATGAGAGAGAGAGGAATGTAGAGGAGAGAGGAAGAGGGGACAAGGAGAGTAACAGAGGGAATGGGATCTTTCATATGACTGCAACAGTTAGGTCCATGCTAGTCTGAAGTAACAGAGGGAATGGGATGTTTCATATGACTGCAACAGTTAGGTCCATGCTAGTCTGAAGCCAGGTGCCAGATTCTTGAACATTGGTGATGGGGAACCAAATAACTTGGGTCATCTTCTGCTATATTCCCAGGTGCATTAGCAGAAAACTAATGACGGTGAGCAGTCAAGACTTGAATTGACACTTCCATATGGAATACCAGTGCTACCAGCAACGGCTTAATCCATAGTGCCATAATGTCAGTCCCATTGTCTCTGTCTTTGCAGTTTCACAAAGAAATGGCCAATTCTTTAAAAATGAGTGTCTACTCCCAGATCCTCACCAAGGACTATCAGTATGGTCACCAAGGACTACTGCCAAGGAGACCACAGGGAATTGGACTGCCCTTGTAGGCCAACAAGTCTGAGGTCATCCACTCCCTTTTGGATCTCCCACATGGGATGAAAGATGCCCAGATCCTTCCTCACAGGATCTAATGTCATCAGAACAACAGCCAGGAGCCCTGAGTGGTCCTGAGAAACAGAAGAACAGTAAACTCCCTTCGGGACTCAGGAGGGGAGCTTTCTCTGGTCCTTACTTAGTTCCAACTTTGGATCCCCCACCCTCTCTTGCAATGACCATTAGAGTCACTCGGAGGCCCCCCCCCAAATTAAAACTAGATTAGATAGACAGAGACCAACAAGGAAAGCTTAGAACCAGACAGGAAGCAGTCAGCTTGGACTCACATATTCCTTACTAGGTAGGACACAAAGATTAGTTACTCCTCACTAAGGTAGTGAAGATTTCTCTGCACTCACCTCCTAAAACTGTTCTGTACTTAAATTGTTAACATATGCCTTGTCAAAGTTATAAGCCACTTTAGACTATCCTAAAATCTGCCACGTTCAGCAAAATCATGCTTCAATACTACAAACTGCTAAACAGTAAAATGAAAATATATACGAGACAGCTGAATAGTACCCCATAACCATTTTAAGGTGTATGGCAGCTGGTTGTATATAAAGTAAAATTGAATTGTCAGTGAAGTAGTCATAGGATGTGGTTAAGAACTTGCATTTTCTAACATATTGGTCACTTGATACCATGTCAATTAACTCCATAGTGTTGTCAATTGTTGTTGAGGTTATGTTGTGGTTTTTAATTGGTCGGGATGATATTCTGCCAGCTCTGCTTTCAGACCAGAGATGGTCTCCCAAGGAAAAGGTTGAAATTATCTGGATAATAAGATGCTGAACTCTATGCATGGTACATGCTTGCAATGGAAGAATCATGACTGGATATGAACTGTACTACTGCAACAATGTGGAGGAATCCACCATGGGGGGAGGTCATGGGGAGAGGTTGGGTGAATCCCAGAGCCTATGAAACTGTATCATAAAATGAAATGTAATTAATTTAAAAAAATCTTAATAAAATGAGCGTCTACAAATTTAGCATAAGTGTGTGTAATTGACATATTTCTTTAGAATATTACTGTGGAAGTTTGCCAGAAACATCAACTAATAAATATTACTAATGACCATTACAGTGAACAGTAAATAATAATGATGCCACTATCAGTAATTTATTTTTTCAAACATTTACTGGATAGTATACTATGTCTCACACACTGTGGGGGGTAGCAATATATAAAATGTGGATAAATATAGTGAATAGAGGTATATAAAGTCTTGTTTGGGGAAATTAGTCATTTGCAGCTTGGATGTGCAAAAGGGCAGGTGAGGTTAGCAGGGTCTGGATGATGATGGATCTTTCTGCCTTGGTAAAGGGTCTTGGGTTGCCCCCGCCGGCAGTGGAAAATTGGCATAAAATCAGAATGACATTTTAGAAAATGCTCAGAGCTATTTTTAGATAAGGCTGTGTAAGTACCAGTTCACCCTGTGGGACAAGTTACTATTTGTGACATGCATTTTACTTTCTTCCTTTCAGGAATAGTGGAAGGCGCCATGGACCTGATCTTAATCAATTCCCTGCCTCTTGTATCTGATGCTGAAACCTCTCTCACCTGCATTGCCTCTGGCTGGCACCCTCATGAGCCCATCACTATAGGACGGGACTTTGAAGCCTTAATGAACCAACACCAGGATCCACTAGAAGTGACTCAAGATGCGACCAGGGAGTGGGCTAAGAAAGTTGTTTGGAAAAGAGAGAAGGCCAGTAAGATCAATGGTGCTTATTTCTGTGAAGGGCGAGTTCGAGGAGAGGCCATACGGATCCGAACCATGAAGATGCGTCAACAAGGTAACATGCCTCTGGTTTATGGGATGATGTGGCTCTCTGAGGTGTGCGCACACATGCATACACACCCACTTAGCTATTTTGTTTTGATAGCTTCTCCCTGAGAAGCTGAGCCTGAGATATATGAGTATGAAATGTGAAAGTCTTGTCCAAGCATCGTTGTCTCTGGTACACAGAGTACCAGAGGTAAAAGAGAACTTCCATTCCAATTCCCTCACATACAGTCACCTCACTGGATGTTGATTCTAATTAAATTGCTGAAATGAAATACATATTTTCATAAAGCCTTCATGTTACTTAGAGATATGACTGTTTCAAGTATATAATATGAAAATCATAGCAACAGAAACAATTGCCTGTTGCCAAACTGCTGGTTATTTTAAACTTTCCCATTGATTTGTCATTTAATTGTTTTGCTTGCCTGTAAGTACTATTAACAGATTTTACATTTTTCAGGGAGAAAATTCAAAAGAAATGAAATCTTTAAAGGGAAATATCTATTAGGAACTGAATTTGATTGGTTACTTGGTGTGGCTGTTTTTTGGTGCCACCCCAACGTCGTAGAACATCTAACAGCAAAGGCATGTCAAGCAGAGTGCTTACAGCTGATGAGTTAGTCTGCTGGGCTGAGGAGTTGGGCCTGTTGACACTGGCTTGACTTTCATAGATATGTAGGTGGGTTAGTTGGTGGGCTTACTGGACTGACTGCACTAGGGTACTTTTGCTCTGTTCCATGTCTATTACCCTGTAGCAGGCCAAGCAACACATTTTTTTCATGTAAACCATAGAGCTGCAGGAGAAAAATGGAAACACGTGACTTCCTGAAATCTAGGCTCATAATTGTATATTTTCACTCCTGCCTAATTTTATTGTGCAAAGCAAGTCAAAATAGTTGATCATGGAGTCCGAGTGAGAGGGCACTACAAAATTAAATAGCAGATAGTATGGGTATATGAAGGGATGGATTACTGGGGCTGTCTTTGCAGGCTGCCATCTTGGGATGATGATTTAGTTCTAGTACTGAGCATCCAGGCCCAGCTCCAAAAGCAACAGCATTTGGAAGAAGGATCTTGAGAGTTGCTTCCGAGGGGTGATTATTACTCCACTGCCTCTCACCAAGCATGATGTGATGCAGTGGTTGTCCCAAAATAGAAATGGGTCGTAAGCTGTATCTCAAACCCAGTCTGCCAATCTGACAGCAGCTGGAGGAGATGGTGTTGTCAGTATATTTAATGCTTGTGTTCTGGTGCTGTCAGATGAACAGGCAGGGAAAGGTTGCTGGTGTTATCTGCTAGCAGGAAGGGACAGAATTCCTAATAGGCACTCTGCAGTGATCTGGCCCTTCACTTACCAGCCATTTCCTCTGGGCTGCTGAATCCTAGTATGAAGGAGAGCTTTGTAGATTAAGGTCATCTTAGACACGGAGGCTGTGTACTGAGTGTTATCTTATGCAATATTGACACTGTGAGATCTTCAGAAAATTTAAGTTTTAATTCAAATCTGGTCCGTATGAGTAACATGCTTCTGCCCATGTCTTTTTGAAATATTTGTTTTATTTATTTGGAAGACAGAGAGACAGAGAGCTTGCATTCACTGATTCATTCTCCAAATAGCCACACCAGCTAGGGTTGGGCCAGGCTGAAGCAGGAGTGCTGTTTTGATGGCAAATGAGTGGCAGGGTTCTTAGGACTTGGGTCGTTTTCTGCTGCTTTCCCAAGCATCTTAGCAGGGAGCTGGACTGGAAGTGGAAGAGCCAGTACCTGATTCGGCATTTCAATATGAGGTGCCAGTGTGCCAGGCAGTAGCTTAACCCTGCTGTGCCACAATGCCAGCCCCCTTCTGCCTATGTCTTAGTGATAAGTTCTCATCTGAGAATTTGCCATGCTTTTAGCTCCGTGCTTCTCAGTGTTGACCGTGCTTATTGAACAATGTGGTTCTTTTTAAAACACAGACTTGGATTCAGTACGTTATGAGGAAGGGTCTTGACACGTCGCAGTTCAAAGTCCTAGTGTTGAGAATTTGCTCAACTGTGAACATACCTGAGGAGCAAAGGCTTAGAGCTAACTTCTGGCTGGATCCCACCTGAAACATTGCATTGCATTTGCTCATGGCAGTAATTAAAATATTTGAAGGCTGCTAACTCACTTTAACATGATAAAATCACTGTTCATTACAAATGAAGGAAAGGGTTTTCTTAGCAAAACTATAACATTCACCTTTAAATGGCACCAGGGCAAGTGGGAAAAGCGCACAACAGAAATTCCCAGGAATGCAGCTCTCCAGTGAGGGAAGAGAGGTTGAACAAAGGGATGTGAGGTGTGCCAAAGCTATCATGGCTGCAAGTCAGATCTATTATTTTTCACATGCCATTGTGGATCTGACTTGCATGAAGAGTAGGGTCATTTTGCTGATGTTTCCACATTCCACGTAAAGATGATATGAAACTTGTGCTGTAATAGTTTTATGCGAATGAAATCTGAGGTGCCACCATTCCTGGATCTGCCTTGAGATCATCCTTGTTGAACTAGAAATACTAACATGGAGAGCCAAGACAGAGGGAGTTAAACGTGACACACAGATAACTTAGATTCAATTAAATAAGACAAAGGCAGGTTTGGAAAGTAAGCAACAGTGGATAGAAGCTGCCTTTCAAACTTACACCCACCAGAGTTTTAAGTGCTTGTCCTTCACTCACACATCTGTGAGGGCTCAGGAAACCAGGCAACTTATGTTGGTATCATTTTTCATCATGTGTGAAATACAAGAAAGGCAGTAACCATGGGTATATCTGTCCACACAGTAGATGTGTTCCTTAAATCCTGTGACAAGTGAAATACTGTAAAATAAAATGTGTAACAGTAGTTGAATGAAAGCGCTGGGAATGGGATTTGATGTCAAGTGATCCGATTTGGGAGTTCTACATTTCAAATCAATGCACTGTTCTTTGTGTTCCATTTTCACTTAAGGCTAACACATTTCTCTGATTCCTAGTACTTAATAATGTACATTGATTCTACTTGTAATCCCCAAATCACCCAGGCCACAGAATAGAGGTATAGATAGGAACATAAAGCAACGGAACATGGGTGTTGAACCCACCCCTGTAAGTGAATAGTGTAACTCAGGGAAAATTAATTGAAATTGAAGCTTTTGTTCATCTGAAAAAAAGAGATTGTGCCACATACATGTGAAGATCAGAGATACTATTTGGCTTATAGTAAATGTTGAATAACTACCATTACAGTGCCTTGGAGTGATAATGTGTTGGGACTACTGATTGTCTTCATTGTATAACTTCATTGTATAACTTCTATAATCCTAGAGATTTATAATAGATAGAATGTTCTCTCCTATATTATTTACTTTTCTTTTCATTTTGTTTGGAAAGGAGGAGAGAGAGAAAATGCATGTGTTTCCACCTGCTGAATCACTGATCAGATTCTTGCAGTAGCATGGACTGGGCTTGGTTGAGGCCAGGAGCTGCAACCTAGAGCCAAGAGCTTGGTCTATGTCCCCAATGTGAGTGACAGAGATCCACACATTGGAGCCATTACCACTCTTATCTTAGGGTGTGCATTAACAGAAAGCTGGAATCAGAAAAATCTAGGATTCAATTCAAAGCACTCTGATGTGGCACACGAGTATGCCAGCATTTGCCCTGCCAGTGAGTACCTGCCCCTTTCTTATATTTTAGCAATAATGGGATCTCAGCTTGGGGAACTGATTTGATTTCTCTTGCTGGCATTCACCTTTAAATGACACTAGGGCAAGTGGGAAAAGTCCCCACTGGATGCTGGGGAACTGTGGAGGAAAATGATATCTACTGTGGTGAGCCAGGAGAAGCTTCAAAACTGTCTTTGTGTCACAATTCTCTGATAACTATGGGAACACTGCCCGGGGACCTAAAAGGATAAGATAAACGTCAGTGTATTCCTGCTTGCTGCTGACTTGTGCATCTGGGAAGGAAGTGGAAAATTCATTTGGGATGTGCCAAAACACAGCTTAAATTGGCTCATATACCCCAAATAGCCATTTTTTTTTCAATCAATAAGTATTATATAAAATGGCTGACAATAGTTTGTTCAGTCCTTACTGGTGATTTTGTTTTCAGACAGGAACTGTAAATAAAACTTGACACATTTTTAGGTTCAAAAATCTATTTCAGAACTATTCATCATAAGAAATATACATATTATTTTTTCTAGTTTCACTTGAGAAATAGTTTTATCTTGATAACACCGAACTTCCCAGATAGGACTTGTGGAGCTGATGGAAAGATCTGTTTATATGTAAATAGCACAAATAAATAAGTACATAAACACAAGGAAAATAAGAAAACCTTATAGAAGATTTATTTATTTCTTTCATTCCCGCTATTATTGCTTTTATTTATGCCAAGTACAAATAGGGGATGCAATGACATTAACATTCTCTGAATATTTGTTATGTATTTGACATTCCTCTAACAATTATATAAAGTATATAATAGAATATAATAGAATGGACTGTATTAGTATCACATTTAGCTTTCAAATGCCTATCTGTTTAGGATTACTAAGGCGCCATTAACACACGAGGTTCATGTCTTTGTTATTAATAGCTGCCTTTACTTAGCTAGTGACTGTTTGGCCTTGGAAAGGGCAATTTCAGCCTAATCCCAGAGAAATCCTGGGTTGCCTTTCCAAGTAAAAATGACCAAGAAAAGATTTCTTCATACACTTGGCTTAGTAGGGTCAGCACGCCAGGAGGTGGGCTATGATCGGAGAGTGGCTATGAGAGTGCTAACCTGGATGGCAAGGATTGTATGAGGCCCCTGGAGACATCTCACTGGAGACGGAGGAATGAGAAGGACTGGGGAGGTGTAGGAGAAAAGGGAGGCAAATCAAGACTTGGACATAAGAAATCAACGAGGTCGATTTGAAGAATTAAATGTATTTCAGAAAGGCTGCAATTGATTACTAAGGATGCAGGCCGGGGTAACAAAATTGGGGAACTGCTGTTGTGAAATAAGTATGGAAGTGTTGAATTTGTGCCTTGACTTTCACACGTTCATTGTTAGGAGGTCATGAATAAGCAACTGAGGTGTCCTTAGCTCCATCTCCCACAGTAGGAAACTGTGGTACACTGTCTTCACAGAGATGTTTTAAATGTTATGTAAAATAATCACATTAGTTACTCTTAGTACTTTTCTAATGTTCAAAGGATACAGTCATTAGCTCAGCTGTTCGTTATCCATGAAAAATATCTTTGTTACATGTACTATATCTACCTTATTTTTGAGCAAGAAAGAGGTGAATTGTATTGGTTAAGTTCTATCCATTACTTGGTCCATGGTTTTATGCAAGTCCTGTTTGAACTTAGACCTCAGCATTTTCATTAATAAAATGAGGTGTTTGGAGTTCAAAGTCTTTGAATGCTAGCATCGTGTAATCGAGGACAGCCTTTGGAGCTGGGTACACTAAATCAAATCCTGGCTTTCCATTGTATTTACTTTGTGATCTTAAGCAGGTCATTTAGCGTCCCTTTATTTTAATTTCCTCACTTGTAAAATTAGACAGTTTTGACTTACGCTATAGGAATTTTCTGAAAGTGAACTTAGTGTGATTTGTGTCATAGTAGGCACTAATAAAAGGTGCCTATTCACAGAGTTCCAACTTTGGATCCCCCACCCTCTCTTGCAATGACCATCAGGGTTGCTCTGGAGCGCCCCCCCCCAAAATTAAAATTAGATTAGATAGAGACCAACAAGGAAAGCTTAGCCAGACAGGAAGCAGTCAGCTTGGACTCACATATTCCTTACTAGGTAGGACACAAAGATTAGTTACTCCTCACTAAGGTAGTGAAGATTTCTCTGCACTCACCTCCTAAAACTGTTCTGTACTTAAATTGTTAACATATGCCTTGTCAAAGTTATAAGCCACTTTAGACTATCCTAAAATCTGCCATGTTCAGCAAAATTATGCTTCAATACTACAAACTGCTAAATAGTAAAATGAAAATAGACATGAGATAGCTGAATAGTACCCCATAACCATTTTAAGGTGTATGGCAACTGGTTGTATATAAAGTAAAATTGAATTGTCAGTGAAGTAGTCACAGGGTGTGGTTAAGAACTTGCATTTTCTAACATATTGGTCACTCAATACCATGTCAATTAACTCCATAGTGTTGTCAATTGTTGTTGAGGTTATGTTGTGGTTTTTAATTGGTCGGGATGATATTCTGCCAGCTCTGCTTTCAGACCAGAGATGGTCTCCCAAGGAAACGGTTGAAATTATCTGGATAATAAGATGCTGAACTCTATGCATGGTACATGCTCGCAATGAAGGAATCATGACTGGATATGAACTGTACTACTGCAACAATGTGGAGGAATCCACCATGGGGGGAGGTCATGGGGAGGGGTTGGGTGAATCCCAGAGCCTATGAAACTGTATCATAAAATGAAATAAAAAATAACAAAAAAGAAAATTGAAAGGTGCCTATTAATTTTACAATCCTGCCAAGTCGTAAGACATCATTATGTCTATTCAATACAAGCTCAGGCTCCTGTGTGATGGGGAAATGCATGAAGTTTGGGCCTCCTCCATGTAGTACTCCTCAGAACAATTAATGTGAAGCCTTGCATGCAGGAGGTAGCAGTTTGGTCAGCAGTGAAACTCTGGTGTGTTGGTGTCCCTATGCAAACAGGGAGCTTAAGAAGCACCAAGTCTGAAATAATAAAGAGCTACTGAGAGGAGGGGAAAAGCTGTGTTGAACCTGAGCTTACTGGAAAATCTCAGTTCCTTTTTCAGAATACAATGCTCTGTGAAAAGTCCCATAGCCAGCTAAACAATTGTCACACAAAGGGGCACAAAATATAAACAAACCACATGGAAAGAAACAACAGCATGGAAGAGTCGAAGAAATTTCTCAAGGGGCCTCAGAACATGTCACAGAAGGCAAGACCTGCACATTAGAGATGGCTCAAGGAAGCACCTTATGAACACAAGAAGGAGCCCTTAAAATCCCCTCCCATCACTGCCCACCTGCTCCCAGACTGGTTCCTTTAATGCCATTGAAAATCCCACTATGCGTGTCCATAACACAAATGTCAGCTCAGCCGAGTTGCTGATTGTTTATATTTAGGAAAGACATTGACCTCCTAAGCACGTGGGGCCTGGCTTATGTAATATTCCTGGCAACCTTTTAAAGTAGATAGTACTGCTCCAAATTACAGATGAGGAAGATGAAATTTGCAGAGGTTAATCAAGTCATGCAAAAGGCCCACTAGGTGGCAGCAGGTGGGTTCAAGCCCAAAACTGATTCCAGTGCTCTTGATGCCGTCCCGCTGGGTTGATCCCTCTGGGTCGGCATCTGCGCCAAAGCTGTTCACATATCTGGCCACACAGAAGAGTCCTGGACATGTCATAGTGGAGGAAAACAAGCAGGCAAACCCAAAGCATCAGCCCTTCTGAGTGTCAGCCTGAGGCATGCACCTCCCTCATTGTATGTGCAGCTCTGCCAGTGGTGTTCACAGTCCATCAGTCTCCATGAAGCCACCTATCTGAAAACCACCAATGAGAAGAGAACTAGGGCACAGTGAGCAGGTGTGGTATCACTCAAGTCATCCGCGGGAGTCTCTGGCTCTCTGGCACTGGCCCTGACTGAAACTCGATAGGGATGTATAGTTGAGGGTGCAGGGGTTTTGCTACTGATTTCTAATTTTGAGGCATTCTTGTCAGAGAATTTGCTATTCATGGATATGTGGTTTATGGATTAATAGGGAGGTAACATGCTGGATATGGCACTGTATTCAGTCCGATAACTGAGCACATGTTCTATCAATAGTCAACAGACCTTTAATTGTGTCACTAAAAACTTTCATGCTTTTCCTTAGCAATTTTCAGAGCATGTGATTAATCAAGTTCTGTAAAATTCTATACTTATAGATATGTCAGTTACTTTAATTTTGTTAGTTTTTGCAGTGAAACTTTGTGGATAGGCGCATATACAAATTCAGGATTCCAATACCTTCTCTAACAGAATGTATGAATGAAAAATTCTGAAAAGATTTTATTAGATGGTCAATAGTTCTCTTCTTTATCATGTGAATGTCACTTTATCCCTACAAATGTTATCTCAATTTTTGTTTTTGTAAATCTTCATTTTATTTGAAGGCAGACAGATGAAGCATTTTCATCCACTGGTTCACTTCCCAAACTCCCATATCGACCAGAGCTTGGCCAGGCTAAAACCTAGAGCCTGGAGCTCAATCCGGGTCCCCAATGTGGTTAACAGTGACCCAGGTAGTTGAGCCATCACCTGCCATCTCCCAGGATGTGCATTAGCAGGACAATGCACAGAGTAACTGCAACTCACTCCAGGCACTCTGATGAAGAGTGAGGTCTTCCCAAGTGCTGATGATTGAACCGTTGCACCAAATAGCCACCTTAGAAAAAGTTTTTCTGAAATAAATTTAATACAAGGTTATTTTGGTTACTATTTACCATGTATTTTTGTGTTTTTCTCAGTCTTATGTGCCACTGTATTTAAAGTTTAAGAAAAGAGCGTATAGCTATAAGCATTACATAATTAAAATGCTAAAATCTGAGATTGTTGATCTGAACTCATTGTCTTTTCGTATGTTTGGCATCACTTCTAACATTTCATTTTGTCTTTTCCTTTCATTTTCTTTGGGCCTTCTTCTCCATCCGCATTTTGTACCTTTAGTTTATTTCTCTCTCCTAATGTCCATGCTAAGGAAAATTACATGTATCATTTCTCTTCTTTTTAAGTAATGGGCTAATAAAACAAAGTTAATTTATTCATATTCTACAGAGTATGGCTTTCTGCACATTGTAGTTAAATTAGAAAATGAAATGATTGTGTCTGGGAAGATGTTAAATTAGATTTATTTATTTATACATTTGTGCAATAACCCAGGGAAACTGGGCAGGCTATGTTCCTATGCTGGTACAAAGTAGAGGTTTTCGATAATTGCTCAATTATTTTATAAGCCAAATCCTCACCTCCAATTCCATAGCTATGTCAGTATATAAATAATTTAAAGGCTGAAGATAAGATATTGGATTCTATTCTTATCTTGATTCTTTAATATTCTGTTAGTTATATCATTAACGGTAAATCTAGCATTGTGCATATTCCACTTGAGAGAGTCTTGGGGCACTGTAAAGCAATTAGAATTATTTGGAACAACAACACAAAAGGATCCAAAGAGAAGTCAGTTGGAAAATACTTGTTTGTATTTGGAGGAAACACATAGTCCTCTTTTCTACTTTGCTGGACCTTGGTAGTGTGGCTAGATAAGGATAGCAGATCTAGTTAATATTATGATTAAATTTGATAACAGATATGAACACAAAATCCTTACCCTTCACACAAACCAGTTGCTTGGAAAAATGTTGTACATGTATTTTTTATGTCTATATTCGAAGTTTTACATGAGAAATGATCATGATCTTCATCAAATTCTTTAAAACGTACATAATCTTAAGGAAAGTGAACACTCATTAGCCACCACGTTTTGAAAACCATCTGACTCCCAGCAGGTGCCAACTCTCATTTTTTTGAAGCTCAGAGTTCAGTTACTTCTGGCAACAGTGTGTGATCTCACCTTTTGTTTTTCTCTCTTTTAAAAGCTTCCTTCCTACCAGCTACTTTAACTATGACTGTGGACAAGGGAGATAATGTGAATATATCTTTCAAAAAGGTGTTGATTAAAGAAGAAGATGCGGTGATTTACAAAAATGGTGAGTGTGTGTTACATTTCATTGTAGCACTACGATGTGAGGCATTAGGTAATACATGACATTCAATCATTATCCTGTTGCAGTGGGAGAAGGGACAGATGTTTGAGATACAGATGCTATGACACAAGTTTATCAAATTCTGTGATGGAAACTTTTGTCCTTGGTGTATTTTGCTACTTAAATAAGAGATTCATATTTTCACTTAATTTATATAAGTTTAAAAAAGTAGAAAATAATGTATTTTATTATACATTCTGTAGAATTCATATGATAAATACACACACCATATAGCTACATCATAATGTGATCAGTGGGTCCCAAATTGAGTCATGTGAAGTGAGAGGATGTTTGATTGCAACGATAAGAAAGTAATCATAGTGAAGCTGGGATACAATTTTTAGAGGTCCAACTGTGTAGTCCAAATCTGTCAAGACCCTAACTGTGGTTTGATACTGCCAGCTGGCAGTTGCCTGCTCCAGTGAAATACTTATGGGGACCGTTGCGAATTCTGTGGTAATAGGAATTTCAGGTTAAAGTTATGATTCTAGGTCTCACTCAGGTACTTGGTTATGTGACAAGATAACTTGCCATTTCTAATCCTGCTTAGCATTACTTTTTAAAAAAGATTTTATTTATTTTTAGTGGAAAGCCAGATATACAGAGAGGAGAAAAGACAGAGAGGAAGATTTTCCATCTGCTGATTCACTCCCCAAGTGGCCACAATGACCAGAGCTGAGCCAATCTAAAGCCAGGAACCAGGAGCTTCTTCCAGGTCTCCCGTGCAGGTGCAGGGTCACAAGACTTTGTGCCGTCCTCAACTGCTTTCCAGGGCTACAAGCAGGGAGCTGGATGGGAAGCGGTGCTGCCGGGACATGAACCCGCACCCTTATGGGATCCCGGCATGTGGAAGGCAAGGACTTTAGCCACTAGGCTATTGTGCTGGGCCCCTTGCACTCCCTTTTGAGTTGATTTCTTCCTACAGAAGATTAAAAAGTTAGGAACTGGCGGCATGGGATAGCAGGCTAAGCTTCTAGCTGTAGCATCAGTATCTCATATGGGTGCTGGTGCCTGTTCTGCCTGTTACGCTTCCAATCCAGCTCCCTACTAGTGTTTCTGAGGTGGTTCGGGGGAGTGGTGGAGAATGGCCCAGGTCCTTTGGCTGCTGCACCCATGTGGTGCCCAACTGGGTGCTAGTGTTCTGGCTGCATACTGTCCCAGCTCTGTTGTTGCAGCTATTTGTTGGGGTGAGTTGGCTGATGGAGGAGCTCTTTGTCTCTCTCTCTCTCTCTCTCTCTCTCTCTCTCTCTCTCTCTCTCTCTCTCTCTCTCTCTCTCTCTCTCTTATTCCCTCCCTCTCCCTCTCTTTCATCTCTGTGAATCTGTCTTTCAAATAAAAATAAACAAATCTTTAACAACTAAAGCTTGGTTCACCTGTGTCTTAATGTGCTGGGTTAGTCTGGAATCTTACCAATTGGCTCTATCACTGTGCCTTTCTTGACTGCTGGGGAGGATTGAATGGCTCAGCCTTTTCACTTTTTTCACACATTCAGTGTGACAGTACATTTTATATGTCAGGGAAGGCTGATTAAGTGGAAGGGCCAGACAAGCAGTCATTAGTATGATCTGTTCTCTTCTTCCCTTTTCCCAGGTTCCTTTATCCATTCAGTGCCCCGGCATGAAGTACCTGATATCTTAGAAGTGCACCTGCCTCATGCTCAGCCCCAGGATGCAGGAGTGTATTCAGCCAGGTACATAGGAGGAAACCTCTTCACCTCGGCCTTCACCAGGCTGATAGTCCGGAGTAAGTGACTCAGAGGCCACCATCTGCAGTGGTGTAACTTACTAGAATTCTTAAATGCAAGCAACAGAAACTGACTCTGGAAATCTATGCAAAAGCCAGGGATTTCTTGAAGAAATACTAAAGACTGTCAGGAAATGGATGGGAGAACTGATAAGTAAGTCTCAGAAAAGATAGGCCCAGTGGTGGGAGTCTGAACTTTCTCTCTGTGATGTTGCCTTTAGTGTAACTCAACTTTAATGGTGTCTGTTTTACTTGTAAATTTTGAATTCTCATGATAGACAGATTGATATAATATATGTAGTAATTTAGCTGCCTAGACCAATGAGATACAGATGAGAGTGAAGTCACACCATAGTTACATATGGTAGGAGCTGGCATTTGTGTAGAAGGCTTATCCTCCCCAAAAGGCAAATCACAGCAGGCAAGGAATATTCCTGAAAATTGCTATTGGGTGATGAGTTGGATTTCTGGGTTGGACTAAATATAGTTAAAGCATCTAGCTAAGTTACCTATAAATCCCACATTTTCTGGATCATTTACCTCTTAGATATTATTTTAATTTTCAGGTTTGAAAAATGGAAGTTAGAACAGGTGAAAACCTTACTCTCCCCCATTCCCCAGTCACTGCATCTATGGGGAAAAACTATCACTAGTAATTTGTACTGGAAATTGATATATGGAAAACAGAAGATGTTCTCAGCTTCGTCAGGTGCTCATGATATTGAATTTCCAGGTCTTAATTTTAAATACCAAGCCTGCTCTGTCATGCCTTGATGGACTGGTATCACTATTTCGTGATGATTATTTACTTTGCATTGTACTTCTTTATTTACTCATTGTTCCAGCAAAATGTTTTGATTATTATTTTCTGCCAAGCATTGTGTTGGTGTTGAAAATACAGGATAACAATATAAATCAGTTTTACAGTCATTCCCAATTGGAAAATTACAAATATAATTAGATATTGCAATAAGACAATGAGATATACAAAGTACATTTCATCTTGTTTAGGCCTTATACTAAGCCATCTCTATGGTGTAGGTATAATAAAGTACATTATGGACAGAATTGTTGGACCTTTATTCAAGAAGTCTGTACATGTAAGAAGAGCTGTTTCTTTCTGTGTGGCTATTGTCCTTGGTCTTTCACTCATTAAATGTTAGGGCAGACATTTCATACAGACAATATTCAAAGTAGCTGAATTTAGCATGATGGTGTAACTGCAAGATTCAGCTTTCAAAATCTATGTGAAACTGTCTCAGGAGGAGCTGTCTGTTTTTAAACAGTTGTTTCATTTAGGTAGTTCTTCTCCTGTCTAACACAGCATCTTATGCCAGGGTGCTCAGACTCCTGAACAAATGGGACATCAGAAATACCAGATGCTGACATACATTGTTTGAAAGGAAAAAAAAAATCTGTGCTTTTCCTACTGTTTATGCTCATTCAACGGAACACTTTTGCTAACTTTTTCATACACCTATCAGTTTTCTGGTGGACATTAGCTGGTATCTTAAGATTTAACTCAATCAAGACAGTCAATCTGGAGATAGCAAAAATCCCATAGATTAAAAGCTCTGTTCCAGATCATTGCCCCAGCCTCACACACCCCTTCACATGACTGCCTGGCTTAAAACTGAGTTTCCAAAGGGCCTCTCCTCAGTTTTGGCTAAGCCACTGGATGACTTAGAGAAGCAGGCTTACTGATTTACTGCAGGGAGCATTGATACAGAGCAGCCAGATGGAGGGAGCTGCACAGGGCAAGAAATGGAGTGGGGGTGCAGAGACTGCATATCCTCTGCTGGTCCACCACCTTCCAGGAGCTTCCATGTATTCATCAGAATCGCTGCTGTCTCAACCATGTCCTTTGGTGGGGGAGTTGGTGGAGAAGTGGTCTTGTAGCAAGGTGAATTAGGTAATTTATTTAGCATGGTTATCAACTCAGTATTTGGCCCTCACCGCTCCTTGGCCACTGCAGGGGGAACTGGAAATCTCAACCCTCTAATCATGTCTATCCTACCCTGACCACCAGTCATCTCATTAGCATATAAGAGACTCTGTCATCTCTCTGGCATTTAGGATTGGTGTGCCTACAACCAGGGGCAGGAACCAAATATATGTATGTATTTATTTCTTATCATGTCACAGTATCACAGTGATACTAGGCTAAAGCTTTAAATATCAAAGCGAATACTTTGTGTAGACTATAATTTAAAATTCTCCATGAACTTTTGAGGTGAAACAAACATTTTTGAAACATGTTGATCTCCACGTTGTCTTTTTGGATTGTTAGGAAAACACGTTCATTCCCCGTTTAGGAATTTTTCTCCTGGTTCGAGTTTTTCCATGCTTAGTAAGACATGAGGCCCAGCTTTGGTATTTGCACATTTTGCAGAGCTGTAAAGAAAGTCCCACAATACTGGCGCTTAAAACATTTGTAGTTAAAAAATCACATTGGCTATTTTTATAGAAATTCTCTTCAGTTTAAATTCACTGAGAAAAGATTTATCATAATTTTGTATTTCCTCTGTGTGCCATGAATCCATGTTTGTACTGCTTCTGCTGTTCCTCTTCCTCTCTGTTGTCTCCTGTTCCTCCGCCTCGACCTCCTCCTCTTCCTCCTTGCCCAAGATTTATCTATTTTAAAGTCAGAATTACACAGAGAAAAGGGGAGAGAGAGAGAGAGGAGAGAAGGAGAAGAGTCAATATCAATCTATCAGGTGGTAGAAGGATACATCAGCTGGGGCACAGGCCCAAGCTTGGCACCATGAAAACAACACCACTCAGGGAAAGTGGCACTGCTTTCTTCGGCTGAGAAACGAAGTTGAGTTCCAGATTACAAAGCGTTATCTCAAACCCTCCAGGTTTTTATTATACTAGAAGGTGTCCATGGACCTATAGGAATATAGAAGGTGTTTAAACATCTCTGCATTTCAGGTTTTATTGTTTTTTCACATCTGTTGTTTTTTTCCAGCTGAAAAACCAGCGATGCCTTTAGCTCCTCTTGCATTTTCAGCCACATTTTTCCTTCTGAAAACTCTTAAGTTCTCTGACTCCAGCAGGTATCACAGTAACCTGGAGGGCTTCTCAAACATAAATTGCCAGGCCACTTCCAGTAGTTCTTACTCAATAAATGGGGTGGAGGGGAGTGGAGGATGGGAGTATGGGGGATGGGTCTGAGGCTTGTGGCTCTGATTCCCAGGTGAGGATGCTGCTCCAATCCCTGACCACGCCTGAAGCTCCCTGAGCATGCCTTGCTATTTCTCCATGCCGAACCCTATCCTGAAACATGTTCCCTAGTTTTCCTTCCCTTGCTAATTAGATCTTCCTTTATGCCCTCTTCCATCCCAAAGACAGGATTAGGGGCATCATTGTCTTGGTTGATATCTTAAATTCTTGCTTGCATATATGTCTTTCAGCGTATTAGCTTTCAGAGAGCAGAAGGTGTATTTTAATCTCCATTTACCATTGTTTACTAAGACAATAGCCATACAGTAAATGCTCCGTCAGGATTTGTTGAAGCCATATAGCAAATGCTCTGCTCACCACAGTCTTGTTTGCTTTACACAAGGATGTGAGGCTCAGAAGTGGGGACCTGAATGTAACCGTCTCTGCACGACTTGCATGAACAATGGTGTCTGCCATGAAGATACTGGAGAATGCATTTGCCCTCCTGGCTTTATGGGGAGGACGTGTGAGAAGGGTAAGTTCAGAGTACTTGGGGAATGAGCCATGATTTAAAAAGTCATCACCACTGAATCTGGGAATGCTAGATGTGGAAAATGGAAGCTAAATGACCCCTATTCTGCCATAGGGTATCCTTACGTGAATGGGGGGGGGCATCTTTTCCTAAAGGTTCTTTATTGCCAACCACTGGGAAGTTGTAATAAACATGTGAATCTACAGGTGACGTGAATGTCACTCTCCCAGTTGGTGCAGTGCACAAGCTGCATAATGCTGAGGAGTAGGCCTGATGCTCTCTGGGTCAGTTTCAAGATAAAATGGGCTGTAAAGGATGCGTTTAGCCATGCCTGAGCTGCAGTAGGAATAGACTAATTTTCTGTGTTCACCAATCTAAAAGAGACCTGTTAAAGAACTGTATTGTGGCAAATGATAAAAATGTAAGAAGAGTGATACATTTTAAGGGTTGCACATTGAATTCTGAACCAATTCTTTCTCTTCCTGAAGCTTGTGAGCTGCACACATTTGGCAGAACTTGTAAAGAAAGGTGTAGCGGACCAGAAGGATGCAAGTCCTACGTGTTCTGTCTCCCAGACCCTTATGGGTGCTCCTGTGCCACAGGTTGGCAGGGTCTGCAGTGCAATGAAGGTAGGCACCAACCACAGCCTTGAATAGAGGGCACTCTAGCAGATGAATGAAGGAGACCCAGCTTACTGGAAATCACGATGCAAGATAGACCTGGGCATTTGCATTAACTGCCTGTTGCTAGGCTACAGGATTTTGAATCACTTATACTATGAAGTAAATATGGGAAACAAGCACAAAAGACTAACATTTCAAATTCTATTGGGTTTTAATTTGCAGTCCAGGATTATGTCTTTATACTTATGCAGCTTGGAGTTTACCAAATTATGGAATGTGAACTTTTTATCAGTTGGGGAGAATTTAAGCCATTATTTCTTCAAATATTTGTTTCCTTTTTCTGTCTACTCCTTTTTTGAACTCCTGCTTTTCTTTGCTTTTTTTTTTTTAAAAAAAAACAAAACCTTTATTTTACTTGAAAGCAGAGTTATAGGGAAGGAGAGATACATATAGACTTCTTCCATTTACTGCTTTACTCCCCAAATGACTGCAACACCCTGCTGGGGACCGTGCTGAAGGCAGGAGCCTGGGATTCCATCCAGGTCTCCCATATAGGTAATAGGGACCCGCGTATTTGGGTAATCTGCTATATTCGCTGTGATGTTAGTAGGGAACTGGATAGGAATTGGATCAGCCAGGACTCAAAGCAGTGTTCATGTGGGATGCTGGTGTTGCAGGCATAAGCCCAACCCAGGGCACCATAACAGTAGCTCCTTGACCTCCTGTTATCTGCATGGTAGACCTTGAGATACTGCTTTATCCTTTAGATGCACGTTCTGAGTCTCAGATCATTATTTTTAACTCTTCTGTCTCTGTTCTTCAGATTGGATATTTAGTGATACAGATTTAAATTCATTGATGCTTTTGTTGATTTTGTTACTAAGTCCATACATATCATGATATTTTATTTCACGTTACACTTTTCAGTCCTGGACTTTCTTTTTAAAGTCATTTCTATTTCTGTGCTGAAATTTCCCTTTTTTTTTTTTTTTTTTTTTGGTGAGCATGTGTATTTTTGTCTCACTGAGCAGTTGTCATTACTTTGGACCTTTGGTCTGTAATTTCCAATTTGTGGGTCATCAGGGTCAGTCTCCACTGATTTTGTTTTTTCCTGAGAATGGGTCACGATTTTCCACTCTTCTTAGAGTGAATAATTTGGGATCATATTTGAACACTGTGACTGTTACACTGTGGGGACTCTGGAATATGATACGTTCCTTTGAGTAATATTGGTTTTTGCCTTGCTTTCTTTTGCTAGGACCCAAACTGAATACTCTCTCAGGTAACAGGTCACATTCACTTGAATTCCTTTATCTTTACACAGAGTGCTTCGAAGCTGCATTGAACATGCATGATTCAAAGTCACCTAAATATTTGAGACATCTCTGATTATTTCTGTTTTTTTTTTTTTTAATTCATTTCCAGTGGCAGTGGCTGCTCCAATTCTGTCCTCTGATTTGCTAGATCAGTAAGGCAATGGGTTTTCTTTTTTAAACCTTTTAAATTTTTTATTTGAAAGAATTAACACAGAGAGAAAGAGAGAGAGAGAGAGAGAGAGAGAGAGAGAGAGAGATATCTTCCACATCGTCAAATGGAAAAAACAGCTGAAGTTCAACTGATGGGGAGCCAGGAACTTCCTCTGGGCCTCCCACATGACAGCAGGGGACCAAGGACTTTGGCCATCCTCTACTGCTTTCCCAAGCTATTAGCATGGAGCTGGATTGGAAGTGGAGTAGCTGGGACACCAAATGGTACCCATATATGATGCTGGTACCACAGGCAGAAGCTCTGCCTACTGCACTGTGGAGCTGGCCCCCAGCAAGGCTGCAGGTTGTCTTTGGAGTTTCAGCCTCCCCACATGGAGTCAACCATATTCAACCAGTAGGCTAAAAGCTGAAAAATGAAATCTATCATTTCCACCTCACAAATTTCCATTTCTGCTCAGAAACTGCCTGATTTTTCTTCCTTCCACACTTTCCTTTGCTGCTTTTCCTTAGTTGTTTTTTAAATGTGTTGTAGCTGTGAGAAAGCTGACCTGAGACATGCCCATTTACCACTTCTGAAAGCAGAACTCTCTCTTATTTTTAATGATTAATTTATGTTTATTGAAAAGGCTTGGAGTCATGGAGAGAGATGGAGATATGGAGAGAAAGAGGAAGAGGGAGGGAAAGGAAGAGGGAGGGAGGGAGAGAGAGGGATAGAATGAATGTATGAATGTATGAATGTATGAATGAATATGAATCTTCCATCCTCTGGTTCATTTCCTCAAATGGCTGCCATAGCCAGAGCTGGGCTGGTCTGAGTCTGGGAGCTAGACCTTTCTGGATTCCCGTGTTGGTCTAGAGTCCCAAGACTTTAGGCCATTGTATGCTGCTTTCCCAGGTCATTAGCAGGGAGCTGAGTGGATCATGGTGCTATTGGAACTTGAACCAGTACCCATGTAAGATGCCACTACTGTAAGCAGTGTGCTGCACCACAGCGCTGGTCAAACTTTCTAGCCCTTTAAGTTCCTGGTATGCAGATAAACCACATAAATGCTTCTGTGAACCAGCAGTGTTGAGAGCCTGCAGAGAAAACTAGCATTGGCTGTCAGCGGCCTTTGTTTCCTCGCTCCCCCCATGTTGACACTGGTTTCTGTCTGTTTGCAGCATGCCACCCTGGTTACTATGGGCCAGACTGCAAGCTGAGGTGCAGTTGCAACAATGGGGATGTGTGTGATCGGTTCCAAGGATGCCTCTGCTCTCCAGGATGGCAGGGGCTGCAGTGTGAGAAAGAAGGTAAAGCAAGGTAACACTGTGGTCAGTGCTGGGTTCAAGAGCATGAATCCAGCTTTGCTGGTGTGATTCCTTACCCTCATCCCAAGATTCTCGAACCATTTCTGTGGGCCTCTAGAAGTCGGCAATAATTTATTAAAAAGCCCCTAAATGACAATGTTCTGTGCTTTTCCTTGGGTGGATCCTTGTACTAGGGTCATTTCTCTTTCTACTGGGAATAAACCACATGATATTTGTTGTGCCTGGAGTGATGACTGACCAACTGCAGGCTCTGCCTACCTGTTTGCTCTCCTCTCTAGAGCAAGCTTTTCCCTTAGATATGTGTTCCAGGACTACTTTAGAGGGATTTAGAGAAAGAATATCTTGAAAGAGAGGTAAAAAGAATGAAGTCAGGAAGATTATGCTCAGTAAGTATTAACAAAACATACTTGGAATAGTTCATGGCAAGTGGATTAAAAGATAAGTTTATCTTCATGCAAGAAATCTTGAACCCTGTGCAGATAAGGGAGAAAGTTTGTGAAAGTGCATATTATCAGAAGACTATGCTAAGCATCTTTTCCACCAGAATTAGCTTCTCATATAATTCCATTTTAGAATGAGCTTTTTGAAGCATCCTTATAATTCCAGTTCAGAAATTACCATAAAGCTCTGACCCACTGACCAAATTTGCCCCACTGTGTTTTTTTTAGCAACTTGATTGAGCTGTATCTTTGTTTCTTAATGTTGACCCCTTTATAATGTACAGTTCAGTAGTTATGGTGGTAATTGCAGAACTCTAACTTGATTTAATAATATTTTAACCATGATTCCATTATTAATCAAATTAATAATTCCACTATAATTTATTATATAATGTATAATATTATGTTATAATTTATTTTATGATTTAGTAATATTTTCACCATACCAAAAGAAGCTCTGTGTCATTCCTAGCAACTCCCATTTTGCCCTCTTCTCAGACTCTGGCAACCAGTCATTGACTGTTTCTCTGTAAACTTGACTTTTCCTGACAGTTTGTATCCTGAAAATGGGGTTATATAGCTTGTGGTATTTTGTTTCTTATTTCTTTTATCATATCTTTTTTTGGGAAACTTATACTGTAGTGCATCAGTATTTCATTCCTGCTCATTGCTTGCCATCTATTAAAGGAAAAGTGTATTGGTGAACAGCTATGCCCATTTACAACATGTGGATTCTTGAAAAAGTTTTTGGAAATGGAATTACAAGATAACTTGTTTTGGTGCAATTTTTTTCCCTCATAATGCACAATTCCATGACTGTTTGAAGATTCTTCGCTCACCCCATTTATTGTCTAGGTTGCATTTGCATTATGTAGGGACAGGATGTGGTTGATTACATGACTTGCAAAGCTCATAAGATTTGCTTTGTTTTTAGAAAAACTTTGCTAATCCCTGTCCTAAAATGTAACTTTCAAAATAGACAGAAGCATATCTTTATGTATTTTCAACTTTTCAATGTAACAAACAAGTGTTACTTTTAGAGTCAACTCTCCAGCAGTTTTTGTGTTTGTTAGTTTTAAAAATATCTAACACACATGGGAAGATGTATGCCGACAATTGTTTTCCTAAAGGCTTTAAGCTGTTCTAGCTTATAGGTATTTTACTCTTTCCCCAGGTTTGGGTTTTGCTAAGAGGGTAGGAATCAGCAAGCAACCTGAAGGGGAAGGAAATGTGTTGAGTCTACCAAAAGATTGGATTTAAAATGGCCAAGTTTAAGGATTAATCTTGAGTTTTACTTCTTCCTGTATGTTTCACAATTAGTGCTGCAAAGTCTGTGTTCTGATTGCGAGAGCCTGGGTCAGGCTTGCCAAGGTCTTGCTGGGTCCTGTACTTTCAGAGAGTAGCCCCCTTTATGCTATTTCACTCTCCCCAGCACTTCCACTTCTACTTCCAGCTGACTTCAGAAAGTGCAAGGGGACAATGAAGGACAGTGAATATGTCAACGCATGGTTGGTTGGTTTCATTCTGGAATAGCTTTTTTTGGCTAAGGAGAATTGATCATTTTTCTAAACATAAGCTCTCCACGCTACACGTCTTTTCTGTTCCACATACCTTATCCATTTCATCGTAGACCTGAGAAACTATCAAGTTGAATAACAGTATTGCTATGTTTAACTTGACAGCATTCTTCCTGCTACCGATAGGGAAGAACCTTGTAAGTAACTGCCACTCCCAGGGGTTTCTATCTCCTCTGTATGTAAGTGTTGGCCATCTTCTGATCGCATCTCAAGTTTAGTTGAGTGTGAAAATCTTTAAGACCTTACATTTAAGAACCTTATTATCATATTTCAAATTATTCATTTTCTATTATGCATATATTAGACAGGAAGTCTTGATACCATCACCTTTGCTAATATCAAAGCAATTTTCTTTCAATACTGTCATTAATTCTCTTCCTCCCTACCTACAGTCCTTCCTTCCTTCCTTCTTTCCTCCTTTCCATCGCTCCCTCCCTTTTTTTAGCTCACACATAATAAGGGAGAATATGTGACATGTGTCTTTATGTGTCCTGCTTATTTTGCTCAACATGAAGTTCTTCAGTTCCAATAATTTTGCTGCAAATGATAGAATTTTATCATTTTATGGTGAAATATTCTCTGTGTGTGTGTGTATACACACACTTTTCTTTACCCATTTACCTGATAATAGATACTTAGCAGCAACTTTTTTATTTAGTAGTTGATTAGAAATTGATCTGGGGAAGTTATTACACTTCACCTTGATGTAAATGTAAATAATTTAAATCACCCATTTCCTGTTACTGTCTGCCACTTGCTGAGTTTCCAATGAATGAGATATTTCTCACATACCCAAAGACAGTGCTTTTTTCTGCAGTACCATAGAGTTGTTCGCTTAGTGGAAGAAATAGCTATATTCTGGTTTTGTTTTTATAATAGTTATCTTAGAAACAAACCTGGAATCTGAAATCCAGGTAGAGATGAGGCTGGTCAGGATGATCACTGGAGTGCTGAGCCCCTTCCAGGACCAGTGAGGGAGCATGCCCTTCCAGTGAAGGGTATGCTTCACAAGTTTACTAGTGATGGTGAAGACAAGATATTTACAGAGGTCTTATCTAGTGTATGGCTTACTGGAGCAGTTATCAGTATTATTATCATTGTTACTGAATGACAGATTTCACAGTGCTGCTTTTCTTCATTCAGGCTTGCCAAGGATGACCCCCAAGATAGAGGATCTGCCAGATCACATAGAAGTAAACAGTGGTAAATTTAATCCAGTCTGCAAAGCCTCTGGCTGGCCGCTACCTGCTAATGAAGAAATGACGCTAGTGAAGCCAGATGGGACAGTGCTCCATGTAAGAAGACATCTACCCTCCTGACTCCACGAGGTGTTTCAGTGTAGTCACTTGGGATTACACTCAGGGCTTGCATCCTTCCAGATCAGTGTGCTGTTAGCTTTGATTAAAATGCCAGTTTCCATGGGAGGCAGATCGGATTGTGTGGTTGGTGCCACCATAGGAGGTGAGGAATTTGCCACCAAGTGGAGGTAGCAGAATTGAGTGATAAACATGGTAACTCCCACTAAGCAGTGCAGCTGTGTGGGGGTGAGAACTCTGTCTGCTTCCTCCTGCTATTCCCACCCCTCTAACTCTTCAGATATGGAAGACTAAGTGGTACAATAACTTCATAGGGATGTTGAAACCATGAGTCAGTAGGAAATTCATGTGCTTCCCTATAATAGTGGGACATGTTTTGGGGACAGCTTTGAGGACTGTTCTACTTCTGTATATTCTTAGAGCAGCAGTTAGGGAAGTATAGAAAAGGAGAGCTCAACGTGATCCACCTTGGACATGGACTTGCACATCCACCATGGGCAGGTCTTGAATCTGCTCCCCACAACTCTACTTCAGAAACTGATTCATGCAATTTTCCAGGTCTGAGTTCATTCCATGGGTCTCCCTGCTGTTTCACTTGGCCCTCCTTGTTGGTGCTCAGCACTGATCAGGCCGGTATCACACAGCACTTACTATTGTTAGAAAACACTTAACTAACACTCACTCTCTCTCTCTCTCTCTCTCTCTCTCTCCATATATATATATTCATATTTATATGAATATTTTATTCATACTAATATGAAAAAAAGAAAACGCTGAGCTTTCTGTCCAACATGCTTCCTCTCTCCCAACTACCCTTAAGCCAGCACAGCTTGTAGCCACATCAAACTACTCTGTGTTACACATGCTCTTCAGGGAGCTGAGTTCTCATGTAAACACTTTAAGATAATTGTCTCTTCTGTCAAAGATGACTTAATATCAATCAACTCTACCAGAGTCAACCAGCGTATCAGTGATCTCTTGGGAACAGGCTATATAGAATGTGCCATTACCACATGTCAGATGTCCCTGATTCCACTCAAAAAAAAAAAAATCCATCAGTGGAGAGAATTGACTGCTTCCAGAATTCCTCTTGGCTTTTTCATGGATTAATACAAGTAATGGCCACACATCATAATGGTTCACCACACTGCATGTAGCTTCTTGTCGGCATTGTCTGTCTCCTTCCTGAAGAAGCAGAAACTGGTGGTGTGAGATTATGTAACCAAAGAATTGTTTAAATGGGAGAGGTCCATGTATCTTTGCAGCCCTTACTTTTCCCACCATACCAGCACTGACAGCCCCGTCAAACACTTAGGAAGTCACTTTGTTTTTCCTCTACCCCAAACCATCTCTATTAGGACAGGAAAGACACGCATGTCACTGAGGGCAATTTAAAAGGAATTAAACTCCTGGCTTGTAAGTGTTTACCCCACACTTTCAAACACACAAATACAACAGCAGGATCTGAGGAGGCAGCAATCCAATGTAAACTTTAGGGCTACTACAATAGCTTTGGGAAAGAGCCAGTAATTGGAGTAGCACTGCATTTAGCTTCTCACTCTCCCTAGAAAACTTCTGGTAAAACAATGAGATGGGGTCAGTGCTGTGGACCTTTGTGTTTATGTCTCCTTAGAAACTTTTATCTTTTTGCATTTGACCTTTGCAGCCAAAAGACTTTAACCATACGGATCATTTCTCAGTAGCCATATTCACCATCTACAAGATCCTCCCCCGTGACTCAGGAGTTTGGGTGTGCAGTGTGAACACCGTGGCTGGGATGGTGGAGAAACCTTTCAACATTTCAGTGAAAGGTAAGCTTCCTTTTTCAGAGGAAGCCCTTGTACCCTGGGTGCTCCGTGACTGTGACTTCCTGGGGAGAGGTGTTGCTTGGCAGAAACAATCACTAGAATCTCTTGGGGGAGGGAGGGGATTTTCTAGAATACCAAGTCATTTAAAGATATATATACACATGGAAATATAATGAGGAGATGCAGACAGTTCAGTCTGTAAAGTTGCATGGTCCTGATTTGATTTTGTCTCTAACAGCTAGTAATTTTGTTTGTGACCTGGAACAAATGAATCTAAGCTCCCTGAGCATTTCTTCATTTGTAAATGAAGTGTATTTTTATCTGTCTTTAAGGGTGATGGTGAGAATTGGTTGTACTTTTGTGGCACAACGTGTCCAGGAGTGATTATAGTTCATAAACATCAGTGTCGTGATTTCCTATTCATTGCTAGAAAGAATCTCTGTTTTGAAGATTATTCTTTAGATCTGAAGAAGCCCAGGCAATGGTATATAGTTAATGTGAATGCTTTTTTCACATACTTAGTATTATGGGTATACTTTCTGCTATTAATTAATGTCTCAATTAACCTGAAAAGATGTGTGTACAGTTTTGGTTTGAACAGAAGGAATCAACTGGAGGTAAATTCATATTAAATGGGGTGATGCATTTGTGAATGTATTTAGATAAGACACCTAACAGCTGTCTGGCTTCAGTGAGGAAAGATACCAGATTACATAAAAAAAAAAACCTTATCTTGGGCAACAATTTTTCGTACCATGATACCAAATGAACAAGCAAACTCATCCATACAAGGTTGAACTTGTATAAGGTGGCACAGTTGGTAAGCAGCACAACCTAGTTTTGAACCTGTGGTTCCTGATTCAAAACCCAACACCTTCTCTAGATTGTTTAGAGTAAAAGTCTCTTGTGTTCCAGATGAGGAAGGGAGATGACCAAAGCTGGTTGGTATTTGACCCACTTCACTACTTGATTAGAAATCTCTGGGGGAGATCCCAGAGACCATTTATGGATCCAAATTAATAAATAAAATGAAGCAAATACTCAGAACATGTTCATATTTAAAATAAAAAGAGCCAAAAATAAGAGTATGATAAATAAAACCTCATACATATGGATTCTTTGCCTTGATAAGCAATGTAAAACATCTCAGCGTTCTTATTAGTATTTTGATTACAAGAAAAAATTGTTTAGGAGAATGTTCACATTATCCAAATCATTTCTTATACTTGGAATGTTTTTGGAAGAAAGCAAATCACAGGCAGTCAAAACAAATTACTTCACTTTGAAGCTTCTTGGAATTTTTGTTGCCCGTGGAAAAAGAGTAGTAAGTCAAACACTGAGTTGACATGAGTGCTTGGCTTAGCAGCTGATACATGTGTCCTTTGTTGAAGTGTCTGGGATCAATTCCCAACTCAGGCTCCCAATTCTGCAAGTTTTCAGCAAGTAGAAGTTCACGTGGTTGAGTTCCTGATACCTGTGTGAGACCTGGATTGGTATCCTGGTTTGGGGCTCCAACCACCAGGCAGTGAAAACATTTGCAAAGTGAACCAGCAATTAAGAGTTCTGTGTGTATGTTCTCTCTCTTGAATAAATTCTTCTGATTTTTTTTTTAAAAAATTACTAATCTACAGGAGAATCACAGATTCTAACTTATATTTTGTAATAAAAGACACAGCTTTCAACAGCTATACACAGACACAGCTTCAGGACTAAGTCACTGATAACATTAGATTTTACTATAAGAATATAGATTGGTCCAATCACCTTGGAAGCCTGATAATTTGTGACAAGGCTATGCATGTTCCGACCTATGACCCAGCAGTTTTACTCTTGGATATGTATTCAAAATAAATGTATGCATTAGAAAAAGGAATCTTTCAAGAATGTTCAGAGCTGTTGTAGTCTTAATATTCCCAACCTAAAATTAACACAAATATGGGGCCCGGTGGCATGGCCTAGCGGCTAAAGTCCTCGCCTTGAACGCCCCGGGATCCCATATGGGCGCCGGTTCTAATCCCAGCAGCTCCACTTCCCATCCAGCTCCCTGCTTGTGGCCTGGGAAAGCAGTCGACACTGCATCCGCGTGGGAGACCCGGAAGAGGTTCCAGGTTCCCGGCTTTGGATCGGCGCGCATCGGCCCGTTGTGGCTCACTTGGGGAGTGAATCATCGGATGGAAGATCTTCCCCTCTGTCTCTCCTCTTCTCTGTATATCTGACTTTGTAATAAAAAATAAAAAAAATCTTTAAAAAAAATTAACATAAATGTCCAAAGTGATGAGGGATAAATGAGTTACAGTATTCAATATTGATACATATTAGTTTTCTTGGTCAGCTGGGTGCTTAGATAACAAAAACGTATCTTCTGACAATTCTGGAGGGCAGGAGTTGAAAATCAAGGTGCCAGCAGAATTTGTTGTTTGAGACCTCACTGGCATGTAGATGGTGACCTTTCCCCTGGGTCTTCCTGGGGTCTTGACTGAACATTTATGTCCCAATTTAATCTTCGTTTAATTTTGGCAGTCAGATTAGGTTAGGACTGTCTGTAATGACTGAAGTGTAACTTCTTATCCCTTTAAGAACCCTGTCTCCAGATACAGTTATTCTGAGGCACTAGGGGTGAAGGCATTAAAATATGGAATTTGTGGGAACACAATTCTGCCCATAATATTGTACGGTTTGGGAGACTGGCATTAGGAACATCAGCTCAGATGCCACCTGAGACACCTGCACACCACGTCTGAGTGCCCAGTTTCTAATCTTGGCTACTTCCAATTTCAGTTTCCTTGTAATACATACCCTGGGCAGCAGCAAAGGATGACTCAAGCCCATTGAGTGCCACCCATGGAACTCCAGGCTTCAGCCCGGGCCAGCCCTGGTTGCTGCAAACATTTAAACAATGAAGAAGCAGAAGGACGCTCTTTCTCTATCTCTGCCTTCAAATAATTAAATCATTTTAGTTGGAAAATTAAAATAATGATTCTTAGAAGGATGCGCAGAAGGAAGTATATGCTTTGTGATTTCATTTAAATAGAGTAAAAATTAGGCAATGCTAATTTTCATTGACAAAATTCAAGATAGTCCTCACCTTTGGGTGGAAGATATTGACCAGGAAGGGCCAAAAGGTGCTTATTGTGCATCTGAAACTTTTTGTATCATAATTTGTATGGTGGTTATATTGGTACATATATAGAAAAAATACCTTGAGCTAAATATGAAGGGTCTTTTAAAAGTTCATGGAAAACTAGTATTATGAAAACATACAGAATTTCATGGTGTTTGCAAAGAAATTTGCCTCACTACCTTACTATTTTCCAAAAATTCTTTTTAGTACCTTTATATACTTAAGATTTTTGCAACTTAGAATATTTATCTCAAGAAACCATGTTAACAGGCAAAAAAAAAAAAAAAGAGGTTGAGCATTTTGTGTAGAAGTTAAGGCACGGAGAAACCCACATCCACTTCGGAGCGCCTGAGCTTGAGTGCCAACCCTTGTGTGGATACATTTCCCTGTTCATGCACACAGTGGGAGATGGCAGTATATAACTCAGGAAGCTGGGTGCCAGCCACCCACATGGGAGGCCTGCATTGAATTCCTGGCAACTGGCTTTGACATGGCCTTGCTCTGACTATTGCATGCATTTGGAGAGTAAATCAGTTGAGAGGAATTCCCAACTTGTCTCTTTTTCTCTGCCTCTCTATAAAAAAATAACATGATAGGTTACTAAGAAGCTTCTAGTACAATTGTTTCACTTTTGATAAAAGCATATAAATTGGCATTAATGGCTGCAGTAAAATATCATCTGCTTGTTTAAACAGACAGGTAGGATTACTTGATCATAGAAGTTAACCATGGACCTGGCATAATACCTTAGTGGCTAAAATTTTCACCTTGCGTGTGCTGCGAACCCATATGGGTGCCTGTTTATGTCCTGGCTGCTCCACTTCCCATCCAGCTCCCTGCTTGTGGCCTTGGAAATCAGTAGAGAATGGCCCAAGGCCTTAGGAGCTTGTGCCCAAGTGAGAGAGCCAGAGGAAGTTGTTGGCTCTTGGCTTTGGTTCTGGTTCAACTCAGCTTCGCCTGTTGTGAACACCTTAAAAAAAGTGAATGATGATTTAATAAATTTACTCACCTATCTTTTTTTTAATTTAATTTTTACTGGAAAGTTGGATATACAGAGAGGAGGAGAGACAGAGAGGAAGATCTTCCATCTGATGATTCAATCCCCAGGCGGCTGCAACGGCTGCGGTTGAGCCGATCTGGAGCCAGGAGTCTTTTCCAGGTTTCCCATGTGTGTACAGGGTCCTAAGGCTTTGGGTAGTCCTCAACTGCTCTCACAGGCCACAAACAGGGAGCTGGATGGGAAGTGGGACTGCCAGGAGTAGAATCCCAGCATGTGATCCCAGCATGTGCAAGGTGAGGACTTTAGCTGCTAGGTTACCGTCCAGAGAATTTCTTGCATAGGACAGTATCAACAAGGAACCCAAGATGAAGAGGAGCTTTGTGTCTTATGTGTTGGATGAACTGAAAGGTTGGTAGGACTGTGGTCTCTGGGGCAGAGGAAGAGCTGGCTGAGAAGTGGCACGGGTTCTGTTGTGCAATGCCTGGCAGGTCATGACACAGATTTCAGGTTCTAAGGATAATGGGATGGAGTACCATGAGCAAAGCAGAGAGCAAGTGACTGCTTAGGATCTGAGCAAAAAACTCTAAGGGGACTAACTTGGTGGGATATGCGAAACGCTTTCTATGTATTCACATAGGACAATAAAGCCCCCATGCCCAAGGACTCATCCCACTGTGCTGAAACTTTAGTTCTTCCAGAGCCTCTGAATGCCCCCAGTGTGATTGACACTGGACACAACTTTGCAATCATCAACATCAGCTCTGAGCCTTACTTCGGAGATGGACCCATCAAATCCAAGAAGCTTCTGTACAAGCCTGTTAATGATCATGAAGGTTGGCGTCACATTCAAGGTAAGGTTTGTACAGGAAGCCATGCTGTGGATGTGGCACCAGGAGAAAAGGGAATCCCCCAAAGAGAGAAAAATCCCTTCTCTCTGCTTAACTTTCCACCTCATGTTTGGTGGCTGCCATAATGAATTCCATTGTAAAGTGTCCAGAGCAGGTGCAGGAGCCTTTGAGTTCTGGGGCTAGCCCTGTGAAGCCACTGCATGCTGGGGACACAGAACCAACCTGTGTCCTGAGTCATTATCTCTAGCAGTAGTTGGTTCCAGATTTCTGAGATCTCCAGTCTTTTTTAAGGTTACTTGGTCTTGACTGGTCATGGTGAAAGGTAATTGTTTACACTGGGAATACAGTTGCTGAGAATTCTGGGGCTTGCTGAAAAGGAGCATCTTAACTTTCCTTATATTAGCAATGACAAGATCTTGAAGATGCAATTGCTTCTCTCTTTGACAAAGACATTGCAATTTTTAATACCGAAAATTAGTTTCATTGCAACAATGAACACTCCAGTTTAAGAGAATGTCAGCTGAAATGTCTGAACTTGTCCTCTCCTCAGTGACAAATGAAATCGTTACACTTGGCTATCTGGAACCACGGACAGAATATGAGCTGTGTGTGCAGCTGGTCCGCCGAGGCGAGGGTGGAGAGGGGCATCCCGGACCTGTGCGCCGCTTCACCACAGCCTCCATAGGTCAGTTCAAGCCACCAGGCTTTTTTTTTTTTTACAGACCCAGTGGGAGTGGGCGGAAGGGGAAAAAGGAAGGAAGACCAGGAAGGGTGAGGTGGCGTGTGAGTGGGTGGGTGGGGAGGGAGGTGGAAGGAGTTTGCTTTTGAATGGGTGGGAAAGTGACAGGAAGCCTAGTGACTTTGAGCCAAGCTGTTCCTTTATTTGGGCTCCACTCCTGGTCTGTGTCCCCGAGGGAGGGGATCTGTAGCCAGCCAAGAGGACAGAGAAGGAAGCAGATGAGCCTTCAGGAAGGCAGGGCCATCCCTTGGGCTCAGGATTTACTGAGCAGCAACTATGCTGAGCCTTGGCTCCTGTATTTCACGCCCCACTTCCTGTTTCCTCCTTAAGGGCTCAGGCCCTGCTCCTGGCACACACAGGCTTCAGAAATCCCAGTGTGTTTATTTTCAAAAACAATTTCTACTCTTTCAAAATAATCCATGTACATGGTTAAAACATCAAATAGAATGAAAAGCTTTCATCTACAGAACAGCCCTCGCTTCTACCACCGTCCAGCCCTGTTTGCTGGAGGCAGTCACTTTTATCTCTTTAGGTTCTGTGTTGCAATATTTACCTTTGAGTCTCTGTTAGTCAGTGGTTTTCCAATTGCAGCCATCAGAATCACCTGGAGAGACTGTTGAACGAGATTGCTGGTCAACTGCCCTGGGGTTTCTGATTCAGTAGTTTGGGGGTGGAGGTGGGGCTGGGGAGTTATAATTTGCATGTCTAGTGGGTTTCCCAAGTGATGTTTTTAATTGCTAATGCTAGGTCCACATGTTCTAAACAATATATGAGAAAAAGTTTCTTGATTTATCTGTGCTCTTCAACATCTGGTGATCTTCTGTGTTAATTCAAGAGCACTTGAATTTGTTGAAGTCTGTTTAATGCTAACCTGGGCTCCAGCTTTCTGCTACCCAGGTCTCCTCTTCTGAAAATCAGGGTGACCCTTGTAAAGCTCTCTTGGCTGTCTCTTCGCTTTGTTTACTACATGTAATCATTCTATTGCCATCTCCTGGAAAGTGCTTTAAAAGTCAGTCTTTTCAATTTATTTGTTGGTTTTGTTGGATTTTAAGTAGTTTTTCCTCTGGCCTGTATTAAACAACCAGTAAATTAGTTATTGTAAATGTACTCAGTAAATACCAAGTATCAACTACATAACAGAATTAATGACTCACAAATATTTAATTCACATTACCTTGGAGGTTAAGCATTCTCATCTTCCTCATTTTATAGATGGAAAGTAGTCTCAGTGTGTCATCACTCTTGGGGGCTTCCTGCCAGCAGGTCCCCAAAACCACCGAGGGGGTAAGGCGATGTTCTTCATCTGCAAGAACCACCAAAGAGTCTAAAAGAGCATGCCCGTTTATTGTAAAGCAAGCACAAATTTATACAGACTAGGAAAGGGGAAGGCAGAAGGGCATTTCGCAACAGTCCTCCCACACAACAATGACACTGTGATTGGCCAGAAGGCATGTCTATCTCTCTGGATTCTTCAGTCAAGTCACAGGTCAGGTACGACACACAAGTTGGAAGGTATGCCTCAGGTCACAGGCAGGTAGGCTATGAGTTGCTTTTGGCGTCTCAGAGTTGCTTATCAATGAAGTCCCAGCAAAGCTTGTCCAAGGACAGAGAAGAGAGACTGGAGTGCAGCCTACTGCTCTGTCTGTATAGCCAGCCAACAGGTCAAGTTTAGATCTCAGCTGAAACCATTGTCAGGGGGTTGCCCCGGGCCCACAGTGTGCCGTGTGCCTATGACCTCCCACATAGGCCAAGCAGGCAGAGATCCAGGGGTGATCTCCCACACATCACTACATCATCTGGCTCTATGTTCTTCTGCTTCTGTGTTTATTTTATCCAGAAGCCCAAAAGCATCATTTTCTCATACAAATTCATATTCTTTCCTATTGTTAGTCTATTCATTAACAGCAGAAAAGTAGAGGCAGAATATACGAGAAAGCATGAGGATGGACAGCTAGCTGCTATTGTGCAGGGACTGTGTTCCAGCAGAGCTCGCTTTCCCCATTTCTGTCACCCCACACATACACACATACACACCCTACCTAATTTTTCTTTTGTCTGTTTTTTACCCTACCTAATTTCATCTGACCTCTAAAGAAACAGTCGGACTCAAAAGCCGCTCTGGACCTCTTAGAAGCATTGCACAAGTTCAAAACATCTTCCTAAGAACACATTGAGTTGTGAATATTGAAACAAAACAAAACAAAAAACCAGGAACCATATATGAATTAAGGGGAGAAGGAATACCTCTATAACCAGCTTCAAAGAAGCCTCTTATGTGTGATCAGGTTAATTCTTTCTTAGGTCTGTGTTGATGAATCAAAAGGGAAGGTCATCTTTTGACTCAAATGGAAAGTATTTAATGGAACAGACCATAAAACACTTCACAGACCTGCACTGCACTGTCTTCAGCCCTCAGAATACATTCCAGCCAGGATGTATTTACAACTCTCCTGGAACATTTCAAAGTAGTTCTCAGGGTTGGCTTGGAAACTTATGAAGGTTTTTCTTTTCCCATCATGTGAATTTTGCTGATTGTTCCTTTTCAAATTCTTCTGGCAGTTACACTGTTTGTGTGTGTTGACTGAGGTGTTGAAAGCCAAGGAATCCAGGAGGGGAGGGAAGAAAATACATTCTGAGCCCATTTCAGAAAGGGGCATTGGGGGAGGATTAAGGTTATCATGTCCCCAAAGGGAGGGAAAAGGACTGGCTTAGGGGATTTACATAGATTCTATAAAATGTTGGCTCCAGGGCCTGGCACAATGGCTCAATGGCTAAATCCTCACTTTGGAAATGCCAGGATTCCATATGGGTGCCAGTTCATGTCTCATTTGGCTTCCTGCTTATGGCCTGGGAAAGCAGTAGAGGATGTCCCAAAGCTTGTATGGGAAACTCAGAAAAAGCTCCTGGCTCCTGGCTTCAGCTCAGCTCAGTTCAGTTCTGGCTATTATGACTATTTAGGGAGTGAACCAGCGGATGAAAGATCTTTGTCTCTCCTTCTCTCTATAAATCTGATCTGCCTTTCCAATAAAAATAAGCAGATCTTTTTTAGGAAGCAATTAAAAAAAATCTTGTCAGTTCTACATTGTCCCTGCAAACCTTTCTGAGCATGTGGGTGGCTTATTTGAGAACTTAATTTTATTGATTTGAGACAGAGAGAGAGAGAGAGAGAGAAGCTGATTGATTTCTAGACCCTTGATTCACTCTCTAATGTAAGTCAGGAACAGGTCAGGCTGCAACTGAATCCAGGAACTCAGTCCAGGTCTCCAGCAGTGGTGGCAGGGATGCAGGTACTTGAGCCATCACCTGCTAAGGTGCTCAGCAGAAGGAAGCTGGATTAGAAGCCGAGGAGGGACTCAAGTCCACACTGCTCTTGGATGTGGGTATCCCAACTGCTGGCTTAATTTGTGGCACATACCCATAGAGTTTATTGATCTATTATTATTTTCCATGATGCAATTTTGCAGCTATTGATATTTCTCTCTCCTGCTCCCCTCCCTCCACCTCCCATCGCTTCCCCTGTCACCATCCCTCCCCCACCCCATGATCACAGTAGTATAGTCCTTTAGTAACCGTTCCATATTTAACATCCTGCCATTTAAGTGTATCGGTATTGTAGGTATAGGCAAGTGAACTGATGTACAAACTCCAATGCCATACTGCCAAGGTTTATATCCCACAGAACTTGCACTTCAGAGGTGAGCATAACGATGGATGTCATCACTGTCAGTTGGCAAAGATGAGAGAGAAAGGATCAGGAAGGCCTTCAGCACAGTGCGGAGCAAGTGCACAGCCAGTGGCTGGTTCTCACTACTCTGATTCCGTTCAGAACTGCTGCTGCCGGATGGGAGCTGAACCTTCCACCCCTCACCAAGAGCTGCAGCAATGTTTCTCAGGCTGTTTGTTTTAACCTCTTCACAGAATCTTCAAAGATTCTTTTGTCCTTATAAACTTCACTTCCTTGACATTTTAATGCCACAGTAATACTGTGTATGTCTGTCCTATGGGTCTTTGTAAATCATCATCATAATAACAAATGTTTTCATGTCCCAAGAACCTATTTTGGCCCCCAGGGATGAGATGCCAACTGAGAATGTGGAATTATAGGGTTTTTGTTGCATTTTTGAAAGGATTTTATGTCTGAAATTTGAAAATCAATTTAGCATTATTAACTGAAAGTGAAGACTTTTTTTTGTCCACACAAATCAAGACTTGGAGGGCAGGGAGGAAAAAGGGGAAACCAGTGTTAACAGACACCCTCAGGTCTTCCAAGCATTTTTTTCTTTTTTCCTTTTCCTTTTTTTCTTTTTCTCTCTTCTCCTTTTTTCTTTTCCCTTCCCTTCCCTTTTTTTTTTCAAGATTTATATTTTGGAAAAGCAGATTTACAGAGAAGAGACATGAAAAAAAAAATCTTCCATCTGCTGATTTGCTCCCCAAATGGCTGCAAAGGACAGAGCTGAACCAATCTGAAGCCAGGAGCCAGCGGCCTCTTCTGGGTTTCCCATGCAGGTGCAGGGTCCCAAGGCATTGGGCCATCCTGCATTGCTTTCCCAGGCCACAAGCCAGGAGCTGGATGGGAAGTGGAGCAGCTGAAGCATGAACTGGTGCAGGTGGAATATTAGCCAATTGAGCCATCATGCCGGCTGCCAAGCATTTTTGTATTATTTCCTTTATTCCTCCTCAGTCTAGAAGATGAATGCTTCATTTTACATATGGAATTGGAGAGGTTACAAAATTGCCCATGGTTTGCAAAACCAAAGTAGCACATTTCCTGTCTCTCTGATCTTAAAGCTGTATTGCTTCCATTCAGCCACCTGTTTGGTAGGTTCTGTGCTTATTCTGTCCAGGCTGTGTGTGGTCACAGGCAATGCCTTTTTTTTTTTTTTTTTTAATGAGAGCAGACTTAGGCCTTGCCCTGCCAACACAGCTGCTGCAGTGTCAGAAATTCTCCTTCTGAAGGGGCAGTAACATGAAATTTCTTAAAATTGTAACAAAGCTATTAAATGCTTACTTGCTAAATTAATCAGTTTTTCCTTACTATAATGAAATACCTGAAGCAGGCTGCTAAGGAGGTTCAAGGTTGAGGAGCTGTATCCCCAAGGTATGGCGAGACACAGGGAATATGTGTCTATTTTTCCCCTCTCTCTCAGAACCAACAGGATTAAATCATAGATAAGACTTCCCAATGTCCTACCTCTAACTGCCATAGTTGGAAAAATTTGCTAACCTTTTAGACTCATTAATATAAGAATTTGGGAATTACACTGTACACATGAGTTTGTAGAAGGCAAATTATATTTAAATCATTGCAACCATAACCCTTTCTTAACCTTGGTACATCCACTATTTTCAATTTTTATCAGCTTCCTTCCTATCCTTCATCAACTATGGAGATGACTTTTATCAAGTTGTAATCGGAGATTTTTCTGATGAACTATAAATATTTCTTATTGGGCTTGCCTAGCTTTCCTAATAATCTATTTTAATCCATTGAAATAATATGATTATTTATTGAAGCATTTCCCAATTTTGAGCGTTTTGGTTCCTTGTAATTGTTTGCTACCATAAATAATATTATAAGGAACAACTTCATGTCCTATCCTTGTCTCTTTCTTTGCAATATTTCTTTAGGCTAAATTCCCAGTAGTCAGATAATAGGGCCGAAGAATATGGTTCTTCCTAGTGCTCTTGAAAAATATCCCCAAGTTACTTTCCAAAGAGGTTGTATTTCTGCACTATAATCGCTCAAATAGAATATTACATTTATTTTAAATACTTGATACTTTGGTATGGAAAAGAATACTATATGGCTGCTAGTTTGTGTTTCTTTGATAGAATGTTAAATTGTCTTTCATATTGTAGAGGCCAAGATTTTTCTCTGGAGCTGTTCTTTGGGCCTTCCCTTACCTCCTCTCCATGTAAACATCTCCATGATCTTTGTGTTTTTTTTTCCCCCAGGACTTCCTCCTCCACGAGGCCTCAGTCTGCTACCCAAAAGCCAGACCACTCTAAATTTGACCTGGCAACCAATATTTCCGAGCTCAGAGGATGACTTTTACGTTGAAGTGGAAAGGAGATCTGTGATAGATAAAAATGACCAACAAAATATCAAAGTGCCAGGCAACTTGACTTCAGTGCTGCTTAACAACTTGAACCCTCGGCAACAGTATGTAGTCCGAGCCAGGGTCAACACCAAGGCCCAGGGGGAATGGAGTGAAGACCTCACAGCCTGGACCCTCAGTAACGGTAAGTAACTGGGGCCACCCCAGCCTGCTACTGCCAGAGACTCAGCCACCATAACATCGAGACTGTGTCTTAGAAATCAGGAAGGGTGAGAAGCTGTGAATGCTGGCTAATTGCTTTCTTCCCTGAGTCATTTTAATTGCCTGCAATGTGTAAGGAAAGCTGCATTTGTATTGGCATGATTCAAGTAAGACGGGGAAAATGTGCATTCCCTTGTTTATTAAATAAGCTAGTGACATAAATAAGATTTGCTAGGGTTATGTTATTCAGCTGCAGGACACTTTTTAAGAACTGGCATGTATCTGTATGCAAACAATGCTGACTTAATTACAGGTAGATCTTTCTAATCCTAAAAGCCAAGCCTAATCCTAAAAGCTCTGTTTGAAAATCTTTCATAGCAGGCAATTCTTGGTGTGTGTGTGTGTGTGTGTGTGTGTGTAGATACATATATAGGTGTGCATGTATATAGATGTATACACACATGCACACAATAAAATGACTTAAACTACTGGTCTTTGCTTCTGACTGCCATTTAAAATTTGATACAATCTTTTTATAATAGTAGAGGTTTTTCCATCATTAAGCAGAGTTCTATTTTGATTTGTGAATAAGAGCTGCATCTGTGCACTTGCATAGCTCTTGGAAAGGGGAGCTAGTTTCTGCTCATACTGACTTCCACTAGACTCAGGGTTATATGGCCTCTTGCCAATACCCAGAGCTGGTTCTCTACTACCTCAACAATAGATGTGGGAGCAGGTTGTGTTTCTCCAGCCACTCTTGTTCCTAACGGTGACTCCTGAAGTTGGGACAGTACTGTTAATATAAAGATACTTTAAAAAATGTTTCTTTGAAAGACAGAGTTATGGGGAGAGGATGGGGAAAATCAATATTCCATTTGCTAGTTCCCTCCCCACATGGCTGCAACAGCTGGGACTGGGCCATTCTATTGATCTGAGTTAGGAGTAACAGGCATATCAAAATCCCCTGAGCCATCCCCTCTAATTCATTTTTATTCCCTTAGCCCCAGGGATAACCTGGACTATGAGTTCATGTAACCTTCCATTTACTATTTTCTCATTTTAATATGTATAGACATACAGGCACATACATGCATACATATCATTCTTCTGAATAAACATTTTTTCTACCCAGGTTAATTTCTCTAGCTGTGATTGATGTATGCATTAAAACTTCTGTTAACAGTCTTAGAAATAAAGCATAACATTTACTCCAATTTAATGGACATTTAAGAGGTTCTTTTTTTCTTTTTACTATCATGAACAAATACAGTTGCCTTATACATAGGGGTAAGGGATTTTCTATGAAAAATGTCCCTCTGAAGTGGCTATTCAACATGTGCTTTGTCCAAAAGTACACAAAAGCATTATCTTCCCAATCCCATGTCTGCATCTATCTTTGTCCTCTATCTGTATCACTTGATGCACCTTTATTTTTGTTACTCTCAAAGCAAAAAACATTTCATTATTAAGAGCAAGGTTGATCTTATGTTTATTGTGCATTTAGGCTTTTTTAGTACTCATATGTTTGATATTATAAATTGTCCTATTGTATAAATTGCTTATATAAGTTGGACTTTAATATTATGTACATTGCAAATATGCTCTCCTGATCACTTATTTTAACCTTGTTTGTGTTGTCTGTGGTCCCAGAGACACTTTACATAAGGCAGTAGTCAAACGCATCAAAATCTACCTTTTTGGTTTGCCTTTTCTGTGCTTCTGAATTATTTTTTTAATCAAAGTTGGAACTATATTCTCTAGATTTTGTTCTACTTGTTACATTGTTTTGTCTTATACTTAGATCTTTAAAATACTGAAATTTTGGGTATGGTGTGCTTCACACCCAATGTGCGAGCCAGTGGTACCAAGGCCGTCTGCTTCCTAGTAACTTATGATGTTTTCTGTGTCACCTGTCAACTTTTTAACATTTCTTTATTTTCATTGAAATGGCAGATTTTATATATTGAGAGAGAGACAGAAAGAGCTTTCACCTGCTGGTTCACTCCCCAACTGGCCACAACTGCCAGAGCTGAGCTGATCTAAAGGCAGGAACCAGGAGATTCTTCCAGGTCTCCCACGTGGGTGCAGGGTTCTAAGGTATTGGGCTATCCTCTATTGCTTTCCCAGGCCACAAGCAGGGAGCTGGAAAGGAAGTGAAGCAGCTGGGACATGAACCAGTGCATATATAAGATTGCAGCCCAGGCAAGGCCAGGATTTTAGCCACTAAGCCATTGTACTGGGCCCATTTGTCAAGTTCTTATATTCATTTTTACATCTATTTCCAGATGGTCTGTTATCTGCTTATACAATTTCCAGCCTAGTTATATATTTGTAAAGTGTTTTCATAATTGTGGGATTAACCACTTGCTTCTTCAAAATGTTTGGATGTGCATTCACTACCCCATGTAAATAGTACCCATTTTAAAACAATATGCTGCCAAAACATACGACCATTCTTACACACAGGATTAAATGAAAGTGAATTGGCATTGGAAGTACTCTTGCCTTTCAGTGATTATATGCAGTTTCGTGGGGACTAGTGGTAGGTGTGTTGAGCTTGGCAGTATAGGAGTTGGTCTATACAAGGTCAGGAAATAAGGGTAAAGATGATGTGCAAGAGAATGCTTAAATTTTACCTGAAGTATTCGTTAGAATTATGGTTAGCATAGACTAATCCTGCATAGATTTTTTTTCAGAAGTAAAATTAATGCTTCCAGCAATAACACATGAATTTTACAAAGCAACTAATTTCATCTAGCCTAAGAAGTGTAATGAATTAGATTTGGCATATGGCTCCAAACGTTTGTGAAAAATAGTGTTTACCATCTTTCCTGATTAAAAACACTTATGAGTAGACTATGTGGAGAAAAGTGTAAAAACCACCAGCAAATCAAACAGCTGAGAAAGGTGAGGTGCATGCCCAGATTAACAGAGCTAGGAAGTGGTGTGGGCTAGGATTCTAAGTCATGTTTCAGTCTCCAACAAGAACAGCATCAGTGTCTCTTTAAACTGACAACAATTTGATTCAAAGTAGGTTTTGTTCTGGGAGAAGTTCCTTTAGCAATGTTATCCCATTTCTAAATCATCTGAAATTTGGTCAGTGTTTCCTAAAGTGTTTTAGAATCCACTTTAAACTCACCCAGGGGACTGATGAGCCTATGTCTGCTGAATCTAAATCAAAGGTGCACCGCGTTATCTCAAAGGCTGTCTTCTTTCAGCAGAAAATAGATACACTGGTAGATGTAGATTTATGATTTTAAGCTCTAATATTATATTCTTCATTCTTCTGGCAGCTATCTGAGAAGCACTGCCTGTTTATTTAATGGACTTAGAAGAGCATTGCTTTAGGAAGTTAAAGTCTCTTGAAGTGCAATGATGCATATATTAAATGTTTACAATCGTCTGAAAGTATTAGCATCCCCTTGTAATAAACATGTTTACATTTGTGTAAAAACATACAAGATTGCTACTAGATGCAAAGAAAATAAAGACACATCTTCGATTAATTTTGATTGTGGATGTTAGATGTAGAAATTAGTGATCAGATTTGGGAAGTTGACAATCTAGTATCTAGTTTTAAGTTGCCAATGTAACTTAATAAATATGACATGGGGAATCAATGTAATGGGAAGACTAAGTTTAGAATGAAGAAGAGTCTTTGAGAATTTAGAATAGACTTTATCTTGACATTTTCTTAAGATTATTTTTTCAATATATTTTTTAAAGATTTATTTATTTTTATTACAAAGTCAGTACAGAGAGGAGGAGAGACAGAGAGGAAGATCTTCCGTCCGATGATTCACTCCCCAAGTGAGCCGCAACGGGCAGGTGCTGTGCCAATCTGAAGCCAGGAACCTGGAACCTCCTCCAGGCCTCCCACGCGGGTGCAGGGTCCCAAAGCCTTAGGCCGTCCTCGATTGCCTTCCCAGGCCACAAGCAGGGAGCTAGATGGGAAGTGGAGCTGCCGGGACCAGAACTGGAGCCCATATGGGATCCTGGGGCCTTCAAGGCAAGGACTTTTAGCCACTAGGCCACACCGCCGGGCCCCAATATTTTTTTAATTCTTTATTTTAGGACACAGTGTAATAGGCATTGGAATTTCCCCCTCCTTCTCCTCACCCCTCCCCTTGTTCTCTCCAGTCCTTCACTTGGTGTCTTCCAAGAACCCTCAGAAGTCCATCATACTGTCATTGAGGTGTCACCCAACAATGTAGGGACTTCTCTGTCATTTCACTGTGAGTCCATCCTTATATTGCAAGTACAGGGATATGCTTCTGTTTCTACCTATGGACATACTTACCTCCTCTGCACTTCCATTATACCTTCCTTTAAGTATAGCTCCCCTCAAGTTGAGAGGGGAAAAAAAGAAAAGATTTTAAATAAAATGAAATAGTGAGTCTTCATCTCCATGGTGTTATCAAATTTGTAGCAGGGATATCTGTGTGACGCTGGCATGGTGCAAAAGAGTGTCCAATATCTTCCTGTAGAAATTAATGCTAGTGTATGACTCATGTGATTCAGATGTGAGTACAGCATGGACTAGATCATCGTTACCCATGGGTAGTAGTAATAACAGTGATAAGAAAGATATTAACAGTCTCAGGTGAGATTCTTAGCCGATGTCTACTAGTCCTAATTGGGAGCATTAAAAGTCTGTGAACTTTTTGAAATGTATATTCCCATTTTTAAATTTTGGATGATAAAGCTCACAGCATTGCCTATCAATCTATGTGGTTATGAGGGTCAAGAGAGACCTGTACCTGGAGGCACAGGGTAAACAGCCTCACAGACGAAAGGAACAGTTAACAGTGAGGGAAAGGCCTTGATTCATTAGCTGTTTTCAATTGTGTTAAGCCTTCTCAGGTCACCAGTTTCCCTTCTAGTCTGTGCCCCTTAGGAAAGGAGTTTCAGTGAGAAAGCAGGGATACATCTGTAAAGCAGGAAAACTCCAAAGCATTCTTTTTCCTCCTATTTCTGGCTTCAGATGGAATGTGATCTCACTTTCCCCTAAGTCCATATTATGATTTCTCCTATATCCACTCATTTTTTTCTTTTTTTATTAGTTGATACAACTTAGTTGATAACAATTGGTACAGTTTAGTTGGCACTGGGGTCACCCTTCCCCCTTCCCATATCCCCTCCCTTTGCCTCGGTTCTCCCCTCCAGTCTTGCAATGGGCATTTTTCATGAATTTTAGCAAGTCCATCATGCTGCCACTGGGTGTCTCCCAACAACGTAGGAGATTGTCAGTCATTTTGTTGTGAGTCCATACTTGTACTGCATGCATGAGGATTTATTTCTGTTTCCACCGATGAACATATTAATTTCTGTTACATTTCCATGATGTATCCCCTTGAATACAGTCCACCACGGGGAGAAGAAAAAGAAAAAAAGAACAGGCTATTGAACCTTCATTCACATGAGTTAACGAACATATAACAAAGGTATCAGTGTGTTGCTAGGGTGTGAAAAAGAGTGTCCAGCATCTTCAAGTAGGAGCAAATGTCAGCGTATGTCCCAAGGCACTAGTGAAGGTGTAATGAGGACTTGATCTTTATTATTTATGAGCAATAGCAATAACGGTGATAAAAGGGACATTAACAATCTCAGATGACTATAAACAACCCTAACCACTTCTAGGAATATATCCAAAAGACTTGTTACATGAGAAAGCAACATGCACCCCAATGTTCATTGCAGCACAATCAACAAGCACAAAAACATGGAAGCAACCTAAATGCCCATCAACAGAGGACTGGATAAAGAAACTGTGGTTCACCTACAATATGGAATACTACTCAACTATTAATGAATTATGATAGTTTGTGGCCAAATGGGCCAAACTAGAGACCATTATGCTAAGGGAAATGAGCCAGTCCCAAAGGGTTAGATATCATATGTTTGCTCTAATATAAGACAATATGATGTCAAATCTAAGGATTTTACCTTATGTCACTTCCTAGATACTATATAAATGGCAGCTCTCAAAATCATTCCATTATTCTGAGCATCAAGAAGAGTGTGTATGAGTGAATGGAGTAATGGAATTGCTGATGTTTTCAGTTCGTGCGTGAATGGCCAACAGGTGCTGTATGAGTGTTGCTGTTTTCCTTTCTTAGCACTTTCTCAGGTCTCCATGGAGTTCAGTAGCTGCCACCATCTAGTTACCAGCCGAGCTGGAATTACCAAGAAAACACATTTGCCATTCATAGGTTGACATGAACTGCCTCACAGAAGTATAATACCCTGAGATGGTAGTATTTAAGTGATTTTTTTTAAATTTCTAGTTATCCCTCCACAACCAGAAAATATCAAGATTTCCAACATCACAGACTCTTCAGCTTTGATATCTTGGAAAATATCGGAGGGCTATTCTATTTCTTCTATTATCATCCGTTACAAAGTCCAAGGCAAGAATGAAGACCAGCACATCGATGTGAAGATCAAGAATGCCACCATCACACAGTATCAGCTCAAGGGCCTTGAACCAGAAACAGCTTACGAGGTGGATATGTTTGCAGAGAACAACATAGGATCAAGCAACCCAGCCTTTTCTCAGGAGCTAGTGACACTCCCAGAGTCTCAAGGTTGGTAGAAGAGATAAGTGCTTAACTTGGAATTGTTTTAGGAGAGCATCAAAAAGTCTGTCTTAAGATACTTATTTAATATGTGTGTTGTGGGATAGAACTCACTTGTCCTGATAGAGTAGACCATCTCTAAATGGGTCCCTGAGAAGTTTCTCTGTTGACCATGTCCTATTAGTAACTTTCAGAATAAATTAGCTTATCAGCATGTTCAGCCAATAATCTAGGAACGCTCCAGTTAATTAGAATGTTGATGTATGGAGGAAGGAGAATGTAGAATTTGCTTATGGGGAGGGGTGTTTCACTGGGTGGTTCCAAGAACCACATTCCATTCGTACACAAATGAACTCCTGTGTTGACTGGCATGATTCTGTTCTGTTCTGACTTGTCTTCTGTGATGCTGCAGGTAAAAAGGTCCGCATCTCCCCCACCAATCCCAGAGAAAGAAGCTCCTTGAGAGAAAAGATCTTGCTTGAATGCCAAGCATGCAATGCCCACTGTTAACACAGGAACAGTTGACTGACAAATTTTTATAAATTTATAATTTGGATCAGAGTGTTTTTACAGAAAAATTATGGTAGTTTTAAAGTCTCTGTTTCCCTAGAGAGTTACCAAGCTGAATTTTCAGTGCTGGTTCTTTGGAATATCAGCAAAATGCTCACAGAATGAAGTCTGCCAATTATTTTTTTTTAAGATTACACTCTCTACTTTTTATGATAAATTGCATTTTGATAAAAGGTACGTAGGCTATAATCTAGGCCATACATAAAATACCAAGAGAACATTAAGAACAAAAAACCCTAAAAGTCTCCTCCTCCCCACTGGACCATTCCACATCTTTGTACATAGAGACAAAGAAAGGTGGAGCATATTCTGAAGATGACTTCATGTTCTAATGCTGTTCTTGAAAAAGGTCGAGTTTACTTTTAGTTTTAATATGAAAACTAAGAGAGGGATCAGACAACAGTCTTTATTATTTTAAAGATGTATTAAGTGATGGGAAAGGTAGACAGAGGAAGAGAGAGCTTTCATCCACTGGTTCATTCCCCTAGCATTCTCCATAGTTGCGCTAGGATGATGCCAGGAGCAAGGAACTCCCTTCGAATCTCCCACATGGGTGACAGGAGTCCATGTACATGGGTTATTATCTGCTGCCTCCCAGGTGGCAAGATTTAATCCTATGCACTTCATATGGGATGTATCCCACTGCCCCATAAACACCTGCCCCAGACCTTAGTATCTAACAACTTATTTTGACCTGAACACTATAGTGTGTCTTCATCTTTTCCTTTCTTCTATTTTTTCTCTCTTTTCCTGTAAATCACAGACTCTGAGCTCTTATTTTCAGACAAGTTTAAGCATTTCCAGGTTAAAAAAAAAAGTGTCGTGGAAAGGAAATGGCATCTCATTAGTTATTCTCTAGTCTTCTGCTTGGATCTCTACTTGGAAATGAAAGTTGAACAAGTTACAATGACTAATGGTTAGCACATTGGCATTTTGAAAGCACCTCAATACCTATTTTTCGAAGAACTAGTATCAGCACTGTGACTCAGAGCCATCTCTATTGAATTCAGAAAATTCGAGTTGCCCCAAGTTACCCAGGGTTTAGGCGGAGGGGCAGGGAGCACTAGGGATGACATTTCATTCCCACTTTGCTCCATTCTCTCCCAGTGGTGGCCTCGCTGACTACACTAACCCAGTTGCTTCTTGCTTTGTTCCTGCACAGCAAGAGCAGACCTTGGAGGTGGGAAGATGCTGCTGATAGCCATCCTCGGTTCAGCTGGAATGACCTGCCTGACAGTGCTGCTGGCCTTTCTGATCATGTTGCAGCTGAAGAGGGCCAATGTCCAGAGGAGAATGGCTCAAGCATTCCAAAACGTGGTAGTATCTCATCTCATCTTCCTTCTAGTTGCTAAGTGGATGTGTACCAGGACACATTCTTATAAAGCTTGCAGCTCCCTGAGATGAGCCTTGTCTTCTCTTAGGTTTCTGTTATGAAACAAGGTGAACAATAGGGCCATATCGTTTCTTGTCCAAACCAGCACAATTGAGATAGTGAGGAGTGAGTCAGTGCTCTTAATATTTGTTCAGGAAACCAGGCCAAAATAGGATGTGTGGTCATGCTCGTGGTAAGTCCTTAGGTAGAATAATCTTGGAGTAGAATGAGCTGATCACTTTAGAAAGGATGTGCAGGAAGGAAGCCGGGTTCTCAGTGGGGACAGGTACTGAATGGGTCCTACCATCATTTTGAACCTGGTTTTCTTCATTCCCAGATTTCCCCCCCCAATTTTCATATTTCTAGGAAAACAGCATTTTCCTACATTTCCTTTTTAAACTTCTATTTCCTGCTTCTAATATCTTCCTTAATATTCTCATCTATTAGTAATTAGCCTGTGTGTCTTTCTCATTCTTGTATACCCATCAGCCTGTAGTGATGGTCCATGACACTTTGAAATTTTAACTACTAGGAAATATCCTAAAATCACTTTTCCAGCAGGTTCTCCACTTGAGTCCCTTGTGTGGACCAAAACCTGTAGATTTTGGTCTTCAGGTTCTGTATCATCAGTTTGTACCTAACTGGGTAAATTGGGAATCAGAATACAATGCACTCAACAGTGATGATGCTTAAGAAGAGCTGCCTGAGTACCCAAGGTTCCCTTCCAGGAAGTCCAGGGGAACACCAGTGTCTGGCTGCATGTCAGAGCTGGCTCTGCTGAGCCCAACCACTGGGCTGGGATTGCTGAAGTCTGTCAGGACAAAAGTGCTGCTTCATAATCCTCTCAGCAGCAGTTTGAATTCGGCAGACAAGAGACACTGTGCTGGGTTTTACCCTGAGCATTCTGTAGCCAGAGTAAGCTTAATAGAGTCTAAGGTTTAGAAGGAGACTGAGAGCAAAATATGTAGTCCAGTACTGTGATGATGCCAGAAAAACTCTGAGACACCTCCTGTGATTCATATGGGTTCTCCATGTTATTTTCCAAACTAGAACTGAACACCTCCTCCTCACACAACAGAGGAGGAAACTCAAGCATATTTAAGTTGGGAACAGCAAGTCATGGCACACGTGTTGTCCTCCTTAGCCTTTGCAAATGTTGCTACTCAGTTAAACCCACATGGCTTTACAGTAGCTGGTTCATCAGAAAGGGCTTGTGAAATTGAACCTATTTATAGTCTGTTCTAGAATTAAATGTGTTACTTCTTTTTTTAACCTTACACAGATTAAAGGCAGAAGCTATTTTGCACCTTTGAATAATGAAACATCCTAACACAAAATTTATTTTTTTTTCCAGAGGGAAGAACCAGCTGTGCAGTTCAACTCGGGAACTCTGGCCTTGAACAGGAAGGCCAAGAACAACCCAGATCCCACAATTTATCCAGTACTTGACTGGAATGACATCAAATTCCAAGATGTGATTGGGGAGGGCAATTTTGGCCAGGTTCTGAAGGCACGCATCAAGAAGGATGGGTTACGGATGGATGCAGCCATCAAGAGGATGAAAGGTCAGTGGCTGGACAGCTGGAGTCAGCATTTCAGCAGGGTGGGACGAAGCTCCACTTCCTGTCAGATCTGTTCTCTGTGGTCTTATCTTCTGTAAAGCACAGGTGGCCTGGTGCCAGATATGGCTGTTGGGGGCTGCTGAAGGTGATGCTGCTGTTTATAAAATCAGGATGTAAGTGCCCTGGTTGGAGCCACTCACTATTCAACCATTACAGTTGGCACTCCTTGGGATGCAAACATATTCAGGTGCTCTGTCTGAGGCTGCTAACTTTGTGGGGGTTATCACTGCTCTGAATGTAGTGGTTCTCATGACATAGCTGGTATCGGAATCACCCGGAAGGCTTATTGAAATACAAACTGGGTTTCTCCACTCTGAAGTCAGATGCTGCACCTGAGAATGTGCATTCCATGTTGGCTCCCAGTGATGGCTGGGATTCTGTGGCTTCCGAGAGCACACTTGAGTATTCAGAATTACTGCATTCACTGTTTAGAAATGCATCTACTTGGGTTTCTCCTACCTTTTGAGTTGAACTACATGTGTGTTGAATCCTGGCCCTGGATAAAGTGTTCTAAAAGACGTTTTCAGTACTCACATTTGAAACCCATGAACCTAAGAGGCAAGAACCAAGAGTTTACAATTTGTTGATCTCAAGACTACTTGGTACAAACCCCTTTTAAAAAGACCAGATGATAAGCATCTTCTGAGAAAGCTGGGTAACCAATTCTTTCATTGGCAACAAGCTACTCTATGTGTGCAATATCAGCTGACACCTGACTTCACTGTGAATCTGCATTCTTGAGTTTACAGCAAATCAACTTTAAATTCACTAGGTGCATTAGAAGCAGGCATGTCATTAATTCTTGCTGTGCAAATCCATCATTAGGGGGTTTTCCTTCTTGTCTGCAATGCCGAGCCCGGGAATGAAATTGAATTCTTAAGACCTTTGCACTTTTGCATTGCTATAGGGATCAAACCAGGAAACAAAACAGTATCCAAACTTAGAGGTAGTAAAAAGATTCTTAAAAAACAAAAACCTTTACTCAATAACCTGCCACCCATTCTCTTTTGCTACTGTAGTCACAGGGAGTTTGAGGGAGCAGTAGGGTTGTCTTTAGGGTCAAGGTGTTGAACCCTATGAAAGCAGTGTTTTTTGTTTTATGTTTTTTTTTTACTGGATCTCACCTGAACCTAATTTTCTATCTTGGACTATGTGAAGAGGCAGTAGGGCTTAAATAGGCAATGGGACAGACAACTTTTGCAGGAACAGTGATACATCCAAAGCAGTTCCTGAAATAAATGCAAAGCTTGATTATTAAGAACTTCAATTGTGGCACATTTGTGGGAGTGGAAACTCAGCTTAGCCATTAAGACCTTTACCTTCCACATCAGAGGTGGGTGCTTTGGTTTCTGGCTCTAGCTCCTGATCCCAGCATCCTGCCAGTGAGGGTTCCTGGAGACAGTGGGTATAAGGTAACTGTTTCTGGTCACCTGCACAGGGACATGGATCACATTGTTAGTCCCTGGCTTGACAGCTCTAGTGGCTTCAAGCATGTGGGAAGCAAACTAATGTGTGGGAGCTCTGTCTCTCAAGAATAATGGCATTTAAAAATAATTTATTGATGCTTATTATAAAGGCAGATTCATAGAGAGGAGGAGAGACAGAAAGATCTCCCATCTGCTGGATCATTCCCCAAGTGGCCGCAACAGCCGGAGCTGAGCTGATCCAAAGCCAGGAGCCTGGAGCTACCTCCAGGTCTCCCACAAGTGCAGAGTACCAAAACTTTGGGCCATCCTCTACTATTTTTCAAGGCCACAAGCTGGATGGGAAGTGGAGCAGCTGGGATGTGAACCGATGTCCATATGAGACTTCAGTGCATACAAGGCAAGGAGTTAGCTGTTAGGCTACCATGCTGGGTCCCAATAATGCCATTTCTTTAAAATGATGCTTTCCCAAAGCCTCAGATGTTATGTACAGATATACTGTGACTCTCCTGTGGGAAGAACAGGTCAATCTGGAAGTTCCTGTTTATTTTACCAGTATTGTTAAAGCATATGGAACATTGCCACCATTTTGAAACATGTTATGGTACACATGTTTGCCACCACTCTGTTCCTATAGTGTTAACTTCTAAAAAGCAGTAGCAGCATGTTACCCTTGACTGAAGGCTTATCATTGTATACATCGAAGTAGTCTTGTCTTCAGTCTCATGCCTGGTGGTTCTTTGGTAAAAGTTCTGGCAGGGAAGACTGTACAAAAACTAAACACAACTCATTTCTCTAACCAAAAAGTGACTTTGATAAACTGTCTTTGGGATTTTGTTAGGCAGGCCTGGTTTCTTAGGAGGTAAATTAACATTAAAGTCAAATACATGTATTACTGATGGGTCTTCAACAAAATCTTTGGTTCTGTTCCTTAACCATTTGTCTCCAAGTGGCAGATTTACCTGGAATAGGTCATGGGCAGCCCTCTCTTGACAATGTCCATTTCACTGAGTATTTGATGGCTTGAACAGGAAACCCTTAAATAGGGTAGTGGTTCTCTTCCACAGTGATCTATAGCCCTCGGAGATAATGTGGAACTATCTGGATATACTCTTGGTAGGTAGGGGATAAAGGCTAGGGATGTTACTTCACATCCTGTAATGCATAGGACTTTTCCCAGTAACAAGGAATTTCCAGCTAAAAGTTAACTCCAGGTTTGGGAAGACATGCTGTTAGAGAAACCTGCTTGGTTTCCATGCAGTGCTGCAGACCTGCAGGTGATCAAATACTCTTGAAGGTCCTAGGGAACCGGGGGACAGTTGATTCTGAAATGTGTAATGAAAACTCAAATTCCTGACTTCCTTCCCAGAATACGCCTCCAAGGACGATCATAGAGACTTTGCAGGAGAACTGGAGGTTCTTTGTAAACTTGGACACCACCCGAATATCATCAATCTCCTGGGAGCGTGTGAACATCGGGGTAAGATGCTATTTTCCTGTCTCTCCTGCCTGATTAAAACACAAAGGGCACATTTTCACTTGAAATTAGGAAAGATCCTAAGTCTTAAAGGACGTTACATATTTTTGAAAGCTGCAGTTTCAATCTGAATGTTGGTCCAGTTCCGTCTATAGACTGTGCCAAGGTCGCCTTTCCAAGACTGATGTGGGTTAGTCAGTACTGCTTCCTACCCAGTCCGGCTTTGCTGCCCCCAGGATTTTCCCAACCTTGACTAGGGGAAATGATGACAGTCCTCACCCCCTAGAAAGAGTAAAGTGTGTTGATTCTTATTTAAAAAGCAGTACAGCCTCTGCCCACAGTAAGTGAAGCCTTAAACAGAAAAACTATGGATCAGTGGTACTTACACTGGGTGATTTTGCTTCCCAGGGAAAGTTGGACTACAGGTAACTAATGGGTAGAGGCTATTTGGAATGTGAAAGCTCAACAATGTACTATAATGCTAAAGCACTGATGATACCTAGATTAAATAATAAGCTACTGTATGACACAGCTTTATTTTTATCCACAGTCCTTCCATATACAATCACATTGGAGTTTTACTACTATGTTGTACATATTTTTAAACTTACAATGTGAATTCAAATGTTTATGGACTGTTCACTGTTACAATGCATGTAATTAATGCTGAATGAATAGATATTGAGAGGAATCTTCTGTGAGTTTACCTCTGCAGGTTGCATGGTGTGTGGTTCTGAATCTGTTTAAGCTTACTTTCCCATGGAAAAATTTGCTTCTGCTAAAAAGCTCCACACAGTAATCATTTAAATCTTGACAGCCACTTGTGACTTTGCAGCAGAAACACCAACAATAGAAAAGAGACTATGTGCATTTCCTCAATCTATTAAACTAAAAATACTGGTGTTTCAAGCAATATATCATTCTATGATCCAATAAGGGCCTAATTCTGAAAACCAGATCATGTCTCTTAGGTTAAATAATGAAGTAATGACATTTATTTCTGAGCCATTTCCTGAAAACAAATTCATGCGGAACAGCAATAAATGAAAGTTAAAAAAAGACAATCCACCCAAACCAGGAAAATATATATCTTAAAATTCTGCTCTGTTGTCACATTAGCATAGAACTGTTTGGCACTTAAAGATGTTGAGAAAGTGCATTCATACCAGAATCTAGGTTAATTTTTTCTCAGAGTACAATAGGATTCAATGACATAGGATATTTTTTACTATTTCAATTTTTTAATATCCTTGATGTTCAAAGCATGCAACATCTTTATAAATTACTTTGTTTTTGAAAGAGAATCTTTTTGTAAGTTTATCAAAATATCAATAGTTTTTATCAAAGCAAAATAAGACAATGGACCATAATTTTTCCATGAGCTCTTACTTTTTTTTCTTAACACTTGGAGTTTTCTGGCTTCTTAACCAAATGCTACTCTAAAACTAGGCTCTGTTGGCTGGTGACATAAACAGTAATGCAATCACTTAGTATTTTTTTGAACAGTAAAGGCAAGGAAGAAAGTTACCTGCTGTGGGTTCTTCCACAATGCATCTCTAATCACTCATATATATAATGAATATCTATATATTCATTAACATCTATTCATTATATATAATATATATAGTATAATATATGTATTATATATTATATAATACACTATATATGTATAATATATATGTATTGTATATATGTGTGTTTATATATATATACACAATACATATATACAAAATCTCAAGAAAAACTAGGGACAGACTGAAATAGCAGGGCTGGCCCATATTAGGTCTTTGGCCAGCAGTAAATAAAAGAACATAATGTAAAGTGGGTGTCCTGGCTCTGAGACAAAATACTTGGAACTCATTGTATTGCTAGAGTGGGTGAAAGCCTTTGTCAGTCTACAGTGGGAAACGGGGGGCTGTGAGTTCAACTTATTCCCAGTGAAGATGTGGAGAGGATGTCTCTCCCTCCTGTTGTCTGCTAGCATTTTCCAGGCTGCTCCCACTAATGCAGATCAAATGGACTTCATAAGCAGTTGCCAAGGAGCATAGCGCATAGCCCATCTCAAAACTTGACCCGTTGAGGCTGCTAAGACAATGATTTCTCTTTCCGCACAGGCTACTTGTACCTGGCCATTGAGTATGCCCCCCACGGGAACCTCCTGGACTTCCTACGCAAGAGCCGTGTGTTGGAGACGGACCCAGCCTTCGCCATCGCCAACAGCATGGCTTCCACACTTTCCTCCCAGCAGCTGCTTCATTTTGCTGCAGATGTGGCCCGGGGTATGGACTACTTGAGCCAAAAACAGGTGGGTTTTGAGAACCTGGCTTTGGATGCCTTTCCTGTGTGATAAACATATGTATCTATGTGGATTTTCTACCAACATCTACTCTCTAATTTCTTGTAATCCTCCTTCACTTTTAAGTCTTCGTTAATGTTTCATCTACTTTCATGCAAGTTAATATTCAATATATTTAACTAGTGAATTTTACTTATGTATTTTTTAAGATTGATTTGATGAGTTACCAAAAGAAAGACAAGAAGTGATATAACTATTTCCAGTTCACTTCTCAAATGGCTCCAATGGCCAGGGCTTGGCCAGGGCTTGGCCAGACTAAAGCCAGGAGCCTGGAACTCCATTTGGGTCTCCCACAGGAGTGGCAGATGCCATCTCGTGCTTTCTCAAGCACAGAAGCAGGGAGACGGATCAGTAATGGGGCAGCTGAGACTTGCACAGGTGCTAAGATGGGATGCCAGTGTTGCAGCCCCTAGCTCAATCCTTGATGCCCACCCTGCCAGTGTGTGTTAGAATATGCATTTGGTGAGGTGCCTTCACCTAGCTGGGCTTACCTGCAAACAGTGCGTGACAGCAGAGGCATTCATGAGACTGCAAAGAGACGATGTTAAGGGCTGAGGGTTTGTTTTTTTTTTTTTAATTTTATGGAATGATTCCATAGGGTCTTGGAACCCTCCCTCCCAAATTCCCACTCCAACTCATTTTCCACATTTTATTACACTAGAATAGCCCTTCATAAGCAGTCATGATTCCATCAGTGTTATTTAAGTGTGCTCCAACATTGTTGGTACAATTTCAGACAGTCCAGCAGCTCATCATCTAGAAATGTCCAACAATTTCATTGTGAGTCCATCTTCAATTTGGAAGCAGGGATGCATATTGCACTGTATCTTCACATCTGGATACAGTAGTCTCTATTATGCCATCACTATTACATTCCTTTAAATGAGAAGCCACAAAACAAAGTCAACAACAGGCACGAAGTTAAAGCAAACAAACAAAAAAATCACAGCACCGTGTAGTTAAAAAATGCACCACTGAACAACCAACTCATGGGTGATGAAAAGAAAACACAAAAGCTTCTTGGGTACAACACCTCTTCTTTGGCAGAATCCACTAACTGGGAATTTGGGAGAGGAACTTTAACGGAACTAGATTATGGTGGTTTTTGAAAAATTCCTTTTTCCATCACCACTTCTTCACTATTTCCTTTGCACTAACAAAATGATTTGAAAAAACAAATATTATTCTGAAAATTCACAGTTTTTGAAATTTCAGTTTATTCACAGGGATCTAGCCGCCAGGAACATTCTAGTTGGTGAAAATTACGTAGCCAAAATTGCAGATTTTGGATTGTCCCGAGGTCAAGAGGTGTATGTGAAAAAGACAATGGTAAGTTGGGACCACGGACCCTGCTCATCTGCTTTCTGAACTGCCTCACTGCCCCACTGGCAGTGTTGGAATGCAATTGTTCTGTGGTGACTCAGGTATTTGGCTGCGAATTCAAGTAGTTATGACTTGGTCCAATAATCGTTCTTTCCAAGATTTGATTTCTAAAATGGTAAACTCTCCAGACCATTAGAAAAGAATCCACCATTATCTGTGACCATTTGTGTGTACAGGTTCAGGGTCATGGGCATGTACCCAGTCAGGGCCCAAGGTATCTCACCCATAATCCCGAGAACATGCCCCCATCCCCTGCCATGTACAGCAAACACAGCAAGGTAAAAAAAATACTCTCAAATTAAATAACTACTAATTAAAGCATGCCTCAATCTCAAGGAGTCCTTACAGAGACATACACAACTTCTTGAGGCCCACTTCAGACTTCCATGTTTACTGAAAGTGCAACATTCTCACTTGAGGCCCGCATTAAATCCACCTTTGCCTACTGATAGTACCACTGACCCAAACACTAGTCCACTGGAAGGTAATGCACACGTTCCGTGAATTTCTTGAGTTTCCTCTGTAGTTCAAGTACTAGACCATGGCAAAACTACACTGCGCAGTAGTGTTAGAGCAGGGGGGAAACTATCCAGCTTTGGTTCCTGCTCTGGAAGTGTAAACTCGTAGAGATGTCACATCCCTGGCTTCTGTTGGAGACCAACCTACCTGCACCATCACATGTCGCCTCTGAGTCAGAAGCAGCACTTGACTCAGTCTCAGCCACTCCAGGATCGGATATGGGTGTCTGAAGTGGCACCTTCACTCTGCCTCACCCCCTTTGGCTCCTGTGGGCAGCAGATTGCCCAGGAAAGCACAGGTGCCTGAGGTTACCCTATAATCAGGTTTCAATGTTTTTATTTTAGTTTCTGAAAGGCAGAAATGTCTTGAAAAGGAAAAGCAGTCATAATAAATGATTTTGCCAGAGTTTTTCCATTTTTGGCTTGTTGTTTTCCATAGCACACCTGTTTTTATACAGTCCCAAGCATAGTGAAGATAAGTATTTTGGATCCTTATACTCCACTTTGTGGAAGAGGCCTGGGCTCTCAGAGAGCCCTGCATGGCCCTGGGAGCTTGCCTATCACTTTGCAGAGAGTGCAGGTGCTTTGCTGAGGGTTTGCTTTCAGGCTGCCCTGTACAGCTTGAGCTTTATTTGACCTGGTCTCTCTCAGTATGGGGCTGGGGCTAGACTTGTTAAGTTTACTTATTTGAAAGGGACTCAGAGCTCCCATATGCTATTCATTTTCCAAATTCCTGCAAAAGAGCTGGTGCGTGGCTGGAGCCAGGAATTCAATCTGTGTTTCCTCTGTGGGTGGCAGAGACCCAGCTAGCTGAGCTATTATTACTGCTACCCTGGGTGTCCTTATCCAGAAGCTGAAATCAGGAGTTGCAAGTGTGGATCAAATCCAAGTTATCCAGGATAGGATACACATACTCCAGTCCGGTCTTAAAGAAGCAGGGATCATTGCTCACCCACCGACTGCAGCCTCCTGCTTCTTCCCTAGGCCACCTGGCATCTGCCTATCTCCTTCACAGGACCTCTTTCCTTTCTGGCATTGAAAGAATGTGATGCCCTGCTGTGTGGGCTGGAAGAATTAATGTAGGTCAGTCCCAGGCTGTACCCATTCCAGTTGGATGCTCTTCTCACATCTCCCATGGCTGCAGCTGGGGCAAACACCAAGCAACAATAGCTATGCTATGTTTGTAGGAATTGGCAGAGTTCCCTGTGGATCCTGAGCAAGTCTTTCATCTGTGCTTGACCTTTATCAAGAGGAGCTGTAACACTGGTAGAGTGTAGCAAGGATTCTTAGAGGAAAACCTCTGTCTCGGAGTGGCAGAGTTAAGAATTCAGAGCCACAATGCGCAGGGGAAACGGGCCAGGGTAAGTGAGAGGAGTCGGGCGGGGAGGAGACATGAGAAGGGATGCTGAGGAGCAACCTCTCTGCAACAAGGGAGCAGTGCATCTCGGCACCACCAGAGGGCACTGTGGCTGCCATCTGTGCTCTGGCTTTTATATCACTTTTTTTTTTTTTGCTGATTGTTTGCTGTACAGAAGCCTGTAAGTACAGTCCCCATGCCTATCTGCTCTTTAAAACCTTCATGTGTCCCTATGAGCTTCGAGGTAAACAAATGATTACTAGTTGTGCACAGAGTTAAATTTATCTAAAACCGGTGCCTGGGCCCTTGAGCTAAGTTGCTAAGTTGAATTTACAGCACAAGGAGACTTCAGAAAGTTCATGAGAAAATGGAACTAAAGCATAAATTTGTGCAAAATAAAATGTAAATGCATGCATTCTTAAATACATACTTTTACAACCTTCTGGAAGACCACTTGAACTTGCATGCCTTTGATTTTACAGAAACGCCTATAGCTTGGACAAACACCAAGCAATAATCTCTGCTATGCTGTGTCCTGGGCAGGTCATGGCTTCAGGCCTGCTGAGATCTCACCTACAGTCCCTATGCTTCTAACGAGCATCTCATTTTGTCCTCTCCAGGGAAGGCTCCCAGTGCGTTGGATGGCGATTGAGTCACTGAATTACAGTGTGTATACTACCAACAGTGATGTGTAAGTTTCCTACTCTAAACAGACTTAATGCTGAAAAATACTCATTTGGCAGAAGGTTTAAAGAGAAGAGAAATAGCCTGGACTTGTCAAAGCTAATGACTAAGTCTAGGAACTACGCAGAGCCACAGAGCAGAGATTCATTTATGAAGTCACTGGTAGCATGTTTTGGGTTTCGTTTACCATGTTGGAAACTTTAAAGTTGTGATTTCTTAATGCCTAGAAGAGAGTGGACATACTCCCTCCCCTCCTCTGGCTCTACTTCCTGGACTGAGCTCCAGGGAAGTAGCCTCAAGTGCCTGCTGGGAGCTAGAGGTGGTAGGAAGTAAAGGCCCGATAGGAGTGACCACTTCTGCTTGCCTCCCAGTAGTGAAGTGAGACTTGTAGGTCATCATGCTTCACACTCCTGATCAAAGAAGGAGAATCCAAAGTCCAGAGGTTGTTGATGTGGTGAATGGGCCTCCTTTGTGCACAATGCCTCCTGCATGTTCTTTCTGTGTAACGTTGGTGTCTTTACTTCTACAAGAACAGGGCTAGAGTCCCAAGAGGTTCATAACTTGTTCCAGGTCACCTGAGCCACAGACGGGAGTTAACTGATTCCTGGTTGGCTTAGAAGTTCCCCCTGTATCCCGCATGCCTGTTCACATACTCTATGTGAGGGGAATTGGTGCTCTGGCAAAAACAAAGCAAAACAGTTTGCTTGCTTGCACCCTTCCACTAGCTTGAAAGGAACCAAGGCTGTGGGCAGGGCTCTCTCCTGGGAGGCAGGGACCTAATGCTTTCTTTTCTGAGAAGGGGTCAGTCACCTTGTTTGGGGTAGGAATTGAGTGTTCAATCTGTGTGGTGATGGCTGGTTTTCACACTTGTCTTCCCTGCAGATGGTCCTATGGCGTGTTGCTATGGGAGATCGTTAGCTTAGGTAAGTATCTATGTGACCTTCCAGGTACGACTCTTGAGAGGAAGGGCTCCTCCTCACAGGACACCATCTGGATGTGGTGCTTCCAAGTGTCAAGTTAAGATGGCATTTATTCCTGTATTTCTTTTTGAGAGTCCGAGTCCTGATGTTACCTTTACTATTAAAGACCTGGTAGACATGATTGTAATACAGGTTGTCTCTGCTTTGGCAAAAGTGTCACAGCTCCTAAGAAATGTACTTCTAGAACTTTGAGATGGAATTAAAAGGAGTATATTTGAAGGCAATTCAATGGCATGTGAAAATGTGTGCATAAGAAACTGTAAACTAGGATTCCATTTTTCTAAATCTCACATTTTAAAAACTAGAAGGTATCATACAAATCAATTGCCTTTTTTCCTTTACACATGAAGTTTTCTGTGCTCTGAAATGCAGCTAAAACTGCAAACTTCCAATTCAGCAGAACGACATGACACACTGTATATAGACTGACTTAGGGAGAGAAACAGCATCATGAAGGAATGGTCATATCTTAGTGCTGTTAGTGCTTTAAGGCTAGCCTTAAAGTGTGGTGGCTTTGCCAAGTGAGCCATCCTGAGTGCTCACTTTTCTTCACATGACCCGTCTTCCTCCTGGCTTCAGAGCCCCTGCATCCCATGGCATCCTTCCCTGTCTTCCAGGAGGCACACCCTACTGTGGCATGACTTGTGCAGAGCTCTATGAGAAGCTGCCCCAGGGCTACAGACTGGAAAAGCCGCTGAACTGTGATGACGAAGTGTAAGTCAGCTCTTTGTACCTGTCCTTCCCTTTGTGCATTTCTTGGGTAGAATCTAACAAAAACAATGATACATTTACATATATCAAACACAATAGTTTGGAATACATCAACATCTGAAGTAACACTGAGTTGTATGTTAACTTTCTACCCTCTTGGTACCATTAATTCATGATGATGTATGAAGGCAGGGACTTGGGGAAGTTTCTGGATTGGATGACTGGAGTGGCAGTTCTGTAATTAAATCGTGGTGGTTTTGATAAAGTTCCATTATGGACATAGGCAGGTGTTCCCTGTCCAAACCCTGCTCGCAGGAATGCCATCACCAAACGCCAGTCCAACGGGGCTGACCATCCTAGGACTGGAGCCTCAGGTCGTGAGCCAATAGAAACTTCCTCCTTTCATCAAAATTTTGCCTTGCACTTTGTAGTATCTTTCCAGGCATATAAATTAATCTAGGAAGAATAATCAATAATTACTCTTTGGATGGTTAAAAATTCAGAAAATAAAGATTTAAAAAAGGGGTACATGGATTTTATTTTAAAAGTTTGTTTATTGGAAAGTCAGATATACAGAGAGGAAGATCTGTCCATTGATTCACTCCCCAAGTGGCCGCAATGGCCAGTGGTGAGCTGATCTGAAGCCAGAAGCTTCTTTTGGGTCTCCCACACTGGTGTAGGGTCCCAAAGCTTTGGGCTGTCCTCCACTGCCTTTCAAGGATGGGAAGCAGGGCCACCGGAATTATAACTGGCACCCATAAGGGACCCCAGTGCATGTAAGGTGAGGAATTTAGCCAGTAGGTTACTGCTCTGGGCCCTCAATGTACTCTTGATGAATAAGTAATTTCACATGAAACCTTGAGCCTAACTTTAGATGCAGGGATTTAAGAGCTCTATTATGAATGATGGAATTTTTTCTCCATGACATCTTGCTCCCACTAAATTAACTTCAGTGACAACACCCTTCCAGAGCTAACTATTGTAGAAATAGCCAACTGGTAAGATGCAGAGTGCAAGAGTCTACACTGAGCAAATAATTTCTTACCCAAACTAGGTCACTTCTCTAGAGTAACAGAAGAGGGTACTGTTGTTACTGATAAAAGAGGCATAAATATGGGCATAACCTTTGACTAAAAGTTTAATAGGAGTTCAACGACGGGGGAAGTGAAGTTTAAACCATTTGAGAAGGCTGGCAGTTCTGGGGCTGCACTGTTTTCCTAGAGCATTTGCTCAGTATGTGGAAACCTAATGCCAAACATTTGGGTTCTATAGGTTTAAGGTAAGTCTCAGGGATCTGTGTTTTAATAATGTAAGTACTTCTGATCACATTAGAGGAAGCACTACCGGAACTGGTTTTTCCTAGACATTGTTCACCGGTATCCTGCCTTATATCCATGAATAATATGAAGAAAAGGCCCAGGTCAGAGGAGTTTACTGCTTAATTCTGCCAAACATTTAAGGGTGAATTCACTCTAATTCTGAAACTATTATTAACTTGATGTTAGTCATTTTAGACCGTTGTCACAAAATAGCATAAGGCAGTAGCATATGAGCAGATGTATCACATTTCTGTAAAAGGGGGGAGTCCAAAAGTAACGGACTGGCAGCATCAGTGCCAGTGGACACTCGCCTGCTTCCTAGATGGCCTTCTAACGGCAGGTGACAGCGAAGAAACAGTTTATCAAGAAACCTTTTTTTTCAATAACACCAACATGTTGAGAGCTGGAACAGTCCAAGAGACATGCTGCGCCAGACAGAACACTTGTCCCCAGAAAGTCAGGGTGGTGGGAAACGAGATGCTTTCAGGCTTGCTCCGCAGGCAGGCACTGGAGAGCTGGGGAGGATGAAGGGGTTGGGACAAACTCCACCTGGGTTAGACAGTGTTTTTTTTCTAGACTTCGCTAAATGGAATGTGCACGAGAGAGTGGTTATATTTTTTTGTTTTGAAAGGTATGACCTGATGAGACAATGCTGGCGGGAAAAGCCTTACGAGAGGCCCTCATTTGCCCAGATACTGGTGTCCTTAAACAGGATGTTAGAGGAGCGCAAGGTGAGTGAATTCCAAGGAGGACCCTGGGTATTGAGTGAACATACGAATCTGCCCTCCCCACTTTGTATATAAATTTAATTGTGACTCGCTCAAAGAATGGTTCCCCAGTCTGACACTCGGGATCAGCCCATTTAGTCCACAGCTTGACACTTTGCAGTTCTGTCATAGTGAGTGTGGTCTAACCACACCTGCACGAGTCCAGCCTGCACATTACCATGGAGACAGTCCAGACTTGTACCACTTCCTGGAAGGTAGTTGTCTACACTTACACAAGGTTCAAGAGACCAGTAAATGTAGATTTAAGCGATTTCAAACAATGGAACTAAGCGATAATTCAATCAGATGTGGGCAAGATCACACTGGGAGAAGTAAAGGCAAGATGGGGGCAGAGGCAAGAGCCTTAGAGACCCTGAACCCATACAGGGGATGCTGGGGAGACACAAGAAAGACTTCAGGAGTCTGAGGATAGAGGGTAAGGGGAAGCATTTCAAACAACATCCAATACAAGAGGGAGACTGAGGAGGACACATGCCCTCCAAGTTCTTAGCATTTAGTAGAAACAAGGTAAGAAGGAGTTTACTGCTGTAATGCTCCTCACAGGGGCAGAGTCAAGGCAGCCTGGGTCCTGACGCGTCCTTGCTTGCTTTTCCAGACCTACGTGAACACCACACTGTATGAGAAGTTTACCTATGCGGGCATTGACTGCTCAGCTGAAGAAGCGGCATAGGCCTGTGCCTCCTCCTTTGCCAGGGCTGCCTGGAGAGGGGACCCTTGGGACCTTCCAAGGAAACAAGCCAGCCTGCAGGGAGATGCGATACACATGGGTGTATACACTGCCATACATTGGGGGCCTCCCCCACAGACAGCCCGAGTGTTACCCTCGAAGATGCCGGCTCTAGTAGGACTGTATATACTGTTGTGAGTAAGAATGGTGTTGAAACTGGAATGCCTGCTTGTTTCATATGCAATAATATATTTTTCTAAAAGTGTGGACTTTGTAGGAAGGCACGAGAATACATTACTGTAATACATAGCTCATTATTGTCCTAGATATTTTTTTATATTTACCTTTATACTGCTATGTAATATTTCACTACAGAGAAGTGAAATGTTAATGAACTTAACACAGGTTAAAAAAAGATGGGGGAGGGAAATACATGCAGCCAAGGAGGATCAAAGTTAATATTTAACAGACTGAAAAACCTCCCTGATACATAAAGATCCCTCTGTCTCTGGATGTAGAGCTCTTTATCTCTCACCTATTGAAGCCAGGCCAGTTTCATCGGGTTATACTGTAGCTCTGGCTGTGTCTCTAAAGCTCCAAGTCAGTCCCCAATACATGCCCCTAAACAGAGACTGAATTCCCCTTCCTTAGAACTTAAACCTTTAATAGAGAAATAGAGTAATAAATGAGTAGAATTTTATACTTTAATTTGTCTGGCAATATTGATTTGTGCATTTAAAAAATAATGGGAAACCTGGAGTGATATTTGGGAGGTGTATGATACTCTGGCTGACTTAATATCCTTCTACATCTATTGCACATTGTAAAAAGTTTTGGTTCTCATTGGTTGTGAGTTTACCATTTGTACTGGAGGCACATGTTGCACTGAAATCGTATAAATAAATGTCTTGCCTACCTATGTTCCACCGGGAAGTGTATTCTATGTCTATATATATGTCTAATAACTTTAATATACTCTAATGATCAATCTTTGACTTGTCAGTAGTAAGCATATAGACAACTTGTAGAGTGCACTCCACTAGTTAACAGGATTGTCAATAGTCTCAAACATTCAGTACACTTTGGTCCACATGCCTCAAGACAGATGGTTACTGGTAAACCAAAATGGGCCTATGAAGGAATGCATAGCAACAAAATAGGACAGAAACCCAGACTATTCCTATAAAGGAAGCAATGACCTGAGATGTCAGGTGCGTTAAGAGGAGCAAAAAGAGAAGCTCTCAGTATTAGTCTCTCTGCAGAAAGCACCATGGCCTCCAGGAGGTGCCACTGCGGCAACCGTTCCTCCCTCCTATATGTGCCTACTTCTGAGCTGCTTAGAGAAGTTACTTGCTTTCTCTCCCTAGTCCATGCAGGCCATGATTAGAGCCACAGCCATTCCCTTCAATACTGCCCACAATGTTTCAGACTGCTTCCATTGGGCCCACCCACCGCAGGCACCTCCAGACACTGGAGCTAAGGCCAAATGTGTTTGGTGTTCCCAGTAAATCACCCTGAAGAACTAACCTCCACCCCAACTTTGGAGCACTTCTGATTCAGTACAGGGCTGTGCAGTCATTCATGGCTGCTTAGCTACTTCACAAGCATTTATAATTCAAAACTGTTGCCAGTGTTGCAATGGTAGTGCCTGTGCCCCAAATATCAGAGAGCCCTGCCCAAATCCAGATCCATGCTAACTCATCCTATGCTCATCACTTTGGTTCCCAGATGCCCTTAATGTTTGGCATACATCCATGTCTTGCAACTGTTACCAAATAACATTGCCCAGATGCAATCTCAGTAGAAGTGTCCATGTTTCAGACCTTCTCATGGAACACTGATGCTACTGCAGCAGATCCCACAAGTCAGAGCCAATGAAAAGAATGTTTCTTCAGTCACAACTTCCTTTGTTAAGAAAAAAATTTGGTAGGCTCTAAGCAGCAGTCACCACAGATAACTAGCCCTGGCACCTCTACAGATATCGCTGCTCAGAGTCCTTGCAATCTTCATGAACACCAACCTCAGCTGACAAAATCAAACACACATTACACAGATGCAATTCTCACTGATGCTCAAACTGCTACCTACCCAGCAAGTGCCGTTGCAAGCCACTGCAGGAGGTCTTCCATAGCAAAAATATTTCATAAAGTATGATGACATGACTGCCCTATTCAATGCATAGATACAAATCAAAGTAATAAGAAACAACCAACCATGGAGACGCAATGCTAACAAAGAGAAAAAATCTCCCAGAAACTGACACCGAGAGAGAGAGAGAAAGAGAGAGCGCGAGCACGCAAAAAGAAAAGAAAAGAAAAACAGCCTAAGATTCAAATTAATTGTTTTGGAAGCAGTGTAGTAGCGCACATGAAGCCACCACGTGCAATGCCAAAATCTTATATGGGGGCTGGTTCAAGTCCCAGGTGTTCCACATGAGACTGAGCTCCCTGATAGTGCACCAAGGAAAGCATCAGAAGATGGTCTAATTCCTTGACCCTAGCCATGGGTTTGTGAGAGATCAAGTGAACATATGGGCTCTTTGGCCTGGCCTGGCTAATCCCTGGCAATGACAATCATTTGGGATGGTAAACAGCAGATGGAAGGGCTCTCTCTGTAACTGTGCCTTTCAAATACATACATTAGTTTTTTTTAAAAAAAAATCAAAATGATTATTTTAAGGAAGCCCAGCAAATGTCAATGCGGAAAAAACAATTGAGTGAAGTAAGGAAAATAGCAAATGCTGAAAATGAGAAATCTCAGATTAAAACTATACACAATTTTTTTTAAATGGAGCTAAAAAATACCATTAATGACAAGAAGATGCAATAAAGGGCATCTATAGAACTTTAAAAAATTATTTGAATGGCAGAGAGCCTTGCTTTGAGTCCCTCCTCAAATGTAAGCAACAGCCAGAGCTAGACCAGACCAAACTCAAGAGCCTAGAAGTCCATCTGGTCCCTCACATGAGTGGCTGTATGCCTGAGCCACCATCTCTTGCCTCCCAGGATGCACAAAACGCAATGATGGATTGGAAGTAGAGGTAGAACTCAAGCACAGGCATTTACTATGGGATGCAGACACCCAAGGAGTGCCTTCACCAAGCATCCGCCACTCTGTAGCAGAGCTGACCAAGCAGAAGAAGCAATCAGGCAACCTAAAGACAGGCTATTTGAAAAAAAAAAAATAATGAAGTTTATGGGATTTGAAATAGCATCAAATGAATAAATGTCCACATTACTGGAATCCACAAAAAAAGACAAATGAGTAGGAAGTTTACCTAAAGGCATAATCACATTAAAATTTCTTACTCTGGGAAAAGATAAAAATGGGCAGATACAGCAATTTCCAATCAGATTCAACCTAAAGATACTTATCCCAGCACACATTATAATCCAAATCTCAAAATCAAAAACATAATCCTAACAGCAGCAAGAAGAAAAAAAATCCCACACAAGTTGAGTATCTTTAATCCTAAACACTTATGCCAGCAGTATTTCCAATTTTGAATTGATTTTGGCATATTTACATAAATTTACTGATGAAGTATCCTAATTCCAAGACTCTGAAATGCTTCAAAATCTGAAATGGAGTATCATACCTGTGTTTGCAAAGCCTGGAGTTGGAAGCATCTCAGATTTTGAATATTCAGATTAGGGATGCTCAGTCCATGAGAAGGTTAGCAACAGGCTTCTTAACAAAACCTTCTGGACCAGGAGAGTGCAGGACAAGATATTTAAGCACAGAAGGAATACAACTGCCTGCCAAGCACCCTGTATCTGGCACTGCTGTCCCTCAGGTATAAGAAAGGAAATTTCCAGCTAAACAAAAGCTAAAGGACTTGATCATCAACAAGTCTATCTTAAAAGAGATACTAAACAGAGTTCTTCAAGTTAAAAGAATGTTAGTCACATAAAAATATTAAAATATTTAATCACTGGCAAAAGTAACATACACAAATTCAGAAAGCCCTACTATTGTAATGACAGTAAGTAAGGCACTTACACCTTCCGTATGAATCCCCCCCCAAACAAATAAGGGATATAGAATATAAAAATATGTGAGTTGTGACATTCATAAACTGTTATGAGACTATGACAAAAGTACAGCTATCTAATGGAATTACGCTTAATTATACTCAGCTATTTTAAGCTAAGAAGTGTTTCGTGTAAGCCACAGAGTAACCACAAAGCAGAACCCTACAGTAGATATTCAAACGATAAACAGGCATTTCTCAAAGAGTGAAATACAAATGGCCAGACCCATGAAAAGGCACTCAGAATTGCTAGTTGTCAGGGAAATGCACATAAAAACCACAATGAAGTTTCACTTCACTGTTGTTAGAGTGACTGTCATCCAAATATCAAATGCTGGTTAGGATGTGGGGAAAAAGGCACCTTTACACACTGTTAGTGGGAACGTAAACTGGTACAAATGTTACATAGGATAGTGTGGAGCAAATGAGTTAGATGTACTCCTATGCTTACAGCAGCTCAACTCACAGTAGATACAGAATCCATTCAGATGTTCATCAACTGAGGACGGGATAAAGGAAATGTGGCATGGCACATATACATTACGGAACACTACTCAGCCATGAAAAAAGAAATCTTGCCTTTTGCAACAAAATGGATACAACTGGAAACCATTAATGCTTAGTGACATAAACCAGTCCAAAAAAGACAAATGTGTTGATCTGTAGTAGCTAAGATACAGACAGTATAAAACATAATCCTTGGGTGTTTTCATTATAAAGAAATGCTAAGTGTTTGAAAAGATAAATATATTCACCTTGGACTAACATTATGCAGTGTTTATACATAATGAAACATTACATAGTACTCCATAAATATGTACAATTTTGGGTCTGCTAACTCTAATAATTTTTAAAATATAACATCCTATAATTATTAAAAAATAATAAAACATGTAATCCATGAGCAAAATTGACATTTTGAGATTTTTTTTACATTGCTCATCTATACTCATGTTGAATTCTTTATAGCTATACTTACATAAAATAAAACCAGTAAAAAAACTATAAGTCAATGGATAGGCATTATTGCACAGTCGTTAAGACATTACTTAGAACATCGCATTGCATATCTGAGTGCCAGAACTATAATACTGGCTTCTCTCCTGATTCCAGTTTCCTGTTAATCTATACTCTGGGAGGCAAAATGTGCTAGCTCAAGAAGTTAGGTCCCTGTCACTCACCACGGGAAACACAGAATCAGGAGTAACTCAGTAAAAAAAAAAAAAAAAAAAAAAAAAAAAAGGTAGCAATTGGAAGATCCAAGGTGGCTGAGTAGTAAGCAGACACCCACTCTTAGGGCTATGAATAAAATGAAAGAAGGGCTGCATTTTTAGAAGTCTGACACAAATCTTTGGTGAAGAAGTGTTAGAAAACAGCGGAATTTCCAAAGCACAAGAGGACAGAGCTAGGAAACGTCGCTTGTAGCCAGCTGTGTGGGGCGGCCAGCAGTAAGCCACAGCCCGCCACCACTTACACTAACAGCCACTGGCTGGGAGTACTGGAAGACAGCATATCTGGAATAAAAGGCAGGAGCAGATCATGTGACCAGCCACTGGTAGCGATGCTTGGCACATAATCTCTGAATCTGGACAGGAGCCAGGCTGAGGGAAGGGTTCTGATGGACACCAAGGGGGAAGAGCACACTCCTTCCTCCCATTCTACAAAGCGCCAGGACCGGTGGGGAGAAACCACCATCCTGAACACGGTCGAGTCCTACTGGGATGTCTGCTGCTGTTAGGTAAGTGAAGATCAGCAGCCATGGCATGTGCCCGGCTCTGTGTGGGTACATGCAAGGAGATGGTTCTGCTGAAAGGATAAATCTGTGTTCCCCACTGACACTGATTGGGAGCTGGTAGCCTGGCAGGGCTGGAGCACACACCTGAGATTGTGAGGCATCACAACTGCAGAAAGGAAGCAAGCACTCAGTGGTAACTGGTGCTGGGAACACTGCTCTTTCTATGGCTGGAGCAAACTTCAGGTGCTTAGGAAACTTAGGCCCCCTATGATAGTGGGAGTCTTGTTGGAGGTAGTCTAGCACAAAAAGACTGAATTCTTTTGCAACGCAGGAGTGTGTGACGTGTAAGTGGGGTTCTGGCCACAGAGAACTGCACAGATCTTTTTTGGTAGTTCATTACATAATGATTAAAAGATCAACTGCACAAGAAGTGACTATTGCAAATGTATGTGCACACAATGCCAGGGCCATAATGGAAGATTATTTCATGTTTTGCTACCAGGCCATAATGGAAGCCTTGGCAAATAAAAAGTGAAATCTTACCATTTGTCTTTTAGAACACTAGAAAATGATGCCGGAAAGCAACAACATGGAAGAAATCAGCAAGGAAACTTAAAAATTCCTGGAAATGAATGAAGATGACAGCAGATACAGCCAAAGGAGTGCTAAGAGAATTCATACCAACTAGTGTCTATATCAAGAATCAGAAAGCCATCATCTGAAGGTAAAGTACATCTCAGGGTCTAGAGAAACAATAGCAGATAAGAACCAAAATTAGCAGAAAGAAATAAAATTAGACGATAAACTTGAAACAAACAAAAAGGACACCGATGATAATTTTTCCGAAAACCCAGCTTTTCAATTCATTTAACAAAAAAGATACACCATTGTCCATTGGCCCATCTAACCAAAAAAAAAAAAAAAAAGAAAAAAAGGGAGGGGAGGGAGAAAACACAAATCAATAAAATCAGAAATGAAAAGGGAAATGCAACAAAACACTACAAGAAAAAATGGGTAGATTTTTGGACACATGAACCATGTACCTGAATTAAGTCATGAGGACATTGAAAACCTAAGTAGATTAACTGAGACAGGAATTGAGTTAGTAAAGACTCTCCCAAAAAGGAAAATCCAGGACCAATGTCTTCACCACTAATTGTACCCAACCTTAAGAACTAATTCTAATTCTCAAACTATTCAAAATAATTGAAAGGGAGAAACTCCTCTCAAGTCCTTTTATTAGACCAGCATCACTTTAATTCCAAAATGAGAAAGAGAAACAACAAAGAAATAAACTATATTCCAATATCCCTGATGAATATAGGTATTAAAAAAATTACAGAATCTATATCACATCAGAAAGGTCATTTGCCTGGATGAAGTGGATTTTATGTGATATGCAGGGATGGTTTTACCTATGTAAATCAACAAATGTGATACACCACATTACTAAGATGATGAAGAAAACCATAAGATTATCTCCACAGACAGAAAGCATTTGATAAAATACAACACTCTTTCTTAAGTAAATTGGGTATACAAGGAACATTCCTCACTACAATCAAAGCAAGATATGAAAAACCCATAGTCAGCACCATGTTAAATGGAGAAAATTTAGAGGTTTTTCTGTTAAGATCCAGAATGATAAAGGACGCCCAATTTCACCTCAGCTATTTGATAGTCCTGGAAGTTTTAGTTAAATCCGCTAGGAAAGAAAGCTAATCAAAGAGACACATGTAGGAAAAGAGGGAGTCAAACTATCACTCTTTGCAAATGACATGCTTCTCCATGTAAGGGGACCAACACTCTACTTAGAAACTATTGCAGCTCATAAGATACAAGTCTGGCAAAGCTGCAAGATATAAAATCAACACACAAAAACCAATAGCCTTTGTAAACACCAATACCATGGCTGAAAATGAACCTGTAAGATCAGTCCCATTCACAGTAACAGCAAAAAAATTAAATACCTTGCAACACATTTAGAGAGGGATGCAAGGAATCTCCACAATGGAAACTACAAAACATTAAAGGAAGAAACTGAGGAAGACACCAAACACAAAATAATCTGATTTCATGAACCAGTGAAATAGCTAGCATCAAATACACATACATTACCAAAAGTAATTTACCAATAAGATTATCCCAATCAAAATACCTATGATACTAAAATTCATATGAAAATGCAAGGGACCCCAAATTACTAAAGCAATCTTACCAGAAACAAAGTTGGAGGCACTGCAGCATTAGGCTTCAAGAGGCACTTTAGGACAGTCGAATTAAAAACAGCTGGAAGATCAATGGAACAGAATAGAAATCCCAGAAATGAACTCATAGCTACTGCCAACTAATTTTTGAAAAACAAGCCAAAAACAATCTTGGGAAGCATGGTCTCTTCAAGAAATGGTGCTGGGAAAAATTAATCTATGCATGCAGAAGTGTGAAACCAAGCACCTACCTTACATCTTTTACAAAAATCAACTTTAAATGGATCAAGGATCTAGATCTATGGCCTGATACCATCAAATCACTAGAGGAAAATACTGGTGACACTGCAAGAAATAAGCATAGGCAAAGACTTTCTGGAGAAGATTCCCAGCACAGGAATTAAAGCAAAGATAAACGGGGCTACATCAAACTACGAAGTTTCTGCATTGCAAAGGATGCCATCAGCAAAGTGAAGAGGCAACCAATAGAATGGGAGAAACTATTTACAAACTATGTAACTGATAGAGCATTAATATTCAGGGTCTATAAGGAACCACAGAAACTCAACAACAAAATAAATATACCCTAGTTAAGAAATGGGGAAAAAATGGCTCAAAGAATGCAATTCAAATGGCCAACAGAAACATATTAAAACATTCCTAGGTTCTCTAGTCATCAGGGAAATGCAAATTAGAAGCACAGTTAGGTATCACCTCACCCCAGTTAGAATAGCTATCATTCAAAACTCAAAGAGAGCAAATTCCAGCAAGCTAGTGGGGAGAAAGGCACTATATTTCACTGTTGGTGGGAATATAAAATCAGTGCATCAGTTACAGAAGACAATGTCGAGATTGTTCAGATATCTGAAAACAGACCTACCATACAACTCAGCCATCCCACTCCTGAAACTTCCTCCAAAGAAATTGTATCAGCACAGGAGTTATCCCTACTCCTATATTGATAGCAGCTCAATTCACAACGTGAATTGATATAAATGTGGTGTATACACACACACACGATGGAACTCGCTCACAATACTCAGTCATAAAAGGCATGAAGCCTTCTCTTTCCTAACTAAATGGATACAATTGGAAATCTTTATTCTTGGTGAAAAAAATGCCTGTACCCTGCCCCCAAAAGACAAATAACATTTATTTTCTTTGTCCTGTGATTACTAATACACAGAGTACCAAAACATGTAATATTTATGAGTGAAAAGTGACATCCTGGGATATGGCTGTTGTTTATAAACATTGACTATACTGTTGAGGAACAGTAGACTGCTTTTATTTGCTATCTACTATGGGATGTACATGCTTCCTCATGGAGTGTTAAACCTGTGCTTACAAAGTGATGTGAAAATGTCCCATTGTACAAATTAGGAAAAGAAGTAACACAGAGGGGGTGGGTGGGTAGGGAATGGGTCAGGAGGGACCATAAGGTACAACTATTGCTCGGCTTCTACAATGGGGCTGTGAAATACATGAAGCTTTTTCATCATATAAATAGTATGTAACAACTGTAAGAATATGTGAACCCAGCATCACAGTAATTATATATATAACTGATCAGAAAGGAAACATTATCTCTTATGCTAGTAGGACCTAGTGAATATTCCACCTAAGAGCAGCAGGATAGAAATTCTGCTGAAGGGCACATAAAACATTCTGCAGGGCAGGACAGGGTAGGCCACAAAGCCAGGGTTCAGCAAATTTACTGAAGTTATATCATGTATAATTTTTTATAACAAAGGTATGAAATTACAAATTAGACTTCACAAAACTCACTAGTATGTGAGAATTGTACAACATGTTCTTAAACAATGACTGAGGCAAAAAGAATATCAAAAAAATTTAAAAATACCTGGAAACAAACAAACTGGATATACAACATATTAAAACTTAGGAAATGCTGCAAAAGTTATGTGGAGAGGGGATCTTACAACAATTAATATAGCCTGAAAAAAAATTAGTAGGGACATACAACCTATTAAAGTGAACCATGAAGAAATAAAAAATTTTGAGAGACCAGTATCTAGTAGGAAGACGGAATCAGTAACAAGTCTTCTATTAAAGCCAAAGCCGAAGACCTGATGGATTCATGCTGAACCAAGGAGATGGGCACTGGTCAATCACTGAGAAGACCAAAGCAATAATCACATGGCCAGGAGAGACACTGAAGTCACGAAGAGAAATATGGGGTCCCGGGGACACAGAGACCTAGGATGGTAGCAGCAGGAGAGAAACTTCACAACTGTGACCCAACCCTAGGTCTGGGGAGCGTCTCCATTGAAGAATAAAGGGAAAGGCAAAGCAGACTCCATCTCCAGAGCTACTGGAGGTTGACATTCTTCGCTGTGACAATATGCTGCCATTTTGAAAAAGAGGTCACCTGGGGCTGATGTTGTAAGGCAACAGGCTAGTCCTCTACCTGCTGGTGCTGGCAGCAAACAGGCACCAGTTTGTGTTCCAGATGCCTCATTTCCCAATTGAGCTTCCTGCTGATGGCCTGGGAAAGCAGCTGAGGATGGCTTAAGTCTTTGGAACTCTGCATCCATGTGAGAGAAATGGAAGAAGTTCCTGGCTCCCAGCTTCAGACTGGCCCAGCTCTGGCTGTTGGCAGCCAACTGAGCAGTGAATCTTAGTATGGAAGATCTCCGTCTCTACCTTTCTCTCTGTAATTCTTTCAAAGTAAAATGAATAAATGTCACTTTCAGAATCCATTCTAGCAGAAGGCTGAAGACCCTGCATGTCCCTATCTCTGAGGCCCCACAGACAAGCCACCTCACTAATGAGAATGATTGCAGCATCACAAACCCATCCAGTGATCCTGGCCCTCACCATGTCCTGTGCACTACAGGACAGAGGGGCTCAGCACATCAGGGCAGTCCTATGTCCAGTACCTCGGAATCAGGGGTGCCTGCCTCCACAGATTTGGGCCACTGTCCCAGCACATGCCTCCTCTTCAAGGCAGCATGCCAACACAGAGGCATGTGCCCCACATTTCAAGTTGGACTTCGATTTTTGTGTGCCTGACAGTTCCTGCCTGGCCCTGCCGCATCCCCTTTTCCAAACCTACCATGGTGGAAGTGGGAACAGGTGGCAGTGTGTGCTTACTTTAGATTTGAGTCCTACAGTACCACAACTCTGGTCACAGCCACTGTGACTGCACTCATTCCTGCTGAATTCAGAGGAGCTGGCTATGCTCCTGCCTCCACTGCCATATATTACAGAAGAAACAGAAAATACAGGATCCACTAGCAGCCAGTTAGAAATTAGCCCAGAAGCCCTGCTGACATGGAATCCGAACACAACTTAGGAAAAAGTCTACCATACACAGAAGTTACACCTTACAAGCAACAGAGACAACAGGTCTTCTACAAGTGAAAACATCAAGACAGGCGCACAAAAGGTATGAAAATAAGTATAAGAATCCCATAGACCCCCCAAATGGATACACCCAGAAAACTGCTCATCACAATACACTTTGGTCAAATTCCCAAAAGAACAATTTTAAAAAATCACAAAATCTGAAAGAAAAACATGCCAAGTCCCAGCAGCTCCACATCTGATCTAGCTTTCTACTAACGCATCCATGGGAATTTGTCAAAGAATGAAATTCAAACGGCCAACTGACACCAAAAACTTCTCAGGTTTACTAGTCATCAGGGAAATGCAAAATAAGCCATAATTTGGTTTCTCCTCACCCCAGGTAGGATGGCTATCATCTGAAAATCAAACAATAAATATTGGCAAGGATATCGATGGGAAGGTATTTTATTCCACTGTTGGTGGGAATGTAAACTAGCACAATCTCAGTATGGAAGACAATACAGAGATTTCTCAGGATTCTGAAATTAGATTGACCACTGTACCCAGGGATCCTGTTCCTGAGAACTGATTTAAATGAAATGAATCATAGGAGAGTTACCTGTGCCCCTGTTTTTAGGGCTCATTCACAATAGCTAAGAAACAGTAAACCTATCAATGCATGACTAGATCAGGAAAATGTGGCATTTATACACAACGAAATACTACTTAGCTATAAACAGAATGAAAATTTGAAATCAGTGGGTGCAACTGGAAACCATTATGGTTAGTAAAATAAGTCATGAAAAAGATAAATACCATATGCTTTCTATAATTTATGATAACTTAAACACAGAGCACAAAACATGTAATCTATGGGTAGCAGAGTGACACCTTGAGATTTAGTGATTGTGTACAGTTTATACTGATGAAGAGCAGGCTTTGTTTTGTCTCCCATTCTTTGATATTATTTTCTACTTGTCATTTGTTGATATCATTACTTAATGAAATGTTAAACATGTGAAAAATATATAAAATCAAAAATCATATTTCCAAACTGTCAAATATATAATATTGGGTCATGTAATACTTAGAAGAAATAGTTAAAACATTGATCTGAAACTGTTTCAAAATTCTGTTTACAGAACTTCAGTCTTGGAATAGTGTCTGGAACAAATTACTCAGGAACTTAGCTGTCATTATTCACAGAAAAATTGCAACACTTAAAAACTGGCTGTTGGCTCTTTGTTCAACTTTGAAAAATCCCATTTACATAGTAAAGCAGAAGAAACTGTCATAGCAACACGTGGCATGGTGTACTTTCTTACACTTGTTACATGAAAAGTTTTTATATAACAAAGTGAAAAAGCAACTATATAATTATGTACTTGCTCAATTAAATTTTAATCAGTACTCTATTTACCATCTATGTTTTAAATGTTAAATGGTAAAATGTTGTTGCAGTATAGAAATATGTAATGTTTGCTTTTGGATTTGTTTTCTGTATGTTGAAAAATCTGTTTATAAATTCTAAATCAGACCTTTTCAAGGTGATAAATTTCCTTTGGTAAAAAAAGTGTATTTTCTCAAATAACTTTAAAATGTTGATATATATACACGTGGAGAGAGATGTATTTGTAGTGTTATATCTGTTTTTCAAATAAAAATAAAATAAATACCCAAAATACAAAAGGTCAATGGAATAAAGTTGGCCTTTTGTAAAGTTAAGCTTAGCAAATCTTTCAGGAAAAAAAAGAGAAGATTCAAAATCATAGATGAAAAGATATTACAACTGATCCCACAGGATATAAAGGAGAGGGCAGGTACTTGCCATTTGGAGTATCTGCATCCTGTGTGGAGTGCCTGGCCTTTAGTCCCGGCTCCATTCCACTTTCCAGTTTCCTGCTACTATGTTGTACTGTTGAGTCAGTCAGTGATGGCTCAAGTGGTTCAATTCTTGCCACCCATGAGGGAGCTCAGAACTGAATTCTCAATTCCTAAGCTTGGCTTGGCCCAGCCCTGGTTGTTACAGACAGTTGGAAAGTGGATCAATAAATGCAAGATCTTGTTACCTCTTTTCTTCTCCCATGCTTCAAATAAACAAAGTAAATAACTTTTTCTTTAAAAAATTAAAAACAAAGGGTTGTTACAGACTTTTATAAACTGTATGTCAAAAATTAGGAAAATTAAAAGAAATTATGTATTTCTTAGTGTACAGAAATATATACATTACATATATATGTAAACTGACCAATATTTAACTATGAAGATGCAGAAAACATGAACAAACCAATGAGAAGAAATGAGAATGGTTCAGTTATCAAAATTTGTTTAACAAAAAAAGCCCCAAACCAGGTCAATTTTTCTTAAGCTGCTCAAAAATTTGAAAGAAAACACTCACCCAAACTCTTTCCATATAAGTTCATCAGGACTTTGATTCAAAAACCAGACAAGGACATGGCAAAATAAGAAAATCAATGATCGACCCCTCTGATGACCAGACTTGCAAATTCTTAACAAAATACTAGTAAATCAAATACAACAGCATAATAAAAAGGTCATTCATCATGGTCAAGTGGAATTTATCTCAGTCATGTAGGGATCATTCAACATATGCCAAACAATAAATGTAAATCTATCATATTAACAGAATGAACAATATAAATTTTGTCACCTCAATATAAAAAGCACTTAATAAGACACCACATCCATTCATGGTAAAAGCCATGAACACACTTTACAGTAATAATGGTTACAGATGACAAAACCATAGCCGACATGAAACTGAATGAAGAAAAGCTGGAAACAGCTTCTTAGCAATATAAAACTAGGTAACGGTGCTCACCTTCTTGTTAAATGTAGCATTACAAGTTTAGTTCAGAACCATTAGGCAAGAACTAGGAAGCATACAAATAAGCAGGAAGTCTATTTGTCCCTGCTTACAAATGATTTTAAACATAGAAAACATTAAGACTTGACTATTAGATTATAATTCACAAATTCAGTAGAGTTATAGAAAACAAAATCAATACCTAAAAATCAGTAGCATCTTTATCTAATAATACTGAGTTCACTGAAAAAGAAATTATAAGACTAATCCAACTTCCAATATAGAATCCCCAAACCCACTTTGGTGTAAATCTAAAACTGCAAAACACTAACAAAAAAATATAAAATGACACAGAAAACCCAAATTTCCTCCATATTTTTGTATCGAAAGAATATTTTTTAATGTTCTTTATTTGAAGAGTATGGTGACGGAGAAAGGGGTGGGAAAAAAAAACATGGAGGGATTTTTGTATCTACTGGCTCACTCCTCAAATGGCCACAATGGCCAGTACCAGTCCCAAGGCAGAAGCCTGAAGCTTCATCTATGTCTCCCACATGGGTGGGTGGGGGGACCCAAGCACTTTGATCATCTGCTGCCTTTCCAGAACTGAATCAGCTGGCATTTAGACTGGCACTCATGTACATTGTTGGCACTGCAGTGATCCTATAATACAGTCCAAAAATGTTAGGATTTTCATACTACCCAATGTGATTTATAGGTTCAATATAACCCCCACGAATAACTCAGTGATTATTCCTAGAACTCAACACACACACACACACACACACACACACACACACACACACACACACACATCCTAACACTCTGTATCAAGCACAAAAGATACCAAAAAGCCAGAGCAGTCTTGAACAGGAAGAATAAAGCTAGAGAAGTAACACTTTGTGATATCATTACATACATTCACACCATTAAAACCAAAGCAGCATGGTGCTGGTATAAAACCACACAGAGAACAAGCAGAACAGAGTGGAGATTCCATACATGAGTCCATGTATCTACAATCAAGTGTTTGTCAGCAAGTTCACAAAATCATGCTCCTGGAAGAAAATCTTCAAAAAACGATGCTGGATACCCACCAGAGAGTGATGGCACTTGGGGTAGGCTGGGTCAGGCTACAGCATCCAAAGGCAAAGGTCATGACAGGTGAGGAACTGCCTAGCTGGGTCAGAGCAACCACTGCCACATGCAATACCTATAGCTGGAAACAGACCTGGGTGGGGAGCTAAGGGGACTCCCTGGCTGAGTTGTGGTTCCCACTGGTAAGCATAGGGCTGGAATGAGGGCCATGTTCTGGCCTGGACATGGCTGCAGTGTACCTCGGCACAAATGTGAACTGGGCCTGAGTGTACTTGACCCCAGCACCCACTGGTGCTCGTGAGGACCAGGTTAGATGTAGTATGGGCTAGGCTAGGTTTTTGCCCCTGCTAAGCCAGGTGTGAGCATGTCTGTGGACCAGGCTAGACTGGGCTGAAACATCCAAAAATAATAACTGGAATGGGTTGAAAGCCAGCCAGGAAAGGCCATTCTTCCTGATGGAGAAGCTTGGGAAACTCCTCTGTCAAGACACAGTCCATGCAGGTGAGCACAAGAACCACAATCGGGAGCAGTTGAGACCAGGCAAGGGAATAGTAACCAGCAGCATACATTTGGTGCAGCTCAGGGGTGAATCAGGCAGGGCCAGTTCACATCACCCGTTGGTGAACCCAAGCAAGAGAATGGAGTGTGGGTCTGGCCAGGTTCGGTCTCAATACACACCAGTACACACGAGCGCTCGGGCTGGGTACTGGCTGTGCTGTGCTAGGCTTTAGCCCCCACCAACCTGAGCTGAACTGGGGGTGGACGGGGCCAGGCCAAACTATAGCACCCACTGGCAAAAGCTGAGGTGAGGCAGGCCTTGCCAGACCGGCGCACGACACCCAACCTACACACGCAAGATCTGGGGCGGGGGGCAAAGCTGGCGGGGGGGTGGCATGGTGCTCCCCGAATCACCACTCCCACTGGAAAGCGTGAGTTGGGATGGGGGCAGACCAGACCGGGCAGAGCTACAACACCCGTTGGCCTCATGTGAGCTGGACCAGGGAAAGGTGAGGCTGGGTTGACAGCTTCTATTGGTGCAAGAATAAGTCAGAGTGGGTATAGGTTGGTTGGGCTCCGCTGCAGCATCAGCCAGCAAATGCTAGCATGGGGGGCTAATTCTGTCAAGCCAAACTGCAGAACCACCTAGAGAGTGCATGATCTGGGATAGGGAGTGGGCCCAGTAGGGAAACAGTGGGCACCTCCCTCCTGGGTTGCCACTCCATCTGGTGAACATGAGAACCAGGACTAGGGCAGACATGGCTAGACAGAGAGCGGCACCCATTAGCAGGTATGTGGGCTGGATAGTGGGGCTGGTTGGGTTGAACTATGCTTCAATGCCCACTGACATGTATGAGAGCTGAATGGGATGTGAGACAGACTAGATCAGTTTGCTGTACATACTGGCAAGCTCGGGAACCAGGGCAAGGTGGGCCTGGCGAGGGTTATTGGGAGTCACTCCAACTAGGCTACAGCTCCCACTGGTTTATATGGCCAAGTGTGTGGTAGGCAGGATTGGGATGGGCTCCAACACCATTGGTTTGTGTAGAAGACAGGGCTGGAGTCAGAACTGATCCAACAATTGCGGCCACCAGCATATGCATAGGCTGGTAGGGGTGACAGACTGTGCCAGACCCTGTACTGGCAAGCACACCCAAGAATCTGGTCTGGGATCACCTCAAACGAAGTTTCTTTGGGGATCCCCCCAATCAAACTGCTGGACTCAAAACCCCAACCATGAAGACAAATGCAGATTCCATGGTCTGACTGTGGAGTGCATGTGTCAAAACTGAGCCTCCTCAGTGCCTCAGACAGAGCAGCGGACAGCATAACCAGGATGTGGTAGTACATTGGAGTCTGCAGAGGACATCTGGTATCACAACAGAAGACAGAATAAATTGATCAACCACCCCAGCCAAGTGCTGGCAGTGAAAATTTGGGTAAATGGAGATGCTAAGGTGGACTATCTCAGCTACTGGATGCTGAAAATGTTTCACCATGCTTGGAATGATGAGAGTGACAGCAATTCAGAAGAGTTGAACTATCAAAACCACTTGAACAGTGCCCTCGGAGCATGCCTCACATTGGGGACCCTGGGATGGTTGGGAGGGAGGATGTGGCTTCTCCCTTTGTCTCTCCCCTTCCACCATATACAGGAAGGAAAAAAAGAATATGGAAGCAATAGTCTTACACACTTTACTGTAGCCCTTGACTCTTTCAGCCCTAATCAACTATGTAAAGATCATCAAAATAAAAAATAATGATTCTGGAAAAACTGACTAGTCACACGAAGATGAATCAAGTTTGGCACCCCAGCAACTGCACAGAGAAAACCACCTTAAAAGGATGGAAGACCTAAATATAAAACCTGAAGCTATGCAACTTCTAGAAGTAAACAGAGGAAATGCTTTAGGATCTTGGCAAAGGCAGCAACTTTTTCTGAGAAGACAACAAAAACATGGGAACAAAAGCAAAACTAAATGAATAGGATTGTGTCAAACTAAGAAGCAATGAACAGAACCGAAAGATAAGCAACAAAATGTTAGAAAATATTTGCAAACTATTCAGTTTGTAGTTACCCATCTTGTCAAAGAATTGAAATCCAGAGTATAGAAGATATGGGATTATACTGGGCCAGGATTATGGCCCAAAAGGTGAAGCTGCAACATGCAGCATCAGTAGCACATATTGCAGCTCTGATTGAGCTCCTGGTTTCTGCACTTCTAATTCAGCTTCCTGCTAATGTGCCTTTGGAAGGCAGTGGAAGATGGCTCATGTACTTGGGCTTCTCCCATCCGGGGCCAGGCTCAAGCTCCTTGTGCCTGGCCCAGACAAATGCAAGATTTATTTTTCTCTGTCCATCTTTCATCCTTGGTCACTTTTAAAATAAATTAATATATTTCAAAATATACAACCAAAAAATGTTCAATTAAGAAATGAATAGGGGAGATGGTGATGGCACCAATGGGGACATGCAGACCTGGAGGCTCATGCCCACGCAGGCAGGCAGTGAGCCTGGGGACTCCCCTCATGCTTGATCCCAGACAAGGGGTGTGGGGGACCCTGGGTTAGCATGCTCAGGTGGTGTGCTGGTGGACTGGGATGGGGAATCAATGCGCTCCAGGGCACACCAACTGTGAATTGATAAGGGAAAGGGGCAAGGAGTTCTGGGGGAGAGGGAGGACCATGGAGGAAGTATATTGCAGGTAAGGAATGACTTCAGAGGGGCTCCCATTGACAAAGCAACTGTACTTGAAAGTGAGTGGGCTGAGACCAAGGAGATTGGAGGGGGGAAGCTGGAGGACTTTTATGGGTCAGACCAATATTCCAGCCCACGTGGGAGACCTGAACTGAGCTAGTTAGCATGAATCAGCAGACCATCACTCATTGAGGTACACTAAAGCTAGAGCTGGGAGCCTATCTGCCTGGGCTAGATTACAGTACCTGCCAGTGGGAGTCAGAGCAGGTGGCAGGTAACTTTAGGCAGGGCCATGGCAAACCAGCATATGAGAGAACCAGGTCCTCAGGCAGATTCTGTCAGGGATATCTGGGGTCACCCATGTGGAGCTGCAATCTCTGCTGGTTTGCCTGAAGAGCTGGTGGTGATGGGCTGAACCAGACATAACCACGGAACACTCTGATGCTCATGGATACTGGGGTTGGGAACAGGTTGGGCTGGTCCAAGTTGCAGTACCCCAGGCACACCCAAGAACAGAGTGTGGGGTGACCTGGGTTACAACATCCACCAGCTCATACAAAGGCTGGGATGGAGGGGGCAGACTGTGTTAGGTAAGGGCCTAGCCCCCACTAGCACATGTGAGATCTGGGTCTGGGAGTGGGTCCGATGGGGGGATTTTGGAAACTCCCCTGATGGGATGTAGCTCCCACTAGTGAGCATGTGATTCAGGCCTGGATGTTATTGGTCAGGCACAGGGATCAGGGCTGGAGACAGGCATAATGGAGGTACTGAGGGTCATTCCAACTAGACTGCAATTCCTGCTGGTTACGTGATGGCTAAGTGTGTAGTGGGCAGGGTTGTACTGGACCGCAACATCCATTGGTTTACATAAAAGACAGGCCTGGAGACAGAACTTAACAAGCCATTGCAACTACCAGTGTGTACATAGGCTGATGTGGGTGATGCACTGAGCTGGATCCCAAACTGGCAAGCACACGTAAGAGTCAGGTCTGGAATCATCTCAGATGAGGTTTTTTGGGAACTCCCCCCTCAATTGAACCACTGGACTCAGAACTTCAATTAAGAGAACTGTAGGATCTATAGTCTGACCTGGAGTGCATTGCTAAGAACTGGGCCTCCTCAGTGGCCAAGATGAAGCAGTGAATGGCATACCCAGATGTACATGGAGGTATGGCAGTCCACTGGGACCTGCAGAGAATATCTGGAACCATAGCAGAGGATGGAAGGCAAAACAAATTGGTCAAGCATTGGCAGCAAATATTTGGGTGAATGGAGACTCTTGGTGAACTATGTTAGCTAATGGACCTTGGAAGGATTTCCTCATCCTTGGATCAGCGAGAGCAGCAGTATTTCAGAAGTATCAAAACCACTTGGGCCTAGCACAGTGGCCTAGCAGCTAAAGTCCTCGCCTTGAACACCCCGGGATCTCATATGGGCGCCAGTTCTAATCCCGGCAGCTCCACTTCCCATCCAGCTCCCTGCTTGTGGCCTGGGAAAGCAGTTGAGACCCTGCACCCGCGTGGGAGACCCGGAGGAGGTTCCTGGTTCCTGGCTTCGGGTCGGCGCAGCACTGGCTATTGCGCTCACTTGGGGAGTGAATCATTGGACAGAAGATCTTCCTCTCTGTCTCTCCTCCTCTCTGTATATCTGACTTTGTAATAAAATAAATAAATCTTTACAAAAAAAACCACTTGAGGAGAACTCTCAGCATGCTCCACACTGGGAATCCTGGGATGACACTGGGTGGCCATTCCCCATTCCCAGGTAATGAAGCTGCTGGAGGCTGGGGGCAACTTCTCCCCTAGTTCTCCCTTTCCCCAGATACAGGAAAAAGAAATGGAATATTTGGAAGCGATCATCTTACCCACTTTTCCCTAATCCTTGACCCTTCCCACCCTAATTGACTATGTAAACATCATCAAAAGTAAAATTTTAAAAATTTAAAAAATAAAATTAAACCTCAATGTTGGCTGAATTTGATTATTTCATGGTGTTGGACATGTAAGAAGCAATGTTTCACATTTCAACACGTTATCTTTCTCTGCTTAGAGCACCTGGCAGGGAAGTGTCATAGTTCTGTTAGTGGCACTCCACAGCTCCTCTGATTCTACTCACCACCCTCCCTTAACTTTTAAATCTCTATGCCAGTTTTGTGATAACACAGTAATTTCACATAATTCATCAATTTGTCTAACAGAAGCAGCAAAATTTATATGCAAAAATCATAGTAAGAGGATTCTGAGCAATCTTCTGGCTCACTTAGTACCTTAATTTGCCAAGTCATCCAACTCTCTTCAGTTCCCTATGGCTCATACAGCATTTTAAGACTATGTGTGCTGCAGCAATAAATCCCTGGAAAGCTACGTATAGGGCCAACTTACAGTCTTTCCTTCATCATTGTGATAAGGTAAAATCTAAAATTTAAACCAACATGCCACTGCACAATTTACTGTTATAATTATCATCAGCAGGTGGGATTTTGCAGAAGTTTTCACAAAACCCTGTAGGTTTTCTTTATGGTTATGAAGATGAAGCTAAAACAACATGGCCAAATTTGTTTCTGACAAGTGCAGATGAGATCATATAAAGTTAAACAGCTGAAAATTAATTTTTAAAGATGTTTACCAATCACCAGGGTCTGAGCTACAGGTGATAACTTAGTTCTGAAACAAGAAGCATTTCGAGCAACATGTCATACCTTGGATTCTCAACACCCAGGAGGTCCAAGGACACCTCTGCTACAACTTTTTGAGTTTTGAGAATCTCAGTGTTGAGATTCTTAGCCATTAATTACTGAAAACCAACCAAAGAATCATCATCAAAACAAGCCAATTTTACAAGACAGATTGGCTAACACCCCAGAGCATGTTTTATGTTGTACCAGAGATCATTAAGGACTCCACTGAATACTTGTTCTAACATTACAACCCTTGACATCACATTCTCAGAACAGAAAATCTATGGTAAGCAGAGTTCTTTGAAGCTGTGCTTTGAAGGTGAATTCTAACAGCCAATAGCATGGCCTCGTCTTCTCCCATCTTCTTCTACCCTGGCCCTTTTCCATTAGCTTCCCTCTGGCCTCGTGTGTTTTCTGCCTTGACTCCACAGCCAAACACTTTCAGCAAGCCTTTCAGCACTGGCTCCTATTCAATACTGACTTTTTTTTTTTTTTTTACCTGCTGCTACCCTCTGGATGACTGGCTCGAATAGCCATCCTCTCCCTTGCTGGTAACATAGATTGAAAGGTTCAACCTTCAAAATCCTGATGCCTGCTTTCATGCCCTTGGCTAGGAACTTTGCACATTCTTCATGGTAATAGCATTAACCTTCAAAACTTTTTCATACCTCACTCCCACCATCCAATTCTTAAAAGATTAATCTAAAAGGAAAAATGACAGAAGGAGGAACAGATGCCTGCAACACCTGTGATTCAGCCAGGTTGAAGTCAACAACCAAGAATTTTACGTGATCTCCCACTTGAATGGCAGGGACATGAGCCATCAGTGGCTGCTTGCAGGTGCATTAGCAAGGAGCTGGTCCAAAAGTGTAGTAGCTAGGACGTGAGCTGCATTCCAATGAGATGCAACAGACAGCTTAACCTGAAGTACCACAACATCTGCTTCCCATCATCCAAATTACCTACACTTGTATGTACCCTGATCACGAGGCAGCAATTTCCCAGCCACTCCATAACAAACCCTTCTGCTACTAGTGGGTTCAGCACTAGTTTTTTCTATTAAACTGATCTTCCTAAAGTGTATTTTCATTATGTCATTTTACTCAAGTACAATATATTGTCCAGTAAAAGAGTTTACTGGTTGAATGTAAATTTCCTAGGCTTTTTGTTAAACCAACCCATTCACCTGTCATAGCATCCAACAACCACATTTTATCTTCTCTTGTGATAAAAGAGGAAGCCAAAACATGAGTGTTAACAGAATAGTCGTTATATGCCAGGGATTTGATACCATATCAGCTGTTAAATGGACAGCCTTTCCGTAAATGTTGTAACAGAAGCTTATATTAGTTAAGTTAGACAGAGGAAGTAGGTACCAGGATAGCCCCAAATCTTGGGTCTGTTAACTCAAAAGTCCCTAACTGCCTCATTGCACTGCATGGTCATAGTAGCCCAACTGCTTTGTCAGCTACAATCCATTCTCCTCAGCATTCTCCATTCTGGCTTTTCCTTGGAATTCATAGTTTCCCATGTCCTGAAAGTAGGCAGCTTTGCTTAAAAATAGGTCAAGCATGTTTTATTTATTTTACGTTGTTTATTCCTTTCTCATGCTTTGTTTAATTCATAGCATTTATGACAATATTATTAGTACTCATGGTCATGTGTACATGAATAATTCAGTCATTTACTGAATAATTCATTTACTGATGCCATGTTATGCTAAGTGCTGAGAAAACAAGGAGAAAAAGGTTGGACGGTTCCTCCAAAACTGCTTAGTCTTTGCAGATGACCAACAATAAATTATTCTGTCATGATACATTGTGTTTCAGTGCTAGGGAACACAGAGATAGGATGCTGAACTAAAACAGAGAGGCCCTGGTGCAGGCATCTTGGTGTGATGAGAGAAGCTGTTTCCACTCCCAAGTACTCTACTTTCAATTCAGCTTCCTGCTAATGTGCCTGGAAAGCAGTGAACTCTGGCTCAAGTAATTACATTCCTGTCACAAACATGGAAGACCTGATAGGGTTCCTGTATCCATCCTGGCCTGGATCTAGCTGTTGCAACTATTTTGGCACAAAATTAACAGCCTGAAGATCTCTGTCTCTCTGTTAAGTAAGAGTAGAGGAGGAGGAAGAGGAGGGAAGGAAGGAGAAAAAAGGAAGAGGAGGAAGGAGAGAAAATAGTGACTTTAGGAAATGATGTCAAGAGATCTCAAAGATGAGAGGCACCAGTCAAGCAGAAAGCAGAAGCAGTAGTCAGAAAGCTCCAAAAAACTTGCCAGGCTATGAAGATAGTGACAGAAAGGGCAAATCAGGCATAGTCATGCAGGCGTTTTAAAGGCGGGGAATGATCGGACCGTACTGTGATGTAAGCAACAAAGCACTCTAGTGGCTTTTCAACACAAAATAAATGGGGAGGCAAGGTACTAGGAGAGAGAAGAGAGTGGTGCGGAAGCATGAGACCTGCAAGGTGGCCTCTGCAGGAGTTTCACACCAAGCCTAGTTTGATTTGGGCTCAGGGAGTGGCAGTAGAGGTGGAAGTAGGTTCAGGTTTCTGAGGTAGAATATATGGGCTTGCCTCCATGAAGGATTGCGCAAAAAAAGGAAGGCAGTGAGCATGGTAGCTGGACTTCTGGCATGAATAGAGAGGAGAGCAGAACATTATTCCTCAAATGCTCTGCCTTCCCATGGAAGTGCAAATCAAGGTCTTCTGTAGAGAGGAGCTTAAACTAGGGGAGGCCACTCAAAAAAAGTAGAAAACGATCAAGGCAAACAGTGGATAACTGAGCAAACCAGACTTACAGAGTACCTGCTTAAGTTCCACACAGAGGAATATAACCAGCAGGAGAAACCCAGACAAGCAATGGTCCACTGTATCCAGGGTTTGCATTTTTTTATGAATTCAGCAGAGCAGCCCTAACGGGAGAAGTGGAGCAAGGGAATGAAGACATCAGCAAAGACAGCATTGTAATGCTGGCATGCGAAAAGGAGGCAAGGTCAGCAGACAGCTGACTGGCGACCTCGGAAAAGAGATTTTTCAGTCTCAGAGTTCTTGAGCCTTGGGTGCCAAGGGGTAAGACAGAAGTGCTGCTCAGAAAGACACACTTGTACTTGAGACTTAAGGGCTGATTCAATTTCCCTTCTTGGACTGAATTTAATAAACACATCAAAGTGAATATTGTATTCCCTTATTCTTTGAAGTTTGCCCATGGGTTGGCAAAAAAATGAAACAGAACTGCGAATACTTGCCTTTGTGACTCAACACTTGGCCAAAGTGTTAATTATATTCTTCTATCCTACTGTGTTTGCCTGAGGGAGTCACATCATATGTCTTGCCACATCGACAATAGATCTTCAAAGCTACAATAAATATGAGGTACAGTGATTCACGACCCAGTAAGGGAGTACCGAGACACTGCATTATTGACCTGTAGGGAGCACTTAGCCTGCATGATTGCTAAGTTACAGGAAAGATCAGAGGAGGACCTCCAGGGAGGATGTGCAGGGGACCTGCTGTGGGAACAGGCAGTCCCTGCTCAGCCCCAGAGTCAACCCAATGACAGACAATTGTATTTTTAGTACCTCATTTGACTATGCATAGAGCAGGCACTGTGTGCAGCACTTCATGCACATTGTAGTTATCACTAAAATCTGATGAGCTTTATCCCCACTACTTACAAAAATGCAGCTGAGAGTGACAGAGGTTCAATTATGCAGCATCATTTTTTTTAAAGTTTTTAAAGCTTTTTAAAGTTTTTACGTACTCACGCCACAGACACTGCCACAAGGCAGTGAACGAGTCCTCGGCCTCACCCAGGACCCAAGAGAGCTCTTTCCTCAGGGTAAGTGCGCCATGAGGGAACTTGGGAACTGGGTTAAAATTCCTAGCTCCGCCCAGCTGCTAATATCTTGCAGCTAGGTGAGTTTGGGAGGGGTTCGGGCCTTGGGTTTGGGGGCAAGTGCCACTCCTCACAGTGTGGCGGCTGTGGGGGGTGCCCCTGCCGGGTCGGACCCAATGCTGGGGGCTCACGCCAAAGACACTGCCGCAAGGCAGTGAACGAGTCCTCGGCCTCACCCAGGGCGGCCAGTGCACCATGTGGTGTCAGGCTTTGCCTGCTGGCTGCCCGGCGGCAAACTCTGGGGTTTTTTTAAATATGTTTGCTGCCTGGGAACACCCATGACTAAGTCCAATTTTAGTGTAGGTGAGTAGTGAATATTGGGTGATTCCCAGTGACAGGGTCATGGAAGGTTAAGGCGTGGGGACTGAGACCTGGTGGTTTGGAGGGAAGTATCCAGAAGGTAATTTGGGTTAGACAGACTCACCAGCCCAATTAGGAATACAGAGATGGCCTTTAGCATAGAGCATCACTGATCACCACACCCCAGCCCACACCAAAGCTATGGATGGGGGCCTCTTTGGCAGTGATGGGTACCATTATCCAAGTGTTTGGTGGAGTGGTGGAGTGGTCACATTTGGCAGGGTCAAGACTCTATCTAACACGCGAGAGAACTTGGTCTGGGGTAGACTCTACGGGGTTGTGTGGGCCCAACCCTATGGAAATACAAGTTCCCCTGGTTAGCTCACAAGCTGGGGTTGGGATGGACTAAGCTGGATGTGACCATGCCACCTGCCATCACACACGGGTGCAGGAATCCAAAACAGTCAGCGCAGGTCAAGGCAGCAGCACCTGAAAGTGAATCCTTTAACAGGATATGGGGTGGGCAGTGCTGCCACTGGAACGGGACAGAATGGGCAGGGCTGAACAAACCTTAACTCACAAGAAACAACAGAAATCAGGTTGGAGCACAGGTCATGCCAAGTAGGTCCTTGCACCTACTGATCTGTGTAAGACAGGGATGCTAAGCCACAGCATCTAAGGGGACAGGACAAGAGAGGGGCTCTATTAAGTTGAATCAGAGCAACCACTGGCCTTCATGAGATCTAAAGCTGGGAATAGGCCCAGTTGGGCAGCTAATGGGATACTCTAGCTAGGTTGAGTTTCCCATCAATGAGCGCATGGGCTGTAAATGGGGCTGCGTTCCGATCAGGATACGAGTGTAATCCCACTTGGCACAAGTGTGGACTGGGAATGGAAGCACCAAGCCGGGCCAGATTCCAACACCATCTGCAGGACCAGGGGAAATGTATGACAGACTAGGCTAGGTCTCAGCCCTTACTAAACCATGTGTAAGCTGTATGGGGGTATGGAAGAGCCATGGCTGGGTTGAAACATCCAACAATAAGAACCAGATTGGGTTGAAGAACAGTCAGGAAACACCACTGTTCCTGCTAGGACAGGAGGTGAACTGAACAGGGCTGGCTCATGGACCCACTGGTATGCGCAAAACCTGGCACTGGGAGAGTTTCTGATGGAGGAGCCTGGGCAACTCCTCTGGCAGGACACAGTCCCTGCAGGTAAGCGCAAGAAGCACAATAGGAAACAGCCCAGAACAGGCTATGGAACTTATCCCACTGTTATACACATGGCATGGATTGGGCGCAGACCAGGCTGAACCTGTTCACATAACCCGCTGGTGAGTCTGAGCGCCAGAACAGAGTGTGGGTTGAGCCAGGTTCGGTTGCGACACATACTAATACACAATAAGGAATGCCAAGGTGAGATGAGCCGTACCAGATGTGGTTGCAGCGCCCAAACAGCACATGTGATAATCGGGGGGAGGGGGGGAGGCAAAGCTGACAGAGGAATATGGGCTCCCCTGCTGGACAACTACTTCCATTGGAAAGCGTGAGTCGGGATGGGGACAGATCACACTAGGCAGGGCTGTTACACCTGTGGGCCGCATGTGGGCTGGATAAGGGAAGGGCCACAGTGGGCTGACTGTTCCGACTGGTGCAAGCAAAAACTAGAGTGGGTGAGGGTTGGTTGGGCTAGCCGCAGTACTAGCTGGCAGAGACTGGCACTTGGAGCTATTTCTGTCAAGTCTAATGCCAGAACTACCTGGAGAGTGCATAATATGGGAGTGAGTGTGGCCTAGAAGGGAAATAGTGGGCACCTCCTTCGGGGCTACCACTCTCATTGGACAGCACAAACACCAGGACAGGGGCAGGGGTGGCTGTACAGAAGGGCACCTGCCAGTAGGTGTGTGGGCTGGATAGTAGGTTAGTTGGGTTGAGCTGGGCTTCAATGCCCATCAACATGTGCGAGAGCTAAACAGGATGTGGGACAGACTTGACAAGCCTGCGGTGTGTACTGGCAAGCATGGGAAGCAGAGTAGGGGGCAGAACTGGTGGGGGTTATGGGGAGTCACCCCAACTAGGCTGCAGCTCCAATCGGTTTGCGTGAGGACCAAGCATGAAGTGGGTAGGATCAAACTGGACTACAACACCCGTTGGTTCATGAGGAAGACAGGGCTGGAAAAAGAACAAACCCAGCAATCCCAACGACCAGCATGAGCATCAGCTGATTGGTGTGATGGACGGTGTCGGACTCTGTACTAGCAAACTCGCGCAAGAATCAGGTCTGGGATCATCTCAGATGAAGTTTCTTTGGAGATCCCTCCAACTGAACTGCTGATCTTAGAACCCCAACCATGAAGAGACTGTCAGCCATTGGATTCTGAATAGGTTTCATTGTGATTGGAACTGAGAGATTGGCAGCAATCCAGAACTGATGAACTATCAAAACTGTATGAGCAGGACCCTCAGAGCATGCCTCCCATTGGGGATCTGGGATGCGTGGGAGGTTGGATGGGGCTTTTCCCTTTGTTTTTTTCCCTGACCCCAGATACAGGGTAAAATGATATTGATGGGGAAACAATGGTATTACCCACTTTCACCCTTTAGCCCGTGACCCTTTGTTCTCTAATCAACTAAGAAAGATTAAAAAAAATAATTTAAAAATAAAAAAAATTAAAAAAATAAAGTTTTTACCTACTTTTATTAGAAAGGCAGGTCCACAGAGGGAAGGAGAAACATCAAGAACGATCTTCATCTGCCAGTTCACGCAAAGCCTATGCTTTTAACCGCTCAGCTTACAGCCCTTCATTGAGAGGGTTTTAAGACAAGACAAAAATCCCTATAGACAAGTTTGAAAGATGCAAAAGCAAATAAAGATAAATGTTCCATAATCAGTGAAAAACATTTCTATAACAGCATTTCAAGCTCGTTACCTTTCTAAGCTTTTCAATGTTAATGGTAGGCATTCATTCTCTCTCAATGAACACATGAGCTAATGATGCCTGCTACCTTAACACGATGTAAAGTAAGAAATCAGTGTTTTTGTTTTTTGGTTTTTTTTTAGAATGTGTAATGGCAGGGCATCTGTTATCCACATGTTACAGCATATGTGGACAGCTAAGAGTGGGACTTCTGGGGCTGATCCTTTTCGTCCTGATCCTGATTTTCCCATTTATTTTCTCAGAGTCCTCTGACAAGTTATGTTGAGTGTCAGTCTTCCTGTTTGTGTAAGTAGAGTAACATTACTGACCTGAAGTGGTTGCCTAGAGGATTTAACTAAATCAGTCACTTAAGTAAAAAGAAACTAACAGCAGAAATTAAAAGAAATGGAAAGAGAGGTGAAATGCACCGACTGCTTTATCAATGGTTAATCATGAAGCTACAGATCTCCCTTCTAATATGATAAATCCTCTCAAATAGGTAAAGAATCAATATCATCTAAAAACTCTCCCAGAAAAAACAGCAAAGGGGAAGGAACACTTCCCAATTTAGGCTGAAGTGGATATAACCCTAAGACCAAAGAAAACTACAGTCTCCATCAACAATGAATGGATAATGAAAATGTGGCATAGACCTGGGAAAGCAGTCGAGGACGGCCCAAAGCTTTGGGACCCTGCACCTGCGTGGGAGACCTGGAGGAGGTTCCTAGTTCCCGGTTTCGGATTGGTGCAGCACCGGCCCGCTGCGGCTCACTTGGGGAGTGAGTCATCGGACAGAAGATCTTCCTCTCTGTCTCTCCTCCTCTCTGTATATCCGGCTTTCCAATAATAATAATAAAATCTTTCAAAAATAATAATAAAAAAAGAACATGTGGCATAGAATGAAATATTAATTGGCTATGAAAAGGATTGACATTGTAATATACGCTATAACACGGATGGATCTCGAAAACATTCTCGGTGAGAAATCAGACATAGAACATTTGGAACGATTTCCTTTACCAGATGCCCAGAACAAGCAGATTCACAGAAAGAGTGCAGAGACTTCCAGCAGAGAGGAATGAGGAATGTTTAATAGGTACAGGAATGCTAATGGCAACAGTATTTCATGGCACTGAACTGCATACCTGAAACATGTAAAATGACAAACTTTGTCTCATCTGTTTTACTGTGATGGAAAATAACAGGAAAAAAGCAGGGGCAGTAGTGGGGAAGGAAGGAAACTGCAGACGACCATCTCTGAAATACAGCCAAACGAAAACCCTCAGTAGCAGGTGCAATCCTCACTGGGGATGTCCTCATCCTGAATCAGTGTCCCTGGGCTCAAGCCCCACCCAAGTCTCTGATATACTTCCTAAGCCTGTACCTGCTAATGTAAGATAATGGTTCCAGGATTTAGGTACCTGTCATCCACTTATAAAATCCAAAAGAAGTTCCTGTCTCCGAACGTCAGGCTTTCCCCAGCTTGGCTGTTGGAGGCAACTGGGAAGTAAAGCAGCAGAAAAACACCTTCTTTCTCTTGCTCTTTAAAAAAAATAACAATGAATGAGCATTTTTAAAAAATAGCATTGGAATAAAGCAAAACATAAAAATTGGTTTTATACCATGACCAAGGGGTTTCATTCAAGATACAAAAGATTAGACGGAAAGCTGCTCTGAAGAATCAAAATGCATACATACTAACAGGGTAACAGACAATGCCCACTTGACGGATCTCAACATGATGAAACACTCAACAAGGTAGGAATGGGAGGGGACCGTGCCACTGACAGAGATCCTGTGCAAAACCCAAGACACTTATCAGAGAAAAGCTCAAGAATTTTCTCTTAAGGACCAAAACAATGTCATCTCTTATTGCTTCTGTTCAATATTTTGGTATCATTTTGTGGTAGGGAAATTAGGTAACAAAAATTAACAAGTACCTAGATTCAAAAAGAAGTAAAATTACCTCCACTCAGATTATATCCTATTATTTATAGAAACCCTGCAGGAATCACTATGAAAACTAAAAAAAAAAAAAAAAAAAAAAAAAAAAAAAAGTTCAGCTAGTTTATAAGATACAATATTTAAAAAATTAACTTTCTACACTCTAGTCATGTAAAATCTTGGAATATAATTTCACTTTACCCAATGGAATATTAAGCCTGTGATTCAAAGTGCCATAAACACATGCCATTGTAAGCATTTTTTAAAAAGGAATATGTAAGTGGGTACGGAGTGAGGGCAGGAGGCAAGGACGGCTGAGGGATTTCACTGTGTTTCTAAACCTGTGTTATGGAATACATGAAACTTGCTCACATTATATTAACAAAATAAGAACAAAATTTATAATCTAGATAAAGTAACATGACCAGTTTCATTAGCAGTAGTATAATGATTAATGAAGAAAACCTTGATCAAAGAAATGTGTGGATTGTACTCTGAGATCTACAGGATGTTCTTAAAGAATTAAAGATCTAGATAAACGGAAATCCATCTGTGCTGATAATTCACAGGACTCAATTGTTAAGACGGCAATGCTCCAGAAATTGATTTAAATTTTAAAAATCATCTCAATCAAAACCATGCTTGCTTGTTCATTTGTTTGTTTATTTATTTTGCAGAAAGTAACAAGCTGATCTTTAAGAAATTTTTTTTACTGGAAAAGTCAGACATACAGAGAGGAGAGACAGAGAAGATCATCTGCCTGCTGATTCACTCCCCAAGTGACTGCAATGGCTGGAGCTGAGCCAATCTGAAGCTAGGAGCAATGAGCCTCTTTTGGGTCTCCCACGAGTGCAAGGTCCCAAGGCTTTGGACCAATCTGGACTGCCTTCCCAGGTGACAAGAAGGACGCTGGATGGGAAATGGGACTGCAGGGATTAGAATGCTCATATGGGATCCCAGCATGCGTAAGGCAAGGACTTCAGCTGCTAGGCTACCATGCTGTGATGCAAGCTGATGTCAAAATTTACAGAAATGCCAGAGATCATCAATAATCATGGTAAACTTGAAAATGAAGAACAAATTTGGGGCCCGGCGGTGTGGCCTAGCGGCTAAAGTCCTCGCCTTGAACACCCCAGGATCCCATATGGGCGCCAGTTCTAATCCCGGCAGCTCCACTTCCCATCCAGCTCCCTGCTTGTGGCCTGGGAAGGCAGTTGAGGACGGCCCAATGCATTGGGACCCTGCACCCGCGTGGGAGACCCGGAGGAGGTTCCTGGTTCCTGGCTTCAGATCGGCGCAGCACTGGCTATTGCGTTCACTTGGGGAGTGAAACATCGGATGGAAGATCTTCCTCTCTGTCTCTCCTCCTCTCTGTGTATCCAACTTTGTAATAAAATAAATAAATCTTTACAAAAAAAAAAAAGAACAAATTGGAAGGACTCAAACTTTCCAATTTCACCAATTACTAGAAAGGCACAGTAAGATTAATTATGTTGTCTGATTTAAACTTAGAGAAATGGAACAGAACAAGAGTTCAAAATTTGTTGTTATTTCCACACACACTTCAACTGATTTTTGACCAAGTTAGCAAGATAAATGGGATAAAGAATAACGTCTTCAACAAATAAACAAGTGAATATCTACATTCAGGAGAGTGAAATTGGACTCCTCCCTCACTTTTCACTGAAAAATCAACTCAGAACAGGATAAAATATTTAAAGGCAAAACCTAAACATTTTCAAAGCCATAGAAATAAATCTCACTGGTCTTGGATGCTTAACATACCACCAAAAAGGGCCCAGTGCGATAGCATAGTGGCTAAAGTCCTCGCCTTGAAAGTGCCAGGATCCCATATGGGCACCAGTTCTAATCCTGGCAGCACCATTTCCCATGCAGCTCCCTGCTTGTGGCCTGGGAAAGCAGTCAAGGAAGGCCCAAAGTCTTGGGGCCCTGCACCCGTGTGGGAGACCCCTAACAAGCTCCTGGCTCCTGGCTTTGGATTGGCTCAGCTCCAGCCATTGCAGCCGCTTCGGGAGTGAATCATCAGAAGAAAGATCTTCCTCTCTGTCTCTCCTGCTTCCTGTATATCTGCCTAATAAAAATAAATAAATCTTCCCCCCAAAAAAAGATATCACCAGAAACAAAGGAAAATTAGGTTGAAAAAATATTTGCAAATGTTATATCTAGAATATATAAAGAACTAACAACTTAACACTAAGACTACCAAAAAAAATTGGAAAAGGACTTCAACATTTTTCCAAAGATAGAGGAAAACTAACAAATTAGCACATGAAAATAGATTCAGTATCATTAGTTGCTAGAGAAGTTCAAATCAAAATCTGAGCTAAGTATTGCTTAGCTCCCACCAGGATGATCACAAGCAAGAACACTGATAGTGACAAGCGACAAGCACTGCTGAGGTAGCAGGGAAACTGAAACTGTCAAAGACTGCAATGGGAAAGTAAAACTGCACAATCACCAAAAGTTCAGAGTCAGCATGGGACCCAATAGTTTTACCTGCAGATTTCTGAGAGTATTTCAAGAAATTCATAGGAAATGGAATGCAAGAATGTTTATTTCCATGTAAAAAACATTTTGGAATTCATACATAGTTTTTTGATAGTGTGTATAAACTACTCGAAGACTCTTCATATGCTCAGGAAATACTGCCCTGAGTTCATGAAAAAAATTTGCACACAGCTGTCTCCAGAAGCATTACTCATAAGGGTCATAAAGTATAAATAAGCCAAATATCCACCAGCTGGTCAATGAAAGAACAAAATATATACACATGCATAGAATGGAGTATTAGTTGGCAATACAAAACAATGAAGTAATGAAGAGTACAGCAGCTTGGAAGACATTTGAAAACATGATGCGACAGTGAAACATTAAGCTGGTCACAAGAGAATGGCATATGATTCTATTCTTGGAAAATGTACAGAAGGGACACATTTATATAGGCAGAATAGATCGGAGTCGTTTAGAGCAAAGGGCATGAGTTACATCTCAAAGCTGCTTACATTCCAAAGTGTTTCTAGCAACTGCCACCTCTGCTTCACAAAGCTGTTTTATGGACAATATATTTGTTACAAAAGTCTTCCTCGTATGATCCCACATCTGTTTCTCCTGGCATCTACCCTCGGTTCTTTTTATGATCTCCAATGCAAACTGAATTAGCCTCAATTAGTGCCCACTCCTTTTAAATAGGACATACCCTGCATGGTAAGCCACAGTTCCCATCCTTCTTTCTTACTTACGCAGTCCACATGGAGTTCTAAAGACACACATGGGTATAGATAACTATTGCTGTTGCCACTGATCTAAAAGATTTCAATTTAGAAAGGGGGGGGGCTGAATTAGAAGTTGCCAAAACAGGTGCTTCCAGAAGACCAGGAAGGGTCCATGAAGGAGTCTAACCAGGTTCAGATAATAGCAAGCAGAGCTATAACTACTAGTAGTGGCTCACTAGGCATGATATGTCCGCCCAACAGGAAGGCAGATCCTACTGGAGCTAATGTGCCACTGGTCTTGAGATGAACATCATGGAGTTTGTACAGTTTATAATCACTAGAGGTACCCAGGGTACGTTCTGTAACTTTACCAAAATGTCATCAAAGGAGGGCAAAAGAATCAGTGTCACAGCCTATTTAAAAAAAAAAAACAGTGTATTAAGCCTGTGAATATAAAGTAGACCAAGATTGTGTGTGTGTGTGTGTGTGTGTGTGTGTGTGTGTGTGTGTGCGCGTGTGTGTGTGTTTGGCAATAATTAAATGAAATAAAGGATGGAAAGAGGGAGCTGAGGACGAGCATTATCATTATCTTATACCCATGAAATACATGAAATCTGGTTTCTATCATGCTAATAAAAGTTTTACGAAAAAGAAAGATATTCTTCTGAGAATGAAAACTAGAAGAATAAAACTATGACAAATGAAATGAATAACCTGTAGTAGTAACAGCCAGAGACTCTTCAATAGTTGACTAGCCCTTAGGGATGCCACAAATCTAATCAACGTAACCTGGCTTTGATTTTAGTGAAGCAATCCTTCAACAAATATGACTAAAATAAAACATGTCAAAAGATTAAGAATTTCTTTGTAAAGCTGTGGAGCTAATGAATAGTAACTTGCTAACGATGTCCTAGGAGGTTTTTTTTTTTTTAACTCGATAATTCCTATGTTGTGAATACCTTCTGTAATTACATTATTCAGTACACACTGAGCTTCCAAATACTTTTCCTCAAAGAGACAGACATAGCACTGTCTCACTTCATCAGGTACTTCAGATGAGGTTGCCTAGGTCCTTGAAGTCTCTATTTTGTGTTTTGACATCTGCTTAAATACAGAATAACTGATTGAAGATTTGTACATGCTTAACATTTGTACCATGCATTAAAAAGTAAAACATTAGGTACAATAAAGGGAAAAATCACCTCAAGTTTTAAGTCCACTAGAATAAATAAATGGTCTAAAATTATCTACACTCACAAAAGAGCAGCGAGACAGCAGAGCCCACCCTCCACTGCCTAGACGGCAACATTAGAGCCTACTAATCACCTAATCGCACAACTGTTCCCTCATCAAGACTTCTACAACTGTGGTTAGAACTCTGACCAGCATCCGACAAAGTTCACAGCTTTTCTTAAATGTTAGTCCTCATGTCCTACTATACCATTAAGAAAAACAGTTGCACTTAAAATGTACAGAGGTGTTGTGTATACTAAATATAAAAGTGATTTTAGTGTTTCTTTTATAAGACTTAATGCATACATAGTGAATAGGGGAAGGGATGGACACATTGCCACTAACATCTGGAGGCAGACAAAGGATGCTCACTCTCACCACTGCTACTCAATACAGTCCTGAGAGCAATTATGCCAGAAAAAGAAATCAAAGGAATACAAACTGGAAGGAGGAAGTCAAGCTACCACTGCTTGCAGATGACAGTGGATCTGAAGACTAATAAACCATTGGTACTCATAAGAGAACTTGGTAAAGCTGCAGGACATAAAAAACACACAAAATCAAAGGATTCCATATACAGAAATACTTTCATGGCCAAGAAAGAACCTGAAAGAGCAGTAACACTCACAATAGTTGCAAAAAAATTTTTTAATACCTTAAAAATAAATTTAACCAAGGATGTGAGGGATCCCCATGATGAAAATTACAGATTAGATACAGATTAGGAGGAGTCCATCAAGCACCATTTTGTATGGTGTGCCAATGGCTTCGAGACTGTTGGGACAACAGTGAACTGTGCATGTACTGCACTGAGAGTGAACTCACTGAGCTCAGTGAATTGCACTGGTCCCACACTGAAAATAATACTGACTTTGGTATCTTATGACTCAAAATGGGTCTGTGTGGCTCTCAGACTGAATAGCCAGCTGGTTCCCTCAAGATCAGCACCACCAACAACGTAGCTATTAGGATACTTGATTTCTCCCCGATCCTGGGAACAACACAAACCAGAAGTGGGAGAAATGCTGTACAGACAACAGTACAACAACATGGGATCACAGAAGGTAGAGTGGTAAGCCAGGAGTTGGGGCTACAGAGACCTGGTGGAAGTCTAACATAAGATCCCAGATCTGAAACTAGCTGGAGAGAGTGGCACAAGTGACTACAAACAAAGTGCTGTGTACAAACAATAAGTAAAATCAAATTGCAGACCTGTGAGTGACAAAGCTTAGAAACCTGCCCTAACAAGAAGAATCTGATAACCAATACAATGACGAACAGCAGAAGAGACAAAGGCACAATGAATATTACTTAGGACTCCTCTGCAAAGGAGCAAAAGCCGTTGTCAACCTCAGAGTTAACTGAGGGATACATCAAGAAAATGGGGATACAGAATTCAAAATGCTTGTTATAAACCTCCTTAACAACGAGAAGCACATGCATGAATTTAAGGAATAGGTCACACAAGTTGAATTTCTAGCAAATTAAAACTTTAATGGAAAATCACAATAATAGAATAAACGAGGCAGAAGAAAGAATCTCAGAATTGGAAGATATTTCTTGTCACAATTGGTAAACAATCAAAAAGCTGGAAGCTTAGCTGGGTCAAGCTAAAAGAAGTATTCAAGAATTAAGAGACACTATTAAAAGGTTAAATATAAGAGTTATGGTAGCTCCAGAGGGTGTAGAAAGAGAAGCTGGGTTTAAAAATGTATTTGATGAAATAATAAAGGCAAACTTCCCTAGTCTGGAGAAAGAAATGGGAAACAACAGCCAGGAGGGGCACAGAACTCCCAACAGCGTTGACCAAAAGCGATCTTCACCATGATACATGATAATCAAGCCTATTCAATCAAACATAAGGAAAACAACCTTAAATGTGCATGTGAGTAAAATCAATTGACATATAGAGAAATGGCAATCAGAATTACAGCTGATCTCTCACAGGAAACACTACAGGCCAGAAGAGAATGGGGTGACATAGTCCAGATTCTAAAAGCAAAAAAAAAAAAAAAAAATGTTGGCTCAGTATAAGGTACCCAGCAAAGTTTTCCTGTCTTTTTGAGAACGAAAAAAATTCTTCCACAGTCAAGAAAAGCTCAAAGAAAAAACACCTTCCAGAGCTGCCTTACAAATGATAAAGATGTTCTCGTCAGAGAAAAGGAATAGCATACACCAAAACCAAAGGCAAATGTGAAGAACATCCCAGTAAAACAATATCAGAAGCCTAAATCAATGAACAACCCACTGCTAAATGACAGGACCATATTGCCAACCATTCATATTAACCATGAATGTAAAAAGCTTAAACTCATCAATCAAACATAGGTTATTAGTAGACCTGATTTTAAAAAACTAAACCCATCTATTTGTTGCCTACAGGAGATGCTTCTCATCAACAACTATCAGCAGAAACTATCTCATGGATTTTGACGTTTTCATTTTTAGTTTCATTTCTTCAAAACACTCGTTAAATTCTCCAATGACTCATAAATAACAGCAGCATGTTATTTAACTTCATGGTGTAAATTTTTTTCTTCCTGCTGCTGATTTTGTCTTTGTGCCTTTTAAGGGGATGTACAGTAACTGTGTAATGGAAACTAACTTATCCAGTGGCTTGTTGTTTAAATTCATCGCATTGTAGATTTTTGTTTTTCTTGTTATTGATTTTGTTTTGTGACTTTTCACTTGGGGGAATTATAGTGACTGTGTAGTGGAGACTGACATGTCCAAATGTGAGGATATGGTGCAGTGTGCATCTTTACTTCTGGATTGGGAATGGACTCCCAGTGAAACTGTAAAATGTGTCTTGACAACTTGTTGTGGGATTCTCTGCTACTGCCCATGCCCGCAATGATGGATTTACGACTGTATGAGGAACTATGCCGTTGTAATAATATGGGGAACTCAGTGGGGGGTACTTACTTGGAGACGGGGTAGAGAAAATCCCAGGGCTTACAGAACTGTATCATAAAATGATAATAATTAAAAATTAAAACAAAATTAAAAAGTGAAAAAAATAAAGAAATAAAAATTTTAACCAAAAGGGGTTTGTACATTCAAAATGATAGACTATGCATTAAAGTAATTGAAAATAAAACAAAATTAAACAAAAAAACAGATCAGATACAGAAATAGAAGATGACGTCAAAACATGGAAAAATCTCCCATGGTTGTACAATGGTGGGATTAATATCATCAAAATGTCCCTATCACCAAAAGCAATTTACAGATTCAATGAGATCACAATCAGATCTAGAAGAAGTTATGCTAAAATTCATATCAAATCACAAGAGACCCTGAATAGACAACAATGTTAAACAACAAAAAAGCAGGAAGCATCATAAATATCAAGTCTTAATCCAAACTACAAGGCAATTACAATCTAGTATGGGAACAAAAACAGACATGACAGCCAAAGGAACAGAACAGAAATGCCAGAAATGAACCCACACATCCACAGCCAGATAATTGTTGAAAAGTGAACTGAAGTAAACACAGGAAGAAAGGACAGTGTTCAACAATTGGTGCTGGGAAATTTGCATTTCTGTGTGGATAAGTATGAACCAAGAGTCCGTACACCTTACAGAAACATTAACCCCGAAATGATCAGGAACCTAAATCTTGACCTGCTATCAAATTAATAGAAGAAAACATGGGAGAAACTGCCAAGATTCAAGTGTAGGCAAAGAATTCCTGAAAAAGACCCCAGAAGCACATTTAAACAAAGATAAACAAGTGGTATTACGTCAAGCCAAAGGCTTCTACACAGCAAAGGAAGCCATCAACAAAGGCAGGAGGCAGGACACAGAATGGGATAAAATATTTGCAAACCATGTAACTGATAGGATTAATATCTAGCATCTATAAAGGACTCAAGAAACTTAACCAACTACAAAACAGTGAAGAAAGGACCAAAGGACATGAATGGGCACATATACCGAAGCATAAAATTCAAATGATCAACAGCTACATGAGAAAATTCTCAGTTCATTAGCCATCAGGGAAATACAAAATGAAACCATTATGGCCTTTCACTTCACCTCAGCTAGAATGACTGTCTTACAGAAACCAAAAAACCATAAATGCTGGTGAAGAACGTGCAAAGATGCTCTATTCCACTGTTGGAGGGAATATAAACTAGAGCAACCTTCATGGAACACAGGGTGGAGATTCCTTAGATACCTGAAAATAGATCTACCAAATGACCCAGCCATCCCACTCCTGGGAATTTATCCAAATAAAACAAACTCAGCACGTGAGAGAAGTTATCCATACCCACATGTCAACAGCAACACATTCACAATAATTGGGAAATGGAATCAGCCTAGATGCTCATCAATTGAAGACTGGTTAAAGAAAACACAGCATATATATATTTTGGAACACTACTCAGCCATAAAAAAAGAATGAAATATTGCATTTTTAACTAAATGGATGCAGGTGGAAACCATTATGCTTAGCAAAGTTTAAGTCAGCCCTCAAAGGCAAATGTGATCCTTGATCTATGATAAATAATACAGGTACAACAAGAAGCCTTTTAAATTCCTGATGAATAGTACTTTTTCATTTTTTCTTCTGCTTCTATGTGAATATTTTTACCTCTCTCACACACACAAGACTTTTCAAATTTACATTTTAATGTGAAACATTTTGGAAAAAGATACAAAGGAAGCTTTTAGGCATAAAAAAATTAAGACTTCCAAAGATAGGAAAAAGAAAATATTTTCATAAAATAACTATAGTATGATACAATGTCCACCAAATTTTTAATATTTCTCTCTAAAGGGTCAGACATTTATCTGAAGCAGTGGTTTTTAGTAAGAAAAGCACAGGCACATTTTGGGGATTCTGTTCAAGGACAGCAAGTTTCTGTGGACAGATTTAGGCCAGAATTCCTTCACAGGAAAAGCAGCAATGCTCTTCACAGAGATGTGTAATTTTCTTGGTTTTCAGTGGATTTTCCTTTGAAAGAGCTACAAGAGCAGAATGCTGCTTAATGTGGGTGAGCTTTAATTTTAATGATCAAAGAAAAAAGGAAAGGGTGAATGTTAATATTTTTTATTAAGATTTCTTAAATCACTAGTTCAATGTTGCATATTTTTTTACAAGTTTCAAATACATGTTTCTCTTGAAGAAAGCAAAATTTGAAAGTATTAAAAAAATCACCAAACCAAGTTAAATACCTAAGATCAATTTCATGTAAATTTATAAAGCAGCTTCATCACACATCTGAGTGGTTCCAAGAGTACTACCAGCTATTGGATAGGAGTTAAATACAAACATAAAACATTTAAAGGTCATATCCATTGTACTATTTTATATAAAACTCTGTCTTTTGCTATAATTGGTAGTATGGGTCATTCATAAGATATTTCACAAGTACAAAGTAAAATACTATTTCTTAAATGATTGGCCCAAAAGGAAACAGGCAAATGCTTTTTCCTAGTGTTCAGCAGTGGCAGCAACCACTGTCCACTCTTGATGGAAGCTGTCATCTGCACCTCCTGTTCCTGCGCTCAAAGGCTTCCAGTGCAGCAAGCAACTGATAGGACTGATCTCGGGGTAAGTCAACCAACCATCTTTCTACTTGTTAGGACCTACAGGGCATCGGTATGAGACAACAATGATGAAAGAAGTGTGGACATTGATAACAGGTCCTTTGTTCTGTCAGGGTTCTTCCAGAGCCCTTCGCCGACTAGAGCAGCAAGCTGATGGCATGTGCTCCAGAGCATGCACAACTGGCTCATTCCTAGAACTGAACAATAAAATGGAACCACTGAAGCATGACTCAAGAGACCGTTCTTGCAACAACAACAAAAAAAAACATGTGAAAGCAACACTTGCTATGCAGGCGAATGTCATAAACCAGGTAACAGTAGGATATTCTCTGCTAAAGTTTAACTTCAGAGTTAAAGAATCCTTCCAGTAGGGAAGCAAATGTGATTGGGTGATCGCAGGAGAGACAGGTTAGCATCATGCTTCTCTACAGCAAGATGTACTACGAGAGACTGAGACCCACTGCAAGGACGTTCTGCTTCAGTAGTAATCAAAACAATGTAATGTAAAACAGAACACAGTTCCACCTAGTTTTGGCCTTTCAAAACCTCTGACATTCAATGGGGGAAAGGTTAGTGGGAGGGGAACTCAAACTGAGTAGGACCCAATCGTTCCCGCACTTTGGGAGGGCATTGGTGCAGTGCTTTATGTATCTTAAAAAGTATCTTCTTGGGCCCAACGTGGTGGCCTAGCGGCTAAAGTCCTTGCATTGAAAGCGCTGGGATCCCGGCGCCAGTTCTAATCCCAGCAGCTCCACTTTCCATCCAGCTCCCTGCCTGTGGCCTGGGAAAGCAGTCAAGGACGGCCTAAAGCCTTAGGACGCTGCACCCGCGTTGGGAGACCTGGAGGAAGTTCCTGGCTCTGGATTGGCACAGACTGGCCATTGGGGTCACTTGGGGAGTGAATCATTAGATGGAAGATCTTCCTCACTGTTTCTCCTCCTCTCTGCATATCTGACTTTGCCAAAAAAAAAAAAATCCTAAAAAAAATCTTATTTCCATTGCTGAAAATTTTTGGTACAGAAATAATTATCAAGGACAATATTTACTCATAAATCTACTAAGGTTCTTTAAAACATCCCTGGAGAATATCAGAATTTAAAAATATTTATTATGATGCAATCAAAATTTGAAAGCCATGAATAGCTTTTTCATAATGTTCATTTTCCATGATTTTATCCCACAAACGATTTTGTCACAAAAATATTTTTGTTTCATTTTCCATAAATTTTCTGAAGTAATTTTGATAATTTAGAAGTGTTACAAAGCACAATAAAGTAAAAACTACCATCATCACAACATTGCTAATTAAATGAGAGTAGTATTAGCCTCTGGGAGTGAGGGAACCTTTCCTCATAAGAGAAATGAAAAGCAATGAGATTGTTAAGTATCTATTTAACTTCCAAACAGGCACTCCATGTCTCTTTCACACAAAAGCAAAGCAAAAACCAGAAAATTAAGTAAGTTCTCCAAGACATTAACTATGTTGTGACACTGTGGAGTGGGGGTTCTCAGCTCGGTCCTGCAAGCATACAGCCTTTTTCTGCCTATAGATACCTTATGCAATATATTAAGTGCTAAGTGTACTATCCACCTGAAAAAAAAGCCCATTTGTCACGTGTTCTCTGCAGGGCATAGTCACAGCCTAATTGTGCCCAGAAATATTACACCCAAGGACTATTTTTAGCAATAAACTCAACAAAAAGCACATCAATGCAGAAACATGGAAGTAAATAGATTCTGCAAAACTCTGTTTACAGTGAGAGGCCTGAAACAAGGCATCTCTGCTGTCTTGAACTCTAACCAGGGATGTACACAGCGGGTAATTAAGGATTTTTTGGCCGGCCTTTACCAGTCCAGAGTGAACATAAAAGCAAAAGGTATTTCAATGAGGTCAATTTGTAAACTTTGCATCTGAAAATGATGATAAAATGAAAGGTATTAAATAGTGGCAAGTGAAGGAAAATGCTCCGAAGTAGAACCAATATACTCACTGCCCACATGTGCCCCCTGGTGGATACAAGATAATTTTACTAGTTTCAAGCAGGAAAATGACTAACCAGTCCACACTTGAGTTTGGTAAGTTCTGTGTCAAGGGAAATAAGGGATTAAATAACTCACATCAAATTTGGTAGTGTGTGCAATTCCCTTCTTGGAGTCAGAAGTTGTTTTGTAATTCAACATTTCTTGATTTTCCGATGCCTAACGGGGAAAAGTGATCCATTTCAGTCTAATAAAGGCATGTTCCCTGAAAAGCAATGAGCCCAAGCTACAAAATACTAGGGAAATCATTAAGCAACAATTCAGCTTACTCCCAATACTAATTACCTTCTAATATTAATGCCTTCTTAATACAGTGATATACATCCGTGGGACCAGCCTGGTTTATACATATTTACTGTATAAACTGAGACATGGTTTGTCTATCAAATACATCCTGTTATTACCAACTACTGACAATTTGGAAATTCAAATATCCAAATATCACACAGAACTTCATATAGTCTTGTACCCCAACAGAGCTCCCCTTTCCAAATTAAACATTTACAGTGGAAAACTTTTGCTTCACTTAGGTCTCAACATTCTCATCGGGGTTCCTGATATCTATGAAACACTTTGGAAACCAAAAAGCCACAACAAAGCAACCACACAAACATACCACTCAAATAGCTAATTTTGTACTCCCCAGGAAATTCAGCCACAAAACAGTGTGCCCTGTTGGAAGCAGAGCTGTCCACAATGGCCTGGTAGCTTCATTTTGAACCTAACTGTACAATCGCAACCCTTCTTTTTTGCAAGATAGTTTCATTATGTCAAAGTCAAGAGAACTAACACGTTTCCTATTTGCCAAACAAGATGTTAAATGTGAGATGCTGTCCAAATCATGTTTCATATTTTAAAAATTGTAGATGACCTATGCTTTTAACATGCACAATTCCTTCTTCTGTAGTAAACTCTCTAGGTTCAACAGCCTTTTTATTTGCCAGCCATTTTCTATAAAGAAATCAATTCCGTCGAATCCAAAATCGAAAAACCTGACTCATTTTTTCATGAGGCGGGAGGAAAGGAAAAAGCAGAACAAAAAATGTCCTAGGAGTCAAGAAATGCCCAGATCTGATTTCTTTTGTCTCTAGATGCCCAGCCAGGCACGCACACGGGTATACTCTGGGTTATAGGTGGTTGTCATGAGTTGGGAAGGGCTGTGAAACAGGCAGGGAGAGGGGTGAGGAACGGGGAGGGGGGTGAACGGTACCACCGAAAGAGTTTCCTTCCAGACCATAACCATTTAAGTGACTTCTCTTTGCCAGACTGTTCTGGAAGAGTCAGTTGGTCGTTTTGAGGGCCAGCTCCTTTTAATGTTGTCACTCGGTGCCCCTCAGCGAAATTACCAAAGGCACAGCTGCCAATCCCCATTCCACCCCTCCAACCCAGGACCCCTCACTTTTCGCAGAAACAGAAGAAAATTAATTCCACCTTGCAAGTGGGGAAGAGAGTCAGGGGGCGGCTCAAAACCAATGAAACCGGCACGCGTGGTTCTAGGGGGCCTGTCTGGGCACCAGCGCTCCCAGCACCTGGCACCCGGGGTCGGCCCACGAACACTCCGGGCCTGGTGGCCTGGGAGCCTGGGGGCTTGGGCGCCTGGGGACCTGGGGACCTGGGGACCTGGGGACCTGCCCGTTCCCACCCGGCCCAGCGCCTCTCGGGCTCCCGCGTTCTCCCTCGGTTGCTGGGCAGCGGCGTCCTCAGGTGCTCTTCGGCCCGACATTCTAATCCAGGGTGTCTGGAAGGCGCTACCTTCCCTACCTAAAAGAAAGAAAAAAGGACAGGACCTACCCACAGAGCTCTGGTGTCGGGCCGCTCCTGCGTCAGGTGTCACCGGGAACACGGCCAAGGCCAGAACTTCAGGCTTCACGCCCCCGAGGCGAGCTGTTGGCTACCGGCGACGCAGAACACGCACCGCGGCAGGATCCGGGGCGTGCGGGGCCGGATCTAAAGTCCACAGATTTCCCGGTGCTGGGGGAGAGGCAGGTGAAGGCGTTTCACAGAAGGAGCAGCAGGTCCCAGGAACACCTGCTCAGAAATTGCGCAGGTTTGTGGAGGTCGTGGAGCTGCGGACACAGGAGAAGCCCTCTGCCAGCCAGCCTGGGGCCTCGGGCCGCCTCCTGGCTCCTGGACTAGGGCAAGGCGGAGACGGGATGGTGGTCACTAGTAAGAACCTCCTCATGTTCTCACATCCCGCTCTCTCAGGTGGCAGCGGTATGCAGAGCCTGTAGCAACTGTCCCAGCATGGAAGCCAAATTTATAAAGTGTAGTCAACAGTATCTCTTTGTGCCCTTTCGGACGTTTTAGCCAGGGCAACACCCTAAGCATTTCCCTGCTCTGCTGTGCTCGGGAACTGGAGACACCTTACAGGCATCCACCTGTTTCTAGTCAAGAACACGCTGGGCACTTCCCAAGGAGGAGCAGAAGGAAGCCGTGGTTATAGTTGGTCCCCAGGCTCCCCAAGCGCAGCCGATGAGCTTCCGACCCACCTCACCCCTGGATGGGACATGAGGCCTTTTGCACCCGCAGCTGCTCCGAGGCGCTGGGCCCACCCCTCTTCCTTCAGTTTCCACTGCTCCTTGAGGGGTTTGAACTCGAACGCGCACACCCAGTCCAGGGCTCTTCGAAGGGGCATGGGTAATGGCCAAAGGAACCGGCGGAAGGTGGCATGCACTGCTGTGAAACCGGGCGGAGACAAGGCAACAAGGAACGCCGTGCTGCTGCTGCTGCTTTCCTGCTGTCTTATAGAGTGCGTCGCTATTCCAAGGCGGAGCGTCACAGCTTTCCCAGCCAATGGTGAGTGATGCGAAGGCTGGAGACTGGGAAGAAAATGGGGAGGGAAGGGCCTGGATTCCACGCGAGGGAGAGTGGAAGGTGAGGTAAGAGCATGTGAGGGACAGATCCTGACGGAGATATATGCTCGATGCAGGGAAAACGGGTTCCCAGGAACCAACAGAATACCGGGATGGAGGAAGCCGGCGCTCCTCGGAAATGGCTCGGCGCCTCTCTTGCTCCCACAGTTCTCTCACCTGTGTAGACCCTTGGCCTTCAAGCGGCAGTGTGGAGAACCCACATTCGGAAACACTGAGAGCTAGGAGCAATTTGCCCCAACAGATGCTCTTAGGCAAGGAATCTGACTTACCTGAGCTTTCGTTTCTTAATCTATAAAACTCAGACACAAGGAACTGAAGTGCCTAGCACAGGGGAGGCGCTCAAGAGATGCAAACCTTGGTTATGGTTAGGAATTGAGGAGGGCCATGGAACCTGCCCTCTTTCCCCCACGACCACACCTATTCACAGAGAGACCTATGTCCCTAAAATCCTTCCACTCAAAAGTGGTTTTTAAGAAGAAAACATCCCCACCCTATTTGTCTTCGTTGTAAATTGAAATACTCTGGTACTGATAGTCTCAAGAGTCAGGTGCTTTGCTTTACAGTGTGAATGATCTGCATTGCCTTGCGGAAGAGAGAAGGGAACTTAATCTCTTTTAAGACTTAGGGCAGGCCCAGAGCAGCAGCCTAATACTCAATGCCAGGATCCCACTTGGATGACAGTTCTAATCCAGGCGGCCCTGCTTCCCACCCAGCTCCCTGCTTGTGGCCTGGGAAAGCAGTTGAGGATGGGCCAAAGCCTTGGGACCAAACCTGCACCGATGCGGGAGACCCTGAGGGGACTCCGGGCTTCTGTCATCAGATCATCTCAGCTCCAGCCATTGTGGCCACTCGGAGCGTGAATCAGTGGATGGAAGATCTTTTTCTCTGTATCTCCTCCTCTCTGTATATCTGACTTTCCAATAAAAATAAATGAAAAAAAAGAAAGAAAGACTTGGGGCCCATGAAACTCAGAATTACTTGCTGGGATCCTCTGTTTCCTTCCTCTTCAAATGTTATCACAGATTGTTATATTACTTCAGAAAATGGAAGAAACATCTTTCCATCCTTAGTTTGTCCCATGAGAGCAACCCTGAGGACTTTTAAGCAATTCAGGAATTCTAGCACTAACTTAGGTTCCTCTTGGGCCCAACTAATTTAGCAGTTAAACATTAGCAGGAGTGTGCTTTCTGGGTTTTGGGGGGATTAGGGAGAGCATCCTGAGAGGCCTCAGAATGCCCCCCATCCTCAGTGAGACAAGCATCTAAATGTCCTCATTTAGAAACAGATTCTGATTCACTTCCCCAGGGTTATTTTCAGTGGATGATTTTTCTACACCTTAAATTATTTCCTTGTATATTTTCCATTAAATAATTTCTATAACTGAGATAGTTTTTATTGAATATGCCCTTCTTTGAAAACACTAGAAAATGTAAATGTCTCAACAATTCCAAAATCATGGCATTAGAATGAGACAACAAGGTGGTTTTTTTTTTTTCCAACAAAAGATTTAAAGTTATCTATTCGCCTTCCTCACTGTTAACTAAGTTTGACTCCTCATTCGCGCCCGTTTCATCTGAGCCCGTGGAAGTCATGTCCGTCAAATTTTTAGATTTTGACCTTCTTGTGCCTGATTTTCTCACATCTGAAGAAGTGGTGCCCCAAAATGTACTGCTCTCTGCACTCTTAGAAAAAGATGTGTCTGATACACCTTCTGATGGATGGAAATAAGAAAGAGTGGCCAGCTCAGGGTTGACAGAGTATTGACTCTCACAAGTTTTATAACTGAAAAGGAAAAGAACACACATCAAGAATTGTTTTTCATTGTGTACATTGTAACTCAACTTAGAAAAGCATTCACAAAAGTTAACTTCTGTCCAAGGTATTACTTAACATTTTATAAATGATACTTTTTCCCCTTAATCGTAACTCTATTATATTTAATACTAGCGTGGATGAAGCATATTTTAAATCTTAAGACTAGAACTTAAAACCAAATTATAAAACTGGAAAATCTGCTTTAATGAAAGTTTAATATGAATCATGTATAAAGAAACTGAGAAAGGGGGAAATAAATAACTAGGATTGTCCCAAATATATCATTCATCTAAAATACCATCACCAAAAAAAAAATGAAATGACTGATGTTCTGTTATGATTTCTAAAGGTAAGCCGTTATACCGTGTGATAAATTTTAAATAATCCTCTGAGTCAGGTTTGAGTTGAATTTCAACTTTTTCTAAGAAAGAACGAGTGAATAAGTTTTAAGGTATAAATGCAATGGAGATTTGCTGTTTTTGGAAGGCCTTAAGCCTTGTTTGAAGGAAAAAATGTCAGACCCCAGGAAGATGTGCTCTTCAGCTCCCTGGACTATCATCACAAAAATAGCAAATGTAAAATTCTCTACAGTGTTGCCAAGTGACTAAGGTTGTCTATCAAGAGAAAGCTAAAATGCAGAGTGGAGTGCGTTTGGTGTGGTTTGGTTTCCCATAGCTCATACTGGAATGCCTGGATTCAAGTCTCTGCTGCCCATTGCAGCTTCCTGCTAGTGCGCCCTCTGGTGGGCAGCGGCTGATGGCTCAAGCACTGGAGTCCTTGCCACATGAGGAAGACCTGCACAGCATTCCCATCTCCAGCCTCGGCCCAGTCTCATCCCTGGATGTCGCGGGGAGCAGTGGATGAGAGATCTCTGTCTATGGCTCTGCGATAGATAAAATTCTAAAAAATGGAAATGAAGTGTTGGAGCAAAGTTTAGAGAGGCAGTCTCATATTCCTTCTGCATAGGGGAAATAAAGTCAAACTGAACACTTCAAACATTCGGGAGAATTAGTATATTTGGGAGTCACATATTCCTAACAGTCTCCTAAAGAGTGAGGAGTGAGCTTGACATGGTGCGCTGGTAGTGAGGACTGCAGAGCCCTGCAGACTTACCTCAGCTGCTTCAGTTTGTATAGTGTGGCACTACAGAAGGCCAAGAGGATGACAAAAAGGAGAAGGGTCATCAAGGCGATGCCCAACATTAATTTGAGCTTGATTTCCTGTAGCTCTAACAGTTTGTCGTAGTTGGTGGCATTTATATCAGAGCCTGAGAGGAAAGAAAGAAAATGCAATGGAAAAGAGTGTGTTTGTTCTGTTATCCTGGGGTTAACAAGGCCCTCCACTGGGCGGAGAAGTCACTGCTCACTCCTCCTTCCTAGTCCTGGGCAACGGAAAGGCTGCTCGCTCTGGTCAAGCACGTTTTGCTTTCACCTGTGCAGCAACTGTGAAGGAACTGCCCTTGGCTCCAACTCATAGGATCACAGATGTTGATGTACTACTGGCCCATGGCACACAGCTGGTGAATGGAAAACTCTGGATTTAAATCCAGGATACCAAATGTCAAAAAAATGTGTATTTGACAGACTTTGCTAAAAACCAGATGAAACATAAAGTCTCTGAAAAGCTCTTGATGAAGACAGTTGCAAGGGGCTGGTTCCTCAGAAGACAGATATTCTATTATTAGGACATGCATTTTTTATGTTAAGTTGTAATGATAGAGTTCTTGATGCTTTATGAGGCTAGCTGTTAAATTTTGCATTTCATCACTCATGGGATAAAACCAAATGTATTTGATATTTAATAAAGAAATGGAAACACCTTATTTCACTTTCTAAAATCAGTGAGTAAAACCATGTCTGAATCCAGAGATGTCAGGAGTCTCTGTACTGTATTAATGAGCATCTGTGTTTACTGTCCCATTTTTCATTTCCCTGAATCTACTCCTGACTTAGGAGAATTTGTTTATGGATGGTTTCGATGATGTGTGCTATCTCTTTCCACTTTCTCAGCTTCCCTTCACTCCAACCCAGAAGTTCCAAAGTGTTCACCATTATATAGGTGACAATGTTTAGGTAATAAACAATGACTAAGTCCCATTTCTGCATTCTCTAATCACAGAGGCTCTGGAACTGTATGTTAAAATAAATGAATTTTAAAAAGATTGTAGCTGTCAAAGTGTGGCTTAGAACTAGTAGAGTGAGATATGCCTGTCAAGGACTGTTTTATATGGCTTTGAGGTTGATTATTTTGAATATAATCACACAAATCATATTTAAGTGGGCTACACTCCTAAATTGCTTCTCTTGACCTTGAATGCTACTTGTATGAAGAGGAATGCTAGCAGTTTATCATGCATTTCTCTGTCCCAGTGATGATCAGACCCAGAGCTGGGTTTGGCGTTCCTAAACACTAGAAACTTACAGCAAAGCAAATTATGAGCTTGGACAGATTTCCCCTTGAAGCTTCACTTTTCATATCTATAAAATGAAGATAATACCAACTTCAGGATGCTGCTGTGAGGACCAACATAATAATGTATCCAAGGTCCCTGGCATCCAGTCTGTGCTCAATAGAAGAAAAATCAATGAAGCTCAATTTAATCACTCCAGAGAAATGACAGAGTATGTCTAAAACAACCCAGCTTTGATCCTTCTTGTATATAACTTTCCCAAACAAAGAATATTTGCTCTGTTGTCTTAGAGCTATACAAGACAGATGACTATACTTGCCAAATAGTCCAATGCAGACTGAAGTGACAGGATTTAACTACCAGATGACATCTATTTGTGTGACACGTTTGGGGGAGAAATTAACATCCGGCCTTGTCATTAAACTTTGGTGCAACTCAGTTCTTTTATGCATATAAATCTAACCAAATTGCTGGCGAGAGCTGTATTCAGTAATAGGCGTTCACATTCAGTGCTGCTGATAATGCAAATGGTAGCAGCCACCCTTACAGACAGTTTCTTGCAGAGCTAAACATAGCCTTCTCATACAATCAGCAATTGCTTTCCTACACAGTTAGCTACATGAGTTGAAAATGTATGTGCACACAAAACCTGCACACCAATGTTTATAGCATCCAAAGCCATATGCTGCCAAGATGTCCTGCAATAGGTGAATGAACTGGGGAAAAATCACACAGTGAAATGTGAGTGATAAAAAGAAATGAGCTCTCAAATTTCAAAAACATGGGGTGAGGAAGTTTAGATGCATATTTCCAGGTGAAAGAAGCCAATCTGAAAGGTCACTTCCTGAATTAGTCCAATATTATTATTATTAATTCTATTCCAATAATTATAATTATATTCCAATAATAACATTTGGAAAATGCAAAACTACCAAAAGAGTCAAAAATGAGTGGTTGCCAGGGGTTCCAGCGGAGCGATGAATGGAGGAATGGACTGCTGGGAGGGGCTTGGGGGCAGCCCCACTTTGGTTTGCACCTGTGATGGTATATGCATGACACTGTGCAATTGCTCAAACCCAAGCAATCACACAACACAAAGAGTAAACCCTGGTGCAAAATGTGGACTTTGGTTCATATCCATATCTCGATATGCATAAATCAGTGTTCATAAGTTGTAACTTTATCAATGTGGAAAACTGAGGGGGGCATAGTGAATTTCTCATTCAATTAAAAATCTTGTAAAAATCTATTTTTCAAGAAGATCATGTTGCTCATATACTCAGTCCCCCATGTAGTTTACCTGTTTTAGTAGAGGCTGTAAAATAGGAAGATGGAAATGACTATCTGTAAAACAGGAACTGGAAAAGAATACACAGGAATTGTAACCTCTACAACGTTAGATATCCTCTCCTATGTGATGTAGCTACACCATGGATCACCTCCTACACACAGTATACCCTGCTTGGGAAAATAGCATTGTCCTGTTAAAATGGGTGTGAATATTTATGTATGTACTAATTGAAGTACTTTGTTCTTACCTGGAATTGGTTTGTATAAATCATCCTTGTCGGCTTCTGGTGCTGTCTGATTTATAACTGTTAAAACAATAAAATGGTGTTATGGTCAGCAGTTCTCACAAAGATTATGTGCGTAAATGTGTGTGTGTGATACGTGCAATCTATTCTCATTATTCATAGTGTTTGTGCTCTGCGTATTTTAAACATCACTATAACTCAGGGCTGAGCAATGTTTAACTAACGTGTAGTTTCTCCATGATAGCCTACTTGTACTTAGGAACACTAAGTAATGTAACACTATCTTGAAAGCCAGCTCAAGGTATAACTGTGTACACCAGGCAGCTGCATTTTTTAAAGTTTTGTCATTGTCCACAAATGACCATTAAGGGACTAGCAGTGTTAATCACAGAAATATTACTGATTTGGAATGCTAATACAAAATATATGAATGAGGATTGACTAAATATAGTATGTGTTGCACATAATACATTCATTTACATTCATTATACATATGTTTATATGCACATATTCATGCATGAGTAGATTAATGGACACATTATATTTATGTGGATGCTTAGGATATACAAATTACCGTTAAGCATGGGTATATTTTTATTTAGCCTTACATTTATACATGCATTTCCATGTGCTGTGTTCACATTGCTCTAATCAAGAAGAGATCTCATATTGGGCAAGAACCTTATTTTTAAATTTCAACTAAAAATTAAATTGAATGGCCACATTTTAACATTTATGGAAAAATAAAATTTTGGTTTGTGTATGGAGGGGGACATGGGAGAATCAGAAAATGTGTGATACTTGATCACTTTCTGGGTTTGTTTTGCATTTATTGCATGTGACAACACAATGTTGGCATATTGACTCTGTATTAAATTTAGACTGAGCTTGTCTTCCATACTTAACATTGTAGAAAATGAAAACATTTCCCCAGCTGTATGCATTTACCTTTAGCTAACATGGACCAAAATTCAGGCAGATTTGGGGTTGTTTCTGTTTTGAGAAAAGAACAAGATAACAAAATAAGGTAATTAGCCTTAGTAATATCCATTCACTATTCATTTAGCAGTTATATCCAGAGCTACCAGGACCTGAGGCTGGCACTGTACAAAGAACACAGCATAACTTCTTCGTTGGGGAGGCAGAGCAGCCACTGTTGGCCATGTTGAGGGTTAAGAAAGGCAAAGGAGTTATACACAGGGCCTAGGTCAAGTTGGGAAGCTCAGACACTCTTTGAAAGGCAGCTTTTGCTTCTGTGTAGCCAAAAAGACCTAGAAATGGCTCACTAGGCAAGCCAATCAGGGCAGCAAACAGTCGAGCAGGTTGAGGGAGCTCTGGGAGCTTCAGGTGGTCTGCAATGAATAATGTAGATGGAAATATGGCCAGAGGAGACATGCTCAGGTATTTACAATGGCAGGATTGTTTCATGTGTGAATGCTTGATTACAAACTTAGAATATAACCCCCAAACCTAGTAGTTAATTTCTAAAGATAGTTAAGAAGGGGGGTACTAGGATGAGCAGGTTTCCACTCTGAAACATATCAAAAGGTAAGATACATTTGGTTGTTTAGTGTTAAAGATGCAAACTAATTCAGAGTAATCATATTAGAAACATAATTGAATTGCATAAACTAGAGGAAACAGAGTTTCATGTAATGACAGGTAATTATCCAATGTCTTGAGTTAGATTGTTCACTAAGAGCCTTAGAGGACAGCCATACTAGGACTTCACAAATAGTTTATATAGAAGAATACTTTTGATAAAAGGGTATAGTGGCGATTTTTACTTTTTCCATCTTCCACATGCAAACCCCATTCCATTCTTCAAAAAAAAAAAAAAAATCTTAGGAAATACAAATGGTTGACTCTAACCAGAGGTAAGTTTATTCTTCAGGCAGTTAGAAATGTTTATATTATCAAATGATATTTTAAAAATATATGTATGATTTATAAATATGTATTTTATATAGATATGAATACATTTCATTAATAAAAAATTACTTTTCTAAAAAGGCTCACTTCCTGTTCCTTTATCAAATTCTGAAAAGTGACTGAAAACCTGAAAAGTGACTCTTAGATATTCACCCTTTAAAGGATTTTAGAATGACTTTAAAATATAGCAATATAAATTCTTTAAGCATGCTATTACTTTATGTAATGATCAGAGTAGTGAATCTTAAATTTTTAAGTCATATAATGATATGCTCCAGATATGAATACAGTGTAGTAATTTTAATACTTTGAATATTTTTATGATAGGGCTCTTTTTCTTCAGTTTTTTCAGCACTTGCATTGCCAAGTTTATCTAGGAAAAGGAATAAAGGATTATCAGTATATGAAGAGGATACAAAAATTTTGACTCAACATCTGTGACTAGGTATATTTTATGTAAAAGATGGAACAACTTAGAAAGAAAGACATTGAGATTTTTCTAAATAGAGAAGGGGAAATAAGGAAATATAAATCCATGTGGTGATGGGTTGCCTGAGTTGGGACTGACAGGCCTAAAATTTGTGAAAGAACAGGAAGGAAACACAGGACCAAGGGCAGGTGACACAGCCCTGGAGCTACCAGCTGCTGCCTCCCAGGACCTGTACTGGCAGAAGCTGGAGGCAGCAGCCACAAATGCAAATAGAGTCCTGGGACACCGGCATCATAATCAACTGCCAGGCCAAATGACCACCTCCATTATAGTCATCTTGAAGACAAGCATGGAAGGGAAAGAAAATCTATATTGGAGTTCATGACAGTCCAGGCAGGACTTGAAAAATTGTGAAGTAATCTTTACGATCTAGTGTGCAACTCTTTAACTCTACCTTGGAGAATTGCACCTGGATTGCCTTGACTTGCCCTCTGGGCCTTGGGGTTTTAGGAATTATATGTCTGTAAGTAAGCTTGACTCAGAATTTCCCTAGAGATTTCCATTTCCTGAGAGGTAAGCTCTGCAGGCACACAGCCTCGGGTTGCCCAGTTCCTGGTGCTAGCCTAGTGTTGTTTGTCAAAGCCTCTCTGAAGATGGCAAGAATTTTTTATCCCAACCCAACTTTATCTGGAGCCTCTAGGAGCCGGAATTGTGGAGTGAGAATTTAGCATTCTGGAGCCTTTTCCTTGAATCCCATAGTCCTTAATAACCCATATCTTAAGGCATTTGGAGGCATTCAATCCATTTAACACTGGTCTCTCTCTCTCTTCTCATCCCAAGTGATTAGATGTTGTTTGCTGGGAACAGGCAAGATTTCCATAAGATATTTATCTAATTAATGTATGACTTTGAATTGTAAATACTCATTTAAATACAAAGGCTTGAAATTGCTGGAAATATTCCATTCTTGTCAAGTATCTGTAATAGTCATTAGGCATTACTCAGCTTGGCTTTTTCCAGTTTTGAAACTGCCACAGCCAGAAACATCCTCTCTGCCATGTTCAAAGCTAACGGTGCAAACCAGAAACCACTTCAATGTGAATTTTTATAAAGATGTAGAATTCCCAAGATCCAAAATTTATGGAATTGACCTTTCCACACAACCTAAGGGTAAGTGTAGAATTGTTTAGGACCTCCCTGCCTCTTGAAATGATCAGCACAGTGGACATGTAGAGAACAGTGAAAAAGAAAAAGACCTGTGGGATGGGATGACTGTAAACCCAGTGGGGTCCCAGAGTCCACTTTAACTAGTTTAACTTAGGAATTAACACTTGTTTCTACCCAACACTCTAGTGCTATTTTGAAATCCTGCATTAAGGCTTTTTGCTTGTTTTTGCTAAGCTTTAAGGTTTTTCACATGTGCAGAAGTGCTACTTACAGTTTTTTAGAGCGAATCTCAGATCAGTTGTTGCTCTCACGGATATTTCAGATGCGGAGCCATTTGGATTCTGTGTTGTGAACACATCTAAAAGCATAAAATCAAGTCTTCAACAATTAGCCAATCTAACTCTTGCTGCTTTACGTATTTCCTCATCTGATTTTGTTTTTCTTAAAATATATGCACTAATTCCAAAAGAATGAGAGAAAAATAATTGAGTCATTTTCCAACTACAAAATTTTGTTAAGATGGGGCAATCTGAAAATCATGCGGAAAAATATGTGAAGAGTAATTCCAGAGGAAATTCATGTAAAAGAAATACAGAACGAGTTGCAAAGAGATATGTAGATGCTCAGTGTTGTCACTGCTTTGGCATTAGCAAAAATAAGTAAAACAGGGAGAGAAAACCTTCATTCACCCTTGACCTTTTCATTAGACTATAGAACACAACATGTCAGCTTGAAAATAAACAGGTAGTTCAATAAAAAACAGGATGTGTCCTCACACTTGTATTTACACAAGCAATTCTACTGTTGAAAGCATCAGTGGGTTGGTTATAACTCAAAAATAATGAACACAGTAACCCAACAAAGGGATCCGGATAACAGGCTGCACATACACAGACATGTACCTCTTCCCACCAAAACTTCACAAAGCAACACAACTTTATACATACTAAAATGTATGATTTTGTCTCAAGTCCTGCCAGAAACCACATGTTTTTAAGAAAATGCATTATTGTATCACCATTTTTGAGAAATTCCTGAGATAGACTGTTGCATGGCAGAGCATGTTTCAAGGAACACATGGCTAGTCTTGGAGCTGAGTTTGGACTCACACCCAGGATGTCACAACAAACCTCTCATGATGATTCCTTTCTCGGGACACACTTGCAATGATCTAAGGACCCTGAAGAATGCTATCTCCTAAGGGTTATATCATATCCCATTAGTCCTTGGGAACAAAACCTGTAAAATACATGGAACTTTTGAGAGACAATCGTTATCCAAACTAATATCCAAAGAAGAGCCAAGTCATAACTCAGGAGCTCGGAGTGTGGACTTCTTTGGAAACAGAGTCATTGAAAACGTAACTAAGATGAATTCATATTGGAGTCAGGTAGGATCTTAAGCATGTTAGATGGTGCCCTTGTAAGAAGAGGGAAATTTGGATGGAGACACAGGAGAAGACCATGTGAGGAGGGAGGTGAAGACCATTAGCCAGGGGGTGCCTGGGACCACCGGAAGCTGGAGGATACTCCTCTACTGGCTGTGGAAGGGCTTTTATCTGCTTAGCTCAAAACTTGATTTTGGGTTTCCAGTCTCCAGGACTGGGAGAGAATAATTTCTGCTGTTTGGAGCCACCCAGTGTGTGGTACTTTGTCTTAGCAACCACAGGAAACACTTGTGTTTAGACACATTCTGTGACACTTATGGACAAATTAGGCCCACTGTTACTGGTGTGAATAAATAGCCATGATACCATAAAGAATGTTGTGAACTATGAATAACTGCAAGGGAAACTCTGTTAAACTTTGTAAAAACATTGTAGGAAATAAAGGTTTCATTTCACACTATGTTGCATCTGTAAGATAAATTAGAATTTAAGTAGGAGATAGAATGACTATAGGGATTTAGAAAGATTTAAGACATCAAACCCATCTCATCAGTTTGTGGTATATTGCTATTAATTTGAAAAAACTTACATTGTTTTATATCTCTAAAATAATTTCCACTTTTCTCATTAGCAGGAATAGTATCCAGATTATATTGATTTTTATGTAAGTTAGAAGCACTGTCTGAAATCTTATCTGCCTTTTTATGTCGATCCGGAGAAATAACCATATTCATATTCTTATCTTCATCTTTATGTAGATCAGGAGAAAGAGTTACTTCCATACTTGAATCTTTAGCATGTTGACCAGGAGAAATGACCATGTTTGTATCCTTATCTTCATCCTTATGTAGGTCAGGAGAAATAACCATGTTTGTATCCTTATCTTCATCCTTATGTAGGTCAGGAGAAATAACCATGTTTGTATCCTTATCTTCCTCTTTATGTTGATCAGTAGAGATGCCTGTATTATTTTCTTCTTTCGGTATATTAGAAACAGTACCCATATTCTTGTCTTCGTCAGATTCAGAAGGAGCAGTGCCTGCATCCATTCCTGCATCTTTGGGCATGTTAGGTGCAGTGTCCTCAATCTTTTCATCTTTAAGTATAGCAGGAGTAACAGCCATGTTTTCCTCTTCTTCGTGGACAGCAGGAATAGTATCCATATTTGCTACTTCCTCACTGAAAGGTGGCATATCAGGTACCTCTGAAAAGCATGACACAACAGGGTCAGAAGTACATTGGCTACTCCCTGTTTCTAACTGCATTTTTTCACAAATGATTCAAGACAGATTTAAACCCTAAAGCATACCACATTCCCAACAATATATTTTATATCATAATTTTATACAACTCCCACAAACTCCTCACAATTTTTGCCCTCCGTTTTTAACATGTATTATTTTTATTTATTTAATAAGCCAAGTCACAAATAGAGAGAGAGATCTTCTGCTGCTGGTTCATTCCCCAACTGCTTATAAGAGATGGAGGTGGACTGGACTAAGCCAGGAGCCTAGAACTCCATGTGGGTTACCTACATGCTTGGCCAGGACTCACCTGGAGGTGTCACCTGCAGCCTTGTGCATCAGCAAGAAGCTGGATCAGAAGTGGAGTAGCTGGAGCTTACATCAGGATGTGGGCATCCCAAGTGGCAGCTTAAAATGCTGTGCCACAACACCCACCCTGGTTATCATTCTTATCTATGATTCCTGTGAAAGTTTTAAATGCTTACTTACCATCAATATTGGGCTTCATGTTGCTGATCGCTACGGAAAAAGCCCCAGGTAAAAAAACAAATAGTATAAAATTCATTGGGAAATGGATGATATGATTTATCTAGTAATGTACTGCGTCTCCTCAGAGCTTTCTTTCTGTGGCCCAGCAGGTCCTATAACTGGCTAGGACATTGTGACATCACTGCCCGGGGGAGGTCAGAACGTTGTGGTGGATGTTCGGGAGCTTTATGACTCCGGGTGAGGACAGTGTTATCTCCAACACTATGATGGTCTTTAGCTTTTCTAAATGGGCCATTAGAAAATTTGTGAGAGTTTTTATATTTTCATGAAAGGGTAATTATTGGCACCTGAGATTTTTTTTTAAGGTTTGTTTATTTTAAAGGCAGAGTGACAAAGGGGTAGAGAGGGAGAGAGATCATTATTAGCTGGTTCCTGTCCCAAATGACCACAATGTCCGGGGCTGCCCCAGGCCAAAGCTGGGAGCTCAAACTCCAGGTCTTTCATGAGGCAACAGGTGTCATCTTCTGTTGCTTTTCCATGTGCATTAGCAAGGAACTAGATGAGAAGTAGAACAGTTGGAACTGCAACAGATGTTCCAATATGGGATGCTGGCATTTCAAGTGATGGCTTAACCTGCTACAGCAAAATGCAAGCCCCAACCATGATTTTTTTTTTTAAAGAAACTTCTCCAGAAACTCATTTTTCAAAAAAATTAAAAATGTATATTATTCTAAACTATAAAATGATTTGTTCCTTGAAAGTGTCTCTTACTTCACATATGGGTGGAGAAAGTAGTGTAGTATTTAGTTGACTTAACTATAGAGGATTTAACTATAATATGCATTATTATTCGTATAATATCTTAAATAATAGGCAATAAAGATAAGAAATCAGATGATTAATATTTCTGTCCAGGATATTAATGGAAACCCAAGTTTCCATTTCTCAATTTTTACTGTTGTTGACAATAGCCTTTTAACTTTAGAGAACATTCATATTCAAAATGATACAAGTTATCAGGAAGAAACGGCAGGACTTTAAAGGCCCTGAAAATGCCCTGAAAATGTTCTCAGTGTCATGAGCGCTCACAGGTGAAAGCCAACCTGTGACTGCTTCTCGGCTGATGCTGCCTCGGGGGTGGGGGGTGGCGCACGGGGAGAAAGGCCACCTCTGCAGGAGAGGACCAGGCAAGTGGAGAGGCAGAAGTAACTCACCCAAAAGGAAAAGACGGCGAGCAACAAGGGCTGGGATAGAAACCTTACTCAAGCCAGAGGAAATACTGTTGTGTGCAGCAATGTTTCTGCTTAGACCAGGGGTGGGGAAAGTCCAGCCTGCAGGTGTAGAAGGCCTGCAGAATCACTTGGTTTGGCCCTGCCCAGGCAACGGCTGCTGCGACTTGAAATTCAAGAACTTTACAGCAGGTAATTTTGAAGTTGAAAATTTTGTATGGTCTCTGAAACATAAATAGCCAAAGGGCCCTCCCTGGCCAGCAAAAAGCTTCCCTACCTGTGTCTGGGAGCATCCAGTGCCTTCAACTGTGAAATCTGGGTGTGGGAAAAGAGACACAAAGGCAGGGATGGCAGGTGCAGGAGCCTTTTCCTGTGGGTACCAAGGGGGCATTGTGGAGAAGGAGAGAAGCCTGAAGCAAGTGTGCCCTGTGGGGCTGCAGCCAACATGTTATCCTGGATGATGGAGTTCAACCAAGATGAAAAATCGTCTGGAGACATGGGTCCCATTGCAAGAGCAGCATCCAGTAGAATGACTTGCTTATCTGTTGAGATTTGAGAGCCAGAGCCAGCTGGAGAAACACATTAATTGCTGCATGCCCCAAACAGACACAATGTAGCATATACCAGGCACATGGTAAAGGAGTGAACAGACAGGTTATTTCTTCAGCAGGAATGTAGGTGCTAAAAGGAAATAGCACGTTCTAATGACAGGTTTTCTGTGTTGCCTCATCATAAAACTTTCTCTGCTAGAATCCTCCTACAGATCTTGGATAGCCTTTTTAAAAAGACCTATTTATTTCACTTATTTGAAAGGCAGAGCAACAGGGAGGAAGGAAGGAAAACATAGAGAATCTTCCACTTACTGGCTTACTTTCCAAAAGGCTGCAACTGAACTGCCAGGGCAGACCAGCCTGAACCCAGGAGCCAGAAGTCTCCACCAAGTCTATCATGTGGAAGAAGGGGCCCGAAATTTGAGCCATGCTCTACTGCTTTCCTGGGCCATCAGCAGGATACTGAATCAAAAGTGGAGCAGCCAGAACTCAAACTGGAGCCCATATTGGATGCCATCATTGCAAGTGGTTGGCTTTACCTGTTATGCCACAATGCCATCCTCCCCCCAAATTTTTTTTTGAAAAAAAAAAGATTTATTTTTATTGGAAAGGCAGACATACAGAGAGGAGGAGAGACAGAGAGGAAGCCCCTTCATTTGTTGATTCATTCCCCAAATGGCCAGAGCTGTGCCAATCCAAAGCCAGGAGCCAGGAACTTCTTCCTGGTCTCCCACGTGGGTGCAGGATCCCAAGGCTTCGGGCAATCCTCAACTGCTTTCCCAGGCCACAAGCAGGGAGCTGGATAAGAAGTGGGGCCACTGGGATTAGAACCGGTGCCCATATGGGATAGCAGCGCACGCAAGGTGAGGACTTTAGCTGCTAGGCTACCATGCCGGGCTCCCCAAAATTCTTAAGATGAGGTCATTCTGGAGGCAGAAAGGCCCCTACTCCCATCAAACTGATTCTTACAGAGGTCACAGAGACATACAAAGGGGGAAAATTCATGTGAAAACAAGGGGCCAAGATCAGCGTAATGAAGCAGAAACAACACTTGAGCTGGCTCACAAGCCACCAGTAGCCATCAAAGGAAGCTGCTTGGTCCACATTCTGATTCGGGACTTCTGCCCTCCAGAGCTGTAATGGCATTCATGTCTGCTGGTGAAGCCACTCAGTTGGTGGCACTGTGTGCAGCCCTTGCACACTAATGCTAGATTGATTATGGAAATTTACATTGAGTATCTATTCTGAAGGTCATGATTTGAGGGTTGTAATTAGCCCCTTCATAAATGTAGATATTCTAGAGCACAACATAATAGAAACTTTTTTTTATAGTGTGAGGGTGACTGTCCTAGCTGTTAGGATGCCAGTAGGGATACCTGCATCCCATATTGGGGTACTGGGGTTCAAGTCAAGCTCTGTTCCAAATGTTAGCTTCCAACTAAGGCACATCATGGTAGGCAGCAGGTCATGACTCAACTAGCCGGGTCCCTGCCACTCATGTGGAAGATATGGTTTGGGTTGCTAGCTTCTGGATTCAGGCTGGCTCAGCACTTGTTGTTGCAAACATGTGGGGAATGAACCAGCAGATGGAAATGATCCATTTGCGTGTCTACCTCCCAAATAAGCAAAATCTTAGCTAAAAATGCAAAGAACTTCAGTGTACATTTTTTATATGTTAAAGCATATTTTAGTCTGCAAAAATCCTAACGGTCTATTGTTCACTCATTCTAACAATGTCATTAGCTATCTGAGGGGACTTCCAAAGGTCATGGAAAATGGAATTAAAAGATAAGCTTCACTCATGTATGTTATATGTTGTGTATACACTAAAATTGAAATGTCAATGAGGTGGTCACAGAATGTGGTTAAGAACTCGCATTTACTTTTAACATATTGGTTACTCATTACTATGTCAATTAATTCCATAATGATGTAAATTTTTGCTGATGGTATGTTGGAGCTTTTAATTGATCAGGATGATACTCTGCTGGCTCTGTCTTCAGACCAGAGAGGGTATACCTAAGAAGCCATTGAACTTGACTGGACAATAAGATGCTGGACTCTATGTTTGGTATATGCTTGCAATGGGGGAATCTCAACTGAACTTGAACTGTGGTTATGCAACAAGGTGGAGGAATCCACCATGGTGGGAGGGTTTGGGGAGGGGTGGGGAGAATCCAAGTACCTATGAAACTGTGTCACATAATACAATGTAATTAATGAATTAAAAATGATAAATAAATTAATTTAAAAAAGATAAGCTTATTTTGGTGCAAAAATCTTTCAAAACCAGTGTGTAATTTTAGACTGTCATGGTGCAACTGGGAGAATCATGACACCAATATCCCATATCAGAACACAACTTCAAGTCCCAGGCACCCCATCTCTCATCCTGCTCCTTCCCAATGTTCCAGGGAAGGCACTGGATGATGGTCCAAGTACCTCCTTCCACCTGTGTGGGAGATGAAGATGGAGTTCCAGGATTCTGGTTTCTGCCTGGCCAAACCTCTCTCAATGTCTGTGTCTTCCCTCACATGGGCCTAGAGTAAGAGGCAAATATCTGGGTCTGAGTGACATTATTTCCTGCTTTTATTATCATGGATAAGTCATTTCTTCTGTGATCCTGAATTTGCTTATCGGAAAACAGAGAAATTAAATTTCACTGCAAGTATTTAATAATTTAACTTAATCATAAGTATTTAAGAGTCAGTCTTGGGTTGAATTTGCTAAGTTTATTTGCTTCCTGTATTTCTCTAGATATTTTTCTTTGCACCTAAAGGTGTTAGCAGTGGTAAGATTTCCATGTTACGGGGAGGATTGACTCAGCTAAGCCAAGTAAAACCATTGGCGCGATGCTGGCTCTTGGTGAGCATGGGGACTTCCCCTCGGTGAGCCCAGCATTGCTCCCAGCCAGCAGTTGGAATTTGGTCTCCCCATCTGCGGTGGGCCTCGAAGCTCACTGATACTTCCCTCAATGGATAGCTGTAAATCCAGGGAAGACTACTTGTCAAGGAACAGTGCTTGGCATGCAGCAAACCCTCCAGCTAACACATTCCCTGGCTTTTCTGTTTTGAACTCACCTTCCTAGTCCCCTGTAAGGCAGTTGGCACAGCCAGCCACTCTGATGCTGGTCCTTCCTAACAGCAAGTTGGGAATCTACACAGCAGAAGATGCTTACCTCACTTAGCTGTCCATCCTTTTTGCAGTAGATAAGGCCCTTGAGTACCTCCCTGACACATTTCTCTACCCAAGTCACACATATGTCACCTAGTTCACAGGATGTAAATTCCAATTAAATATGAGGCCGGGGCAGCATACTCTTTGTTCTGAATGCAAACTTGACACTGCAATCATTGGTTAAGGCTCTCAGGGACTTTCTGGATTTGCAATTTTTTAAAAAAGACTTATTTATTTTTTACTGCAAAGTCAGATATACAGAAAGGAGAAGGAGACAGAGAGGAAGATCTTTCGTTCAATGACTCACTCCCCAAGTGACCCCAATGGCCAGTCTGTGCTGATCCAAAGCCAGGAGCCAGGAATTTTCTCTGGGTCTCCCATGTAGGTGCAGGGTCCCAAGGCTTTGGGCCATCTTTGACTGCTTTCCCAGGCCACAAGCAGAGAGCTGGATGGGAAGTGGAGCTGCTGGGATTACAACTGGTGCCCATATGGGATCCCAGTGAGTTCAAGGCGAGGACTTTAGTAGCTAGGCCACCGTGCCAGGCCCCAGGATTTGCAATTTTAACTTTTCATTTCCAACCTGTAAGCTCACAGGGTTTTTTTCTGAATTAACCAATAATGTCTGTTAGTACTTAATACTAAAAGCTACACCTTATGCTGTCAATTCAGCCTCAGGAAGCTCTCGCTAAGGTTGAAAATGTGCTCCAGAAATGGGGCTTGTCTTCAATGTCCATGGTTTAATAGTTGCAGAACCTAATGAGTTGATTATTAAAAGAAAAAGATGCTTGGGTGTGGGTATTGTGTTGCCAGTTGGGATGTCTGCACCCCACACTGAAGTTCCTCCATGTTGCATCCAGCTTCCTTTGAGTGCATCCTGAGAGGCAGCAGATGGTGGCTCAGGTGCGTGGGCACCTGCCACCCATGTGGAAGATCTGGCCCCTTGCTGCAGCCTGATGTAGGCATTTGGGGAGTAAAGAAGATGTAAGATATTCTCTCTATATATACACATATAGAGAGATCCAGCTAACTAGCTATCTTTATGTCCCGTTTAAGTCAATGGGGAAAAAAACAAACCCATATTTTAAAAAGTGCACTCTCTACTTCCCAACTCTGGAGGAATGCTGTTCCCTTTGAATTCCTTTGTGGACAACATCTATGCAGCCCCAGGAATGGGCAAGCCAAAGACATTCATTTCACCACAGCAGACTGATTGCATCTGGCCTTGAAGGAGGCCTGCATTCCAACCTGACATCTGAAAGATCCCCCACTGGAACCAGGAGTCGGAGGATGTTTATGATCTGCATAACATTCATGACCTCAGAGGAAACAGGGCAGGTGAATGGCAGAGATGCCTTTAACATGCAATGTGATTCCTGTTCCTTTCTAAATTTAGTTAATGGGGTATGTGCACTAGTGTACCTTAACAGTCTATGTGGTTCTGGCTGCTCAGCTGTCAATTTCTAATTGTTCATAGACCCACATCTGCATCTTTTACATTATGGCTGATGAATTAATACCAGTTAATTTCTTTAGTAAAGAAGGGAAATGAGAAAAAATTAACTGTGTTAGTTATCAGACTGCTCATAATCAAAAATAAGATGACTTGCTCTGGGAATTTCTGTTTATTAATCCTGAGAAGTCTGCCCATGTTCTAATAGCTAAAATGTAAGTTTCACTTCCATTTCACAGCAGGAACAAAACTTGGGAAAATTGACTAGTTACTTGGACCATCAGATGGGGCTAAATATGTATAACCAATCTCACAGGGTTTGTCTAAACATTACACAAGATTATCCACATAGAGCACATTTAGTTAACAGTAAACATTCAATACCACTTAGTTGATACACAACCTTTTAGAGCTACTAACATCAAATATATATGTATGCTGCTTTTAAAGCATGTATCTGCAATGTGAATTCATTCAACCATCAGGTGCTGGTTAAGTTTATGTGGTGTATCAGACACTGTATTCTAGGTGCTTGGGATATACAAATAGACAAAATGCTGTGGATAAATCTACATTCCAGCAGAGATGGTTATGAGGTCATAGAGGAGAGACCAATGGCAGATCATAAAACTAAATGAATAAAATATAAATCAATTAAAATGGTATAAGTTGTACAGAGTTCTAGGAAAAAGAAAAGTAGAACAGAGATGTGTGCAGGGCTCTTTAGTTCTGGTGGGCAGGGGCATTCAGCAGAGCCCTCACCAAGGAGGCGACATTCCAGAAGACCTGAACTGGACATGTGACGACCTGGGAGGACTCATGGAAAAGGAAGGATCAGCACATCTACTGTCAGCAGGGAGGCCAGATGGGCCGGTGTTGGTGTGAAGGGCACCTGCTGCTGGTTGATGCCCCAAACGTCCACGTTGGCCAGGGAGGAGAGACTTGTCAGTCTCACATAACTTCGGCTGATGCTATTGCTAGCATCTGAAGAGTGAACCAGTGAATGGAAGATGTCTGCCCCTTTTTCTGACTTTCAAACAAATAAATAAAACTTAGGGGAGAAAGAGAAAATTCTTAGACTCTTATCCCATGCTCATTTATATGAGGTCATGTCTCAAACATGATACAATTTCCTTTGGAGCAGATATTCAACCCTATCTAGTTGCATAGTAATGTAATTGTAAGTAAACTTATGCTTTAATTAGATTGACTTTGACTTCCTCATTTAGTGTTTAATCTGTAAACGACTGGGAATTTTTGCTTGGGTTTCGTCTTTATGAAAACTCAATTAGATGATTAGTACTGCATTAAAACAAAAAGAAGTTTAGTTCAAATAGCCTGGTCTCTTAAAATCTATTTAACAACAAAACAGAAGTAAAACCAGATAAACTCTATAATTCTAATCAATGTCACCACATTGCTTTTCAGTGGCCTTGATTGATCATTTTAGCCATTGTAGCAAATAAGCTTATTTGGAAATAGAGCTGCAGGCAAAGAAGTTAAGATAATTAAAACACTGGACAGATTAATGACCATCTTTCCACAGAGGAAGTGAGTGTCTTACGGGGGTATGGGTTTGTGTTGTTGGGTAGGAAGACTGAAGGCATCTGGTTTGAATCCATTGTTGTCTAAACTTTTTCCATCTATCATTAATGCAAGACTGGTTACTACAAAAATGCAAGAACAGGGCCTGGCACAGTGACCTAGTGGCTAAAGTCCTTACCTTGAACACGCCGGGATCACATATGGGTGCCGGTTCTAATCCCAGCAGCTCCATTTCCCATCCAGCTCCCTGCTTGTAGCCTGGGAAGCAGCTGAGGATGGGCCAGAGCTTTGGGACCCTGCACCCACGTGGGAGACCTGGAGAAAGTTCCTGGCTCCTGGCTTGGAATCGGCACGGCACTGGCCATTGCAGTCACTTGGGGAGTGAATTATCGGTCAGTAGATCTTCCTCTCTGTCTCTCCTACTCTCTATATATCCACCTTTCCAATAAAAATAAATAAATCTTAACAAAAAAGAATAAAGCAGATATTCAGTATGGGGGATAAATTAGGAAATATAATAATTACCTCAATGGCCTCTCCAAATGTGCTACAAAGGGGCTGTGAGTGAGTGGATGGAGAGAGACAAGTGGGAACTGAGCACCAGTCACATAGACAACAGGCAGGTGGGCATGGTGGGGATGCCGTTAAAGTGGATAATGTGACTGCTGGGTCAGTCTCTTCCTGACACATGAGAACAGGAGCCTGGCATTGCTAGGTCAGACTTGATAAGAAAAGCCCAACTGCCTGCACCTGAGGTGGTGGGTTTTCCATTTCTTAAATGGTAGCTGGCTTGTGTAAAAAGTCTAACTCAGACGACAAAACATGCCCATAACAAAATGCAGCCTGCAGTCTGGCCCTTTGTTACATCTCAGTGGTCAGTTTAGACAGTAGGCCTGTTTAAACAGAATTCCTTGTACTTGTGATAGAGTTCTGAATGTCTTCTTTCCGATGCCCTGGTCTAGAAGCCATCTATTTATCTCATTTTGTCTGATACAATTGCTCTTGTCAAGCACAGTATTGCTATTATTAGCAATCATGGCTATTATTGGAGTCATCTATCATTTTAATATACGATAAATATATACACATGTACATAAGTCAATATATTGTATCAATGTACAGAATTTAAATATACACCTGCTTCACCATCTGCCCAATTATGCTAACTTATTTTATTATCTTCCAATAATTCTAAGTTACAGGAACAAATCTACAAGCCATTTGCCATTCAGAAACCCATGGCATGGAATCACCCCCAGTGAAACATTAAAGGTAAGGACGGGGGTGGGCAGTGATAGTCCAACAGGCTGATCCTCTCCCTGCCAATGCCAGCATCCCATATGGGCACCAGCTTGTGTCCTAGCTATTCCTTGCTTGTGGCCTGGGAAAGCAGTGGAGAATGGCTCTAATGCTGGAGTCCCGTCGGAGACCCAGAAGCAGCTCCTGTCTCCAGATTTTGGACCAGCCCAGCTCCATTTGGGAAGTGAACCAGCACATGGAAGATCTCTCTCTTTCTCTTTCTAGGTAAGAGAAACATACATATCAGAGATTAAAACTCAGGTTCATTTTCTCTGATTGGAGAGCTTTTGCTGTGACAGCTTGATTATGTTTTATGTAAGATTATCATCACATTAATATAGCATCTCACCACAGGAAAAAGAACAGGTGTTGTGGTGCACTGAGTGAAGTCGCTGCTTGTGATACCGCCAACATTTGACATCAGAGTACCAGCTGGATGCTCTGGTTCCTGTAGAGATTGCTGTTACTGCTTTTGGGGAAGCAGCAGAGGATGGTTCCTGTCCTTGGGCTCCTGCACCCATATGGGAGGACTGGATAGAATTCTCGGCTCCTGGCTTTGGCCTGGTTCAACCTTTTTTAAAAAAATAATTTATTTATTTTTATAGGAAAGATAGATTTACAGAAAGAGGTTGCAATGGCCAGAGCTGAGCTGATACGAAGGCAGGAACTTGGAGTTGCTTCTGGGCCTTGCACACAGGTGTAGGGTTGTTCCAAGGCCTCAGATCAGCCTCTACTGCCTTCCCAGGCCACAAACAGGGAGCTGGATGGGAAGTGGAGACGTTGGGACATGAACAGGTTTCCATATGGGATCCCGGTGCTTGCAAGGCAAGGATTTAGCCACTAGGCTACTACACCGAGAGCCTGGCTCAGCTATGTCATTTGGGGAGTAAATCGGCTAATGTTACTTTGCTTTTGAAATAAATGAACACATACATTAAAAAAAAAACTATGCAAAGATATTTAGCATTTGTGTGAAATGGGACATCTGTTTTGATTTTGGTGCAAGGAGCTTGAACTTCATGCATGGCTTTTTTTTTTTTTTTTCATTATTTGTGCTTTTAAATCCCTCATATTTTACCCTGTTAAGAAGCCGAAAGAGCTGGTTTGTGTCTTTTTGACAAGTTTTCTAGATGGGATAAAGAAACTTGTGCTAAAAGGTAAGGGTGGCATATATTTGTTCTCAAACAAAACTGTTAAAAATGTTTATTTTCATCTATTCCAAAGGAGAACAATAGAGAGAAATCAAGAGATCCTGTATGTCATGGTCTACAAACTCCTGCAAAAGCCAAGGCCTGCTCAGCTGGAAGCCAGCAGCCATGACCTCCAGTCAGATTTTCCATGAGGGCAGCAAGGACCCAATATGATATAGACTCTTGGCTCCCAGCATGCATTAGCAAGAAGCTGGGAGGTCAGTGTTGTGTCACAGCAGATAAAGCCATAGCCTGCAAAGCTGGCATTCAATATGGGCACCAGTTGGAGTCCCAGCTGCTCAAGTGAGTCACGGCTGTCCCATTTCCAATATAGCGCCCTGCTCACATGGGGGGGGGGGGGGAGTCACTGGAGGATAGTCCAGGTGCTTGGACCACTCCCCACCCCCGGCTCCCCTGTCAACACGGGAAACTCAAGTGAAGCAAAATTGCTATTAACTGGCCATGATTCAAACTGGCACTCCTTTATGCAATGCAGCTGTCCCATGTGGCAGCTTAGTTTGCTGAGCCACAACACTTGACATTTTCAATGATTTTTGAATTAGATTTTATAAAATTAAATGTCCCTGTTATCTACTGGCTTCAGGCGCACTGCAAGATAAGCAATCTATTTGTTCAAGAAATAAATTGAATATTAAAAAAAGACAAACTAAATGATGGTTATACATTTTTTTATTTATGACATGAGTTCCTAGGCTCACATAGAACTGATTTCATAAATATTTTTAAATTTCTTCTTGCATTTCTAATTGATTAAACCATGTTAGTCAAACTCTTAATTTGATCAAAATTGGAACTAAAAATATAGTATGCATTTTTTCCAGACGTACGTAGAAAACTTCATAATCAGAACACTAGAAGAAAAACTTCGTAATCAGAACACTAGAAGATAGTAAAACAGCTTAATTGTTTGATTAGAAATGGATCTTCCCTCCACAAGTTATACAAATCCTTATATAATCATCAAAAACTTTTACTCAAAATTAATACCTGCTTAGAGGGAAACATGTTGTTATAAAAATATTGTGTGGATATGCTGTTTAAAACAGGAAAATGAATGTTATTCCCAAACACACATTATTTGGATAATTCTAGAAGAGAATCATCAATTTCTTCAAGGACAAAAATGATCAGAACAAGAGTGATAATATTATTCAAATGATACTCCTTCTCACTGGAGTGTGTCTTTGTACGCCTTTCTTGACATTATGGCCATGCAATATCTTTTTTTACTCACAGTGTTAGCCATGGGCTGTACAAGAGTTAGAAGTTAGAGACCAGAAGCATGGATTGGCTTAAACCACCACAAAAAGATGAGAGAAAGCCTGCCTAAGTCCTTCTCTGCTCTGCCAATTATAAAAGTGATTAACAAACAGGAAAAAACAACATACTGTAATCACATGAGGAATGTTAAAAGCAGGAAGAAAGGAGGGTCAGCAAGGTAGTTCAGAATAGTTGGATAGCATCAAGAATTTTGAATGGGGAATTCAAACAGAAAAGCCAATCCACAGGCATCTAAAAGCAAGACCAGACTCAGCAAAGACACAGTATCATTTGGAGAAGGCAAAGGATAGTTGACCACATTCACTGCTGCACACATCCAGAAGGCTGAAAAAGGCGGAAGTGTAGAAAAGTTTCAAGTTGAAGTTCAGAGTTGTGCAACAGTGCAGCAACATTCTTCAGGAAAAGGATGCTACTGTTGACAGAGCTCTAAAGGAAAGAATACGCAACAATCAGTAAGACTGCTTCTTTAACAGGTAGGCAAATCATGGTCATTTATTTTTATTAATCCTACATGGTTTTCAGATCAGAAGATGGGATGAAATTCAAAATAAGGCTTTGGCTTGAATTGCATGAAAGGATTTCAGATGTTGTAAATCATTCAGCGAGAGACAGGCACTGAAGGATGCTACAGAATTTCTGTAAAGAACTGGGAAAAAAAACCTTGAAATGTTACTCTTCTAGTTTGGGAGTTAGAAGGGATGGGGTGAGGAATCTGTCAAAGTTTTTCCCTCATCTTGGTTTACAGGGTAGGCCCTTAGAAATGAGAAATTACCCAGGAAAGAATAAAGAGCCTATGAAGTGACAAATAACTCTGGAGTGTTACTTTTCAATCAGCTTTATTTTCATTATTTTCCTCCATGGAACCAATGATTTCCTGGTCACCTGTCTGTCCCGTCTCCCATGTCATCCCCAGTGAACTTCCAATAGCATAATAAGCACTTGCTGTCTATGTATAGACATTCCGTACAAGGCCAAATTTACAGTCAGAGCTAAGATTTTCCCCTCAAGCAACAACGGGCCATCATCCTCCCCAAGAACCCAAACTCTCCATGAGTCTAAATGGTAGGGCACTGTTGATGCCGGGGGGAGAGTTACACATATTTCATCTCTGGCTGTATTTCAACAAGGACCATGCAAATGCTCCTAAGCCTGCAGACGCAGGGAGGCACTGCCTGCATGTGGAATCCTACTTATCCTTCCTGTTGTTGAGAAATGATGGGCTCCTTTGTCACTGCCTTGTGAGCTCACTGCACAAGTCCTGGGCCTCCAGGAAAATGATAGGAAATGAGCATCTGTAATTTGCACACACTGTACTAAAATGCATGTGCACTCAAATGTGGAGCTTAACCATGAACCTGGAACTTAATAATGATTGGATCAGGCAGATAACACCTGAACCTGAGAGACAACCAGAAGACATGTGTATCCAGGGTGAGATGCAATAGAAAGAAACAGCATTTACAAAATATCCTTGTCTACCCCCCAAAAAGTTTAAGCTAAATCTAACATTGAGGAAAGAATCAGAGGAAAAAAAAAATCAGATTGTGGGACATTCCATAAACCAACTATCCTACACTCCTTAATGTCAGTGTTATGAAAGATACTCCATAGACTCCAATACACACAACCCTACTCCACTGAATAGAATTTAAAAAACAGAAAACCTAACACAATGCGCGACTCTAACTGGTATCCTAGATTTAAGAAAATTAACTATGAAGAATATTTTTGGGACACCTGGAAGATTTTCAACATGAACTGTATTTAAATATTAGATAATGCAGTACCAGTGCTCGATTTCTTGTGTGTAATGATATGATACATGGAAAGGGCAACTTTTTTATAAATATGAGAAACATGATGAAATGCTTCACAAGCACTGATGGCTGCAGCTTCCTTTCAAATGGTTCAGCCGTGAACAGCAAGGAAACGCGGTGAAATGTGAACAACCGCTAACGCTGCAAAGGGTAAAAGTACCCACTGAAAACGTTCAACTTTGAAACGTCTCCAGATATAAACGAAAGAAGAGGGTCAAGTTGAGAGGAAGAAGCAAGGTTGTCGGTTTCTGACGGGGTGGGGGCGAGGAAGCTGGGGACGTGGGGTTGGAGGAGATGGGGGAGTGGGGGCAGTGCAGAGGTCTGGGGTGGCTGCGGGGCCCCAGGTTCTCCACCTGCATTATGAGATGCTGATAAGATGCCAACAGGACGAAGAGATGAAGCTCACCTATGAGGATTTTCTTCAAAATCTGTCTAACACAGGAACACACGCCATCATTGAAAAATAAGAGCCATTTGCCGGAATGTACCTAGACAAACTGATTAGTGCAATTAGCAATAGAACCGGGACGAGGGAGAAGGGGATCATTCCAAGCAGTTCAAAAAACATTTGGGTTTTTAAATCGAGTGGAAATTTCGTACACATAGCTAACAGAAAAGAACTTTGAAAGAACTGCTGACCAATGGCTTTTAGCGTCCATTTGATGACACATCACGGAAGTGCAGAAACAGATTCTAACTTTTAATATCACACACAACCCTGCGGTTTTCCGTGCTCACTCCTCTGTCACATAGTTCTGCACTCCTGCGTGATGCTGTGTGCTGTCGGGAATGAGGGGCTCTTGGTCCTCTGTTCTCTGGGCCCCCAGGACAGTCACAGCAATGCTCGCCAACACCTTGGCCCATGCAGTCCTTCCAAAGTGACTAGAGAAGCGAAAGAGGGGGGATGCCTGTCGTTGACCAGAGCGCAACAACATGGAGAGAGGTAGCAGCATTTGGGTTCCATGAGACAACCTTTGTCAGATGTGAAGCAGGGGTCAGGCTGCTTGGTTAAGGCGACACACAAAGCCACTATGCTCAGCCAGGCAGGCCTGTCTCAGTTTGGACAAAGAAGGGTTCATTGCTTCCATCCTGGCGGCCCTGGATGGCTGGAACACAGAGAATCCAGCAAAATCAGTGTTGCTTGGTTAAGTGCATTAGTACATTCTTCTCTACTTCCCTCCACCCAATGGTACTTTGTAAAGTACTAACTGCTCACCGGAAGTATTGTCACCCCCTCGTCACAGGCTGTCAGGACCACTGCAGTTAGGTGACTGGATCAGAGGAGGCAACGTTTCACTGAAACTCACTTAGGGTTCAAAAGGCAGGCAGCAGGACAGAATGCGTTATCCTGGCTGTCTACGTGGAATAGAAACATTGGGAAGGATGAAGGATGTTAGCCTGGGCATCACTGTTACCTTGGTAACGGTGGCACAATCGCAGGGGGCGGAAGTTAACTGTGCCTTCCTGCAGTGTGACAGAGGAGGAGAAAATCCCACCCCTGGGTTGAGGAGCTCTGAGGGGACGATTCCAAGTCAACAAGCTGAGTGTTTAATCCACACACATCATCCTTTTGTCACTGAAATGCTAGCGTTACGTAGACACAGCCACAACCCCCTGTCTTTTCATCCAGAACAAACACTGCACAAAGCAGGCTCAGGGCTCCTGCTGGTGGCTCTTGCACATTGCCAGCTTTCTTCTATGAAGGAACATCTTCAACGGAAGAGACAAGGAATGACACTGGTTATATTAAAAAAAAAAACAAAACAAAACACAAAATTACATTCAGGGCAGGCGAACTGGTAACATGTTAGCTTTGTGCTGGAAAGCAGTCTCCTTGCTGGAGTCCTCAAACTGCTTGTTAGGGGGGAACGGTCCAGACACTGGTGGCTATGGCTTCCAGTCTGCCACAGCACAATGGGAAAGCACGGGAGTTCAGAGGCTCCGGAGGAAGGCTTAAACGCTCACTGTGGACCTTCCAAAACGCACAGGCGCTGAGGGAAGACAGCCATCGCCAAGACAGCGATGTGGAAAAGTACTGCTGAACAACTCTGTCTCAGAACTTCAATTCCAGGAACGCTCAGGCGGCGGCAGCTCACAGGCAGAACTGGGATGTGGGTGGAGTGCAAAATCTTCCTCCCTGGGCAGTTTGAAAGGCAGAAGGGTTGAGGGCTGGCTGGTCCTTCCTTCACAGGTCCACAGATCCACAGGTCTTGGCTAGCAGCACTCAGAGGGTTATGAGCAGGTGCAGTAAATGGGAAACGTTGCTGGCAGGCCGGATCCCTCCAGCCCTCCTGCTCCTGGACGTAGTGGCAGCATCCGAGCCAGGAGGGCAGCCTCTCTGGCTCGGCACTCTGGAAGGAAACTGCGTTCCTTTCTTCTGCAGGATGACAGGGAGTGTTAGTGACACATCCTGCTCGTCATCTCTTTCTGGAAAGCAAGAGGAGAAGGGAAGTTAGGAGAGACCAGAAGCAGAGCAACGATTTGAGGCAAGACTGCAAATTCTCCTGGGGCCTCTGGAGTCTGTATACATGACAGGCTGCACACGTTGCCGGTGAGTAAGGCTTAGAGTGAGGAGGTGTTCCACTTGGTCGGCAGGTTCCTTTCTTGTTGCCAAGAGGCTGTAAGACTCTGGCTACTTTGCCAGAAATCCAGGCTGCTTTTGTGGAAAAAACAGCAACATCTGGAGTTGCTGAGCAGCGGGAGAACATGGTGACGCAGGTCCCCACTCCTCCCAGCTGTGTCCCTGGGAGGAGACCAGTGCCACTTGTCAATTGATAGGACAATTGGATTTGGGCTACTAGTTTTCTGAAAGAATAATTTCCCTTCAGCGATGTTTCAGCCAGAAATGTCAAAGTCAGAGATAACTCAGGACAAGCAGGACGGAGGGTGTGTCTCGGCAGCAATGAAGACTGGACCTCAGTGTTTGGCGTGCAGCCATCACTTGCCTCGCTTTCACGGGCATTTTCAGATCACACAGATGCCAATCTTGTGCTCTGGGGCTGGACACAGCTGAACCCCTTGTCTGTGGCCCCCACCCTAACACATCCCTTCCCTCTGAACTGGGCTAATTCAATGCAAGCAAGATGCCTTCCCTCCCGACACCCTGCTGAACGCCCCCCTCAATGGAGAGCGTCACACATTTGTTCACACCTGCAGTCTTTTTTTTAAAAGAAACTATTTATTTGAGAAGTAGACCAAAAGAGAGAAAAAGAGCTCCATCTACTGAGTCACTCCCCAGATACCCACAGTAGCTGAGGCTGTGCTGGGAATTCAGTCCAGATGTCCCACGTGGGTGGCAGGAGCCCCAGCAGCATCACAGCTGCCTCCTACTGTCTGCTCATCCAGGTTTCCCCATGTGGGTTTGTGCATCTTAGCTGTGAGAATACTCACGCATCCCTCTGAACACCTGGATTGCTGCCTGCAGTCTGGTAGTGTGTACACTGGTGTGCACGCATGCCTCATGCATGTCTCCAGGCCCCTTGACCAAGAACAAGGAGTGTGAGGAAGAACGAACGCTCAATGAACCGCTACTTGCCTTCTCCCTTTGGTCTCTTCCATCCCTTAGCATTGTACTCAGCACAGAGTGGCAGTTCCCATCTCCAGGAACGGCCGGGAAACTGCCTCCTGAGCTCTGTGCCAGTTGGCAGTTTAGGAGGATAAACTTGATGTTATTTTCGCTTACGACTCAATTGCTTTTGAGCTGCACACGGGTCACAGCAGGTTGCAGCTGCTACCTCTCTTGCAGCCATCATCACCCCAGCTCGTAATACAGGAAACACAAAAGGAAACAAGGCCTGTGGGTGGCACTGCCCAGGTACTAGGAGAAGCCTTCTATTTGAAAACAACAAATGTGTCAGTTCATGAACTGACAATATGCAGACCAGAATCCGGGTGCTTTTGTAAGCCTCCAGAATATTAATCACAAACAACTACATGTACGTGGGAGGCCCAAAACGGACCATTTACTTTTGCATATCACATGGGATGTGGACGAGATGCCTGGGACTCAGGCTGCTCATCTCCAGAAGTTACAATGTATGGATAAGGGATCTGGATGACAAATTTAAAAATGATAGGAATGCAAATATTTACAAGTATGGAAGGGGGCTCAAGGGACAGTGGAACAAACTCACCCACCTGCCAATCGCACATCAGATCTTAGGTGAAATGTCCCTGAGTTAGAGCCATTTCTCCTTCCTCTACCTTGCATAGCACCTTGCTTTACAAGTAGAAAAAGTCCACTCTGGGTTTCACTCCTGCTCCTGAATTCATCTGACATCAGATCCTCTAAGATTCCAGAGGGGATGAGCTGGATCTGCTGCTTGCTGCTGTGCCCCAGGCCTGGCAGCTCACAGTCAACCAGTGCTTGCTTAATTATGGAAGGAACAGACCCCTAGTCTTCCCACTTTAAGGTGGAGAGAGTGACCCCTACTTGTGATTACCAGCAATGCAAGACATCTGCACGCATAGACTAAGGATAGAAAATCCCTCCTTGTGATCCCTTCCTATAGAAAGACATGTTCAGAAGCATAAACCTGGGAATAGTCATTCCTTGCTAGAGGAGACATGGGAGACCTTTTCTGATCAGATAGTCATTGAGAAGGGCCCACAGCTCAGAGGGGGGAACCTCACTGGTGGAGGGGGCACTAGAGGACAGGGCTATCAGCCCAAGAGAGGCCCAGGTGGGACATGGCCAGGGATCCAGTGTTATTGTGGCTGCAGCAGAGGGATAGTAGACACAGTATGACGGGGCATGGGGACCAGGACCAGGATGGGTGAGTCCATTAAGGGCCCATGCACCTGCTGTGAGGAATGGACATAAATGATGACAACCTGAGAGTAAGTCTGATGGTCCTCTCTTAAGCCGCTTAACTGTTGATTACAGAGATGGGACAAAAAAGTGGAAAGCCAACAAGGGTGTGCGTGTGTGTGTGTGTGTGTGAGAAGGAGAGAGAGGGAGAAGGAAGAGAGAAAGAGATCAGAGGATGGGCACAATTTGAGCTTTATAATAATCCTGTAATGATTTTTATTAATTCTTATTTTCCGTTTTACAATTTTGCAGGCATGGGGCTTCCTTCCTCTCTCCCCACCATTCCCCTCCTCTCCCCGCACCATCCCCTGTGTTCGGTAGTAAAACAGTCCCTCCGGTTTAATCTTGACTCCAATTTTCTGTTCTCGATGTTGTTCATGAGACTGTTGGTATAGGCGATGATAAAAAGTTTAATATTTTGTTGTCTAGGTATAGTTAGAAGTTTCTGTAATGATTTGCAATGGATCAGTTCTTGTGAAAAGAAAGGAACCAGCATGTGTGGTATTTATTGATGTCAGGCATGCCGGGGTGGCATCTGAGGGGAATATGAACGGAAGACAAATGGCTCTTCCTAGGACAGGAGAATCCTTGCATCAGGACACAAGCAAATCAGCAGACAGCAGGGCCCAAGCACAGCGGTCACCATATCATGTCCCTATGTGATGCAGACTCTCAGACTTCCTTATGAATCACATTCAGCGGTTATTAACTTACATCTTCATTAACTTACATATCAATGATAAATCCCGTTTTTGAATTTTTAAAATGCCAAATAAACATTTTTTTCTTAACCCAGAATCATTCCAAATTTGAATCAAAGATGCAATGGGTAATTAGTAAACAGTGATCCACTGACAGATGGGACTCTAGACACATGGAAGAGTATTGTTGAAAGAAGTGGCAGCGTTCTGCCTCAGAATGTAGAAGAAAAGCTATTAGTTCCTGTAAGGAAAGAATAGTTGAAATGGCAGATCAGAAACATGAGGAAGGAAATTTCAATCAGATCCAGGCATGTATGAATGTGTAAGTCAGTTCATTCATCCATCCAAGTGAACCTTAAAAACCTCCCAAGGCTGTATTCTTGTATGTGCCCACTGGGTGGTGCTAATAAGCTATTTAAGAAGCAACTAGAACTGAGAAGAGGGGAGAAAAAAGAAAGGAAAAAAAAAAAAAAAAAAGGAAACAAAACATGTGCATGGCCCAAACTGGGTCTCCTGGCTTCCTAAGAGTGACCTAAAGAACTTCTACCCAGGATGCTCTTTAAGACTTATGTGCCATTGCTGGGGATACTGGGTTCTACAAGTGTTTTAACAGGCAAAAAAAAAGTACTCTAAAAAGTGCTTAAAAATGCATCTGCTGGAGGTGGTGATGATTTTCTAACAAATGGTGACGGCAACTGTACTTGGCTTATACTGAATTTTGTTTTTAGCTGAGTAAGCAATAGAGCATGAGTTCAGCCGCGGCGCTCTGAAGCCTGCCTTTCCTCTAGAGGCTTAAGCGGCCTTGTGGATCCCTGGGGTTATGTGCTGTGAACAGCGGGTTCCAGAGCTGGGCAGCCTAGCACGCAGAGCTGTCAGGAGTCGGTCCCTCCACCCCTGCTCACCTCCTGTTGGATCCTCACCCACGCATCACGCTATCAGGCATTCAAGATCTACCCACATCAGACGGCTGGCTCCCAGCCCTCTCTCAGGTGATGTCTTCCATCTGCTCCCGTGTGCTTGGCAAATCCGACATCTCCCAGCTCCTTCCTTGGTGCCCCCTGCTTTGTACACGTGTGCGCTCCAGGATTTTGACTAGCTCTGGAGTTTATCATTTCAGAAGATGAACACTCTGTGGTATCTTTAATGCATGTTGAGGGATTGTTTCTGTCCAGGTCAAGTACCAAAGCATGTACAGGTTGGTCCTGTGTTTGGGCTGGGAGTGGGCGACACAAGCCAAACACAGGCCTCACATGATGTGTTTTTCTCTGGATGGGTGGAAATATGTATTTTTTTTTATTTCTTATCCTTTTTGTCCTTTGCCTACCCTCTGAATTTTAAAATAACTTTAACAAACATGTATTTTTTTCTGATAAAAAATAAGCCCCAGTAATTAAAAAAAAAAAAAAAAAGGAAAGTAGAGTGACATTCCAAATCAAAACCATGTTTAGTTTCAGGAATGCAGATGGAATGACTTCGCCTTACTTCTTCGAGGATGGTGAAGCCAGCCCGTATCTTGCATGAGAACCCCAGTTTGTTTAGTTCTAATCTAAACACTCTGTAAATGGAAAATACTCTCGAATCTCTTGACCATTACAAGGCTCCTGGTATCCACAGAAGTTTTTTTGACTTTCTAAGAGTCACATCTTAACTATGACCTTGCATCCACGCATGTTTATGAACGACGGTGGATGCTGGTAATAAATGCTTCGGGAAGGGCCAGGCTCTGGGTCATGCAGCCATGACCATCAAATATTTAAGCTCCACCCCCCCACCCTACCATAGCACACATCTTCTTATTAACCAGATTCTCACATGGGGGTTGGGGAAGGAGCAATGAGGGAGTCCACTAGGTTCGGTCTCCTGGGCAGCATGGCAGTTCTAGTGAGCTGAACCCAGGAACTCGGGAGCTGCAAAGTAAGCTCCAAGAATTAGCAACAACATGCAGCCTTAGGTTCCAATGTAACAGCTGGAAGGAAACACTGACTTGGACTGTGAGGAAGATGGTGACTTCCTGAAGGTGACCCAGCCAGTGGCGGCAGAGCGGGCCATGCTGGCCTATGGACTCTGTCCTTACAGTGGCTGGAAAGAGAAAAACTGCAGAAAAGCCTGCTGTTTCCACTGCTCCCCTGGGGGAAAAAGGGTAAAAGAACAGAAATGAGGTCCTTGATTTCTGTGCTGTTTCCAACTATATTAGGGTTGGAAGCGCCACAGCAGCATTTTGGAAACTTTGTTTCTTCTAATTCAGTAATTCTTTGCTAAAGCTTAGGGAACAAGCAGAAAAAGGAAGAAATATTGGAAATAAACAGGAAAGGAGCAGAGAGAGAGAAGGATGGTGGGTGTGGAGGATTCAGCAGTGTGGTAAGAAAAATGGCAGCTTTGTGCCGCAGAGGTTGTGACAATGGCCTTTATGTAAATAGCCCATCACCCATTGAAAACTCAAGGGCTTACAACTGGGCGGAGAGAGGTACTCAAGTTGATATTAGACTTGGCCCTAAAAGAGAAGAAAATTGTTTCTAAGCTAACATTGGCTCCTCATCTGTCTTTCTCACACACACACACATACATGAACTTGGGATGCACACCTAGAGAACCATGGCAATGAAGCAGCTTCATCAACAAACACAGACCATCCCTAACAAATAATGGTTCAACTTATAATTCTCAACTTTATCATGGTTTAAAGGCTCTGCACTCAATAGAAACTGTACCCTGAATTTTAACTTTTGAGTTTCTCCAAGGCTAGCAATACAGAACAACTATCCTTTTCTTTTTGTTGTTTTACTTTTAGAACTGTTCAACACTTCAGTCTAAAACAGGCCTTGGACAAGCCTAATGGGCAGGCTAATGCGGGTGATCTGAGCATGTTTGAGGTGGGCTAGGCTAAGTTATGATGTTCATTTACTGTGTTGGGTCTGCAAATTAGTCTCACTTCTGGTAGGCTGGTCTGCAACCTCATTGTAAGTCAAACTGTTACCAGAGACAGAAAAACAGTGGGTTTGGCAGAGAAGGCAGTCAGAAGGTGTTACTCAGTTAGAGAGCTTCTTGCCCATCAACCAGCAGCAGGGCTCAGGCCTTGGAGTTCAGGGCCCCTTTCTGGACCTTGGCCCCTCACTCTCAGTCTGTACCAGCTAAAGGCAGACTGCAGCAGGTGGCCTTGATCTGGGGCAGAAACATCGGGCCAACAAATCTGGTGGGCTGGTGATGAGTAACACCAAAACCTGTGGTTTGAGACTCTCATTCTCGATAGCTAGGTTAGGCTCCCTGGGGGCTAGAGGCCGGGTCACAAAGATGGCACTCCAAGATGACTTTTATGTCATCGACCCCATTGCTTATGGACTCAGAAACTGGACTGTATCCATTTAATCCAATCTGTCATTATGGGCCACTGTTTGTCCTCTTCCAAAAGTTTGAAGGTTGAAAATTCTATGTATCTCATGACTCCCTCCTTTCCCCACCTTCCCTCCAAAGAGTGGCACCCACTTCCCTCAGGTCATGTGTCTGCACCCACTGGCACACCGACACTTTGTTGTCTCCTTGCTGTAAATGCGATACACTAGCCACTCAGGGAACCCCTTTGGACCAGGTGCCTTTCCTGGAGGCGATGAAGGGAAGACCCAAAGGAAACATGAGTCGGCACCAACAAAGAATGTCGGTTATTGACTGAACCATGTGGGTGAGTGTGACCAAAGCAGTCCATGAGGTTTCCTCCTGCAGTCAAGGCGATGGTTGTGTCAACAGAATTCCAGGGTCAGGCAGGTGTGCTCCTCAAAGCTCAGAAGAGGCAGTTGTGCTGTGTGAAGGCATTTGATCATTAAAGTCAACATTCATGCTTCTCTCTGAATCTCTTTAAACCCGAGTCTTCCAGCTTCAAGGACCAGGCAGCCTTGTAGTCCTTGCAGGCACTGTGATGGTTCCAAGAACTAACCAAGGTCCAGAAGTATTACTCTGTCTGGCACTGGCTGCCAAGGCACCACTGAGGCTCCCAGCAAGACATTCAACTGCTTCCTGCTCCTCCCCAGATCCTGCCCAACGCAGCACCTGCCTCACTCCTGACTCAGCGGCCTCATACACACACGGTTTTTGTATGTTTCTCTACCTTCGCATATTCATTCCTACCGCTCAACTTTTTAAGCTCTGTGTAGCTGTCTGTGAAGGGCACAGCCTCCCAACTGGGGACAGCAATTCCGGGGAAGGGAGTAGGACTCTCAGGAGGAGTTGAAAGAGAGGGGATTGTAGCCTGGCAGCTGGCTTTCCTCTCTCAGGGGACCGCCCTTCTTTGAAGGGGACAGTTTCTGAGCAAGGGAGATTCAGGGCAAACTTCTGGCTGCTCACTGCAGGGAAATCCCCAGAAAAAAAGAAGAGGGGAGAAAAAAGAAGCAAACACGCAAATCCAAAACATCCCAAACAACTCTCCAGCCAGCTCCCTGTGGGAGAGCTGGGCCAGCTGAAGACACCAACAGTGGGACGGCTCCTGCTGACCTCAGGCCTAGGGGCTGGGCTGGGCTGGGCAAGCCCACAGCTGTCCAGGCAAGACTGAAGCCCACTTCCTGCAGTGAGCGTTTCCCTGCTCACTTTCTAGAACTCAAAGAGCTGTATGCATCGCAGGAAATAACATCGGCTTTTTTCCAAATGCCTTGACAAGCCTAGCCAAACAGTCCTTCCCACCTCATCTCCCGTAGGGTAACCATACATCTGGGGGCCTGCAGAGACACGACTTTCTAAGGAGCCCTCTGTGCCAGGCACAGAGGAAGGTGGGAGCTGGGTGCCCCAGGCTGTTTCTCTGGGCCATTCCCAGCTGCTTTGCATGACCCTGTGCTGGCAGTGCCAGGGGTCAGGGCCTGCCAGGGATGATTTTCATGTCATTCCCTTCTGCTGGACTTTGGCAGCCAAGGTGCATGCAGTTGGTTGGCCATGGTCACGCAGGTGGGGCTTCCTGCCTGGAAGAGTCTGTTCACAGGAGTGCAATGTGGCTACCAAAGAAAGAGTGCATTCCTTGGCAAGGACCCAGCAGGAGGCCTAAACCTTGCTTAAAAAGCTGCTCTGTGCTGTGTTTCTGTGTCTACTTACTGGGAACAGGGGGAAAGAATCATCATGGGAGGATGACACCAGGCAACCTCAATTATTTCAGGAACAAAACTTTATATGTTTAAATAGCCCGACGAGGGCCATCTTTATGCTCTGGCATCCAAATGGGTGCTGGTTCTACTCCTGGCTGCTCCATTTACCATCCAGCTCTCCGCTTAACGCCTGGGGAAGCAGCAGAGGACGGCCCAGATCCTTGGGTCTCTGCATCCACATGGAAGACCTGGAAGAAGCTCCAGGCTCCTGGCTTCTGATCAGCTCAGTTTTGATTGTTGTGGCCATTTGGGGAATGAATCAATGGATGTAAGAATGAATGAGATGGGCCAGTGACAAAGCAGCCACAGTTCCTCAACAAAAGTGTCTTGTGTTCCTAACAAAGCTCCTGTCATTTCCTGGTTTTCTGCTACACGCCTGGCACCGTGCTTTCTGCCTCACATTCATGATTCCATTCAGTCCTTAGAACAATCTTACCAGATAAGTGATATTATCCTCCTGGGAGAAAGAAGGGACTGGGGGTAAGAACCTAGGCCGCAGTTACAGCACTGGTCGTTAGGGTAGTCGAGCTTGAAATTTTAAAATCTGACCTCCAGTCAGTTTGCTATCTCCCTGGGCATTGGGCCAACACATCTTCCCTCATGGCACTTTCAGCTGAGTCTCTTCGAGTTCGTGACCACACAAAGCGACCAGCACCAGCCATGGGAAGAGCAGGCAAGAGCAGTATCAGGGATGTGGTGGGCTGACCCCTGTACAGGACACCCCCACCCAGAGTGGCTGTGTTTCCTGCTAGCATCCCCAAGTCTGCATTCTCATAAGACAAGCAGGGCATCCAGGCTGCACCATTTTAAAACAATTCTTAAAACTCTCTGTGTGCACAAGATCCAGCCAACGCATAGGAATTAAAAATGTTCATTATCGTTTCTTTCCAGGATATGAGTGGCAAATAAGCCAAATGAAGTAAAAATGGAAACCTGACAGGCCAGATCTCCCTAAACGGGGGAGAACAGTACTTATTTGATTCATTCTGTTCCTTAGCAGCAGCCCACATGTTCAACACAAAGGGCGTTTCCACAATAACACATGTGTGTGCAAAGGTGTGCACACATGTGCAAGTTCCTGCATGTATATGGACACATGCACAGAGAAACGCACATCCTCATCACACAGACAAGATTTATTCCTACCGGCAAGGGAAGCAAATCCTACAAGCATGAAAGATCAGCTGTTTGTAGTCCACATACTGTTTTGAAAAGACAGAGCTGCGTATTTCTGAGGATCTCCCACTTAAGCACAGTAGGAGGAGGGTGATGGCCACATCTCATGAGGTGTTGTGAGAGCGGGAGGATGAATCAGAACCACCCAACCTTTCTGTGTCTCAAGACCCTTCTCCCTGAGCTCCCTGGGCTCTCTAGTGTGTGATTCCCTGCCCTTCAGCATCCTGATCTGCTGTGTAGAACCACTGACTGTGTCCTTTCCACCCCATCCAGCTCATCCCCTGACTGAGACAATGCAGTGGAGCCAAACCAGCTTCAGTGATGCTAGCTGGCACCCAATGCACTTCCAACGCTGGCCTTCCTCTCAGCTGCTGCTCCCTCATCTCTCCCACCTCTGCTTGCCACGACCTCCTTAGCTGGCTCCACAGATGTCAGGATTCTGGCTGCCTCCCTCTCGTGACTGGTACTGGTCAGCACGGTTGGACCAGTTTCTGGCAAATGTTGCTTGCATCCCTCGATTCAAGATGAGTGAGGAATGACCAGAGGCACCTACTCTGCAGGGTAAAACCAACTGCTACATGGCCTAGAACCCATCTGTGGGGCTGCTCAGCTCCCCGAAGGCCGGGCAGGGTCAGAATCCTCCTCTTTGCCCCTCATTTGTGGTCTATTCATTGAGAGTAACGGACAAGACCAGCCAGCGAAGTGTTGAGTAACACTGTAGGGGATGCTGGAGACACCAGAGTTTCAATTCTTTTCAGGGCAGCTCAATGGGCCCACCTCTTAATGACCCCGAAGGAACAGCATTTGTCATTTGCGGGGGAGGTCTTCTGACCTTTCAGGGTATGGGTCCTTGGATGAAGAATTTATCTCCCCTGAGAAAACAAAGACTCCACAGAAGCTGCTCAGCTTGGCTGAACGCATCACAGGACACAGTTTGACATCAGTTAACAGTCACTATTGGAATTTCTTCTTCAGTGAGCTTGTAACTTAGAGACCTTGCAGTGTCTTAGCAGGCTCATGGTTTTGGTGGAAACAAAGTATTATTTGGGTGGAATAAACAGAAATGGAACAAAAACATATCCTTGTTTCAATAAAGTAGGATCTATTGCTAGAAATTTGGCTATTTCCAACTGAAATGTGTTCTCAAGTTCCCACAGAGAATGCGCCCCCCTCGGAGCCTTGGACCCAACAGCAGTCTGTTTTCTCACTCTTTTGTCCCTGACTCTCATCACTGTAGGGAGGCCATTCTGCTTCCCCCGTGACATGAGGTGAGAACAGTGACATCCACAGCTATGTAGCTAACACTTGGCAGAACGTGCATGTGAAGCAAGGCCTGTCATCACAACTTGGTCAACAAGCCTTTGAATGGTGTTTTCCCTCCACATTGGGGAACAGAAACCTGTACTCCATACCTGTTCTTCTGCACCCCTAAGCTAAGCAAAGTTTTCTGTAATAGTTGAAACAATTAAAGAATATTTCATAATCCATGAATAGTGTATGAAATGCAAATTTGAAGCCCCACAATACAGCTTCACCACCTTTATTAGAGCCACACCTGTTATTTATCTGTTGTCTCTGCCTGCTTCCAAATCTCATATGGTGAATAGTTGTGAAGGAGACCATATGGTCTGCAAGAACCTTCCGTTTCAAGACTTGGATGGCTCTGCACTATGCCAAATTCATGGCCAATGTGACTCTGTGGTTTTTAGGTCCATATGATTACAAATGTGTCACCAGGCTGCCTCCCAAAATTGACCTGGCAATAAACAGTATTTCTCCTCTCTTGGAAGAGCACTGGTAAGAAAGCACATTTCAACTTACAAAGGAGTTCTCATCTTTGCTGTTCCTTAGACTTGAACTTCTGTGGGAGGAGGCATGCCCTCCTCATTCCTCTCTTGACTCATGCACCGTGAAAACAATGTGAAATTCACAACAAGGGAATGTGTCTTATCAGGTAAAAACAATTTTTACTTGTCAGGGATCCTTTCTCATTTTTCCCTTTGATATTTTATTATGAGCTGTGATAATAGATTTTTTAACCTTTTAGAGGGGATTCTGTGGTGTTGTCATTTGTGCCTTGCTTTCGGCGGAAGGCATCAAAGGTTGGTAGCAGCACTGCCTCAGCTCAAGAGAAACAAAACATGATGTTCTCCTTCTTCATACATTTTTGATCCTCTTTTCTGGCCTCAAGTGCAGACCCACAAACTGTCTCACTTGTGGAAAGAGACAACGGTCAAAATAAAAATCTTCAGTATAAAGATGAGAAAAGTCCAGAGGCCGTGGTGATGGCTGTACAACAATGGGGCTGTACTCAATATCATTGGACTGCATGCTTCAAGAGAGTTAAGATGGTAGATTCTGTCATATGTATATATAATTGATAACATTATTTAAAAGAAAAAACATAGCTAATCATTTTTGGAAAAGCATCCATTTCAAAAGTTTCAAGGAAGAAGGTTTTTTTTTTTTAGTATAGTTCCATTAGCAAACTGTGAAAAAATTATCAGAGAAAGAGTTTTATGAGACTTGAAGTTTTGTCAAGGAAAAAATGAGTATCTGTGTATGTTTATGGGTGTGCTTGTGCAGGTACACATCTTTAAACACTCGTGAGCTGGCATGATGGCACAGCAAGTTAAGCCAGTGGCTGTGATATTGTCATCCCACATGAAACACAGCTTCAGCTCTTGCTAATATGTCTGGCAAAGCATCAAAAGACGGCCCTCCCGTCCATGCCATGAGAGACAGACACAGACAGAGCTGTCAACTCTTGGCTTTGGTCTGGACCAGCCCCAACGGTGGCTGCCATTTGGACTAGAGCAGCAGACGGACAATTTGTGTCTCAGTCTCTCCCTGTCTCTAACTCCTTGAATTTTAAATAAAATAAGTAGATCGTTTAAAAATGAGAGAGAAATAGAGAGAGAGAGGGGGGGGGGGGAAATACCCATGCATTCCAAACACTAATTCATTCCCTGTTAGTTGCTCTTTGGGGATGAAAATGTCTGCAAGAATTCTCCCATTTAGAATAATTTCTTTCTGTTGATGCAAATTGCTAAGTACCCTTACAGCAGCATTAGACACTGAAACAGAATGATTGTCCCAGAGACTCTCTTTACACTGACGCCAGTGACACTGAAGGCAGAAACCACACCCACACAGCACCTCTCTAGGTGGCTCTGAGGCATGGGGACAAAGGCTGCTGTAACTACCAGGGAAGCAGTTCCAAAGAAACAGAGTCCCACAACAGAAACCCTGTCTTACAAATGGAACTCAGCTATGGGTAGGAATGCCAATTATCAACGATTAGCCTGAAAATCACATCGGGATGTGGATGTGGTCTAACATCGCATCGGTTCCTGTCAAGGTGCCACCGTTCTTCACAGAATAATAAACCACAATCTCTTCAACCATGCTGAGTCCACAGCTCCTTTCCAGTTCCACGGAAACAGAGGTGGAGGAGGGTGGGTTAGGAAGGCCCAAGTGTTGGAGTAAGCATTCACAGTAACAACAGCTGTTCATGGTTCAGGCCTGGTGGCGACAGGGTCAATGCTCTAAGTGCCAAGTAGTGATGACACTGCTGGTGTCAAGGGAAGCCAGGGACAAAGGAGCAGTTGTGTTCTCTGCCTCTGTTGCAGAGCAGCAGTGAGGATGCAGTATGCAGCAGCATGGTATGAACCTGACTCCACTCCATCAAACAGCCACTGTCATGTCCGCTTCATCTAAACACCGTACTTCTGGCTCCCACCCCTGAACAATCAACCACTAACACACACACACACACACACACACACACACACACACAAGTTCATGTGCTGAGATGTTTGGGGTTTCACAGTATGGGAGAACTCTAAGAATGATCTTCAAAGTATGGACACTGGATATAATGGACCACAAGCTCTCTTGCCAAAGCATGAGTGCAAAGATATGGCCCCTAATTGAGCTGCACGCTTGCAAGGTATCAGGCCTGTAGCTTTAAAAATATGCTACAGTACAATACAAGAAATGCTGTAATTAGCTGCCATGATTTCAAATTCTGGAACGTTCACCTAAAATGTTTGCCTTTAGACTTCTCTTGATGTAGAAATATCAGGCCTTTATCCCACACCAAATCTGTTAGCTTGAATGGTATGGTAGCTGCCCTGGTGGGTTCCAGTTTCTCACTGGGTGGCAGCTAACTCAGATGTATTATCTGCCTGGCTCTTCAATCTTCTGACTTACAGACATCAAACTTCTTAAGGGCAGGAGACTTTTCTTTGGAGTTGTTCTGAAATCAGCACCAGCTCTTTATCTCATCTGGTCACTCGACATCATGCAGTGCGTGGGCTTAGAGAGCTGAAGGAAGACACCTGACAGTGGTCCTCACAGCCTCATTGTTCAGACAGAGATGGAAATGGGGGCTCTCGGAGCGTGCAACCCCAGGAATCATCTAGCTGCTGCAGACCATCAGAACTCATTCTGCAGACTGTGTTACTAAGCAAAAACCCACCCCCACCGAAAATCCTCCCTAGAAGCCACGCTAGGGTCTGAATGTTGGCATTCCCCACAATTCAAGTGGAGGAACCAACCGTGATCAAATCAGGTCGGAGAGCCTTTGGGGTGATTAAGTCACACAGGCAGACCTCAGGAGTGGGGTTAGTGCCCTGATGCAAGAGGACCCAGGGAGTTCCCTGCCCTCCTGCCACATGAGGCTGTAGCAGGCATCACCATCCTTGGAGCAGAAAGCAAAGCCTCAACGCATTTTCCATATGCAGGGTCTTGATCTTGAATGTGGCAGCCTCCAGAACAACAGCAACTACAACAACTTTTGCTTTTAAGGGACCAAGTCTGAGGTATCTTGATGTAGCCACTGTAACAGATCAAGGCAGGCTGCATCTGGGTTCTGGAGAGAAGCTCTGGGTTTCTCACCCCTGGCTCCACAGAACTGTGTGACACAGGACAGGTTACTTCACCACCTAGCCTGTTCTCTTCCTCTCAAAGACACAGACTCGAGCCCAGCGGCGTGGCCTAGCGGCTAAAGTCCTCGCCTTGAACACCCCGGGATCCCATATGGGCGCCAGTTCTAATCCCGGCAGCTCTACTTCCCATCCAGCTCCCTGCTTGTGGCCTGGGAAAGCAGTCAAGGATGGCCCAAAGCTTTGGAACCCTGCACCTGCGTGTGGGAGACCCAGAAGAGGTTCCTAGTTCCCGGGTTCCGGCCGTTGTGGTCACTTGGGGATTGAATCATTGGATGGAAGATCTTCCTCTCTGTCTCTCCCCTCTGTATATCTGACTTTGTAATAAAAATAAATAAATCTTTTCTTAAAAAAAAGAAAGATACAGACAAAATAGTATTCATTTTATAGGATGGAGTGCAGATCAAACACATCTGGTTCATAGCTTGACTCAAGAATTTTCGCTGTTAGCATATCCTCAGAGGCTAGATACATCCAATGGAGAAACACAGTTATTGACGGCACTTTAAAGCTGTTTCATGCTAAGACGTTTTAATAAGACATAGACATAAATCCCTATCATAAACTTATTTTAAGATAATTATACTGTTCGAAATCAATATTAAAGCAGAGGAGTCTAAGTCATTCTGAGTCGGGATTGCAGAGAATCTAAGTCTACCTGAATTCATTGGATTAACTGTCGCAGGAGAACTCATTTCTTCTAACATAACCACACACAGAAGCTTCGAATGAGAGAAATGTGGCAGTCCTGGTTAAAGAGGAGGTGAGTCTCAGAGCTGGACTCTTTCTCCGTATGGCGTGGTCACAGATCTGTGTACTAACCTGAGCTTGGCTATGTCCTCTTATTTTCCAGTGGGAAAACTAGGATCACTCCAATATCGCCACAAAGAAGGCGGCTCATGGCAAGCACCATGCCTGGCCTTTCCAGCTAGCCTTAGCACTTGGCCATGCACTTGGAGTACAGTGCCCTCATAGAACCCAGTTTTGTGTGATGGAGGCAACAACATGGGGAGGTGCTGGGCTGACAGGTAGGTTTCTGGACTGTGGTTAGCATCACGGCCAGCGAGAGAGGAGTGATAAAACTCTATTATGGGCTAGACAGCATGCTGGGTGAAGGGTGGATTCTATAGGAAGGCATGGGCGGGGGCAGGTAAGAGCCTGAGTTTACAGAAACAAAAGAAGGCCTAGATGCCATTGAAAACATGGAAGTAAGAGGGCATGGGCAGGGTCAAACATCTTACTCATCTTCCAATCCTGCCCAGAAATTTGGGAATAGCCAGTATTTGGTTTCAAGGAGTGAACCCTGGGCCACCTGCATCAGAATTCCTTGGTGGCCTATTTAAAAAGCAGACTCATGAACCTCACTAACGATCCAGCGAATCAGAGTTTCCAGTGGTCCAGCCCATGTATCTATGTCCTCACACACTCCCCGATGCTCTTGTGCAGGAAAAGCCTTGAGAAGCAGCATACTCCATCAAGAGGCTCATCCTGCACAGAGTGTTGCCTTGCCCAGGGTTTGCCCTTGGAGACTGTGATTTAATAAAGCAAGCATGAGGCCCAAGAACAGGTGCAGTTTCCATAACGCCCCCAGGCAATGTGCTGCAGAAGGGTTTATAGCCCAAACAAGTCACTGCCAGAGGGGAAGGACAGCCCCACCTGCAGACACCTGCAGGTGCATCTGACCTAGCTTGCCTGGGAGATAAACTTGTCATGCACAGCATCCAGCAGGGATGGGTAGAGGCAGAGATGCAACCAGTGAGTGCTCAGCCCTCAGAGCAGGTTATGCACCTCTGAAGAATGCCAAGTAGGCCTTTCCATCCAGCTGCTATGCAGGAGCCCTGCCATTTATGGCCGCTTATGTTGGCTCTAAATAAATGTACATAAGAGACTGAGACTGAGCGATGGGGGACACTTCTGGGCCAGTGTGGGCTCCTTGCGTCTTTCTCTGTGACATGCATTATGCTTGTTAGTATAGCTGACTAAAAAGGCACATATTCTAATCGGCCCCTGGAGAGCAGCTGCTGCTTTTCTTTGCAGTTTGCCTGTCAATTGCACAAGCAGACAAGGGCTTTCAGTGAAGACTTGTCAAAACACTGAACATTGGAGTTGTTTTTAAAATACCTTGGATGCATTTTCTAGGCATGTTTGCAAAATAAAATTTATTGAGGTGTGAGTTTTCTTTAATAACATGCTTCTATAGAAATGCACAGGGCCTGGCGGCGTGGCCTAGCAGCTAAAGTCCTCGCCTTGAATGCCCCGGGATCCCATATGGGCTCTGGTTCTAATCCCGGCAGCTCTACTTACCATCCAGTTCCCTGTTTGTGGCCTGGGAAGGCAGTCGAGGACAGCCCAAAGCTTTGGAACCCTGCACCTGCGTGTGGGAGACCCAGAAGAGGTTCCTGGTTCCTGGCTTTGGATCGGCGCGCACCGGTTGTTGCGCTCACTTGGGGAGTGAATCATCGGACAGAAGATCTTCCTCTCTGTCTCTTTTCTCTGTATATCTGACTTTGTAATAAAAATAAATAAATCTTTAAAAAAAAAAAGAAATGTACAGTCTTAGCAGATACCTGCTCTCAGGTAATCACCATCAAAAGACGTAGGAGGTTCCTATCATTCATCACAATTTTTAACTCCTTTGCAATCAATGTCATCACTCTACCCTTGGCCCCAGCCAACTGATGTACCGACATTTCATTAGTGTACACTGTCCTGGAATCGTAAATACATGACATATAATTATATGTGCTTCCATCTGATTTCCTTTGCTCAGCATAATGCTTTTTTGATTTGAGTCATGCATGCACATGTATGCGCACACATACACACAGAGACAGAGATCTGCCATCTGTTGGTCCACTCCCCAAAAGCTTGCAATAGTTGAGGCTGGGCCAGAACAAAGCCAGGAGCCCAGCACTCCACCCAGGTCCTCTGTGTCGATGGCAGGCACCCAGGTCCTTGACCCATCATGCAATGCCTCCCAGGGTGTGTGTGAACAGTAACCCAGGCACTGTGACAAGGGATGGGGACATCCAAAGAAGTGTCTCAGCTACTGCAACACACACTGCCCCCTCCCTGCATGGCGTGCTAAAGACCTACTCCTGAGTGTGAATGGCCAGTCGTGCTTTCCACTAGTTGTTCTCAGCACCAGAAGGAAGCACACAAGGGCTATAGGATGCTCCTATGGAAAGAGCAGGTTTCTAGAGGGAAAGAGTAAGTATACTGAGAGCCCAGAGGGAAGCAAGAAAGCAGAGACAAGAGGCAAGATGGGCTCTTCCGGAGAAGGGAAGGAGGAAGAGGCCACAGCATCAAAAGGAAGTACCAGGGGTTTCCACCACGGCAGAGGATTTCTGGAGAAAAGAGCACCTTAGGGAGTGACACACCTGAGCTCTAGAATGAAGGAAGTGGGAGAACACAGAGAAATACAGGGTCAACGGCCAGTTCACCAGCGTAAAACGCTTGGTCCTTTGCAGAAGGTTAATCAGATGTTCAGAAATTCTGTGACATTCTTCTTTTCAAAAGACAGTGCCTAGGGCGTGTTGAGGCATAGCAAGTCAAGCTGCTACCTGCAAAGCCGCATCATATATGGGCAATCATTCGAGTTTCAGCTGCTCTACTTTTGATCCAGCTCCTTGCAAATGCCCTAGGAAAGCAGTGGAAGATGACTTAAATTTTTGAGCCCCTATACTCACATGAGATACCTTAAAGAAACTAATGGTCTTGACCCAGCCTCAGTCTTTGCATCCATTTGGAGGGTGACCCAGCTGTTCAGCTGATGGAAGGTTTCTCTGTCTCTCTAAAATTCTGCCTTTCAAACAGTGAATAAATAAGTCTTTTTTTTTTTTTTTAAGAGACTAAATCCTCTTTCTGTAAGAGTGAGCAAGCTGCTTGTGGTAAATAGGAAATGTGGAAGAGCTGCTTCCTCACTTCTGACACAGGCTTGCAAACACAGGGAGGCTTCGGTGTTGGTTCCCTGTCTGGGACCAGGACCTCCTGGGGTAACCAGCAGGGAGCTGCCACACGTGGAGTGAGGGTGTCTTCTCTGAGGAAGGGACAGTGAAGCCAAGGCCAGTAGAAGGAACAGGGCTTAAGAGAACCAGGAAGCTAAGAAGCAAAGTTCCATGCAAGAATTCTATGAGTTGGTACATCTCCTTCTTTGCCTGGGATCACCTGCATGCAGTTATTTATTTATAGGACCAAATTACATCGAGACTTAAAACATGTTACGAATCTATCAGCACGGACATCATGAAACTCATAACTGACCAGTGCTATGTTCCAATTCCCCATTACAGCCTAACCACCTTTGTTAGAGGCTTGCATGTCTAACTTTATGTATGCAATTGTCTGAGCAAGAGGTCCTCAGACAATACAAATGACCATGACCCAAGTTAAACACTGCTGTAATCTTATCTCTATTCTTTTATTGTTGTTGGGTAAGTGAGTGGTGAGAAAGGATGCATTATACATGCCAATAAGTAAAACCTTCCACCATCCAAATTTCAGATTAAAATGCATTTGACATTTTTTGGAGCCAAAGAACTTACTCTTATCTCGTTGGGAAAACTGAACTAGTCTAGACCACACATATCAGCCCAAAGTTGGCAGGCTCCTATATAGGCATCAAGGCCTACTGATTATTCACATTTTCATAGAAATGTTCATGATGATGAATTAGTCTCTGCTGCGACTGACATCCTGTAGCCATTTCCAACACTGCTGAGCACAGTCCAAGAAAAAAAATGCAGTTATAACTTGGTGCCCCAGAAGCCAGCGGTCCTGTTGAGATAATTCAGCAGTGGCTTGAGATGGAGGTTCTGATGGGACCTAGTGAGAGACCCTGAGAAGCTGGCTTTCAGTTTTATCCACTCTTCATCCATAAAGTGGATGGCTTATGAAGGGGAAGCCAATCATACCAGGGGCTTAACGAACTAAACAGAAAGGCCTCCTTGATGAAGTGTGAAGATCATTTTGGCCCCTGGGGCAACCCCTGGTGGCAGGAGAGCCTATCAATATTACAGGCAATACCTTTTTTAATATTTATTTTTTTAGTTGAAAGGCAGAGTTACAGAATAAGGACAGAGAGAGAGAGAGACAAAGAGAAAGAGAAAGATCGATCTTCCATTCACTGGTTCACTCCCCAAATGTTCACAATAGCTGAACTTAGGTCTATCTGAAGCCAAGAGCCAGGAACTTTCTCCGGGTCTTCCACATAAGAGCAGAATCCCAAGCATCTAGGTCATCCTCTACTGTCTTCCCAGACCATAAGCAGAAGAGCTGAATCAGAAGTGGAGTAACTGGAACATGAACTGGCACTCATATGGGATGCTGGCACAGGAGGTGGATGAAGCTTACCCCATTATGTCATGGCACAGCCTCTAGGCAGTAACTGACAGAGGTGTATGATAGAAAATGTTCAGTGTCTTCAGTCTCCACTTACCAGACATGTGGTTTGAGGCACTTTTATTTTTCTTAGCTTTAATTTAATAAGACACAAGTGTCTACAGCTATTGGATTGAATTGCACAACACTAAGTAATGGTCCAAGGGTATCATTCTTTGAAAGCATGAGGTGGCTGGTGTTGTGCTTGGGGTTAAGCTGCCAGTTGGGATGCTGGTGTTCCATTTTGCAGTGTGTGATTCAGATCCTGGGCTACACTATGTTTTCAATCTAGCTTCTTGCTAATGCTACTTGGGGAGACAGCAGACGGTGGCCCAAATCCTTGTGTCCCTGCGCCCCACATGGGAGACCCAGATAGAATTCCAGACTCCTGGTTTTGGGCCTGTCCTAGCCCTTGCTGTTGCTGGCTTTTGGGGAGAAAATCAGTGGGTATGTCTCTCTTCCTATTTCTGTCTCTCTCTGTCTCTGTTGCTCTTCCTTCCAAATAAGTGAAACAAAATAAAAATTCTTTAAAAAGTGTTAATTTCCCAAAGAATGGAGATGTATCTTATTTCATTACTACCTCTATGTTCAGTACAGTGTTTGAGTTACAGCAGGATTTCAAGCACTTATCAGGCCAAGCAGACTAACTTATAATACAGAAATGAGACCACAAACTCTGCAGTCAATACAGCCCCAAGGAGATTTCACAGCATCTTAGATTCACACAACGCCTTGTAGAAAAAGATTCATTTATCAAGTGGCCCACCTGGGAAGTTGGAATGCATATTATAGTCCTAAAGAACCTGAGTAGCTTCACTAACTCACTGTTCCTACAGCTATTTGATCAAGAAACCCTCTTTTACCTAATACTTTTGATATCAACTGTAACCAGTGGATTTTGGCAGAAATAATTGGGCAGATGCTCCAGTAAATACTGTAAGGGTAGAGAAATTCAAAATGAAAGCTGCGTATATCGCACACTGAACCTACCTCAATGCTTACAAACCCATTCTGTTTTCCATTCCATGTTGAAATAACTCCTACTCAGGAAAAGCTTCCTTGTTTTGTCTAAAATAATTGCTGATTAACCTTCCAATGACAGGGACACCACTGTGTCTTGGGACATCTCTGTCACATCTAGCCCTTCACAAGGAAGCAGAAGGAATGGCCAGAGAGAGCATAGAGCCGACTTGGAGTCCTCAGGTTTGGACACACAGACCAACGTCCTGCGAAGCTTCAACCTTTTAAATGATATGTCTTTGAGATACTGTACTTCCACTCCACCCTCTCTAGGGTTTGAATCACTCTGGACTTGGAATCAGACTGATTGGGTTGAAATCGTGGTTTTATCTGCATCCCACATTTGAGTGCCATTTGACGCCCTGGCTACTCCAAGCTTCTAATCCAGGTTCCTGCTAAGGGACCTCAGAGTTAGTGGATGACAGCCCAATTATTTGGGTTCCTGCCACTCACGTGAGAGACCTGGGGTTTCTAGCCCCCACTTTGATTTGACTTTGCTTGACATTGCAGGCATTTGTGGAGTGAACTAGCAAATGAAGAATCTCTCTCTTTGTCACTTTGCCTTTCAAGTAAGTAAAACTTTTTCACAAAGACTTTCAAATATCACAATCATCTGTTTACTTCTATGAAACCTTGCTTTTTGTGTGATGCTTTAAATGATTATATTGCTGTTGTTCTGAAATAACAGGAAGAAAAACCAGAAGAACAAAATAAAGTATAAGGCCTGCTTTTTCTCATTATAAAAGTGACACATTTAAAAACAAAAACCCGGAAAACCCACTTGTGTGTTTATGTGTGTGTGTGCACGCACGCGTGCGTGCGTGTGTGTGCATGAAGCATTACCAAGAATTCCTTCCAGAGGAAACTATTAATGTCTGATACATTTCATTTCTCATACACAAAGAAGCAGTGATTCCCCAGGACAGTTCTGAATGCTGTTCTTGTTACTTAATGCTATGTGCTGACAATTTTCCATGGGCATCATTTTTAACTATGATTTGTATTTTAGGTCCTAAGACAGATCAGACCACATTTCACCAATTCCCCAATTTAAAACAAAAAACCTGAAAATATACCAGAAAACCAAAAGCAGAGGTTGGCATTGCATTGTAATGGTTAAGTTGGAAATTATAACACTGACATCTTTAACTGTAGCCCTGGTTTGAGGTTCAGCTGCTCTGCTTCCAATCTAGCTGCTTGCTAACATGATTGGGAAAGCAGCAGAAGACGGCCTATGTACTTGGGCCCGTGTTGCTCATGTGGCAGACTAAGGTGAAGGTCCACACTTGGCTTTGGCCTGGCGTGTCCCAGCCCTGGCCATTGCAGCCATTTAAAGAGTGAATCAGTGGATGGAAGATCTTGATCTCTGGCTTCCTTTTATCTCTGTCATTCTGCTTATCAAATAAATAAATGAACAAATCTTAAAAATATAAAGTACACTAGGAATTGTCCCCTCTTTTCTTAGGAAAAGAAACTAACCATTTACCATCCCACAGACTAGAAGCAAAATCTCCCTGGACATCGACAAAGAATGAATAAATAGGCCTGGCAAAGACAGGGGGCTGATCTGCCACATTCCCTGTTACCAAGCTCAATGCAATTCATTGAAAATAATGACACATTTCTTTGCTATTTTTCAAATTGACACTTTTGTGTACATCTGCCAAAGCTCCTCAAATGATCTCTGGCAGCTCTCCCACTCATTTCTGAGCATTTGGGTTGCTCTGAGCAACTACCAAAAGCTGATCTTTCTCTCTGTGCACATACACACCATTTGAATTGTGCAAAGGCCCATTAATGCAAACCCCAGCTACTCCCTGAGCCAGGTACACTCCTCTGCTGGCTTTAACCTGTGACGGCCCGACAAATCAATAGTGAAGGTCATCTTGACGGAGAGCAACAAGGCTGGAGACACATGTCAAAGATGACAATCTTAGAAAATCAAGCCGGGGGACTCCAGAGGTAATCTCTTCTACAAATGGGGAAACTGAGACCAAAGTCAAACAACTAGCAGGGCAACATGATTGTCATCACAAAGGGTAAACTGCCAGACCGTGCAGCTGAAGCTCTTTCTACAATGGCTGTGTCCATGCCCAGGCCATTTGGCGGAGAGTCAAGGGCCCTGCCTGACAAGCAGCAGCCTGGAGGCCTTTGCACAGATGATGCTTCAAAAGAAAAGATCCTTTCAAAGGCCCCACAATGGCTGTTCCCTGCCAGCTATTCTGGGATCCAGCTCTGGTTCATGTGAGTGGCTCTGCTTCTTTCCATAGTCCTGACCTGATCTTCCCGCCAAAGTCCAGCCCTGGCCACTGCCCTCATCCAGACATTCTCCAAGGAGATGTGAACAAGGCCTGGCCACCTCTCAGGGACAGCACAGGTCAGGACATGTTAGGGTCCAGATGGACCCGTGCTTTGGCCTTTATGAGACAAGACTTCTCAAATCTTTGGCCCTCAAATTGTTTCATACACACAAAAAATCCCAGCTGGAAACAGTTACTTAAGATGTCTTCTACCTAGGAAATTGTTATATTTTTGGGAGAAAAGCAGCCAATAGATGATGGCATTCTGGGCCTGGTTAATGTCAAATATGTGTCAACTATATCAGTGTGAGAGCACAGTTATCCATTGTTTTTGTCTTTTAAGATATGTGGTAGGGACCAGCCCTGCAGCCTAGTGGCTAAAGTCCTTGCCCTGAATGCGTCGGGATGCCATATGGGTGCCGGTTCTAATCCCGGCAGTTCCACTTCCCATCCAGCTCCCTGCTTGTGGCCTGGGAAAGCAGTCAAAGATGGCCCAAGCCCTTGGGTTCCTGCACCCATGTGGGAGACCGAGAGGAAGTTCCAGGCTCCTGGCTTCAGATCAGCATGACACTGGCCGTTGCGGCCACTTGAGGAGAGAATCATCGGATGGAAGATTTTCCTCTCTGTCTCTCCTCCTCTCTCTATATATATATACCTGACTTCGCAATAAAAATAAAAGAATCTTAAAAAAAAAAAAAAAAAGAAATGTGGTAAGATATGTGGCAAAGGTGAGGAATGCATGCCCAGGACACATCACTCCAGCATCCAGGCAGGAGGGCTGCAGACTGCCTGGGGAAGGAGTTCTGGGGACATCCTGGAGTGGAAGGAGCTGAGGGCATGTTTCACAGGGGAAGAATGACTTCTGGAGTCTTCCACAGACTGGGCCTCTGCATTTGTAGGCAGGTAAGGTTGCTGAGACCATGTGGTTTAGAACGGGGAAACTGGAGGGCATGTCTGGGTCAGGCGAAGTCTTCTATCCACATAGAAGACTTGGGATGGACTAAATAGCATCACACACCACACATGTGTGCACATAAAAGCTGGGGGTTAGGACATGCCTGAACAGGCCAGGTCACAGTATTCAACCATGAGTGTTGAAGCAGTAGGTAGGTCATATCAGGCTGGGCTGCAGCACCTACCAGACATGAAAGAACTAGATCCAGGCAAGAATCTATAGGGGACTTGTAGGCTTGCCTCTGTGGGTCTGCTGCATCTGCCAGTTTATGCAGAGAGTTGGGAGTGGTGATGGGCTGAACCAGGCTGGACCCTGGAACTCATGTGACACTCAAAAGAGCCAGGGCTGGGAGAAGGCCAAGCTAGGCCAGGTTGTGGCACTTGTCTGCATATGCAAAGGCCAGTACTGTGGCTAGACCATGCCAAGGCATCTGCCAACATGTGAGAACCAAGGCTGAGGGTGAGCAAAGCCAGGTCATAGCACCCACTGGTATGTTTGAGAACTAGGACAGGGTGTGGGCCATGACTGGCTGAAATGGGCTGCAACGTCTGGTAGTGAGAGCTGAGACTGTAGGTGGGCCATGGTAGGCTGGGTTGTAGTACCTGCCAGTATGTGTACAATCTGGGGCTGGGGATGGGCCTGGTTGGAAAACTTTGGGGATTCCACTGCTAGGCTACCGCTCCCACTGGTGAGTGTGAGAGCCAGGACTATGGGCGGGCCAGGCTCTGGCATCTGCTGGCACACATGAGAGCTAGAATGGGTGTTGGCCAATCTGGGTAGGCCACAGTACCTGCCAGTGAGTGTTGAAATGGGCAGCTGGACATGTCAGGCTGGACCTAAGCACCTGGCAGCACACACCAGTTCCTGCACTGGGAGCAGATCTGGTAGGGGAACTTGGGGAACTCTCCCGATAGGCTGTAACTCCTATTCGTCAGTACAAGGACTGGGACTAGGAACAGGCCAAGTCAGGCTGGGCTGCAGTACCTGTTGGCCTATTTGTGAGCTGTGTCTGGGGGTGAGCTGTGCTGAGCCAATCCACAGTACACACCAGCATGAGCAAGAACCAGATGAATTGCAGGACTGGGAAGATTTGGGTCACAACATCTGTGGAGGTAGGCTAGGGACCAAGCTAGGCTAGGTTGCTGTACCTGTTGGCAAAAGCTGGGACTGGGGGCATGAGCAAGATTGTAGCACCTGGTGGCAAATGTCAAGACTGATGCAGGCCATCTCAGAATAGGCTACAGCACCCACTGGCATACACAGGTCTCATGCACAGGGTTGGGAACAGGCCTGGTAAGAAAATATTAGGGGACCTTTTGCTGGGCCACTACTTCCACTGGTGAGTGCAAGAGGTGGGACTGGGCATGGAATGGTCTGGGCTTAGGCTAGGCTGCCATACCTACAAGTACTAGGATTGAGTGTGAGTCAAGTCATGCTGTACCATGGTACCTTCTGGTGGCTGTGGGATCCAGGGCTGGGAGTGGGGCTGGGTTGGGAACTGTGGGTACTCTCCTAACGGGCTTCAGTTTTTGCTGGTGAGTGTGAGAGCCAGAGCTGAGGGTCGGCCAGACTGATAAGGCAACAGCATCCATCGGTATATGTGTGGACCAGGTTTAGAGGTTGGTTGGGCTAAGCTAATGCTGTAGCACCCATGGGTGTCCACAAGAGCCAGATGGGAAGCGGGTTGGAATGGACTAGGTTGCAGCAAATGCAAAACTGGGGCTAGGGTAGGCATGGTTGTGCTTTTGGGGGATTACCCTGACTATGCTGAGGCACCAATTGGTATGCATGAAGATTGGGCCTGTGGTGGGCTGGGCTGGCCTAGGCTGCAGCACTCATCAGTTTGTAGGAGAAATGGGGCTGAGGGTAGAACTGACAAGACAGCTGCATCAACCAGTATGTGCATTAGCAGGTGAGGGTGACAGACCGAATCTACCCTGCACTGGCTGGCACAAGTAAGAGTCAAGCCCGAGGTAAGGTTTCAACTAGATAGCTTGACTCAAGGCAAATCAAGCCACAAGGAAAATTACAATATATGTGATCCAACCTTGGAGTGCATGTATTGGGACTGGGTCTAAGCTGATGCCTATGCATTGGACAGCATGTACAGATACACACAGGGGACATGACAGCTAGCTCACCTAGACCAATAGAGGATGGTGAGTGCCTTGTCAGAGAACGGAAAGCAGAACAGGCTGGACCACTCCCCTGGAAAAGCTTTGCAGCATGTTCCTGCATCTGTGGATACATTAAGGTATACGAGATCAGCCAATACATCTTCAGAAAGATTTTCTGAACCCTGGGCCAACAAAGCAGACAACGTCTCAGAAATACCAAAACCACTCAAGTAACACCCTCAGAATACTCTTTCCTATATCAGGGTATCTGACCATATCATCAAATGACTGTCCCCCATTCCTGGGTGCTAATGTAGTTTGACAGCAAGGAGTGGCGCCCTTCACTTCCCTCCCTGTAGACAAAGGAGAAAAAAAAATTCAACATTTGTCCCACCCACATTCCTCCACGTCTCATCCCTCTCCACTCTATTTGGAGACCAATATGTGCATGTATCCCTCTCAACTATGTAAAAAATTTTAAAAATACATATGCATCATTCCTAAATGGTATTGAAAATAGATAAAAACAAAACAAAAAGAATAAAGGAGATAATGTGCTAAAAGATTGTTTCAAAAAGTACCTAATGTTTAAGCAATAATTTTGGGACCAGTGCTATGCTGGTTAAGTTGCCACCCATGGTGCTGGCATCCCACACAGGCACTAGTTTGAGTCTAGGCTACTCTACTGCTGGCCCAGCTTCCCACTAAGGCACTGGGAAGGCTGTGGAAGATGACCCAAGTGCTTCGGTTCCTACATCTATGTGGAAGACTGGAGGAAGCTCCCAGTTCCTGGCTTTGGCCTGGCCCAGTGCTTAGCCAATGTAGCCACATGGAAAGTTAACCAACAGATGGAAGCTCACTCACACACACACTCTCTCTCTCTCTGTAACTCAGCCCTTCAAGTCAAAGAATCAATCTTTGAAAAAAAAAAAAAAAGTGATAGTTTTGGTGTTGACCCCTAGCATGAACATCAATCATCAGTCAAGAGGCCCTCTATGTTATGATGGTGATGAGGAGCATGGGGTGTGGTGTGCTTGCTGAGATGAAATGGCAGTTCCATGGCAGTTCCGAGGTAGGGCGAGGCACACAGTTCAGCTGTTGAGAACATGCTTATTACATGTGTAACAGGTGTGAGGAGATGGAATACTACAAGTAATGAACTTAATGAAATATCTGGAACCATTGCTTATGGCTGAAATTGTGTGCTGTGCACGTACTAAAGCCTCCAAACAATGGGTGCCCCACAGTGATGGGAGCCTGAAAAGCAGAGCAGAAGGTGTGGGATTGCTTCCTGCAAGGCCCTCTCCCAGGAGTTTCACTTCCCTCCCAACTTTCTCTCTTCCTCACACCATGTAACAGGTGGAAGAGGTAGGGAGAAAACCACTGCAAATTCTAAAGATGCATCACAAAGATACACAGTGTAGCCCAAAGCAAGCTCCTCTCTTGAAAGTTGATAAGGAGTGATAACCAAAGAATAGAATGTTCTTGAGCTAAATGCAGCTAAATTGGGTGGGCTGCACAATGTCAAATCAATTTCTTTGCTGAAATGCTTCTCCTGGCCTTGAAGCTGCTCTTGAACATTGTGGATCCTCAAGGATTTATCCTGTAAACTCAATTGGCCAAGGAAGGAAGTCTGTTTTCGCTGTATATTACTACACAGGACAGCTCCCTTGGAGGCACATTCTTGGCAACAGGGTTCCTTGGATTGTCCTCCTTTGCTGTACTTTCCAACTCCACTGAGCTAGCTCCCAGTCCCTGGAGGAGCCTATAGGAGGTACTCCAAACAGATAAGCTCAACCTTCAGGGGAACTGGCACTTTGAGGTTGTAGTGGAACCTGCAGGAATACCAATCCTTTCAGCTGAACAGAATTAGAAGAACATTTTAGCAAGACTGCCAGGTGAGTGGCATGTGCATTAAAATCTGAGATGGAGATTGACGAGCTTGGTACTGTGAACTAATCTCAATAATTCTACTTCCATGTATCTGCAGGGAGGCACATTTTAGAACATTACCTCCATGATATTGTGAAGTGCAAGTGTGTGTACAAGTTTGGTTTCAAAGCAACGTGGTATAATAAGAAAATGAGAGCCCTGTTGAGAGACTGGGAAGGGGCCCTGAACAATGGTACTCAGTGGTCAGCAGGTACATCTGGGTGAACAAGCACCCTCCTGTCAGTCCTCCCCATATTACCAGTTTCTTTCCTCCTCCAGCCCTAATCAGCACTTCATTCACAGCTACTGAGTTGCTAATAGTCCTCTCTGAATCTGCTTTTGTTTTAGTGAAAGGTCCACAAAACAGGGCTGGCTCATTGTGCTTGCTACCCATAATTCTGATTAGCTACAATCTGTCAGCTGACTCTCAGGCAGCCCTGGGCCAACAGCAGCCAGCTTGTTTAATCAGGGTCTGGCCTATGTGCTAATTACCAGCATCATTTGGGCTCCTTTCCTCCAATTGTGAACTTGCTTGAGTTCAAGTCATCTTCAGCTGTTATATTTACATGAGAAATGGATGAATTGTCACGTCTGTGGCTGTAAGTGTGCCAGCATCCCCCTCCCTCTTGGAGAGCAAGGGAAATGGTTCAGTTTCCTCTGGGCTCCCAGGCTGTGGGCTGCAGCTGAGCAGCAGGTCCCATTGGGAGCCACAAGGCCAGGCCTGGGCGTGGACAGACATGCTGGCTGTCATGGGGCTAGTCACAGTGACCTCTTCTCAACTTGTGAATTCCTAACTGCATTCCCACTTAAAAGCCTCACAGGAGGATCAATCATCCAATTTCCTCTGGACCAAGGATTTTCTCAGCTTGCAAGGCTTTCATTGCTAAATTTGGGAGTGCTGGTAACTCTACCTGCTGCACCAGGACACAACATGTAACACAATGCCACGTTTCCTGGGCAATCCACTTAGAGTCCGGAATAGAGAATGACTCAAGAGTTGAAGCTTCATCCTTGGTATGCCTAATGCTGTACAGTCATCCTTCACTGTACTTGATCTCCTTTGTTCTTTTCATCTCTATTGCTGGCCAGAGAGAATGAAGCATGATTTACATAGAAAGAGACAGAGGTCTGCAGGTACATCCTGAGACAAATATGGGATCAAGGCAGAAATGGCTGGTGTGTTATCCCTGGGAATATGAAACATCACCCTTAAAATAATCCTCCTAATTCAAAAACACATTAAGCATTTGTTATGTACTAAGTACCATGGGCAACTAAGCACATACCATCATGGCCGTCAAGGAGTTGACAATTTCATGGGAGAGTCTGATATTAATGTAAGTAACTACATCTGCAAAAGGCTACTTAGGAGATCACTAAGATGGCAAGAGGCTGTGGGAAACAGGAAGGAGAATTAGGGTACTTCTGCTTATAGTATGACAGTCAGTTTGGTCATATCATTTAACAGCCAAGATTCCATGAACCATTGCCATATGACTGAATCGTTGAACTTCCTCCATTATTATACCCATTCTATGAATGAAGAAAAGGAGGCTTTCCAAAGCCAAGTCTCTTGCTAGGGCTAGAATCCTGAAAGAGTCTGGGCTTTGATTATGCACTGTTTGATACCAAAGCTCCTTCCCTTGGAGTTAGCTCCTACTCTAAACACAAACATGAACTGAATGCTCAGCCAGCATCACACGAAAGCAAGCAGGTGGGCTCAGGGACCAAATGGGGGAAGCAATGACAGCAATGTCTGATGGGAACATGACAGGTGGACAAATAAAACAGGGTCTCTGTGTTCTACACAGTTCACTCCCAAGGCGTGACAGCAGGAATGTCCCACTCGAAGTGTGGGAACTCTGGGAATGCTGATGTCCTAAAGGAAACTGGCTTGACACACGCTGCCCTCTGGCCCCTTGCTGCACTTGAGTCTAAGCCATATGCAACGAGAATGTGAAACCAAATGCCTGACTTCTGCATCATCCTTCAGGGCTAAAGATGAGTCACAGTTATGATGTGTTTTAGATTACATTGTACATTTCTCGAGAGTTTTTGTAAAACACCTGAGCAACATGTTTTGGATATATATGGTACTTGACATATGCGGATCAAAAAGGTGTTCCTTCACATGCTACACCTGACTTTAACACGTACCTTGTGATAGTAGGTTCCAAGCTGGGTATTCAGGCAAAAGGAGCTACAAAAGCTCTCAAATCAGCTATACAAGCCACAAGCACAGCTCTCTCAGTGGATACAGGAAATACCAGGTGACTGAAGTCTGATACTGTAGAGTTACTATCCTCAGAAACTTTCTAAATATTCAATTGTATTATTTGGAGAATAAATATAAATATGAGATAAGCAAGCACTAAATAAACAAATGCTTTATTAAAATTAATTTCCCTGGGCCAAGTATTGTAACATAGTAGGTTAAACTGCCATATGGGATGTTGACATTCCTATGAATGCCGGTTCATGTTCCAGCTACTCTACTTCCTGTCCAGCTCCCTGCTAATGTACCTGAGAAAGCAGCAGAAGATAGCTCAAGGATTTGGGCACCTGCCACCCATGTGTGAGATGCAGAAGACTCTCTTGGCTCCTGACTTCAGCCTGGGTCCAGCTCCAGTCATTGAGGTTTTTCCAAGAGCGAATTACAGGATGAAACATTTCTGCCTCTCCCACTGTTTCCCCCCTTTCTGCCTATTTTTTTTAAATAAAAATAAATAAAACTTTTGAAAAATTAATTTATGTGCAATTACAATTAGCAAAACATAAATGTAGAAAGAATGTTATTTCAAACAAGATATAAAAGAATAGAAGCTTCAAAAATACCTTTTCTGTTCACTTGCCCTGTTGAGACTCTCCTATTAATCTAATCCCACTCCTCCACACCCCTTCCAGGAATATTGTGACTCTGAGACTTCAAGGCAACTCCTGGCACTGCCAGGTCTACAGCGCAGGAGTCCTTTGTTAGTTACAGAAGATGACAGAACTTTCTGATGGCAAAGAAAGGCTTTTTCTACTTGCTGACACTAGGCTTTATCCGACAATGGCCTTTATGCTTCTGTGCATAAAGGAGAAACTGACTTTCAGCTCTGTTTCTGTTCGCTTAGCTCAGAGAAGCCCCATGTCCACATGCTTAGGAGACTTCTTCCTCCGGGCCAGCCGATAGGGAAGGCAATTTTCCTCTAGTTAAACAAGCCCACTGAGAGGCTTGCCTGCAGCCTGGAAGCAGGACCAGAACTACAAGACCACTGTGCTTTCTCCATTTTCGAGGCCCGAATTCACGGATTCTTTTGTACTTGACGATTTTTGAAAATTAGCTTTATCAAGTCTTTTCAATCATTTAACCCCTTTGAATTGTTCACACGACCTTTGTCTTCTTGTCCTGGCTGTTACCCACAACAGATTCTAGAAAAGACAAGCCAGCAAATCTCGACCACCCTCAGTGCCCCTCTGAGCATCTACTGACACTGGCTGCCCAATCACATTTTGAGACAACTCACTGCCTATCCCCAAGAGCTTCCTAGAAAGCTATTGTCAAAGAAAATGAAGAAAACCTTTTCTTTGACCAGTGATATGAGCATTCTTAACTGTTCCCAAAAATACTTGCTTTATTTCAGAATTGTTGAGGAATGCAAACAAATTTTTTTGCTGTGTACCCTCATAGCACAATCACAAGCTGTGAGTTAAGAAAAAGGTGATACCCAGAATTCACCTACATTCTCTGCCTCATACAGGTACTATACTATACCACACATGCCTTTTTTTTTTTTTTTTTTTTTTGTATTTTGATTCTTTGACATTTAGAGTCATGGAAAGACTGCACCTCCCAGGGCTTGCCAATACATGGAGTTGGTAAATTAATGACCTCCAGCTATTCAAACACCAACCAAGAGAAACCAACCAGTCTAACAAGATAAACACCTCCTCCTGCAGACTCTCACACTAAGCACCCCAGGCCAGGTCCCAGACACTGCAGACATCCCTGACACACCCAGGCCACTGCAATCACTCAAGTCAATATACTTTAAGCTGGTGTGACCTGCTTAACTGTTCCCTGCCCATGTTTCCCCCTGCCTCCACATCCTGCCGACTTTCTCTCAGCGTGTGTGAGAGTAACAATCCTAGGGCTACGGACAATGTGGTGGAAGCCTAGCACAAGAGCCTGGGACTGAAATTTGCTGGAGGGAGTGGCACAAGTGATGGCAAACAAAGAAACACAATCAGTAAAACTGACTTGTACCCCAGTGGGCAATACAGCTTAGAAACTTCCCTAAGGAGAACAATCTGCTGAGCAAAATAGCAAAGACCAAGGGCAAAGGAAGAGATAGAGGCAGGTGGGCAGCCTGCCTGCAGAGAAAATGACAGACCATGTTCTGATCTTCTGGCTGCAATGAGCCTAAACAAATACAAAAACTGTATTGTAAACTCTGGCCTTAAGGATAAAGTCATATGGGGTGGCAGGGAATGATGGTTTGGTTCCATCCCAGCATTCTGGTCATTACTATAGTCAGACCTGAGCTATAAGACCACCAAAATGGTGGTATAGGGGGAGGACAAGTTTAAACTGACAGAGAATCATCAGCCAGAGTGGAACAGAGAGGGCACATTCCAGGAGCTAAGAGAGGACGGGCTACCAGCAGAGGGTCACTTGGAGACTCACACCTGGGGAAGTAGCAGAGAAAACAGAGCAGTGTTGCAGTGACCAGATACCCCAGCAGTGGTCAACAAGTGGTGATTGGGGCTCCCCAGGCGGCCAGAACTCAACTGGCAGCCAGGTGGGAAGGGGGAGTTCACCGGTAGCTCAGGAGAATCCAGGCACAGAACTGATGATATGTTTGACCCAACTACAAGCAGAGACAAAGTGGCAGACCCCAGGTGGGCTGTACGAGAAGAGGGTGGGTTTAACAGCCGGGATGCCCACCAGTGCCACATCAGATAACATTTTGTACAGTGGGGAAAGGCTGTAGGACTGAGGGACAACAGTAAGCTGTACATGAGTGAAGCTGGGAGTGAGCTCACTTATGGCTCAGTGTAGTGCATTCATCCCACAGGGAAAACAGTGCCGACTTGGCATCCCAAAGCGTCCACCCAAAATGTGTCCGAGTGGGCCCCAGACCTAGTGGCCAACAGACACAGAACCCCATCAGTGCCATGCCGGGGGTCACTCTGCGTACTGATGCAAAAGCTGTGGGACTGGAGGGACAACAGGGAGTTGTGCAAGCGCTAAACATGGACTCAGTGCACTTCTGACTCAGTGCATTACACTGGTCCCACAGGGAAAACAGTAACGACTTAGCATTCTATGGGTTCCACCCCAAATTGGTCTAGGGGGCCTCAGATCTAATGGCCAGCAAGTTCCAGCAAGACCAGTACCACCAGACCTGGTGATTTAAGACAGTTGGTGCCTCCTTAGTCCCAGGTAATGCTCAAACCAGCAGTAGCAGAAAGGCTGTGCAGGCAACCATGCGGCCACAGCTCAGGATCACAAGGGATAGAGTGGTGAGCCAGAATTTAGGGTTATGGAGACAGTGGTGTAAGCTTAAGGCACAAGATGCTGGGACTGCAACTTGTTGCAAGTAATGGCACAAGTGACTCCAAACAAAAAACTGGGTACCAAATGCAATCAGTAAAACTGACCTGTAGACCAGTGGGCAATACAGCTTAGGAACCTGCCTAAGGAAAGGAATCTGCTAACCAGAAGTACAATGACCAAGAGCAAAAGAAGGGACAGAGGTACAATAAATATTGCTGATGCCTCCTCAGCAAAGGAGCAAAAGCCTTGTCAGTCTCAGAGTTAACAAAGGAAGACATGGAGGAAATGGTGGATCAAGAACTTCAAAACCTGTTGTAAACCTTCTTATCAACCACGAGAGGCACATACAGGAGTTCAAGGAATTGAAGGAACATATCACACAGCAAATAGCAACCCAGAAACAAAATCAAGCTGAATTATTAGAAATCAAGGACATAATGGAGCGAATTAAAAACTCAGTGGGAAAGCCTCAAGAATAGGATGAGTAAGGCAGAAGAAAGAATTTTGGAAGACATTTCCTTCAACAATGAGGGAAAAATAAAGCTAGAAGAGGAACTGAGTGAAACCAAGAAAAAGTATTCAAGAATTAAGAGACATTGTTAAAAGGCTGAATATAAGAGCTATGGGAACATCCGAAGGCACAGAACGAGAAGCTGGTTTAAAGATGTATTCACTGAAATAATAAATGAAAAACATTCCAATTTAAAAGAACATTTTCAGGGGCCCGGTGTGGTAGTCTAATGGCTAAAGTCCTCGCTTTGCATGTACTGGGATCCCAAATGGGCACCGATTTGGGTCCTGCTTGCTCTATGTCTCTTCCAGTTCCCTGTTTTGAGGGTTGGGAAAGAAGTAGAGGATGGTCCAAAGCCTTCTGCACACATGTAGAAGACCTGGAAGCAGCTTCTGGCTCCTGGCTTTGGATTAGCTTAGCTCCGTCCATTGTGGTCACTTGGGAAGTGAACCAGTGTATGGAAGATCTTTCTCTCTGTCTCTCCTCTCTATAAATTTGACTTTCCAATAAAGATAAATAATTATTTAAAGAAAAAGGAAAGCACCAAGTAAATGAGCAAGAAAAACATTAAAGCAATCTCAAGATTAGCAGGAAAAAAGAAATAAGCAAAATAAGGGAGAAAATAAATCAAATCGAGATGAAAAGAACAATATAAGGACAAGGGAAATTTTTACTGGGTAGTTACTCTGGGCTGACAATTTTTTCCTTTTAGAATCTGTAATATGACACTCCATTGTCTTCTGGCCTGTAGTTTCCTCTAAGAAGTCAACAGTGAGTCTGATCAGTGTCCCCCCCCCTCCCCCCCGCCCCCAGCTTAAGAGAGCTTGATTATCATGCCTTGTGGTGAAGATTGCTTTTGGTCAACCTTATTGGGAGCCCTGTGCTCTCCTACATTTTGTTTCTCAATTCTTTCTCCATTGAATCAAAGAGCTGGTTCCTTGAGAAAGTCAACAAAATAGATTCCCCACTAGTCCAACTAATCAAACAGGGAGAAGATATGAACCAATAGAATCATAGATGAAGAAGGAAATACAACAACAGATACCTTGGCCATTGGTAGAATTATTAGGAACTATTATGCCAACTATATTCCAACAAATCAGAAGACCTTAAAAAATGGACATATTTTTGGACACATACAATTTACCAAATTAATAAGCTAAATAGACCTATAACCAGGACTGGGATTGAATCAATAATTAAATCCTTCCCAACCATGAAAAGCCCTGGACCAGAAGGCTTCACTGCAGAATTCTACCAAATGTTTCAAGAAGCACTTACCAAATCCTCCATAAACTATTCTAAATGATAGAAGAGTTTGAAACCTGATGTCCATCAAAAGAGGTGTGGATAAAGAAACTATGATACATCTACTCCATGGAACCAGCCATTAAAAAGAATGGAATTCTGGGGCTGGCACGGTGGCCTAGTGGCTAGTCCTCACCTTGAACACACCGAGATCCCATATGGGCGCTGGTTCTAATCCCAGCAGTTCCACTTCCCATCCAGCTCCTTGCTTGTGGTCTGGGAAAGCAGTCAAAGACGGCCCAAAGCCTTGGGACCCTGCACCCATGTGCGAGACCTGGAGGAAGTTCCTCGCTCCTGGCTCTGGATCGGCACAGCGCTGGCCATTGCGCTCACTTAGGGAGTGATACATGGGATGAAGATCTTCCTCTGTCTCTCCTCCTCTTTGTATATCTGACTTTGTAATAAAAATAAATAAATCTTAAAAAGAAAAAGAATGGAATTCTACTTTTTACAATCAAATGGTCCCAACTAGAGACCATTACACTCAGTGAAATAAGTCAATTCCAAAAGGAAAAATATCATAAATTCTCTTACAATGTTTTTCCTAAGCATAACAATTGACACATAGTAGGTACAAATATTTATTTATTGACTGACTGAGGGAATATTTTTGAACATTGTTGAGTAACAGCCTGAGACAATGTGAGCAACCAGAGAACCATATTTAAGGGATTAAATAAATAGATTGAAAGCTACTCCCTCTGGCCCAAATGATTATTTCTCCTCTGTCTTATGCCACTGCTCAGAGAGAAATGTAGGAAATTCCACTTGCTGAAGTACCCGTTATGTCAACTTCTGACTTTTATCTCACTGTTGAACCCTATCCAGCTGTGTAGTGCCCCGTAACAGCCAGCCATTCCACGGGCCTGGCAGTGTCCTGCAACATGTGGCTGAGCTAGGGGTGACCTCGGTGCCTCTGCTGTTTGGGAACACTTACCAAGGGCTCTAGCTCCTTGCGGTCTATGAGGTTCATCTCTGTGACGAAGTAATAGAAGTGTTTGTAGCAGGTGTTGACGTGGGCCTCTGCACCCATCACAATGACTCGGTCGAAGTGGTGGATGTAGACATGGACGAAGACACGGAAAAGGCGGCACAGGATCTTCTTGCAGATCTGAAGGAAGTTCTTTGGGAAAGGAACACCTATAGAAGGAAAAAGAAAAGGGAATGAAATTGTGATGCATAAGCTAAGTTTCCTCCTACCACTAATCTAAGAAGAGGGTAGAGAAGGAGGGAGCAGCTACAGTAAGACTGGCATTGGCTGTCACGGGGGCAACTGGGAATAGTGGGGGCAGGAGCAAATTAGAAAGCACTTTGCCGCCTCTTTTCCTCAGGGAACAGCCTCTGTGCAACTCCAGGCAACAGAGACTATTCAGGAAAGAAGCCCATGCTTGCTAGAGCTTCTGGACAGTTCAAGAGAGTTTAGAAATCCTCAATTCTATGTGAACTTGCACATTGTCTAGAATGTTAGCAATTAACCTGAATTTCTAAAAAAAAAAACAAACAAAAAACAAAACAACAACAACAAAAGCAAAAACAAAAAAACAGGGGAAGGCATTTAGCCTGGCAGCTGAGAAGCCCAGGCTGCACATGTTGTTGCTACTGAACTTGGCTTTGAGTCTCCTGCTTCTTGCTAATACATAACCTGGAGGCAGCCCTGATGGTCCAGTTATGGGGTTTCTGCCACTCACGTTGGAGACCTAGGTTAAGTTCCCAGCTCCAGACTGAATTTGGGCCTTTGTGGGTATCTGGGGAGTAGACAAAGAATTGGAAGCTCCATCTGTCTTTGTCTCATAAATGATGAGGGAAAAAAAAAAGCATAGGTCAAAACAAAACTTTTTCTAGTTTGGACTCCACCTGTAAGCAAACATCGATCCAAAACTTTTCAAAAGGCACCCTGTTACTGAGATGGGAAAATCTAACAAACGTCACAGATAGTTCTCATCATACCCACTCCCTCTGTGGGAGGTTAGAGTCAGCGAGCTATGATTTTCATAACCCAGAAAGGGAGACCGATGGGAGCATCGTTTAGACCTTCTGTCTAATGGCTACTCCTTTCAGCTTGGTCAAAGTAGCAGCAGCAGCCTTGCAAGCTCACTTGCTTTCTCCCTTCCAAACTGTGCTTAAACTTTTATCAGTTAAAGACTCCTGGAATGGCCACATGTTGTAAACAATTCCCAGATTAAACAAAATTGGTGTGGGGTGGGCATTTGGTGCAGTAGTTAAGTTGCCTGCATCCCGTATCAGAAGACCTGGGTTTGAGTCCTGCACCTGATCCCAATTCTGGCTTCCTGCTAATGCCGACCCTAGGAGGCAGTAATGATGGCTCAAGTTGTTGGGTCCCTGCCAGCTACCAGGGAGGTTGAGTTTCCAGGTCCCAGATATGTGTGCAGTAAAACAGATGGGAGATGTGTCCCTCTGCCTCCCTCCTGCTTGCTAATAAATAATATATATTTTTTTAAATGCAGACTTCGTTTGAATTCCTATTCTATTTTTCTCCCAGCTGAATGACTGTGGGCAAGTTCTTCAACCTCTGATTTTCATGAGGAGGTTTTGCTTGCGATGCTGTGAAGTAAGCCCTTACCCTGCAGCACCCAGAACAGAGCGAAGGCTCACGAACGGGAACGCTTCTCCCCTCTCTGTAGACTAAGTCCTGGAGCATCCAGCTGCTACAGCCTCCTTACTGAGAAAAGACAGACACGACGATCTCCAGCCCTTGTTGCAGAATGCGCTCAAGGCAGGGCCCAGGTCTGCAGGAATCCTGGGGGTTTGCCATTCTGGCTTCCGCAGGGACCCAGCAGCAGCCTGCTGGGTGGAGGCCTGAACAGGGATTAGCTGAAACTCCCAGGGAAGATGAAAGAGACAGAACATGTCTGGCAGTTGGCAGTGATGGGATCTGCATCCCCAGGGTCCCAGCAGTGATATATACTGGCTTTTGTTTGACAACAAAGTGGCATGCTATCCAAAGAGCTCACAGAGCTCTTGGGTGCATGTGTGGCAGCAGATTGGGCAGCTGATGCCAGGATTTGGGGGTGAGGATAAACTAAGGCCGGGGGGAGTGTGGATGGCAGCTGCAGGCAGAAGTGATGGGCTATTTTCTGCCAGTAGCTGAGCTGGGTGGTGGCTTTGAAGAAGCCTGGGTCCCAGAAATGCCCTCGGGTGCAGCGTCCTCAGGAGGGGAGGCCTGCCACCCATTTGGACAACTCCAGGAGGATTGCAGATGTTATCTTCATAATTAGCATGCGAAGCAGCTTTCACTACTGCCATTTCACAGATGAATAACCCTAAAGTTCTGAAACACAAGGGAGCTCATTAAAAATAGGACTGGCATTTGAGCTAAGCCTGACTCTAACAGCCACAATATCGCTATATCTCTTTCTCACCTGAAGACTGGGCACCAGAAGGCATCCGAAAGTCACTTCTGATTGGCACAGAAATATAAGGAAGCAAAGAAAACAGGTGGGGAGTGCAGGGCAGGGCAAAGTCCAGAGCAGCTACATCCAGAGGCCACAAGAGGTCAGCCAATATACTCAGCTGCCTGCAAGGAGAAATGTGCTCTTTTTTTTTTTTTTTTTTTTTTTTTTGCCCAGGCTTTAAGACCACGGACCTTGGGCTAACAGTAAAAGCTAATATTTACTGAGTGCTTACTGCGTCCTGGGGACTGTGCCAAGCACTGCATGCAGATTAGCTGGCTGAGACCTCAGAATGACCCTTACATGATGGTTCCCATCTCGCAGATGAAGAAATAGACTTAGGTAAGTTAAGCGCTGCTGAGCGCACCCACTCGGTAAACAGGAGACTCCAACCTGGGAGTCTCTAGTTAAAAGCCTCTAGCACTTACTAACCTCAAATTCTGTTTTGGAACTCTGGATACACTGCCAGATCCAGGGCCCTTCCTTTCCAGGAGGGTTAAACTCCCCTGGGTGCACTACTCATTGCTCTTGGCTCTGGATTCTTACAAGTCCACCAGCAGGTGGAGTGCTCTGAGCATCACAGCTGGGTCGGTCGAACCACCCGACCCTTATGCTCACATTTTGCTCAGTGTCTACAGATGAGCTAAGTTGGAACACATGGAGCATATTCACAGAAATTGCTGGATCCTTCTAGATTGTCCCCAAGCTGCCCCACCTCTTGCTTTCCCTAGTTCTGAACTCTTGGTTCTGCTCCTCATTGCATACTCGGTCTACTTGAAACTGGTTTACCTCGTGCCACTCCTTTAGTACATGCTTTATGAGTACCTGATTGGTTTATTGTAGACAACGTAATTTAAACACCAGCCCTACCACCCACTAAGCTGTATAGACAGATCAGTTCATTATAAAATAAATAAGCAGGACGTTGACCCAATGGCTAAATCCTCGCCTTGTACATGTCAGGATCCCATATGGGTGTTGGTTTTGTCCCAACTGCTCCATTTCCTTTCCAGTTTCCTGTTTGTGGACTAGGAAAACAGTAGAGGATGGTCCAAAGCCTAGGGACCCTATAATCCTGTGGGAGACCCAGAAGAAGCTCCTGGCTTCTGGCTTCGTATTGGCTCAGCTCTGGACATTACAGCCACTTGGGAAGGGAACCAGTGGATGGAAAATCTTTCTCTCTGTCTCTACTTTTCTTTGTAAACCTTCCTTTCTAAAAAATATAAATAAACCTTTTTTTTAAAATGCAGTCATATTATAAGTGTTCCTGTAACAGAATCTATACTGTGTCAGATACCTGGTGGGAATTTTGGGACTCTCTTCTACTTTCATTTTCCCCCCATCTCCTTGGGCAGGTAGGGCCCAGACCTTATGCCCAAGGCATCACAGCTAAAAGGAGGTAGGGTAAAGACTTGGGGCCAAAATTTAGGTTTTCTTTTCTGTATCCAGGCAACAAGACTCCCTGGTGGCTGGGAACAGACAACTGGGATCACCATTTTGTGACTTTCCCTTAGCAATGTTAGTTTCAAATGACCATACCCCAGTAGGAGGAAGCATGAAAGACTAATACTCTATGTCAAACAGACCTCTGGCTAGTTATAATGGTAAGTGTGTGGTGCTGGGCCTGGGCAAGAGGCAGCGTATGTACCCCCAACTCCGCTTCAGGACAATGGCCAATTCTTTGCTTTTGCCCCTTCTGCTTCTCTGGCATTCATAAGATACTATGGAACATCCACTTTAGTGCTCCCAGGTAGTTATTTTAAAAATGACTAATTATAGAAGGCCATTGGCCAAAGAGAGAGGATCTCTACAAGAATTCTGACAATATCCACAACTAAAAAGTCTTATGTTTAAGTGTGACTTCTCCTTTCGTTACAATATTTATTGAGTTTATAATCAGACCTCCTAGTTTCATTTCTGGCTTTACCATCCTTTACTAATGTGGCTATAAGCAAATGGCTTAGTTACACTACATCAATTTCTTTATCAAGTACGAGAGTCACACATGGGGCTCACGAGGTTGTGAAAATTAAATGCACATACACATAAAAGGCATTGTTTGATGCCTTACAGATAGTAAGCTCTATATTGAACAAATATTCTTTGTGACATAAATCGGGATTAAATTCCTCCTGCATGTTTATTTTCAGAAGGGCACTCTTTATAGTAATATATCAATTCTGAATGTGCAAAAAAGGAAGTGGTAAGTACTCAATTATGCACTAGGTTATATTCTGCCTTATGCTATCTTCCACAGTTTCTTACATCTTGTATTTTTAAAACATTTTATTTATTTTTATTGAAACTCAGATACACAGAGAGGAGGAGAGAGAGAGGAAGATCCTCCGTTCGATGATTCACTCCCCAAGTGAGTGCAACAGCCAGTGCTGTGCCGATCTGAAGCCAGGAGCCAGTAAACTCCTCCAAGTCTCCCACGTGGGTGCAGGATCCCAAGGATTTGGGTTATCCTCAACTGCTTTCCCAGGTCACAAGCAGGGAGCTGGATGGGAAGTGGAGCTGCCAAGTTTAGAACTGGCACCCAAATGGGATCTCGGTGTGTTCAAGGTGAGGACTTTAGCCACTGTATTGCTGCAAGATCTCTGAGCCAGGGGATGGCTTCCTGACCAAGGAGAAGTCTATAATATATCATCAACTAAAACCAAGTCAGAAGAGAGTAGTGATCTTCCATAGTCAGGATGTGACTCTTATCTCCTATACTGGAGAGGAAGGCACAATCTACAGTAGAAATGACAACTTTTGGGGCCAGAGATGTGTTTCAAGGTGCTAATTCCCTGCCTTTAAGTGCTAACATCTCATATGGGCACCTGTTTGTGTCCTGTAACTCAGCTCTGGGTGTTCTCGCTACTTGGAGAGTGAACCAGTGGATGGAAGGTAATTCTCTCTCTGTCGCTCCTTTTCTCTCTAAGTCTGCCTTCCAAATAAAATTTAAAAATAAACAAATCTTTAGAAAACAAAAAACAGAAATGACAGCTATTTACCAGAGTCCTGACACTCTTAGTGTGGAGGTCTCTGCTTTGGGGGGTGCTGCTTGAGGGAGAAAGGAAGAGATATCAATGATGAGGAATATTTTGGTCCAGTACTGGGGGCAGAATCAGCTTCTTTTTTTTTTTTTTTTAAATCATTAAAACCTCCCTTTTCCTTTTGACTTAATTTTTTCAGGGTGTGATAGTTAATTTTCAGTCACTGTACTCAATCAGAAAGTTAATGTCAGACAGTATTAACCAGCAGTCTTAAATGAAACAGATAGAATGGCTTAAGGGATTGGAGTTAAACTTTGACGAGTCTTACAGCAACCTAAACACAAAACTGACAATAACCCCAGACAGATATCTATCAATGGCACAGAGACAGACTTTGATCCTTAGGTCAGGGTAAACCCTTCCTCTGTTCTACTTTGAGCCACAGGTTAAAGCCGGGAACTTTCAGACTCCAAGAAGTTCGTCTAACATGACAAAGTATGTTCAGAAGTCTCCTCCATAAAGAAGCAACAGACGTCCATCCAGGCATCTGAGCTTGACCCTGGACCTGAATAGCCTTCGACTATGGGGTGTGGCTTGATCTCTGCAAATGGATCAATACTGAAACATGGCCAGGCTGAGCTCAGCTTTCAGAGTGGGCAGAGGTCACGCTGAGCAGGAATATGCTCAACAATTGGACAGAGAGCAAGATTAGGGTATCCTGGGCAGTCAGGCCAAGGAGAGGACAGGCCAGGGAGCTGGGAAGGAGGAGCAGGGTTAGCAGAATCTTCAGGCTGGTGCTTCTCCTGAAGCCTAATGAGACAGCCCCACACAGCTCGGTTATGCCAGAGGACTTGTACTTGGTCAGGAACCAGTGCCTGACAGAACCTGCCGAGTCCATTAATGTGCTTAACCACAACTTTTTGGTCTCCAAACCACAATCAACGCAGGAGCTAAATGGAGCATGCAATATAATAATTTCTCTGGGCCTCATGTGGATTTGCTTTTCATCTTTCACTTGGTAAACTTCCTCTCTTCCAAATACAAACTCTAATAATATCTGAGCTTCAGCCACCCCCCCTTTTTTCTTCATCTTCTCATTAAACTCTCAAATACCCATGCAATCCTTCCTTTCTGGGTCCAAGAAAGAAAAATCCGGTTCTCTACATGGTTTGGGGTATATTCTTTTTATCCCATTAGGAAGGCTGAAAAGAGAAATCTCTCTGAGAAAGCAGGAATGGATGGCAAAGGCCTCAAAGGCAGCCAGGATGCAGGGAGGAATTTGTGGGGTAGCAACTGTTTTATTTTCATCATTTTCTTCTGTTCTCCTGAACAGACAGGCTGGGATTGGCAGTAACTCTGTGGTCTGTGAGTGGTACAGGGCCGACCCTGGGATATACAGGAAGAACTGGTTTGCAGGAATATCTGAGAATTGCTCCCAACATCTCAAGTATGGCACTGATTAATGCCTTTTTTTCCTTTCTAGCTGGGTTCAAAGCCTTCCCTTGCCCCCAGCCCCATGTTCCCTGGCATCTGTTTTCCTGTCCCTGGAATCTACCTGGGCCAAGATTACAGATGGCATTCCTGCCTCAGGTTTTAGGCCCCTCTGGACTGTACATGCCATGAGGGTAGTGGCTGTTTCTATCATCTTCCTAGATTATTCCAGGTGCCCACCATGGAGCCTGGAGTCAGTGGGTGTGAAATTAACAGTGGCGGAGTTGCACTGTAGTACAGCAGATTAAGCCCCTGCCTGTGATGCTAGCATCCCATATGGTCATAGCTGCTCCACTTCCAATCCACCTCCCTGTTAATCCATGTGGAAAAACACCAGAGTGTGGTCCAAATAGTTCGGTCCCCAAAACTGTGTGCGAGACCCAGAAGAAGTTCCTGGCTTTTGCCTTTGGCCTGGTTGAGCTTGGCCATCTGAGGAGTGAGAAAAAAAGATGGAAGCCCTCCCATCCCCACCCCCCGTTCAGTAATCTGCCTTTCAAATAAATAAAACATACATCTTTAAAAATCTCTTAATGGTTGCTTCCTTTAGTATAAGAGTAGAGCACTTCTGTCGTGTGCTTAGCCTGAAATGCAAGTGCAGAATGGGAAAGGATGATTTGGTATTTACAAAGCTGTCTGTGAAGAAATGGATATTTGAATTCAAGTCTGTCTCATCCCAGAGTCCATGCATTCCCAAGCTTTGTGAGTTCCTTTCATTCTCCATCCAATCAGCTGAGTTGAGGTAACAAAACCAGCAAAGGTGGAAAGAGCAGTTTGCCTCTCTTGCCAAAACATTAGCTCATAAGACAGAGGAGTTTCAGACACTGGTTAAATTGACTCATCCTTGAGTTTGCATCCGAGGTGTGGAACTTGAGTGCTGTTCTTGACCAAGCGTGCTAACCACTTAAAGGCTGCATTTCCTCTTCCCAGCAATGGTGACACCACGACCAGGAGAGTCATGAAACTGGGAGGGGCAAACAAGAAGCCAAGTGGCAGCAGGTGCACAGCAGGCAGCCAATAAATGGCAGCCCATGTCACTTTGATCAGAAACATGGGTCTTCCTCCCTGGAGCCAGGGTGAGCCTGGGAAAAAGCCCATGAAGACGATAGGAAAAGCTGCCTTTTCTCCCTGGAATAAGCTCTTTCCTGCAAAGATTCAGAAGAAAGGAGGTATGGAAGACCAGGTGAGCTGTACGAGGGCTTCCACATGCCACACGTTGAAAGTAATGCTCCTGCCAGTCCTTTGAGAACAACCTGATGGTGCAACTGGAAGTGACTGTTCCTCCGTAACTGCACTGCTCAAGTCTGAGAGCTGTTGTGTCGCCCCTTTCATCTTTGAAGCCAAGGACCAGGAGGGAATATGTGAACATCCCTCTACCACTTATAAAAACCGCTCAACCTCAATCACTCATGAATTCAAACAACATCCCACACACGTGGGAAAAGCAGACAGACCTCCCCAGGCAGCAGGGCTGAGAGCACAGCACTTCCAAAATACTGGAAAACAGAATGCAAGTGGATCACAAGAATACAGACGGTTCTGAAAAAGTATACACATCCCCCTCTTCTTGGGTTACTCTCTCATCCCTTCAGACCCGGCTACGTCCCCCTGCCTGCTGCCATCTCTGTGTTTATCTACAGGGGCCTCATGCTCTTGCTGAAGGGGATGAAGATCCAGCTGCCGAGCGCTGAGTCCTCTTAACAGATGTTTTGTGTTATCTCAGTGTGTTCCTCAAGAAAATGTCTGTTCACCGTGCCAAGGAAAACAATCCCATGTAGCAGGACTTTGTTCTTCTGCCTAAAAAAAAAAAAGTCCCCAAACAATTTGACAGCTGCAAATGGTTAGAAATAAATTGGCTACTACTCCCTTCTCTGGCTGCCTTCCTCTGCCTCTCCCTGGCCCCCTTGTATTACCCTCCAGTCTGTTATCACAGTGGTTGAACCAAAAGAAAGGGAAATGGAATGACATGTGATTATATTACCAAACCCATAGTTAAATCTTTCAGAGGTGCCATTTGCCCCACAACAGAAGAGTGGCTTCAGCCACGAAATGGAGAGGATGTGAATACAGCACCTGCTCCCTGTCCCCACTGTCTTTGGCTCCCTGGGCACCCTCCCCAGTCACCACCACTCTTCCTTATCTGCAACAGCCCCCTCCAAGGTGACTGCCTTCACCCTGTGTCCTCACAGCAAGGACAGGGACTCAGGAACCAAAGCAGATAAGGAAAATTTCAAGAAGCTCCAAGAAGTACCCACATTGGGTTGATACTTTCAAAGCCACTGAAAAGCACTCTAGCCAGTTTCAACCTGTCCAGTTTGTTGAAAATCAAATGGGCTAAATAAGGAAGAGTGAGTTGAGGACAGATGTTATTGAACCTCATTAGGACTGTAAGGTGCAGCCAAAGGACTAGTAGTTTGATCATGAGGCCACTAGTAGTTTGATCATTGAAAATGGCCCGGATTCTGCGTCTTGAGGATGGTTACTGTGACATCCTCACAAACAAAACCATTCTTTATTTGGCAGCAGAATCTTTCCTCCGTTACGCGGAGGGCCCCTAATACCATGGCTTTGCCTGAATAACTTCTCATCTGCCAAAACCTCTCTCTAACCCTCATGGCCTCTTCCTTTGATTTCTCAGTTCACCGTCACCTCATCCTGGTCCACACAGCTCCTGTTTAACTGAGCTTCCTTCCTGCTTTCCTGCGCTTTTCCATTCTCGACCTGGTAGCAGTCAAACGTTTCAAATACATGAATCTAGCTGGGCTGTTCACCTTTCTGCATAGAACTCTTAGGAAGTTTTTCTGCTGTCTTTTTTTTTTTTAAAGATTTATTTATTTTATTACAAAGTCAGATATACAGAGAGGAGGAGAGACAGAGAGGAAGCTCTTCCGTCCGATGATTCACTCCCCAAGTGAGCTGCAACGGGCCGGTGCGATCCAAAGCCGGGAACCAGGAACCTCTTCCGGGTCTCCCACGTGGGTGCAGTGTCCCAATGCATTGGGCCGTCCTTGACTGCTTTCCCAGGCCACAAGCAGAGAGCTGGATGGGAAGTGGAGCTGCCGGGATTAGAACCGGCGCCCATATGGGATCCCGGGGCGTTCAAGGCAAGGACTTTAGCCGCTAGGCCATGCCGCCGGGCCCTTTTCTGCTGTCTTAAAGGTGAAACCCAAGCCTTTAACAGAGCATAGAGCCTTCATGACTTCATACCCACATATCCCCCCGGTAACCTCTGTATCTCCCGACTTCATATCACACAGCAAATAGCAACCCAGAAACAAAATCAAGATGAATTATTAGAAATGAAGGACACAATGAAGCAAATTAAAAACTCAGTGGAAAGCCTCAAGAATAGAATGAGTAAGGTAGAAGAAAGAATCTTGGAAGACATTTCCTTCAACAAAGGGAAAAATAAAAAAGCTGGAAGAGGAACTGAGTGAAGCTACGAAACAGTATTCAAGAATTAAGGGACACTGTTAACAGGCTGAATATGAGAGTTGCAGGAGTTTCAGAAAGAACAGAAAGAGAAATTGGATTTAAAAAAAAGTATTCGATGAAATAATCACTGAGAGACTTCCCTAAACTGGAGAAAGAACTGATGAACATAATACAGGAAGGGCACAGAACTCCCAATAGGATTGACAAAAAGCAATCTTTTCCACAACACATGATAATCAAGCTCTCTTCAGTTGAACACAGGGAAGAAAAATCCTTAAATATGCACGTGAGAAAATCAACTAGCATATAGAAGAACTCACTGTTGATCTCTAAGAGGAAAGTCAACAGGCCAGAAGAGAATGGAGTGACATAGTCCAGATTGTAAAAGCAAAAAATTATCAGCCCAGAATAACTTACCCAGTAAAGCTTTCCTTTGTTTTTGAAAATGGAAGAAAATTCTTCCACAGTGAAGAAAAGCTCAAAGAATTCACCTCTTCCAGACCTGCCCTAGAAATGATGCTTAAACATGTTGTCTTCACAAAGAAAAGGAATAGTACTTACCAAAACCAAAGGCAAACATGAAGAATGTCCCAACAAAACAACAAATGCAGACTAAATGAAACAATGAACAATCAATTGCTAAAATGACAGGAACAAAATACTACCTACCAATATTAACCTAGATGTACATGACTTAAACTCATCAATCGAATGTCATAGATTAACAAACTGCATCAAAAACAAAACCCATCTCTGTTGCCTATAGGAGACACATTGAACCAACAAAGATATGTGGAAACAAAGCAAAAGGATGGAAAAAATTATTCAAGGCTAATGGAAGAGAAAAATGAGCTGGTGTAGCCATTCTTATCTCATGGATTTTGACGTGAGAAACACTAAAAGAAATGAAGGATGATGAAAGATCAAAGCATCTATTCAGCAAAGAGATTACCTTACTAGTTTTTTAGGATGTTTTCTTTTTCATCTCTAATTTTACTTGGTTTTTCCCTCTTACTTGTTTTTGCTAGTCTGGCTAAATGTTCGTTTTGCTCACCTTGTTCAAAAATGGCTCTTTCTTGTTGCATTTCAGTTTTCAGTTTCAATTCCATTAATTTTTGCTGTGATTTTTATAATTTTTGCTTCCTGTATATTTTTTAATAAGTCATTAAGATGCATTATCAGATTATTCAAGATATTCCACTTTTTTGTAAGCACCTGATGTTATAATTGTCCCTTTCAATACTGTTTTTGCTACATCTTATGGGCTTTGATATTTTTGTTACTTCTTCAAAGAAATTTTTTATTAATATCTTCAGTGACACATAGGCCATATGATAGAATCGTTTTTTAATTTCTTCTGCATTTCCTTTGTTATATATTGGTCGTTCAGTAGCATGTTAATTAGCTTCAAGTTGTTATAAATTTTTCATTTTTCTTTCCATTATTGATTTTGTTTTATGGCTTCTCATTTAATGGGATGTATAGTAACTGTGTAATAGAGAATATCATATCCAGATGTGAATATACAATGCAGTATGCATCTCTACTTCCAAGTCAAAGATGGATTCTCAATGAAACCTTTAACTCTATCTTGACAATAGGATGCTGGACTCTCTGCCACTGTCCATACTTACTGTGTCAGGATACATTTAAACAGCAGAATGATGGACTTACAACTGATTGTGAAGGACTATACTATTGTAATAATATAGGGGACATCAGTGAAGGGGAGAGAATCCCAGAGTCTATGGAACTGTATTATAAAATAATAAAATAAATTTAAAAAGAAAAAAATTCCATGATATCAGGAAATGTATATTTCCTACACAGAATGTTTCTGTTCAATTAATTCCCACATATGTAATACATACCAGAACATTGTGGTTTTCAATAATCATTTGTTGGATGAGCATTGGACTACATGTGTATGCTCCCCTCAGACAGATGTGTTGAAATCCTAACTCCTAATCTTACAGCGTGAGTAGGTGAGATCTTTGGAACATGAGGGCAGAAATCTCAGGAATGGAATTCACATCTTTATAAATGAGCTCTGTCTCCTTCCTTTGTGTGAGGGTATAGCAAAAGGTTCATGGTCTGTAGGATGTAGTGGACCTCATGAGACCCTGAGTCTGCTGTAGCCTTCAGCCTCCAGCACCCTGAGAAATTAATACTTGCTGTTTACAAGCTACTTGATTTGTGGTGGTGTTGTTACAACAGATCTGGTAGACTAGGACAATGAATGAATGAATAAGTGGCCACCAACAAGCAGAGTAAAATGGAGTGCACGGTGGACTTTGTCTGGTTTTCCTCACTTTCCCTAGCTCTGAATAGCCTGAGTGGCAGTTGGAAACCACTACGACCCTGTGATGGATCTCCCCTGTTTAACCTTATCATCTCTAATGCAGTAAGGGCACAGTGAAAATGAACACACGGTTATCTCCTCACACCTGGAGGATCTCAGAGAAGCTAAGTTTCCTTTCAGGCTGTTACAGAACCTGGGCAAGAAGCACCTGCTGTTCTGAAAGAGCCTTCCTCATCTACAGAGAAAAGTATCAAACGGTCAACAAGGTTTGAAGTGAACCAGTACAGAACTACAAATCAGAACCACAAGACACACAGAGTTGGGGAGGGAACAAGTGAAAAGAAAGCAACAATCGGGGGCTGGCTCAGTGGCTTTTCAGGCTAATCCTCCACCTGCAGTACTGGCATTCTATATGGCTGCCGGTGTAAGTCCCAGCTGTTCCATTCTGATCCAGCTCCCTGTTTACAGCCTGCGAAAGCAGTAGAGGATGGTTCAACTCCTTGGGCCCCTGGCTGCTGGCTTTGCAAGGACCCAGCACCAGCTGCTGTGGCCAGTTAGGGAGCAAACCAGCAGATGGAAGATTTCTCTCTGTAAATCTGCCTTTCAAGTAAAAATAATTTAAAAAAAAAAAAGCAACAGTGATTTTCTTTAGGCAAGGTTGTGGTGGGGGGGGAGGGGAGTCAGAAAGAGCAATGATTGGAATCCAACCATTGCTTTGTAGAGTCATGTGGGAATAGGCCAGCATCGGAACTGTGGTGGTATTTTCTCCAGACAGAAAGGTCCCAGGGAAGGGACATTAGCCAAAGATGTCCAGCACAGGACAACTGTTGCACAGGGCTCACTGTGAGCACATGCGGACCACTCCTGCCCTTTGAGGTAAGCGGCATCAAGGCAGTGAGAAATGGTGAGCTAGGTGTTTGCATGTAAGACCCAGTAAAGGCGAGTTCTTGGGATCTGGATAAAACCAGAGAAGTAGCTCTAAAATCTGGTCAGTAGGTCAGGGCCTAATTTAACTCATGCACTTAGCTGTGCAATTCAAGTAAATTATTGACTTGATTATGTGCTGGAGCATATTTTTAATGCCTTCTGGGGTTATAAAGGAATTCCAAGAGGAAAGTGGGCTGGGTGTGATGCCCTAAGGAGTGGTGTGAAGTGTGGCCACTTGGGAAGCACATATTGCAGGTGAAGAAATAGACCTCTCTGCCCTGCCAGCTGCTGTTGGCAGAGCCACAATGCCAGGATGGTCATTCTGGCTGGTCTATTTTATCTTTTTCTTTTTCAAGAGAAGCCAGAAATCCAGATGCCTCCGTGAAACCACCTCATAATTAAATGTTGGCTAACCTTAAAATATTATTTTAAAACATTTATTAACATTTTTATATAGTTAACTCTACATGGAACATGAAACTCCACAAGCTGACAGCATAATTTGAAAGTTTTAAATTGGAAAAACTGGAAAACAGAAGAAAAACATTACAGTAGTAATGTGCTTATGCAATTATCTCCCAGTTTTCAATAGTTTCTGAATAAAAGGAATCAGGGCTTCTTGGAGAAAAGGCTGATTGCGGTAGGACATGAAAAAGATGACTGTTAGCCCAGAGCGCAGGAGCAGGCAGAAAGCCCACAGGTGGCGCCAAACGCTCCCAGGGAGAACAGCGCCCCTGACCCAGTTAAATGGAGCCAAACACTCAGAAGACAACACATACCTTAACCTCAAGCCCTGTTATCACCAGTACTTAATGTGTGTGGCTCAGTGCAGGTGCTACTTCAGGGGCCCACTACCTTAGCTACCTTGCGGATAGATGAACCTCCCCCAGGAGCAGATGTCAATAAACCTAGCTTTACTATATCATATTGGTCTCTGTAATCCCACTGTTCTGGTTCGCTTTTGTATCTAACAATGACCTGGAACACCTTGGAGTGCCAGAAAAAGAAGCTGAAGTACTCAATAACAGCACAGTGATGGGGGACATATCACAAGGAGAAAAGGAGCCTTGAATTGTGAATTTTCAAAACTGGAGTGATCAGAACAACATAAATAGAGTTATACTGCATTATAATGTAAAGTGTAGCTTATGTGTCCACGGTTGATACTAATAGCAATAACAGTTGACTAATACATGGGGCACAGACAAGTCTGTCCGGCAGCAGGATTCCACGTGATTCACACAGATGATCTCCACGAAACAGTGGGGTTGCTGGTGGTAGGCTGTGCTTGGCAACTTGCTTCCACAGAATACAGAATACAGTCCAGAGAGCTCATGCATGTGTGTGTTTACCTTTACACCAAGAAATCTTGCAGGTGTAACCTTAGCCAAGTAATCATGCTAAATACCAACGGTGATAAATCACATTCACAGCATTTACTCTGACACAATGTTACAAAATGTCACTCTGCTTCTGTGGTCTTCCTCCCCCAAATCCGTAAGCCCAATCTAGCCATGAAGAAAAATCAGATAGCTCCAAACTTTCATTAGACACATCCAGGCATTCAAGAAGTTTCAGACTAGCACTGTTCCAAATTCTCAAGTTCATCCAGAACAAGGTTAAGTCTGAGAACATCACAGCCCAGAGTCCAGCGTAAGGCTACATGACAGCACAATGTCATACCTTCAATGAATGCCACGAACAGGAAAGCACCTTAGGGAGAAACTGCAAAATCTGCATGCTGTGTGGGGTTATCTACGGTCATACTCTGACATCTCAGTCATGCCAAATGGATTGTAAATATGTTTTCAACATAGGTAATATACTGGAACTCTGTACTTGATTGCTCATTAACCAAACATCTAGCAAGCATTTCTTTACTTGGGGATGTGCTAGCTACTAGATTTAGCAATAAAGAAAAGATAATGAATAGACAACACACCTTAAGGTCGCCTTACACCTAAGGGAGCTGCAGCACTGAAACCTGACGCCAGGACCTCCCCCAGGAGCAGACACCCACAGAATGAGTCTTCCTCTCACCGTCTCCATTTTCCTGTCTCAACTGTAACACTGCCTACTTACAGCAGAATTTCTGAAGAAGTTGAATCTTTTAATTCTAAAATGAAATATGTCAAAGCATTGATTCTACTTTCAATTACATGACTATCAAGAGAGAGATTTATTGTCTGAGCATCAGGGAACAACATACGTAAATACCCTTGTCTCAAACAACCCACTGAGTCCCAAGTTGCTTTCCCTGCTTTGCAGAGCAGAGACTGGGCAGCTCGGAGAAGAGAAGCTGTGTCACCCACCCGAGAGTCAGAGG